>NC_138661.1:61612437-64012437 GCF_964273445.1 Streptopelia decaocto
ATAAGTGCTTTTGTGGTTATGGGAAATAAAAGGTGTCAAGTCAACAAGATGTTTCAAGTCAAAAAAATTACATTTCGTTTAATAAAAATGTTCTACTTCAAACACTAGATTTTTTTTTGTGAAAAAGGCAAAAATTAAAACTCCTCATTATTATTATTGGTTTTGCTCACTGATATTAAGTCTTGAAACCCTATCTGGGTGTGAATTTTTAAGTGAAAATATTTCTAAAAGCCATTCTCATGCAGAGCAAGCTAAAAGTGCTTCATAATGAAATTATGCCATATTTGACTCAATGACTTCTTGCTTCATTTAAATCTGTCTCAGTCCTTTACAAGATAGTCATATACTGCTTCTGATGTTTGATTTAGCTGAGAAAGTCTTTCAATAAGAAATATCAATTTCTATATTCAGGCAAACATTTCTTTTTCAGGGAAGGGTAATTACATTTCAGCAAGGTTACATGGTTCATGTCAAATCTTGATAATTATTCTTTGCGATCTTAAACCATCCCTGCACCACAGTCTGCGGTGTATCGTAGGTTATTACAATACCCAGGCAATAAAAAGAGGCCACGCTCTGGATTCAGTTATCCACTGCAGAGTTGTGGTTTCGCAAGGAACCGATGTGTCTTCGGCATTTGGTAACTTCCTCCTGGAATATATGAAATTCTGGAAATAGAGGAGTAGGGAAGGCTAAAACTCAACTACAGTGATTTTCTAACCATTTCAAATAAACAAAACAGAGCTGGATAGTGAGTTTGAGTACCTAGTTTATGTTTATCCCCACCATTTATTTATTCGTTCACTACCTGGCTATGTTTTCAAGTTTTACAAATAGTTCTCTGCAATAGAAATCTGTTTCAGAGGGATCTTGTCCTAAGCAGTTAGTTCATCTTAAGGAGTCAAAAGAGCCATGACAAATAATATTTATTAGCATCTCTTTTCATTGTGAAACAAGAGAAAGAAGGGATACCAATACATTACTAATTGCTGTTTTCTTGAATAATCAGATACTTTCTGCCGAGTATCCTATTTTTATCCTTTTCTTTATCCTTTGTCCATTTTGTTGTTGTTGTTGTATATAAATAAATAGGCTCATAATGTGTTTCTTAGGGAATTTTAATTGAATTTTTCAAGTGATGAGAATTGCTGTTATGAAGTAGAACCTAGAATTCTTATTTAACTGAAATGTACTCACATGAGGTAGGTTTCTTACCTGAAGTCTCTTTAATTACTGTTAGTATCTTTGCTATTCAATCTAAACGCATTTTTAAAAGTTCAAGTTTAAGTTTTTTCCTAAACATCTATGCCTACCTGTATTACAGAGTTCACATGTATTTTTCTGGCATTGCTTGGCCACCTTAAATAAACTTGTTATTTCACTTAATTGCACAAGATATTTATATCCTTGTGAAATATCTTAGAAGATGTTATGTATTAATTCTTTTTTGACAAACCTACCAGCTCAAAAAGACTTTGCATGACCAGAGGAATATTAAATTTGATTGTATTTCAGCTACCAGTATCCCTTTACTAATTCCTTCTTAATTCAGGCAACTTCTACTTTTTCTCTCCAGTTTACAAGATTTTTTTTAGCCAAACTGGCACATTTGAAAATGTTCTAGGATGCAAAGACTGAGCTATATTGTTATCTATCAACTTCCCTAACTGTGACATCAGTATGGGGTGTTTTGGTATTGGAATTATTTTTGAGATGTGATTTATTTTACGTTAAATGTTTGTCGTCCATAGCCTAATACACTGAATTATCTGCTCAGCTATGGTGGACTTATTCTGTCACATTCACTTTTTAGTCTTTATAAAGCATGAAGTCTGTATTTATTCTGAGTCATTTGGACTGCACAGTGTCCGTGTTCTCAAACAGGATCTCAGCATCCATGAAGTAAATAATATTGAAGGGTAAAGGTTCTAGCTAGACCTCCCAGAAGGTTCTGTTGTTCATTGTACCCTCTTAACACTTCTGAGGTTGCGCTCTCCGTTCAAAACCAAAACTTCAGGCTCGTTATTGTCGGAGTCCCAAGTTGATGTGATGTTGGCTGCCGTCCTTTGTAAAACAGCTAAAAAAAACCTTACAACACTGCTAAGGTGTAAGTCTAGGTCTCTATGGTTTTGCTCAGAAAAAGATACACAAATCTGGGGTTTAACAAAGATTTTAAATACACTCTCAGCTTTAGGAACTGTTACTTTTATAAGATTCATTTCCACTATCTTATTCGAGTCCTTCAATGATTGTTTTCACCCAGGGGGGTCACCTGATTTCCCCAGTACACAGAATATAATTAATTTTAACAGGCAAAAGCAACTTCTGTAAATGTGTCTGCATTTGGTAATAATAATAATACTAATAAAACTACTAAAAATTACAAATTTCAAAATATAATTTAGCTTTATAGTGTGATCCACCTGAATCTGCCCTGTAGCCATGCAGAGGCTGAAAGACAGGAGAGACATTACTGAAAATCCAGAATGAGTGCAGTGGTGCTCATCAAACCCACGTTTAATTGCGTGGACTAGATCAGCTGTGAGCTGCAAATCTGTGTTATAGGTGGGATTTTACAGTCCAATCATGATTTTACTCTTTGAAACTATATTGATGGGCTTTTCCTTTGGGGCTTTTCCTATTGATCTGCCTCCTAAAAATACTGAATGTTCATCACACTGGTTTTGGTGGGAAAAGGATGCTGTTTCTCCTGTATTTTTTATTACCTAAGAAACATTCTATAGTCTAAGGATGTGTTGTAAATGTTTCAGAACATGGATAAAGGTTATTTCCTCTGTGAACCTGCGCGAGTTTCACAGGATGGTATAACGATCGTGACTTTTTTTTCTCCAGTTGTATTTGGCTAAACAAAAAAGAAATTTCAATTTCAATGTCAATGTGAAGAATAAGTAATGTTTTTAGATGAAAAAAAAAAGGATTATTTTAAAATTAGTGAAGTTTGTCATTTTTAACAATAGTCAAATCTAGACTACAGCTATGTGTGCTCTTGAAAATACTTCTACATATGAATAGCTTAACGGATATGAATGTAACTCCCCTGATTTCCCTTGTGGAACAACAATATTGTTTACAGAACCTCCAGTTTTTAATTATTAAATCTCGAAGATGGAATCTTTAATTAATTGTTGTGGAGTGTAAGGAAGCAATCTTAGCTAGGTGATCAAAAATAACATTTTAATGTCTTTTCCCCCAAGTCTGAATCCAGATGATTCAGCAACTGTGAGTTTTACTCTGTTTTAAACAAGAAACATGAAATAGCACAAAGACTTGTTAAGGTTCACTTATGTGCTTTTGAGTTACTAAACTTTTAAATATTTATTCAGAAAACCTGGAGGCTGATATATGTAGAGCGTTATTCCTTATACTTTAATAGATAAAATTGAGTGCTCAAATATGTTTATTTCCTCCAATCTTCAGCCATCTCGTCTTTATAAAATGAAGACAGCATTTCTAAATATCACGAGCGAATTCAGAAACTGGATGAAACGTGTGAATTCCCTTCTGGAAGTCCATTTACAAAAGGAAGGTCCGGGGCAGCCCTGCTGTAGCTCTGCACGGTGGTGATGGTGAGGCTTTCCTGAGACAACCAGCAGCCACATCTCTTTTCCCATACATAAATGGCAGTCAGCAATAGCTAGAAACAAAAGCCCCCTCTCTCACTCCCTGAATACAGTGACATTCATTCTCAGAGAAGCAGGGGCAGCTTTTTGAAAGCAGACTTCTTCAGTCCAACAATAACACACAATGAGTTATTGACTTGTTTATATATGGAGCTCTTTTCAGTAACTAACTCTGACTCCCCACAGTCTGGACAAATGATTGATTTCGTTGTTAGAAAAAGAGAAAGCTCTTGCACTAAACTCTGTAGTGCAAACTACTTTTTCCCCGTTTGTTCCCCCAGTGAATAGGACCTTATTAAAATGCACTTTCCAAAAAATACCTGCAGCTGGCCTTTATAAGCATGTTTTGTATATATAAATAAGTAATTTGTCCCACTCTTTTGTATGGTAACAAACCATTGGAGAATCTTGTCAACATATATATGAAGGTTGAGTGTCATAGGATTGTGGTTAGATATTATTTATATCGATATACATATAAAGCATAATTTTTAAAGTATTTGCGGTAGCTGTTTGCTATTTGGTTTCAAATACTAACATTAAAAACTTCATAGGCATGACTTTTTTATTGAGAGATTCCTATTTCCTTTTGACACCAGTTGTTAATGTTATATGTCATACATGTGTTTTGATACATTTTTTATATATGATCAACTAAACAAATATGTTAATAACTGTTAACTAATCTTGTAACTTTCGCACATTGTTGTCGCACATCATCTAGTATGTTTTATTTTTCAATACACTGTTTATGTTAATTCATATAGGCACAATATTTTATTTTAAAGAATGTGAGCCTTCTTATGTCCTCCTTTATTGCTATGGGGTTTCTTTAATAAGTAAGTAAGTATTTGGTTTATTGTTTATAAATTTAAATACTTAAAAAGGTGCTGCATTTTTCCAACAGCTGCCTTGCAGGAACAAGTTTTATACAGCAATAAAATGGATGCAGAGTTCTACTGGGCCCTGCAATTTGTTCATCACAAAACATTGTGGGAAGTTAAGTGCTCATTAGAATGTTGCTGAAGGTCTGTTTGCAATGCATTTTATTAACATACAGAAATGACATGAAGAATTAATGGAGTTAGTGCCACATTAGTCCCGATTCTCCTGGTTCTTGCACCTGTGGAATTGTGTTAGCCATGGCACACAGAATGTAAAATGCTAGCAGATCAGTGCAAAATGCTAACATTTTACTGCAATGTGACATAAATTCTGTAAAAAGCTACTCAAGTTAGAAGGAAATAAAGTATCATATCCCTTTTATCCATGTGAATATTCCTTGTGTTTCTCACAAGAGTTAAGGAAGTGTGGATTTTTTATTAGTATGGCTTTCTATGGCTATCAAGAGAGAACTGCGAAAGTGTAAATTGTGGATTTCTAACCTGGAATATCAGCCATGAAACCTGCTGATTTTGTTATTCTAATTCTGTGAGTTAATCATGTCACACCTTGTTTTTACCGGTTTGTGTTCTTTCCATCTTTTGTGTATGAATTTCTTGTATCTCCTTTCTTTTATTTCTTAATCTTTAATTTGTTTTCCAAACAAAAATGTTTTTGCTTATCATACTTACTTCATAATTTTAATATAAATTTAATGTAGTTTTCCTAACATAAACTCCCTTTTGGAGTCCTAGCACAGACAGGCCACCAGTTTACATCTGTCATTAATCCTGCCCAGGCAGATCTGATTAACAGAATATGTAATATGAACATAATTCGTGATATTATATCAGCATATTCTGAGTATATATCAGAGTACATATCAGTATATTTTGAGTATATATCAGTATATACTGAGGTTCACAAAGCCTTGCTAGAACCTAGTTAGCATTACCAAAGATTCCATTTTTAAAAAATCCCTGGTGGGTAAGTTGTGAGGAGAAAAAGTTAACTGAATGTCTTTGCTCTTATCCATTTTCACGTGAAAAGCTGTATTTTCTATAGAAGTCCATACGTAGAACAGGAATTTTCTGCAGAAATTAGTGCCTGTCTTGTTATCTTTAATTTCTGTGTGTTGCGCTCTGTGCCTGGTGGGCGCAGCTCAGGAGCTCATGGCAGCGTCTTTCTGAACTGGTTGTGGAGGGTCGGGGGAGGAAAAGGAAGAGCTATTCTTCTGTGGAGCGTCTGTCGCCTTTTGTGAAGACCCAGGGATCCATAGGGTTTTCCTGTGATCTCAACGTTTCCAAACTTACAATTGACTCGTCCCTCCCCCTGTGTGTCTGAATGTCCTGGGACAGACCCTCGGCTGCAGTGAAGTGGCATCAGTTGGAGTTGGTGGCGTTTTACTCATTTAATTGAGTGGCATGCAAACCTGGACTTATTCCTTCTCCACCAAAGCCTTTCAGGAAATCTCGGAACGGCAGTTTTGCAGAGCTTTTTAGCTTTTATCTCTCCTACAGCTCCAGGTGTTACCCAAGGAAACAGATAAGGATGAACAGGAACACATCCTGGTCGTTAAAAAACATTATGTTGCAGTTATCTGAGTATATTTGTTTCGTTGGACAAGATAACACTCATTTGACTGGAGAAATATATGTTTTCTGTCTGAAATGTAAGCAACAGGTTAAATATTTTTTCAGTTAGTATAGTCCCATTTGACAGTAATAAGCATGATACAAGGATAAAATTAGATGTATACTGAAGAAATAGGACACAGTATTTGTGTCTTTCATTTCTGTTCAACGGAAGTAAAGATGCAGAATGCAAATGTGCAAAGAATTGTGTCTTAAAACAACTCACAGTATCACAGTATGTTTGGGATTGGAAGAGACCTCAAAAGATCATCTAGTCCTTTGGCTTAAGCTGTTGTTTAATTTTTCTTTAGAGGTGTTTTGGTTTTAGTGATGCGTAAAAATGCAGGTCTATATGTTCTGAAATCCTTAGTAGTGCCATAAGAATTTGTCAAAATAAAGTTCTCAGATTCTTTGCAAGTGCCCTGGCACTTTCTCACATGTTTAGAATCAGAATTTTAACGTTATTTTTTGTCAAATGAATGGCATGCCTTATAGAGCTGACTTTGATAGCCCTCTGCTCATGCCAGGAAGAAAATGTTTCTGTGCTAAGGCTAACAGTAACCGTCTTTAACTTTTATATTTACTTAAAAGCTTCCCCATCTGCTCCCAGTTCTTCTGGTTCTGCTTTCAGCTGTAATTGCTGAAGACCAGTGGGTGTACTGGTGTCAATCAAGCGTCCTGGTGACAGTAGGCATGTACAGAGCCTTTTTCCTTTCGAGACGTTTCATTTCCCACACTTAGATGAACAGTTTGAATGGTTGCAAACTTCGGGACAGTAGCTGAAATCCGGGTTTCACTTGAGTTAGTAACTGATACTCTCAAACCGATCTCTTCTGGGGTATCCAGAGAAAGGCAAAAACTTCATGGAACGCCGACTGTTCCGAAGCGGAAAACGCAGATGTGAGGCCAGAACCGACCATAGGTGGGGTACAAGTATCATTTCAATAGTTCCACCTCAACGAGTTGGAGACTGGGAGTTTTAAACAACTCGTACAAAAACAATGGACTACTGTCAAAAGTTGCCTGGTTTTAGGGTTTTTTTAACCGTATCTCCACTGCATATGAATTAAGACACTGTCTTCCTGACTTTAAAATACTAACCGCTGAAAAACGTGTATGAAGTTTTTAGGTTATTCGTTATGAAATGTTTTATTTTTTCCTACAGTTTTATTGCAAGCCACACAAACCTTAATAACATTCAAAATACCTTTTCAGGCTAATGCAGAATAAAAAACAAATGCACATAGAAATTCTTATATGAAAATATATAAGAAAATATCACATATGTTTATATGAGATGCTTCATATGGGTTTTTAATCCATGTGTATGTAGTATGTTATTTTTCATTTCTCAGTTGGGTTTTGCTATTGATGTTCAAAAGGGAAAAATCATTAGATATTCTTTTAATAAGATAGGAATTATATTTAACACAATATGAAGTTAATTGTATAAAACAATTTTGTTGACAATCAACAGAAAAAAAAGACTATAAAGACTATATTTGAAGGCCAGAAAAGTTTTAATAATCTGTAAAACTAAATTTAGAGCTGTTTTCAATCTCCAGATAAAAATGGGACACTTTTCTACCACTGTGTTTCTTAATGACCCAGTAAGGCCAAATGCCAAAAATATTTTCATATATGTATAGGATACAGATTTCTGAATCTTTAGATTAATGTCTTTTTTCTGTGAAGTATTGTGGTGCCCAGATGCAAAGGGTAATTTTACCGACAGATAGAGTGAGAGCTCTACTAGGCAAGAACTAACAGCTTGATATTCTTCTGTGCGTTGCCTTTAGGAACACACAAAAAAGCCTCTGAGATGCATATATACGTGTGACCCTATTTTAAACTTAGTCTCTCATTGGCCTATGATTCAGCTCCATTAATAAACATAACCGTACTTTCAGAAACAAACAAGTACCTTGGAAAGTCAGTATTAATAATGACTAGAAAAAAAAAAACAAACTCAGTCCTCATTGAAGTAAATGAACTTTACAATGAATGATGGCTTTCATGTATAATATTTTTCAAAAATTATTCATATTCTGGGATGTTTCTATATATAAAGCATTGGCCACTTTGATGACACTGGATCTGTTAAAACTTGAAAAGTATTTGTAAATTGCTTAGATTGGTGAGGTTGGTGACTGATTTTCTCTTTTCTTTGTAAAGACAACTATTTCCTTTCCCCCAGGTTTTTTTCCTCTTTTTAATTCTATATAGAGTGGGTCTGATGTGAACTCTTTAACGTTCTTCTCTTTTCTCACCCTTTCTGTTTACGTAGTTTCTACAGTGTAAAAATAAATTGAAGATTCACTTCTAGCTCAAATTAACTCAAAAAATAAGTAGTTTCATTAGCATCCATGGTTACAATAAAATATTCTTTTTTGTTGACATCTAACATTGATTAAAAAAGAAGTAAAAGTTGCTAGTTCTGTGTAACAAGCAGTGCATACCTAATTATTTGTCTCTCAAACAGAATTTTGGTAAGTGCAATTTTATTCCTGTTTCCTCATTCTGCCAGAATGGAAATAAATTATTTCAGCCTTTTTACTTGCACAGATGATTTCTCCCTCATGACCAGTTTCAGTACCTTTACTTGAATGATGAAAATATATAGCAAGGCCTAGATCCTCTGTCCGTATTGCTACCAACCTGCTTTCTGCCAATGTGTTTGGAACAAAGGACAAACCCCCAGTGGTTGGGTCTTCCCACTCAAAGGATGGGTGGGAAGCTTGAAATGAGGTAAATATTCAATATATTCGAATACATTCTGTGTAGCAGCTGTAAATATGTTTAATGTCAAGTGTGACTCCAGCACGGTATCCAACCCCATGTAGAGGATGGATTCATCCTTCCTCTAGAGGAAACCTCCCTGACTGCAGTGATCATAGAAAATTGTTCTCATATACTCAACAGAAGTTTTGGTATATGTCATATTTTTTATTGATTCTGCATGTTTCTAAGGAAACTAGGGTTGCTTTCTTCACATTTTGTTTCCTACATTTTTATATGCAATTCCTTTAGCTAGTAAAATAGTATTTAAGAGATTTTTCACCCTAGCAAAATATTTAGTATTCAGTTAAGAGTTTAAGTAACTCCTTTGCTTTTGTTAGAACTATGTTGCTTTTCTAAAGAAAAATGTTAAGCTCTATTCTATTCTTTTAGTATAGTTTACAATGTGAAGATTTAGTAAGTTAGTCTTAAGATTATGCAGGAAATATCACAAGGAAAAAATATTAAATCAAACATTTTTCTTACAATAGCTCATGCTAGAAAGTTGACAGCGTATTCTATAAATGACATATTAATACAAAAGTCATTTTCCCTAATAGTAACTTGTGTTGGACATGACTTGTTTTCAGTAACATTATCTTCCTTGTTATCTACTAATTCCTAACAAATCTTAAAGAAAGCAGACTCACTAAACAGTGTCTGCATGTAGATCCCAGTCTTGAACTCCTTACTTCAGCAGAAATCCAAACCCATCTGCCTGAGGTTGGAATGAATAATGTCTCCAGTCCAATGCACTTGGTAATTTTATCTCTGCCCGCTGAAAAACATGTACAAAAATAAAAAGCTTTTAATGACCCATCACTTATTACCAGAAATATGGAGATAGAAAACAAACACTATTTATTATTACCATAACAGAAATATTGCCCAGAACCATCCTTGAGATGTTTAGAAGGCCATGATTATAAAAAGGCACAACAAAATTTAACTAGAGAAAGAGAAATATGTGTTAAGTGGGTAATGTAGTCACATCTTTTTGGTTCTAGATGCGTGAGATCTTCCAGTACATGTTATTCAGTTAATTTACAAACACTGAAATTTTTATTTAGTGCTCGCAGATGAATACCTTGCATATACAAATCCACAAGTTTTATTTTAATTTTTGTAAATCGCATGCAATAGCCCTTCAGGGTTTTCATTAATCTTCAGCAGGGTGTTTTAACTATCCTCCTAAAAACTTCTGGCACAGTGAAAAGTATGGAAGCGGTGCCAGGTACTGCAGTACCCAGTCCCCAAGCACCTGATACAAGAGACATCACATGTGTGTTTGAAGGAGTTGGAATCTGAACGGCAGAATTCTCCATTACCAACGATGAAGGACCTGGGATGAAGTAAGAAGCTACTCCAAACTACTCCAACATTGCTCAGAGGATGTGGGCTCATTTACTTTGTCTTTTGGATAACTCAATCGGTTGTCAATATTTCACATATCCTTTGATGTGGATATTAATTTTAATAACACTTGACATTAGCATGGATAATAACACTTCCATGTTAAATGATCCAGCTTTATTTTTAAATATTCCTTGTTTTTGTAATTTGCTTAACTAAATAATTTCTTACAAGTGTAATTCAAATAAAAGGTGTTGTATCACATTAGTGGGCATATTAATTATCAGCTCTCTTATGCAAAATAATGAAATGTAGATATAGTTAGACAATCCAAGATTAAATTTTTATTGCTAACAATGAGATGCTCAAGCTAGGAAATTGTGACTGATTGTTTAATGTGATTGGTATCACTTCGGTACATGGTATTTTTTCGTATTATTTAAAATGTGCTGAATCAAAGCATTTGCACCCATAGTAAATCACTAACTGTGGCACCATCACAGCCTTGCTCTTGGATTTTTTTTTTTGTTTTCTGATTACCTGTTGAATAGCCTTGTTTCCGTTTTACAATTTAAGTAATAAAGGTCCATGAAATTTCCATGTCTTTCTGTCCTTAACATTCCTCCTCTGAGATTCTAAAAGGTGAGTGCTATCAAAGCCATATTTGGAAAGCATTTTGGCATATGAAGATGCAGGTAGGTACAGAATGTGATTTTTCAGATTCTGGGCAGTATTTCTTTTCTATTGGGAGTGAAAATGCTGGAAACTTTGATGAGGAAGTCATCACTTTGCAGAATTACTTATTAAGAAAAGCCTTCCTCATGACCCCTGATGCCATTTGTTTTGCCCGGTTTAGAAAATAATTACAGATGCTGAGCTCAGATCCCAGTATAAATCAATACTGAAGTTGCTGAAGCTTGGCTGATCTTTACCAGCTGAGGATTTGTTTCACTAAACATGAACTCTTATTGCTGTTCTTACAATTGTGTATCTTCTGCCCCTTGTTCAGATCTCAATTGACAGGTTCAGTGCAAAGTGGCTCAGAGCGGTCACTGATAACATGAGTGGACTCTAAGTAATAGAGCACTTAAACTGACAGCTGACTTTGCAGGGCCAAACTGAACAGGAGGGGCATGAAGAGATACTGATCATAGACTTCATAGGTAGACATGATAAAAATAATTGATACTTGTATTTGCTGTGGGTTTGCGGTAGCACCAGTAGACTTAAACTTACAAAATACCTTACAGGGTTGTCTTGAAGCCTGTGTACTGCATAATTATACGTAGTTCATTAGTTCTTAAGGTATTATAAACATTATATTATAAATATTTACCAATCCAGGTACAAATGACATAGTCATCCCTCACCTTTGTGGACAGCGATTCTGGAAGAAGAAAACAGTTTTAGTGGAGCAAGAAAAATACGTTTCTTTCATAATGCAGAATTTTGTACAGCTGTGATATATGGGGGACCTCAACCTCTCTCCCGTTACCCTGTTGTTGCCAGCCAAGGAGATGACCTTTCTCTGTTTTTAATGAGAAAAGTAGCTTATGCTTTGCATGTGTTTTGTTTTTCCTTTTTTTGCCCTACGTTGTGTTCATTTACCATTCCCTCACCCAACTCCTGTACAAGTGTCACTTCCACGATGAGTTTTCCTGGAGAATGAGGAGTAAAATGTGTAGGCTCTCTGTAGCACAATGAAAGCACGCATTTTTTTCAACTTATGCGTACGTAAGCCTTCCTTTGTGAATAAGACTCATAGGGTCAGATAATGTTTAAAGGGAAAGGCTTTATGTCTCTCAGGCCTGCATGTTTCCACATGGATGCTTCTACACACACACAGATTGAATTATGAACAGACCTATTAATGCTGGGATCACAAAAGGTCAAGTTTTGTCTTCTTTTACCTCTATTCAGAATTGCTTTTGAAAGGAGGGAAAAAAGGGATTTGCAGGGAAAAAAAAAAAGATTCATGATGAAGAATTTTACAGGTTTTGGGTTTTTTTTCTGTCCTTTCGCAACATCTGGGAGTTGGAAAAAAAATCTTATTATGTAAAATAGTATTGTATTATGAGATTTTAATATATCTCACTTGGGTCACTTGTAGGGTTACCTTATGGAATGACCTGCTACCTAAGGAACAAAAACACTAAAAAGGAACTTGAGCAAAATTTTCCTGCTACTATAGTGGATATGTTTAACTCAAGAAAAATCATAAAAATATTATATGAAAAAAACTTTATTTTTTTTTTTTTTTTAATAATAAATAGAGGTCTAGACCCTAAAAGACTTTCTCAGGAAAATCTTACATTGAAGTTGAACTAATGCTTCAGAACCTTCAGAGTATTAATTTGAAAAGTTATATTAAACTTGTACATAGAAATGGATGTCACAAAGTACTCTGCCAGATCCTACAGTAAGTATTATTTAGATTATTTTCACCAATATCTTTGCAAGAGGAAAATCAAATCATATTATTGAAGAGTTTTTACTACTGTATTTTTGTGTTCTATATCCAGCTATGCAGACTCATGAAATCACTCTCATACCTAGAAATATTTTCTGCTATATTTTCTACAGAAAACATGGTTGACAACCAGAGAACTGGGACTGAAATAATACTTTTAAGATGCCAAAAGGCTAACATTATACCCTAAAGCTCTACATTACATTTGGCATCTTTTTATGTTTATATGTTTGTATGTGTGCATGACGGAGAGCAAATACTTGCGAATATGAATCTCAAAAGTACACTACTGCTCACTTTTTGTAATGCTAAAAATGTATTACTATGGCTTCATGCTTTGTTTGTATTGGCAAAAAATGGTACAAGATATCCTGAAGTAGAAAAATGCACAAGTGATACTGAATTTTTAAATTGATTAGGGCTTGGCATTAGTCATGCAGGTTCAGAGAGACCTAAGCAAGCCAAAGAATTGATAATTATGATAAAGAATTAAATGCATTAATAGCAAATGTGTTACATACTGGAAAGAATAATTGGTGTTTTTTATAGAATTTAAAAATTGCTGATTCTAAAATTGACTGTTACCGCTCAATAAAATCAGCTAGTAATCCCTATAGGGTGGATTAAATGAGAGTTATGACAGGAAATCAACTCTGATGTTGTATAAAATCAGGAAAGAAAATGATAGCAAAATATTTTAATGCTCTGATCTAAATGGCACTATCTGAAATTTCATACATATTTTCACAGGAATAGGAAAGTAAGCTACAGTAAAAATACAAATGGCTTGAAGATTTGTTTTCAAAACGACTACAAATATTTTATTTATAGTAAAAATGGGAAGTCTGTAGCTCAACTAGGATGTAAGTTATAACTTGCATAAAATAGAAATTCCAGATGAGATTCAACAAAAATAAGGCTTATTATATTTTTTCTTCTATGTACTTAATGAAATTCCAGAACTCACTTTTGCAAGATACCACTGATTACTGTATCTTTGATGTTTGAAACAAGTGAAAACAAACAGATAATTGTTCTACTGCTTCAGAAAATCAAAGTTTGCATAATATGGGGAAAAAATGTGTAGTAAATCATTGACTTAGTAGGGCTGATACTTCTGTGAAGAATGTTTTGCGTCTCTGTAGTAAGGGTCAATGTCAGAGACCCAGCTGGACTGGACTGGATTGAGTGGTATGTGGCAAAGTTCATACACTTTTTTAATATACAGAAATCTGTAGGCCTTCTTTTTCATAACTGATGTCTTTTATCAGTAATGGAATAGAATAAGACATATAATGATCTAGAAATAAAGCAGCATAATCTGTGTTTGAGCTGTTGGATAACCTTTCCCCTTCAATGTATGGCCTTCAAACAAAAAGCAGAATAAATAAAACTGAAAAATCTCATACAATTTAGAACTTCATGGTTGCCTTGATAGTGTGAATATGGGCTTCTGTATGTACATACATACTCTACAGTAAAATAGAATAAGAAAATCATGTGATTGCCCATGCAATACAAAGCTATAACTCTTTAATTTCCATGCACAATCTGTCCTGGTTATTTCTTTTAAGCCATTAAAACAACAGTATATGTAATCTAATTTTCTTTAAGTTAGATGCACAATTACATATGTGTCAAGGGTTTAGATTGCGGGGTGACAATAAAACCGTGGCAGATGTATTGTTAACATCCTCTCCCCCCTACTTCCCCCTTTTGCCCCTCCCTCTCCCCCCTTCCCACTCAGGCCAGGCGATCGGGAGGGAAAGAAGGACAGAGAGAAGAGAGTTGGAAAAGATTAAAGATGTTTTACTAATGCTACTCATAAGAATAGAGAAAATAATACAAAATGTACAAAACCAATCTTGAAAGTCTCAGCAACTGCAGAGCCGGCACCCAAAGTCCTGGACTGGACTCTGCAGCCAACCGGAGCTGGATTCAGTCTCTCACTGGGTCTCAGGTCACAGGGACGACTAGCAAGGTCCTCTCCTAATGTCGGCCATAAGCAGAATGGAAAAGGGAAAAGCAAAGGGAAAAAGGGACGAGATCCTCGTGATCTCCCACTTTTACATGAAGTATTCTCATGAATGGAATGTTATACATAGTTGGTCAGTTTCTTGGTCACTTGTTTCTCGTCACCCCTCTTGGGAGATGTCCATCTGTGCTTATCAATAAGTGTGCATTCCATTGCTAGGTTTACCAAAACATGTGCCTGGTTCTCCAGGAAAATGCAGCTAATATGAAGGTCTTAGCTGACAGGCAAAATTCACTGAAAGAGAAACTTGTTTTTTAACAAAACCAGGACAATATGAAAAATGAAGCTGGGAACACAAACGGAGACCACTGGAGGCATCAGCTCAAACATACTGTGGTCCCAGTATTTTATTTGTGTTTGTACTTGTAAAGCTTACATTTTCCAGTAAGATACAAAGCTTTATATTTCCATAATGAAAAATAACGCCATCATTGTAGCCATCAGTTAAATTACATAACTGGTCTATGGGTGGTGAGACTTTGCAATTCAGAAACGTGAAAATTCTGAAACCAAAAGGGTTGAGAGAGTTTGGGATGGCTTTTTGGAAGTATGCCTTTTTTAAGCATCCTGCTCGTTTTAGCCCTTTCTGAAGGCTAATTTCATTAGCATTTCTTAATGGTTTATGAAATTTAACAGTATGATGGTGATGACCTATTTTTAACAGGTCCAAGAGTGTGAATTTTAAACTGTAACTACATTCTTACTCTGTTTGTCCAATATACACATTTCAACACTGGAAAGGCTCCCTTTATTTTTTTAAAAGGACATGTAAGGATAGTCTTGATTTTTGAATGCATGGCAGGGATGTTTTTTACTTTATTTAGACTTCTTTGGTTTGACACATTCTCTTGTCTTTCCCAAATTCATAAATATATGTCTGGTTCTAATAGTAGTGAAAATATGGCATGAAAGATGTGTAAACATATTGAAATTATCTTAATTAAAGCTGGAAGAATATGTGCTAAATATATTCAAAGAAACATGTATCATTAATAAACATCACTTCTTTTGGAGTTAAAGAATTACTTAGTCCTTTTTTCTTTTAATATATGCCATCGGTTTGTGAGTATGGAATTTGTAGATTACAAATTATGGAAATAACGTATGTGTTGTTTAAGATCATTTTAAGTGTATAATTACTGGTGTTTTGTGTGGTTGTCTATTGAATGCAAAATAAAGCGGGAGGAAAACTGTATTTATTCCTTGCATTTCCCACTCTTGTATGCAGTTCTGCCTCTTTTTCTCTAGAGACATAAAAACATACCTATAGAGCTATATTAGAAAAAGGTTGATATGTAGAAGTTACACGTATGTATTATATGTCCTGTCCAAGTTGGAAGAGTAAAAACCCCATATTTTCTGAAGGTTTGTGAGGAAAATTCTGGTAGGAGTGACATCACCTTCAGCTCTTCACCTGTTGTAATTTAACTGTGCAGGTGAGGACACTGATTGACAAATTACAAGCAGCTGTGCAAAGCTATAGAGGTCATCGCTCTGAACTTCCTCCACAATCACAAAGCAGGAGCAGTGGTGTCTTTTGTATCTGTGTATATATAAATATATATATATATCTAAATATAAAAAGAAGAGCTACCTACAAACAGAGGTTTATTGCAGGATCTGTATGTGAAGCAAGGTATGTTTCAAAAGTGGGGTTTTTTGGTGTGTTTTTTTAATATGTATTAATACCTTGATTTAAAAAAAACCTTGGTTTCTACTTGATAATATTGTGTATGCCTCTGAATTCTGAAATATACTTGTTCCAAGGAGTTTCTCATCATTTGGAGGAGGGTGCTTAGTGACGATTTCTAATAGTTTTTAAGTTGTTAAAATAAGTAGAAATTATCAATTTATTTCACCAATCAGTTTTGAAAGTCAGTGAGCAGAACGTGTATGCATCTAAACTCTGTTACTGAAAGCTAAATTCTGTGAAATTAAACTGCACTTCATAGTAGTTTTTCCTGGAACATTAGAAACCTTAACAGAATTGCTTGAAGATCTATAGTATTTATGAGAACAGGTATTTATAAATTCAGGAAAACACGCTTTAAGTTGTGAATGTGTTCTAAGCTATACTTAATGTTACTTTAACAGGCAAATATTCTAAGAAATTCTGATCAGAAGCATATCCACTTCGGATGTGGATATGGATGTCCACTCAGACCTAGTGGATAGCCATGTGAGAACCAAAATAATTCAGAATTATTTTTACACAGTAAAGTTTGCTTTACAGCACCTACAAGAGTGTTAGGTATCTCTTACAGAGTCTAACAAGTTCAAATGAAGACAACAGGAGAATGTTGCTGATTTTGTTCAGTTTGGGTCAACTTCATGAACAGCTTGGAAACATGTTTGGAACTTGCTGTTTCACTTTTTTTCAGCTTAGCCTGTCCTTGTCTTTCAACAATTTTGTTGTTATAATCATAACTCTAAATCTTGTTTCTTGGTCTCTGTTACATTAGTAGTGTAGCTGATTTTTTCTTTCTCTTTCTTCGCACTTTCTCAGAAGGAAATTGGATGGATATCCAAGTTTCAGATATTTGTTGTTTGTACTGAGTACTGCAGGTCTGCTGTATATCTACAGGAAACCTGTAGAATTTGTTGTTACCACTAAGGAAGTAACTTTCTGTATGGTCTACCTTTTCTAGGAAAGCCTAGTTCTAAAACCAGAATTTTTCATTTTTGTATTATGGTGTTTTGCTATATTATGAGCAGTGCTAATTACAGAGTTTGCTTTGGAGAAAAAAAAATCTTAATATGTTTCTTTGCCACAGAAGAAAACAAGTCTTATGCAGTTCAAATTGTGCTGGTGTCACTTTACAACTGTTCTAGCAAAGTCTCTAGAAAGCACGTATAGCTCAGTTGTACAGCAGTGAGGAGACATTACATAGACTGATATTCAATACTAAACATTCAGGAAATGAAGAATACCTCTTTATTTCTTACCATGATACCCTGTTCAAGCTGGATAAGGAGTGAAATATAATGTGAGGTTAATTAATTAAAATCTATCACAGTTGGTGGCATGTGGTGATTTTGTTTGGTGGTTTGGGTTTTTTCATTTGGTGTGTGTGTTTTGTTTGGGTTTTTTGGTTTTATTTGTTTTTTTGTGTGGTATGGTTGTTTGATTTATTTTTTTCCCATATTCTGGATGTGAGAGACTTTTAAGTGAGCATAAGGAAATCTGTGATTGTACCTGTCAGGATTATCCTGAGAACAATCAGCTTTGAGGTCTAGAGCCTCCAGATGTTGCAAGTTATCTCATTATTTAGTTTACTTTAATAACTAGTGATTGAATTCACTAGTGATTCAATCACTTTAGTGATTGAATGTGGTACCTGCATAGCAACACAGACCTGGGAATTAGACCTATACTTTCCTATTTGGATATTTGTTACAACTGAATCAAATCCATAATCACACTTTGCTCTCCAGACACATTCAGAGTGAATTACTGGCTTAAGCTAAAATACTTGCCTGTCAATATGCACATATGTAGTTAACTTTCATGTTTTCCTGAACTGATCAGTGAGAAAGTAATTTTGACTTTCCATCATTGTGGATTATGCTATTCAAATATCTTGATTTTCTGCAGATGTCTCTAATGTCTGTGGTCTGACCAGGCAAGAATCAGGGCACCTGTGACCTCAGGAACTGCAGTGATTCTGAATGCGGAGGGTTTGTGGGGCTCTGGGTGCTGCTGGAGCTAAATGACAAGTCTGAGTTTGTTTTTTGTGTTTGGTTTTTTTTTATGACAATATTTGAAATTCTGAAAATTTGAAAGCAGCTTTACAGAATCACAGAATGGTTGTGGTTGGAAGGGACCTCTGGAGATCACCCAGTCCAACCTGCTAAAGCAGGTTCACCAGAGCAGATCACGCATGAATGTGTCCAGGTGGGTTTGAATGTCTCCAGAGGAGACTCCACAGCCTCTCTGGGCAGCCTGTTCCAGGGCTCTGGCACCCTCAGAGTAAAGAAGTTTCTCCTCATGTATAAATGGAATCTCCTCTGCTTCAGTCTGTGCCCATTGCCCCTCATCCTGTTATTGGGCATCACTGAAAAGAGTCTGGTCCCTCCTCTTGACACCCACCCTTGAGATATTTATAAACATTGATAACATCCTCTCTCAGCCTTCTCTTATCTTTAGGTGTTTTGGCTTTTCCATTTCCTTAAATTTCCTTTCTTGGGTGAGTCATAGCATGGCTACTGAAGACAAGCTTGTTCCACCTCCTTGTGTGGTGGAACTGTGTTCTATGTGTCTTGTAGGTAGGCATATTATCATACCACAGGTGTATGATTTCGGTCAGTTGGTATTGGTGGTTTTGTTTCTTAGTTTTGTCTTCTCAAGCTTTGGTATTGTTCTTAAATAGTTGAAATAAAACATTTTTAGCACTACCTAGATATTTTTACTTTTGATTAAGTTAGGATTGTGAGTTAGAAAAAACATTTCTATAACTTGAAGTGCATCAATAATTCACTGAAAATAATTTATTTTTGTGACATTAAGAGCAATACTTGCTTGTTAGCATGTATTGGAATCTTAGGTATCTATCACAAAGATAGTTGTTATCTTGTATAAGTCACTTAAAAGAAAAGCTTTCAGTTCTCTCTAAAATTTGCGATGACTGTTTTTAGTGTATCTCTGTGATATATCTGGACTGAGAGTGCATTGAACATCCTTATGGAAACTTTAACACTGTCTGTCAAAAGCTATATTGTGCAGAGGAGTACTTGTTTTAGTTTTCATCACCAAACTACAAAAGGAGAGTAATTGTCAGCAGGCAGAAACTTTTTCTTCTTTTTTTGTGTTTCTGTGAACCATTTTAGTCTTCAGTAGACTTGATGGTGGGGTTTTCTTATTGATCATTTGAAGCAATGTTTTTGAACTTCTTTTTTTTAAGGATTGTGCTCTCATGAGTATTTGATATACACATTGTAATTTGCTGAAATATGTTTTCACATTATGCCTAAGAATCCCAGATTGAATCAAATATATTCCACACATACATCAGTACTACACTTCCTAACTAATTCATAGATCACAATAGGACTCTGCTATTGACTTTAGTACAAGCAGAAATAGGGCTTGAATAGCTTTTGATTGAAACATCATGTTTAAGCTCATGTTGAATTAAAATGTAAGTCAAATATATTTCAGATATAAAAATATATTCCAAGAGACTGGTATGTTGTATCAATCAGCCTTGATATGCAGATTTTTCAACACTTTTATCTGATAAGAATTTTTTTCACTGCCTTCATAGGAATTGAGAACACTTCCTTACAAGTGCAATAGAAGGACTATTCATGTGGTCAAGAGTTTAAATTAAAAAAGGCACAAGAGGAGGTGTTGTTGCTCATAGAGCTGAGTTGCAAAGTGAGATGCTCTTTATTATTTTAGGTGCAATTTGGACCCCGATCTTTACTTTTTATTTCATTGTTCTCTGGTTCATGGTTATTTCTTATTACATTGCAAAATAGCTGCAAGGTTAAAAGTTTGTTTCATTGTGCATTCCCCCACTTTCCCCTCCAGTACCCGGTGAATACTTGTCTAAGCACTTCCACAACGTTGACACATCTGGCTATCCATCTTAAATTGCCATTGAATCAAGCATTGTATATGTGCAGACTGAATCTTAATTAAATCATATATAACCAAACTATACTGTAGGTAAAGAAGCATGTTCCATGTTTTTTTTTTTTTAAAAAATGGTGACTGAGATGAACAGAGAGTGTACTACACAATGCATTCTTGTCATAAGTGCTGTGCATCACTATTTGCTTTAATCCTTCGATGTCTGCACTCACAGGTTGAATTATTTTGAAGTGCCCGTGCTTATTTCTGTAGAATGCCAAGATATTACATCATACGTCTACAGGGAATTTAGGTCCGGGTTTGTAGACTAAGGTTGTTTAGCTCTAGTTTGCATACAAAACATTTTCTTTTGTATGACATTAAAAGATAGCATTTCTGCATGTTTGCAGCTATAATGAAAAATTATGCATTTTGGTGTATTCTGCTGTTTTAGGTTAATTTCAAATGCCCAGCTGCCACTTGATAGTATAGTGACAAAATTTTTAAGCTGTTTGTGTAGCAAGGTTTGCCCTGGTTATCTGACACTTTTTATCAAGAGGTGGTGTTGTTTCATCTATGCAATTATGCATTGACTGTACATTTGGATTAGTGTTTCTCACCAAGAGCCTGATTCTCCTCATACAGATAAAAATTTCAACTTGGAGCAAATAGCTGAAAGAATCTAAACTTTCAGTTAAAAGCAGAGTTCAGTTTTTTTAATGTATTTCTTGTTACATAGATCAAACATGGATATGCATATATAAATGTCTATGTATTTGTGTATGGTATTTATGGTATTTAAAACAACAAACAAATTATCTACATACCATTTTCATAATTGTCAGTTCTTAAATATGTTGGAAGTTTGTAAACTGCTCTTCAGGCTTCAGTTTTCACTTTATTCTTTAGAGAGAACTTCAGGGATAAACTTTATGGATAGTCTGTGTGTCTGTTTTGAGCTGGATTGCATCAAATATAGAAACTGTGGCACCAGTTCTAGGTAACTTCAGTGTCCTTGCAGCACCAGGAGTTGAATAAAGATCCATGAGAACTGGAAGCCATGGAGGGTGGCTTCTGTGTTTGTTTGTAATGACTAGGTGATCTGGTTTACTTGAGCTGATTAAAGTTGTGGGGGTTTTTGTTTTGTTTTTTTGTGTGTGGTTTTTGTTGTTTGTTTGTTTTTCAAAAATACATAAAACATTAATTCTGAGACTTTGGTCTTTAGTTGTGTTTCGTATACAGACCTTTTTTAGAGAACTATCCCAATCTGACCCTTTAATGGGTTTTACTTTAAACCATTTTATTCTGTAAGAGTGGGATTAAGAATGTGGCTATGCTCTGGATTCGGGAAGCTCTAAAGACTGCATTAAGTATTTAAATTTTCTTTGGAATCAAAAAGGACACTGAAAATATCTGGGTATTTTTTGTACTATGCAGTCATTAAAAAATACAGAAAATAGCCTAAATCTTTTCTGAATAGATTAACACCTGTTGAGCAGCAAACAGATTCATGTCTACCAAATTTTTATTCTTCCCAGACACTGTAATATGAAAATACAGATGTAGAAAGGAAAGTTAAATAGGTGGGAATGAACAAATACTTACTTTCCCTCTCCTAAAAGAATGATTTTATCAACTTAAATGAGAGGGGTTTTAGAGTTCTCTGTATTGTAGCAATGACACAGTCATATTTGACTCAAGTGGTTTGCTTCCAGCTCTCCAAAAGTGCTCTGTACCTGAGAACTCGTCTTTGCATTTGTTATCCAAAGGGCAGTAAACCACAGGTTCATCTTCCTTGCCTTCCCTCCATCTTGGCAGTTATTATATCTGTTTGTCTGTGCCTGAGTGAGAAGTAGTTTCTGCTGTAATGTAGGAAAGGGGAACTGCTCAATGTCTCTTGGTCTAACACCTGCTGTGAGACCTGGCAGAACTTGTATCACTTGGTTTAGTGGTGCTGGTAGGAACTAGGGTGGGCCCTGTGTGTTGTCCAGTAGCATCACCTATTGATTTGGGTTTGGCAGCTGGCATGAGCTTCCTGCTGATCCAGAGATCCTTCATTCTACTGTGCTACAGCATCTCAAAGCAAAGTAGTGATACTTGAGGCAATATCAATAGCATGTTCTTCATTTCAGAAAAGCCAATGACCATACACTCAGCCTTTTGGAAAGATTTCTCTAGAAGTGTGTTGCCTTAATTTTTTTTTTTAATGTTATCTCTGTAACTGTAATCATTAATTCCTCTGTCTTCTTATGTGTATATCTATTGTTTTGTTTATCCTGTTGTAGGAGACTGTAGCAACACATTCTTTTCATAACTTAGACAAAGGATGAAAAATATGTCTTCCAATTAACATTTAGTTTATCAGATCAGTGGTTTTTGTTTTACCCTTTTTTAGCAGTAGGTCGTAAAGTGCAAAACTTTCCCTGTTAAGACCTGTTTGCTGTGATCCAAGCCTATGACTTGTATCTTCGTTGTCCTTTATTCCTGTAAGGGTTAAAGTATTGGATCAAAGGGAAGTTCTTTCCACCATGCCAGACATTAAGAACTTCTGTCGGCATTGCTTAGGTGTTTTGAAGGGATTGCCTTCTGAAGTTCACTTCACACTGTCTTATCAAGCCTGTTGTGGTGCTGGCCATCTGCCGCTTTCCACCATCCACAGGGTGAAAGACCCTTTTATCAAAACTAAATTTGTTGTGAGAGTAAAGTTTCTTTGTGGTCTCAGAAAAGAGGGCTGTCCTTATTTTCTCCTTAGAAGGTATCAGGTTTGGGTAGTATGGGCAGTATCTTCCCTCAGGAGGTGATTCTTTGGATCATTTTGTCTCAGTTGCAGAAGGTACTGGATGAGGACAGACTTAAGGCTCAACATGCTTGTTGCTTTTCAGCCAGAGCCCTTTCAAACTGTGTAAGACATGCTGGACTGGGGCATGTAATACATGTGAAGAACTACTGTGACATGGTTATGATTCTCTTCTGTGAAGTGATATAGAATAAAATCACCCTTGCTGTCCTCACAGTGTGCTGACATCTGAAATGTCATATTTCCTGTTTTCATACCTTTTTTAAAAAAGTGGAAGGGGGCACAAAGAGGCAGTTGTGGAAGTTGCTGCTGTACGCAGTGGTAATCGACATGACTTACTACAGACTACATGGAACTGACCTCATGGGAGATCCTTACCCACAGAACACATAAAAAGATTGCAGTGTTTATATGCTGATATATGAAGCACAGAGCTCATATAGAGAAAGCTGTGAATTTTGTGTTGGCTTTGCATTGCTTCAGTTGTTTTGCTGAAAATGCTGTTGTGAAACATTTTCATATGAAAGAGAAATAATTGTTCAGAGGCTAAAATAGAAAGTACAGAACTTAACATTCACAAAATATCTGATAGATTTAAGGAGCATTAAGCTTTATGTAGCTGAGATACTTCAGAAAATTCTATTTAAGACTATGAACAGCAATGGACTATGTCCATCTTATAAACAAGAAAACCCTTTAGATTTGGTATTTTTCATACAGTAGCGTAGTACTTTCTAAGTGCAGATTTTAATGGCACATCAATAGTGATAGCTATGGAATTTTCAAATTCCTCCTTATTTGAAAAAGACAGAGAAAAACCAGGAGTTTTTCAGACAGTGTCTGTGTCTAGTAAGGAGGCTCTAGATAGCAAATGAGTGAATACTGATGGTCCTGCAAACACTCTAAATCCAGTTTGGTAGGTTTTACTTGATTAGCTCATGTGTGGTCCCTGGACTGAATGACCTATTTGTGATCAGGGCACATCGGATGTGTTGCTGCAATGCGATGTTCTCCTTAGCTTCATGCCAAAGGAATCCCGCTCCACATTCCAAGACACCGGCATGGGAAGAATGTGGGAAGTGGGGATGGCTGGAGATCTGCCTCAGAGGTGCTTCTCTAGGTCTAAATTAAAATGCTGGTGTAGATGAATCCAAAGGATTGCTGAGAGTTGATTGTTTTATTTTGCATCTTTAACTTGCATATATTTGTTTTTCTGGTATATGAAGAAGAGAAAGGCACATGGTAAGTACTGCTTTATTCATTAAAAATAACCAGGAAATTACTGAGAATCAATCCAGGGCTATTACCAAAAAAAGTAAACGACCACTTCTAATCCAGGTGTTAGATTGCTCAGAATTAAATTAAGTTTTTACTTAAAATTGGACTCTTACAGCTTTGATTGGTCACCACTAAGGTTGCCACAGGGGTTGATATGTGGGGCCTTTCCTACACTGGAGGGGCAGCAATCACCATGTGCAACTGGACACTTGCCAGGTAGAGATGCACAGCTCGCTGTGCTCAGGCATTTGAGATGCCGTCATGACACTGATGCGCAGGCAGAATTCCCAGAGGACAAGTGACAATAGAACTCAAGCCCTGGTACAAGCTTTTGCTGGCATTTCTACTCCATAGGTATTTAACGGACACAATGGGCTTAGCTTCTATCAATGTGACTTTTCAGTGAGAGAGCAGCTGATTTATCTCCTGCTATGTTATCTTAGCTCATTCCTTACATAGCCAGCATTTTTCGTGGTGAAAACATGTAGAAACCCTCTTTATTCTATTCCTTGTCTAGCCAGATGGTCATATAATATAACTTTGTTAATTAATTTGAAGTTTGTATCTGGATGAAGGTGTTTAGTTTCAAAATGACTGTTTTCTTTTGTACCCCTTCTGGCAACTGCTTTTACAGAAGTGACAAATGATTTACGCTTTCATCATAACTCTAATACTTTCTTCCAGTTTGATGGGCATATTAACTTGCAGTGTAGTTCTGATAGTACTCCCCGTTCTGTAGCCCAGCTCTCATGCACAGAGGTCTTTAAACTACAGATTAGTTGTCAATACAGTCACAACGTTGGTCAGACTGCAGTTTCTGTGTAAACTTCCATATTTTCTGTAAGTAGGTGTCTTTCCTTAATTGGGAGTTCATTGTTTTATCAGAAAAATAGTCCAGCTCCAGGGAAGCCTGGTAGAATCTATGAACAAGCTGATCTATGCTCAAGTATGACTACTGGAAAAACAGATTTAGTGTATCCATTAATGAATAAAAATTTGAATCATGTTGCTTATCATTGAAACACCATCATCCATAAAAGCTACATTCATCTGCTTTGAAAGCAGCTGGTAGAAGCTGGCGCCATTCCTAGACTTCTTTATTGAAAGTCTCTTTACGCTAGTGACATTTCTTTTTCTGAAAGTGTTTTTCAGTAGTGATAATTTCTGGCAAACGACAAAAAATTGTCCAGAATTTATTTAATTGCATTCAGAGCTACATTCAAGTTCCTGTATGAACTAGTTTTGAACATCACTTCTATCAGTAGCTGTGCTTTCTGCAGCATGCTTCTCCTTCAGAGTCAGGTGTCTGTAGGAACGTTTATTTTAGCCAGGTCAGAATACTAATTTGTTACTCCAGCTGACACCCCAGATAAACTGAAGACTTTGACATGTGAGACTTCCTACTTCAATTATTGTGAACAAAGTACACTGAATGAGAGCTGTTGGGAGGGGAAAAATAATGTCATAAACACATACTTTAGGGTATTTGAAAGCAGCTTTTTGCTGAATTCAACAAATGTGCAATGACATCAGAATATGTAGCTATTACTTTAAAAATGCTCTATATTTGTGATGTCTTGTACTTTTTTATTCCTTCCCCAATGGGGCTTTTTGTTTCATTCTGTTTGTCCCTTCATTTTTGTTTATGGCAGAACACTCTACTCGGTACAGATCCAGACATAGATTGATACTAATCAACCACCACACTGTATTTCCATACCTGTTTTAAGTTTCTTCTGTTAAGTGACTTAGTTCTGTAGTTTAATTTTCTTTTACTAAATTAAGATTAGCCACTGAGAACTTCACCATTCGTGCATCTTTATGTCTAAAGTTCACATATGAAGAAACCTGTCTGAGGTGAAATAATTCCATTCACAAATATCTTTTTATTTGTGAACAAACTAATCCAATAACTGCTTCAAGGGTGATTATCTTGTGAAAATAAGTATTTGTCATAAATACAATATATCTAATCTGAAGTTGTTTCTTTTCTGTCAATGTTTCAGTATTGTTCAGTTTTTGTTGCTGTTAGTAAAACAGCATGGGGAGAAAATAGTCTAAATTCTTAATCTTTGCTACTGTTAATATCAGTTCTACCTTATCAATACTGGAAACAGTGGAAGTCTCTTCTTGCAAGCCGTTAGTGTCAGGCTTGTTTTTAAGTAGATCTGCTCAAAGTCATGTTGCATGACACACAATGTTATGTGCTGGGTTGTTACCGCTATTGATTGCCAATGGCGTCTGGGTTCACTGGGGCTGGGGACGATGATGTTAAGGTTTGTGCACTTAGACAAACCTGTTTCACCCTGAACAGAAACCCAAGAGCTCCCAAATGATTACCCTATCTCAGTTGAAGGGCAGTGACAAATAGCTCAGAGACTATTAAATCTTAAATTACTCTATTTTTTTGGATAGAGTACATGACTACCTCTACACAGCGTGCCTATGATATGAAATTGTTAAGGTATGTTTATGAA
The DNA here is from genome assembly GCF_964273445.1 of Streptopelia decaocto. Taxonomy (NCBI): domain Eukaryota; kingdom Metazoa; phylum Chordata; class Aves; order Columbiformes; family Columbidae; genus Streptopelia; species Streptopelia decaocto. The sequence goes on from NC_138661.1 coordinate 61,639,358, forward strand.
TAAAAATACCTTTCATATGAAAAAATTTAGATGCTTTAAAATGCTTTTCATCATTTCTAGGTGTTCAATTCAGAGACCAGAAAACCAGAAAGGTGGCTGTGTGCAGAGTTTAGCCCAGTGATTCCTGGGTCTCAATGTCTTCCTGATGTACGATCCTCTCCTTGGAAAGATAAGACACTTTACAGCTTTTGTGTATTAAAGAACCCATCATATTACTGCAAACTTATTTGGAGAGGAAAAAACAAACAGAAAACCCCAACAAACCACAATGCACACCACCAAACATGCTCCATTGTTTTTCAAATTATGCCTGATTTGTTCTACTTTTGTCTGCTAGATTAAACATTCCTTCATATAGGGGGTCAATGCACCACTCAATATCAATGAAACCCACATTATTTGTAGATGAATGAACCCACATTTTACTGTAGGGGTCTCTGGGGATGGAACCCCTTGTTTCTGTTCTTGAAACAACAGGAATTGCTACCTATAAGGCCTTTTGTTCCTGGAATCTGTGAGTTGATTAAAGTTCAAACAAAAGATTATTTATTTATTTCCTCTACACATAAAAGGGACATAAAACAAGTTGTAAAAATAAGAAAGGACCACTATGATCTTATTTACACTTTGATCTTTTCTTGATGGTTTCTTGAAGTTCATGTCAGCTTCTTTACTATTCTGTATGTAACATGCTCTATCTTTGCCTGTAAATTTCCTTGCTGGTATATTCTCTTTTATTGACATACCCTTGATTTCCTCTGTTTGCACAAGTTCTTTTTTTTAAAAGAAAACAAACAACAACAACAACAACAAACAACAAAACATTTTAGTGCTTAGCATCTTCAATCCTAGACTCACAGTGGAAAAAATAAGCTTTTTCTAATAGAGAGATAAGGGGGCATTTGGTAGTCCTGTACATCCTCTTGATTGGGGGGTTATTTCTCCTCCCATATGTATCATTGGTAAAATTTGTGTTTCTCCCTCCTCTTCACCTCTTTTCTTTCATGTTGTTCAGGAATACAATAATGCATTGGGTATGTCTGTGGAGTTTTAAGTGACCTATTAGTCATTCCAATTGTCTTCAGCCTAGGTCTTGGTGCCAATCTTGGTAAGCTGCCTGCTAGAGTTAAGGGAGCATGATTTAATTCCCAGCTCAGTCAAGGTGTGTAGGAATTGCAGACCTCTGCCCATAAGTGCTGCTTGATAAGGCTTCAGTGTTTTCTCACCCAAGGGTACAAAAAAATTCCAGGGAGGCTCCTTAAGATGTTGGTCTCTGTTACAGCTTAAATATGATGTTCAGGAGTTTAACGGTTCCAGTCTTTGGGCCTGTGGCCACCATTGGAGAGATTTCACATCATGTTGATTGAGAGCATAGAAGAAGTCTAGCTCCTAGACTAGATTGATCTTATACACTTGGGTTGTCTTGTTGTTTAGCACAGGCTATACCTATAGATACTGTCTAGATTTCTCTCCTGCTTGTTTCCCGACTTAATTTTAACTCAAAACTACTTGATTTTCTCCTAGCCTTGCATCTTTAAGAATTAATCTCTCCAAATCTTGACATGAGAAGGGGTATTTTTGTGGTTTCCTATTTATTAAATACTTAGTTTGTCAATGAGACATCTGTTGGGATGGTGCTCTCTGTGTCAATGTGTTACAGGATGCATTAGAGCCTATTGTGAGTTTCCTGAAGGGGGGGAACTTAAATGGTGTCAGATAAGCTCAACTGGTGGAAAGATGGGGAAGGATGAGATAAAGATGTGCCTTGCATGGGTACTTCAAAGGCAAAACCTCCTCATTATTTGATTATAAGAGTTATCAGTAATCATGACTGTGGCCTCTGTATCTATTGTGTGGCATAGATATTTCATTATTCTGATGTTTTCATTATAGTCAAAATATAATTTAATATTTTTGTATGGAAATGATGTTGTGGGTTGGTTTGTTTGTTTTCCACAGAAATTCATGCCAGAGTCCTCCTTATTCAAGAGTGTGGCTGGTTGGGTTTTAGTCTCTGTCAATAGCAATGAAATATATAAGCTAGTTGTCTAAGCTGTTTATGTTACCAGTGGAGAGAGATATATAATGATGCAAAATGTCTTGTTTAATTCTAAAACCAGTATGAATTGCCCCAGGTAGGTGCCTGTCTCATCCTATAGATTATAGAAAAATTCCTGAACAACTATTAAAGCTTAGAATAGATGACTTTTTAAAATCTCATTTCTTCTAAATGAAGCAAGAACTTCTTTTAATAACTGGTGGCTGAAACAATTGTTGTGGTTACTCAAAACTGTCATGCCTCTATTCCTTCTGTAAATGTATGGAAGTGAATGTGCTATCCTCCATTTCTTGCATAAATGTGCTATCTGTAGGCTTTTATTTATCTTCTCCTACATATATATATGTGTGTGTATATATATCTGATAAGTTTAGTTGACTCACTAATGTACCTAGAAGCATGTTTATAGAAAAACTCAGATTTCAAATAATAAATGCATTTTTTCAATATTACTACAGACTATTAAACAATAATGTAAGATTAAGTGAACCATAAGTGTAACATCAACTAATGGAGTATTACCTTTATCATTCCATGAGTAATCATTTGATACTTCAAAAATTGATGTGAACTGGCTAATATTCTTGGATTCATAGGAACTGAAATACCAAGGCAAGTGCTGTAACAGTCTGGAAAACACTGTTTGGTGTCTAGTGTTCATTTCTAGTATTTAGTTTCCCACCATCATGTAACTGTTTACTTAAGATATGGAAGCCTATATATGTGCTTGTGCATATATATGCCTGACCTCCATTCTTGAGCTCAAATTAGAACTTCAATATATGTAATGTATCAATTGTATCTATTGCTCTGCCTGAGTATCCTTCTCCTTCCTTAGTATTCCTTCCTAATGTGCCTGCACTGGGTGTGATGAGGAGGTAATTGAATGCAGTGGTAAGATAGGCATGATAACGTGCATTAATGTTTCTTCCAGTGACAAATCTTTTTAAGTAGTCCCTGTCCTTGGCATTTCATCCACATATTGATGCCCCATTTGCTCTTGTTTTAAGAAAAAAAAACCAAACACTATCTTGTTTTATCGCACAGCTACAAAACCAGTTATACTGTCACAGGTGAAGAGCGTGTTAAGTTTGGTAACAAATACGTAAGAGGACATAAAGCAGAAGGAGAAACGAGGGTTTCACCAGAACCGTGGCTGAAGAAAAGCAGAATATAAGCGACTGTGCTTTGAGAGTTATTATTTACAGGGAAGTTGCTGTTTAAGTCGGGGTGGGGGGGGGGGGGGTTGGGGAAGGGAAGTCCTGAGGATCAGAATCACCTTTACGGTGTGACAAGACAGCGAATTGTGTATCAGTGCTAGTGCTGGCGAGCTCGATGCCACTGATGGGAAGGTGAGGTCTGTAAATGAAATACCCTTTGCGATGAGGTTGTGAATCGGTTTCTGACAAAGAAAAGCCGCCTGGTCAGCGCTGCTCTGGGTGGGACAAGCGAAGAGCCACAGTCGGAAGTTGTTACACGAGGTTTTCGGTATTATTGCCAAACTATCGATCGTCCGGGGGGGTTGGCAGGAGGGAGAGGAGCTCTCCCGCTAGAAGCTGAGCAAGCTCGGTGAGAACAGAAGCGAAACAGTTTCCAGCGTGGGCACGAAACCCTCCGGCCTCCCGTGGGCGGTGGGGCTGGATGGTGGGGCTGGCTGGTGGTCCTGGCGCGCCCCCTGCCGGAGCAGCGCCGCGCTCGCCTCCTGCCGGGGCCGCGCCCGCTCCGCGCTGCCCTGGGAATTGATGTAATTACCGCTTGTTTGGGCTTCGCCGGTTAGGAAGTAAAACCGGTTTGGCGTAGATGCTGTTCTTGCTGGTTTGTTTTTTTTTTTCTCGTTATTGTTGGCGCGGTTTGGCGAAGGTTTCAGTGCTTAACGTGCCTCGAACCTGCGGGGCTCGGTCTTCCTGCTTAGTTTTTTCGTGAGAAAGGGGAAAGAAACTAAAACTCTGCTTTTATTGAACTGAATGGGTCCCCACTCCCCCAAAGGAAAAAAAAACAAAAAACAAACAAAAAAACCCCACCCCAAACCCACAAACCCCCCACCCAAAAGAAGAAAAACCAACCAAACAAAAGAACACAAACAAAACCCCAAATCCCCACACAAACCAACCAAAACCCAAACTAAACCAAAACCTGACCAAAACAAACACCCCACAATGCACCACCCCCCAAACAAAACAACCAAACCAAAACAAAAAAAATAAAACCAACAAACCCCCCCAACAACAAGAAGAAACCAAAACCAAACTTTGCTTTATTATGGTAGAGACTACAGGTAGGAGCGAAGTGTTTGTGACTGTCAGCAATATCTTCCCTGTCAAACTAACAAGAGGGGAAGTCTGATAACCTCCAGGTAAAAGCCCTTTGATTTTTATTTTAAATTCTGATAAAATTTTAGAGGTCTTGTTTGAGGCAGGATTGTTTGTGGAATATGACATCTCTCTCTACTTTCTGTCTTAATGCCTTGTCATAGTTCTTGATGTCTGCCTGTCAGCACAGCAAGAGGGATTTTTTCATGTCTGAATAGTCACCTTAATGATAGCAGATGGAAACACCACAGGGGGTCCAAGCCCATCACACTGTCATTGTCACAGACTGCCCTGACCTGCTTCCACTCCGCTATTTTTTTTGTCCCTTTTAAAAGGAGAAATGGATGGTAATTGAAAAGGATCTTAAGCAAGACTTAGGAAGCTGCAGACAACATGATTCCCCGCTATCTCTCTCTGTTTTCACAAATAGAGTCTTAACCTCTTAAGCACCAATAAGAGTAGAAAGAAAGCTAAATTGGTAAAGCTTTATAAGGACTGGCCTACCAAAGCTTTTTCTTTCCCCTCCTCAGGAGCATCCAAGCTGTGTTGCATCCTTCTTGTGGTTGGCGGGTGTTTAATTCCTTAGATATATTGGGTTTCCAATAGAATTATTGATCTCCTAATGAAAACTGTGCATGCGCTATTAATTCACGGCTGTGTGATGTGTTTTGATCGTTATAATATGAAGATATGGTTATCAACAGGAAACTTCTAGACTCAAGTCTAAAACTAGTTGTGACGACTCAAATTCACTGTTGTTTGCATTGGCATTTTAGGATTTTTTTATTAAGACTCTCTAATCTGACTTGAGGAAAATTGTATTAAATCAGAAGCAGTTAGAAATTAGGTTTGGGTGTTCTAATAAATTTTGATTTTTAAGAAAAACCTTAATCATTACAACTTTTAGAAAGTGATATATCAATGGAATAGTGAAAGAGAATTTTAGTTGCGTGTAGGCTTTTGTTTAATATCACAGAATACTTAAATATCCTTCATATCCATAGAGGGAAAATCAAAAGCTATCAGTATTACTGGATCATAAATAACTTCGGAAAGTTAGGACTGTGGTGTTTTACAGTGAAAGTAGGAGCTCTGAAGTATCAACAGCTTATGGATTTGAATGTCCTTTCTGCTATATAGAAGTAATATTCTTCTGATTTTAAATGTTAGAATAGTTTTAAACTATTTTTAGCACAAATATTTCTAATAACTCTAATTTTTTAAATTTTGGCTGGAATATATAAAATATGTTCTTAAGTTAAAATAGCATCTCATACTAATTATCTCCATGTTACTCAGAAGCTATTAAATAAAAATGAAGAATGGATGAAAGCTGGGTTAACGTCTTAAAATTTTGGATGATAACAAATTCAGGATGCAGAGGAAATAGAGAAGTAAATTAAATAATTTTGTAGAGTATTCCATTTAAATGAAAGTGACACACTGAGAATTAAATGCTTTTAGGTACTAAAAGGTGAGATCAGACGCTTGCTGTGTGTGATTTGTTTTTTTGTTGGTTTTTTTTTTAAATTTTTTTTTTAGAATTACCTTGAAATGCTCACATTTGACAAAATTGAATGTATTAAGTGACTGTGCACTTTTGGAAAAGCTACTGAGGCACCTGTCTAAATCCTTAGGCAATGAGTTACCTTTAAAAGCCTGGCTGTGATCTGCATGTTTGCCTGCACCAGTGATCAAGTTAATTGATTTCTATTTATTTATTTATTTTTCTAACCAGTGCTAAATCTATGTTCAGTAACATTCTAGGTAGTTTCAGAGTAAGTTAAAATTGCAAAGTAAGCTTAAAAAAACCCTTAGTGGCAAATCTTCCTGTCATTGTTCAGAAAAGATTCTAACTAAAGCATTAATCTTTTTATTTTAGTTTGCTCATATAAGCCAATTTTACTATTTCATGCATTGGAAATGGATTGCTGTGGCTATCATATCCATATACAAATGGTCAACTTTAAACCAGTAAAACATACTAATTCATAACTTAATGGAATTACATAATACATGAAGGTTAATAACGGATAGCAATAGTAGTCTGACTTCAAAAATAGTTTTACTCTTTTTCTCCCTGCCTGCCCCCATCAATCTATGATGGATTTCCTTAAAAGTACAGTAGTATATTGTGTGAATAACTTATGCTTTCTTGTATAATTTTTAACATATTTTGGTGGGCATTTCTTGTTTTTTTTTTCTTTTACTGTTAGGGAGTGGTATTTCAGTCTATTAAAGGGTTTTGATTATAAAGTCAAACTGACAAACAATGCTGGCCAATTTCACCAGAATGAATGAAGTGGTTTTGTTTGTTTGTTTTGAGCTGCCTTGTCAATATCCCTGCAGTAAAACAGAACAATAAACCCACGGAAAAATAGGATTTAAAAACAAACAGCTCCCCAAAAAACCCCAAGAAGCCACCAAACCATTAACCTTGATTTTTGATTATCTGCCTGAAATACCTAAATAGACAACAGCAAGATAAATGCCGGTGTAGTGGAAACCATTTATGTGCAAAGTACTGTAAAGTGTACACAGTGGAAAATGTTTTCTAATTTATTTGAATAATACTTATCCTAGCTGTGACTTATATCTGAAAATAATGAATTTTTAGGATGTGTCTTACCATATCCTTTATTAAAAAGAACATACTTTGTTGCTGTTTTTATTTCTAACAGATTGAATGCTTTCAGATATGTAACTGTAAGAGGTCATCTGTCAGTAACAGTCTTTGGGTATGTAATCATTGTAGTTCAGGTAAATAATATCAAAATAAGCATAATTTCCTAATATTTTATCTAAAGACATGTATAATGCTTGTAAACCATAAACAATAACCAGCAACCACCTTTATCATACAGTTCAAATATCTTTCTTTTCAAGTAGTTCTTATTTGTGCCATTATAAAAGCTAGTGTTAAGATACCATCACGTTGGATTATTCCCTGTAAACTATAAGTTAAAAAATGTAAAAAGCTGGCTGCTGACAGAGTTTAGTATCTGAGTGGAAGCAGCTGAACTGAAACTAGAAAGTGGCTGTTAGGTTGTTAGTTTTCTGTCCAGCATATAAGAATGCAATATAGTTGTTAGTATTCCCTTTCTTAATCACTCTGCAGAACATCTATTGCTATGTTTTCTGCCAATGTGTATCTATAATCTCATTACTGGTTTTGCAGCTGTTTGGTTTTACTCAAAGATCTGCTTTGAGGTTATTTCAGTTTCCAAGTCTCCCTTAAATTGTGTTCTCATGTTGACCTTTGGCAGTGACCACAGCTGAAAACAGTGGTATTACAGTTTATTTAGAAAACTTTTCTGGATCCTAATGTTTATCTGCTGTTTGGATGTGACAAGTGCATTAATTCCTGCTTTGTCAATGTTCTGGGAAATAGTAAAACAGTTGGGCTTAGAGTGGGAAAAGAGACTTTAAAACAAATCAATAAAACAACTTTGGAAAGCTGGCCTTGTGAATCTCCTTAGACATGCTGATTGATAACAATATAGTTCAACATTACCACCAGTTCTTTGTGGTTTCAATAGGTACAACAATTAATTTATTATGTCTTATTATGTCCTACAACAAATGTGAATGTCATCTCCTTTCCTGTCTGCAAAAGTTTAATAGGTTATTTCAGTTTGGTCCTTACTGGAAATTGAAATAAAAATAAAGGACACTTGTTTTGACATTTGCTGAAATGTGTCATAGGTGAAAATTGCCAATATGCTAAACCAGAAGCTGTTTAGGTTTCTTAATGCCTTATGTGCCCTTTTGTCCATTGGGTTATCTCGATCTTGTAGGTGCCTGCACATCCAAGTTCCCAGTGGTCAACATGAAGTGTATGAACAGCTTTGTTCAATTTAGGACGAACACGTATGTGGTCAGCACAGGCAGACATCATTGTGTTTTGTAGAACTGAGATCTATTTTTCCATTATTACATGTTTGCATTGATTTTTAAGTACTAGCCAAGAAAGTCAGTTATCTACAATAATAGTCTAAATTTGTCTTTTGGAGGTCTTTCATTGCTCTTTTTCACTGGCTGGCTTTTTGAAGGATGATTGAGTTTTGCACAAGCAAGTTCTGTGTGGTGTTCTTTTTATTATTATTATCATTATTTAACACAATGCTCATGTGCATGTCTAGCAAGTAGTCATGACATTTGCTTAATGTAGTTTTTCCTTTTCCATTATCTCTCCCATGCCCAGTTTTCCTGAGGTGCCCTAGGTAAGGTTTGAAGGACTTGGCTGTGAATGCCCAGATTTGTCTACAGGACAGCACTTGTGTGGCTACAGAATCCAAGTTGATTCTCTAATGAAGAAAACCTCGGGAATGTATCTGTCAGGATGAACTTTATTGTAGCTTTATATTGGTATGGGACAAAATGAACGTTTTGCAGGGAAAAAGTAGCAGCTTCAGGAAATGGAACGTACACCAATTGATGTTGGTTACAGATGCTGGAGGCAAACCTGCCCATCAGTGAAGTTCATGGCAAAATTCCAAGCCTGCAGGAAACCTTGTATTCCCCTGGATATGTGGTGCCAGAAAACTGTTTCACTGTCATTATCTTCCTCTCTAGAGCTTTCAATTTGGAGCACGTGTTAGAAGCTGAGAGAGAAAATATGTCTGGACATCACTATATTCATAATCCCTGGAGTCAGTATTGCTGTGGTTGTTTGGAATGGTTGAGTACTGTTTTATCCAACATCTGTGGTCAGCAAAAATGGAATTAGATGATAATTTATTTCTTCTTTATTCCAGTTTAACTGGAAGGATGGCATGGAACTTGTGTCTATTTTCTATGGTTTCAATTTACTTCAGCTTTATGCTGATTACTGCTATACTATTATAAAACACTAGTTATGTCTTATTGGTATACTTCATTCTTTTTTCTGAACAGTAATGACGCCAAAATGGGAATCTCACAAGAGAAAACACTAGTTCAAGAAAAGACATCCTTGCCAAAGTTCTAAAGATCGATATTTTTGCTTTTGTTTACCCTGAGTTGAGACGCCCACAAAATGTTCAGTGTACAGACTGACCTGCATTTCAACAGCTTGGCCAGGATTGACATGAAAAGCTGTTATATCCAGTAGAATGTCAGTATGTTCATTTTTGTTGCAACACAATAAAACTAATGTTACTTAAGAGTTATTTTATGCATCTGATTCTCACTTCCTGCTTTTTTACAATCTAAGATCTTATATTTTCCTTGTATGGCCTGTGGAACATCAGGATCCTGTTGCAGTTATGTTAGTTTTTATAAAAGTACCATAAATTCACATCCTTCAAGGATTAAACACTTTTTTTTTTTTTTTTACAACATTTATTTTTTTATCAGGTTTGGAAGTGAATGCATGTTAAAAATATGCTTACTGTATCTTTTCCTATAGATATCTTTGTATTTATATAAGATTTTAGAATATTATTCTAAAACCATGATTTTCTTATATAGAGTCTCAATGCAGAAGTAATTAGCATATAACATCAAGTGTATTAATAACTGAATACTTAAGTATTTAGGTACAAATTAAACTTTTTACTCATGTGAAATGAAGAGACAATTTATCCGTAAGAAGCAGGTACTGAACTAGGATTGATAACCCATGTGATATAAAGTAGTTTCTAGACTACAGTTAATTGAGGTGAATACACATTTTTAAAGAGCTACTAATTTAATCCTGAAGGTAAATTTCCAGATTTCCTGAATTACACTCCATTGGTACTTATTTCTCATCATTGCCTGTGAAACTGGATTGGCCCAGATGTAGATATTGGGAGCAACCTGAGATGAACCTCATTTCTATGGCTATTCCTGACTTGGCAATGGACAAGTGTGTTGGCTTTAGAAGAATTTCAATAGTTTTGGTTAGGGGGTCTTTACACAGCAGTTTGCCACAATGATCACTGCAACACAATGATTTTTGGATGGATTCCTGATCTGATTCCACTACTGTGTACAACTCAGTAGGCAGCACCGGACCAGTTGGTTCCATTTGTTGATGGGATGTGAGAAGAGCACAGGCAAAAGAAGCAAGAATTAATACTCCCCCAACTTGAGGACTTGAGTTTTGCCCAACTTCATTTTGACAACAGAATTGTAATATGCTCAGCATTTTTTTTAATAGTCAACTTAAAGTGTTTATTCTTTATGCAATGGTTTTATATTTTATCAACCCAGTAGTCTAATTTCTCTGAAAGCCATTTTATGATCAGAAACATTTGGATCTTCCCAGTTGAAATATATTATAAAATGAAAGAAGTAGCTAATACAAACTTAAAATCAGAAATTGTGCTTATCTGTTGTGCCTTTTGATATTAGAAATCAGGATGAAAGAATTCTATAGTCAAGCATCTGGAGTGAACACTGTATTATAAATTGTAATGTGATAGCTTTTAAAAGTCCCTTTTGAAGCTAAATTCAGGGTAAAAGTGCCAGATACAGTATTCTTATTTTTCAGAAGCTTATAGTTCAGCGAGGTACAGAAAGCACTAAGAGGATTACACTAAGAGGAAGAAGGCTCAGATGTGTGTTCTGTATGTATATACTTCAAAAATGTCACCAGGTTTAGGTATTAGAGCAGAGCCCCTGGCTGTTACTCTTAATCTCTTGTTGCCAGATAGAACCTCTCCAGCAGAGGAGAATTCAGGAGGTATAATCCTTGTGCATAAACCTGGGATTGTAGCGAACCTTGACAATTACAGCCTGTTGTTCTTTTATCACTGTTGAGAAGGATCATCTATAAACCAGCAAGTTGGGACAGGCAACCTTCAGCTGACATAATCTCAGCATTTTAGCAGCTGTTTGGGTTTTTTGGTGGGGGTGGTGGCAAGAGACTTGTTGGGGTTGTGTGTTGTTTGTTTGGTATTTGTGTTTCTTTGGTGGGTTGGTTGGTTGTTTTTTTGACAAGTGCTGCCTTTGTAGTATTCAACAGTCTATTTTGGTGAAGAGTTATCCTGCCCCCTTCTGTGTTGGTCTGTTGTAGAATGTGGAACAACTTAACTTTCTCTGTAAAGGTTACTCATTTCTTTCATTCATAGTGAGAAATTGTCAGTGTTTTATGGATAATTCAAGTGTGACTCTTTGTCATGCCATTGCGTGTTTTACATTCCCATTCAATTAAGGTATTTTGAATGGAAGAAAGCATAACAGGTGAAAATAATTGAGACCCATTTATGAATTAAACACCTTAAGCAGAGCTTTAGCACTTTGTCAAACAATAGTTATTAAAATAGATGTTTGTCATTATAAAAAAATAAGAGGAAAAGCTTGTGTTACCTACAGTATTGGTTTGCTGTGCTGACATTCTTTATTGAAGTCCTTTTCTCCTCTAATATTTTTTTTAATATTACAGACTTTCATTTAGCTGACTAATGAACAAACCCTTCTCATGATCCTATTTACCCTTTTTGTTCTGTAGGCTGTTATTAGATGTGTTATACTCTTGTATGTATTTCTAAGTTTTGTAACTTTATTAAGGAGAATTTAGTGATTTTTGTCTTATGAATGCTTAAAGAAAACTCCTAAGTGTGATAAAGGCACCCTGTGTAAAAAGTGTGATAGAATGGTTTTGTGTGGCACAATAAAACAATCAGTATAATTTTTCTTGCTATTTACAAACTTCACAAACTCTTTCAACTTTGACTGTGACCGCTCTAGCTCAGCTAATTCCTCTGTAACTGACTGTCCTGGGCTGGTAATCAAAAGAAAGTTAATGGCCAGTCATTTCTATAGATGCCATTATTGCTGCTTCTGCATTTTTAAACATCGAGGTGGTATAAGAAGAGCATGATGTTGACTCTTTGTGCTGTCATAACGATGATGCTTCTTTGTATTCCTGAGAGTTGGTCAGTGATCAGCCACTAAATGAAATATTGGAAGGTTAAAACCTTTAACCTAAAATTAATTCATTAATATTACTATGCTTCACAGATTTTTTTTTCTTCATACCTTATGCAAATAGGCCAATTTGTAACTTTTGTATTAAAAAAAGTCAAATACACAGAAAGATAGCTTTGCATTGTAAGTCCAAAGTGCATTTTGTACTAATAGATACACTTTGTTAACAAATTGTGAGTGTAATAACATTAATGTTATCTTGATAGGTTTAGGTGCTTTGTGCCCTTGCCACAGAGAACGTGATTATGGCATTTCCCAGAGAAAACTCTCTTGGAAGCTATCAGTACTCTTGGTGTTCTGGCCTCTGGCTAACGTATGGCTGATGTTGTACCCTACATGTACTCTACATGTTGTACCCATAGCCTGTGATGCTGTTGTGACAACACAGAAAATCAGCCATGAACAAACTCTGTGGGAATCGGAACTGGGCTCTCCACTCTGACCATCTAGCTGAAAACTTCTAATATTTCCTTGAAAAAGGCTTGAAAATAATACTCATTGTCCTCATGAATATGCTGTAAATAACTATAAGGAATGGAAAAACAACTGAATATCAGATAATTCCTGAACAACAGGAGGAAGCTTTCTGTTTGAAATTGTTACCACTCCTATCTAATTGAAACTTTTTTCACTTAGAATACCTCTTCAACTATTCAGATGCTCTGGTGAATTACTTGGGTCAGTAAGTTTACCTAGAGAAGGCATAAGTCAGTGCAAAGCTCACTTGGTTCTAGGCTTTTATTCCAACTAGCTCTTGTTCAAAATCAGATTTTAGAAGTGAAATCTAATAATCAAGTTTTTACCTCTGTGATTCAGTTCCTCTCATATTTCAGTGGAAAACAAAATACCTTATTTCCAGTCTGGAATTTTCCTAACTAGGAAAGTGATGTTTTGAAACTTCAGTAACAATAATTTGTTCTCAGCAGGAAACAAGTTATCTGTATAGTTTTAATCACACATTTCATAGCATTAAGATCAGCTAGTTAACAATAAAAAAAGTCCATAGAAGTCCATAATATTTACAAAAGCTTTAGAAAAATACAATAGAGGCTATGTGGTTAACATCTGCTTCTTGCATATTGGATTTTTAGTGCTTTTTTTTTGTTTTGTTTTCTCCATACATTTTCACTGCAGGCTGTGTGGGACTTTTGCTGTTTGTAGAGTTTTCTGTATATGCACTTACAGTACAAAAAAGACCAGTATAAGGGAGAAGTTGGTAAACTCGTGTGAGTCTAAAGGGCCACCAAACTGGTCAGGGGGCTGGAGTGAGATGCTATGAAAAGTGGCTGTGGGAAGCGAGCTTGTTTAGCCTGGACTGGGGAAGACTTGTGGAGACCTAATAGCAGTCTTCTTATACCTGTAAAGAGGTTACTAGTAAGATGAATCCAGGCTCTTTACAGAGGTCCATGGTGGGAGATTGAAAGGCAATGGTTGTAAGTTGAAAGGGGAGAGCTTTAATGATATAAGAGGAAAAAAAAATCATCCTTTTAAGGATGGTTAAGCATTGAAACAAGTTGGCCAAAGCATTATAGAATCTCTATCTTTGGAGGTTTTTAAGACCTGAAAAGACCAAGCCCTGAACAACTAGGTTCAAATTCAGTGCTGACCCAGCTCTGAACAGGATTTTGGAATAGGTGAGCCTCCTCAGGATCCTTTTCAACATGGATGATGCGGTAACTTAATCTTTTACTTGTCACTACAGCCTTACAAAAAGATTTTTTTGATTAAATGCTTCCTAGAAACAATGGAGCTGATGTGATCCTGCATTTGACTGTGGTCCTTCTACTCTATTCCAACAATGTAAATTGTGTCCTATTGTTAACAACTATACTGACTTTATAGGCAAGAATTATTCCTCTTTTTCCATTCTCTCAGCTGACAGCAGAGGGAGTGTATTCAAATGAGAGTTCCTACTCAAATTCTGGAGTGAAGGGTAGAGGCAGGATTTTTGATACAGCCAAAACCAAGTTCTTGGCCAGACCAGAGTTAATAACTTAATTTCTTGGCAGGGATCCTGTTGGAGACAATGGCAACTGTGGGGGAAACTACTGCTCCTGTCCTATACTTGACTCAGCCTCAATTAACAATATAGCATAATTAGATACAATAAACTGCAACTGCTATGACTTCTGAACTAATTGCTGAAGAGAAGGAGAAAACTGCTATTTGCCACTTTATAGTGCACTTCAACTGAAAGCAAAAATATCAAACCTTTTAGAAAGCTTTGAAAAGTCTTAGAATATGTGTTTGAATCCAAGCTGTACTGATCTTCACAATGAAAGGCTGGAGTGTATTTAAAAATACTTCTACGTGAAAAACAAGTAACATATCAGTAAAAAATTAAAGCAGTTTTGTGATACACCTTTTTTTAAAAGTATATTGCATACCAGATATTATTAAAGCCTTGCACAGCCTGCAGTCAGATACCAAAGACATTTTATTGATGTTCTGGACACTGATTGCTTCCACTACATTATGTTTGTTGTGAAGCTTCACCTCCTGATGAATGTAACCAGTTGCTGGATGCCAAATCAATCTTATCAAGTTCAAGTCAAAGGGCTGGCGACAGCAGAAACTTTCCACATTCACCAAGTACCTCAGCATATTGCCAACTTTATTGCTAATTGTGAACTACTTTACTGTGCGCCTCTATCTGAAAGGAGATGGTGATACCCTATGTAGCCCATCATTCAGTCGGCAGAACAAGTACTTACCCAATTACTGGTTTAGCCTGGGATAGTGTTACATTATTTTTTTGAGTTCTGATTTCTGTCAAGAATTAAAAGGACAAATTATACAACCAGCTCATTCTGGAGGTTTACACTTCAAGTTATGTGTCTAAGTGATGTACAGAGTTTAGCTAAACTCAAACTTATTTCTGTTATTCATAGGTTGGGTTTTTTGGTGTGTTTGTTTTTTACTGATACACCTAGATGGAAGCCACATGACTGTGACCATCCAAAGTCCATTCCTGAAATCTCAGTGTATGCCTTTTCTGAATTTATTACGTGTAGTTTGTTTTTAGTGTGGCTTATGGGAGAGATTAACAGTACCCTTGAAACATGTAAAACCATATCAGATTATTTTTTATAATCCTATCAAATCTGGATGTTGATAGACTTTTGAACTGACCTAATCTAAATCTCTTTATTTCACTGCAGAGAAAGGAAAATATTTTGAAGTGTCTTATTCTTTTGTGTGGCAAACAGTGAATTGAATGCATTTTAAGAGGCTTTTTTTATTCTCATATAAATTTGTCTGAGTAAGAGTGTCTGGTAACACAGGTCTTGTTGTGGTTCCAAGATACATGATTGACAGCATAGTACTTCAGTCATTCTCCAGCTATATTATCTTTATCATATTTGAGTAAGGACCAGTGGTCTTTGTGTAACAAAAATATTACTATTTGTGATTTAAAAGCTTTTTTTTTTTTTTAATTCTCTCAAGACACTTCTCTCTTTACGTCTAAATATTGGGCTTACTGAGGTTCAACCTGTGCATGAAGTATATAACTGGAAGCCAAGATTGAATGTAAGACCCTCAGAAGCTCAGTTAAGCCAGCACAGGGCAGTCTGAAAGCTGATTTGAATCCACCTGAAAATGCTTTGGCATGGAAAGCTCACGATATTGGCGTTTTCATGATTTCCAGCCTTTGCTGTTGCAGTCAAGCTGGCAATTCAGGAAAAACTCATGTCATGGTGTTTCCATTTCTGGCCTTAGGTTGCAGAAGAAAATGCAAAACCAGTGAAAGTTCAGATACAAAGCTTTATCAGAACCTATAAAATCATTCAGTGCAGTTTTTGGATATGCTACTGAAACACTTATTTTCATGCTTAATTGAACCAAATAATGTTTTGCTGGTATTCTGCAGTTCAAAGGTAAACTTCAATTATTGTTTGTCTCTTGCTGTTATATAGCATAACATTGAAAGATTTTGAGATATTCAGCTATATTCATATAGCAGGTTTTTCTTAGAAATGATAAACCATCTTTGCAAACTGATAATCTTTGTGAAGTTATTTCTTAATCAGTGGCTCAGAAGTATTATTTATGGTTGTACAGAAAGATGTATAAGCAGAAAAGCTTAATTGAAATACATGTAGAAAACCTATCAATATTCCTAACGTAGAACAGCTATTAGGGACATTTTCTGCTGTAACTTTTTGAGAAGGACTGAAATTTGTAACTGTGTCAGTCACTGTAACTGACACTGTCCTTTATAGAACAATTCTCTCTATTTCTAATTTTTTCTTACCCTATAGCCATTGTAGTAAAATGTTGAAAGCGAAATAAAGACTTTATTTTAAAATGGAGTTAATTGAAAAATATTTTGGAGCTGTTGATTTCTAGCAGAGCTTTAACTGATCTGCTTCTGTAGTAAATGCACACATTGGAAGCAAAAGCAGTTGGAACTGGACTTTAGGTGTGTTTAACCAGCATCATTTCAGACTTGGAATAAAACTTTATATTGGCTCATAGAGTATAGATTTGTTTCAATCTTTGCAGTTCACTGAACTTTTTTTTCTGTGCATACATATTTCAAGTAAACTCTGTAGTTATAAGTATAACAAGTGACACGTTATGGACCCTAAATCGTTGCACTGTGAAATATGCACAGAAAAAGGACAAATGAAGATATCAAGGGTCTGTTCCATTTCGCACTGAACTGTAAAATGCCACCCTTGTTGTACAGAAGATCACTGGTTCTGAGCAGGGCTCATTGACTGCTAAGTTGTGGATAGTGTTTCACTTTCTGCAACTGTTAATATCCTGGGTTATCCAGGCATAATGACCTCTCTATTTGTGACACATTGTTGAATTTTCTGGTTCTTTTAACTTATTCAAACCTTTTTTTTTTCGCCCCCCTTCTTCTTCTTTTCTCTCTCTCTCCATTCATCGGAAGGCTGGGAGTGTTCTGAATTGAGCTGCAGGACAGAGTTGCCTTGCTGTTGGTCAGCCAATTACAGTTGAAATTGGTGGTGGTGGCACATCTGTAGATGAATATAAAACAAAGTATACAGGAGAGGTACTCTACATGTGAACAAGCTTTTCTGTATGTATATATATGTGCATATACTTTGGATAAAACTGGAACAACTGAAATACTGTTTGGTAGCTGTTAAATATGATATAGTAAATAATCATGCTATTACAATCCAGATTATGTTGTAGCTGGCATTTGATATTTAAATTCTGTCTGGAAGTAAATTCCAGCTTTATAACTAGCCACTAAATTACAATTTAAGCATGATAACTTATCAATTATATTTTAAATATTTTAAATGCTGATAAAGATTTGTACATTTTAAAGAACTTTGCCACTTTAAAATATAAATTAAAAAAGGGGGTTACATCTAGTGTGCCAACAGCTGGTTTCCAGGGCTGAATGCTTCCTCTGATCTTGTAAGGATCTGAAGTTAATGGAAGTGTACCATCTTATCTCAGATTAGGACCTATGCCTATAATACTTTTCTTCTCTTTGTTCCCCACCAAAACAAAAAGTGTTTATTTTGTTTTTATTTCCCTGGTATATTCTGGATAGCTCCAGTTTACTCTGGCTTTACAGGTGAAAAAGCTGAATTTTGGAGTTTTAGCTGCCTCCAACCACAGGCAGAATGCCTTTGTGTATACCTGGAATATATCAGATGTATGAATATTTTGCTTATCTTCAACATTGTTGTCCTCTTCTATACCATGTTTTCTAACTCACTCACTCATAAGATCTGTAAATCTTTCCAGACTTCAAAAACATAATAGAAAAAAATATTTGCTAACTTCAGAGGACTTTGAAACCCAGGTCCCACATAGCAAATACTACAGTGGATCTGATATTCAATACCTGAGCTTTTTCTCCTTGTACCAATATGTGTTTTTGTCTCAGTCACTGAAATGATCTGAAATTCTCTCTTGGTAAACTGAATCCTCTGTAATGTGTTGAGCTTATACCAGAAAAAGCTATATGTCAGATTTAGATATTGATGATAGTCTTCCATATTCTTGAAGAGCCTTAAAGGAATCCACCTTTTCTATGTGGCTTCTGTAAAAGCACCTGCAAATATTTACAGCATTTGCTATAGCTAGGCCTAGGCCACCACAGACGCATCAAGGGGAAAGTTTTCTACATAGATTATACCTATAAACTTGTTCAGCGTGAGAGCTCGTTTGCCAAGATGGAGACATTCCCAGTGGTGTAGCTCTGAGGGTCACTGTGCCTTTTATGCCTGGACCTCACAGAAAAGAAACAACTGCATAGGATAGGGCAAATGTTTTACTAGACCATTGGGCACATTGATTTTTATTTTCATGGATATGTAGATCAAATTGAAATAACCTAAAGGGGCTGATGTGATACCCTGGGACTGTTAGAGATGTCAAGATTCATAGTAAGGCTGTATGTTTCTAATTCTTGGTACTCCCTGTAGAAAAATAGCATGGGGTGTCATTGAGATCTGTCACTCGCTGACACTTAGGGAAAAAATAACCCCTACCTCTGCCAGATGTTCCCAAGACATGTCCCAGATGAATAAGACTGTGTACTGAACCTAGTTTTGATTTATTTACATTTAAAACAAGTGTTATGCAAGTCAGACTCGCGTGATCCTGGCTGGCTGATATATCCTTAAGCAACTGTCTAAATATTGGAATGCGAAGAATTCTCTCTTGCCTGATGTAGGACGTTACTTCAGAAATGTGTTTTTGTAAACACCCTGAAACTACAGAGCAGGAACAGCTTCTATTTCAAGACTTGATAAGATTGCATCTATTTAAGCAACCTCTGTTCAACTGTCATATTAAAAATAAACTATTTAGACCACTATAAAATGTTAAAATTAATAGTGAATGAAGAAATTTGGAAAACTGAATTCAAGAAAAAACAGAAAGTGAAGCTTATTTGGAATTTGAACTTCTGAATTTGCCAGGAATATTACACTTTCAACAAGTTTAAGTATTTTTAAATGAATTTAAGGCTTGAGGAAAAACAGCGTTATGAGATACTTAAATCTCAGAGAAAGTAGTAATATAAACTGTATTTTAAACATCAGGATTGCTGTATTTTTCAGTATGTGTGCAGTGCCTTTTTAGTTTTTTTCTGCTTTTTTGAAGCTGTTCTTCAGTTCCAAAAAACTGTATCAAACTTAGACCAAGATAAAGCTTTCATTACAACATACAACTTTAGCAGGTTTACCTGTGGCAATTTAAGGTGAACTTTTATGATGATCTGATTTTTGTTCAGTTAATATAGGTAACATAATTTTAAGCTTATCTAATGTGTAGAACTTGCCAGATTATCAGGGAGATCACACTTCTTGCTTTACAGGAATACAAACTTTTCCTCCTTCTTAGTGTGGTGTTGTTCCCAGTTTGCATATCTGGCATACAAAAGTTGTTTGGAGTCTCTCTTGATATGTAAAGAAATGTTGATTGTAATGAAAAAGCATCCACTAGAAACTAGTTTGGGACAGTTGATTAATTTTACATAGTCTGAATTGAGAGCGGATTTTTTTTTTTTTTTCCCAACCTGTAAATAACTAAATATTTGGACTGGTTTCAATAACCTTACTACAAAGGCTTCACATTCCAACATGTTAGACTTACAAAGCTCCATAATATTTTGTAAACCCTTGGAAATGAAGAGAATTCTGAGGTTGAAAATCAGGTTTGGATTATTATTCCAGGGAGGTATGATACTTTCTGATGTATTTATTAAGTATTAATCTAATGAAATGAAATCTTATATATGCACATACAGATATATATCTTTGGATCTATGAGTAAAATAAGATATATAAGTATATATATTAAGAAAATGAACGCGGTTACCTCTGACTGGTGACAGGTTGCCAGAGGTATTCCTGAGGGCTCAGTTCTAGGGCCAGTTCGTTTCAATATCTTTAGCAACGATGTGGATGCAGGAGTTGAATGTACCATTAGCAAGCTTGATGTTGATACCAAACTGGGACGTGCTGTTCACGCTCTTGAGGGACAGAAGACCTTGCAAGAGAAATCTAGATAGATTGGAGCACTGGGCTATGATTAGTGGGATGGAATTTAACAAGTTGAAATGCCAGATTCTGCACTTAGGATGGAGTAATACCAGATACAAATACAAAGTGGGAGAGGAGTGGCTGGAGACACAGATCTCATCCTGGTGTGCATCAACACAGTGTGACCAGCTGTACTCAACGTTCTTGTGGCCTTGCCTTGAGTGCTGTGTCTGGTGCTGTGCCACACAATTTAAGAAGGATGTGAAGGTCCCTGAATGTGCCCAGAGAAAGGCAACAAAGCTGATGAAAGGGCCGGAAGGAATGTACTGGGAAGAGCAGCTGAGGAATTTGAGTTTATCTATTATAGTTTGGAGAAAGGAGGCTGAGGGGTGACCTCATGGTTCTCCACAGCTTCTTGAGGAGGGGATATGGAGAGAGAGGTACTGATCTCCTTTCCTTGAGATCCAGTGATGGGATGTGTGGGCATGGTTCAAAGCTGTGCCACAGGAGGGTTAGATGGGACATCAGAAAGTGTTTCTTTACCAAAAGGGTGGCCAAACACTGGAAGAGGCTTCCTGGAGAAGTGGTTGATGCTGCAGGTCTGTCAGCTTTTAAGTGGCATTTGGACAATGCCCTTATTGATAAGTTCTGTCTTTTGGTCAGCTCTGAAGTGGTCAGGCAGTTGGACTAGATGATCATTGTAGGTCCCTTCCAAATGAAATATTCTATTCTGGATAGAAATAAAAAGAATTTTCAAAAATCTTATCTTTTTCTTAATGTGTTTTGTGTTCAAATTGTGTTAAATGCTAATGGGAAGTGGAGTAATTTGGAATTTTAGAATTGGGTTCCAATGTCCTTGGCATAATGTAGAGCTAGAAAACTGTTCTGGTTGAGGTGGATTTTCTGATTTAGTTTGCATTATTATAAGAATAAATTAATTCCTTTTCATTTCAAAAAGTCTTAATGCATGACTTATTTTGCATTCTTTTTATCCAATCTAATAAGCTGTAGAGAACTTATTTCTCTTTCGCGTCTTTATTTACTGCATTAGATGCTTATTCATGGTGTTAGTTTCAGAAATCAAGTGTGTTTTTCCTTGCAAAATCATGCTATTTGAAGTGTAAATGCCATTTTCTCTGCTAATTTATTTTTGTGCTTTGGTAAAATGAGATATAACTCTTTGAATTACTCATTTTGTAACAGGGACAAAAGCATGATCTATCAACAGTGAGTTTAAGAAATAATGGCTCCATCTACTGTAAAGTATGGCATTTTCTCTGCATTTGCTGAATGCTGGATTTTGGAAGATTTTTTTTTGTTTTTCTACAAGGTGTTCCCTTTTTCTATATGAAACCCTCAACAAATGATGTTTGATGCTGTGATATCATTATGTTATTTCCCGTTCATGTTATTTTTATAAACATTTCTTATTTTGTAAATAGAAACTGTATTTTATGAAAACATTTTTAAATTTAATTGAACCAGTTCATTATTTTACTTGTGGATTTTGATTTTTAATGCTTTGTTTCTTGAATTGTAGTGTACATTTGATTCAATTATGTAGTAAAAATAGATCTTATTTAATCAGTATAGTAACCTGTGATAATTAGAAGTCAGTCTTTAGAAGAGAGGCAACTCTTTTAGAGTCTAAAGAGCAATTTGCATCTAAACTGAGCTGGATGCTTCACTGATTTTATATAAATTTGTTAACAGAGGCTTAAAATGCATTCTAGGATAGAAGTTAAGACCCTTAAGCTCAAGCTTAGTAGCTACTAACACATTCCACTAACATTTAACAAGCACGAAATACAGATAATTAATTTGTAGAACAAACATGGCAAAAAATTTAGTATATAATGAAATGTTCTTTGTATTTTTATTGTAAATCATGCAACAACTTTGTGCAAAATTAATGTGTCGTGGGGAGAATTTTAAGATGCAGTCCTTGATGTTGTTACAGATGAATCTCAGTGAGTCTTTAAGACACCTGTTTTGATAGAGGATTTTATAAACTAACACTGAATAACTACACATTTTTTTCTCTTCAGTTCTAAGCAGAAATGCCAAATTTAGCAACACCCCTTCTTCCAGTGAACTAGAAAAAGTAATTGCAATAGAATATTTTTCAAAATAGTATTGAAATACTGTTTGCTTTTGCTAATTCTTGCACAGATTAAGAAAAAAAGCCTCTTTAAAACAGTTGATTAAACCAAAAGGAATTTTCCTGGAAAAACATATTGCTGAGAGGTTCTTTTATAGTAAGTTTGGTCAGATCAAGCATTTGAATGACAACAAAAATCTCATGAGATGGTGCCAAGGGGCAATGGCCTTCAGTGCGGAGTGACAGAGGAGCTGTTCTTCATTTGTGTCCATTATGGTCGGGGATCTTGGTCAACAGCTTGTTCAGAGTCTGTTTCGTAGCTCAGGTGGTTTGTACAAGTTATTATCAGGATCTGTGGACAGCGAGTGAAGTGTGGTACAGTACTCACAGAAATGTGGTGTTATCCCCAGCAGTCTTGTTCTTGTCAAATAAATAAATAAATAAGAGGTTTTGCATTAGCGTAGCAGTGGGTTATATCCACTGATTTGTGCTGATTCTTTGAATTGTTGACATAGTCTTCAAAATGTACCTTTTTCTGAGTTCCCCGGAAGTGTTTGGAACATCTGCAGTACTGTTCACCTTGGGAAAACTGCAGAGAACCACTGTCCAGTCAGAAATCAATACCAGAGGCTCTAGCACCAGCTCTCCTTTTTATCCTTTCACCTGGACGTTAGATTAGATTCTGTTACTTACACAACTCTAAGAGTCTGAAACGGATACCACGTTCCCTTTGCTTTCTCTCTTAGCTGGAATTATGCCACAGCAATGGGTAATAACTATCATCTTACAGTGTTAATTTTAACTTAAGTCAGTTCTCTGCTTGTATTCGTTGCATGTTTTCTTCTGGCAGCAATGGTGGGGGTCAGGCAGAAAAGGTGAAAAATAGGAGGCAAAGAAACCAGAATCTCTTTCTTAGCAACACTGGTGAATGTGAAGTAGTTGTAGAGGAAGAATTTGTTATTGAAAGAAACAGAATATTAGCACACTATCCATGCAGCCAAGTCTGAAAAATACACCAGAAATCTAAGTGTATTACATCAGAATTAAAATACAAGTGGAACTATGAAGCAGAAAAGTTTCATAATGTATTGTCTATACAAGGTGATCAATAGCAGGAGAGAGAGAATTATTGGTTGGCAAAGAATTTCTTTTTCTCAGGAAATAAAAGCACAGCCCTGTTTGTAGTACCCTTACTGTTGAAGGGGTTTATTTTAAAGTAAATATAAATGGTCCTAAATTGGAAATATCTGCACTGATTGAAAAAATCTGACAGAAGGCTAAAGAAAAAGTGAGGCATCTGAAGGTAAAACCTGAGCTTTATTGTTAGGAATGTCTAGTAAAATGAAAACTTAAAAGATTTTTTTAACATCATAAAGTATTCTTAAAATATGAGCAAAAAAGGTTTTTTAAGACCTGGAGGGCAGGTTTCAGTTTTGGTATTCTGCTTGCTACTTGAGCTTAGACGTTTCACTCAATCTGTGGATGTCTGTGCAGCGTTGGCTTTAGAAAATATGCTCAAGGTGTAATATTACCTGCCTTATAAGTGAAATTGCTTATGTTTATTCACTAATGAGAGGTGGAACAGAAAAAGTTGGCTTTTCTTCTACTCATGAGATGCTTTAATAGATTATTGATTTCAATTTCTTGAAGTGTTAACTGTCGAAGTATTCAAATAGCTCCTATTTTTGATCCAGTTTAGTGTAGTTCATACCTGTACACTTTCTATTAAAAATAGTACATGTGCTCACAGAACTTAAAACTATTATTTTCACTTTAAATAAATATTTCATATAAAGCCCATTTCATCATGAGGATAGTGAACTATGCTTGAATTGAAATAGCACCTGAGAAACTGTCATGCAGTCATTTCACAGACTGAGCTGAAGAGATGAAATTGATCATATCAGTGTGGTACAAGTTCTAGGTATTATAAGGTTAAATAGCTGAGATGTTAATGTCTTGAATTCAGCAGAATGTAATTATTAAATTGTGATTTTATTTTCTTTAAGGCATTTTGCCATGTAAGCAGGGATCAATGAAGGCAAATTGACTTCACTAATTAATTAAAGCAGTAAAATCTTCTTTGGTTTCAAAATCATTAGGAAAGCTTCTTCTGTGTGTGATGTGTTTTGATTTGAGAATACGCTGTTTTAAATATTTTTAATATATTCCATCGAAATTCATACCTAAATGTCACCTATACTTAAATATTACCTATAGACAGAGATAAAAATTTTTCTTTTTTCCTATTTAAAAGAATTTTCATTTCAAGAGCTGTTGCTCTTTATTTTGAAACTGGTATGTAACATTCAAATGATTTATGTTTTTCACTTTGTTGCATATGTAAAGGTCACTATATTAGGCCGACTTTGAAAACTTTGTGAAATACAAAGTTATTTAAATGCAGCAACTTCAGTGACATTGTGTACACCAACAACCGCTTTTCCCGTTGTTCCTGGTGTTTAGACTGTTGTGATTCTGCTGATGTAGCTGATGTTTTCCTTCATTATTCCTCTGCCTTTGTCCTTTCCTACAGGCTTACCCTGAGTTTGTCCTGACCTACCTAGAGGAACTAAATGAAAGAGAGGAGGTGACCCAGACAGAAAACCGCATTCACCATGGGGCCTGGTCTGCAGCTCATCAGGAGATAGACAGCAGCTCAGCAGAAGAGGTCAGAGCATTAAGCCAGAGGCAGGTCAGAGACAGCCCTTTCAAAAACATGTCCTGAAAAGAGAAATATCAGTGTGGAAGTCAACTTCTTGCCTTAAATAAATAACCTAATTTGATTTCTTAATTTAATAAGATATTTATAAATTAGAGCTATATACAGGATTTTAATGGATAAAAACTTATACACATTTGTGTCTCAGAACAGTTTAAGCTTATAGCCCATGTAGGACAAATCTTTGAAATTTCATGTTTCCTAGATGGAAAAACCCAAGGGAGGGAAGGAAACTCACAAAAAAAAGTCACTAGATTTCCAGATTTGTGCTTCTTGATGCATCTTGACATAGCTATTTGTATTTCTGACATTTTCTGCTAATCAACAGCCTTACTTGAAAAAGGAGACACACATTATTTTAATTAGCAATAGATAAATTACATGGTTGTACTTCCATCTCTTAGGTTCTGCAAAAAAAAATGTCAGCAACCCCAATCAGAAACAACTTTCAGGACCTTTGGACGCCTGTTTAATGCCTGCGGATCCCCTAGGGGAGACTCCACAGCTGACAGTGGCACTGGTGAGGAAACCAGAAGAGAAACATCCTAAGGCCTCAGCTCAAAGGTAAGCCACTGACAGAACTGATATTTATTGTTCAATGACATTAGATGTTTTCCTTCAGTTTCATGTAAGATTGATTTCCTGGATACTATTGAAATATCTCAGAAACCCTCTGGCTGATAAGCAAACAGGGATTTTGACCAATATTAATGAAAAGGGGTGACATTTATGTGCTTTTTAAAATTTATTCTGGAGATTGATGTGGCTGATGTTTGGTAGTAACTTTTTAATTTTTATCTACAGATCTCACATCATAAGAATTACATAAAGAAATAGGACTTGTAGCAACGTTGTGACACGTTTTGTGCCACAAGACTTAAGTGTAAATGGTAAAGGTTCTGTTAGAACTCTGAAAGTCATACTGAGCCAAAATATTAAGTGACATAGTCACTTTCAATATAGTACTGTATTTTAATTTCAATTAAATAATAAATAGTAGTGTTCTTAATACAGCAGGCAGAAGACTTTGCCTTTCTTTAGATAACTGAAACTGTCTTTTACAAATGGCATATAGCTAGTAATTTGGGGGTATTTGGGTATTTTTAGATACTTTTGAAAATGGACCTCTTGGATGAAAGACCATGACACATCACATGTTATTAAAGTTGAACTTGTTAATGTTGTTGCTACTACTGGAAACAAGTCAATAACAGTAATATACTGGTAACTGCAAGCAACAACTGGATTTGGTTTATCTGTGTTATTGTAACTCTTCCCTAGGAAGTATCACCTTTACAGAACCCATAGATTTGCTCCTCTGGTCCTCCTTCAAGGACAAGTAGTTCTGGTGGTTCATTTATGACATTATCTTGTAAATATTTAGACTTTAAGTATCCAAAATATTTCTCAAATGTGTCTGAAGACTATGACATGACTGTGGTATCTCTAGGTATTTGCTATCAGTAGTTTTGGGGGAACCGCATAGGTAGAGGTAGGTTACCTGTAACTTTGTTTTTTAATGAATCAAAGAAATTTAAAGCTTTGTTAAACATATATGATTTAACTACTAGTAAGTACTGTTGCATTTTTACAACATATAATCAATATTAACTTTGTTATTTAGTTTATTGGCTCTTTCAAAATGTGCCTTCTGCAGTGTGAGGTGAAGGCTTATACAAGAACCTTTTCTCCACAATGCTTTGAATGTGAATTGTTACTCTTTAAATACGCAATATGATTCAGGGTCACCCTATTTAACTTGATTTAAGTACACAGGATAAGTTCTTCACCTAGATGTTCATGCTTTTAGCCTCAGGTAACAGTGTATAAATATTAAGCTAAAAAATCTCTTCTTGCAGAACACAGACATTTGATTTAGAAAGCTATCTACAGTCAAGATAGCCTTTAAGCACTGAATGCTTGACTTTCTATGTCTTCATGCATCTCTTCCCACCAAAAGTGGAGCTATGGAGTCCAAAGCATTTTCTGGAACTAGAATTAAATCTAGAAAAAAATACATTTTAATACTAAAATAACACTATTGTACTGTCAGAAACCATTGCAATTAAATAACAATGGTAACTAAAAACTTCTGCATTGAGAGGTACTAAGTGATTTAAATCTTCTTTTGCTGCTATTTTTTCACTATACTGTGATAAATACTAGTGTATTCCATTAAATAGCTGCCACATTCCAATCTGTAGCTGGTAGAATACTTTCAATGCCTGAAAGGTGATATAAGAAATAAGAGAGATGGGTTTTTACTTATCCTTTGTGATTTGAAAAGCTGATCAGTTTCCAAGTAGCAATAAAATTTGCCGTATTTTACAAAATAACATGAGAAACCATTATAAGTGCAAGTAAGGCATGAATTCTGTGTTAGTAGGGGAAACTATATATCTGTGTACTAGAAATTTTGTTTCAGGAGTTGGTCCAGCTGTATGGGTCAATAAAGTGAAGATTATTATCACTATTTCTGCTGAGAAGATCAAATTGATTTTTCATAAGTCTCTTTTTGGTTAACTGCCCTGCACAACATATTTGTAGATTTTTGCAAAACTTTGACATACTGAGAAAGGAAGGGAACTATCACTAAAAGGAGATTCAGCTGCCCAGACATTAGTGTTTAGAGCAATTTTTAGGTGTTGAAGAGTGTATCACTAGGCTTTCAGCTGTTCCAGATTACTACAAGTCTCCTGCCAGTCCTGTGTTGTATCTATGAGAACATGCAGATCCTTTGGGTACATCAGCAGTCTCGAATACCAGCAAGTGTCTACTTCTGAGCTGTTGAGACCTGACCTAAGATCTTCCTTTTCCTTCTTAATGCTTTGGATGGATATGCATTTCAGAGCTGTCATTCTTAGTGTTTTTCTGGTTTGGATTCTGAGAAACAGTCACACATTAATGGTGAGCCACAACAGCATGAAGTTGCAAGAAAACCTATTCTATAGGATGCTACTGTAGGGAGAGCGCTATGAAAAGGGCTAAGTTTCAAAGCATGTGGTTGATTAGGCTGCAAGATTGTCTGTTTGCTGTGATTTTCATACCATTAGACTTTGTTATTCACTTGTGCTGGTTGAAGGCTGCAGTCAGCACCTTTCTTGCCTTCATGTTGTTTAGCCAGTTGCACGTTACCCTGTGGTACATGATAGTGAAGATAACAAGGGAATGAGCTTGCTGGTTGTGGTGGTGGCATTGGGGTAGTTTTGGTTTCATTCTTGTTTTGTTTATGTTGCATTTGTGGTGGTGGTGTTGTTTGATGTGTGTGTCACAGCAAGTCATTAGTATCTTTGGGGACATCTTATTCAGTGTTCTTTCCAATGTTTTTCTCAAGGCATCTGATACTTGTACCAATTCATGTAATAACCATAAGGTATAAGAACCTGAACCTCATCTCTGATTTACCTGACTGAATCCCTGAGTTTCTATGTGAAAGGTGAAAAACTAATCCATTCCAGCAAATAATATTGCAGAAAAAATCCTTTCTGAATGACAAGTATTGTTACAAACAGACCAAAACACAATCATAAGCCACTTGCTAGGCAGGGAGGGTTCAAGTTGCCAAGAAGATGTGGCCTTCAGGATATGGCTGAGAGGTGGGCTGGATGGCTGGGATTTCTGTACTTCTTGCAGTGCACAGGAACTAATGACTTAACTAAGTAACTAATGGCCACTAATTTCCTTCCCATCCTTATTCTCATCCTTGCTGTTCGTGTATAGGAAAAAGCAAATCCCATTTTTTGTTGTTTTAGTGTTGCGGGTTTTTTTTTAATGGACACTTGTAGAAAGACATTACATAGCATTATCTTTGCCTTGATCAAAATAATAACTTAATGTTTTGGGTGTTACCTTGTGGAACTCTAACCCCTGTAACTACTGACAGTATTTTAAATTACTTCTCTCATTCTTATGATCTTACTTATTGGGCCCAACTAGAAAAGTAAGAGAGTGTTCTTGTATCATCAGAGGTAACAGATTTGTGCTGTCCTAGCAGAATCCTCAATTTGTGAGTGTCCCCTTTAGAAGACAGTAGTCACATTTCTAAAATTAGTCACCTGTTGTAATGCAGTTTTGGGTATGGGCCTTAGTGGATCAATTTCCTTCCATAAGGAAGCTTGATTTCACAAGATTCTGAATATTTTGTTTCCAATCCAGAAATGCATTTAAGTACTCTCCAAGTATAGTACATGCTAGGTAGAGGCATTCTTGGATCTGGGTCAGAATGCTTGTGACCTTGTCATATTCTATACTAAGACAGACACATCTGGGACAGTTGGTTTAATTTTAATTTTTCTGAATCAGGTGGATAGATTCAGTTACTACATTTCGGTAAGACTTATTATTGTAGAAAAATGATTAAGAAATACCCCTAAGGAGATGGAAATGTTCTTCTGCTTCCAGCAAGATACGGCCATGAATTGGTACAATTGTTTGTAACTGTTAAGCAAATTCTTGACCTTGATGCTTTATACACTGTTCATTCATTGCAAATTCCAAGGGGGCAAAATGTCGGTAAAAGTCGTATTCTACGTCTGTATTGTAAATTATGATTACTCTATGAAGACGGATGGGAGTGTAATAAATTATCTTAAAAATCTATTTATACATGTTCCACTTAAAACAAGATGCTGTAGACTGCATTTTCTGCATTTAAAATGTATGTATCAGTTTTAAGTACACCCTCAGATTTCTATTTGTGAAAACCACCTCTATGAAAAAAACATCTTTTCACTGAGTTGCATTGATTTTCTGTGATGTATATCTGCCATACAAGTGTTCTAAAGGTTAAAGCTTTGAATTGGTGGCAAATTAGCTTTCATTATCTGCTTTAGTTGCATCTTGACAAAATTATTCTAATAGCTGTGTCTGCTACAGATACAGACCCACTTCTCTGCTCATCACAGAGAGAAAATGTGATATATCCTTTTGAAAATGAAAGGAAGGTATAAAAAACCATTAAATTCCCATTTTCAGAAAGCATTTGAAGATATTTGTTTACATTAGTATACCAATTTGAGCAGCTTACCTTTATTTAAATGGAATAAGAACTGGGGAGTGGAGGGGGGGGTGGGGAAGACTGTAGCAGCCGACAAAGCATGGTGACCCAGCTTGTCACCCAGTGACCTGTGAGAAGGAAATAATGAACTGTGAGTAGCTGTCATCTTAACTGTTTCTGACAGTTTGGCTATGGGCACATCTGTGTTAGTTGCATGGAAAGGCCTTTGTTGTTTTCCCACTAGTGACTTTGCAGACCGCTGTGGGGTTTGCTGGCTGCCCTGCTCTTACACTTCCCCTCCTTTTTTAGTAGTAAGAGCAGCTGCCACTGATAGAGCTGACATTTCTTTTAATGATTTACTTGGCATTTATACCACTAAAAAAAAAGAAATTACATCAAAATGGAATTTTTGGTTATTATAAATGAAAATATTTGCTATATGCACCTAAGATCTGATGTAAACACACCTATAAACATTGTCATATCTATGTAACTTGCAGCAGGTTTCAGTGTTTGTTGGTACCCTTCCTTCATAATATCTTGTCATACTTAACTATTTTGAGTGAATTATTGAGTCTACTCATAATAACATTTTACATAATCCAGTGTACAATGAAACTAGGCAGCTTTTCATGGTTAAATGACATATTACGAAACAAAGACACACACACACACACACACACACACACACACACACACACACACACACACACACACACACTCCCCAATTATTTAGCATTATAGGAAGCAATT
Organism: Streptopelia decaocto; assembly: GCF_964273445.1. NCBI lineage: Eukaryota > Metazoa > Chordata > Aves > Columbiformes > Columbidae > Streptopelia > Streptopelia decaocto. The sequence continues at coordinate 61,670,179 of NC_138661.1, forward strand.
GCTTCCTTTTGCAGATTGACCGAATGATGCATGGCTTTTCTGGTACAGTACTGCTAAATCTTGGATAACTTTTCATGCACTACTATTAGCATTTTCAGCTAGGAGACTGTTAAATATAGGCATGCCTGCTCTCATAATAGAGTTGTTAGTTAAGAAGAACATGACTTATGGAAATTGAATGGCTGACACAATAACTTGTAAAGTTTAGAGCTATTTTAACAAAGTGTAAATATTTTACATGGTTGATATACCTTATTGCTTTTATGTTATAATATGCTTGGAGTAGGTTAATACAAATTGCTTTGCAGGAGTTGAATATGAAAGACTTCAGGCACTAAACCGAATGTACAGCATGCTGAAGCTGAAATTTTGTGTTAATTGTTTTCCTGATGTAGGTCTAAGAACAAGAAACAGCTAAAGAGACTAAGCAAAAAAATGCATGAATATGAGGAGATAACTTTAAGGTCCCCAAGTTTGAGCTGTACTTAATAGCATTCATATGCAAGGGAAAAGAAATTTGTATTTCAACTCTGAGGACACAGATTCATGAGTTAGATCCTTTGGGGGTTGTAGCACAGCATATGCAACATGATCTAGAATACAGGTCACAGTCTCTTGCCTAACTAGGTGGTGATGGAGTCATTAGACATACATAATAACGGGTCCCATCGCTCTGTTTTTGCTCTATCACTAGTGCAACCCTCTGTCCTTGTTCAGAGATATTGTGATGAACAGGAGCTATGCAACTACAGCATGATTCTCTACTGTGTGATACAGAGTTTAGAGAGGGATTGTTGGTGTCTTCTGAATGGATGTTTTCATGTATGTGTAATATGAAATAAGTAAGGAAAAAAAAAAAAAGAAAAAAAGGCAAAAAAACCCCCAGAATTTTATTGAATGATGTTCTTATAATCACCATGAGATCTTGCTTTCCTGAGGATGTGGAAAAAGATTGTGCATTCTCTGAGTAGATTTGCAGCCTATTTATATAACATAAACCAAATAAGGTTTAGTGAGAGGATGCCTGTATGAAGAGAGGAGGTGACTTGCTTGGGTTTGTTTGGCAGCCACTGGCAGAGTCGAGGTGCACTGAAGGGGATGATCTGGTTCCCTGTCCGGGACCTGCTGGACCCCAATGCCTCTCGGCTGTTAAAAAACCTTGTGTGCCTCCTGAGTATGCAGAAAGGGTTTGTACATCTTGCACCCCACCCCAGTTGTGTCTCCTCACTATGGCAGTACACTTCATGAACTGGGAAGTGCAGCAGCAATTGCAGCTACAGTAATGGTTTAATAATTCTTTTGTCATAGTTAGGTAAATATGAAGGCTAGTCCATAGAAGACTTGCAATTTGTTTTTTCTCTATATTGTATGAAGCAGTGAATCAGTTCCACACCTCTGCACTGGGCTATTCAGCTCTAAAAGTGTTTGTGAAAGGAAGGTGAATGTATTAACAAAAACTTGAAATTATAGATTACTTTCTCCTGGTGGAAGTAAATGAGAGCTGTGACACCAAGAGCTTTTTTCCAAGTCATTGAAGTCTATTATTTGTCTTAGCAAATGTTAATGTCATGGAGAAACTTTAAATATTGTTTGAAGCCATAGAGTTGCATAGAAACATCCATGAGTTTCTATAGCTTGCTTATTCTCTGCAGAGTTATTGCCCTGCTATCATGTTTATATGTGTGCATTTAACATAGCTTTGCTAGCTTAAAGGCATTATTTTTCTCACTAAACTGTTGTTGAAAAACAATTGTATGTTAATACATATTACAAAGTTGTAGAGATAGTGCTCCTCAACTTTTTTTGAGAAAATGTTACTATTTTTATTTGTGCCACTTGCAAAAGAAAAATACATAATCTTAGGATTCTAGCCTGAGATTTTTGGGGAATTCAAATACTTCATCAGACAAGAGACTAATTTGGGATCTTTAATTGGAGAAAAGGGTTTCAATTTCATTAGTCCTCTGTGTATATTAATCCTACACAGAAGATTTAAGGAGAAGCAGTTAAGAATAAGAGTATCCCCTATGGGTTGTTTCCTTTTTTTAAGGTAAAATTAACACCTAATTTACTAGGTAGTTTGCAGTATCTCGTTTAGGGTGTCTTGTTTAGTACAATCTGTTACTCTGTTGCACACTTTTGTTTTCTCTGGTTTTGATGAATTGCTAAACTTGACCTTGGGGAGAACTTTGCAATATAAAGTACACTGATTGACCCCAAGGAAGGACATGGCCTGTCTCTTTATAACTCCCATTGGGTTTGAGCATGATCAGCATTTTTCTTGCCATTTAAAGCTGAGGAGGTGTGTTAAAGTTGTGATATGTCTTCGTCAAAAAATTTACTACAGCAAGGAGTTGAATAGCAGATGCATATTTTGACAATTTCACTTAGAAGCCATATCCATTCTTTTCAGAACTTTTCAATATTTGGGTTGCAGGAATTATCACAGAAACATAAAAAAATGTATTTTAATACAATGTCTTAATATGAGCAAATATAGATGAGTTTGAAAGGAAAATGAGTGGAACTCTTATTTGCTGGTTAGTTGGACACTTGCTCAACTTTTGTTACTTGCAACCACCATCTTAACAAAACACCCATAATTAACCACTAGTCATAAAATATCCACTGTTTGAACAGCGGTAATTGATCTTACATCTCCAAGTGCAACAACTACTTCTTTTGACAGAGCCTGTGGACTATTTAATCTGATATTAGTGGAAGAAGCTATATTTATCAGTCTTGAAGGTTTTAAAGAAAATGAAAGTTTTCAATGAAAAAATTATAAGGATACACTTATTTTTCAGAAAAATTGCACAAATTTTATAGATATATGTACACTTTTTTCATACAAAATGCTAGCCTAATGTTTGCTTTGTATATCAAAGTAAATGATGAATAAAGAAGAATCTGAGCTGCTATAAAAAGCTGGAGGCTGAAATCACAAGAGAAACAAAATGGAGTGTCTTGCTAGGCAGTTCATTATGTTTTTACAGGATCTGATTTACCCATAGATAAGTGCTTAAGTCTACATAAACCAAAATATGACTTCATTGGTATACTTTTATCTAAGTAAAAATTTAATTTTTTTTAGCCTTCAAAATGTTTTCTGTCACATTTTTGTAGAGCTCAGTCATGTTCATAATTGCTAGTTAACAACCTATTTAAATGGTATGAAGTACTCTTCTTTTGGGTTAGCTTAAAACAGGCAAACAAATCCTTAAAACCCCCCTCACCTTTTATATGTACATTATGTTTAAAAGCATACACCTATCTTTATCCAGGTTCATGTATTTATCAAGTGCTTATTATCATCTTGTTATCAAGAAAAACAAACTGAATGAATTAATGAACTTGAATAATCAAGACCACAGCAGGAACTGAGTCACTGGCAACATAACTGGTTAGCAAAGTTTGCTGCTTTTCTAGTGCTTAACATACTGGAATAGGAGACAAAAGGAATAAAAGGGTTTCTTAGACAGCCAACATGTGTCAAGTATAAATCAAGCAACTTTTGTAATACTTACTGATTTGTCAAAATTAAAGGGGACATGCTATTTTTCTTTTGATTATGGAATAGAAATAAGCTCATAAACAATCTAACTGTGGTCTTGTCTTATGTGAGTTACAACCTCTTAGCCCATGCCAGTCAGGTTTCAGGATTTTGGTTTTCTTTCCTCATCCTGTTCTTGGATTTGAAGACACTTCATTAAGCAATAGCAGCAATATCAAGTTATTTAGTTGTATTTAAATGAATCCTGCTTTTCAAAACAAACACCAAACCAGCAAACAAAATCTCAACCTCTTCTGACAATACAGAGAGTCTATAGAAAATACTGGAGAAATGTAATTATGAAGAAAGATGGGATGTGCAGAATACAAAAGAACAAAATAGATAGTAAAGAAACTCCTGAGGGCGGTGCACAAACACTCTCCTGAGCTTTTATTTTATGTCACAATAAGTGGTTTCAGAGATTTTTTTTGTGGGGCTGTTTTGTGGGTTGTTGTTTTGGTTCAGGGGGTGGGGCTGGTTTGTTGTGGTTGGTTTGTTTAGTTTTTTCCTTCCCCAAGATGTAACTTTGTTTCCGAATGATACACAAGAGTGAAGAGAGAAAGGGAAATGTGTTTCTTCTTAGTTTATATTTCGAAGCAATCAAATCATAATCCAAATATAATTTAATTAGTGAAGGTAAAAGTTGAGAATTTATCGTAAATTGCAGGAAAAAGTAATTGATATTACGTTGAATAATAGTTACATAATCCTTATTTCTTGCTAAAAAATAAGTAAATCTGGAAGTCACAGTGAAATTGTCGTATCTGAGGAACTGGGCTGAATTTCTATTGAGATCAGCTTTTAAATGCAACAGATGGGGTGGTGTGGGGTTTGGTGTTTTTGTTGCAGCGGGCTTCTGGTTGTGTTGTGTGTGTGTGTGTGTGTTTTTTTTGTGTTTTTTTTTGTGTGTGTGTGAAAATCTTGAGACTTAAAGTTAGGAAAGGTTAGAAAATGCGTCAGTGACTCTGAAATTGAGAGAATCTGATAGATTTATTATACGGTATGTGACAAAAGAATTTTAAAAGAAAGCTTTATGCCAGTAATCCTCATGTCAGTGAGAAGTCTTAGGATATTAAAATTGAGAAATGTTGTTTTACTTAGTCACTTATCTCATTACACTGAGCATACATCCCCCCCGGACAAAGATAGAACTGACAAATGTGCATCCACCTTCCCACTCCCAAGAAAAGGCAAGCAAATTAGCTCTATGTGCTTTTGGAGCTTCTGCAATAATAATAGAGATTAATTTGTAATTGTGTGTTTCCCCCCTACTCCTCCAGCCACCTGTAGGTGATGGAAATGGTTGTGAATGGCAAGAAAAAGGAGGAAAACCAATGGCAGAGACTTCCCTCCTCACTATGCGTAGTCTATTATCTTCCATTCATATTCATAAAATGACAAATTAAAGATGAGAAAAATTTAATAGGTCATAATAAAAAAATCTTTCAATGAGGACAGGGTTGTTTCCTACAGTATCTTGTGCTTTACCTGGCTCAATTTTAAAAGACTGAAGGAATGAGACTTCTATCACTTCCCTTGGGGGTGTCTTTTCTACAGTATAATAGCCATCCTCTCTGTTAGAAATATTTTTTTCTGACTTTCAGCCAAAAAATATCATCTGCTCAATTTAGTCCCATCAATCCTTTTGTACTACAAAGGTTTGCACCTTTCCCATATTTTTGGTATTAATTTTATCCCACTTGATTTGACAGAGAAGCTTAGTTAAGTCATACACAGTTGCTTTGCTAGTCTATTTAAACAAGAAATGCATCTTGCTGGATTTGTCACATTACTTTGACTCATCTCAGTTCTAAGGGAAACTTACGCTCCATTGCAATGGTGCTTACCAGAAAAATGTGTTTCTGAAGCATTGTAACCATTACTTTTTCTACATGCTGACTCGCATGCTTTTCTTTATACTATTTTACACTGTAACCCCATTTGAGCGGCGATTCTGGCACTTAAGAGCCTTAACAGGAAGTGGGTTTTTATTAAGCTTCTATTCAATTTTCCAAATGTGTTTGGAAAATGTAGGATCCAAAATTTAGTGTTCAGAAGTGGCTTTGACACTTTTGTGCATAGCTTTAATGAGCTTTCAATAGGGCAAATATAAGGTCTTAAATATTTATATCATATTCAAAGCAAAAGGTAAAAGGTAAGCACTGGCAAATCCTTGCATCATCTCAGCTTTTTTGGCTGAAAGCCTTTTTCAAACTGTTGCACTTCTGATTTTTGCCTTGTTCACTGTAAGATCAGTTTTACTCAATCTAACTACAGATATTTTTAATAGGACTGGGAAAGTATATTGTTTTTCTAATGCAGTTTCTTAAATAACATTTTAATGTAAATTAAAAAAAAAATTGGTTAATCTGAAGTTCATTCTAAATGTATCTTATTTTTCTATTAATGTTGTTTCATGTGAGAGTACTGTACCATAACAAGATGGACAGTATTCCTAATCCAAACACATTTATATCAACTAACTTAACTTTGTGTCAAAGTAGTAGTGCCTTTTTCTGTTTTCCCCCACATCCCAGTAAAAAAGTTAAACTGGTAAAAGCATATTTTCTGTTCTAATTTGTGTTGTTACGTTTATCAAAGATCCTCTCCTTTCTTATTTTTGAGTGATTGATTATGGCTGGTGGAACTTTGTAGCATAGATGTGGTCTTAAAGCTCACAGGGATCACTGTTCTTGGTACAGTGGACAGAGAGGTCTAAGTAGCACCGTGACCACATATTGAGTCATCCTACTATATTACTCATACTGTGTTTTTCACATGAAGACACTCAAACTAGAAAGTCAGTAGACAATTTTTTCGATAGTTTTGTTTTTCAGAAATCTACAAATTTACCTCTGCTATGTGGAATGGGATCAAGAATAAAACTGATTTCCTTTTACTTCTATAACATATTTTCATCAACTTTCTTTAGGGATTCAACATCTCTTTTCTGTTGTTGCTGTTGACTGACATCATTATAGCTGTTTATAAATGTATTAAAGAGTGCATGTGAAAGCAACATTTAACCTTATTTGACTGTTACAATATGGAAATATATTTAAAAGCTACTGTGGTATTTTTGGAAATAAAAGAAATCTAAAAGCCCAATATGAAATGATTTGCCCATTTGCAAAGTTAGCTATTAAAGTATGTATGTGTATGTGTTGGTATTTCTGGGTGTGTGGATATGTGTGCTGATATAAAGATGTCAGACCTGTAAACATTTGTCGCCATAGGTGGCTTGATGGGGGAGAAGGGGGGGAACAAAATCAAAACCCCCAAAACCAACCAACCAACCAAAAACCAAAACAGCCACAAAAAAAAAAAATAAAAAATTGCAAAACAACAACAAAAACCAATGAACCAAAAAACTCCACAAACAAACAAAACCATCAAAAGCCTGTGGAGATGCTCAGCATCCTGCAGGACCTGGTCCTCCAGCTGATGGTTCTCCATATGTTGTCACTTCGGTGTCAGTAGCGCTGGGACCAGATATTGCGAGTCTGTACAAAAGGAATGTGCATCTACAGACCCTGACAACTTTATACGCAAGCAAGGATTTGTGAATTTAAACTCTCTTCTAATCCAGATTTTTCAATCCAGGTACTCCCTTCCAAGGTTTTCTGGGATGTAGGGACAAGTCCACATTTCACAAGGCATAACTTCTATGTCTGAAACATTTTCTGATTAAAAAACTAGAAATGAATCACTAAAGAGAGCCAGTAGGTCATTTCCAAAATATCATAATGGTACCTGAAGATGACCAAACTTTTCAGGAAAACATAGAAAATACAGGTTCGAATTGTATGAGATTTTCCCCTTGCAACTGGTATGTCTTAGATGAATTTTTTCCTGGCTTTTTCCTGTTAACTTTTTATCTTCTACGTCTTCTGCCTGAACTATCATGTGCTGGTCCTTCTTCCGTTTGTTGCATATCTTTCCCAAATTATAACAGCAAGAATGATTACTGGTATATTCCCTATTTTTCATGTATTTCATCCATCTTTTTTCTTCTTTCAGCTTAATATTATGGTCTTTGAGATAATGATAGTTGTTTGCTTTCAGATAAGTTTTGTTCCTAATTTAGTGCTTACTGAATTAATTCATTTTTAGATGTCTTTCACCACATTTTAAGAACAGTTTTCCTACAAACTGAAAGACATGTTCACTAATAATGCACGGCCAACATGAAGACAGTAAGTTAAAAATTTTAAACTGTGATTACTTAGTCCCTTCTAATTTAGTTCCGAAAAGGCACAAGTAAAAGTTACTTAATTTTTACTGAATTATAAACCTTGATTTGTGTTAAACAAAGCCACATGACTTTCAATAAGATGCAGATTTTGTTTTACTTATTCTAAAGTGAATTGATAATGACACATTAAACCAATAACAGAAATATTTTCTTTTGCCAAACTTCAAAAAAATCTTGAAGGCGGGCATAAAGCACATTTTTATTAGCAAATAACTAAACTATTGGAACTTTAGCTTTCTTTATGAACTCTATGGCAGTCATTTTCAAAATACATTTCTCACAGTGGAGCTTTTATTCCTTTTTCATTTGACTTTGCCAGTAGGGACCTCTGTTCAGTGTTTCATCCAAAGTAGACACCTTTGACAGTGTGGTTGCTCTTCCCCTACGAGCGCTGTGCCTCCATGTCATCGCTGAATTAGAGCCTAAGTTTTTATGTTGTCCTTCAACCCCTGACCTTATGGCCTGAAGGTAGGAATATCACTGGCACAGCTATGCTGAGCAAAAAGCAGAGAGCATACAAAGATGAAACAGCGGAACCAGTAAAAACTAACCATTTCTGTACGTTTTCCTCTTTTTTTTTTTTTTTTTTTTAAAAAAAAAAGGCAAAATCCTGTTTCTTTCCTCTTGAAGCTTGAGTCTGACTTTAGGCAGCTTTGGCTTGTTCACTGACCCAGGAACAAGTACCATCATCCTATTAGTACCCTGAATGTGAGATAACCATACCATGTCAGTCGCTTGAACTACAGTGTGTACATATGTTTTGAGGCAGATGAAGATAATGTATTCGGGATTTTGAGGGAGCAGTGGTGTTTCCTCATGGTGACAATTAGGATTATGCCAGTCTGTTAAAAGGTTTTTTAAAAAAACTTACGTGGTGTACATAATGAATCCACAATAGAAATAATTCAAAATAATATTACTGTACTGTGTGTTAGAACATATATGTTCCAATGTGCTTCATATTGTTGAAATGAACCATTACAAGGATTTATCAGTGTAATGAAGGCAGCATGGACTTCCAAAAGCCCAAGAAAAATTTTCATCTGTGACTCTGTTCAGAAAGTATAATCCTTTAGTAGCTACGTCATTATATGTCAAGTTATTCCATAGATTAATTAGGCATTTGTTAAGAAGTGTTCCTTTCTTCTGAAACGTGTAATGGCTTGCTCATCTGATGACCTCCTTCTTCTTATACTGACATAGATGGTGAACAGTCAGGCAGCCATCCTTTAGTCCCTTCTCCATGGATTTCCATCGTACTCTCTGCCTCAAATCATATTCTACTCTGTTGTTCTTTGCTTATAAGCCACTACACACCTCTGATCATACTTGTTGCACCTCTTTGCACTGTTTTCCTAGCTTTTTTCTACATCCTTTTCTGATGGCAAGAACCAGAACTACTCATGCTTTTAAAAGCTGCTGATTCTTCATGGATTTAACAGTGGCATAGGGATATTTTCATTTTTGTTCTATGTTCTTTTTCTAATAGTGCTTGAAACTTGGTCTGCTGTCCTGGTACTGATCTGCTGTGCAGATGAAATTTCCATAGGGTCTCTTGCGCTATCTTGTTCTTAGCAGGAAGCTGGGGTTAAATAATTACAAAAGCTGTAGAGAACACAGCAAGGTAATATTCTACAGAAGCATAAGCCTTAGCGAAGAGCAGATTTGGTCTAATGAGGATGATAAAGTTTGGTAAACACTGCAGAAGTAGTATCTCTGCACTATTATAGTTAAACTAAAACTGTGATGGCTGTGATACACAGAGGGGTGATATGAGACATTCCTGTAAGTATTCCTCTTGATTTGCAGCCTCTCGGGCTGCTCCAATGCTTAGTGTTTTGGAAATACTTCAGCCAGATGAGCAGTAGCAGATTTACAGGATATATAAGTTAAGGAAGTGATATTTAAGTAATCAGAATATCCAGACTAAACTTTTCATGGGTGTCTTTCAAGTGACTGGGAAGATTTTTTTCTTCCTAGAAGTGAATAAGTTTAAAATCAGTTATAAAACAGAAGAAATGAAGGCTGGAATTCGGATTCAGCCTTAATATCCTAACTGCTAATTGTTTACTTTGGAAAATAAAACCACGTGATTATTAATTTTTCATAGATTGTAGATGACACTTTACATCAACATGTTAATCTTGCAATAATTAAGTGTTACTTAATAAAATTAAACCCCAAGACCTCAGTCTGTCTTTCTGCTGTAGCCTAGTCTGATACTACAAAATGGTTGTAAAGCTGTGAATTTGGTTCCTGGGGGCTCCCAATGTTACTGGGACATTGGACCCTTGTATCAAGACTGCTCTGGCATTTCACTTTGCTCTGTGACATAGAGTGACTGAATTAAAGGAACTGGGTGTAATTCTTGATTGAAATTGAAAAGCAGCAGTCAGATGGGGAAGGATGAGGCCCTTTTTAATTTCCATTCTAACTCTTTGTGTCTCTGTTTCAGCACAAAGCAACAGTAAGCAAGCTAATAATACAGATGCTTAAACCCTCCCTATTGCTTAAGTTAGGCTTAATGTAACAAGACATGTTTTATTCTTCCAAACCCTTAGGGAAAGATTCAGTTCCTTGGGCATTCTCTTCCTCCTTTCCTGATTCTGGTATCAAGCAAACTTATTTTGGCCTTCGCTGAAATTACTTGTGATATAACAATTTTTTTTTTTTCTAAGAACGCTTATTTCATAGTCTAAAAGAATTTTTACTCATTTTCCCTCTATTTCCATCAGTTGGGAGAATGGGGTATTGGGATGGAACACAGCAGGGGGAGGAAGGAGCCTGTTTCTTAAGGTCTTGGTTCTCAATATAGAGAAATTTTGACAAGAAAAAAATGATTCCCTGCTAGATTATGTAATTTCAAAACTGAGATCCATCAGTCATTTAATAAAGACATTTATCAAATACTTTATTGAGCATTGCTGGTACTTAAATGCAAAAGAACACAGCAACAAGAAGATAATAAATGTATATAGTATAGATCAGAACACTGCAATTATCTGAGGAAGAAAAGCAATGTATTTGCTTTCTCGGTAGTTTCGTACCTAGGTACGCATGTTTGCGGTAAATAGCGGCATTTACTGAAATTCCAAATTATTATTAATTTCTAAAACTTCTGAAAATACATTCCTTGCACACTTTGCTTAAATGTACTTTTTAAAATCCTGTATATATGTTAGAAAAAGTCAAATATGTTCCAAAGGAACACTGAAGGTCTAGGCTTTGCATAGATACAGCACTTGTATGTATACTTAAAAAGAAACAGAGTTTTAAAATTACTTCAAGACAATGAAAAAAATAATCTAATCCTTAATTGTTTTTTTTTGTTTGTTTTTCAACTGTAGTGCTTTTTTCATCCAGACAGATAATTTCCTGGAATGTTGCAATACCTTGCACAGATTCTGTCTGCTTAGTTTAAATGAAAATTCTGTGTATCATATAATCTTCTTATTTAAAATGTTGATGGAAATGGTTTGCTCAACTGTTATGACCTTTATCCTTATGAAATGTATAGTGTCTAAATGATTAATCTGAAGCCACATCCATTCTGCATATTTTCTACTGTACATTATGGCAACATAAATGCCTGAAGAGATATGAGCGTTCCTCTACCAATCATCATTTTTAACATAAAATATATCACATGCATACTGAAATACTATTTTAAATGCATTTAGTCTATATATATATATATATATATGCGTTTTTCAAGGGAAAAATATGAAGAGGTAGGTTCCTTACTGTATTGTCCTTAAAAACCTCAGCAACACCTTATTACTTTGAAGCTTAGTTGGAAATAATGTGTAGCCAACAAATACAGACTTTGGTTTTATGGATAACAGAGAAATAAAACAGATTAGAAGGAACATTACCTAGGAAACACTACACATTCATTTTGTTCCAGTGTAGTTGAATATTTAGATTACAATGAACAGGATTTAATGGCAACTTTATAGAAATAATTGTATAAATAGGTTGGATTCTAGGAAAATACTTTTTTTTACTATGAGCAAGGTAATATTGAATCTGAAAACAATCTTACTAGCCCTGATATTGATCTGTGGGATTTACCTTGCAAGATTCTCAGCTTTTTTTTCCCCAAATATAGTGAAGCCTTTATGCATCTGGTTAACTGAACAGTATTACTGTTTAATTTTTAGAGAGACTTTTCAGATGCACAGGTTTGCTTTGCTTAACGATGCCTGTTTGCTCAATACAATTTTGTGTAGGATTACAATATCTGATTTGTCAGAGTACAGAACTACGATGTAGGAGATGACTCAAAATACAGGGAACTTTTAACTGCAGAAAACAGTGTCTGGATCTAATTCTTTTCTCCTTCATTTGTATAATTTATAAGCCAGAGCCACCTAGGTTTCTACCTTTGTACTGTTAATATTATGGAATTATGGAATATTAGGGGTCTTGGATCACCTTTCTGCATACTAAATATTTCTGTCTCTGCTAATTAACCAAGTTTTTAGACATTTACATTGGATGTTTGGTGGATTTAAATCTATGTTCATAGCACTGTCAGTAGAATGTCTACTGTAGGACTGAGATTATCCTAACTTTTGATTTGTAAGAGGCGGCTTAAAAACTGCCTTTTTCCTGAGTACTGGTAGAACTGAAATAGTTTTTAATGTGCTCATAAAAGACTAAATAAACCTTTTCTATTGACGATCAGTAATTCTTTTGTAAGAGAGATGATGTCCCAGTATTTTCCTTATTCCTAATGGGCCTCTTGGTATGCCAAATGAATATGGAAGTGGGAAGGAGGGAGTTGCGTTTTACGCTTTTAATACATAATACATCATCATACTGTGTTATAATTTTGTTTTGCTTAAGCTCATAAGAACCCAGGTAAAAATAACCGCGTTCAGAAGTAGTTTCCTCCGCTTAACGGTCTCCAAGGGAGGAATCTCTAAATTAGTTTCTTCCCCCCCGCTCAAGCAAACACACAGCCCCTCACGTTAGTCCCATTAACGCTCGGTAATAAGTTTAGTCTTCAAATATCAATAAGACGATGCGGTGCTGATGGAAGTTAAATGTCCCTAAATCCCATGAATTGATCTGCGGGAGCTGTTTTTCCGCCTGAGCGGCGCGGGCGCCCAGCCGTACATCCGCAGAGCGGCGGAGGTCACGGGGAGGAAGGAGGAGCGGGCTGGGCGGCGCGGCCGCGCTCTGCTCCCGACAGCGGCTTCGCTTCGGCAAAGGCAAGTGAAGCGCGTAGCCCATGCTCAGTGGCATTTCCAAATGCAGCTCAGCTGGGGGCCTCTGCTTATTGCATCAGTGGCACATACTGAGGGGAGAAGGGGAAAAAAAAAGGAAATACATAATTTTGTGAAAGTAGTAGATCGCAATCTCCCCCCCCTTCTCCTTCAAAATCGTCACCAGCACACACTAATAGCTCTAATAGATACAGATTTTATGCATATTTCAGTCACAGCAGTATTTCTAATGCATATGTGAAAGGGTCCTTAATTTATGTCTACCAACTGTGTGGTGCCCTTCTTTTGGGTAATGTCACCGTCCTAATGGTGTTTCTATTATACTCAAAGGTAGCAAATGAGGCTTATTGCAGGAAGGTAATTGATTTTCACTGAGTGAAAATGTAAATAGCCACAAGAAATCCTATGAAAGACAAGCAGTTCGGAATTGCCAGAAAAAAATTATTCATATACATTACTTATTGGTGTTAGTACCTGTAAAATGTTTCTTATTATAAGAAACCCACAATGACTGTATTTCACATTAGTTTATTTCAAATTGAAGTAAAAATTGGAGAGTGTAGATGATTTTTGCCTTTGCCAGTTTGACTGTGCATTTTATGAAAATTACCATCCTGTTCGGTAAGGGTGCTTCATTTTGTCAGGTTTCTCTCAAGTGGAAGTGAATAAAATTCCTGGTATAGACATGTAAAGAAAAATGGTTCTTTGGGATTTCAGTAGTAAGAGGTAGTCATTTAATGCCCCCTTTTTGTGGATTGTCAGTGTGAGCTTTCCTTTGCATCTTGAAGGGTTATTGAGGATGCTGTGTTTTACTCAGACCTTAGGATTCCAGGAGAATGCATGAGTTAAAAAGAAAACATGCCCTTCATGTTCTGGCTGCATCACAGCCACCGTTTTAGGGAATTGTTTTAGGTCAGCAAAAATAGCCACCTGTGGTTACAGTCTTTCTGTGTATTTTGCAAAGTGTGTAGGGTTTGTGGTGTTTTTTTTTTTTTTTCCGCTCAGAATATTGTCTTCCCATTATTTTTGTTATCCACAGTGTGCTCCTGATTGCCAAAGTGATACCTGCTACGAAGGGCAAAGCTGATTAGATGCACATTTATCTCCTTTCAATATTACACTGAGAGTTTAAAGTTCTGTGTGTTTTATGATCAAGGACCGATGGCAATAGGTTATTTTTCTCCCATGAATAAACTTATTTTCGAATCTTCCAGTGAGTAAATGACAGGAAATCCTGCACATTTTCATCCCTGCTGACTCCATCCATTATCTCCTAAGTCAGTTTTGTCCCAGCATAGTTGTTTGGAGGTTTTTGTCTTGTAATTATTATTTTCATAACTAAAACTCACTCTACAAATAATTAATTTTGTTTAGATTTGGAACACTTTTGGCTTCATAACTAATGAGCACTTATCCTTCTGCAGTTTGCTTGGAGGAAAATAAAAAGCACAACAGAGATTTCACTTAAACGAAGAAGTTGAGAATGCTCTGAGTTTTAACATGGAATAATAATACTGGTGTTAAAGATGAATGTAGAAGTTCTCATATTCAAAAGGTCTCAGAAAGTTACAGATGAAATTGTATTGGTTTATTTAGCGTCTACATTTAGTATTTTTCTGTACATTTATTTTGTATATTCTGGCTCGTATATATAAGCATAGTTCAAGGTTTGGAATGTGTGGAAGTGCAAAGCAGATGAGAAAGCTCTAATTATACAATAAAGCAAAAATTCCGAGAGTTTCTTTTATGTCAAATACCTGTCTCCAGTTTTATGAAACCTACTGCTTGACTCTTTTTAAAACCTATGGGTTTTTTAAAAATAAATCCTTTATTTGTTGAAATAACTTTTCACTTTTAATCCAAAAAAATTACATCTTGACTTTCAGACATCTTGTATAGTTAGCAGTATCGCAACCTTAACTCTAAACAGATGCAAACTTTAGTTTAACATCTTAGATGTACAGAGTACCTGTCATTCCCTGTTTCAATTTGGCATTAATTCATGAACGCTGTTTACATCTTCATATATGGTGTTACCAAAGCAGTGGCTCTGGTGCTTTTTAGAAGTGTTTTTATAATAGGCCTGTTTTTGTCTCTGAATGAAATCTGCAGATTGTCTGGTACACTTGTTAATGGTGCACTCGATAGTCTTTTAATTTGTAGGTCTCCAGGTTAGAAAGTAAAAAAGCTTTAAACAAAAATAAGTAGAAGGACTCAGGGAAACAAATCTGAATTGCATGTTTTGTCTCCATAGTTTCAGTAGCGTGGCCTATTCAAGCAGGTCTCTACTAATAAACTATGGAGGGATCAAATACAAAACAGAAGGAAAACTTCTGTGCAGAAACATTCCACTGTTCAGCAGAGAGAACCTGCTTAGATAAGAATATACTTGGCAAAATGTTAAATCTGTCCAGTCATTACATGAATATATGGCTGTATTATATAGCCATAGGTTCCATTGCTCTAATTATTACAATCTAACAGTGAAGTCTGACATCCTATGTATTTTTTCTTAAAACTAAAAGAGTAGCTGGCAGTGTGTAATTCTATAGGAGAGATTTGAATCTGGAAAGTTGAATACTGTTTAATTGAGAGTATTTGAAACTTGAATCCAAATGCTTTTAAAAACTCATGCCATTTTGTTGTTTGACACTAATTTTCTACACAGCATGTATTAGCAATGACTGAAATTAGCTCCCAGTGAATTGTAGTTAAGCTATTTTACTCATCCGCAAGGAGTTTCTGATGGCAGCACTATCTGTTTTTTTTATTTTTTCCTTTTCTTTTTTTCCTTTAATAATTGAATTCTTTGAGAATTTAGAGCTCATGGAAAATGAAGTTGACAGCCTTGTAGGCTTCCAGCTTCACAATACCAATACAGCATCATTAGTGGAGTTTCCACCACCACAGGTCTTAGCCCTGACCTAGAGATGCAGATTTAGACTCTAACCCAGTACCAATTCTTACAGTTCCACTGAACTTGACTAATTCAATGAACTGGCAGTTTACACCAGGTGAGGATTTGACCACTACTTCAAAGTGACAGTGGCTTTATGGGGTCATGGGTGAAATCATAACCAGACCAAGATCAATGTGGGTTAGTTAGCCTTTGACTTTTGTGGGACCAGGACTTCACCCCTCGCAACCTTCCCGCTGAACTGTTCTTGTTACCAAGAATGTCAGTGGTGCCAGGTCTGATGGCAGGTTTCCAGATACAAGTCTTCACTAGAAATTACATTGAATCTATTTATCTCCTCAAACCTATTCTTTATGTTTAGCTGACTCGTCTCAGGTAGTACTTCTCGAGTATTAAAGAGTACATGAAAAAAAGAACCAGAGCTAGGTTGGTAGCTGTGCGCTTACCTTCTGTAATTTTTTCGTTTCTAACATTTCTATAAAATCCACATGTGCTATATTCTGATATACTAGCACATGTTTTGAACCATATTGCATACCATGATCTAGTAATTATCTAATGGATGTGGAAAATACCCGTATCTCCTGGAAAAGAGGGATGATTCTTTGAGCTTTGGACCTGCTGGACTTTATTTCGGGAATTTGAATCTGAAACATTACAGCGTAAAATTAGCAAAGTTGTGTGTTTTCAGATTAGGACCTTTAACAGGCGAACAGATTTGCAGCGGTAAGGTAAAGGCAGTATTTGACCTTCTTCACCATTCTCCACCCCTTACAAAGAAAATAAATTATGATGGCTAGTTAGTATTCGTAAGAAGTCACCAAAGAGAGGATTTGCCTTAGAATAAATATGATTGAATTAGAAATGCATAGTACTGATACTCTGACCTCAAGTAAATGGGTTCCCTGTTTATAAAAATGTACTGAGATAGACTTCTCTGTTAGTCTGTTAATTGTCTCTGTCTATTAAGTTTGTAATTCAATTCCAAACTTAATTGAAAGGTTTTATGTAGGAAGGTATGAGGGGAATAGCAGTTCATTCAGACTTTTGCAGAAACTAATCAGAATACTCTGAAAATTGATACATATCTGCGTTTTAAAATAGGAAATGTCTCTTTTTATAGAATACATCTATTATTTTTAGGACCTTAATTAAAAATTATTGTAAATTGCTTTAAACTTTTGTAAGGAATTAATGTTAAGCTTTGGAGATGCTGTTTCTTTAATATTGTTCTGCAGTTAACATTTCTAAGCTCTGAAGCAACTGATAAAGTAGTTGAAGTAAGTAAATAAGTAATAAAAAGCACATCAAAGTAGTTATGATGAGACAGCCAGATGGCAGAGAATTGCAGTTCTTGCTGTAATTTTATCAAAATTACTATTGTCATGGCATGTTAGTTTTCATAAGAATTTGTACAGTCACTGATCTTATACAGACAAATTAATTTCAGGTTCTCTCATGTGTAGTCACATAACAGCTATACTTGAGCACGCACAAAGGAAAATTAAATAATCATAGTCACATAAACTTGAAAAGCGGCACAATTTAAGTTTACTATTCCATAACGTCTTGGGATCAGTGATCATTTTTCTTATGGTAGACTCCATTTGATCTACAGCAGTTCTGCCATTATATAGTTTCTGCTGCATTTAATCTTCATTATGAAAAGATATAGTATCATCTAATAGGGTGGAATTAGTAGTAATACACAAGCATTGTAATAATTCCTAGGACTTATATCATTTCATGGAGTTTCATACTTTTTCCCCTCTCATAAAGCTACTGGGATGAAAATAACCATTAATTGAACCATTTAAGTTTCATAAATATGTTATGGTTACGTGTTCCTTTCTTCGGTAAAGGATACCCTGTGTATTATAAATGCTTGCGGAGGGGAAAAGATTGAGAATTACATACAGTGAAGACATAATCCTCTTTTGGTCCAAATCCCAGGTAGAATAATGGCAGGTTTGAATCCTCTTTTCTTCCCCACCCAAGGGAGGCAGCCCCATGGCAAACCCTGAGGGGATTCCTCTCCTGAAACTGGGCTTTCTAGGCAACTGGTTTTTCCTACTGTTTCTGTTGTTACATGATTCTGTGTGAATCCTCCTCCATTAAGAAATGATGGGTAAAATAGATATGTAGGCATAGAACATTTAATCTAGTTTTAAAGATTGCTGTAGTAGATGTCTTTTGTGTCCTTAGTTGATTTAAGGCAGTGTAAGACCACCATTTTTTGGAGTTGCTAGTTCTGAGGCTTTGGGACTAGCTTTTTATAGACTCATATTTCTCTGTGTTGAACATGATTTCCTAAATAAAACAAATAAATAAGAATAATAATAAAAGAAGCTGAAAAACCTAATGGAGAAATGATCAAGCCAATATAATAGTGATAGACCTTCATGGTGCTGGAAGCTTGTCAGCTTCCTTAGTAATGCCAAGAAAAACAACAAAGTAGAGGAACCCAAAATGTCAGTTACATTTTCACTTTGCTGAAATTATATCTACTTCAATTTTTCCTAAGTTTAAAGTCAACTATCTAAAATACAGTCTTATTGTAGAGAAATTACTAAATTAAGACTTTTATACTCTTACTTTAAACATCTGTGCCAAAGTTAGATTTTTATGCACATACTCCTTACTTTTATCGGTTTCTAACAAGTACAAAAACATCTCAGCGCAAGGATGTAGTTGTTCAATGTGATGGTCATAGCAGTTGGCCCAGAAAGTAGTGCTGATGAATTAAAATTAAGGGAGTCTCAGTATAGATGGTGGTATGCTGACAGTATGAAGGTAGAAATGAAATCCACGTTGTATTTGTGCTGGCTTTTTTAGTGTATTTGTTTGACTGACTCCTTTGCAGAGACATTCTTTGTCTACAGAGATTATTGGTGGGGTGTTTTTAGGCTTTACATTACAAAGGGAAATGATCAAGAGCATCAGCAGGTCTCTTAGAGAATGATTTAAAAAACAAACAAACAAAACAATACCCCAAGCAAGCCTGAAATAGTAACTAAAACAAAAATGTGATTATGAACAGATTACTCCTCATAATATTAACATTTGAAACGTAGAAATATCTCTATATAAACACATACAAATTTGAAGTCATAAGAACATATACATACATATAAAGAGAGAACTTGAAAACCTTTGTTTGAGAATGAGAGAATTTAATGCTGGTTTTTAAGTGTAAAATCAGCATAAGGAAGCAAATTTAGTGCTGTTCTCTGATTGAGTTTATTTTTCATCCCTCTGTAGCTCCCCAGTTATAAAAACAGTCAGATAGAGTTCTGAGAATTGTGCCTATGGTTCTCATTGATATCAAAATACTTATGATATTTTAATCACTGAAATTTGTTAAATTCTAGTGACTGTTTAGTGAATGTCTAATCACAAGAATGTGGCAAAATACCATGGAAGCATATTGGAAAATCAGATTATTTCTACATATACAGTTATCGATGCATCTGAGAGAGTACATTTGGCATGAGAAATAATTATTCATAGAATTTTAAGAGCAATTTGCAATTTGGTGGGCAGGTTGTTTCAGTTTAGTCCATGACTGACTTCTGTTGCTTGGACAGTTTTACAACTGAAGTTCTGCTGGGCTGCTATAGTACTGCAGAGCTGGACGTTATTGCTCCATAGGGTACCAAACTGATGGATGCTTGCATAAGCTTAGACTGAAGCTAAAGAATTGGCTCCTGAATGGATTATCCCACTGTTACAGGATGAAATAGCTGTTATGGAAAGTGGCCTTATTTATCCTGTACCTTGTGCTGTTTTTACACATTCTGTTTGTGGCGTTTACTTCACGTGAATGTGGTTTCCAGTCTGCAAATCACCCAAAACAGACATGTGCAGGGAGAGAAAAATTATTTGCTACCATTTGTAAAGGCTACAAGCAAACTCGGAATGAGAGTGAATGTTAATGTAGTAATTCTTCTTGGATATAAATTCCAACAATATATTGATTTTGATGAGCTGATGGTATATTTTCTTGAGATTGTAAGCAATAAGTAGAAAGCTGAAATGATACTGTAAAATGAAGCTGTGTTCAGCCACACATCAATCTCATGTATATTTATGCAAAAAAAAAAAAAATATCACTCGAACTGGAATAACAATGATCTGATAAGATGATGATTTTAATTTAAAATAGCAACAATAAATACACAAACCTACCAACATTACGGAAACAAATCCTGCTTGAGAGATCTACCACAAAATAGAACAGTTGAAAACTACCATTGAAACACCTGGAGGGAGGGAAGATCGAAAGACAAAAGGAAAAATTAAGCAAGTAATAATATGAGCAGCTGGAGACAAAAAAGAGGAAAAAAAAAAAATAGCGGTTGATGGGAGAGAGGAAAAAAAAAAAAAAAGGAACATTTTGTTGAAAACCTATTATTACCAAGAAACAATTTTCAATGTGGTTAAAAATCATGTTTAACAACAAAGCGAAAACTTAATTCATTAAATACCCAAAAGCCACTTTACTTGGAGGTTAGTGAAAATAGTTTTAATCCTGTACTTTTTTCCTGTTGGGTAAAATTGAAATAAATGTTATTTTAAACAAAGGCTTGCATTTCTCTGTTGTTCAAAGGGTAAGATATTGGTAACAATGGGAAAGAAACAACAGTGAGCAAATAATCTTAGTATATGGGACAGGGTGTCCCCAACAGGCTCCTGGATACTGATTCAACAAGCTTATACTTGTATGGTAAAAAACCCCCACTCTAATTTAGCTATATTTTAAACAACCAATAATTGAGCTCCTAAATATATATATATATATATAAAAGGAAAAGACATTAGACATAGGATCTGTAATGTGACTGATTTTATCTTGTCCCTAAGAATACTGAAGTAGTCAAGGTAGATCCATGTTTGAACAGCAGTTCACCTGCAGGACACGGATTGCAGGATTATGGTTACATTTGCTTCCTTTGTATTGGTGTAAATGTTTAATAGTTTGAATAGCCTGGTAATATTACTCTTACATTCCACTTATCTCCTCTGTTCTCTATATTGCCATGCTGTTGTTCTGAGACTGAAAATATGTATGGTTTTGTCTTTCCATTTAAAATTGGTTAAAACAAAATTAGAAATAGGGTAGACCATATCTGATGTGCTTCAGGAGACATGAAGTAGACATTTCCTGTTCTGTCCTATTGAGTGATTCCTCATGGAGAACCCATGTCCAGTTTTGAAGACTTGTCAGGTGAACCTCTTGGTGATTCTTCTTATTGATCTTGAAAAAAGAATTTTCAGTCACATTTCTGTACTTTCTCTCTTCGATTTAACAGTAACTATGAGTCCTACGTATAGCTCAGGGTGAGTGGAATGTATCTGGTGGCACTGAAATGCCTTTTAGCAGCTCTATTTGTTAGTTTAGTAATGTGGGACTTTTGTTTTAGAGTGTCTCCTGAATATGTAGGGAAATCTGGATTATTGCAAATACCTGAGTAGGTGCTGTCTGAGAATAGGAAAATTTATTCTATAAAATATCTAGTTTAAATAGGGAGAACTCTTCCAAAATGTACATTTAAAAACCAAACTTGCAAATCCAAAAAACAAAATGCAAAAAACAAAACACAAAACCACAAACCAGAACAACAACCACCAAAACCCCAAAACTCAAACAAAAGAGAAAACCCAACCAAAGCCAGTCACAAGGTAAATCTAATGAATTTCTAACAAAATCAATTAAGGTGCAAAATTAATCATAATCAGGCACATGTCCTCATACAGAAGTGTTAATTCTGCAATGTTGAGCTGCTCATCTAGGGAGGTGGATTTGTGGCCATGGTGTGTGGAGCTGGCCCGGTGTCTGCCCTCAGCTCTTCCTCCTGGCACTTTTGGGAGCAGCCAGGCAACTGTCAATGATGATCAAACTTTATTCAGGAGGGGCCACGTAGAGAATCTTGTGTTTGTAAAAGGAGCTGCTGGCCACTGCCAATGGACGATGCCCTGAAGGAGGAGAACATGGGCAGGAGCAACAAATAATGTCAGTGAGAAGGAAGCCAAGGAAACTGTGGAAGGTATGGTTTAACAATACTGCTTTTTGGTATGTTCTGCATCAGAAAAGTGTATAGACAGTTATCTTTATCCGCAACATACACTTCTATGTGACACTTTTACCTTCTATATACAGATAGGCAATTCTCTTCACCATGCTGAGAGCTAAAAAAATACTTTTATTTTTTTTAAAGGAACTTATTTAGGAAAAAACTCACTTAAATAGCTTTTTAATGTCAAAATGACTACTGCTTTGTCTAGAGATATACAGTAATAGTACCCAATAGTGGTTATTAATTACTGGAATAACCGGTTCCCCGTGTGGCAGAGCTTTAAGTGAGACCCAGAGATCATGGCAATGGACAGTGAGATGCAGAGAGACAATCTTCACTGTCTCTGTGCATTATACTTTATTGGCCTCATGGCCAGATAGAGAGTGCCCGCTTGCTGTTCCCAGGGGAAAAATATTTTTAGATATGTTAAATGAAGCATGCTAGTGTTGTTTATGTTTTAAAGGACCAGAAGTACACATAGCACTTTACAAATGTGTACCAAAGCAAAGTTCCTGCCCTTGAAAGCACCTGATGCACAAAATGAACTTTAATTGTATGGACTAACAAGCAACAGCTACCTGGAAACAGCAGAGAGAGAAAAAAACCCTCTTTCGTTAGCTATGCTAAAGTTAATACACAAGTAGTGTGATAAATACATAATGGAATTATCTGCAGCAGGGCCAAAAGACTGTCTTCTGGCCCTTGTGTTTTTTGTCCTCTTACCTTGCCCTTCCTTCCATTGCCTCCCCCACAAAAACAAAACATCAAACAAATAAAACCAAACAAACAAAACCCAAAAAACCCCACAAACAACACCCAGAACAACAACAACACAAACAAAAAAACCACACTCTCCCAAGAGAAACAAAAAAAAAGCCAACCAACCAACAAAACCCAAACATCAAACCCTTGAATTGAATTGAATTGAATTCCTTGCAACAAGGCTTTACCACCAAATGGAGACTATTTATGTATATTTTCATCTGCAGAGACAACACCCTGAGTGAATAATTTATGAGGAGGCACATCCCATTCTCAAATAAGAACTTAATGCACAGATATTCACTATAGAGTGCATATAGAGTAGGCTTTTAAATTTTATTTTAGACTGTCGTGATTGCCTATGCTGACCCACTTGTGTTGCTTTATTGCTTGTGTGACAACATGACTTCTTGGGCCTTAGGCAATCCAGAGATAGAATTCAGACAGCTGTTTATCCTTAATTCACTGACAACAGGGTCTGTTTCCTAAGAAGTACTCAATCGGTTGTTTAGGTACTCAGATTCTTAAGTTTAGCATTTCTAACTTTAAAAGTATGATGTGTGTTTTTTTGAAAGTGCCAGAGGCATGTTAACTTCTGAGTAGAACACTCCTTGATGTGCCATGTCCTCCTCATTTGGAGTCATGAGATAGCTACAACAAAGCACTTCTCCTGCTGTGTTGGCATGCAGGAATGACAATTTCTAAGGCATCTTTCAGAAATCTTTAGGTCATACTAAAATGTATTTATTTGCATGTTTTCAAATTGTTTTAGTGGTTCATTGTTTTCATAAAGTAATCATACTTTACTAATAGAAGGTACTTGCTCTTCTTTCCAATGCTTTCTTATTGAATTTGCAGTGAACACTAATTGTTTAATCAGATGTTTTAGCTAAGAAAATGTGACTACTTTTGGAAAATCTACAGAATTTAGTATAAACAGATTCTAAAAAGTTTCTCTTATACCTTTTAGCCCTTCTGGGTCAACAAAATAGACAAAAGATCAAGGAAGCAGAGAAATATTACTGTCAGAATATCCTTTAAGTAGGTAGAAGTTTATGAAGGCACAAAAGAGTGGTGATAAGGCTACAGCTTCTGAAGTATTTTAGAAATAGTTAAGAATCACTACTACATGCATGTTTGTCTAGTAAATGGGATATTCCTGCCGGGCCTAACCTATTAACTCTTTTTCTTTTATTGGTAAAAAAGTTATGGAGCCACTAAGTTATTTCTTGGTATTCTTCTGTTTCTGTATTGCAGTGAAACAGCCAGATGCTTTTTCAAATATACATCTCCCTCCCGGTGGTATCTCTTACAATTCCCAATGTAATAAATACATATCCTTTGTATATTTGTATACTGAAAGTAGGTTTTGTAGATACACTTTAAAATGAAAACTCTTTTCAAGCTTCTTAACAACTTCTATCTGTTGCACATGAGAACAGAGAAGGCTGCTCTCGGAGATCAGTCTTGGATATCTTGATTTGGATTTTGTAGTTTGGAGAATTGAAGCTGGTGGAGTGTTGTGCTTTAATCCCAGCTGCCAACTAAGCACCATGCAGTCGCTCGCTTACTCTGCCCTGGGTGGGATGGGGGAGAGGCTCAGAAGAGCAAAAGTGAGAGAACTTGTGGGTTGAGATACAGGTGGGTTAATAGGTAGAGCAAAAGCCACAAGCAAAGCAAAACAATGAATTCATTTACTGCTTCCCATTGGCAGGCAGGTGTTTGGCCATCTCCAGGAAAGCAGAGCTCTACCATGCATGACACTTACTTGGGAAGGAGAACATCAGAACTCTGAACATACACTTTTTTTTCCTCTTCTCCCAAAATATATACTGAGCATGACATTGTATGGTATGGAAAAGATCCCTTTGGCCAGTTGGGGTGAACTGTTCTGGCTGCACCCCCTTCCAGATTCTTCTGTTCCTGGCACAGTGTGAGAAACTGAAATGTCCTTGACTACTTAGCAACAACTAAAACATCGGTGTGTTATCAACATTATTCTCATTCTAAATCCAAAACACAGCACTATACAAGTTTCTCAGAAGAAAAATGACTTTATCTCAGTCAAAACCAGGACACAGAAGAAAGTCTGTGGAGCTGATAAACATAATACAGGGCCTTGAGTAACCTGCTGTCCTTTCATTGAAAACTTCTAAGTCTATAGGGACTGTAATCAGTGAACATTAAGAAACTTGTCAGATAAAGGTATTTATGTAATACTACTATTTTCTTCATATAAATAGCAGTCTGGATTTTGGTGAGCCCCAGTACTGACAGACTTCTCTAGGGGAAAGTCCCCTCTGTGTAGAAGCCCTGATCTGTACCTGGCTTTTTGCAGCCAAAGAAAGGAATAATCAGATGGGAACATTTTTCTTCCTGCTTTTCTTACCAGAACATGGCTGTCATTAATAAACTGGTTAAGCTTTTGTCATGTTTGATAAAGGCCAGTTGTCTACTTCTCTTACCAATTAGATATAATGCTCAACTTTTACAAAATGTTCCCAAATTTGTAGAGACTCTCTCAAATCCAGAAGGACTTGCCTGTGTACAGCTTCCCAAATGCTTCTTAAAACAGCTGGTCCTATGCCTAAGGAGGGATGAACTAATATATTTTGTTCCAAGGATCAAGATGAAAAAGTGGAAAAGGAGCTAATGTTTGAAGCAGATTTTTCATCCTACCGTATGTCTGGAGTAACCTCAAAGTAACTGAGTTGCTGGCTTATATTAGTAATTTCTTTTGTAATTTCTTTGTAATCTTCACTTCTGGTAATTTTCATCCTTCTGTGAACATTGCCTTCCTGGCTAGTCACATTAATCGAGAGCTCATGATGTTCAGGCACTTGTGATTTCACAGAGACCAGGCAGCTCATTTGATTATAGAAAGAGCTTATTATTATTATTATTATTATTATTTAGTAAGTCATCCAACCATTCATTTAATCTGAAAGGTCCAAAGCCTTAGCGCTCTCAAGTTCAAGGTCTGCCTGGATGAATTAAACCATATTTGAAGTTTGAGGTACCAGAGTTCTGGAATCATCAAGATTTTGTTTAAATTTTTTTTAGGTGTAATTTTTCTTGTTCACTTTCTCTTAATACAAAAGCTGTAGCTTTTGCTCTTCCCACTCCTTCACTTTTCAGGTCACTTGCTGATTTCTCTACCAGAGATCCAAAGAGTTTGTCAGAAGAAATAGGGAAATAACTTGGCAGAATATATTACTGTTGCAAATGATGCTCTTTCTCTTCTCGGTTCTTCAGAATTGTTTTAAAGAAAGAAAAGGGGGCTGTAAGTCTTTCGTTACCTCAGGCAGGACACACAAATCTACACATGATGTGCACGACTGTCCCCAAAGTCTAACTGCTTTTAAATTGTTCATAAAGTGTATGACACTACTGTATTAGTGAGCAGAGTCATTAACTTTGAAGGAGTTGGCAAAAGCAGCTATAGTATGATAAACCTCCATATAGTAAGACAGTCTTGCTAACTAGAATTTTAAGGACAAATTATTAGTTCTAACAAGGAGTTGGATTTTCTATAAAATAGTTTAGCTTTAAACAGGAAAGCATTCCAACAATAAAAAGTAATTTTTCTGTGTGGTATGAAATCTATAAACCAAATTTATTGTAGAAATATGTAATTGGGACTACTGCTGGTAATATAGTTCTAATAGCTCTAATACCTAGAAATATCTATCACAGACTATTCTGAAAATTAAGCAATTTAGAAAATGATGTAAGTTATAGCATTGTTCCACTGTGGAAGCTATTACATCCCAAGCCACATAAATTTAATTATTACTAAAGCAAATATCTTACACAGAAATCAGTGTGCTACATGGTAGGAAATACTATAAAATCAACTGACTCCAACAAGATGACACTTAACTATATTTTCAGTATTCTATGCCACTAGTTTTCTCGCATAATCTCATGTGAAGTGTTGCAATAGTCATTTTAATAATGATAAAGGTAGAGATCAATGCTGCAAATCCACAATATTAAACAAACATTAGTGTCTTTCCTAAAAATCTTAGAGGGAGGAATGGAAATGGAAAGGAAATCTGGACTCTAAAAAAAATTTAACACAGGGTGAATATGCTCTCTGTAATATTTGATACTTTTTTTTTACTTGCTTCCCTCTTTAGTTTTCTCTCTTTTCTGCTGTGGTAATTATCAGTGTGTATATCCCATTCTGCTAAAAGGAATATTTAGAAATGAATGCCTCATTCACCTTTAGTGTCTTAATGATACTACAGGGTAAGCAAGCATGCTCCACATTCTGCATTTTACTTTTAAGGTTGGAAAACACTGGTCTTCAGCAAAAGAAAGTGGTATTTGTGATGTTAGTCAGTAAAGCCCCAAAACTTCCCTGGGGGTTTTCACGGGCCATTGGGAGCAAATGCCCAGTTTGCAGGTCAAAATTCGCAGCACTGCTAGAACCTATGTACATAAAATCTGATGTGCTCCATTGAACACTGTATTTCTCCTGTCTTGTTCTGACATTACTCACAGCGAAACAGCCAAAACAATGTAGATCAATTCAGTCCTTTCTGGGTGGAAAGCAAGGAAACCGTTCAAATCTGTTACTTTGCAGAGATTTGCAACACTTTTTAAAAAATGCATGTTTTCCTTTTTACTTGAAGATCATGGTTACTGTGGAGGAAGGGCAAAAATTATGTTTCAAAACTAATAACTGAATTCTCTGCTAGGATTCAGCTGGTACATTTCCTAGGAAACTTTGTCTTGCAGTAGAAACAATATTGGCAATTATAACCAGGCCTTATCTTTCTGTTACCTTCCCTTTTTAGAGTGATGCAACTTCTCTTAAGTTTCCACATAGTCTTGTGAAGTCTCTTTATGTCACAATTATGTGTTGTGAAAGTGACACTTCACATCTATGGACAAGCTGGAAGTGTTTAGGAAACAAAGAATAGTTAGAAAAACGTGGGGCAATCTTCTGCTACCCCGTAGATAAGTAGCTGAGGTTTCCTAATACATCCAAAGGGAAAACAAGCATAGAAGAACTTGCTAACCATTGTGCATTGAGCTGTCACCTTCAATGTACCTTTGAAATTCCGGCTGTTTCTTAAAGGGGAAGATGGGAAACAGAAAGTGTATAGTTTCATTCGCGTAGACTTTGTCAGAAAGTGCGGCTGTGATATGATTTCTGTCAGAAACAATCTGCTTGAAATTTTTCTGTCTTTACTTTTGAACATGGAGTTGCTTGTCTGTATTCTAACCCTAGGTGATGGGATCTGCTGCCTTGTCAGATAACATTTGAGTTCACTCACTACCTGCTTGTTGACTAGCGCACAGACTCACTGTGGTGGCAGGGAAAGCCTTAAGGCTACTCAGCATCTGTCTCTTCTTGTAATTAGTTGCAGCCTTGTGTACAGGGCAAAACAGAGCAGTTTTATTTTTTTTAATATTTTTTTTTTCCTGTGGAAGAGTAATGTGCAGAGACAGGAGTTTTTAAACTGCAAAAGAGTTTGCTAGTGTTTGTCATTCTTCTTTTTCAAGATGGAATTGCTTTTTACCTACTGGGAATGAAGTGTTGACATCCAAGGACATAGATTTTTGGGAAAGCTAAGCCCAATATTTCTGTTCTTACATCTGATGGAGCCTATTTTTGTGGGAGATTGGTAATTATGCTTCCTCAGACTCCTGCTCAAGTGATTTTGTTGCTCTGTGTGAGCGGATGCCTTGCTAGCAGACTGAGGATTTGCATGTTTTAAGTAACCAGCACATGCCGTCATCACTGAACGCTACTCAGAGAAGCCTTTGTGAATCAAACATCAAGAAAAAAAATATATCAAAATAGCAGTTTTGAATATTTGAATGCCTGTTTCACACATTAACACAACAATTTTATATAGTTAGCAAGTAAATATGTGTACGCATTCCTGGGATTGACTTTAATCTTCATATAGAAACACAATAAATTCCTTACAGAGCTTGTGGTAGTTTGGTGTGAGAACAGGAAACATTATCTGGATTTTTAGAAAGAATTTATTGCTGTAGATTTTAATCTCTTGCAGCATTATATATATATATATTTTTTTTTATTTAATAAAAAAAAACAAGAAAAAAGCTGTGCATCTATATAATGCTTAAAATTTATAAAATAGGGGAGTAGTAGATTGGTGTAACACACATAAATCACCATTCAAGATGTAAACCAAACCTAACTAATTCACATGGGAACAAACTTTCTGAAGAGGCAAATCATTCTTTAGTTGGTTGTAACTGAATTTCTTCTGTAGAAGCCACCATCGATGGTGGGACTTGATGGATCTGAGTGTTGTTATGGCAGGCACTAAATATTAGATTTTTAAAGACCTTATCACCATCATTAAGAGTAATGAGGTTTACGATATGAAAAAGAAAATCCTATTCCATATTGCACTTTTTCCATTTTCCAGCTTAATCTGACGTGGACCATAATTTGGGTATTTTTCCTTCCCATTTTTATTTGAATGGGCACAATGTATAACTAATGCAAAAGTAGAGGCATTATTTTAAAAATCTGTTCTCAGGATTAAAATATGTCATTTAGATATTTCTATTCTAGGGTATTATTTTTTATATCTGAGGAGTGGACTGAGCTGAGCTAGACTTCTCACTCAGAATTTTCTGGTGAGTTAAGATACACTTTTCATGTGCTGCAGCAAAGACAAACATATTCGATCTCTAGAAGGCACTATGTAGATATCATTTAAATAATTAATTATACCAGAATAATAACATGAAGAAGTCTGATGTCCATTTAAGGGAGTAGATGACATTTGCTAAGTTCCTTAGAACTTGATGAGTGTTTTGAAAAAGTGACTTGGGCACGTGGGAGCCAAGACTCATCTCAAGTCAGTGGGAAACTCTTCAGAGTTTAACCTGTACTGACTTCTTACTGTGTTCTGACTTGTGGCACTGGTGGCAGACTGGTCACCAGTGGTGTTCCCCAGGGCTCAGTGTTGGGTCCAGTTTTGTTTAATCTCTTTATTAATTATGTGGATGAGGGGATTGAGTGCACCTTCAGTAAGTTTGCAGACAACACCAAGTTGGGTGCAAGTGTTGATCTGCTGGAGTGTAGGAAGGTTCTACAGAGGGATCTGGACCCGCTGGGTCGTTGGGCTGAGGTCAATTGTATGAGGTTCAACAAAGCCAAGTGCTGGTTTCTGCACTTGGGTCACAACAACCCCAGGCAGCGCTACAGGCTTGGAAGAGTGGCTGGAAAGTGCCTGTTGGAAAAGGACCTGCGGGTGTTGGTCAACAGCCGGCTGAACATAAGCCAGTGTGTGCCCAGGTGGCCAAAAAGGCCAACGGCATCCTGGCTTGTATCAGGAACAGTGATGTCAGCAGGACTAGGGCAGTGATCGCTCCTTGTACTTGACACTGGTGAGGCTGCAGCTCAAATAATGTGTTCAGTTTTGAGTCCCTCACTACAAGAAAGACATTGAGGTGCTGGAGAGAGTTCAGAGAAGGGCAAAGAAGCTGGTGAGGGGTCTGGAGCACAAGTGTGATGAGAAGCGACTGAGGGAACTGGGGCTGTTTAGCCTGGAGAAAAGGAGGCTGAGGGGAGACCTTATTGCTGTCTACAACTACCTGAAAGGAGGCTGGAGCATGGAGGGTGTTGGTCTCTTCTCCCAGGTAGCAAGGATAAAAAGAAATGCACTCATGTTGCACCAGGGAAGGTTTAGATTGTATATTAGGAAAAATTTATTCACTGAAAGTGTTGCCAAGCATTGGAGAAGGCTCTTTGTTATGTATTAGCATCTGTCTCCCTCTTTTCAAAGAAAATATTTCTGTCATATTATGAATATTAATTTTATCTTTCTGTTATTTTGACAGTAAAACTTAACTTTCAATAGAATTTTTCACTTACAATTGCAAGGAACTTTACAAATCAAGGTAGTATTTTCTTTTTAGAGAGAGGAAAACTGAGGCATGGATACATTAAATGATTTGTCAAAGGCTAGCAGGAAACAGAATCTGTGTTTCTTAACTTGGAGCCTAATGTCTACCGATGTCTGCGTAGAGAAGTCTGTATTTCGATTAGGATGAATTTCTCTTTCTAATATGCTAATATATCAAACTGTCTTTATTGTACATTTACTTTTCCAAGACTGTTTTGATTATAATATGGAATATACACTGCATGACTTTTGTTGCTAAGATGATGAATGGACTGGAGCATCCCTTCTGTAAAGAGGGGCTGGGAGAGCTGGGGCTGTGCAGCCTGGAGAGGAGAAGGCTGAGCGGGGGATCTCACTGTGTACAAATATTTCAAGGGATGATGTAAAGGAGATGGGGCCAAGCTCTTTTCAGTCATGCTCAGTGACAGGGCAAGAGGCAATGGACACAAACCAAAACATAGGAGGTTACTCCTGAACGTAAGGAAACCTTCTCTTACTGTGGGGATGACCAAGCACTAGCACACATTGCCCAGAGAAGCTGTAGAGTCTCCATCTTTGGAGATGTTCAAAAGCCACCTGGACACAGTCCTGGGAGACTGTTTCTAGGTGGCCCTACTTGAGCAGGGGGGTTGGACAAGGTGACCTTCACAAGTCCCTTCCAGCCTCAGACATTCTGTTGTTCTTGTTTCATGGTCAATAGCAAAGAAATGAAGAATGACATTCTTCTCAGTCAGTTATCAATAAACATTTTCAGCAGTAAACACTTTTTTTCCCCTGTTACTTTACCCTTCTCTTTTTCTTTTTATTCTTGGATGTATTATTTTTGCAGGATATGAAAACTTTATTATCCTTTAAAATATCCTTATCAATAGTATGTAAGGAAAATGAAGAGTACTGACCTATGTTCAGTGACATCACTTTGAGCTTGACCTGACAATGTGCTTTGAGAGAAACCAGAGAACTTGACAAAACACCATCACGAAGGGAATTGTGGAAAGACTGTTATCAGGAGTACAAAGGTCACTTCAGATCAAGTTCAGTTAACTAACGTGAACTATATTTGGGTTCTAGATGTATCTAAAAATCATAATTATTTAGCTTATGGTAGGCTGTGTGCGAGTCTGTGCAACATGCTAGTTGCATCCATTTGG
The DNA here is from genome assembly GCF_964273445.1 of Streptopelia decaocto. Classification (NCBI taxonomy): domain Eukaryota; kingdom Metazoa; phylum Chordata; class Aves; order Columbiformes; family Columbidae; genus Streptopelia; species Streptopelia decaocto. The sequence continues at coordinate 61,702,035 of NC_138661.1, forward strand.
GTGTCCTTCAATCACAGCTCTCCCCTAAAGTTCAGGGATGACGTGGTGGTAGAGGCCACATGTGAATTACCCAGTTATAGAAACAGAGGCTACCAGCATAATAATTTTGTGCTGTGAGTACTAAAGTCACTTGAACAGTACAAAAGTACTCCAACAATTCTGTTCTTCTAGCAACAACAGACATCCCTCATTATTTTTAATTCGTTATCTCAGCTGTGCCCACGATAATGTCTGCATATGCAAAATCTGTCAAATATTAAGAAGTCCACCAAAATAAACATTTAAGATTCCAGGTAACAGCAATCAGAGTTCAGGAAAATGTATGAAAGGAACAAATGAGAAATAATTTAGCCAAATATTTATCTCAGTAAGAATTACATACAAATATATTTTTGTCCATATTCACAAAGTACGATTTGCAAGTTTATTCCATTTATTTTCTCTATCAAAAATTGTGCCTTAGTTCCAAAATATTTCCTTTCTGTGACACCTGTATTTTTTTTGGAGCATGTAACTTCAGTAAAAGATAATTTTTTTTTTTTTTGAGCATCCACCCTGATAAAAGATATTTTAAGGACATTTAAGTTTGATTCTCTGCTTCTGGGTCACTGTGCTCATAACCAGAAAGGAAAGTCTGTTGTTGTCTTCCATGCAGCACTTCCCTCTGAGCATTGTGCTTTCAGTACATGGGCATGATGCCAAAGGTTGGTACCTCAGCAGCAAAAATGGAACACCTTGCCACCTGACTTCTGAAAGGAGGGACGTGTCACAGTGGCAGTATTGCTTTCATAATTTCCTTTTCTTCTCTCTTTTTAATTACTTTTCATCATACCTCTGTCTTTTTGCACTGTTAGAATATTTTTGTATTTTTCAAAGCCTGGTCTCTGTGCTTGGAGTCCAGCTCTTCCCTTGTGCCCATTCCCAGTTGAGAGCATCACTCTGAGTTCAAGGGGTGTGGGTGTAGCACCGTGAGGGACACACTAGGTCTACCTTAGTGGTGGTTGTCTTCAATTTCAAACTGCAGCTGAACCTGTCAAAATCACTTCAACTGACAGCCCTGAGGAAGCCAACAACGTGCCTCAACATATCTGCTAAGAGTTCCTCATCCACTTCCCAGATTGACAAAAAAAACAGACCTTGTAATCCATATGTGTGTGTATAGGAAATCCATTTATGTATATATATAATCCCTTCTCTATATATTACTCTCTTGGTTTTAATTAAAGGATGTATATGGACTTCTTTTTTAGGCTGGAATATACCAACAATATTTTTGCTACTTTCACTTCTTGACATTTTAACCGGGAATACAGGCCTTCCTGTTACATAAATGCTTATTTTTGTTTGTTTTCAGAGCTGTTTTACAATACCATGGCAAATAAGGTACCAGCAAATGGTCTTTGAGAAGAGGGATATGCATACATTGTGGTTTTTAATGCTTCCACTCCTTGCCCTAAAATGTATGCAGTATGATCATGTGCTGTTAAACAACTGGTATTTTCCATCCTGGAATGTTTGCCAGTGGCTGGTAAAATAATCTCTTTATGCCTGTTTTATATCCCATAAGATTATAGTGGTAAGTATTTGGAATTAAACACCAGGATATCACTTTTAACATTTTCAGTTGATTCAGAAGCCTCAATGTAAGCTGGTACATAGTACTTTTTCATATATTACTTATTATAATAGCAGAACTATTCCAGTAGAACATTATGACTACAGCTTATAAGAAATAATATGGGTATCTGCGACACAGAGTAATACATAGAAACCTGTCATATATGGAAGGTGGACTTGATAGATATCTTGTTGCATTTATGTATTAATACAGTCAGAGGATATTTTCTATAGAAGATGCTAAAGCTTTAACAAAAAGGTGGTGAATGGTAACAATTTTAAGCTTGGTTCTGTTTTACAGCATTCTAAATAGGGCAATTGATCTTGTATTTTAAACAGGTTTTGCTCTTTGGAACCTGGTCTTCTCCAACATTTTTTAAAGGCAAAACAGTCTCTTTTTTAAAAAAAAGTAGCTATGTTCATTCCTAATGCTTTAGGTTTCAAAATTCTTTTTCTGAATAGCTGAATTGCATGATTTGTGTGGTCAACCTGTTAGATAGGATGCAAACTCAGTGCAGTACAGTCTTTTTCAAAACTCATAACTACAGGGATTGAATATCTGAACATTAAAAATGATGGGTCACATATTGTTGGATGTGTTTAAGAGCATCAGTTGTGGCGTTCTTGGCTGGAGGATGGATGGAGGTCTGGATTTATGGAGAAGGGTATCAGGACTCTTGTTGGCTTTGCTACAGTGGTGATCTCAGCTGTTATGCTGGTAGTTTATTAAGTGACATGGAACTTGCAGTATTTAAGGAGAGGGTCTGAGCATAAAAATGATTGTGTCTGCATGCGTGTAAACGTATATTCTATTTGGATATGAAAAAATATCCATTCAGCAGTACAATTTAATGAAAGGGAGCTCATTAAATTGTGGGTTAATCAAACCTACAAAATAACAGCTTTCACAAGTGTAATATATAAAGGGGCATCATTTGCTCTGGTGCCATAAGATCATCTGGTACACGGGTCCCTTTTTTTGAAAGTCTAACTGATAAAGACTATCTTTTCTCCATTACAGATCACATTTACTCCTCTGAGATTAGCTTTAGGGATATTGATTTGTGGAAAAACTTGTAAAACGAGTCTCTGAACTGATACTACATATTACATTTTTCAGAACATGGTTCTGAAGAAGAACTTCTCAAAATTCAGCTGCTTTATGAGAGATCACTTTTCATGAGAACACATTTGTACACCTGGATACAAATTTCAGGTGCAAATTAGAGGGACAAGGGTTCATATTTCTGATTGCTATTTATTTTACAGCTCTAAAATTTAAAGTTGTGCTTGATGATATTGCCTTCTTCCTTAGTGCCATAGAGAAACAGTTCTGTTGCTTTCCTACTGGAAGATATATTTGTTTTAAAATAAATAACAAGATGAGTTTTTCACACTTATACTCTTCAATATTAGTATAAATAATTATATAATGTCCATCAGTATAACCTGCTAATCTAAATTATTTTTAAAAGCCTGTTGTCTAGCAAACTCTTAATTTTCAAATTTGATAGCCAGATGCATACATACAGATGTATATAGAGATACGTACAATAAGGCAGAATGTATTCATTTGTAAACAGAACTTACATATTTGTGCGTGTTAACAGCTTTTACTCTAGTGTTATAAGATAGTTTATGTAAAGCCTTTTCCACTATACTATACCAGTGGATGATTTCTTGAATTCTATCTAAAAATGTAAATAAATTAGGTACTCTAAGTATGCTAACAAATGCATTTTTTTTCTTCACTAAGCAATATATTTTTGCAAGTACATTTGGTTTTATTCTGAAATTGGAAAAATCTCCTTATGTCACTTTGCCATCATCAAATGTTTACAAGGGCATAAGGAATATAAAACAAAAACAATTTTTAGAATTTTGTTAAGATTCATGTTTATCACAGTGTGGACAAAAATGCAAAAAGAAGCATTTTCTTTTCTATTCCTGTTACATTAGAAAAGTTCATGCCCTGCTCTTAGCATTTTCCAACACAGCTGTAGAGTAGTTTAAAGCCTATTTTTTAAATAAGTGATGCTCAATTTGTCTTTGATGATCCGCATGATTCAGGTGAGATGGGAGCACGGTCGGGCCTTTATTTGCATAAAAATTAATCACAGAAAAATGTAAATTGATAAAATTTTGCCTGGCTTTTCCCCCCTATTCGAGAACCCATGGATGGCTCCCAGAAGCAATCATCTCAGTATGGTGCCGCGTTGGATGCTACACAAATGATCACATTTGTGTTGAATACTCACTCATTTAAATGTCAGCACTGACGGGGCGGTACATCACTAGAAAAAAAATGAAAAATAAATACACAGCAGCTGAAGACCATCAAATCTCTGAGCACTCTTTAGAGATATATGATCTAATGTGAAAAAATTGTAGATTAATTATCCTTTTTCAAAATGGTAATTGTTTTAGTATCACATCAGAAAAAAAATGTGCAATTTATTTGGAATCAAACAAAAACCAGTAATGTTAAATACGTCATTACATCATTGTGTTTATTAGAAGGCTACAATTAATTCCTGAGGCTCCTTTGGTCTCCAGAACTGCATAAAATGAAACAAAAGAGCATTGCTATGAATCTTCAAATACATTCTAATCCTGCAAATAATTTACCCAACACAAATGAAGTACTAACCATTCAAAATCACAAACTTTTTATCTGCAAAATATGTTTTATTTTTCTAAATGATATACTTGTGTGACATTGCTGTTGTATAATAGCATGTCTTAAACCTTAATGAATTTTTCATCTTTCCAAAGGAAGGAAACGGTTTTCCTTATTTCATATATGTATAACTGAAGCACAGGTATTGTAGAAAAATTGCAGAAGCTCCTGAGAGTCGGCAGCACAAAATCCAGCCCCTTCTGTAATTCTATATGAGAATTAAACTTACTTCTGCTTCCTTATGGTGTAAATTTTGTATGAGTGTGTAAATAAATGTGGTATCCTGGTTATGGCTCTGAATTAGCATTTCTAACTGAGTTAAATCCAGCACAGACAGAAGAAATAGTAGTTTGCACTTTTTTTTTCCACCTTCTGACTTTAAGATGCAATCTCTAGAAAATTATAGCAACATGAGGACTTCTCTAATTTATAATCATCTGTAATAGGTTGGCCACAGTGCATTAGATTAGTGTGTTAGATCTTCAGGAGCTGGAATGCAGCATTTCAATAATGCAGCCTGAGACTGAACTGAGAGGACAAATTTAAAGAAAACCCCATTGATTATGCCCACATGGAGAGCTTTGAATATTAGTATAATAAACATTGTAGGCTATTTTTTTTTCCTCCTTAGGATTTTTTTATTTAGAGGGATCTGGCAGTAGTTGCATGTGTGGATTATCAGAGATGTTCTCCCACTTTAATTCGCATGCCTCACCTTCCATACAATTTACTGTGCCAGTATATTAAATGTGTCTAATGCACATATAAAAAAACCACCTTTACCATCATTTCACAGAACTAAATCTGATTTTTTGCAACTATATTAAATGCAGAAGAATAGTTCCACTTATAGACAGGATAAAGTATTTTGTGGCTTTTGTCTTTTGTTGTTGGAATGGATGATTCAAATCCTGGCTGCACTGAGATCAGTGGGAGTTTTGCCAGTGGTTTCAGTTCAGCAGGAATTTGACTAAGGGAATATATTATTTATTTTATGAAAATGTAAAGTAGTTGTAGTTTTGCATGGAAGCAATTATATTTATATGCTGTGTGGGAAGAGAATATATGGCTGATGAAGAAGGTTTCAATAGTATCTGGTAGGTGAGAATGCTGACTTAGTGCCTTTTGTTGTTTAGTGGTTTGTTGGCATATTATGGGTGAGAATTTAGCCCCATACTGGAGGGCTGGGGAGTTTTTGAGATTACTGTCCTTCACATTTTTCATGTATATCGGTGTCAGTGCTGCTACTGTTGTTGTGTCCTTATTTTTCATCCATTCTGGTTGAGCATTTAGACTGCTTTTGGCTGGCCTATTGGGCACACAGATACTTCCCTTATACTCCACTGTAAAACAACCACTGTTCCTGTGACCTCATGCCTACTTATTGTCTCATCGTGTTTCTGTTCCTTTCTGTGTTCCTGCTATACATTTAAATCTTAAATATTCATACTAGATGGTGCCTACCTATATAATCTGGAAATAATCTGCAAGAAAAACAATTAGGCTGTACATGGAACGTGAAGGAATAAGTGTGTGTGGAGGGACATTGTGACCAGGAGTGGGAACATGACTGTATGAGAAAGATGCGGTTAATATGTAAGTGATAGCATATGTGCCACACGTTGTTCACTTGAGAGTATCTGCACCATAGACAGCTACTTCAGATTCTGCATACTGGGTTTGTTTTCCAAAATTTGCCAGCTCTCCCTAATTGATGTCTGCTTTAAATCTTGTAGAAGTGGGTACGTCATCAGCTCTTTGGGTCACCTCCCCACCCCAGCCTTCTCAGTGGGGATAAGAAGTCCACACAGGAGGCTTTTCTGCCTTCTGCAATAAACCAGAAGTGCTGACCCCATTGTCCTCAGTAGATGCTTGGAGAGCTGTACCCTTCAGGGTAGGATTGTAGATGCCACACATCACTCCAGATCAGCAAACTGATGCAGCATCTCTCCCTCAGCTACACTGGACTTCTCTAGTGGAGGTTGACTCATAGCTAAGGCAAGAAGTATTAATAAAAGGAAGATCTCAAAAAGCAATGGCCTTTCCTAAAGTTTTTTTCTTTTTATAGGTAAAAGGGAAAGGATTTGTTTTCTTTCACTCTCCCTAAGCCCCTGTATGTGAAGTCCAGAATATCTTACTTGGTCAAATATACTTGGAGAGATATTTATAAGTAGTGTAATACTGATATGTAAAGAATACGCAGTTTACATGCGGAAAGGAAGTATTCATTTCCATCAGATTTCATGAAACTTCTATCTTTTAAAAATACTAAACAGAGAATATAATTTTGACAAATAAGTTAATTTTAGCTTAGATTTCTTCAAGCCTAATACAAAAAGTAACTGGATTTTCCAGAGCACGTAGAGTTTCTGCTGACTTCTAGGCTCCTCACTAAATAGTCTTTGAAAAATCTCTTTACTCTTCACAGTGAGTTCAGAGTGCAATTTTAAATGCCAAGGTTTGACAACTGTAGTCGGTATTAAAGAACAAGGAAATTAAAGACAGAAAAAGAAAAAAATGTGTACTTGTACATGCAAGCTGAATAACTGAAGAAAAACATTTGTCCTTGGCAGTAACAGAATCCTAATCTGTTAATTTTTTTCATATGTGTTTAATAAAGACATGCGGATTAGGCTACTTGGGGTTCACCAAAGTAATTATTATGTACAGTATCATATTCAAATTATATACTGTGCTGCAGTTTGCTTCACTGCAGTATTAGAAAGGATATAATTGTTTGATGGAAAGGTCCTCTCTTTATACCTTAAACTTTTATTTTTATTTATTTTATTTATTTTATTTAATGTCTATCTTTCACGCAAGAAGAAATTCATATTACTGTCCCCATGTAATGGGAGCCTTCTGAGAAAATATGGGAGGGAAGAGTTTTGATTTGGGGTTAGTTGGTTTGTTTTGGTTTTGTTTTGAGTGCGTTTTGTTTCAAGTTGTTATTTCATTGCTGGCTTTAAAAGAGTTCGTCCTACCAAACAGGCATATCTACATCTTACTCTCTTATTCAGAGCCCTTAAACTCAAATTATCAAGGGGAAAAACACTGCTCTGAAATTCCCTCCATCATCACCAAAATCAAGTCCAAGGGATGTGGCTACCCTGTTACTTTTCATATCCCATTACAGATTCTCTGATGGCCTTTTATCCCTGCTTTCCTCTGGTGGTTGTGAACACACAGACCCAGCATGGCTTGTGGAAGCTTTTTATTATCAGGAAGACAGACTACGTGTAATTACCTCCTCCTCTTTGGAAAAGAAGTAAAGGAAGGGACTGTGAATGCATCAGGAATAGCCATAATTCAGAAAAAAGGCTAAAAAAAAAGCAAACACAAACCACCTGGTCTAACAGGGACTCTGGCAATGAGAAATCACTGCAAATCATAAATAAACATCATAGTTGTTTGAATATAACAAACCACTGAGTACATGTGGATGGCTGAATAGATACCTATTTGTTTCCCCAAGCTACTTGGCCTGTAACATTTTCCCTAGAAAAGTAGAACTAGATTCAAGTTTTGGTAGCAATAAACAGTCCAGTTATATGAAATACAGAATACATGTGAATCACTGAAAGAAATGGAACCAAGAAAAAAAGCTACATTATTATTGTCATTGTTCTTCATCTGCCAAGTGCTGAAGAACGAAATACCCTGCCGGTAAAATATTCTGAAAGGACAGCCTGGATTATTTTCAGTATGGACCACAAACTATACATAAAATCTTCCATACCTTGGCTAGGACAGTAGTTCTCACTGATCCGTTTCATATAAGCAGGTAGGCTTTTTTTTTTTTTTAGGGTAGATGTCAGTACTGAATAGTACTGACCTAAAGACAACAAAACAATATTGCTAAAACTTCTCATTTCCATAATAGTCAGAAAAACTCATAATCTTGATTAAGATATGAGTACTTAGATGGAATCAGGTGGAAGCACATATTGATGATTCAAGTTCCTTGCTTCCATATTACAGATAAATTTGCTGAGTGGTTACCAGGGAGGTCAATGTATATTAACTAAGTTCAGCCATTGACTTTCCTACCCTCAAGCAGCCTGCCCAACTCTTTTCTTTTTTTCTTTAATTTTTCTCTTCCTCCCTCTTCACTATTTAGAAATCTGTAGGACAGCTATAGACCACATCATCATGTTCTCTCAGAAGTATTATCTTCTTGAAAAACAACCCTGCATTTTCTTTAGCTTGGGTGTGCTGTTTGTCATATCAATCAGCAAATGTTAGTACATTCACTTCTTAGAGAGAACTGGATACCTTGAAGAGGACTCAGGTGAAGCCAATTCACCTTTCTCACTCTTGAACAGAAAGTCGTGAATGGCTTCTACCAGTACGATAATAATTGATGCTTCACTTCCTTTTCTCTTTGAAAGACACAATAGTGCAAACAACCCTAAAGAAATCAGCCCAGGCTATATTAATTCCAGCCTGTTTGTGATCAAACGTCAGCAGTCTGCTAGTGTAATCTGGCAAACACCTACTATGGCCCAGCTACCCCGAGCAGATGTTTTCAAGAGGATCCTCTTGGATGTGTTGTCCCAACGTGGTTGCATACATACACTGCAGTGAGCTACAGCTAGGCTCAGCCAAATAAAAAATGAAGTTTGATTGCCATTGGGAAATCAACCCACACTTCAGTTCCAGGTGTTTAAATGATTTTTAAGTCAAAACACCATCACTGCCAGGAGGTCCCATCCTTCAGGCAATAGGGAGATAGTACACCAGCACAAGAACCTCCAGATACTTTTACCTTAAGCAGCAGCCTAAATAATAGGATTTACTATTAGCCTGATTTTTAACTTTATATAATTCAAACATGTCAGATTTCCGCACTGTATTGTGTAGTTACTTTCTGCTAATTATGTGCTGTCTCACTCTGATGTCACCTTCTTACATCACTAGCCACCTCTTACATCTTAACCCAAAATATCTGCAAAGTGATGTCCTGGCAGTTGTTTAGCTGCGTGCAATTATCTTTCCCTGTTGGCTTTTCTCTTTTAGTGTCTCTTAACTGTTCAAAACTTGTCCATATGAAGTTAAAGAAAGAGAGCAAATGTGTGATATCCATCCTTGTTCCTGACTGATGCGTGAGAACCCTCTCTAGCTGCTAAGTGGGAGATTGCTCTGTGGTAAGGACAACTAAACACATTGTGGTAGGCTCAATATATTGACTTCATGTGGGGAGAGTGAACTGAAACGTATGGATTTATTTTTGTTTATTTCCAGGAGTTTAAAAATAATCCTTGATTTCACAAATGCTTGATTTAATCAAGTATGATAATGTTTTCTACTTTAAAAAAAGTAAATTTCAAAACATTGGTAAGGATTTTTTTTTTTTTTTTGTGGCTTACATAAAAATATAATCAAGAATTACCATTGCTAAATAAATATCACACATATTAAGCCTGGAAATAAAACTCTGGTACTTTGTTTATAGTTTGCCTTGAGTTTTGTGAGCTACATCTGCATATATGTGGGTGACAGAGATTCAGACTTGCTGGCTACTCAAATCATGAGTTAATTTTATTTTCTTTGAGACAGCTACGAAACAAACAAACCAACCCCAAAAAAAAACCCTACAAACAAAAAACACACAAAAAAACCACACCACAAAAACAAAACAAACAAAACCATTCGCAACCCTGTAATCTGTAATAAACTGAATACAAAGATGAAGTAAATTTAGCTGGCAGTTCCTGTGGTTGAGCAGCTAGAAAAGGGTGTCAGGAAGCATTGTGTGAATCACTGTCTCCACCTAGTGCTGGCTGCAAGAAATTAGACTTCAAAGCCTTCAAAGGAAGGTGACACTACAAACGTAAGAGATTCTGTAATGATATGAATTTTTTTTTTTTTTGCATATATAGTTACTATAATTGTAGTCATCAATCCATTGTAGTTTAAAATGTATCAGCTTTTCATTTGTAACACGCAAGGCTTATAAATTGCCTATAAAAATTCACCAGGTGTTGAAATTTGCCAGCCTTGTGGGGTTTTTTGCAAAGACCTTTTGTTATAAACTGTGTTTGTTAATAATAATACAGAAAACTTGGCAGAAACTTCACAGAACAATGAAGTACAGTCATTGATATTGAGCATCTGGTTCAAAAGCCTTTTTTAGTACCATTAGGATCAGAAGAAATATGAAGATAAGGACTAATTTCCAGCTGGCAACGTATATACATTAAAAACTGGCCAATACGTTGTAGGTAGTGCTCTGAGTCAGGAGAAAGGAGGTGGGGGCAGCGCACAACTCAGTTCAAGGAGTTGAAATGGACACAATTACACTACAACAGTTTTCTAACAGTGAAACAAATATATTCTATTTAGAGTAAGAGAGGACTGGGAGCTGCTATAAAATGTTATAGTGCTATAAAAACCTCAAAACCTGACTGGGCTCCTTGGGTTTTTTTGGTGGGTATATTGTATTTTTTTATTTTAATTGTGAAAGTCACAACAATAAGGGAAATTCACCATTGTAATTTTAATCTAACCCATTTTTATCCCTTTGAATATTTTTAAATAATTTTTTTCTGATTATGAATACTAACTGATTTATCTGGTCTTGCTCAAATTAGATACTAGCACGTCTCACTGGTTTTGTGGGACGGCTTCTAAACTTGTGTATGATCAATTTAAATTCAAGATTGAGATTATAAGTCTTTGCTTTGAGCTACAATAGGAAGGTTAAATAAGGCAAGACAAGAACAGTAATGAATTGTTTTTACTCATTTAAAACAGACTTCAAGCATTGTTTAGATCAAGTTTTACTACTTATTATACAAAACATATGTATTAAGTGGGGAGGTTTTTGTCCTTATCTTATCCAGACATTGGAGACAAAAAATTGGGGTAACTTTTACTGACTCTGAGCTGTGACTCCTCAGGAATGTAGAACATAAACCTCTGAGTGCTGTGTGAGGTACTTTCCTGTATCTTCCACCTGAGGATAAATATGACAGTAAAAACAATTAGCTATTAAAATGAACATAAACTAAAACTTGACATTATAGTTTCAAATAATTAAAATAATTTGCAAGGCTAATTGAAATTTTCAAGTTTCACTGTACTGTCGTGTGGACCTTTGGATTTCTCCAAGGCATGAGCACTAGTGCTGTCAGGGGATGCTACATGGATCAGTCTTCACTTTGTCTGGGCTAAGGGTGCAGGTGCTTAATCCTATTGCAATTTGTGCTAGTCTCCTGGAATGAGACAAGTAGGTCAGAGACACTTATATGCATCTTTCTGGGATTTGAAGAAAGTACAAATTATTTTCCACAGTATGTTTGGGTTAATAAATACAGGACAAGAGGAAATGGTCTCAAGTTGTGGCAGGGGAGGTTCAGATTGGATATCAGGAAAAAATTCTTCATGGAAAGACCAGTCAGGCACTGGAACAGGCTGCCCAGGGAAGTGGTGGAGTCACCATCCCTGGAGGGGTTTGAAAGACACGTAGATGAGGTTCTTGGTGATGTCATTTAGTGCCAGTGTTAGGTTAACGGTTGGACTCGATGGTCTTGAGGGTCTCTTCCAACCAAAATGATTCTGTGATTCTATCCTATGATTCTATAACTGTTTTCTAGCCAAGTTTATGACCACTGCTTCCTATGGTAACCATGTACAACATTGAAATCTGGGCAGCATCCTGCAACCTAACTCAGCTAACACCCAGCTCTCTGCCTTTATGTGTACTGGAAACAAAGGTATATAAATTAAAATTCCCCTGAATCATTTAGACTGCACCTTTCATTGCTGTGGCCTGCGTGTCAGAGTTGCTCATCTACCTATCCAACCTGGTATATACAACTATTTCTTTTGCACTTTGTGACCAAAGTTCGCAAATGTTTATAAACCAAAAGTAGTAGCTTGTGGCTACTGTAATAAGGGTGTGTAAGAGGAAAAAAGAATGAGTAACTACGTTTTACCAGTTTGTTCTACCAGGGACTTCCTAGCTTGTGACAATAACATAAGCAAGAATAGTTTCTAAGAAAATTCAAGGAATGAGTGTCTCAAACAGTTTTCCAAGTCACACCTTCAGGAATGGACTCCTTTCTAGGGAGAAAAATTATTCAGTGCTGCAGTTGGTGATTTGGGTCCTCTTGGCCATCCACACCAGAACTCAGTGGGATGTTGTATAGACTTTTAGACTTCTTTTTTTTTTTAATATTTATGTCTAATTCTCATTTATTGCAATGGATAAATCTTTAAAAGTCAAGGTATAAATCAATCAATTGAAGCAATAAATCCACATGGAGAGGTCAGTATGCAGTGTTCATAAGCTCACATAGATCCATTTCTTGTCCAACACACTAAAGCCTGCAGTATGACAGTGTGCACTGGATGCATTGCTAGCAAGAACTGCCAGATATCTAAAATAAGCTTAAATATATCCACTGTACACACAAAAAATCTGACAGTCTGAATTTCAGTTGCCCTTCTGTAGGCAATTTTTTTGTTGTTGCTGCAAAACTTTATTTTAAAATAGAGTCAATTTACTGACTAAGTTTTATCTTATTTGTCTCTAATGTCAGCAACATTCAAATTGCTAAGGAGAATTAAACTACAGTCACTTTCAGTTGCATTTATTTCAAGTGAATTTCTTCTGAGGGTTAGATTATTTTGTTCAGTTGTTGACTTCCATTTCATGCCAAAGTAGAAAATTTCTTCCTAATTTTGCAAACATATTTGATCAAATTCAATACAAAATTATTAGGATAGCTAACCTCACATTTTCTCAATTATTTCTTTTTATTTCCAAAACAGATTTTTTTTTTTTTACATTTCTAGAAGTAAAGTTGTCCTAGTTCTGGTTGCTCTGACCTGGAGTCAAGTGTGAAGATAAAAACAAACAGAAAACAAAGCCAAATGAAATCTCAATCTGTTTTGTTAAGCCCAAACTAAAGAAATAAAATAGATCAATAAAAATTCACTTATTTTTTGTGCCTAAATTGCACAGAAGCTCTAGCAGCTTCCTAGTAGAGAGCAGCATCTTTCAGCTGTTCTGTCTGGTCTGCACTGTTTCAATGTTGTTTTGTGAGGTTTTGTGAACATCCCTTGAAATATGTGTGGAAGTTTTACCTGGACATCTCCTTAAGCACGTAATGCAGACTTCAAGCTTCAGAATCCAGACTTTTGACTTGCCTACCTGTAGTTTCACAAGAAATCTGATAAAAGAATGGAAGAAATTTTACTTAATAATAATCTTCTGTTGTAATTTTCTAAGACTTAACTATGTTTTCAGATGGCTGTGAGAGGAGAGGCGTGAAGGGACAATGAAACCTGGCCAGTGGATGCATTCTAAAGAGAGAATTCCTTGTGGAACGAGGTAACATACATGTTGCCCATCATTCCAAATGGATAATTTAACACAGCAATTGCAGCACAAGAAGAAATAGCATTTATGGTAGTTGGTTTAGTTTATTCTAAATCTAAAAAAGCAGAGTAGGTTTAATTTGCTGTGTAGACATACCATGTAAAGGTGGCCATTTGAAAATGAATAAATGAAAATAGTTTGTGGTTTTGATAAACCACAAGAAGTGTAATTAAGCTTTGGAATTTGCTTTGTTGACCTTTAATGCTGAAACACCAAGTTTTCAGAGACCGCTGTTTCCCTAACAGCATCATACTGAGTGTTTAGCTTTTTAGAGAAACCTTTTTTTACATTGTTTATTTCATTGATGTTCACCTGTAAATCAGATAAAGTCACCAATAAGAGACATCTCATTAGCACTGGATGAACTTGGCCCACTGATATACTTCCACACCTGTAGTACTTATTTGCATTTAACAACTTGATATGTTCTGTTTGTTTGGTTGTTTGTTTTTAAATATACCCAGCAACCTTAAATTACAGCAACAGCAGTTTTATTGCTTGAAGAATACAGATCCATTTTTAGTCACATTTGACATACTTGTTGCAATTAGCAGCTACTAAGTACAACTTGGAGTGTTTTAGGCTGACGTAACTGAACTCTAAGTGATGAAGTTTTACAACTGTATTAAATCTAGACTCGTCAGATCAGCTTTGCTTAATAAAATAATTAATCAGCAATTGAATCAAAAGTTGTCTGCTTGACTAGGTGACTTATCTGTCAGGCTGTGTAATTTTAGTAGCCTCCACAAACCAATATATCTTTTCAGATAGAAGTAAAAAAATTACACAAGGGGAAGGAAAAGAGACGGTATAATTTATGTATGCTCAACACTCATTGAAGAAGGGGGAAAACGCCAGTCATATAAAAAACCGTTTAAAATAGTTGGATGCATTTCTAATAGTACTTTCCACTAGGGATGTTCTCCAGTCACATCTGATTGTGAAATTAGAAGGCAGAGTATTCTGCAAGACAGTATAACCCTAATCCTGAAAAGTCTTAATTATGCTTCATTTCTGCAAGCCAAGGGAACTCTTCATGTTAGTCAAGTTTAAAGGGCATTTGTTGTATTTGCAGAATGAAGGTCATATGCAAGATGTAATGGATCCTCTGGAATACTTATTTTGAAACTTCAGATGATTTTGCTTATCCAAGATTGAGAAGCTAGAAATATCTTTGTTTGCCTGTCAGCCTATGTGTTCTTGTATATTGGATGTTGTTGTTCTGTATAAACATTTACTATATACTTGTGTGAGGTTAATTTTAAATACACACAGTGTTCTCTGCAACACACTCTGCACTAATAAGTCAAAGCAGAAATTGAGAAGGTTTGTTGGAGCAAATGTATCAAATGCAAGTCACGTTTTGCTCTTTCACTGAAAGCATTTTCACTAGCCACTTGAAGTACTGCTTATTCTTAATAGCCCATTCACTATAGAAGTCCCCAGTCAAGAAGCCTTATTGCTTTATACCTTTGAAACTGCAAGTTTGATGTAACGGAGATAGAGACAAAAGCAAAAGCCATCAGCTGCTATTGGTTGAGATATCACAAATGTGTTAAAAAGATAATAAGGAGACATTAATTCATTTTAATAGAGGTATAATATTAATTTATTTGAATGTGGTTATCTTTAACTTGAGTACATATTCAACTTGAGAAAAGTCACTTATCCATAATTTAATCAGAAAATTACACCAAAAACCACAGTACAAAAGTCACCACTTTTTATTATGTAATTAATTCATTTCTTAGTTCAGACAGACATTGAAAATTACCCTTTGAGCATATCTGACCTTCTCAACAGTTTTGCATGTACAGAGTCTCTTCCTTCCAGTCCCTTCTGTTAATTTCAGAAGTAACTTCTGGACTTCTGAGCTAGAGTTGATGTCTTCCTTTACATAGAAAACGTGAGCCATATAGAACTCAGGAGGATTTTATTATTTTTTAGTATTTTTTTCTCCATTACTGTTTATACAATCCATGGGTATGAGTCCATGAAGATGGAAAACAAATATTTCCAGTTGAAGTTCATCAAAAAGGTGTTGCCTGTTGGCATAGCTCTGGTTCTGCTGGGCAGTGACGTTCCCAGTTCTTCACTAACCTGCCCCACTGAGGTTCAGTCTGTGGTGATGTTGAGAGTTCTGGCTTGATATACACAAGATTTTAACCTATGGCACTCTCTGTGAAAATGCTCTTAGAAGGTGCCTGTTGGTTGGACAGGGACTGCAATCCCAACATTGACAACAGGTTGGAACCGCTGGCTCAAAAATTAGTGGTTTTCTCATTTATAACTTTTGGACAAATAGGTGCTCGTGTTTAGCCGTCTTGGTCAAAACTAAGATGACATGTTTGTCATTGTATTGGTGGCCCTGAAAAGATTAAAAAGGATAAAATAGAGACTCATATGATGGGTTTATGAAGACCAAGTTTGAGTCTTAATAAAGATGGTTTTGCAATATAGAAACACGTGATTTATTGAAATATCAGTGTGTGTTGGAAATTACCTTATTCTGTAGTAACTGTCACACTGAAAAGTGATTTAATGATGACCATGAGGGCTGTCCTGTCAAAGGTTTTTGCAGCCAGCCATTTAAAACACACATCAACTCTTAAACAGTTATTTAAATATCTCTCAGTAAAATATTGAAAATATTTGATCCACTATATATATATATATATAATATATTTAATAAAGTTGATAAACCCCACACATTTTACATTAAAATTTTATGTGAAAAAGTATAACACATATGCCATGAAAAACTTGGATGAAAGAATAAGTTGAATATATTGTTTCTTTTATTGTTAGCGGGGATGTTACCTTTTGACCTTCCTTTTGAGATTTTTTTTTAGAACGTTTGATGCTTCTGATTATAGTTTAATATTACTTTCTTCACATTGATTAAATACACTTCATACATCACTGAACAATGAGTAACATTCAAATAAGGCTGTCCACTGAACTGTCTGCAAAAATGATAAAGTAAAAAATTAATCTCCAAAGTAAAGTCAAGCCTGAAATTGAAATCTTTGACGCATACATTTCATAATTAGTTCATTCTGCTATAACTAAAATGCAAATATAGTGCTCTTAAAATAATTCGGATCTTCTTGCATGGAACATTAATGAATTGTTTTAGCTTCTGCACCTCTGACTTCGACAGACTTTGACTTTGTTTTAGTTTTCTTTCTCAAGTTGTTGAATTTTCTTTTCTGTGAGGCTACTTAAATTAGTCCTCCTTATCTCCTGGGTTGCTCTAACTTTTATTTCAGTCAGTGGATCCACCTACATGTCAAGGGAAAAGAATTTCACAAAATATGTGCAGAATCAAGGGTATAGTTGAAAGGATGTAAGGATATAGTTGAAAAAGTCCCCCCATTGCTCTGTCATCAGCCACTTCTGTGACTATTTTTAATGGTCTAGCTCTGTGTAGGACTATTATTTAAACTTGAGCAGTGAAATTATCCTGTCATAGGGGAGTGTTGTTTTGGGTTATTAGATGTTTTGTTTGGTTTGGGTTTTTTGGTTGGTTGGTTTGTTTTGCATGTGTGTGGAGGGGGATTGTTTTGTTTTGTATTTACATATGTTAGCTTGGGTCATTTTCCTCAAACAATTTACTTGGTGACCACAGCAGCATTAAGCAGATCAAAGCAAGAGTTTGATAATGGGCAGCAATGTTGTTGACATACCACATCTCACCAGAAACGTTCTGGAGGGTACAATGCTCTACTTGCATTCACATGGCAATGATCTTGAGTGGTAACATAAAAAAAAGGACAGAGTTGCTGTCTTATGGCTTTTCTAGGCTTAATTTTTGTGAAGATTTTCAAGATCAAGTTTTGAATTTATGTCCCTGAATCTCACTTAAATGTCTAAATCATCCTCTAGCTTGGGCTGAGTTCCTGTTTTATGTGAAAGTGCTGACGAGTTATCAGGCTAAATCCATGAAATATGTTGGGAACTGAAGGGTTAAGTCATAGGTAATAGCTATGTTAAAATAAGAAGCAGATAGTAATGCTCTTTGTCACTTCTAAGACAATAAATTGTTACATTTCAGGGTGAAAACACTGGAATAAATGACGCAGCTTTACTGATGAACTGAAGGAAAATGAATCTTATATTATACTCAAAGAAAACGGCCTTCTACACCATTCACAAGTAAGTCTTTTGTTAGAATTCAGCTTACGAATAAGGAAAATCTTTATTTCATAACGTGATCTAAGCAAGAAAAATAATTACTAAGGAGGAATATTTAATGCTTATGAAAGATCAGTCTCCTATATTCTGAGAAAACATATAGATAAGCTGATTAAAACAGAAAGCCAGAAGACTGAATTCCACTCAGCTACAGTACAAATGTGCTCTCTTCCTTTCCATGTCTGATCCTTATTTAGGCTTGTATAACATAAGCGTTTATTCACAGATATTTTCCTGCAACTTAACAAAATAGTGTTCAAGATCATGGTAGAAAGCTCTGCACAGCAGGTGGTATAAAAGTGATGTTCTTTTAGATGTATGTGTAGCTCTTAAAATGACAGCAGGAGAAAAGGTAAGGATGTCAACAGAGGAAAGGCACAGCAGAAAATCAGAGTGAAAATACTTATCAAAGATGGGTAAAATAGATTCAGATCTCACTTATGATGTACACCTTGAATAGTCCTGTAATTTTGCCAGTATCCATGTCTTAGTCTTTATGTCTGGGGTTTAGGATATAGACAGGGGAAAAAAATGTTCAACCATAATGATGTCTTAGAAGTCCTGAAAGAATTCTGGAGATTGTAAAACTGGGATAAATGTTCAAAATTATTGTATTTCCTTCAAAAACTGAGATTCTTACTGATTTTTATACCATAACACAAGTACATTTTTGTCAATGCTCTAGCAGTGCTTTGTAACTAACCCTTTACAATGGTAAAAAAATAGACAATGGTATCTATCTTTGCCTTCATAGCTAGTTGTGGAAGTAAAAGGCAAGAACTGTTGGAGCCAAAATTTCTGTGGGCAGATGTTCTACTACTTTGGGAGAAGAAAAAAAATTAAGGAGCTGGAGAAAGAAACAGAAGAAAAAAGTGACAATATGGAAAACTACTTAAATCATTATTTGTAAGTAATCTGGAACTGTCGTACTAGTAGCTGTGACCCATCACTTTTAGTATAACAGAGGTAGATATATGAAATCCTTTAAAGGCAGTTACTTATAGATTACAAACTATTGTGGTATTTCTACAGGACTATCCACAAAAACGAGCTTTAATCTAATTAGGTTAATTTTCCTAGACCACCTCTGTGGTTAATACAAGAATTCAGTGCCCAATGGACAAT
The DNA here is from genome assembly GCF_964273445.1 of Streptopelia decaocto. Classification (NCBI taxonomy): domain Eukaryota; kingdom Metazoa; phylum Chordata; class Aves; order Columbiformes; family Columbidae; genus Streptopelia; species Streptopelia decaocto. The sequence goes on from NC_138661.1 coordinate 61,721,042, forward strand.
TAATTATAGGAAGCCCATTTTTTCTGCTTGTAGATGAGCCCTTGTAAACTCAGCCTTGTGGACGCTTATGAGACCGTACTGCCTGTATTTTTAAACAAGGCATTTCATTTGTGCCTTTTGGAAATAACACATTATTAACAAAAAAAAAAAAACCCAAGACCAGCCTTGCATCAGTGTTGAACTCTTTGTAGCTCTTCTATCCTAATGGTTGCACATGCAAAGTGATAATATTTGTCAAATTCTCAAGAAGTTATAGACCAAAACAAGAGGGGAAGGAAATGAGGCATGATTTGGAATCAGGAAGTAACAGAAGACTAAGAAAGAATAGGAAGGATGAGGATCAGGAAGTTGAAGTGGGAGACAGTTAATCAGTAACTAAGAACCAGAATAAGATTTAAATACTCTTTTGACAGAATGGGTTAAATTTGCACTGATCATAGATTTTTGCTTTCCTCTTGTGATGTTTGCACCACTTCCTGTCCCCTCAGATGTGTATCAGTAAGAATTCAAAAGCAAAAGTTTGAATTTAGATGATTGAGTTTGAGTCCTCTCCTAATGTCGGCCATAAGGAAAAAGGGAAAAAAGGGACGAGATCCTCGTGATCTCCCACTTTTATATGAAGTATTCACGTGAATGGAATGTTATACACAGTTGGTCAGTTTCTTGGTCACCAGTTTCTCGTTGCCCCTCTCGTGAGATGTCCATCTGTCCTTATCAATAAGTTTGCATTCCATTGCTATGTTTACCAAAACATGTATCTGGTTCTCCAGGAAAATGCAGCTAATATGAAGCTTTAGCTGACAGGCAAATTCACTAAAAGAGAAACTTGTTTTTTAACAAAACCAGGACAAACTGTTTCCACAATAATCACCTCAGGCCATTTGTTTCATTATAGCATCAAGGTAAAAGTCAAGAGTTTTTAAGTAACACTGACAGCACTAAATGCACTGTTCTTCCTCAGCAGCTCGATGGTTGGCCACCCCAGCAGTTAATCTCTAATAATTAATGAAATCACCCCTTGCTCAATGACAGGACGCCCATAAATGCTTATACAACCCCATTATTGAAAAAGAAAAGTATTATGCTTGTTTCAACATTTTACCATGTACGTTCATTGAAATTCCTTAATCTGCTCTAGTGTGAAACAGCTTTTTCTGGAAACGATTGAATTCTTAAAACAGCAGAGGTAGGCAGAGGGCAATGTACTTGCTTGATCAACTGTAGAAAGGAGCTGCACTTACTGCAGGGAGCAACAGATGGCGATATTTTCCTATATGTTAAGAGTTAAATACGGTGTCTCACTCCAAAAGTTGTAAATCAAATATTGACAGTTATTGAAATCCAGCATAAAGATAGTTTTTCAGAAACTGAGTTCATATGTCACTTCTGGATAAATGTTAATTTTAGAAGCAGATTACTTTGTAAAAACAACAACAAACAACCTCTTTTATATATCCAGAATTTAAATATAAAAATATCCTAAAGTCTTTCCCTGCTAAAGGTCACTCTCTGAGCTTAATTACTGCATGACCTTTGAGCCCTGAAGATGATACAATGTGAGAGAGGACCAGGAAAAAGACGCTCCCCAGGGAACATTGTTAACACAAGAGATTTTACCTGTTTAGAAAAGATGCAGAACCCAGGTCTGCGAAAGGTGAAGGGACTAATTTTGCTACTTGCGGAAAAAGACTCCATAAATTTCCTGTGCAGCAACAGGACATGTACTTGGCCTTTGCATGTGAATGTGAGGAGGTGGCTCGTAGCGAAACGAAAGAGCTGGTTCTGCCTGCCAAGCCCTTGAGCACCCGGAGACACACGCGGGAGCTACGGGACCGTGACTGTGTCCAATATTCACTGGTGGGTGCCCATGGGAACTGCCATAATTTCTGCTGCCTTGTCCATAAAGCACACTGATTCTCAATCAATCTTTTAGCCAGTTTTTCTCTAGTATTGAAAGTTAATAAAAAGTGAGTTTTTCCTGTCTCTAACATAGAGAGGATAGTAAATTATAAGTGGGACTGTTACTGCTCCACAGCCAAATTCCTGCCACATCAGAAACTATGCTGGGTTCTAGTTCCTAGAAAGAAGTATTAGTGTGTTAACATACTGCTACTGGATTTAAAAATACTACTACTACTACTACTACTAATAATAATTAATAATAATAAAATAAATATTTATATATATATAAAAATATACACAAACATAAAAATGAAATCATGACTATGCTACAGAGAACAAAATCCCTGTCATTCACTGTAGAATACATTTCACAACTTTGTCTAAGATATGGATATACCTTTGCGGAGGTTTTGGGTTGTTTTTATTTATTTTTTTATTTTTATTTTTATTTTATTTATTTTTTAAAAAGGAATTTACATACAAAGTCAAACCATAAAGAAGATTCTTGCATTTTAAAATATTAATACTCCTGGCAAAAATTGTTGGTGAATTTGATGGTAAAGATGGATCCTCAAAAGACAAAGAAGGATCATTTAAGAATGATGATCTGCTAAAAATCACAAGACAATGATTTATTTATATTTTCTTTGGAATATTTTCCCATCCAGTTCCCCTTCCTCTGCTTTTTGTGGTTTTCTTTTAAAACCCAACCTTCCAATTCTATCTCCACAAGTCTGCCACAAGTACTTACTTTTCTATTTTGGTTCCCATAATGGAGTTAGAAACCTGAGCTATAAAAAGTGGACTCTGAAGACTGTTTGTGTATAACACTCAATATTTTAAATTCACAGAGCATTTTATCAATGTGAAATTCAGCTGTTTATTCAGACCTCAAGCACAGCTGTCTGCAGGGTTTAAGAAAGTGCAACCCAGCAGTTTGAGTTTGGAGACCAGCACATTATAAACCAGGCTTTCCCAGGCCCTGATTTGGGAGTGTGGGACTCTGACCTGGATGTTGGGAGGTTACATTATAGGAAAGTCACTGGATGATAGAAATCCTCACTGTCTGGGGAAAGGAAATGACAACTGATAGTGTCATGCAGGCTCGTGTCTTCACCAGTGTGATGAACACAAACTCTTTATATTATTTCTTAGAAAATATATGCAACTTTGTAGATGGTTCTCCACTTTATTGTGTTTGAGAAATAATTGCGTTTAGTGCTTTAATGGGGCCTCAATATTCTTCTGTCATTTCCTTTATTAGCCACTATTTCCTGCCAAGAATCCCGCAAATGAATTTGAAGAAAGTTAATGAGCTAGTCTAATGATGGATTGCTTTCAAGACTGATCTCAAGGAACTTTCTTCCCATCCAGTGCATGAATCATCGTCATTCAGTAGTGGACTTTTGGACAGACAGGTGAAGTGCTCTTTGCTTTAAAGCTTTCTCAACATGAGGAACGATCTTAGGACCACAATATCATCAAATAAAAATGCTGTGCTGTTATGCAGGCTCAGATTAGTATTAATATAATAAACCCAGACACTCTGTCCTTCAAAAACAGAGAGAAAACATTAGCATGTATGCACCATTTGCCTTTAATCCCAGAGACACACTGAACTTGCTCAAAATGCCAACATTTTTACAGATTGCTGTGCAGTTTACTACACTTCTTTCCCTTAAGAGATGAAACACAGCAGCAGCCTGACAGAAAATACATTAAACCAGTCAGAGGGCCCATGAAGAGAGAAACTCCATCTTTCTGCAGTAACGACAGAAATTCAAAGTAGGTTTCTTGAACAGAGGAAAGTGTCTGACTCCCACAGCAGCATTCCCTTTACATCTCCTGTAAATCAGAACAAGTTCACAATACTGAAGATTTATATGTCCAGGACTATATTTTCAAGTTCTATACATTTCTGACAAATTTTTCATTATATCTCAACTTGTGCAGCCATTTTGCGTGAAAACTAAAATCCAAAGAAAACTCAGCAGAGTTCACCTATTTTAGTACTCACAAATTGATTGTAATAAGAAAAGGTTTTAACTTTCCTGAACCCCTTTTGATTCTTTTCCTCTGAAAAATAGAACCACACATGCTTTTGTTTTTCTTCTGTAGGATCCAGCGTGCTTTATTTCCTCATATAAAATCTTTTTTCAGAGACAATACTCTATGGTTGTTATTACTGAAATACTTAGCTTGAGCTGGCTGCAACTCTATGTGTTGTATGAACTGCATCGCCACAGAATTGCTGCTGCAATTACACTGGAGGTATAGTTCAAGTTTCAGAAGGCAAGATTCCATTGTGTTATAGAAGTAGTTTTTCTCACATTAATATGGGAAACAACACCACCTTTTGAAGGTGTTGATGTTGCTTTAATGTTATTGTTTATCCATGCTTGAGAAGTTGTTTCTGGTTAAAATATGTGCTGGTGGACTCTAGAACCATTCCAGAAATTATTCTAGAAGTGAATCTAGCAGACATCTAAAGCTTTAGTATAGGACTAAACTGTCGCTGGCTGATTAGCTTGGCAGGGTCTTACTGATTGTTTTATTCAAGAAAAGCACCTGCAACTTTTCTCCTCTGGTTTTGCAACCATTTTTCAGGGGCCAAGTGTGTATTATCTGGCTGAGTGCAAAGGCTGACAAGTTTTCTTAGTGAAGGGACAGACTGTTCTGAGAGATGCTGGCTTGAAAAGGTGAGTAACTTGAAAGGGTTAATTAACACAAAGTGTACTAATAGAGCATGGATTACTGGATAAATCTGAAACTCTGCTCTTCTACAGCAGGATATATTGTGACTCTGAAAACAACAACTGAAAATATGAAAAAAAAAATCCACAGAATTTAACTTTTCTTCAACAACAACCATTGATAGTGTCATGGGCTGTAAATGAGCAATATAAACAAACAGGAAAGGAGTATGAAGGAAGAGCTAAAATCTGGAACATTGGGGAAGGAATGACTAATGGACACTGCAGGTAATGAGACAATCTTTAAAAGTCTTAGTTAACGGTTTTGTTTTTTTTTTTTTTTTTTTTGGTGGAATTGTGTGTATATGGTTTTTCACACAGGTACAGCGTTTTGTTACAGAGGTGAAAGAAAACCCTTTCTGAATAAATGCTTTAAACTATCTTTAGAAATCCTTTACGCTGACTTTCACTTGCTTACAGAAAAACAAACTCTATTAGAAAAAAATATTAACATTGCAAAAACATAGTGATAATTTTTAGTTTTTATTAGCCTCTTTTTAGTTTAATCTTGCCTTCAAAAATAGCTCTTTCGGACTAAGTACGAATTGCATTACAGATAGATTTTACTTTGAAAAGATTGTGAAAACTTGAAGGGAATACACCTATAAGGCTGGAAGTCTACATCATCCAAAGCAATGATGTGCCTAATTTGAGACCATAATTAATGTCACTGTAGGTACAAATTACACTAGTTGCTACCTAACTGACCATTACTTTTACAAATTTTTAATCTATGTAAACAACTGCAGTTATTGCACCAGTTAATTAAATGCTATTGAAAATCAGACTTGGTGTAAAGGTTATATTAAGTAAATATCAGACTACTTAAAATTATTAATTGATCAGTATTGTATGCAAAATGATTTACATTTCAGAGTAAGCTTTTGAAGTGTCTTTATGATATCACTGTTAATCATTTTTATTGCTTCTGTGATGCATCTGTGAGTATGTAAAGATTGATTGTTCTTAATACCTTTAAAATAATTGGGAGAAAAAGAGGACTATTAGGATTGCAAATCAATTTTATATGCTAGTCAATCAAGAGAGTAAGAAAAAAGAAATAAAGGTTTGAAATTAACTCAAAGGTATAACAAACATTAAAAGTGTCAAAGAATTTCATGTTAAATTCACAATTATATTTTTATATTGTGAGTTATTGGATGAATATCAGTCATGTAAATTCAGATAAGAATTACAACCATTCCAAAATATAATTTAGTTTATTGAAAGTTTTAAAATTTAAGTCATGCAATAAATTGTGGGAATTAGATACCACAAACAGGTGGCTCCCTGCCTCACACAATACCAATTAATTAATTCATTATGTTTAAAGCAACACAAACAGACATTACAGGAGAGGAGAGACCAGAAATTAAGTTTTGCTAAATACATAACTAATATGCAAAAGAAGAATAGCACTTTTGGGGTTAATGTCTCTTTGTCTTCATTAGTTTTAAATGTGTAATAGCCTGTTTTCACAGTGATGAGATTTCTCATCAATTGTATTGTAGTTTATATTATAAGAGGCTCCTGAGAGGGAGACAAGCAGAATGAGGCCCCTTGGCTTCTTTAATGACTCTTTTAACAGCCAAACTACAATGTAAAATAGAGGATGCAAACACCTATGCTGTTTTTGAATAAAAGTAATGTGGCTGATTTCTCTTGTGCTTTGCTCTGCTGCCAATTTGTGAAAAGTCTTCACATAACTAGGACCCATGAGGTTTGACCTGGAGATCAGATGTTATCTCAGGACTGAAAAAGCTGACTGGAAAATTACTTTCATGTGCATTTGAAGCCTAATTTTAGGGACTTGGGTTAAAACATCACTCTACAAGATAAAAACTGAATTAAATCAAGGACTACAGACTGAAGTACCCAGCGAAAAGCATGTCAGTTTCTTGGTTTATATGTGACTTTCTTGGTTTTCAGTGCCTTCTCTTTCCAATCACCTTTTATGCATCAAAACAAATATCTTGATGTTGTCCACAATTTCTGTCGAAGTGCTGTGACAGCTGCACACTTGAATTCTTCCTGTAACTCTGAAAATCTCCACCAACACTTATTTTTCAGCCCACAAGGTGATTTCTGCTTCACAGTGGTTAGATCCATGCTTACCTCATTTATATATATGTAATATTTTATTTTCCTTCCTCTTCCAGTTCTTAACCAATATTCATTCATCCTTTGTCCATCTTCAGGCAGCCTTTACCTGGTTGCAGCTGTATTCTCACCCTCAGATAATCAACACCATTTACCTCTCGCAAAAATGATAAAGCTCAATGAAAGGTGATAATAAAGGGATAATTGCATGGTAGTTATCACTCTGTAGGTATAACTAGTAACAGTAGGGATTCCCAACATATCATCTATTCTTCAAAAACTGCCAATGTCATTTCTTTTATGCTTTTGCTAGCAAAACTGAATCTATGGACTAAGAATGTATACAGCGAACTTTAATGAGTGGCATAAATGCTAGCATGCTGCTTGGAGAATTAATAGATGGCAAAGAAGATAAAACACGTATCTCTTTCACAAAGCTATGATGTTGGAAAGAATTGTGATTTGCTCTATCAAAAATAAGTAAACAAAAGAAGGAAATGTAGAAAGGGAAAGCCAAACAAATTGAGGAAGAAAACCACCTTAAAAACTGGAAAAAAACGATCTTTTTTAAATTTTAGAATGTTCAGAAGTTTTTCTGGCATTGATGTGCTATATAAGATGAATGTAAACCCCATTTGGTATTGCTTCAAACAACAACGGCAGTGGAATTTTCAAACTGTGACTTTAACATCTTGTGTGCTTTGACTGGTTTAAGTGTTATTCTGTGTATTAGTAGTGGAAAGATCCTACCAATATATACACAGTATATTTTTCCACCTTTTTGATGTCAGTGAAAATTTTTCTGCTTGTGTTTCAAATACAAATTTTGTCACTTCCTAGAAGAAATTTGAGACTCCTTAATACTGCTTATTAAATTTTGAATTCTAGTTAATTAATAGTGTGTGACTTGGTTACTGGTAAGACTCTCTGTTCTTTGTACCTTGTTAGAGAACAATGGACAGAATTTTAAAATGGGGACATATACTGACTCAGGATTTTCTCTTCAAGCATCTTATCAGAGCTATCCAAGCTACAGTTTAAGAATACAATTCTAGCATTAACCAAATCCTGGAATTTGTGTGCAGAAGAGATTCTTTTGGCCCCAAGACCTCTAATCATTCGCTTTACTGGGTAAAACTGCCCACGCGCTGAGTGCCAGCTATCCTGAGGGAAACTTTGGAGGGAACCAGCCATCCAGCAAGACCTGGACAGGCTGGAGAGTTGGGCAGGGAAAAAATTGATGAAGTATAACAAGGGCAAGTGTAGAGTCTTGTATCTGGGTAGGAAGAACCCCAGTTTCCACTATAAGTTGGGGAATGACCTATTAGAGAGCAGCGTAGGGGAAAGGGACCTGGGGGTCCTGGTGGACAGCAGGATGACCATGAGCCAGCACTGTGCCCTTGTGGCCAGCAAGGCCAATGGCATCCTGGGGTGCATTAGAAGGGGGGTGGTTAGTAGGTCAAGAGAGGTTCTCCTGCCCCTCTACTCTGCCCTGGTGAGACCATACCTGGAATATTGTGTCCAGTTCTGGGCCCCTCGGTTCCAGAAGGACAGGGAACTGCTGGAGAGAGTCCAGTGCAGGGCAACAAAGATGCTGAAGGGAGTGGAGCATCTCCCTTATGAGGAAAGGCTGAGGGAGCTGGGGCTCTTGAGCTTGGAGAAGAGGAGACTGAGGGGTGACCTCATTAATGTTTACAGATATATAAAGGGTGAATGCCACGAGGGTGGAGCCAGGCTCTTCTCGGTGACAACCAATGATAGGACCAGGGGTAATGGATACAAACTGGAACACAAGAGGTTCCACTTAAATTTGAGAAGAAACTTCTTCTCAGTGAGGGTGACAGACACTGGAACAGGCTGCCCAGGGGGGTTGTGGAGTCTCCTACTCTGGAGACATTCAAACCCGCCTGGACACCTTCCTGTGTAACCTCATCTGGGTGTTCCTGCTCCGGCTGGGGGATTGGACTGGATGATCTTTCGAGGTCCCTTCCAATCCCTGACATTCTGTGATTCTGTGAAGAGAAGATGCAACATATTTAGTTTTAAACTGTATATAATGCAAATTTGGATGATCATGGTGGTTACCTGTTTGTATCTACTAATTTGTATAGTTAAATATCTTTTATTTGTCTTTGTGAGAACCACAATGAGAGAAAAAGCAGGCAATTCATTCCTGATCTTATTTGCTTTAAATCTTCTATTTAATTGTACATATAACAGTATCACTACATAAATTGTTAAAGTAAAAACATTGTGATTCAGAACCAAGTATCAAAAAGTTAGCTCTAGTCAAACTACAGAGAAATTATATGCTTTAATCTGCTTTTGGAAAGTTAACTTTTAAAGCTTTATTAACATAGGAAAATATTAAATATTACGATATTTTACGCTTTTGCATTTGGACATACCATTCCATGTCATACAGTTTTAGCCATAACATAACCCTGAATTATAATGCAAAAAAATTATAGATTTAAAAGCTGCTGTCTTCATACTATAAATAACCACTGCTGTCACTGAAAAGTAGTAGGTGAATAAATCTGAGTGTTTTACCCTCCCTTTTGCCAAAGGCAGCATTTTAAAGTAATGTTTACCTGGCATCAGAAAGTTAAATATTCTGAAAAAAAAAAAAAAAAAAATCAGTTGGGAGTTACTGCACATTATGTTTCCATCTTTTATCTGTTTAAGAGAACATTAACATGGTCTTATATCAGAAGTGAAATTTGATCTCATTGAAATCCATAGGATCTTCAGAACCTAAACACAGGAATTAAAGGATCTGGCTGCCAGTAACAGTTTTCTTGTATTGTTTAATGGCCACAAACAGCCTCTATGGAACACAAACACATTGCTGAAAATTTGCTATATAATTCATAGGTATGCAATTATTCCACACCATCTTCGCCTAATGAAATCCAAGATTTTGTGCCAGAACAGACCTGTTCCCAAAGTACATTAGCACTCCCTTACTCACACCATACATGCTGGAGTTTGGAGGTTTTGCTGAAGCATTCTCCTTTATATGAGGCAAGCAAACAAGTGTGTCATGTGTGTGACTGTGGACACGGGGTCATTGCTGAGCTGGGTCTTGGTGGCAGAGAAGCGTATGAAATGCTGACGGTTTCATTTTCTTGCTCTTCTTGCCTTTGTACTAAGTATAGCATGACCAGAATAACCATAATGGGTGGACAATGAAGTGACCTGGGGGAGGTATGTACATAGATTAATTTCATAAGATACTTCATACTGGTTCAGGTTTATGTATATCGAAGAAACTCAACATCCCTAAGCCCTCTGGGCAGATGAAGAATGAAAAGGCTGAATAGTTTTATGGAGAGTACAAAAGACAAGGTAACTGTTTTTCCTTTGTTAAAGATCCACTGTTGTCCACTCTTCAGCTTTTTCCTAGGCAGGTTTAATAATTTCCAGAATTTTCTAGTCTTTCACAAAGTAATTTTTGATTCGTCAAAGACCATCTTCATCTAAAAAACTAAGATTCATGACCTAAACAAAATCCATTCTCAAGGCCCCTCAGTTGTTTCAAAAAACATTACTGAAGTTATATATCAAAAGGCAGTCTTATATCTACAAGGAGTTATAGTATTTTTTTTTCCTTCCTGTAATTAACCAAACAATTATGAAACCTTAGAAACTACAAAACTACACTGTACACAAGAATTTGCCTTTCTGTAATTTTAGTTTAGTTTAAACGAGTTTCGGTAGAAATCTCACAAAGGTTGTTTACTCAAATTTTCTTCTCTAACCCTATGAGACTTCAATGCTCTGCATCCATCTTCCAGCAATGACTGACGATATTTGCCTTACCATATACAGCTCACTTTTAGTACAAAGACTTTTTTTTAAAACATTGAGAGAGAGAAGGGGGCATTTTGTACATATTATTGTTTTTTCCATTGTGGATCATTAACAATGTTGCCACCTGCCACTGTGGTGGTATTTATTATTATTGTTGTTATTATTATTACCTTCTGTGATGTAACTATTAGAACTCAACCTTCTATTTAAATTGTGCTTTATTAATATCGAATATATGAACAAATGAATGAAATGGAGTATAGCTAGTTTTAAGTAAAGTAGCAAGATCAGAATAAATTCTTTATTCTAACATGTTCTAAAGTTTTTCATGGCCTCTCTGAAAATACAGAAACAACAAGAATGAAAAAAAATGGAAAAAAATATCACCCTTATCCTTAATAACTCCAGGCAGTATAACTATTATAGCTGTACGTTCTCAGAAAGTTAACAGGAGTCTGAGTTTCCTATGAAGAACTTTTTGGCTGAATGGTACGTGCTTGCTATGCATCCTTCCTCCTCTGTATGGTATAGAAAGACAAGATAGGGTCAGAACTGCCCCTGTGTTAAATATCTGTCCCTGGTGTTTCTGGGAAGGAACAACCCCAGGTTCCAGTATAGGCTGGGGAATGACTTATTAGAAAGCAGTGTAGGGGAAAGGGACCTGGGGGTCCTGGTGGACAACAGGATGACCATGAGCCAGCACTGTGCCCTTGTGGCCAGGAAGGCCAATGGCATCCTGGGGTGTATTAGAAGGGGGGTGGTTAGTAGGTCAAGAGAGGTTCTCCTGCCCCTCTACTCTGCCCTGGTGAGACCCCATCTGGAGTATTGTGTCCAGTTCTGGGCCTCTCAGTTCCAGAAGGACAGGGAACTGCTGGAGAGGGTCCAGCACAGGGCAACAAAGATGCTGAAGGGAGTGGAGCGTCTCCCATGTGAGGAAAGGCTGAGGGAGCTGGGGCTCTTTAGCTTGGAGAAGAGGAGACTGAGGGGTGACCTCATATAAAGGGTGAATGTCACGAGGATGGAGCCAGGCTCTTCTCAGTGACAACCAATGATAGGACAAGGGGTAATGGGTACAAACTGGAACACAAGAGGTTCCACTTAAATTTGAGAAGAAACTTCTTCTCAGTGAGGGTGACAGACACTGGAACAGGCTGCCCAGGGAGGTTGTGGAGTCCCCTACTCTGGAGACATTCAAACCCACCTGGACACCTTCCTGTGTAACCTCATCTGGGTGTTCCTGCTCCAGCAGGGGGATTGGACTGGATGAGCTTTTGAGGTCCCTTCCAATCCCTGACATTCTGTGATTCTGTGATACTGTGTATGCGGCTGCCTCTGGGAACAGAAAAGCAATGAGTCACAATTGCCTTTCCCCAGGGGAAAATCTGGATCCGCCTCATCTACCTTATGTCCTTTTTTATGTAATTTTTAGGAAGGTAATATACCCTAGTCCTTTATTTGTCTGTCAGGCTGGAATGAAACTAGCCATCAGGTCTGAAAGATGTTATGGGAAGGAACAACAGACAAAGAGACCTATTGCTCTTGCATAAGCCTTATTTGTGCAGCTAGTGAGGCTGATTTTCTGATCATTTTCATTTGTAAGAGTAAAAGCTTTAAGCTGTGGGTACATGTTAATAAAATGCAATAATACCACTTCATTGCCTTATGGAAGTGTGTAATACTAGAAAAGTAAATGTAATAAAAGCACTCAAAATAAAGACAGGATTTTTTTTTTTCTTTTCATTTTCAAATATTTTTGTAAATCTACAACTAGAACTTCTTTAGGACACCTACTTCCAATTATTTGTCTGTAGTTGAATCTCCCTAATTCATCATTCTTTGTCTTTTAAAAAGGTATTTTTCATGATACCTCTGATCATACTAACAGATTGCTGTAAATCCATATGAATCTATTAATGCAATCATTGTAAGAAACGTTAACTATAGAAACATTAACTATAGAAATACCATATGTATTTTATGACACATTTAGGAAAAGAGGTAAAGATATTTGTCTAGAAAAGACTACATTTTTGACTGATCTAGATGCCACAAAACTCAGAGAAAGCTACAAGATTGTTAGCACGAAGCATACTGCAATGCACTGTTATTTGTGTATTTAGGAATTTTTGTTGCAAGGTATTATGAGGTACAAGTATTTTTGTAATACAGATTTGTTCATACAGTTTAGCATTTGGGTACATTCATCTTTTGACCTAGAGAAACCTTTGTGCCATGTGAAGTTCCACCCGCACAGATTCTTGGCAAGAGAGATCCCTTGAGAGGTGTTGGAAGAATACCTTTGTCTGTGTTGAAGAAATTAACTATTAGAAAGCAAGTTAAATGATGCATTTTAACAAATGAGGTATAATGCTTGGGCTTGGTAAAGCCAGAAAAAATAGAATTCACTGTAGTTTTTATAAATACATTAGATAACTCAAGGCAACTGGCAAGCACTTAATATTATAATGTAGTAGATAAACCTCAGTGTAGAAAAAAACAGTTTAAAAAATACAGTTCAATATAGTCGTGTTTAACTCTGCATATCAAAATGGTGCTCATGTAATAGCTGCTCCCCTAGGATAATAGTAGATAGAAAGCACTAGCAACAGAAAGAAAGTAAATCAGGGTTATTTTCAAGCACCTAATCCCTTACCCAAAAATATTTCTTTGAACAGTGGGAAAAGGCTTGCTGTTGGAGAACAAGACAGAAGTTAAACACAAAATGGATAGAAAATGACTTAGGCTTTTCTACTTTAACATCTAAACAATTTTTTTGTAGATATGAACCCTTGGACTAATTCAGATACTAATCTGATGAATAGATTATTTCTTTTTTTATTTGGTCTGAAGAGAGTGATATATCTGCATTTTCTATAGCTTTATATTCCTAAATGCTTCTTTTTAGTTTTGCCTTACAAGTCACTTTTTCAGTATTTCAGGCTCAACAACCTAGAAGATATTATTTCCATCTTTGTGAAATGAAAAACAGCCTTTAAACCAGATAGGTTGGCTCACACAAGGAGCCCTATCCAGCCTGTGGTAGTGAAAGTATGTTGCAAATATACAGTATAGAGAGGTATTTCAATACACTTTGTGTGAATAATCTACAATATAAAATATTTTTCAAGTTATTCAGGAACTCTGTCATAAAGACTTTGATTTTTAAAGATCTCAATGAGATACTGATCGGATAAATTAAATAGATGCTATGTTGCAATATTTGTGATGCCCTGAAAAGATCGTCGAATATAGATGCATTTCAGATATAAATGTATTTTGACTGATTAGAAGTCAAGAATAATGACCTTTGCAGAGATTAAAAAATAGTTATATGGACATGTGAATGAATAATTACAGATAGGACAGTAAAACAGGCCTGATGGTTTCAGTGCTAATAACTCCTTAGGGTAACTGTCAAAACATGAAAAGAGCAAAGAGTGAGGTACTGTTTACTTTAGAGGCATCCAGAATTTAAAGAGTAATTTTCATCCATATGGATAAGCAGCCAGTATTTTAGCAGCTGGTCATGCAGAGGGTATGTGATCAGATCTTAAGATATGATATATGTAGTAAAACTGGAGATGATTTTTTTTTATTCCTTTGGAAACATTTTCATCAAAACTGTATTAAAATTATAGGGATTATAAAAACCAAAACAACAACTGGTGCTAATAACCTTAATACTACGTTGCTGATGTGTTATGTAGTTTGTTGATGGTGTTGACATCATGAAATAAGGCCCACTGAAGATAACAAGGAATGCTTCAAGATTAGACTGGAGAGATTATCTAAGCATATGTTGTACAACATAAACTGTGCACAACACATATTTCTTTTCTGAATATAGAAGGTGCAGGAAAAGCAGCATTTTTTTAATTGAGCATTATGGCATGAATAGCTGTTTTCTCCAGTATGAGATGTGTAAAGATATAGCGATGAAATATAAATCAAAAATAAAATATCCTAATTACAGGTAAGCAATATTTGCACCATCTGTTGGCTATAATCAGCTCCTGAGTTAAATATTACTCAGCAAGATGCATTCAGCTAAGAATATGTACCTTGATTTTTAAGATACTACTGAAGTACTTAAAATGGATTGTTTTATTTATTTACCAAGCTTAAAATACTGAGAGAAATTTGTGATAATTTCATTCCCTGATTTTTTTTTTTTTTGCCACGTAGACATATTACTCAGAGTTACAATTCAAAAGGAATTTTTTGTTATTACTTAAACTGCCACCACCTGAACAGAGATGTCTGTATGATCAACCAGCTGCAAAAAAAGTTGTGCTTATCTGAATGCTTCTAAACTCGGCCAAGGAATTTATGCCTTGGGAAAAATAATTGCAGAGGTAAAGGTACTAAAAACGAGATCTGACTGTCAAAAGATGTGTCTTGACTGACAGAGCAGCCTACAAGGCTCAAACCGCATTGGATGAACACAGAGATTCAAGGACTGATTTCTTTACTAAATTATCTCCGCAGTTTCCTACATTGCAGTCAGATTGATGAGGATATGACCAGAGAATCAGGGGTTTGGACTTTGTTTTTTATACAAAGCTATTCTATGTATTTTCTATATATTATATTTATGGTATTGTATATGTGTTTATTATGTAACTATTGCAGAAATTGTCAACATTTATTTTCTTGATGCTGTCTTCTTTTTTGGGGGTTCACCTGGTGGTGCTTCTTTCAGGTGTACCGCCTCTCATTGACCCAGAATGAAAAACTATGTATTTACCAAATCAACATTAAAAAAAAATCTTCAATAGTATCACAGAATGAATTTGTGCTAAAATATTTGTAGTGCTCTTCAAACAAATACAGTAACTACCTACAGCTCTTGAGTTTACATGGACTACTGAGTTCTTAGTACTCTGCTCTTGTTTGTAGCTGACACCAGGCACGTGGGCTGGCCCCGGTTGCCTCAGTTTGCACCAGGGGAGGTTTAGATTGGATATTAGGAAAGATTTCTTCATGGAAAGGGTTGTGGGGCATTGGAACAGGCTGCACAGGGCAGTGGTGGAGTTACCATCTCTGGAGGTGTTTAAAATGCGTTCAGATGAGGTTCTTAGGGACTTGGTTTAGTGTCAGAATTAGGTTATGGTTCGACTCGACCTTGAGGGTGTCTTCCAACCAAAATGATTCACTGAAAACAATATTATAGAAAGACTTTTAATTCTTTCTGTAAACACGTGCATTCACATGTGTTCACCTGCTTACACAGTTCAGCTCTTCTCTGCTTATCCCTTTCTTGAATATCGGTTTATTAACTTTGAAAAGTAATGCGTGATGTTACAAGATTGTGATGAGCTATTCCTAAAATTTATCAAATAATGAGCTAGATCACCTCTCAAACCAGAAGGAGCTAGGCCAAAAAAAAATCTGAACTAGTATAAAAGAATTCAAGTTAATATATTATTTGAAAAAAATTTACTCTTAAAAATACGTTAGGTGTCTCTGTCGACAGTGGTAAATGTGCTAGAATATCCTTGATGATTTATGATAATCCTATGTTGCATGGATCACATTCAAACATTTATTTATTTTTAATTATTATTTTTTTCCCCCAGATTCTCATTAACAACTGTGGAACGTTTGTGTAAGACTAAGTGTAGTCTCAGCTGGGACTGCAGCAAGAGATATTGTCGCATTTCTTTTACTGGACTGTGTTGTATCATTATGAACCACTATTTTTTTTTAAACGTACAGTACTTAGAGACTTTACATAAATATTTGAAGTTGCTACACCAACACACACGATGATTAGTTTCATATTTTCTTTTTTTTTACCTGCCACATATCTGCACCTTCCAGCCAAATGTGCAACAGCCTGCTGAAGCTCTCCGCACACCAGACAGTGCACTGCACAAGCCCTGGAATGAAAGAAGAGCGGTATGGTTCTGTTTGTTTCTTCAGGACAACCTTTTACAAGCAGAAAAGGTAATTAATCCGAAGTATCCTTCTACAAAAATTGAACAAGTTGCTAAGTCTTTGTCAGGTGGCCAATCCCTGTTTTTGTGTAAAAATGGACTATGACTTAACTGTGCAATGTGGGTAAAACACAAACCCTCTTGAAGCCAGGACTCCATCTAAATTTAATATATCACAGAATCACAGAAAGTCAGGGATTGGAAGGGACCTCGAAAGATCATCCAGTCCAATCCCCCCGCCAGAGCAGGAACACCCAGATGAGGTTACATAGGAAGGTGTCCAGGCGGGTTTTGAATGTCTGCAGAGAAGAAGACTCCACAACCCACCTGGGCAGCCTGTTCCAGTGTCTGTCACCCTCACTGAGAAGTTTCTTCTCAAATTTAAGTGGAACCTTTTGTGTTCCAGTTTGTACCCATTACCCCTTGTCCTACCATTGGTTATTACTGAGAAGAGCCTGGCTCCATCCTCCTGACACTCACCCTTTATATATCTGTAAACATTAATGAGGTCACCCCTCAGTCTCCTCTTCTCCAAGCTAAAGAGCCCCAGCTCCCTCAGCCTTTCCTCATAAGGGAGATGTTCCACTCCCTTCATCATCTTTGTTGCCCTGTGCTGGACCCTCTCCAGCAGTTCCCTGTCCTTCTGGAACTGAGGGGCCCAGAACTGGACACAATATTCCAGGTGTGGTCTCACCAGGGCAGAGTAGAGGGGCAGGAGAACCTCTCTTGACCTACTAACCACCCCCCTTCTAATACACCCCAGGTACCATTTGCCTTCCTGGCCACAAGGGCACAGTGCTGGCTCATGGTCATCCTGCTGTCCACCAGGACCCCCAGGTTCCTTTCCCCTACGCTGCTCTCTAATAGGTCATTCCCCAACTTATAGTGGAAATTGGGGTTGTTCCTACCCAGATATAAGACTCTACAGTTTCCCATGTTATATTTCATTAAATTTTTCCGTGCCCAAATCTCCAGCCTGTCCTGGTCTCTGGATGGCAGCACAGCCTTCTGGCGTGTCAGCCGCTCCTCCCAGCTTCGTGTCATCAGCAAACTTGCTGGTAGTACACTCAATTCCCTTGTCCAAATCATTGATGAATATATTGAATAATACAGGCCCCAGTACTGACCCTTGAGGCACTCCACTAGATACAGGCCTCCAACTGGACTGCTCCCCATTGAACACGACTCTCTGGCTTCTTCCCTTCAGCCAGTTCGCAGTCCACCTCACTACCCAATCATCCAGACCTCACTCCCTCAGTTTAGCTGTAAGGATGCTGTGGGAGACTGTGTCAAATGCCTTACTCAAGTCAAGGTAGATCACGTCCACTGCTCTGCCATCATCCATCCATCTTGTTATGTCCTCATAAAAGTTAAGGAGGTTGGTCAAGCAATATCAGTAAGAACACTCCACTTCTGTTTAAAACTTTGTTTTTTAACAAACTCAGTTTTAAATGATAATTCGGCTTAAGCTAATGAACTCAGTTTTAATTTGGTCTGTTTTCCTTTAGTGCTTATTTCTGGGATTATTGACGTTTTGTGATAAAATATCCATATTGCAAGCAATGTATCAGGTTGGCTGCTGGTTTCTAAACTAAATTTGTGTTGTGTTCAACTGAATTGAATATCTGATAAGACAACAATTATAAATGAAGGAAACCGATCATTCTATGATTCTTCAGCTTTCGAAAGGCAGTCTCGTCTTTGATCAATTTGGATATTTTTGAATTACATTGTAATTTGACTTAATGGAGAAATAATGAGAAACTGAGTGGGAGCAAAAGATGCATGGACACCCTCTGAAATAAAAAATAAACAGTATGGGAATTAAATAGTAAGGGATACAGAAATTACAATGGAATTCAGTGATGTCTTATTCTCTAATAAAATGACACATATTCCATTCAACCAATATGCCTGTGGTAATTGGCATCACCAACCATATTTCAAAGGAGCACTGTAGAATGAGATTTACCAGAAAAGAATAGTGAATTAAATGACTGCATGTGAGGAGCACAGATAGACTTTCCCCCTCATTTATTCAAGACTGAACATAATAACCAAGGAAAACTGATGTAGCTAACCACTTCTGACTTTGTAAATTGATATGGGATGGAGCTGTCATCTCCTAATCAGATTAAGTCCTTTCTTTAGGCCATTTTTAATCTGAGTTCTACTGTGAAGTTTTACTTTAGGGGAAAATAAACTGCTTGGTGTTGAGCTACTAAATATTACTGATTTAACAAGTTAACCAAAAGATAATATTCCACTGGTAACCAAACATTTTAGTTTTAGTGTATATTTTGTGAATGTCTTTTCACTTGTCCTTTACAATATTTTGGATACTGTAAGTAAAATGGGAACCAATCAACTAGATTGCTTTAAACTTGAATTTCACATTATAGTGTGTTTGTTGTTTTGAGTTGCTGTGATTCAGGAAAACTTGAAACATGGTAATTAATATAAAAAGACACACACATAGATGGAAAGGTAATTTTTATTAGGTGCCTTACAAGGTAGCTGCTGATTGTGTATGCAATGGAAAGAACTCATGCTAGGAAATGCAGGAACTCAGCAGTAATACTCACAATTAAGAAAATAGACTCTGACCTTCACTGTGGTGAGAAACTTCACAGAGCTCCACGTTGTAACCAGATCCAATTTTAAAATTTTTACTCATCCTAAATTATCAGTGAAAGTTCTCAATTATCATTTAGGTTACAATGAATTCATTTACATCCCTGGAGCATTACAGATGTCAACATTTTTGTGGGTTTACTGCTTCATACTTCAGCCAGAGGCTTAAAGTTTTATACCTCCTTGGTTTTTCAACATCTATAGTATTACAATCCCCCTTATGCTAACTTAAATCTACCTAATATCCCAATAATGCTTGAATTCTAAAAGCTGATTATCCTTTCCACTTCTGCAAGGGATGAAATGATTATTCTCTTTCAGGAGGTGATGAAGGAGCAATAGCAATAATCCTCACTTTTTTAGGATTCCACTGGAGCTCTGTGCAGTCAGAGGTCCTCAAAATTTTGGAAAATGGGCAAAATTAGAACAATGTGGTAGAATACTCATTTCTGAAAGTGAGACTTCATTTAATCTAAAGTGTTTGAACAGCAAGCCATGTTATTTGCTACGTCGTTCTCCTATGGTCCTTCTGCTATAGCTGTTCTGTGGAGATGATTAGTCTTCGGGAATGGCAGGAGTGATTGCTCAGGAAAGATGCTCCACTGGGTTGTCAGTGTAGGGCCAAGCAACACTGAACACCTTCCTTCCCAAACTGTGACTACTGTTCCATCACATCTGGGACAAGATCTGTATCTCCTTTGCTTTCTTTTTCAAGCACCTGCTATATGAGAACACAATAATCTAGAAATTCTAAAAGCTAATTTGTTCTGGTTTTGTAATCACCTACTATGATATATTTCTCCTTACATATCAACTTCTTTCTGTTCATGAGAAGCTATCAAAAAAGTACAAAGTTGTTTAATATTAAAATGACCAATAAGGAGACACACTACCAGGCTAAAATTCTGATTCATTTCCTTCAAATGCTATAGCAGTTCTTAATGTGTAATTTGTAGGCTGAAGCCAGATAGTTTATGTTATTATATGTTCTTGATATTCTGTCCTTTCATCTTGTTATATTTTTATTTGTATAATTATGCATGCTATTGGACAGAATACAAACTGCATATATATTTCTATCTAAAAATGTACAAATTTTAATATTTTTTCCAGCATCCAAAAGCAGCAAGATGCAGCTGCCAGAGATACCATTGTTTGTCCTCCAGAGAAGTCGCTGTTTGATACAGGTAATTTATACAAAATCTAGAAAAGATATGTGGCTGTTTTCTTTTTTTTTTTTTAATTAGAAATTATTTTATCACTGTGGCATACCAGTAGTAGCTTTATTCAGTTCATTGCTATATTCACTTCAAATTAATATAGAATTTAGAAACAGTAATTTACCATCAATGAAATTTACCCTAGAATAAACATAATAGTGCTTCTCATAATAAAAGATTTTCCTTTGACTTTATTAGAAATACATTTTCCATTCTGTAAAAGCAACAGATTCTTTAAAATTGTTGCATGCATGATAACATCCTATTATTTTTTCAACAGACTCGAGTGAATCTAAAATAATTTTCAGTTACACTGTTTTGGAATTGAATTCTTTTAGAATTAAATTAATTGTGTCTATGTCCTAGAATCCTTTGTCATCTAATATGAGACTGAGACTTAAAGGGACTGATGCCTCTTGCAATGTTTTTATTTTGATGTGGTATTGGCTGCTTTGTCTGCAGGAGAAATTAGGCTATAAAACTGTCAGAACAAATACAAGACAAGAACCAAAGAAGTTCTTGAAATAAGTGAGTAAAGAAATCTGGTGTCTAGTTGTTCTGAAGTGTATGCGAAACATAAAATGCATGAGAAACTTGCTTTTAATGCACTTTGTTCATTTTAAAACATGTAAATATGGAGTCATGGTGAGTTAGGATTAGTAACTAACACCTGTTATTAGTTTGTTATTCTTTTCTCCCATTTTTCCATCTCATCTGCAAGTAAATTGCAGACCTGCTGAATGGCTCTAATTTAGCCAGAATGCTTGCTTACAAATCTCATTCTTTCTCTAGATAAATTTTTCTATAATGTTATGTTCCAGCGTGGTTGAACTAGACTAACATCTTGAGTATATATGAAATCCTCAAATTCTCTCTCCCTCCCCACAACGTGAGCAGTGGTAATTCCTACAGAATGGCAAGTATCTCTCATTTCTAAAGTCATAAAAATCACCCCAGCTGTATGATGAAATAATTCCTCCCTTTCTCCCAGCATGGCAAGGAAGAATTCCCAGCTTGCCAGGCAGCATATGTCAGTTCTCACGGAGTTTCTCTAGTTTCATTACATTTCCCTGTTAATACTCTGAAACAAAACAAGCAAACAAAAGTAGAAATGTTCATGTCCACTTCTACAGTAACCCCATGATGAAGGGAAATGTAACTGCCTAAAACTCTGGTATATTATCCACTACACAGAAAAACAAATGTTATCATAATGCAATATTTAACTAAAAAGATGTTTTAAATTAAGTCTGAATAATTAAATTTCTATTATGAAATTAACAAGTTTGAAGGCAGGTTTATATGCATTATTAAGTGAATACTTGTCAAGTAAGTTACTTATGTTTCCTTCATAAATGCTTCAATTTTGGGATGTGGAAATATTCCCTGTGGTTAAGCCTTATAGGGACTGTGGTTAAACCTTGACTTGTGGGCATGATAGTAAAATATCACAACTTTTTAACAAACCTGGTAATTTCCTGGAAGGCTTTTAAAAATTCACATCAGCCATGTGAAAGCCACAAATCAGATTCTGGTAGTTTTAGATGAATGAGAAACCATGTTGTTATTAAGCTTGAAAGGTACCAACATCTCTGAGCTTGACAGCATCCCATGGAAGATATATTTCCTGCTGCTACAGAAACATTAAGGTGATCCAAAGGTAAATCAGCAGTGACAGATCAGTGACCATATTGCACACTCAGCATCCTCAAGAGAACTGTGTTTGTCTGCATATCTCATGCTTTTCTTGTCTGAAGAGTTTTCTAATCCATAATTAAGGTGAGGATTTGAGAGCTGTAAAGCGTTTATTTGCAAGGTGTTTTCAAGCAAAATAAGAAATAGCTCATGCTGTGACTGCCTCCCTTTCTGTGACTGGACTACAGGTTTGGGCAGAGTGGTGTATAAATTGAAGTCTCTGACACTTTAATGTTGCTGTAGCAGCTTCAAAACAAAATACATTGAAATCAATTATACAAGAAGCCGAGATATGCATTGCAATATTGCAAAATATGCAAATACAGCTCAGCAGTTCGTTGTATCTCTTATCTCTACAGACTTTATATACTCATATATTTTACTGATAGAATAACTCCATATTTATACCTATAAATAAGATTTTAAATTATTCATAATTTTAAAGGGACATTATGGGTAGCCCTGTGCCATAGCTTTCCTTCTTTGGATTGTTTTATAAATAATTTGTGATTACTTACACAGGGGCAAAAGGTGTTTGGTTTCCTTAGTAAATCACAAGTGTTTTGGGATGTTTTTCTAATAACAAAATGTTAGTATCTACATGTATGCTGAAAGAAGTTAAGGAAACAATGTTGATTTTTAATTTAATTTTAAACAAAGTCTGATTTAATATGAAAAAATATTTATTAATATTATGACACAATGATGGTTGCTGTAATTTTTTATGAATGCCAAAACTCCCAGTTTACTTCTAGCTCTTAGTAGCAGTGCCCATCTCTGCCTGAAGAACTATTATGTGGCTGCTATTTTATAACAAAGTGCTCAATATATGATTAGCCAAGAAACCAATAGCTTTCAGAGCCTATGCATAAAGTCTTCAGTAATTTCACCAAACTTAGTATTGGGTTGGAAGCAATATTTGTAAGAAAAGTTCGAACAGATGCAGAAATAGACTGGATGGCATGATTATCACATATTTAATGATTGTAACACAGTCCACAGCATGTAAGTGATAGCAACACCAAAACTACTACATTCTCAAGGACTCGGTTTCCATAAAATTGTTAGGGATGACTTTGTAACTACCAAACAGGTTGAAACTTCTGAAGGAGAAAGGATTTTCCCAGTGCTGAGGGCCTTATCTAGCACAGTTATGTATCCGTGGTGAACCACAGTGAAATTAAGCTCACATACTTTGCTGAATTGAAGCCTAAGCCTATTGCCAGCACCTGAGCAAGCAGAAAGGCATGGCAGAAAGAATGGCAGCTATAATGCAGCTTTTTACACCCGGGAGAAAAAGGAAAATACAAAAATTAGTACTGTAAGTGCCTGTAGAAAAGCAGGATTTTATATATATTTTACAGAACAGATCTCAGGAGAATTACTTGGCTCCCTTCAGAAGAATGTTTCTCAGAACTGCATGTGATACTACAGGATTTCCTCAGATAATATTTTGCATTGAGGAACATGTGAGCCTTTGGCTGGTTTGTTAGTTGGTTTTGGTTTTGTTGGGTTTTTTGGTTTGGTTGTTTTTTTGTTGTTGTTTGGTTGTTGGTTTGTGTGTGTTGATGGGAAGGTGCCTGTAAACTACCACAAGATGAAAAATTTGTATACCAATTTTCTTGTTGCATTGTAACAATGTGAGTACAACAAAAATACAGAACCCCTCATAATTTCTAAGGAAATCTTCAGTCTTTCCTAGCTAAAACAAGTTGTCGTGCTCAGGGTCAAAACATGATGTGACAGAACCTTCAAGAACAGCTGTATCTTTATCCAACTTGAAATGTCAATTATCTTCACTGAGACTCTTTTCTGCTTAAAATTAAGGAAATTTTTAAGTTCTGGAGAATCAAAACTAATCTCAGCTGCTTATGTGATTTTTTGGTACCATAATGGTTAAGCACTCCATAGTTATGGTTAGCAGTCTGGCCCCAAGACAGATTACTGACTACATGAGGTTTGATAATTCAGTTAGAAACCCAGTTTATTGCAATGAGATTCTGCCTGTCATTGGTAGATTATATTAAGAGCTCAATCCCCACTGGGACATTAACATGGCATTTCAGGACTCTCAGAAAAGCATGTTCTGAGGGATCAGCATTCTCCCTCGTTATTCTATCATTTTATGAAAGTAGCTTCTCGGTAGCTACTGCCTTTTCTATGAGAATACAGGCAAAACAAATCAGCATGAATGACTTACCATATACTGTGCTTTTGGGGGAGAAACTATGCTGTAGGGATCTTTCCAAAGTAATGCTTGAGTTTCACCTGGAGCTGGGTGACTGTGGTCATTCCACACAGGTGTTCCTGACACGGTGGTCTGAGGAAATGGTTCTCTCTGCATGGATTGTTAGAGAGAACAGTAGGAGTGCTATTGTAGAAGGTTGCTAGGGCAGAGCCTTTCAGGCATTGCGGCTCATGTATCTAGAACACAAAATAAGCCAGACAGAGCTTAATCTACTTTTTCACCAGCTGCAACACTATTGCAGAAGAAGCTAGGACAGATGTTGCACTTTATAAAGTCATCTTGCAATGACAGGAGTTCTTCAGGTCATCTCCTCTCCCTCCTTCCTCTCCTTGGAGTCTCCAAATCCTTGAGTAACAGACCTGACACAGGGTGTATTCTAAGAAGGGTACAGCTTGAATTTGTCAGGGTGATATATTGTGAATGGGATAAAAAGATAAAACATATATGTGCCAACTGTGGCAATGTACATGTAAACAACATATCTTTAGGAATTCTTGTTATTTGTAAGTAATCTCCCTTTCTGAGGGATGTTGCCATAGACGAGCAACAAAAATGCCATGAGTTCTCATCCAAATAGTCATAGTAGTAATAGAGCGCAATTAATTTGAGCATCACATTTAATTAAAATTCCAAACCTTCCCAATGTATTCTCTCCTAAAAGAAAACACCGATTCCAAGGTACATTCCATTTCCAAAAGACAGAAGAAAACCACAACACCCCTTGACGTTATCCCCTTTAAGTATTAATCTTGCTTTTATTCATTGTTATTAGATCCTGAAAAAAAAAGTAAAGATACGACATTAGATGACTTTAAAGGGCCTAAAACACATCAGTAGGTTCTTCTTCAAAGATGAGATTGAAAAAGTTACTATGATCATACCTACAAGAAAAAAAATCATAACACTAAAAACTTACCGTCTAGAATTTTTACTTTCTTCCTTTGATGTAAAAAAATCTTTTGAGAGATGAATGTACACTTAAAACCAGTTAAATTACTTAAATATAGTGGAAGACTTACCTTTTGACTTCTGCCCAGTCTCCCAAATCCTACTGAAAATGTTCAAGGTGATTCAGTGAAACGAGTTCAAAGTGCTAACATCTCATCTGCAATTAAGAGTTGAAATGGCCCTTTTACTTGAAAAGCTTTCTCCTTCCATTTCCATGTTCCTCCTCTTTCTATGACATTCTATTAATTCTCTTAAATTCAGTCTTTTCCCCCATCTTTCACACCTTTCAATGTCGAGATTCCTGCTGGCACTGCCAGGTCACTTGTTTTCTTCCAAGCTGAGTCAATCCTTTCTGCAGCTGCAAATCCCAACAGTGAACAAGGAAATTCTGCTTGCAGAAACGTCAGCAGAGAGTGAGCCTAATGCTAGAATCTTGGAAATTATAAAAAAAATACGAAGAAGACAAAAGCAAAACACTGTTAATACCACCCACAAAATTGGGCTGGTTACTTATATGCATATTGACCACTGTTTGTTGTTACTGATATGCATATTAACTATTGGAACTGGGCAATACTGTGATATTACATTCTCTGAAGATTTTTGGAAGTGATTTTGATTAAGAATTTGACAGTTTAAAAAAAAACCAATTATATTAAATATTAGACCTATATAACAGTAGGAAACATATTTAGGCTATACCACACATTACAAATAGTATCATAAAAATCTGGTCAAACCCTGAAATAAATAACACAGAGGGAAATAACTGTCGTATGTTTCCATTCTAATTAGTAAAGTATCAACAGTTAACGAACTGAGAATACTGTCTTGCCATAACATTCCAGCTAAAATTGGAACTCTCTGGTTGTAGTTATCACCTATTTTCAGGTTTGTTTTGGTGTTTTTTTGTGTGTTTTTTTTTTTTTTTTTTTTAAATGCTTCTGCTTGGTAAAGTTTACATTACAAGTTCTTTAGGGCTTTTTACACTGAATTCAGTGGCTGTGAGATGAGAAGGAAAAAGAGCATAGAGAGGCAATAAAGTGCTCTCATCTACATTACTACTGAACTTACGAACATTTAGTGATGAAAAGAGGTTGTTCAACAATAATCAAATACTAATAACGGAGCTGATGATATTTCTTTCAAAGACTCTGTCAGCTACAATTACATTGAGTCAGTTATCAGAAGCTCTAAAATGTACAAATAGATTCAAATATAATTGTGTGAGTTACCATTACTTCAGCTTTCATTTTAACATGCTTCAAGCTAGTCGTCTCCTTGTAAAAGCTTTCTTGCATATAATCAATCCCCTCTGGCCTTTGCTTGGATCTACAGAATAGATTTTAACTCTGCCAGAAGAAAAAAAGTAAAAACATCTGAAGGAAAAGCATTTTAGAATATACAGAAAAGTGAAATTCAAGATCTCTCATGACGGAAGAATGAGCTGGCTTGGTAGATCAGGCAGATCCAGACTTCTTCATCTCCCCCCTCATCTACAGAGCGCTTCACTTTACCCTGTCCAGACGTGGTACCTGGGTAACATCTGCAGAGAATGTGGTTCTTTGTTGTGTGCTGACTGCAAAGTTTCCAATTAGAATTACAGCTCATCGAGACAGTGCCAGCAGGCTTCTGGGTGGTGAAGCCTCCAATTTTAATTGAACTGCCTGTAGCTGCTGATAAAATCTGTCTTTTTAAACAGGAAAACTGCATAGCTTCTCTAGCAAGTTAAACTCAAGTTGGGTTTGCATTCAGTATAATTACATGGAGTTGGGTATAATTGTTTTAGTTGAAATGTGTATTTTATTCACCAAAGTGCTACAAAATGTAACTCTTTTGAGTATCCTGCTTTTTTCCATTTCCTATTTCTCTCCTCCTCTATTTTTCATTTTTGTCATTATATTGTTCCTTTCAGAGTAATTAATATGTAAGGAATAAGACATGAGGAGAGTTCTCTGGTTGAAAATCAAGGTTCTTCAGAGTTTCCATACATATGGAAAAGTAGTTTGAAGACTAATCTTAATGCACATTATCCATTTTGTACTGCCAAAACCCCTCAGCACTCTGTGAAATTTCAAGAAATATATTGTTCTAATTTATAAGACAGTAATACCAGAAATCACTGGAGTTTTTCCAGCTTCCTGTGCAACAAAAGAAGGAACAAGGAAAGACTCTATTTTTTTTAAGACATTCACTAACTAAAGTGTAGTTTTAAAACAAGTCCCCTCCAAGAATAGCATGAGAGTCTTTAGAGGTATGGAGTCATTCCACTATAACAAACACATCAGCCATGTAGACGTAGAAGTATAAAATAATGTCTTGGGGGTGGGAAGTAAAAATGGAAGCAATGCTTGTTTTAAATCTCATCACACGAATGAAGTTATAAAAGTGAAATAAAATTCTTAATTAAAGAAGTAGAATAAGGATACTTTTTTACTATTACATGTTATTTTTAAGATTCACAGGTGTAACTGGGACAATATGAAACTGGTCACAACTGTACATGGTGTAATTAAGCTACTTATGTTAACAAATCTATCTGTCCCTACCCAGCAAAACGGGTAAGCACAACTATCGCTTTGAGGGCTCCAGTAATCGCCTCAGCTATGTTTTATTATATTCGTAAAGAAAAGTGGAGATGATAACAAAAAAAAGGTATATTTTGCTTTCTGTGTGCATCGCCACGCAGGCACGTCTGACAGCAAAATCATCTGCCTGTTCTACCATGGCTGGCTTGCCCAAGGGGTGCCATTTAGCTAAAGGCCTAATTTGCAGCTGATCAAATACATGGACATGTCATTATTTCTCAATGACAGTGGGAAAGTAATTATTGATCTTCTGTTGTAAAAGCTGTATTCAGAGAAAAAAAAAAAAGGATTTTTGAGACATTCAGCAACAAAAGCTAACAAATGCAGCAAAAAATATTCTCTGAAGTGTGAATGTTCCTTATTAAAAACATTTTAAAAATCAGATTTTTCTGTCCAAAATAATAATGATGCATCTTCTAACAATGTGTTGTAATCTTTTTCTGGACAGAGGTGTTCATGGGAGGTAGCCAGAATTCAATCTGAGTGCACACACCTGGAATACTGCACAAGAGTTTATTTTATTACAATCATAGTATTGTTTCCAAGTTTGTATCTCAGGTGATACCAGATCTGCCTTTCAAGATTATCCCAGCGTAAGGGTGGTCAAACTACTTCTACAACCCCTTTTGTGATGCTGGAGGAAGCCCAGAGTTACATTTTCCGTTGTAACTAATAAGAAGTAAAACAACAAAACACATCGCAAAGTTGGAACGCACTATCATCAAAGATTACTGAGCTTTTTCTTGACTATTTTTCTCTCTTCTTTTTTTATGTTTGCCTCTTTTTTTCTAGCAGTTAAGTTAGATGTTAATGGAAAAAACATTAAAAAAACCCATTATCCTATGAAGAAAAAATGAATGCACTCAAGTGGAAAAGGAAGACTTATGGATCAATTTTCAGGTAAACCTTCTTGTCTGACACTTTGCAACAAAGGAATGCATTTTTATTACTTGGCCAGATAGTTCAGATTTCTGTTCACTCTTAGTAAAAACCTTTTTTACAACATTTATAAAACTTTATTGCAGAGTTATGAGAACAAAATTAGATTTCATAACTCACATGAGATCTTGAGGGACCTGCATCTATAAGCTTTAAAATCATTATTAAACTTAGCGCATCTATTCTGATAAAATGTGTGTTTCTTCTAATTTCTCTGAAAATTGTAATCATATTATTTCTTTCCTTGGACAAGTGAGATTGTCTTTGGCAACCATTAAATAAGTTATTTTATTTTTTAAAAATCCTATAATTATAATTATTTGATGTTATAAGTCACTTGGAATTTACAGGCATATACTGTTGAGGAACTTAAGCTGTGTAGTTGATGTCACCTGAACTTGCCTATGCAATGAACATGTTTTTCAAAGCTAGTTGCTGTTCTTGTAAATGCATTCAAAGTAACTACAAACAACTATTTGTACGATCTGTCTCAATAAATAGTTGTGAAATGTATATGTTCTAAATTACATGTACTAAATAAATTCTAGAGATGTCAAAATTAAATAGTAGTAAGCAACTGGAACATTAGGAAGGAGATATTCCCAGTACTGAATGAATTGTATCTGCTTGAGGTACAGTTAACAGAGGTTCCTCCAGAGCAATATTCAGAGTTTGGAGCCCAGTTTGGATTATCCAAACTGGTCCCTGAGGGATCCTCCCTCTCTTTACTGTTCATACAGCTGGAAGAGATCAGCCACACACATTAGATTTTTCGAGTAGGTACCTAAACCAGGGTGGTACCGATATCTCCTTACAAGGAATTTTTGAAGAGTCATCTTGCAAATCCTGCTTCCCATGTTTTGTAGTTTAATATAAACATTTAAATTGTATGCTTTAAAATACATGTCTTCCGAAAAAAAAAGAAATTTCTTCTAGTTCTAGATTTGAAAGGTGCAAATAAATTAGGATGAATGGTGTAATTTACCTGATATTAAAAAGCTTTGCTCACTAAGCATAGGCTTATTTGAAAAGTTAAGAAATGTTATAAAATCATCTGTGTCATATCCACAATTATATTGAAATTAAAGATATTAGGCAAGATCCTCACCAGAGGTAAATTAGAAATGGTCCAGTTAAGTCAACTACACTATGACTTTAAACCTTTTCATTGAAAACAAATCTGTTTCTTTTTTGGGGCTGTTTTTCTGGAGTGAAGTTTCTGTATTATACAAATTCTAGGATATGTTTACCACATTATTCTGAAAATTCCCTTCTTTTCAGGTCATCTCTGAGTTTAAAGACTCTCTTCAAACTCAGCTCAAACCAGGACTCATTAAGTGATTTACTCTTATTTCAGCTTTCTGCTCTTCAGACTTTGGATTTTATTTTTTTCCCCACTAGAATTCCCACTGGTCACATTTCCATGATAAAGGCTTATTTCCAAAAGCAGTAAAATTCTGAAGTTATACTAAATGGGTAAAGGTGGGGTAAATAGTGGAAATCCAGTAGTGTTTTAGAATTATAGGCAAATTAGTAGTATTTTAGATTATAGACAAATTTATGCTGTTCTGACTATTCCAGGGTTGCTTTTTAAAACTATTCCAGATATTTTTGTAATTATTGTCATAGATAGCATCATTTCTGCATGGAAGCTATGTATGTATTTAAGTTACCACAGAGTCCTAGCAACAGATGTAATCCTGGAAATAACTGTGAATTTACAAATTCTATCTTCTGGTTTCCTCTTAAGTAATTAATTTTTTCCACAATCCTTAGAATTCTGCTAAGTATGTCTGCACAAAACTGGTTATCCAGAGGGGAATATACAGCTATTTATTTCCAGGATCCAGAGATGAAATAATTTGTTCCCCAAATAGGACTTCTGAACAAGAAAGATCAAATTCAGAGTCATGGCTATGTCAGCCTCCTCCATTACAAGTTTCTTGAAGCAATACAGAGAAACAGCACAAGATTCTAGATAGGGATCATTCAGATTAAAAAAAAAAAATAAAATAAAATAAAAAAGGAAGAAGACATTTTAAAAAGGACTAATAAGGGATCAGGGAGAAAAGTGTCTAACCCTTTTCCCTACAGTGTGAAGTGGAGATCATATCCAAAGGTAAGAATAAACTGTAGAATATAGAAAACTAAGAAATGTGTTCCCTATAGTCGTAGATATTTGGATACACCTGCTTATCACAGGATGTCGGGGGTTGGAAGGGACCTTGAAAGCTCATCCAGTCCAATTCCCCGCTGGAGCAGGAACACCCAGATGAGGTTACACAGGAAGGTGTCCAGGTGGGTCTTGAATGTCTCCAGAGAAGGAGACTCCACAACCTCCCTGGGCAGCCTGTTCCAGTGTCTGTCACCCTCACTGAGAAGAAGTTTCTTCTCAAATTTAAGTGGAACCTTTTGTGTTCCAGTTTGTATCCATTACCCCTTGTCCTACCGTTGGTTGTCACCGAAAAGAGCCTGGCTCCACCCTCGTGGCATTCACCCTTTATATATCTGTAAACATTAATGAGGTCACCCCTCAGTCTCCTCTCCTCCAAGCTCAAGAGCCCCAGCTCCCTCAGCCTTTCTTCATAAGGGAGATGCTCCACTCCATCATCTTTGTTGCCCTGTGCTGGACTCTCTCCATCAGTTCCCTGTCCTTCTGGAACTGAGGGACCCAGAACTGGACACAATATTCCAGATGTGATAATTGGTTTCAGATCACAGTCTGTCTTCCATCTGCAGTTCAGCAGTCTTTATTTATTTATTAATTTTAGCAGAATTGGCTACTCCTGTATATTCTTTTTTGATCATGAATTTTCTCAAAATCATCTGTTATCACAAGAAAACAGTTTTCAAAATGTAACAAGATACATCCTTCCCTGAAGACTGAAGAACTCGGGCTTACTAAAATCGGAAGTTTCACTATTGTGAATAACACACATAGATTTTTAAAAACAGAAATGAAATGTGGTGAGGCAATGTCCTAATTGGTTTTATGCATTAGGAATAAAATTTTCATGTAGTTTAATGCAATTTTTAGCACAGGCTTGATAAAGCCTTTCCAAATACACGGAAGACTTAGCTGGAAGCCATGGCTCTTCAGCTTGTATTAGTTAGTATGATTTAAGCAGACATAACTCAATAGTCTAGACATGTTGTGGTTTAAATAGTTTTAATCTCATTATTTTAGATTTTGGTTTAAGTTTTGAGGGGATATTAGGAAAAAAAAATCAAAAGGGAACAAATAAGTTCTTAAAAGTCACTTTGATTCTTCCTATGTTAGATCTCATTATTAAAAGTCTTAAAGAGAAACCATTTTCTACTGAAAAAAGCTAAACTTGATGCCCACAGTGTACTATTCCATAGGTAGCAGCAAGTGGACAACGATAAGTCTCTGATCTTCATAATATTATACGATAATTGAAGTTGATGGGGTTATTCTAATGTAACTGAGAGGAGAGTGAGGTCTAGTCTTTTGAATTGCCTACTTAAAAATCATGAATGAGAGTAGCTTTAATAAGAGGCGCTTCTGTAATGAAACATAATTTTGATTATTCCAGAAGGCTGGGCCCCCTGACACAAGATAATTCCTGAAACTTCCCAGGCATAAAACTGGAAACATCATAAAGATGTGAGAGGAGGAAACGCGACTTGTGATTTTTGAAAACTCGTAATCTTGCAGTCTTTTTGAAAGACTTGAGTTCGAGGCAGTGATGATGAAGACATTTGTATTCATTGCAGCTTAGTTTTATTGGGCATAAACATTTATACCAGGCTGATATAGCAACATGCTGCAAATTTCTCTACAGAAAGTAGGAGGCACCAATACATATCAAATAATCTTCAAGTGAAAATAAGAGTAAATTTTTGGAGTCAGGTACTGAGTATGCTGAGGTGTGGACAGTGCAGACCTTGGCACACTCATATGCACATTCAAGGATATTCTTCAGGTATTTTATGTACATCAGTTAACTAAAAGTGGTTTAGAGACTGACTCCCACCAGGAAGAGAATACGAGTATAAGACTTGTCAATGGAGTTAAATTAGGAGGCTCCTTAAACGCTTTACTGAATTATCATCTTATAGCTTCAATTTTCCTGTGGCTTATTAATTGAATAACATCATTGTTTAGTGATATTTTTTTTCAAATAACTGTAAATAATATGTGCTGTTTAATGAACGAAGGACATTGAAATCTACTGTTTGATTTTTTTTTCACATAATTAACTTTTATTTATAGAAGTAATTGTATTTAAACCTAGATAAGCAGTAGTGTGCTTTCTCCTATGAGCAAGGCTTTCAAGGATAAATCAAAAGTTATCTATAAATGCATACTTTTTATATTGGGGAATAATTTAAATAACTTACGATGTGTCAATTATGCATGTTTGCCATATACCACCCAGAGTTATTGCAGGATCCATAGTCGTTTCTAGCTTTTTAAAAATGCTATGCAAGACAGACTAAATTTGGTTGGTGTCTTTGCCATGAAATTGAATTCTTCATTTGTTGTGTCTTGATTACATGATTATTAATTCCAGTGATAACTACATTTAGCACAGATGTAACATGTATTTCTATGCTATTACTGATATATATATTATTTACTATTTAATCTTTTTTTTTTTTTTTTTTGAGGTGGAGCTTTGTAAAGCTGAACTTATAAAGCATTAGAAATGTATTTTTACATAGGATATTGGACTCGTTTATATACAATGAACCAGTGAGATCAGTAGGATCACACATTTGCTGTTAAGCCTGTACCTACCTGGACCTCAGCTTTTAAACGTCTTAAAATCCAAGGCAGGTTCAAACACAGGATTAGGGCATCTGTCAGAAAAAGACAGATTTGGTTAATGCTTTACTCAACAAGGATAACTTAAAACCCAGTGAAAAAAATTGGAGGGGCTTTTAATGGTTCATTTGGTCTTAGATCTCATTCCAGAAACAGTTCTACTGAAATCAGTTCATACTGTGTCAAGTAGGTGCATGTGTCCTTACACAGTCACGGGCTGAGCGTGAAGCCCAAATAATGACCTAAAAATAAAGTTACTGAACTTTCCAAAAAATATCACTGTACATCTCAGAATTGCTTACATACCACAATTAATGCAGGAATGGCGTTAAAACAGAGGAGGCAGGGCAGTCAAGAAGCAAGGTGGTTGGCAGAACCTTTGGTGGATTTTTATTTGCAGTACTTGGCTACTTTGGATACACTAAATTCATGTAAAATCTAAAATGCAAAGTCCTATGCTATAAGAAGCCATGGCTTTTTGTGTTGCTTTTTTCTCTTCCTTACATCATAAAAATTTTTCATTTGTCAGGTTCAAGCAGAAGTTGAACGTATCCTCAGAGTTCCAGCTATTCTGATTTACTGCCTGATTCTGTACCTCTTTAGGGAAATATGAAACCTTAACATATTGGCAGGTTTAATACATCTATGCGTAATAGAGATTCTTTATGTTATTTGATTCATACAGTAGTTGTTATCGAATGAAATCTATGTTATTAATTTTATTAAATTAAAGCTCTTGCTTTGAAAGTGCTATTAAAACATGTTTCTGACAATAACTGTAGCATTTTTGTAGGAAGAAGAGCATTATTTTAGTCCTAGGTACCTACAAGAAGTTGATAAATTATACTAATTCCTTCTGATATTTTTGTTACTTATTTTAAGCTTTTGATACGTGAATAGACAGAGATTAGTTCCTTTACCTCCTTCCTTTCCAATCTGCAGAGGTTCTGCCATTCAGCAACTTGCAGGACAGGGCTCAGGAGGAAGAGTCCAGTATATGAAAGGTTATTTTTCTTTTCTTTAAAAGGAGGAATAGCGGGATTCAATCTGCTTTTATATTGATCATAGTACTTGTAAGATTCTCTATCATGTATTAAAGGCTGTAACTGTTATTAAGACAGTTACTAACAGAAGAAATGCACCAGAGCATTTCTGAAACATATCTATCATATCAAGGGGGAGTACAAGAGAACACAAGCGTATTACATGTAAATATTTTAAAATATAAGTGTTATGAAATAGTATTTCCTACTTTGCTATTTCATTTGTGTAACAGCACACAGAAAATGCCAGGAATGTGTAGAGCCCCTAAGCTCAATAATGTGACACCAGACTTTTCGCTCACACTCCTTAAGATACAGAATAATGATCATTATAGATTTTTGCCTCATGCTGACATCTGAAACTCACATGGAAAATGCACCAGAGTGGCCTATGATGTTAGAACAGAGAAAGGAGACTTTTAAAACCAAAAAGAAAGTACTCTTAGGAGCCAACACAAATCTTTTTAATTGCCATGCGGTGAATAGGGAGGCTGTGTCACACTATGCCTCCATCCTGCACAAGACCGATGCAGCATTTCAATAACCCTTCACACCTAATTAGTTATTTTTTATTACTGCAATAGGAACATGTCCCAACTGCTACCAAGGCCCAAGTGTGCAGAGTGCTGGAGTACACAGAAGGTGCAACTCTGGAGAGCATCTTTTTGGAGTTCAGAAATCAGATGCAGCTGCTGCTACAGCAGTTGATTAAATTATTGTGACTCTCTACCATGATTCTCTTCTTAATTTCTTACACCTTAGATCTTGCTCTCATTTCACAGATGGAACTTCTCTGCACCTCCTGCACGCAGCTCCCCAGGCCTCCTGCACTGGGACTGTTGGGCAGTTCAGGACTTTCATCACTTTAAATAGTATTTTTATTGTTATACCTCTTACTTTCCTTGTTGATCTATAAATGGCCAGAGCAATTGGGTAGATGTGGGCTAGGGAGCAGGGTAGATGTTAGCAAAATGACATTCTCTCATTACCCACTCAGCATTTTGTTGTACCCTTCAACTGATGCGAAGACCCAATAATTTCAGAGAAGTGTAAAAAAATACTGCTTTTCTGAGCTGCCATTAAGCCGGGCCTCAGCAGCTGGCAGGAAACAGCCATTTGCAGGCTCTGCCTATGTAAAGAGGTAAAGAAACGCGTTTCATTTGTCTGGATCTTGATGCGCCCTAATGATTTACTTTGTTTTAATTACAGGTAAGGGGGCTTCCCCGTAATTAGGGAGGAGTCGCTCCAGCGAGGCCGCCACCGGCCGCTCCCGCCGCCAGGTGGCGCCTCAGCGCCGGCAACCGCCGCCCCCAGAGCGATGGGAGCCAATATCTATATATATTTTTAACTACTTTTCAGGTCTTGAGTTGCTCACGGTGAATCGTGGCAAAGGGAAAGTTCAGCGATTTAATAGAGATGTATTGCAGTTGTCTGAGGAAGGACTTTGCTTTCCGGTGCTTGCTAACACCCTTCTGTGCTTGCTGGGAAGATTCAGCCTTTGAAGTACGCAAGTCTCCAGTTAGTATATTTCTCACTTGCTAGTTGGGTTTTTAAGTCTCCACCAGATTTGTCCTAATTGTTCCCAAATGCATAAATATATTTCCTCTCTTAGCTGGGCACACACTTAAAAAAAAAAAAAAAAATATATATATATATATATACACACACACACCCCTTTGGCGTGAACCTGGTCCGGTGAGCTGTGTAATGCCCTTGGGAGTTGAATGAGCACTTCAATGGGCTGCAAAAGTGCAGAGGGCACCCCAGACATGGGCAGGGACACAGCAACCCTGCTGGCCGGTTAGTAAAGGTTTTATGGTTTAATGTCTCTTCTGTTGAAGCCTTCTTGGCTAGAAGACAATGTACTTTTATCTTAATATGTGATTGCACTAAAGCTTCAGTGGCTTAGATGGTATTTCCACATGAGTTAATTGGCCCCTTTGCATACAGTGAAGATTCATCAATGGTGTTTTTTTCTCATGTGTTGCTTTTGGAATAGTAAGACTGGAGGGCACAGATGGGCTGGGGCAGTGGTTGTGGGTTAGCATAGTCATACATAAAATGTTACTGAAATATCACCTTTCAGATGTAGCCTCCTTCCAAGTGGCTATGCCTTATGTTGTGATGCTTTATTTTTTTTCTTCTTCCCTTGGGAAAAAGAAAAATACAGTTGCGATGTAAGCCTTTCCTTAAAATGATACCTTTGGGTATGACATGGCTCCGCGACAGTCAGACGCAGAACACATCTGTGTATTTTTGGGCTAGAAGGACTGATGAGGAGATGGGGAGCTCAGGTGGACATTCTCCACTTATATTATACTGAGGCACTCGGTTTTCTTAACATGTTTTCTCTTTTCTCTGCTTGTTATAGGAAATAGCCTGAAATTTGTGTCCTATGAGTGCTCTCCATTAAGTCAAGCGTGATCTGGGCTTCCATTTACAATTTCTAGATAAGTGAACATACGTGAATATATATCGCTAAATTGTTTTGCATTGCTAAAGTTGACAGTAAGTATCATTCTCAAATTGCGCTTTACTCGGTGTGATAAGACTTTTCTTCTCTCTCTTTGCCTCTGAGGCACGCCAAAGTTATTAACCATGTCTAAATGGTATCACCACCATGTGATTTCTTTGAAAATCATCCAGCCAAGGATGTCACTCTTCTTATGGTAATAAGAGACAAGTACATCCCTTGATGTTCTTCTCATAAGCCTAATTTAACTGCTTGAGGGGAGGCAGGGGCAGATTTAAAAATAACTGTTTTAACTAGCTTGTGGCATTGAATTGTTTGCCTTTAAGCTTTTTTCTCTTTTGGAGGAGTTTAATCTGTAACTAAATAAATTTTAGATGGATATATAAATATACCTTGCATTTGTTTAAGCTTTGTGTTTCTCACATGTTCAGTTATTTTTCATGTAAATAAATGCTGGATCAGATCAACTGCTGAAATGGAGCAGAACTGTGCAGACATGAAAATAGCTGTTCTCATTTGTACCAGCTGAATGTGCGTCCCTGTATGGTCAAAACCTACATGTGATTTATTTTTAAATAGAGGATACTATCACTTTTTAGTCAGATACAGAGTTAATTGTCAGGAAATACAAGGTTTTTTTCTACTCTGGTCCTGAGTTCTTGTGTAACCTCGAGCAAGCACATAACTCCCTTACGCTTTGTCTATAAATTGACAACAATTCTTTCCCCTCTCACGTGGGTATTATTAAGTTTAATTCAGTGGTGCATAAAATGGGATAAATACTTAGATTGAAGTTGGTATGCAGAGTGTCAGTCAGAATATGAAAATAAATACATTTTTAAGCTATGGGGCATTTCCTCAGCCAAGTTAAGTTGAAATGGTTTCCTTAAACCTCTAAGGTATGTAGGTTCACACAAGCTCTGAGGGTCTGATCTGTATGTATTTCTTGAGAGGTCTTCTGCAGTTCACCCTATACAAGAATATCGGGTTTTCCATATTGGAGGTGCTGTGAAAGCTGGAAGGAATCTGTAAATGTTACTTATTAATGGTCTCTATTAATAGCAGGAAAAAAGCTTGTGTTAAATATTTCAAATTGGCAATGCATTTGATTCTGCTGGCTGCACATAAGTGAAATAGGTCACCACCACTAGTACTCCAGTGGGCTTTTTTCCTCTCTGGCTTTGACGACACCTTGCAAAGCTTGATCAGAAAAATTATGCACAGCTCCAGTATACATACTTTATTAAAAAAAAAATAATAATCTGTGTGTATGTACTCTAAAGGAAGGGAATAATAAAGCTGAGGAAACACCAAAGTGCCTGCAGGCTACTTAACTTTGGTAAAATGACTTTGTGTTGAATTCATATAAACTGTACTTGCACAATATAATGTAAAATAGCATTTATTTACTTTGTGATGCTGAGTGACCCACTTATTTCTGCCCCATATTAAATGGCAAGGGGGATGAATGTGATCTCCAGGTGAAAATTTCACTGTTCTCCAAGGACTTCTGTCCTTGGCAAATATTCCACAGCTTCTGTATATGACTGAGTTATACTTACTAGATGTGGTTGGATGAGAAAATTAGTTTTGGCCCATGCCGTGTAGACCTT
Source organism: Streptopelia decaocto (assembly GCF_964273445.1). Taxonomy (NCBI): domain Eukaryota; kingdom Metazoa; phylum Chordata; class Aves; order Columbiformes; family Columbidae; genus Streptopelia; species Streptopelia decaocto. Next base: position 61,759,745 of record NC_138661.1, read on the forward strand.
TAAAAGAAAAAGCCTGAGGGGGAGATTTTATTTAATAACCCTCTGCACCCCTGCATGACAATCAAGTGCTTCAGTACAGCCAGAAATGGATTTGTGCAGCCGTGGAAGGTGCTGGTTGGTGTGGGAAGGACAGTCCAGCTCAGAAATGGGGTAACAGTGGCACATCCCGCTAGTCCTGAACTGGAAAAGCTGGATGGAGAGTCTGTACAACACTTCTGACTTGGGGCTGTGCTAGAATGACACACTGCAGCTTCTTTACAGTCCTTTGGTTTTTTGCCTGTTGTGCTTTTGTGCATCTCAGAGCAACTAGCTGCTATTTTGTAATGCGTATAAAAATGTATGGTTATAGAGAAGGGATGCCACTCTGCAGAGTGTTTTGTGTTCAACTTAATGCTCTGTACATACACAGGGCACCTGTCTTATACTTCCTTGTTTACTTATCTCCACCGCTATTTCTTTATATTTGATCAGTCTATTCCTCTTCAGTCGCTGTGACCGTCAAAGGGTGCCCGGATGACAGAGTAACGGAGATCATTGTCTTCCCAGAAATGTGTTGCCTGTTACTAACACAGGCTATTGATACTGAGAACATCAGGACACTAAGAGTGAATAATGAAAGAGGATGAACACATTTGATTTTCATATGGACTGGTGGATTGTGCTGGTATTAGGCATTCAGCAGTCTTTAGCTTTAGGATGTCAGTGTTGGAATATATACAGCAATAACATGTCTCCAGACATCCTGTCTATAGGTAGATATCCGCATCAAATGGGTAAGGTGTAGGAGGGAGAATAAGGTGGAAGTTATAAGACCATCCCAGGCAATAATAGAAAAGCATGTAAGCTATGCTAATTGATACTCTGAGATAATCTGATTTATTTCCCGCCCCCTTATAATGTAGATAATGACAAATGGTGAGCATGGTTCTATTCCCCCACTCCAAGGGTTTATATAGATATATCCACACAGCTTGTCTCCAAGGGCAAGTTTACTTTCGTCACTCTGTTCTTTACACTTAGCCTGTTTGCAGTTGTCTCCAACATTTTGCTAGAACTTTGTTTTCCTCCAGAAAGATTTGAATTTTTATTTTGCTAAACATTTTGCTATACGTTGGTTTCCTTCTCTTGTAGAAGGATAAGTTGGGTAAAGAGCTACTACTTTGTCTTTGTGCTTTCTCCTATTTTGTGTCATTTTGTTCTGCTAGACAAACTATCTTTGATTTAGTGAGGTTGAAGTATGAGTGCATAATAGATTATCTGTCACTGGACCAAATCAATCATGGTTAACAGTGTATTGACAGAGCGTATAGCAAGTATCCTTGACCTGAGGTTGAAAATACCTGTTATCAACATCATGTGGTTCTTACTGCTGCTTGGTGTGAACTTTGAGGCACAATATTCCTTATCAGCTTTTTAAAAATCCTAATAAATGTATTAGTTTTCTCTCTGTTTAAGCCTTTTTGAACTAATATAGGTCTCCTCTGTTTGTGAAGCACACAAAAACCCAGCCAGGCATGTTTCAGAGTTTTAGAAGTAAAAGAGAAATTCTTGTGCTTTAAGTAGAAGCCAGCCTTTAAACGTTGAGGTTACGGTGAGATTTTCCCTATAGTTAGGCTGCCATTTAATTGCCCAGGCCAGAGTGTTTTACATATTCATTTGTAGTATCTAATCCTGTACATTGTTGGAGGGAAATTATGGAATTGGTCTTGTCCATTAAGGCAGTTTGTTCCTCCATTTATTCATCATAAGCATTTGTGTTTGAGCATTTCTTTCACACAGCCTTGGGCATTTTTAATGGTATTTTTTACTGTTAAAGCACAATGTTCCTGCTGTTTGTTGAATAGCATCGGTGCTGTAGTATTTCCTGTTGGAGGAGGAGTGTCTTTTCCCTCCTCAATGATGGTGTTTTGATGTTTGTCCTGTGCTTCTGCACAACTGAGGATCCTTAGCTACTTGCAAAAGTGTTCAGGAGGTGACAGGGTCAGACCAAAGCTTAGCTCTCCATTGTAATGAACAGGTGAGGTACGTGCTCAATGATTTAATGTTCCCAGTTCCCACAAACTGCTGTTTATGTCTGAATGCAGAAATCAGAAGGGCGATTATATCTGCGCATAGGAACAGCCCAGCTGAACTTGTTGGTATTTAAGTTCAACATGTGCTTAAATGCTGTGCAGAATTAGGAGCTTATTTTGGGTCTTCATGTGTCTTTGCAAAGATGAAATGGAGATGTGGAGTAAGTAAATTATTTACTACCAAGTGAGAAATAAGAGACTTGGAGGAATATTATTGATGTACTTTTCTACTTCAGGAAAAATGTATTTGGTAAGCTTCCAGGCAAGCAGTGTCTTTGCTCTAGTTTGGCTTGCAGTTTATGGACTAATGAGAATATATTCTGCCTATGAACAATGTAATTAGATCTTCTATGTCTTGCTTATCAAAATATACATATATTCATACAAGAGTGACCAAACTTCCACCAGAATGGATTTTTCTTCATTGTTACCTCTTTTGCTTTATGAAGATGCTTCCTTGTGTTGTCTCCTAATCCTGGCATCTGAATGCCTTCTGTTTGCATGATCAATGATATGTTAATATCTTGTCTGCTCCTTATCTCCCAAACAAGGAGTATACATTTTTGAAGGAGAAGGTGAAATGTTTTCTTCTGTGGACCAGCTCGTAAATACATGTTGTCAGGAAGGACGATATTGTAGGTTGCTTTCTGTTGCAGTCAGAAGTGAGGAGGTTTATAGTGACTCTTAGGTCCTGCTCTTCTGTATTTGTTTCAGTTTCTTGCTTGATCTGTGCAACAAAGAGAAGCTCGTGGCACAGAGTTGGGAGCACGGTGCCACTGGCCCAAGTGTGGTCTCTCCCAGTCTCAGGAAACCACATGACAAATTTTGAATCCCAAAAGGTCTGTGGAACTTCTGCAGCCTGGCTACACAACTGTTTCTAGTGCTCTGTAATGGGCTCAACATACATGTGCAACATTTAGCATTTTGCCATGTACTAAACCATCTTTGGTTTCTTGACTAGTTTTGTCAAGAATTTTGTCAACTAGTTTTTGACTTTCAGAGATCCTGGCCTCTGAAATACCTGGGTTTGTGACAGATGAAATTCACAGATGATTACGGGAAGCAGAAATTCCCCCCCAGGTTGGTTTTTCTTAGTCTGTCATTGAAAACTGACCTGGAGAAAACTCTGTCCCCAAGTTGCTGATCGGTTTAAAGCTCACCGTGAAGGCACAGCCAGGCACTGAGGGGTTGATCTCCACCCATGTATCCCATCCTACTGGCAGTCATGTTCCTGCTCCATTCGTTAGCAGAAATACCGACATCATGCCCAGTTATCTGTGTGCCATGGCGGGGACATTAAACTGGGGGTGGTGGAATGAATGTCTGTTCGTTGAGTAAGCAGATGATGGTTTGCATCTGGAGTCCCACATGATGTTTCAAATGACCAGGGCCCAGGCTCCTGCTGCTATGAAAACAGGTGGAAACTCTGAGCTTTTCTCACTGTTTGAAAATGTCGAGATGTGAAATACGTTTTGTTCCCTCAGGTATTGCTAGTTGGCCAATTTTTGTGAGAATTGCAGCATGCATGCAAAAGGGTAATTATGTGAATCATACTCCTAGAAAAGTTTCAGACATAATTCTTAGGTGAAACAATATCAGGCAGTATCAGTTGATTTGTATGTGGACATCTAAGCAATAGATCATGCTGTAAGAGGAACACGTATTGGAAAACTGCAGGGTTCCAGCAGATTTATTCCTTGGGACTAAGCTGTGGAATTAAGTAATTTTGTGTCCTTCTGTGAGCAGACAAAACTTTAAGAAACTTTGCACAGTATCATAAAAAGACTTTAGACTACTCATTTTGCCAAAAACTCCTAATGAATAAATCAATTTGAAAGAAAATATAATTTATCATGATAACCTGTAGTCAAGCACAGAGTAGTTGAACTGAAAACACAGGAAGAGAAACTGCATTTTACATTCTTTATGTTCTTCTTGTGGCAAGAATTTGAAGATACCCATCTGTTATGGTTTGATTTGTTTGGGTTTTTTCTTAGTTGGATTTATAATATCCATATATTTCTCATGTCCAGACCAGTAGAACTGAAATATGGACCAGGCTGTGTGTGAGAGCTGTGATGGATTTTATAACTCTGTTGCCAAGTTTCACATCTCTAGATGCCAGACCAGGGACCTATGTCTCTGTTTCAGAAAGATGAACTTGCAGCCTGCCCATGGTGTGATTTGTGTACCAGTCGCACCTATTGTCACTGTGTTCAGCACACATGCAATATACTTCTGTACTTTGCTTGGCTGAAATCTGAGAGAAGCCAGGTTATAAGGAAGTGTTTGAATTTTTTGTTAATGCATTTATTGTAGTGTAGTATTGGAATATCATGGAACTTTTCCTACTAGCCCTGTGGGAGCCCAAACATGAAAACAGTTTTGTGACATCCAAATAATACAGCACTGGTTTCACAACAAGAGATGAAGGAACTCAAGTGGAGAACTCTGATCACTGTTTATAGTCAATATGGAATAAATAAGCAGCTATTGGAGGCCAAACAGATAATATGGTAAGAAATGCCACTGACCTTTGTTTTATTCTGGACAAAATAATTAAGCCCTTATTTCTTTACATCTGTATAAAGCAAAGGCAGAATTGGTGTAACATATGCAAATCTGCCTTCTCTACTTATTTGCAGTGACATATCCATATACTTTTTATTCTCTCTTTAGCTGAAAGGGCTATGTTATAGATACTGAATAAGGTAGATGCTGGATATTTTAAATTTTCTACCTTCCCTAGGCAGAAAAATACTTATAAATGTGGCATTCAAACAGCTACTTCCTCTCATTGCTATAAAGGTAAATCAGAGCTTGGCAGAGCTTTCAGAAGGGAGAGAACAAGTGGATGTTTTGCATAAGTAACGTTATTATCTGGGGTTATGACAGAGGTGGTGTATGTGCATACAAAGTCACGGGAGGGCATAAGCTGAGGACAAAAAACAAGGCGTCTCTGGAGGTCACAACTTTCTGTTATGGGATTTTTTTAGATCTTGTCTGGAGCTTTGGGACCAGTTGCTGTTGTAGAGAGAATGGTACGTTAGGTCACAGATTTGACCCTGAATTTTTCTGTTTCTTTTCTGTTAGTATTGGCGGTAGCCAGGAACTGAAATGGGGGCTGTTGTTTTCAGCTGTTATTTGCTTTTCAACATTTCTTCTTTATGTGTCACTGATCACCTGTTCCACTGTCAATTCCCTTGTTGTCCATTCACTAAGAACCTCATAAGAGGCTTTATGATGAACTCAAATATTTTTCTTAGTGAATTCCATGACTGCTGGACTTTGTCTAGAAGGAAGGACTAGCATCCGCCTTCTCTTCATCTCTTATGACATCTACTTGTTCCTCTGTTGACATTCAGTGTCGTACAACCTCTTCAAGCCACCACTATTTCTCCTTTCAGGAGTTCAGAATACTCTGACCAGTCCGTTCCTCAGGACTTGAGTGTGAGCACATGCTCCTTTCCCAATAGCTTCCCTACAGGGCTGTGTTTACATACAGCCACTTTATGTTATTACAATTTTTTTTGTAATGGTACATTTGCCATTTCTGAAATAAAAAGTTTAGTAGGGTCAAATTTAGTCTAACCTTGGCTCAGTTGAAGTACCACTAGCAAGCAGATTGCTTGTAACAGCCTGGAACCAGCAAAGTCATTGTTAGAAAGAAAACAAAATCAAATAACAGGAAACATAAAACTCAAGTGGGATAACTATCATCCACCCTAAAACACAGTACTTTGGGAAACATAATTGTACTGTAGATAGTACAGAAAGGTTGTCAGTCATCCAGTTTCTCAGCAAGCTCATGTGAGCTTGACGAAGAGTTTTCAACTGAGCCAAAGTTTCTTCTAGGTTAAAAAGGAGAAAATAACAACTTACTGTATTAACTTGTAGAGCACAAAATACTGATTGGCAATTTCACTTCTTTGGAATGTTATTGCTAAGACATGAACAAATGCTAATCCTTCTCAGATTTAACCCAAAGGGAAGTACTGCAATGCTGCTCCTTTGTCATTGTCATCCTTGGGGGTTGGCTGGGGGGAAGTTTGGGGTTTGGGGAGATTTTTTTGTTTGACTAGGGTTCAGGGGTACAGTGACACCAAAGGAGCAACCACCTGATAACATTTCAGATTTTCTTTCTGCTTTCTGATCTAGAAAGATGGCTACTTTATCAAAGTATCAGTTTTCTTCAAAGTTAATGATGAGACTTTATCATGGGTTTATTTTATCTTGAGAGATCTGTTTTAAGCTATGTTCTGGTTCAGCCCTAGCTAAATTAGGGCAAGTTTCAATTTTAAAAATCAAGCAAAACAAAGCTCTGGATACAACGTGTTTTCCTTTTTGTAACTGCTTGGCTTTAAATGTCTTTGTGTGAATGTCTGGTTGAGATAGAGTATTACAAGGGAGACGTAAACTCTCTGCTAATAGTGTGTAACTTCTGTGAAGTTTTTCCCTTGCATCAGAACTATAAACAAGGTTAAATGAAAAGTCTTTCTAGCTGTGCAGGGGATGGGGAGAACCCCAACGAATGTGGTGAGCAAAAGGAACCAAAGCACAGCGAGCAAAGAGATGAGAAGAGCAGCATTGGGAGGATCTGACTGTATTTCTGCAAATGGATGGCCACATTGCCTGTGAAAACATCACCTCAGAGGCCAGGGGAACTCAGATGAGATGGTCCTGGCCATCTTCACACACCCAGCATGGCCCATTGCTTCGAAAATCGGTGGTGCGCTTGGTGGTTTTGTTTGAGTTGTTTGATATTACAATTCTGTTATTGTGGTTCAATATTCTTCACTATTAACATCTGCTGAAGTTTTCCAAGCACCGTGGTGGACACCAGCTTGTTACAGAGAAGAAATCCAGGCTGCTGTGGTTCCTGGCATAAGGTCTTGTGGAGAAATGTGAGAAGATGAGAGAAGGCCTTGAGGTCTTTTCCTATGGTGGTTAAATACCAAGGCTTTCAACAACTTCAGTTCCAGCTGGGTCATTGGGATTCTGAACTAGGTACTTCAGCACAGCTTATGGATTTTAAACCTGTCACATTGTACTTTTATTATAGATACAGTCCTGCACTTGCAAGCTGTTTTCTTGATCTTTTGCCAGCAGGGCTTTTGTAGCAGTCCTTGAAAGATATACTATAGCAGTTTCCTTTTATAATATCTATCATTAACACCTCTTTGGCATCTGTAACAGCTTCTTCTTTGCTGGAGATCGGAGCAGTTGATTAAGCAGCCTTTTGCCGTCCACAGGCAATTTCTCAGATTTCCACCTTGTTTCAAATCTACCTTCCTAGCAAAGGTCCTGGAAAAAGGTTGTGGCAGGGCAACTGCAGCCCTTACCTTCATGGTTATAATAAACTGTTTGAAAAATTTCACTCAGGCCAAAGCAGCGAGACAGCTTTAATGAGGATTCGTAGTGACCTTCTGTTTTATAGTAGGTGGATTCTGGCACATTGTCGATTTTAATTCTTACTGATCTTCCTGTGGCTTTTGATACCAGAGATCATAGGTTTCTCTTAAAATACCTGTGGAAGATCCTGGACCCCATGGGCACTGTTCTGACATTGCTTCATTAGTATTTGCCTCAATGGTGCCAGTTTGTCACTGTAAATATCACGTCTTCTGATATTGCCCCTGTGAACTGCCAGGTTCCCCAGGGCTATGAATTGGGCGGGTCTCTGGGTTTCCTCTATGTATATATGAGCTGCAGCTTGCATTTTCGGAATTTATACATGTTCTAATAGCATGCAGAAAGTGCTTGGACATATTTATTTCTTACAAGCATTTCTGTACATATGACAGCAGTGCGTGCCTGCCAAAGTTTAGACTGTAAAATGTTGCCAAAGTAAATACAAACAAAATGGGGTTATGACTGCCTGTTATCTCTTTTTGATTAAATCACATTTTTTTGGTCTTCATTTGGTATTTTAAATCACAGAAGGGCATGGGGGTGAATTTTAGTCTGTTTCTGGTTAGTTGTGTGATGCTGGAGAAGTATTTCTGCTGTTACTGTTTGAGGTAGTAATGACAGTTAGACTTGCTGATGGAATAACTCTGCTAAATCACCAACTTTTCCTGTCCTGTAGAATTTTACTAATGTGCCATCTGTTAGAGGCTTCTGCCTAAAACCAAATAAATATATATCTAAATATATATATATATATATATATATATATATATATCCAAGATGTAGCACCTTATATGGCAGGAACCTTTTTTTAATCTTGATATTCTTATTCTTTTTTCTTTTACTCCAAGTTATTCTAGTAACTTGAGGTACAGTTAATCTTGTTTAGAGGGTATCAAAAGTTAGATAAATAGCTACCACTGGGCCAGAAATCTTGACTGTGGACTTCTGTCTGTGGAAAGACAGAATAAACCTGTACTGTGATTCATTTATTCCATCAGAAGGCTTATACAGTGTAGACATTTAAATCTTGGGCCTCAGCCATGGAACTGAACCATCATAGTTTATGATGGTGAGTGGATATAGAAGATTGTGGTCTGAAGATGTGTAGGCTTAGGAAGAAAAACCACAAAAAGGCAAAATGTCAAGGGACTTACAACTCGTTTGTGCAATGTTTGCATGTCACAGGCTTTTTAGCAGCGCTACTTCTGGCAATCTTGCCCACCCAGGATGTGCAGTGCATCTGCCAGGGGCTGTATGATGGACTGACTTAGGGAAGTGTTGGGATCTATTCTGGGGGAGTTATTTTTGGAGTGAGAGAAGAGAAATTAGGAGAATTAGTTCCCAGAAGGGCTGCTGTGTCACAGCACAGAGATCAGGACAGGTGTCCCAAACACGGAAGGTGCTTGTATTGCTGCCGACTGCCATAGCTTCATCTCCCCCCTGCCATTCAGGCAGTGGTTTCATAAACCAGGTGGTCTGAGCTCCTGGTTCATCGTGGTGTCCGTTCAATTATACTGTCCCTGTCCATCTTAGAAGAGCTAGCTGATAGTTTACCTTCTGACTCAGTGCCTACATCCTCAAATTGCACTTGCCTATTTCGATCATGTTTTACTTTGAAATGATTTCTAAGGTCTCTTAATCACAACCTCTGCGGATTTAGATGTGGCAGCTAAATCTGACAGGGATTATAACCACAGCAGTTCACAGTCCAATGTATTAAATTGAACTGAAATCAATACTGGTGTACATTATAATGTGCCTGGCCCTGAATTGGAAACTGAAGAATGGACACATCACCTGGTTTTTCCTCTTTTGCTGGAAGGCAGCAGCCTCCAGCAGAGGGTAAGGTGGCCGTCACCTGAACTTTGCTAATAGGACTTGGAAAATCCCACAAGGAAATGTTCTTTGATAGCTAGTTTGCTTTCTGTGTTGCTTGTTCACTTCTTCCCTCTGTTTTGGATTATATTTGCCACGTATTAAGTTTGCATGTGTTTCTAATTTACCTAGTTTCTTCACATTCTGTAATCTCATGCATTTTTGCCATTTATCTCGAATTGCTACCAGCTGTAAATATCATGAGTAAGTTTTTTCACACTACTTTCCTAATTACAAATGAAAATGCTAACTAACACCAAAATTACAGCCCTTTTATTCCACATGAGCCAATTTCTGTATTTAATACACTGCTGCAAGTCAGTTGTTATACAGTGCTAGAGTTATTATCTGTGTAATTCACTGTTCTATCTCCACCGGTGGTCATCAGTAAAAAGGATGAGGCAGCAGCTTGCTTAAAGACACGTCTAGAAATTGTGTAATGATTTCAAGTTATTTTGAGTGTTTCTAGTTTTATCTAGCTGGCTTTTAATTCTTTATTGTCTAATTAAATGTAAAAGAGGTGGTAGTACTAGATGCCTCGGTAAAAAGGAAAATTGCATTCGCATTACATCGCGTTATCAGATTAAAATAATGGATTAGTAATTTAATTAGATTTGAAATAGTCTATGTAAACCAGTGATATTCTGTAGATGAGATCCTGTTTCTTCTCTGAGTTCTTTTAAAGCTGGAAATCCATAAATGTTGTTCCTACATAACGACACTTTCATAATAGAAGCATGCCTGTCTTTCCAGCTCTGCCAAACAGTATTGTGTTTTCTTTTTCCTAGTTTCTCAGTCTCTCCCAGCTGGCTGCAAGTTTTCAAACATCCTCATCAGTGCTGTGCTAAGTGTGGCAGAGAATTCCCTCCAAGCCCTAAGGTGTGGACGCCTGAACCAACAGGTATGCTTGTACTTTGTTTTCAAGGGCCTTACCCGCTCTTTTCTGTAGTTGTTTTTGATGAATACAAGACTATGTGACCATCAGATAGCATTGTTGAGCATTAATGTTAAAGTCCTATTTATTTCCATGAAGCAGAAAGACAGCAGCAAACCCTATCACCCGAACTAAATATTCACAGCGCAGTCCCCCTCTCCTGGGGGATGCACTGGCTTTGTGTTAAATAGCATATTGATTACAAGATTGCAGCATTTTGTGTATAAAAAGTGTATGGTCATGGGCCTTTAGATTTCAATTGCCTATTTATGTCTGTGGAAAATTGTATATATTCACAGAGGAACTGCTTGGAGTGGTTCAGCACAATATGGGGGGAACAAGTTGGGACAAAGCAGCAGATTCACGGTCTCCTGGGGACTCTGTTCTTCAGTGGCCCCTTGTACCTTAGTGCATGTACATCAGTGGCAGCAGAAAAGGTGTCAAGGCTTTGTCTGCATTATCACAGATTCACAATGTGGTGTCTCCTCATTCCTTCCTCTCCCCTCCCAGCCACCAAGGAGGATGTGGGAAACACAAAGGATTTCTTCATCCAAAATACTGTATGTGCAGTTGTGAAGTATTTCTGCCATCTCAGGTAGGGAAAGTGACGTTATCTTTCCAGTGGCTACACCCGCTCTCATAGAAGAAATCGGGTGTTGGGATAAAGCGTGTTTTATGAACGACTGGGTAAAGCAATTTCCTGTGCAACTAGGGAATGCCCAAGATGTGGAGCATGTTGTATGTGGATTGGCACTGGTACAAGTAATGTATGTTTGCATAATTTGTAATAGGCCATGGTCAGCTTCATCTTTTAGTTGTAATCCAGTCCGTTTGGCTGTTCACTTTATGGATGACTTAAGTATGGCTGCTTCTTGGATAATATGATATTTCACCCTCTGGTGAATTAACTTAAAATCCCATTGCTATTCTCCTATAAAGTGCCTGCCTCTCTTTCTTTAAAGTGTTCTGAGGTCTGGCTGCAGCAGTGTATTGACTTTAATTAAAAAATAAGAATAAAGTTCTGTATTATATGAGTCTATTTGGTCATTCAGGGCAAGTAATAATAATGAAATTTCCCACTTTAGTTCTCTGGTTTTAACTAGTTGCTTAATTTTCACTCGATTTCTCCAAATTTTCAGTAAAAATTTGGAAGACTAACCTGATAGAATGAGCTCAATGTTGGTATAAATGTTAGAAACAGTGATGAGAAACTTGAATCAGTAAGGCTGTATGCAAAACTGTTGTTAGTGAATAGTGGAGAATGGCAGATACTGGGAATTTCCTGATGATTTGGATGCATTTAAAGTATTCTCTTGACAGCTGTACACTATCCATGTAAAAAATATTTATTTGATCATACAAAGGTCAAGTACAATTCAGTGGCCATGAGAAGTGTAAAATAGGCCTGTATTTGCTAGAAGAAATATATATTTTAGGACTGTTTTGCACCAGGAAATGCTGATCCATTATGATCCCAGTAGGAAAGGAACTCAAACTCTGTAAGGTGTCATTTAAAATGGAACTTATTAGAGCTAACACTAAGAAGATAAAGAAAATACTAAAGTCTTATATCCCTTTAGATGCTGGGAACCCTGAGCTGTGCAGCATCAAAATGGGCTGCGATCCACCTACAGCACATCATGTGGGCCTGTCTGTGGAAAGCATTGCCCCATTTTGGTCATTCAAGCTATTATAGCACTTTCTAACAAGAAAACAACTCTATTCATCATTCCTACTGACAATGAGAAAGGATGTTCACGTGAGAATTTGTTGCTGCACTTGTTAGATAAAGGCAAGGTGCCATTATCACTGGTACCAAGCAGGAACTGTCCACAGACTCCCCCACTACAATTAGTGCTAAGTCGAGCATAAGTTTATCCTGCGCCCAAGGGATGCACACAACACATCGTGGTCCTTAAGGCCAGGGCTGTACAGGCAGCATGGCACACACCCAGGACTGCTCAGGTTTACTGTTAGCAGGATCACTAATGTCTCAGTGTATACTTTGCCTGTATTGCCGTTCATCACATTCTGTTGCCCAGTGTAACACCAAAAGTACTGTGCTCTCTAGCTTGTAAATGCCGATGTGTAACTGGTGCTTTAAGGATCAAGTCTTCTGTGACAAGAACTACAGCGCTCTAGGCTGTCAGGGCTCGGAGTGGCAGGTAAAACAAATAGGCTGAACCATAAGGGAAAGAGCTGTATGCTTCTGATTACACAGAATTACCTGGATTTCAAAATTTGAATATTTGTGTGGTGTTTGGGTTTTGGGTTTTTTTGTTTGGTTGGTTTGTTGGTTTTGTTTTGTTTTGTTTTTTTTTTTTTTTTAATACAGTATGTTAAACCAGATGGGATCCTTTTTCTACTTCTAAGGTATTTAAGGATATTTTACTTTGGAGGGACTCCACAAAGTAATTATTACGCTGTTCTATAACTGCTACAGAATGCAGGAAACTCAGAGAAACTACTAATTAAAATCTTGAAGGAGTGTGTTTTTTGGGCTAGGTTGTGTTTCTTCTTCCCTCCTAGAAAATCCAATTGTTTGAATGCCTGGTAATTACAGTAGGGATGGTCTATATTAGATTACCTTCTCTCCTCCCACTTTCTGGTGTATTTGAAGAGGCATGTTTCAAATTATCTACAGCCTTGAATTAAGATATTCCCAAATGTTTCACTGATTTTTTTTTTCTATATTTTTTTTTTTTTTCCTGCTGTTGCCTTAGATTTAATGTAATTAGTTCTCTCCTTTTCATTAGGTCACTCAGGCTGATGTATATCCTGGATAAAATCTTATTTATATTTAACTAGTAGTTATAACATACTTAACCGAGTAGGAGCTGATATTTATCTTACTGTTTTAAATCCCTATCTTCTGCATTCCAAAAATGTGAGGGTTAAGTTTGTAACGATACCTTAATTATTTGTTTTGATTTTTATCAAATACATTGGTTTGTGGCATCATACATTATTTTAATATTCTCTCAAACTATTGTGGGTTTTGTTTTGTGTTCTGGGTTTTTTTTGTTTGTTTGTTTGCTTCCATCTGGACCACATTGTCTTAAACTTGCTCTGAATACACACCCAAGCAATGCACAGTGCTCTTGAACCTGTTCAGTTTTCATAAGATAAATGAAGCTTTCTCTTCCCCCCTCCTTTGTCTGTTGGGTCCCTTTCACTCCTTGTGGGGAGCAGGAAATAATTCTCCTATTAAGACGAGGATACGCAACCTATTTTTTTTCTCTGCCACATTTAGAGCAGTCTCCAGTTGCTAAATGTTTTGTCCTGTCGACTCTCTTGCAGATCAGGTTATTAGGAAGTAGAATATTGATTATTTAGGATGAGATTTTCAAAGCTTGCCTAGAGGGTTGGGGTGTCCAATTAGAAATTAATGACCTAGAGGCAGCTTTGAAATTCCCACCTGTAGAGCTGAAGCTTTTAAATTAGTCTGAAGTTAAGAGTGCAGCCATAATGAGTGCGCAAATGGTGTGATATTTTCCTGCGACTGGAAGGAGTGTTAAATAGCAGCTCTCTGTCTTCACATCAAATAATTAGGAAGTTACCAGAAGTAGACTTCAGATCAGTAAACTGATCCTCTTTTCTTTGGAACAGGCTAACAGGCACTTATTTGAAAATACTAAGGCACAGTACAGCCCTGGTAATGACAAGTTTTGTCTAGGAAGCCATGTTATATCTGTTTTGTGAAGATAGTTAAGCAGAAACTTTGAAATAAGCCTAGAGCAAGAATAAAAGCAGGAAACATAGATATAGATTTTTAATGTCTTTTTCCTTGCCAGTGTAGTAAGTGAAAAATATATTTTAGTTCTAAGATGCAGAAGTAATAGTACATCAGCTATAAGAATAAAACTAAATGAAGGCTCTTGTGTGCCAAAGATTTTTTCCCCCTCTTTTTTAATGAATCCAAGGGTATGGCAGGTGAATCCATTTAGCAAGTCTAATGACTGGAAAGTGGAATGTTTTTCAAATAGCATGGATGAAACGATCTGTAGCCCATCAGCGTACAGCTGGAATGATGTCATACATGGTTATGCTTTAATTCTTCCTGCATTGCTAAAGGGGGAATGGGGTCTGTAATATCCTCAGACTGCCTTCTTGAATGCAAATCCTCAAGCTGGAAATGGAGAGCCTTCTCTTTCCCCACATGACTAATGTTAATTTCTTTAGCAGAAAAAAATTTAATATGTCTCTCTAATGGTAAATTACCATTTATTGTAAATGTGCCACATAAAGGAAGTAATAAGTCATTATTATTGACCTATTACTGTTCTTTCTGTTTTACCTCTAATTAAATAAAAATGTGCACTTTGAGTTAATATGCTTTTTGTTTGAATATTCTTGTATTAGTCCAGAACTGGGGCTGATATTCCAATACACCATAGTAATCAAAGCTTCCTTTTAGATTTTGCTTAAGCTAGACCTGAAGTTTTCTTCTTAGTTATTCGCCTTTAATTGGCATCCCCCACCCAGTTTCTCTCTTTCTGAGACTTCTAATCCCAATATCATGTTGTTAGGTGATGTTTTTAATAAATTGTTTGCTCCTCAGGTACAAAGGCGGGAGTTTTTTTGTGGGGAAATAGTGCCCTACTGAGCTAATGATAACTTAAAATACGTTAGCACTTTAAAAAGTGGATTATAATATAGAAAAATAAGTGAGAGTAATTATAAAGGAAAGCCAGAAATGTGCAGGGTGTGAGTGATGTTACAGTGCAGCTGGAGGAAGAGCTGAATGATTGAGGTGGTGGAGAAGTCCATGTGCCAGACAGTGTTAGAAAAGAGCCTCAGTTCTTTCTTCTCAGGACAATCTATGCATTTACAGAAAACTGCCACTAGGGCAGAAGCTATCCCGAAGTGGGCTCAGGAACACATCATAATCTGGGAACCTAGAAGCAAAGTACCCTATCTATAATATAAAACTAGCGATGCTCATTCTTTCTCATGTTGGCTTGTTTGGTTTTCCCCATGGGTCAGTATTTCTTTCTGCATAATAGCACAGGGTTAGCAGGAGGAATCACAAGAACCATTCTGTAGCTTGATATACACCCTGGGGGAAAGGCACTTTTCTTGGAGCTGGAAAACCTAGACTTGAACCTCGTTAGGTAAGGAAGGCATTGAGCCTGACCTCTTACACCCCAAGCAGAGATATGAGTGTTGTGGTCGTATGTGAAGGTGAACAGTGCGATCACCACCTTGTTATCAGTCACATTTAGAAAACCCCCAAAATAAAACAGGGAACCCTGATCAGATCTCACAAAGAATAGATGCAAAAGCCAACTCTCAGAAGAAGATCCAGTACTCGGAGTGCTGGCGCTTGTCTGCATCTCTGAATAAATATATTAGCTCTGGCATTTAAGATGCTCTGTGCACTCAGATTTTTCTTTGGACTTCAGTGCACTGGTGGTTTTGAATCCCACTCTGAAATGCCAAGTTCCTCCATGCATTGCAGAAAGCAGGCTCTGAAATCTGAATTCCCTCCTTGGGATCAGAAGCCTAGAAGTTAAATGTCACTGCTCATTCTTTATGGACTCCTGTGTCTTTTATTAGAGTATCTAATCCCAAGTGTGTAGGCAAAGTGCAAAGACAATATGTTACCTCGTGTCTCTTTAGTGATCCTATTGCAGTAATTGTCATAGAACTCCAGAGTCACCCTTGTTCAACTGCATGTGGGCAACAATACTAGAACTACAGTGTGGTCAAATCTTCGCTTTGTAGCTCTGTTAACTCTAATTAAAATATGGTGATGTCAAAGTAACAGTGCACCAAAATGATTGTAGTATGTTGGAAATGCAAGCACCGAAAAATTATTTTCAGCTGACGATAATGAGCACATTAATAAATGTTGGTACTTTCTAAGTCAAAATTTAAAACTGAGCCCAGTCTTTGTTCTCCAATGTACATGACTAATCCCACTAAATTTGATTCAGTACTAGTTCTCTAGATTCTTGGCATTTTGTAAGAAAAGATATTGCAAGGTTTTGAAATAAAATTGCTGCCTTTACTTGAAAGAGCGATGCTAAGGAGCATTGCTAATGGAGGCCCGTAAGTCCTCATAGACCGTTAGGACTGTTGAAAAGGGTGGTGGGCTGTGGATGTTGCTATAGGAGTAAGCAAACCTGTTGAACCACCTGTCATCTTGAATTTCTCTTTGCACGTAGGCATTTTGCTGAACTGCGAAGTCTTCTGAAGTGCTGAGTCTGTTTAAATTTTGCTTCTTGGTAGCCATAGTTCCCTTTGTCGCCTCTTCTGCAGCCTTTCTATTGCTTTGCTGTTCTTCTTAGATGCGCTCTGCTCCTTCCTTTGCCTCTGAAAAACACCTCTGACCTTGGACTCTTTTCCCAGATTTCAGCCTTTTCTTTCCAGCAGTCCCCTGGTACCCTTCACTCTATGCTTTTGTTCTTTCCTTCCTTCATGAGCCCTTTGCTTACTTGAACTTTATATGAAGAAGACTTTGAGGAACACTGGTAACGGAGACCAGATAATAATGAAATAATGCATTTTAGCTAATTGCCTATACCCAAAAAAACCCACCATCCTTTCTAGTAGAAGTGACATTGTTCCATAGTAAGAACTCTTCAAAAAGAAGAAAAATTTCCTAGAATTCCTAAATGTTGATCTATTGGGCTCAAACATTTAAATCTCTGGTGTCTGTGTTATTCTTCAGCAGTGGTCCTCAATAAGATGGAGAAAAAAAATAGGAAGTATAATTTCTCTTTTAATGCTCCTTGTGTAAGAGTTCTGATGTAGAAAATCAATACTTGCTATTCAAAGGAAAGCTATTGAAACAAATAATATTACTGGTTGGCAGGCTCAGGGGGCTGTTTGCTTTGATTGCATTCTTGCTGACATAGTATGTCACTATTTTAATTGTTTAATTGCAGACAATTAATTAAACAATTTAAGAAATCTAGTGTTTGGGATATAGTTGAAATAAATCTCCAGAACAGATGAGAATATGTTGTTATTTGTGCTAAAAAAAAAGTTGTTTTAATAAGCAAATGGATTTTGTATGTCAACTGAAAGACAGCCACTGTCCCACAAACTCTTGATTTTGGGTTTTCTTTTCTTTTAAATTTGTTCTTTGTTGAATTCTTAAGTGAAAAGTAAGATAGTTGGATTTTTTAAAGGTACCTCTTAGCCCATATTTCATCACAGGCATTTTCCTTGTTATACCTGGAACATAGATTACTCAATGGTCTTTCTTTGTCTCTGCCAGCTCATATAATTCACATTTTTATTACCTTGATCAATTGAAACATTTTATTAAAGGTCAAAAGAAAAGAAAAATTGTAAAATTAGAAATGGAAATGGATTTGATTAACGATTGAAGGCATAAATATGGAAGCAAATGATCCAATTTATTACCTTTTTTCTGTTTAATAAGTATCTTTGTCTTTGATTCTAGTTCTACTTTTTACTCCAGCTGCTTTGACTACATAACTATCTGTTCTTTGTCTATCTAGCCATTTATTAATATAAGCATGGGAGAAATCTGCGTTAACCTATGCATGTGTAAAGCGGCTGGTAGCAGTGGCAGTATGTGACATAGCATTGAACTTGGTCAAATGTGTTAAGCATTCTTTTCCAGATGCGCAAATTCAACATAGCACTGAAACTGCGTGCGTATGAGATTTTTGTTTTCCCTGAAGACTTAAACTGTACTGCTAAACATTTGTTCCTATTGAAAGGCTATTTTGCAAAGAGAATATGCACGCATAGTGCTTAGAACAGCCGTCACTAGGGTTGTGCCCGCAGTCCAGTAGTGATTTGTGACACTGGTTGTTGGCTGTAAACACAGATGGTGCGGATCGAGACTTCTGCTGACAGTCAGACCTGCTCTGAGCACCCATCGTCTCCCAGTGCTGGCACTTGCCTCTGGAAGGAGATGGGTTGTTTAGCAAGAAGGGAGCCCAGGTACAGCAGGTCAACAAATCTGGTGACGGGGTGACCAGGACTGGAGAATCTTCTGCATGTCTGAGCATACTCTACTCCACAGTGTAGGCTACTCCAGTTTGGTGGTGATGATGTAACTGCTGATTTCAGTGGTGGTAGAGTGTTTAATGGATATAAGGTAGTGGAAAATGAAGCAAGTTTAGCTGTGTAGTGGAGGGTGTTCTCCCTGTTCAGCAAAATACTAGGTACTTCCTTAACTTTTAAGTGTGTGAGTGGTCCCCTCGAAGTTCATGCCAGTTAAATGCGAGCGTATGTAACTTGCTGAGCTGTAGATTATGTTATTTTTTTGGTTAAGGGGGATCTTGAGGCCCTTTGGGAAAACAAAGCCCTCTATGCAGTCAGTGACCAAGGCATCAAGCAGGAGGAAGTGAACCCTGGGCACGATGTGTTGTCCGAAGTGCAACTAGGCTACCTTGGAAACAGATGATGAGGGCAGTTGGGCTTAGAGGGGGCAGCAGGGCTGACAGCACAGTCGATGCCCCCCAGGAAGCTGAGCTGGCAAGGCTTGGTTCCCCATCACGACCCAGCTAAGATTATTCAGTGGGCTGATGGTCCAGCCATCCCTTTGACAGAGGCTGTGAGGGATGCCTCTTCACAGATCTTCAGATGTCCAGCAGACAAGTGGGTGACTATTATTATGGTCTTTCTGTAAGTAAGGCAGTAGTACATAAAAAATCATGTAAAGAGCAGAAAAACACTTCCTGGACCTTTAATTACACAAAACAAATTGCCAGGTGTAACGACATTGATGTAGCTGAAGACTGAAACAGACTCAAGTCTTTTATCAGTGATCTGAGTAATGACTCTATTGAGGGTATTTTTTTTTGCTGTTTTTTTTTTTTTTTTGACTAGTAGTAGTAGTAGTAGGAATCATGGCATACCATTTTTACCACTATAAACTCCTGTCCCTTATAGCTTGTATAAATCTATTTATATGTAGTACTTTACCTTCTAGTGTGAAGTGTTTATCTTAATGCCTACTGCTTCTATCTGACCCTGAATTAACAACTTCCTCATAAGCTTTTCATTGATTATTACAGCTCCATTATCCAGCACAGCCGTGCCTCCAGCAGTGACTATGGTTCCAGTGGTCCTCTTTGGCTGCAGGAATCACCATTCATGCTCCCAAGCCTCAGTGAGCTGCGGTCTTTCCACCTGGTCAAGTGTTGATGGTAGAGGTCAGTGGGGAGCACAAAGAATGTCCAATGAGAAAGTAAAACTGGTGAAAGTTAGAGATCAGTAGGATGGGAAAACAATGCTTATAAGGGTTGTTTCAAAAGAGCTGGGAACCACTGCACTGATTCTTGAATACTGAATGTAAGATGACTAAGAAATCCACTTGAGAATATTTAGTGGCAACAGGTACTTCATCTATTGAAAGCTCAGCTTGCATTGAGGTCACTTTGAACACGCTCTATTTGCAGAACTTTATTCACACCTCTGGAAATCAAACCCTGTGCCTGAAGTCAGGACTGACAAAAAGAAAATTAAGGAATTAGTGACCATCTGAGGGGAAAAAAAAAAAAGTGATGCCAGTGATTTACATAGCGTCATATAGAACTGTTGAAAAAGTTGTATACGCTTTCCAGGTCAACTTGTTTGGTATCATCCTGGTCTCTTTCAAAACATATATATATATATATATATATATATTTTTGGTTTTTCCACCTAACAGCTGAAGTGGGTGTTCCTTTGATTACAGTTCAGTTCCCTTCCCTCAAAAAACTCTACCATGTGCAATGAACGAAGCAAATATCATTACAATCTGTTTTGTGTACATTGCGTCATTTCACACTAAGGAGTGAATGGAATTTTATGACCAGCCCTAATTCGATACTTCTCAGGTTTGGAATTCTGGATTTTTGAAAACTGTGTTGTAACAGATCATACTGTTGTAACACTAGGTTTTTGTGTGTGTGCAATTATACAGTACTGCAAACACGTTAATATCCAGTGGTTGAGCAGATTGATGGATGCTAAATATATCAACAGGGAATTAATGGAGAATATCTCAAGGGGTTATTTTAGAGACAAACAAGACAAGACAGTTATTTTGAGCAACAGTCATATAATTCTTTTACATGGAACAACTCTCTGAGAGATGTCTGATTCACTGATAATTAAAATTATAAATGAGTCTTGTTTGGCCTGAGTGATTATGTTCATGCTCCAGTGACCATGGCCTCTAAGTACTAAGGCATATAATTAGACCCTTCTTTGACCTTTCAATATCACAGTGACCATATCTAGGCTATAACAGATCCATAGCCTAGATAGTTGTTTAGGGCCAGATGGTGTTTTCATGCAAAATTAACACAAGAGGTTGCTTCAAAGCTCCTTGTTCCATGCATAGCACAAGAATAGCTTATGGAATTGGGGGCTCTGGTATGATATGATGAACCGTAACTGAACTTACTGAGGATGGGCACTTTGTATGTATCATGTTCTGTCCTGTGCAGCAATTTTCCATGTCATTCTAGCTGATTTAACTTGTAATTTTTAAAACTTTTTTTTTCCCATACAGCAGCAAGACGTAGGTTGTAATCTGACTGTAGGAATAATTCATACATTTTACCAATAGCAATCATTTGTGCATTTAGCTAAATATAATAATTCAACTTTTAGAATTGTGTGTGACAAGGTATATAATTCGTATGAGGCATCTATGTATTTCGTACATCCAAAGTAAGCGTTACCTTCCCAAACTTCAGGAATAAGGTTTTGTTTTGTTTTGTTTTCATTCAAATGTAATTATATAGTATGGCAGACTTTCACATATAAAATCCAATTACTAATTCCTTTTCCTGGAATTTTAGTCTTGCCATTTCCACTTCAAGCATTTTAAATTTTGATGATCTTCATAGGATGAAGGGTCACACTAAGGCAAATGACAAAACACAGGACAATAACAAGTCTGTCAGACACTGCTGCTAATTTCCTCAAGTTAGATGAAGATAGCCAAGATAAACATTCCCTTGAAATATCCTGATGAGCCTGCTCTTTCAGGAGGTAGTTGATGTTCAGCGTATGAACGCAGCACTTATTTTAGGTACCTAAGAATACAAATAATTATTTTGGAAATTATAATCATCATGAAAATAAAAGGAAGTTATGAAATAGATACTAGGAAGAAATACATATTAGCTACATCTTGACTGCAGCTGTTACTTCAGCTTCTTAGGAATTCATCAAGAAATAATGAAACAAGCCTTAATATTCTGTGAAATCTTTAAATCTGTGCATAGGAAGAGAAGACATACAATTTTTATATATTCATTGATTTGATGCTAACAAGTCGGCAAGATATGGGGCTAAACTGTGCTCTAGTGTAGCTTTAGTACTGCAGTACGGAGAATTAATGTTGACTGTTTTTTTCCGAAGTCAGTTGTGAGAATTTCAGCAGTGCACAGTTTCCTTTCAATACACTCAAACAGACTTTGGAGATGAGGTCCAGCAGTAACTTTTTCTGGCAGTGCCTCATTTTGCACATGTTCATTTAAATTATTTACATAATTTTCTACCCTGACCCCAGCTAAAGTCTGCATTTTGTACCTACAGCTGCAGGTAATGAACCCAGGATGTATTTAGGAGCCCAGACGAGGGGTTATTGAATTTACATACTTTGTGTATGAGGCATACGAAAGTCATATAAAATAGTCTGATGTCAACAACATAAAGGAGCGGAGTACTTTTCAATTATTGATTTTAAACTAGCCTTTTGGTAAACATGGCTTTGGTTCTGCTGTTTCTGGCACTTAAATGTGAATTAAATTGGTGTCGTTTTCTGTTTGGTTTTTACCCTCCTAATCTGTTTAAACTGGGCTGCTACAGATGCTGTTTTTACAATGGTAGCTCCAGGATTTTCTGTTTCCTTTTCTTGGCTTCACATATAAGTCAGGAGGAAGCCACTAACCTACCCGAGTTATATAATAGTAGCTTTGTGTGGTTATGAAATAGATGAAGATTTGGTCTCAGTGTTCAGTTTTGTTGGGTATCATTTCCTTCATAACTATTTATGATGAAGTCTGACTTGCTGGAAGTGCTGTGCCTGTTCATGGTGTGGAATTGTTTCATCAGCCTTGTTCCTCTTGTTCCTCTGAATCTCATATAAAACCTGTACTGTGCAAATGTTTGTTCTACTGCAAAAGTACTTGTAGGCAAAGGTTGCGCTAAAAAGGGCTGAATAAACTGTAATTCTTCATTTATGGGGCTGAAGGTCCTGTAAAGTGTAATCTGAATCTGAAGCTTTTTTTAATTACCAGGGAAAATTGCTCCCACTTGTTGTTTAATTCCATCTTTAATTCTAAAACACTGACAGGAGGTTGTGTCATCCACTGCTGAAATGGATCTAACACTTGTATTTAAACCATGTTAGCAGAAAGAAAAGGGCCTCGGTAGGAAAGCAGTGGAGAGATGACCCTTTATATAAACTGGATATTCTGGTTTGGAGTTTACCTCTCTTAGAAAAGAGATGATGGGGAAAGGATGGATTCACAGCTGGATGGGGAAGGGTTTCCTGTCACCCTTTTGGAAACCAGCCTGTGTCCCAGGGGGACACTGCATGCTGGGAGCTGTTGGAGTTTTAGTTCCAGGGAGCAGAGTGCAGGAGAGATTGGGGCCAGAGTGGATCCAGAAAACACTGCACCTTCAGTACTGAGTGCTCGGGACATCACTTAGGGTTGGGGTCTGGCCCGTTCTGATCCTCAGACGTTTTTTGTTCCCTTTCTGTCACCTCTCATGTCCTGTCAGCTCCACAACTTTTACTTTGAAAGGGACAACAGGGAATAGATACAGTTTGACCATATCCACGACGGAAATTTTGAAGCCCCCTTGAGAAAGAGAAGATAGGAGCCCCTAAGGAGACTTAGAATAGAATTTTCTAAGATATTTTTTACCAGTGCAGGACTTGCTTTAGTTACCATGTAGTTTGTTTTATTCTCTTGTATTTTATACAGTAGTACTGATACTGTCATTCAGTTTTTCAAAATATGAATATTCCCTTTTTATTATAGAAAGAGGATTATGAAAGGATGCTGTGTTTAGGCCTTGCCCTCTTTGTGGTTACTTGGGAGAATGCTGTCCTAAAATAACCCTTCTTCCAAGGCAAGCATATCAAAAGCATCTCCTTTCAATTGATTGTATTTTAACTATTGACTATGAAATCCTGATTTAAATATGAATAGATGTGATTTTTTTTTTTTTTTTTAACTGGAGTTAAATTATTCTATTTGATTTTAGGTCTTTGCCTGTGTATTCTCATTTTGTAAGGCAGCTGTATAGGCTTATGCAATACTAGATAATGCTGACTGAACCTCCTGTGTTTGTTTGCATTATGCCTTTGTTTTAGTCTGCAGTTCCAAATGATAGGTTGCAGTAAGTATTCAATTTTCTGATGAGGCTTAAAAGAACTTTGGCTCTCCAGTGCATCAGCACATGGCTTCTGTTTCACCATGATAAGAAAGTGTTTGCCTTTAGGGAAAAGGAAAATGATTGAATGCGTGTGTTTTACATTACTTGAACCATGATCATTTTACTGAAACAGGCCAAGACATTAACAAGGGTTTGGCCATAAGGGAATTAAGAGTCAATCATGTATCTTATATCCTAGTCAGATGTTGCTTTTCTTTTCTTTTTAAAAAAATACAGCGCTGGAGTTAAATGCAGTTGGTTCTATGTAAACATATATAGATAAGAGCATATGTGTGTCCATCCACATGCACTGGTGGCCTGTATGCAACATCTGTATGTAAAGTATAGTGTTATCACTGAATGCTAATAGTGATCGTCAACTAGCAAAATGTATTCAGAGAAGAAAATATCGCTTTTAGCATTTACATAGTGGTCAGAAGTAATGAAGAATGAGATGTGGTTATACCAAGTCCAGGGCAATTATTCATATAGATTTGAATATAAATCAGAGGTGTGTAAAATTCATATGTAAAACTGTGTTTAGTTATATATATATTGTATTATAGTTACCTGGTAGTTATTTTAGCCTCCATCTAGACTTCACGCAATTTTCAGACCTTAGATCCGCTCTCCTTCAGGTGTTGTCTGGCCATAGTCTTCTTTCCTCTAAAAGTTTTAGTTTTTATCTTTGAAGTCTCCCCTGAGCTGATCCAGAAGTATCATTGCTTATAAGACTCTGAGATTTCACGTGTCACTTTGCCCCCTGAAAGACTGGGAAGCCACTCGGGTGGTAGTTTGGATTATAATCTTGATGTTGTAGCATGATCCTCTGTGCTGTATCAATACCAATGTTCGTCCATCCACTTTCTTTCAAACAGTAGCTGCATTGATCTCTTCTTGTGCTGCATGATGTAAGGGACCAGTGCTGGACCATTTGCTGGTATTTTGTAAGAAGGAGATGTTCCAAAATATGAAAATTGTTTACAGAATACTTCATAATCAACTTACTTCCATAGATTAAACCATGCCAATGATTAGGGCATGCGAACAAAATACTGGAATCTTCTTACCAAAAATAGAATGGCACAATTCATAATGCCTTATAATTTCAAACAACGATATGATAAAAATGAATCTTCATTAGATGAAATTCAGTCTTTCTCCTGAAGCTGATAGGGCACTAGTGGTTTATCACAGCATTATTAGGAAAAGACCCTTAAGATCATCAAGTCCAACCATTAACCTAACGCTGCCAAGTTCACTTTAAAACCCTGGAAATAGTTACCCTGTTGTTTGAGAACGATACTGCAAACTCTTGGAGGTATTTGGCTGCCGGCCCCCTGGGAGTCACCATCTGGACCACTGAAGCTTACACCACATCTGCATCCCTGAGCAGCTCCAGGATTAACCCTCAGCCAAGCCCTGTTCTTTCGTGCATCCTGGTGAGACACATGGGACGATGTCCTTCAAAAACTGAAAGGGTTGCAGTTTGCACGTTTCTATCCATTAATTGCATTGACCAGATCCTTTGGCTGTTTATGTCAACCTGTGCTGATACGGCATATACATCTGTCTGTAATGTACAGGAAATAGACCTTTCCTGTATATTTTGTTTAGTTCTAATGACAGACCTGATGAGACCACAGCTCTTGCGACGTTTCCTTATGTGTGCCTGGAGTTCCACACTGATCTACAAGAGAAACTGTTTAGACTCCAGCCAAGGTTTCTGGTGGTAGATTTTGGTAGTTTCTAAGGCCTGTTGTTTTCCCTGGGCTGCCAGGGTTTCCTGGGGGGAACACGGGAACTTTAGGCCTCATGGAACATGCAGCATTAACCTGTGAAATCAAGATTTTCACTGCAACAGAAGCTGTCACCCAGGAAAGCAGTGTACAATGCATTTGTGAAATGTATGAAAAGAAGTCCAGGAATTCAGTTAATTAACCACATCAGTTTCTTAACGTGATCAATTTTAATTAAACTGAATTTTAATAGAGATCTGTGTAGTCTGTAGAGAGCAATTGCTAATTCTACAAAGCATGTGCTGCTTTTCACTTCAGATTTGCTCCCATCTAATTAATATGGATAGGGCATTAAGCCTTTTTGGACTCTGGTGGTTTTCATTTCATGACTATTAATGATTTTAATGAACTGGACTAATTCAGTAGTTTTCATCCTAGTGTTTCAGAGCTTTGTTCATCACAAATTTCAGGTTTATAATTGGTTTCCAGGTCTTAACAGTGGTCATTGATCAGCTTCAGCAGTTTCGTTTACAACTCAGTAGGAACATAAGAAAAGTTTTTAACCCTTTGCTAGCACAAGGGCACATCAAAACTGCCTTAGTATCCAGAGAAAGATGGGATCTATGAGTTCATTGAACACGTTAATTGTGTCTGAATGCAAGTTGGGTAGAAATGTTGCTGTTTACAACTTAAGACAGATGAAAAAGCAAACACACAAGGTGAAACTGTCACTTAATGTATAATAGAGTCACAGAGTTTACAATACAGAGGACCTGATTCTGCGCTCTTCCTCATGCTGGTCTTAAAGCATTGCTATTCTAAATGTGTATTACCTATCTGATTTATATATATATATATATATAATGGTTGTGAAAAGTGTGGGGACTTCTTGTTCGTACAGTGCCAGGTATATACAAAACTTTGCATTAATAAATCATTAATAAATCAACAGACCTTTTAAACTCTTTCTTATGTCTTTAGTTGGAAACCCTTCATAGGTTCATTTCTTTGGCTGCACAAAGACTACCTCAGTGTCCTTTTTCAGTAGAACCCTTTAGTGTGCTATGTATTATTACTAATAGCAAACACCTTCTTTCAGGAAGTCTTAACTCCACTGTTGATATGAGTAAAAATCCATCCATATATAATTTTTGCATTTAAAAATATTAAATATTTTCAGTGGGGTTTGAGTAAGAAACCTTGTACCTGTAAGACAAGTTTTATTGATTCCTACATAAAGCATTAATGCTGGAAGTTCTCTTTCAACAAGGAAAGCCCCTGGTTTTGTTCACTCTTGTAGCTACCTGCACTGCCTTTGGGACAACCAGTTCGGAGGAAGCTTGGGAAAATTTTTTAAAAAATATAAATATAAAACAAAAAAGTAAAACCACCACCACCAACAAAAACTTTTGGAAATTTGTTTTACATGTAAACACTTACTTTCATTTATAAGCTGCATGGAATGCTTTGCAGTTGCTACAGACAATGTACAGAGCTATGGAACTAAGAAGCAGCCATATGTGTCCTGGTGCCTTGGCGATGGTATTGGTGTTTTGTTCATTAAAAATTTTGGCCATTGATGAAGATGAGTGTAGAAGGTAAAGCAGCATTAGCTCATGACCCCGTGTACTCAGCAGTGACCTGCCCACCGTGGGACCCCACTGTTCGTGGGCCTGGGAAGGCAACATGGTCTGGTGAACTGCACTACCTGTGGACATTGACTTTCTCTCAAATGAGTCAGAAAGAAGCTGTGCTCTACAAGTCTCTTCTTCAGTCACCTACCAACCCTTTCATTTATCTTTCTTATGGGCCATGCACATTTGGAGTCAGTGAAGATGAAGAATTCCACACCAGCAGTTTCCCAATATTTATATACATGTCTAGTCTTCAGTTGCTTGATTTGTAGCTGTTAATGACAGCTTGGAATTATATTTGCAGTCTGAAAAAAAAAAAAAAAAAAAAAGAGCACCTTTTGTCCAAAGGAAGATCAGAGACCTCAAATATGAACCTTCAGTAAAGCATCAGGAGGCTCCGAATTAAGAGAAAAATAACGTGGTGTAGGTTTGTTTTTTTGTTGTTATTTTTTGTTTTGTTGGGTTTTTGTTGTTATTGTTTTTTGTTTGCTTATTTTGTTTGTTTGTTTTTTATTTTTCATTTGAAATCTACCAGAAGAAATAATAGCAGCTTTGATATGTTACTAGAGATGTATTTTGTAGGTTTGGTGTTGAATGGAGCAGTATTCGTGCCACCAGTATCAGTTGTTACCGTTTGCTCATCATCTACTGCTGGGTGTTGGATAATGGCATTCAAGTTCTGAATGGAAAAGAGCAAGCTACAAGACAGAAAGGCTTATGTATATTCAGAAGATTAAACAGTGATCATAACTATTCCTTCTGGTCCTGTAATCTCTGCAGGCATTAGCACAGGGTTCCCATTCCTTCAGAAAGACACCTTGCTCTCTGGCAGAATTATCTCCTTCTTACTGCTGCCAGCTGTGATCTCTTTGGTTGTACCTGAGATGAGATGAGAAATCAGCTGCAGCAAAGATCCATCATGCTTTCCAACCATCTGTTAATCCTGATTCAGTCCTTGTAAGGGCTTTGGTTTTTTTACTAGTTGTGCCCTCAGACTGTGCCACTTCTTAAGAATATTGCAAGGATATAATGCGTGGATGTGTAAGACCAAAATTTTCGGATTGTTAAACAATAATGGTTGAAAATATGCTAATGAATTTCATTATTCTCTGAAACAATACTCTTATTTTGAGCTCCCTTTTTTCATTCACCTAGTATTTTTAGCACTTAACATTTCTAAAACAGTGCTGTCTGAGTCAGAGCTAAGAAACATGCTGAAGTAGTAGAATCTAGTGAACAGGATAGTAAAAGATGGTGAACGGCATTAGACACTTAACGGCTCAATATTTTCACTGAAGAGTAAATAAAGCTCTCATTTTACTTCCTTGCTGTTTGCGAGGTTTGAGCTGATTTGTAGTCTAGCAAGTTTCTGTTATAAAGCATTGTGGTGATTCATTGGAGTGAAAGTAGGACGGAGATTTGACTGTATGTTTGTTAAATTTCAAAAAAGAGGAGTTACCCTTAGATTTCTACCCTGTCTTGAATAGATTTTGAGACCGCTGGAAAAGTACATAAAAAAAATTCTTCTGGACAAAATTAACGAAGTAGAATGTCTCTGTTTCCCAATCTCTTTCCATTTGTTCCATCTGCCCTCCAGAACAGACTCCTGGCAGGTGAGCAGTATTCTGACTTTATCATGACTTGCAGCAAGATTTGCACAACACAATCTGTGTGTATGTGTGTGTGCCCCAGGCAGGATTTTTTAATTTCATGTAATTTCCAATATGCTGCAATGATTCTGTAAAGTCAGGAAACCTTCTATACAGAAAGATTAAGACGAAGCTTTACGGCTGTAAGAAATACAGATATGTAACCAAGTTTTATAATCTCTTAACTCCTTTCAGTGATGAGTGTAAGTGTTAATGTGCTGACATAAAATCCATTGACACTGAGACATCATTGCTAAAGATATCATGTAGGTAAATTCTTGATCTCATAGTGTGATCCACAAGAATTGACTGGAAAGTGTTTCAGGGCGAGTGTATGTAAGGAAGTGTATGGTTTTATTAGAAGCAGTTTGCCAAACAGATTTTAACCATTATGATTGGTTGGCTGTTGTCATATCACTAAACCAAGAAGTTGTTAAAAAAGCAGATGCCAACTTATTCACTTAATTTGAAAGTGGCTTTTTCAGTTTGCAGTTTCTCCCTTTGATATAATGCAATTGCTACTGAAGACAGTAGAACAAAAGGAGAATAAATCATAGGGAAATAAAGATGAAATAACACCAAAATACAACAAAATGCAATCAGTTTAAGTATGTGGTTTTGTGATCAAGGGTCAGAAGGGAGGAAAAATGTTAAAAACAGCAGCAGAAAGGGATAGAACTATATTATGTTGTATATCTAATACAGTCCTGAACATAGTGTTGCTGCAACACAAAAAGCAGCTCTGATTTAGAAAATGGTCACGTTTGAAATGCCTAGGTCCCAGTTTTCTTTTTTCTTTCATCATTGTAGTCAACAGAGTAACAAAAAATAGCTCTCATGATGTCATAAACCTTACTGAAGAAAGCAGTGTCTTTCTTGAATTATTTATTTTACATAAAACATTTATAAAGTGCTAGCAGACAACATGTAAAAGCAGTATAATAAAATCAATAAGCATTAAAATCAGAATGAATCTGGGCACCTCATACATTCAGTGGGATTATTCTTCAACTGTGTCCTGTATGTGGCTACAAAATACCTTTTCTGCCATCCTTGATCCCTTGGCCTCTCTGGGGAAGCTCTTGATACCTGAACACCAATGCTGGACTGTCCTCAGCCAGCTCCCAGCTGTTGTCAAGGGATGGTTTCCCAGTGGGAAGCTGCATCTCACAGCTTGTGTTGGCCTTACCATCCTCCTCCCTGCCTACAGTGCCTTTCTCATGCCAGTGAGCACCAGTACTCCTGCAGAAGTTTGAAGTGTAGCATGGAGTTGGTCAACGTGGCCCATGAAGCACTGTCCCTATGGTTGGGCATCTCCCAGCGGCCCCTATAGCTGAGCTTTATGTCCGGTGTGCTCCCTTGGAATAGTGGAGCTTCAGGTCCCATAAACTCCCTTGTAACAGCAGAGTAAGGACCAAGGAAATGACCTATTGCAATGAACAGTGATCCTTAATTTCAAGTTTGGAAAGATGATGAAGTTCTCAATGTAAGAAATAACGAGCAGCTAAGGAGTTCAGGTAATGTGGAAAGGATATGATAGCTTTTGTTCTTATTGAATAAATAAATTTCTAGTTATCTGAATTAATAATATCACACTAATATGGGGTTTCTAAGAAGTGACAGCATTATATTGAGCATAAAAGCGTAACATGATGACATCATTTTGTTTAAAAAATGAATGTGTGCATGTGCACAAGGCAAAGGCACTGAACTTTGCAAATGTAGTTTGGCAAGTGAAATCAGATCATCTTGTCACACACACAAAAACCTTTGCAATGTACACTCTGGTGTCATAATTCCATCACAAAATTTATTTTTGGAAATGCTGAGTGATAGTTTTGTTGTGAGGTGGTGCAGGTGCAGCCAAACACCTCTTCGAGGTGCTGCTTCATCCCTTCATATTGTTCTCAGGTGCATCTTTTCAGTTCATTCTCTGGTGAGATTCATACCCTGGTGAGGTAGGTTATCCTGCTACTAACTTTTGTTGTACTTAACATTTCTCATCTGCTGTGTCATTTGATGGCTTCAGAGCGATCTCTCCAGGTTTCCTGAATTAGTACAGTGTGATTCTCCTGAGACAGTATTGATATTTCCCACTGATAAGCTGTCGATAGGTTTCCCAATAATAACCTGTCAGATGCTGTATGCTCTGATGTGATTTTTTTTTTTTTTGGCGTGTAATTTGTTGGTGGGGTATAAAAGGTCCCATCTAGTTTCTAGATAATATCAGCCAACAGATGGGACTCATACTTGTGCCACTTCCTCTTGGTAATCCTGTTGGTTCCAGATCTCAATCACAATTAAGTATCTGGAAATAAGTGATTTTTTTTTTTTTTAAATAGTCTTTAGATCAGCTGCCGGGGGGGCAGGGAAGCTGGCAGAAAACTTACTTTGATTTGGAGCAAATCTTAGCTATTTATTTTCTCATCACAATGGAAGAAGGGAAAATTGAACAAAGCATATTCAACTTTAAATGAGCACAAGAAAAGAAGACTGCTGTTTCTCCGCTTTTCCCACAAGAACATGAACTTGCATCTGTCAGAAAATTGACCATAAGACCAGGCAATAGAATCACTTTCATATGCTGGGGTTTTGGTTTGGTTTGGTCTCAATAAATATTTATATATGTTGTGCTATCTGGAGGGTATCAACAGCAGAAGCTGAGAGCACACGTGCAGAGGCTGTATATGATTTTGACTTGTGGAGTGAGAAGTGAAGATTTGGATTTTCCTAAGCAGAGAAACATATTGAACCTGGCCTTGCGTTGCTGTTACTGGACATTGCTGCTGACAACTTCACTAACAAGTTGGGAAATTTATCTTCAAAGATATTTTTTTCACTCTCCAAGACAGTTTTGAGGGGTTCCTCACAAATTTCCTATTAGTTTTGACCCATGTAGTTTTGAGGTGGCCCAAATTAAACCCTCCTGTAAATTACTTGGATGATGTTTTCAATTTTGCATGTGTGTATGTGTACTTGCTTGGTTTTTGTTGTTACATTATTGCGGTTTGTTTTGTTTTCTTTAAGGGCATTGTCTGCATGACAGTCCCCTGCAGCAACAGGCAAAAATATGTAGTTAAAGTGATGTTTTGCCAGATTTCGCAGTTTGTGAGTGTATTAAAGACTCAACAGATAAAAAATATTTTAATCGTACAGGAGCTATTTACTTTCAGAATTGCAATGGTCACTAGTACTGATGAATGTGCTTTATGCAGTATAATAAGAAGCCTAATCTTATTTTTCCATAGTGTGTTTTCCCGAGTTGATCAGTGTACTGGTCTCATGGCTGAACTGCTGAAGCACCTAAAAAGCCTCTGAGACTTGATAGAAAAGCTGCTCAGGTGTTAGAATTCTACTTTGAGTCGGGTTTTCTCCATTTAAGTACTTGCCGATAGTCAGGTATAATTATAATTGAGCCCATTCTTCCTTTCTTTGCACAGGAAAGGCTCCTTCTAGGAGGCAGGAGGAGTTTTGCAGAAAGGAGACAGGTTGTTGTCTTCTAGATGGGCAATATTTTCACCAGACCTGCTCCTATTTGCTTTCTGTCTTCAGTCTGTCCCAAATACACATCTACCCCTACACACCACAGACACTACCAACCTCTACAGGTAGCGACGTGTCACAGGTCCCTAACCAGTAACCACCAGTGCCCTGATGGGGAGAATCAGTTTGGATAAAGTTCTGAGATTTCGTTACTGATCTCGTGGTTTCCGATGACTTGGGATGCTGTGATGCGGGAAGTTCAGCACCTTCAGGTCTGCGCTCCCATCACAAAAATAGCAGAAGTCCTTTGACTGAAGTGGTTTGTGGCAAAGTGCCTCTTCTTTTTAAAATCTAATGCCAACCAAGTGGCAGATGTGATCTGGCAATGATGGAGGATCGGGTCAGTGAATATCCTGGCGAAATGCAGAGTTTGGGAGTAGCAACATGGAAAGCTTCTTATCAGGTTTTCCTGTCAGTCCTTGCTAGTCCTCCAAGTAGAGTCTGCCTGTGTGGGACAATGGACAAGTGACTGTATCTCCCTTCTTGAAAGGTGGTGGGTGCTACTGGTTTGTGTTGAGTACTCAGGGTTAGGCAGGACCCAAAAGTGGTACCTGAGTTTGTG
This sequence comes from Streptopelia decaocto, assembly GCF_964273445.1. Lineage (NCBI taxonomy): Eukaryota > Metazoa > Chordata > Aves > Columbiformes > Columbidae > Streptopelia > Streptopelia decaocto. Next base: position 61,792,539 of record NC_138661.1, read on the forward strand.
AAGGCAAAAAAAGAGGGGAAAATACCCAAGCCTACCCCCACAAAAATGAAACAAAAAACCCAACCAAACCCCAGATTTCCTTGTTTGTTTGTTTATTTTTTCTTTTTTAAGGGCTTATAGCTTGTATTCTCATTGGTTAGATATTTCTACATTTAGCACACTACCCTGTCTTGTAAGGGTGAAAAGTGGGGTTAATCTTTAGAGCTAGCTGAACAGCTATTTTTTATTTTAGTATATTTATTCTAAATAATATCTTGTTATTTCAGAAATTTGTTCTTTGACAGGTTCTCTGGTTCAGTTATAGGATGGCTGGCTGGTTCCAAGGCAAAGACTTTGAAATCTAACGAAAAAATGCCTGCAATAATGGCAAATAATTTCTAGAATCTGCAGAATTTATTGTCCGGCTTTGTTTTGAGTTTTGTTGATTTATTTTTATTATTGTTATTTTTAAAATAAGCCTGTCTGGTCTCAGAAATTAATACATAGAATTATTACCCAATTAAAATAATCTGGTTAAATGTTAAATATAAAGTGCTAGTTAGTCAATAGAACTGCCATTCTCCTGAAAGCCCAAATCTGTGTCATATAGTACTTGTCTCTGCCATGCATTGTTCAGTTTTGTACATAGTGCCCAGATAAATGTGCAGAGGTGGCTTTTCTCTAGGCAGTCGCATAGGACTACTGTAATTGATGAGCTCAGTCTGTGCATCCTCCACATTGCTGTTTGTTCTTACTACTGCAGAGCAAAGTGTGGGAGTGCGAAATGAGATGACAAGACAGCATCACTGAGCAAGGTCACCTGGAGCTCGCATTTCACAGCTAAGCAGGATACTGCTCGACTAAATTCCTGGTGAGTTCACTGCTTGAAGAGTAGGTGGCCATGGCAAAGACAAGATTTGCTTGCTTACCTTTGGTAGGACGATGAAGGTGAAGTTTTGTGCCTGAGACTGTCTTGGAAAGTTTTTATGCTTATTCTTAAGGTATCAAAATTCAGTTTTGCCTGTATTGTGTGGAGCCAACCATATGATGATGATACCTTACACTTAATTCTAGTAAGTTATGGTTGTAGTTTAATCACAGCCTGCAAGTAGGACCATGGTAGCTGCTTGATCACCCTCCATGCCTCAAAGTGGGAAGGAGGGGAGAATTAGAAGGGAAGATAAAAACAAAGGGTTGAGATAAGAACAGTTTAATAAGATAATATTAATTTTATATATATATATACATATATGCATATATATAAAATAAGTGAAACTCAATGCAATTGCTTGCAAACTACAGTCTTTTTGTAAAGGAGAGAGAGAAAGTGCCCTCCGGTATCAAACAGCCAATCCCATCAGGAGAATAAAAAGGCAAAAGGCAGAAAGGCCAGAGGCCAACTGCGAAACAGCAGAACAGTAAAAGGCCGAACTAACACTGAACTCCAAATGGAATGGAAGTAACCAAACTGAACGAACTAACTAACTAACTAGCTGGAAGAGCCAGCTCCAGCTATATGCAGAGCATGATGCTAATGGTAGAGAATATTTCATTGACTAACCTGGATGTCACTCTAGGTGCTGTCCTGCTATTGCCCCCCCCAGCTGCTATCTGCACCTGCAGCTGGAAAATTGAAATAGTCTGTAGTGTCCTTGGTGAGCACCAAAATATCAGTGAGTTCATACCTTCCAAAACACAGCTTGGCTACCAGAAAGAAAGAAGTTAACTCTTCTCAGGCAAAGCATGGGAAACCTAGCATGTTTTCACATTATTCTCGTACTAAATCCATAGCAAGACCATGCTTGCTACTAAAAAGAAAATATTCTAACTGTATGAAGGAAATTAACTCAATTTTAGCTAAAATAGCACAGTTATGAGGAATGTGGAGATGATAACTTTGAAACAAGTTATCACAAGTGATTCAGTTTAAATTACATAGGAGGATGTACATAAGCACCAAAGTAATTTCAGAAGGGAAGAATTTGAGAAACTTATCAATTAAGGATCAGTGAAATGAACTGTACTGAAGAATTTCAGGAGCGGAAAAGTGCTCTGCGCCTTCAATTTAAAGAAATTCCAAGGTGCAGCATGGAATTTGCAACCAAGGACCCAATTATAGAGCATTTGGTGCAGTTACTATGGAGATAATTTAGGGCCAAAATTAAGGGATGCAACCCATAAACAACCATGTTCATTGTGTACCCCGAAACTATAATTAAACTAATGCAGATCTGATGGGAGAACAAATGTGTATAATTTTGCTTTGAATAAATTCAGGTTGAAAAGTAGCTATTGAGATTCTGGCACAGCTCTCTGAAAGAAGCATCAAGAGACAGAAGACCTTAATGCAGTTAAGGTGGAGCCCAATGTACTGTTTAAATGTGTTGCCTAAAAAGAGGGTGCAATCTGAGGGTGTAAACCAGATGTGAACTGTAAACTGCCTCTGGTATCTTTTTTGCACTGTACTGTATCGGGTGGTGTAGGTTTGCCCTGGAAATGTGTTGTTTATAAACCTGCTGTACTTTTTCAAGGCTCCCATTAACTATAGCATTTGAATTATGCCCCAAAGCAGCAAGTGAGGTTTAATTTGCACAGCTCCTAGTACCTCAGCTGAAGGTATTCTTTAGTTTTCATTTCTTGCTTTGTAAAACCAAAGAGAAATCTGATTAGCAATATTTTATGCATATCACCTGCAGCTGATATTTTTAAATAGAGGGGAGGAAAAGAAACATAGAAACAAAATGTGAAAACCAGTATCAAACTTAACTCTGATGGTTTAGTCCTAACAAAGGCTATATCTGTGTGTGGGAGTGAATAGGGAAAGAGGGACCTGAGGTCCTGTCTTCCCCGGTCCCTTACTTGCTTCCTCTTCAGTATTTAAGAAACTCTATACCTCTGGCTTCTAACACTTATCTGAAAACTTACTTTAAATGAATAGAATTTTAAAGGTGTGCAGGTTATTTTCTCTGAAAATAAGGTAAGTCTAGAAGTGCATAGTCATATATATATATATAAAAATTTCAAAACTTGTCTAATGCTTAGCAAGAAGTAGTCCCATTACAATAAGCAGGCTTAGTCATTGTCTTGAATTAAGTGATTTGCTTAGCTGATGCATAGAAATATCAAAAATGCCAATGCTTAAGAAATCAGCATAATATATCCAGTGCCCCCTTCCTGGTTGGTATTTTAGGAACCCAGGGTTTATATCTTTTTCAAACATATTTGAAAACAAATCTAAGAAACAATATTAGCAAATCAACTATAGAGGATATAACACTTAAAAGAGAGACAAAATTTGAAACTGTTAAACTATTATCTCCAGTAGTACCCAAAATATTTTAGCTACGTCTATGAGAACTTTGAAATTTGCTTTAAGAGCTGTATAGTTAAATGCTTTTAAAATGCACTGCTTAATTTTTCCTCACATTGTAATTCACTGTTGGCCTTTTCTGCAATGAATTGTTGGGATTAACCAATAAATCAGCAGAAAAGACATGCCAATTTCCTCAACAGTTGACAAATTACAGTGCAAGCAAAGTACTGTATGTTTTATTTATTTTTTTTTAATTTATTTCATTAGGAGAGCTAACATTCAGATGCCCCAAACCTATGTTGTTTTTATTTGGTAATATTGTGTTTAATTATGTTCCACTGTTTCTCAGGTAGCATTTGGACATGCATTGCGAGTAGTCATTACCATTATTAAAGTAACATTTTCCTTGCTTTGCGAATATTTACTCAGAAAAAAGTGGTATATTCAGGAACAGAAGATTTGTAATTACAAGGTTTTTCTTTCTAGAGCTTCATTTTAATAGAAGACCTGTGTCTTGGGTGTATTTTTTCAGAAGAAATAAAGCAGAACTTTGAGGTTGAATACTGTAGTTCTGAATTATTTAAATGCTTGCATTCTGGTTACCACACATTCATTATTTCCTGATGTTTTGGGATTGTAGCTGCGCAGTCAAACTAGGCACAGTATCTGCTGTATACAAATCCTGTATCTGTATTTACAAGTGGATATTTAGCAGGCCATTCATAAGAAGCTCTTGTGTGTGAAAACTCATGATAAATGGCTGTGCAAATTAGACCGTTAATTGTGCATTACCTTGGATTTCTCAATTCTTAAATATCTTTGTCTGCAACAGTTAACACACTAAATACAATATCATTCCTTGTAAGGAAGTAGTCTCTTTTGTCTTTATCGTAATAAACCTATTGTTTAAGACAAGCTTTTGTTAAGTGGTTAGGAAGTGCCTGTAGAGAGAAAATGTTCTTGACCTTGGCCATGTACTACACCCTCTGAAATCGTATTAGCCTTTATACTGCATGATGTATGAGCAGCCTTTTGAGATCTAGGAGTCTGGAATACAATGCTGAAAAATCACCGTTCATGCAAGCCCTTCAGTATTTAAGCTTGGGCACATCAAAAATATTACAATGCTGGACTGTATCACAATGTGATGGGGTTTCATACAGCTCCGAAGTTGCAGTTTGTACCTGGGGAGCATCTTGGGGGCACAGGGAAATTTCTGCCTTGTAGACACTATCAAGACTTCTCTGAGAGACACCCAGACTGTGGCAGGGGAGGGTGTTGTATGAAGCACAGTGTGCCAGGTTCGTAGAAATGTGCCAAAGTAGAGAAAATGCCCCGTAGTCACCATCCTGAGCTTGGCTGCTCCTTGTGCACAGACATGAAGCTGCTCCCTGGGCAGCACACTTATGGGGGTGAAGATCAGATCCTGTCACAAAAGAGGTGAAACTTCCCAGGGACAGGGATGCTGCAGTGACTGAAACCCAAATGATAACAATAAATTGCCTGTGACTTACCAAGATCATTAATTGAAATGGAGTTTATGCTGTGTAATGACTCTTTAAGAGAAAAGTTGTGTGTCCCCCATGCCTGTGGAGACACAGGCATGGGTGGGTGAGGAAGAACGCTGGCAGAGAACATGGAGCTTCCACCTCCCTCTGCATTGCACAGGGAGCCTGTCTCTGCTTTTGAGTCAGCGTACATGTTTGCATGTATGGGTGGCATTGTAACTTTCTAAAGCCCCGTGGAAATTGCAGGAGCTCAACTTATTCCAGGGCCAGGGCGCTGATCCCATCCTGGGCAGCCCCCATGTCCCCATCACCCCTCGCTGGCTTAGCATACCTGTGTGGGTGAGGGGCAGTGCTTTGGGAACACTATGCTTTTTCTTGCTACCTTTAGCAAAAAATGGTTTGATCTTCAAGTATGATCTCAGTCAAAAATGGTGTAATATCTACGTTGCTATGTGATAAAATCATTACCCTGCTTCCAGATAGGGAAAGTTCTGGGAAGGGTGAAGGCCCTGTGGGGGCAAAAATGGAGATGGGAGCCATGGGGAAGTACTTACAGCATGTTTGCATGTTAAATCTGAATTTCTGTTTGCTCATTTAAAACCCTACAGAGAATACAGCTAGGTCTATATTATTTTAGAAACTGCGTATTATTTACTTAGCTGTGACAAACATGCTCCTGCTTTAACACCAAACTGTGCTGCTTGTTCAGGTACCAAGTAAAAATACCCCCCTGCATAGAGGGACGTGTAGCTAATGAAAAGCATTCGCAGCATTACAGTGTGTTTGTGGAAAGGGACTGGTTTGCTTTGGAAGCTACAATACTTGGTGGTAAGATACCAGTAATCAGGTGGATACAAAGCAAGTTCTTGGGGTATTAGCATGTCTGCCATACTGGCATTAATTAAAATATAGTTAAGGGTAATATAGTGAGAATTGAAATAATTTGGCTTTGCATCCAGACTTCAAATGATCAGCTAAACTCTGCTGTAAGTTCTAGCTGTGTTTCTGTGTTGTCCTCAAGGTATATAAAATGTGTCTGTTTGGATGTAAGTATATCACAACTTTTAGAAGTCAGCTTATTTACATAATGTGAAAAGTGTGAAAGCACCACTCAAGCTTTTCATTCAAGTGTCTCCTGGAGGGGGACACTTGCACTGGTGAACCACAGCCTGAAGGCAGCTGAGAAGACAAAGGACTTGCTTTTTGGGGTGGGGAGGGAGAAGACCCCTGCCAGCACAGCCTGAGGCTTGGGAGACTTCATCCTCCTCCTCAGCTTCTGCCCCTGGCTTGTGTGTTTGCTATTGAACTCAAGGCTTATAAAACGCTTTGTTACAGTACAGCGCTATTTCACCTAACAGTTTCTTTTTGTTTCCCACCAAGTATTTCAAAAGCAAGCTTCAGAAAATTGTTAGAGAGGGAAAAGGAAGGTTTCCTTTAGGTATTTTTTTCTGTAAGCACTCTACATCTTTCATTGCATAAAAATATTATTTACCTGTCCTAAGAAGGTTGTAAGGGAGAGGCTGAGAAATTGGTATTTAAATATATGTCGGAACACAATGGTCTTGGAAGGTTACTTTAATTTTGATAGCAATTTGCAACTATGGCTGGAATCACTATTTTGGCAATACTTTACTTCTTTTTGGTTTGTAAACAAAATACAACTCATGAAAGCATCATACCAAGAATACATAGAAATATGCAATGCATACAGTACGTATTTCTCTTTTGCACCACTAATAATGCATGATGAGATATGTAATTTGTATAAACAGTCACAGATGGAGCTTCAGTTTTACTATTAGGATCTCTCATAAAACACTAATTACTTGGCTTAAAGGAAAGCACTAGGGAAAAAATGGGCTTTGCAGATCAGAAAGATGGAATCTGAATTGAAGTTTCTGTTTTATAATCACCTACACCTTTATTTTTATTTGGGCCATGCCATGACCCAAAACCCCCTGAAAATACAGGTTTCAATTTACAGACTTCAAAAGCTGTATCTGATTTTCTGTTTTCCCATTGCAAAACTTACAGGAGGCAATAATTTAAACAACCTGCCCATTTTAAGGTAGCATTTGAGTGTTTCTCTTGCTGTGATTACTGGCAGAAAAGAGATTCTTTCCTTGCACCTTATTTCCCAACATGCAGATGCCAGAAATGAGCTAATGACAAAAATAAAAGACTATCTCCCCAAAAGTGTGCATGTTAGGACAGGACCCACATTTGAAGAGTGAACTCAAAGAAAAAGCCGTATTTACAGTGCTTTTTGAAGTTATAGGTCTTTATAAATGTGGGTGATTTAGAACTAAGATAATTAAACTTTTGTCTCAAACTGCGCAAGTTTCTTGCTCTAATAAGTACAAGCAACCTTTTCACTGTCTGAAAAATGGTTCAGATCACCCACAAAGCCTACAGCTCTCATTGCTATGATTTCATCTTCTTATCCAGTGAGGCCACCCTGAAACACCTTGAACATTTGTGAATAACTTTCACAGTAAAGCATCATTCCTTGTGGCAGAAGCAAGTTACATTTTTATTTCAGGGTTTAGCTGGGTTTTCTCTGGCTGATGAAATTTGGATACGAAGCCTTAGCGTTCCAATATTTCAACTTGCTCTGGTATTTGTCCGTTTGTGCTTTCAATTCTCGATTTCATGACTCTTTTGATTAGAAAGAATGTGTATGTATGTGTGCTAATAACTTAATCTAGGGATTAATAATTTCTGTGGAGATTCATTTACGAATAATGATGATTTGAAAAACATTAATTAACCAGTCGGGTTGAGAGCCTTGGTTAGCAGCACTAGATTTCCAGGTATTTGATTTCTTAAATGTACTTTTGTTCTGTGAATCTATATTTTTCTGCATCTAACTCTATTTAATCCATAATCAAATTTTCTTGCATTTCTAACCCATTGCTTTTAGAATTCTATGGTCTTGTTGTGTTTATTAAATAAAGGTTGCTTTCCAAATACAAATGTATACTGAAGAAAATTAAGATAACACTTAGAATTAAGTGAATGTTGCAATTTTAGGGTATTTAATTAATATTAGAACAATTGAAACACTGTCCTGAAACAAATGGGGTTTGCTGATGAGTTGGTTTATATTTGTTTTTTACTATCCTACTTCTCCTAAGGGGAAAACATATTTTTTGTTCTTAGTCCAACATTTGTCTCAAGAATAAGCGTAATGAGCATCTGAGAGTTGACTGTGGGTGAAATGATGTGACACGCCAATGACATTTTCATTAAAAATATTTTAATGAGAACAGGAAACAGAAGGGGGAGAAAAACCCTGTAGGCTCTGATGCACTGTTATATACCAAAAAGTACAAGTATTTACTTTGGAGTGTGGCAGTATAGATATATATTCCTTCCACAAAATAATCTTTCAAGAGGTGCCCAAGTTTTTTGTAATGGAACATAAATAATACAAACATAAGGGTAAGGTAAGACTTTGAGTTAAGTGACATGAACTGCTCTTGTTCTTTCTACTGCTGGAAACAGAAGACTCTCAGTAGTAGCTGTTTTTAACCATTTTGACAGTTTGTTGAAATACTGTGCCATGGAGGGGAACTGGGAAATGCATTTCAATATGCATTTTGTTTATAGTAGCAAAATCTGTATTATTAGAGTGAAAATCTAAAAAGTCAGAAAGAAACAGACACCATCAGCGGATCTCTCCCAGGTGGATCCACTTATAAAGCTGCAGCAGAATCTTTCCATTTTGGTTACCTGTACTATGGTTTATTTGACTAGTACTTAAACAATTCAGATTTAACATGATGGAGGGTAGAAGCTAGGTAAGTAATAAGACTAAATTAAAAAAAAAAAAAACTAAAACTTTGTTTGGAGAAGTAGTCCATGCTTTCCCTTTAGCACATCAACCATTAATCCAGTACTGTGAAAGCATAGAGGGCAGAACGATCATCTTCCCCAAAAATCTGAAAATAGAGAGTCATTCTTATCTTTTGTGGCAAGTATCTACTAATATAAGACTCACTAAATCCTTAGTGTCAGATTTAAGCTTGGTCTGCAGAAATTATTTGTAAAAGACCATGTAAGTGGAAGAGAAGGAAGAGCAGCCAGTGCAGGAGTCCCTGGGTCTGGGGGGTCAGGTACCCCCTTGGGGTGGGAGAAGAAAGTGTAAATGCTGCACGATTTCTTGCTGTTAAAGTCAGACCTTACAACTGCCTGCAAAACTATTTTCACCTACAGATAAATAAATGTTCAAAGTCATGTAAGGGAAGGCAAAGGGAAAAATGTCTGTTTAACCTTGCGTCTCCTGGCTAGTGTGTATGAGCCTGAAATTTTTGTTTGAAATCAGTTATGGTGTTATATAAACTTTTGCAATGTTGTCTCAGTCAGAGCCTCAGAGGGTAATTCAAGTGAGTGAATATTTTCGTGTATCTCAGAACACTTACACAATTAATCATTCCCTTGAAAAAAAAGTTTGAATTTTTGCAGTGCTTAGATTGGTACAAAGCCAGTGAAGAAATAATTGAAGGGTCCTTGTGTGTAAAAATTGTAATATGTAATTTGGGGATGAGGAAAAGGTCTGAGTTGACATTGCAGCGATGGCATCCCAGGGCTCAAATACCTTGTGAGAACAGGGGATCCAGGCTCTTTCTCTTTTCAACTCTTACCATGAGGCTCAAACCCTTCTCTTCTTCCCATTGAAATCCAAAGCCATTCTTGGTCCAGTCTTCAAATGCAACAAAGAATGAGATGTGGAAGTGTCTTCTGTAGGGGGTATTTAGACCAAAATAGCAATAGCTCTTTAGTTTGGATTCTAATAATGTGAATGAGTAACGACATCTTTACTAATACCCCTTTCATGCCCAGTAGGCAGGGATTCTGAAGTTCTAAGTATCAAAAAACCCACTGGAATCTGTTCCTGAGAGTAATAAGCCATTTTAAAAGAGACCTGCGTGATTCACTTCAAGCACACCCAAAGGTGAGATCCATACAAATGTCATCTGCTGTCTCAGCTTCATCTGCCAGTGTCTTGGTTGTCCTTTCAACACCCCTTGTATTTCTGCTGTAAAGTCCCTTAAAACGGAGACTGCCTGCATCGTGCCAAACCACACCAGGCAAGAATTAAAACATGAATAATTTCACCCCAGAATATTTTTTACTTGTGCCTTTTGGTGAATATGTAATAATAAAAAGATTGTCATAGCAGAATAACCTCATAAAATCCTGACTAAGTAATATAATGGTTGCTTATTTTAAAAGAAAGCCCCATATACATTTTATCTGCAGAAAGGGAAAAAGGGAATAGGAAGTACTTCTAATGTACTTAGTCCAGTGTTTAGAGTTCTAGTTTCTAATATTTTTTAATTCAAAAGTATATTTAAATGAAAATGCATTAGGTAGACCAATTTTCATAGCAGAAACAATGACATGTTTTCTTCAGTCTCTGACCTTACAACTTGTGCCACAGGCAGATTTTACCTTTTTACACAAACCAAGTATTTGTGTGCAATGAACTAGCTCTGAAGGGCTGAAATTCATAACACTTAATTGTAGTAGAGTTAAAAGAAATTTATTTTTGCAGCTTCTTAGCAAATAAATACCACATTTTAATGAATATATGTAGTGCACAGGTAACACTCCGCATCTGGAGGAAATGGCATTTATCCTGTAGATGCAGAAGATATATCTTGCACCTTCCCCAGATGCTGAATTTAAGTGGTTAGTATTAGATCTGTAAAACAAGAAACTGTAGGACAAGGTGACAAGTGACAAGCAGTCAAAAGGGAAAAAAAAGTAAAAATAAAGTTTGCTCTCTATGCTTACAAAGGTAAAAACAAACAAACAAACCCAAATATATAGAGGGGTTTATATATTATGGAATGTTTGGCAAGTGTTCACAATACTGAAGAATTGGAGTTTCTTGATCTTCTTCCTGTCCTCAAGTCTTGGGCTCATGTGAGGACAATCAGTTCGTTCCAGGTTTGACATTTAACTTGACTCAGATCTTCAGCATCCAAGACTTATTTGCTGTTCAGGAGGCCAGTTAAAAGCACCTCTGTTTGGGGTGGAATTTTTGATGAGCTCCTGTGTTATTGTTGCTTTGTGAGTGTGGAGTCAATATTGTCTCTAGGGATCATTCCACAAAGTTCTTGTAGTCGAGGGATGGGGGCTTGTTTGTTTTTTCTTGTTGTTTTTATTCTTGATGGCTCTTTCTGCATAATGTCTGATTAAATTAGTGCCTCTAGAATCAGAGTATTTTGGTAATGATGTTTCCCAGTAATATGAATCAGCTGGTTTTCATTTGCAGTAGAGGTAATGTAATATTGATAGTGTTGCAGTGGTTATCTTCTAGCAGACAAACAAAGCACTCCACTGGAAATCAAATAACCCTTGAGTTTGCAGTCCTAGGCACCAAAAACTGTCACTGGTGGGTTCAGATAGGGGAGAAGATGGTTTTACATAAGCCAGGCTGTTGATGCTTCCTGGCAGAAGAATTTCACAGTTCTATCAAAGAGAAAAGATGAAAAACAAAATCTTTCGTGCTGCAATTTTGCTCTTATCTGAGAAGCGAAAAGTGGACTGATTTGGGCTAAGATCAGTGTGATCGACTTGGAGGCTGTCTGATTATAACTTGGATAACAATTTTAACTCAATTCGTTTAGAAACTGTTTCAGGTCTATAAACCGCATCAGGCTAAATCGATTTAAGGTTCTCTTAAATTGATTTAAGAGACACTGCACCAGGGAGTTGCACAGATTTAACTAAATCTGTTTCTAAACCACGTGAATTAACTCACTGCTCATACTGTATATAAACCAGCCTTTAGATGTGAAGTTGAAAGGTCTATAGTTTATCATTGCTCACTTTGTTCTTTTGATTCATCGTGTACAAATATTCACTATACACAACTATTTCATAAGCAGTGAACAACATAGAATGAGAGTCATATTTTTTTTTAATTGAACTAATATTAGGAATTTGAGAGGCATATAACAGTGCTTTCTGCTGAAACCTTTAGAAGGATGAAAAGACACTGGATGATAATGAAATTGTATTTTGAGCTTCTTTCCATAAAATGAAGTAGTCATTCTAGTGTGTGAAGTGCTATAATTATAAAGCAATTTGCCACCCTTAATGGGAGGACTTTTATTTCATAAAATATTAACAAAATATAATATCGGTGCAATAGGTTAGGAACAGACTTATTTTCTCCATAAAAAGTCAATTTGTAACCACTGCAGACTGTCATTCTCAAGATGACTATATTGGGGTAACTAATCCTTTTATAGAAGTATCAAAGTATAAGCATTAAAATAATCACAACAGATGTCTCATTTAGTTTTCTACTTAGTGATAAAATATTTTTCACTGCCTCTCTAATTTAGAGGCTGGTGTTGTTTCTGAACACGATTGGCCAAGGGAAGTAGCATTTAATCAGTACCTGAAAAAAGTTAAAACATTTGAGACAAAACTACATTTTAAAAGGGTTATCAACTAGACAACAGGGACCTATCTCCCAGCTGGCCTAAAAAAACACTTGTAATAGGTTAGCAAGTAAGGAAAAATGTGGCTTCTTTTTCCACAGTGAAGCAAGAGGAAGGAAAGTGAGGGAGCATCTGTAATTACAGCATTTCAGCTCTGATCTGGGCAGCTGCAGAGCTAATGTATCATATGAAGAACAAAGGACTGGAGATGGCAGAATTAGCCGAGTCTTAACGGATTCAGTCTTTCATTTGCTGTCTTTGTTACTATTTTTAATTAACCAGTAGATTTTTGTTTTGTTTTGTTTTTTAATTTGCTGCTGTTATTGTTCCAGTATCCACTCAGGCAGAGCACGATCAACTCCTGGGGAAATCCTTACTCATATTCGTTTTGATAGTGCTTCAAGATCAACTAAGAAATAGAACTCTCTAAATAGTTGAGACAAAGATCATGGAGGAAACCACTTGAGCAGAACGATAAACGTAATTTTCTCCTAAAATAATTGAGATTCCCTCGCCCCGGTTCACGTTAGCTTGTGCGTTAGTGAGGTAGAAGGGTAGAGAAATGTCAGGAAACACAGAACAAAATGTTCAGTTAGCAAAGGAGGATCAGAAATTAAATATAAACCACCTCTATCTCCAGCTTTCTGCTCTGGTCAGTCGCTAAAAATGAATTCAACAAACCTTATTGCAATATATAATTGTTGCAATGAAGGTAATAATAGATATTGGGTCTGCCTCTGCTCTGTGAATCTGTCAGGGGTTGAGCTTGTGTGTTTGATGAAGCTAAAAGACCAGGAAATTGTCCTTTTATTTTAGCAACAGTTTGGCTTCAGTGCAATTGCACCACTTCACATTAAAGATGATCTGGATCCTACGTCTGGTAAAAGCACCGAGTTCTGTCCAGTTTTCCCACTGAGCCAGAACTCTCAGGTGTGATAAAATTAAATGATAATATTCCAGAGATAACCAGTGTTACCTCTTGAAGCTATGAATCATTGCTCTGCTTTTTTTTTTTTTTAAATAAAGAATGAGTATATATTAGTAGCGTAGCCCTCTGTATTTAAAAACCAGCCAACCAAACGAAACCGTAGGTAATCCATGGGCTATCATTTGTACGTACAGTAGTGTTCATGAGAGAATATTCAGCAAACTCTTTTTTCAAAAGCAGCCCAAATCTGTTTGACAAAATATATTAGTCCGCTTTTCTAAGTGGACTAAATCTCTGTTTTAATGATTATTGTTGTTTGCATTTAAAAAATAAAGTGAAAGCAAAAGAAAAATAGGAACAGCACCACAACAGCCAATTGAAATCCTCTATTTCTAATTGGATTTTAAGAGTTTGTTTCCTGAATAGCACAGAAATAACCACGAGGAAATTACATTTTTCTGATTGAGAATACAATAAAGGTCATTAGAATTTTAGCCATTCCAATGCCATGAGGTCCCATTTTTGCATCCTTCTTGCAAGCAAAGCTTCCATTGATGTTCCATGGGCTCTACTGAGATATTAGCTGGTGTTCAAACCGAAGGATGGGATCCCAGCAGTGCAGTTAGCAAACGTGTTTGGTCCCTAAGAATTCAGTGTACAGCATGAACTTGATTATTAGCTAACAAATCACTGCGAGCTGAGTGTTCAGTCAGTCTGCCAAAGCTGCTGGTTGGAAAATCTGTATCCAGCGAAGTCATTCATGCTGGAACTGACCCTGGATCTATTATTAAGAGGGTGGAAGCAATCTCGCTTATGTCTCTATGTATGTTCACAGCTGTCTGGCAATCAGGAGTGGTGGAAAACACAGAAGAAACATTGCCTAAACTAGTTGCTTGTGGGTTGGAAAAGCAGTGTGTTGCTATTTATCCCTGTCAACCACAGGCCCTATTAACTATTTTTAATGAATCACCACTGCTTTTACTTTTGCCATCAGCCATGACCTTCACCATTTAGAAACACATGGTCTCTCATAAACGATGGTCTATGACATATAAACTTGAGAAGGATTCTATCACGGCTCAAACTACAATATCTATCACTGAAACAAACTACTCATTCCAGCTGAAGAGACACTCATATATATCATGGAACCAGCCTTCCATGTTTGGAAATTTACTGCCCTGCATTGATGCTGCTTTTTCTTGGCTTTTTTTTTTTTTCCAAGGAGGCCATGCAACCTTGCTCACTTAATACTTTTGATAAACTTCTACTGACAAGGAACTTGATTAATGACGGTTAAAAGAATTGAATCAAGAGCAGGAAAGACAGGGCCAAAAAAGCAGACTGCTGGGCTGATGGAAACTAACGTCTCCACAGAAATATATGATGGACCCTCCTTTTTGCCATGCCAAGTAATTACTCGCACAGGCCTGTTGTAATAATTCCTATTACAGCCGAAACGGAAAAGTCAGTAACTCACAGCCCTGGGACAAGGTGAAGGCAAGGCCAGAGTAGCGTGGATCAATATTTCATTTACTCACTGAGGTTAGCTTCTATCCCTGTATCAAATTCTTTTGCAGAAAGCCATGAAAGAAATGAGGTTTGCTGAAAAACACCAATACAGGGCCCTCATTTCCTTGGGGGTACTCATAGAGTACACGGAGCAACAAAACCTTTCAGCAAAACAATATGCACTCAAGGTCACTCATTACTTGCTACTGTTGGAAAATAAAGTGCCATTAGCCTGATATGAGTAATGTACATCAATCAACTGCAGACCAGCAGAAGTATGTTTTCAACATGGTATTGCAGCTGAAAATGAATGAACCATGTTAACGCTTTCTGAACAGCGTGACAACAGTGAAGAATTTTTCTTTTGGCGTTATAATTTATTTCAGAGTTTCACTGCAACTCGTCTCTGTAAAATCAAACCAGAGCATCTCGGTGTTTGCTGTGCTTTATTATAATTGGATTAATTCTCATTAAGCAAAAGCCATTATTGTGATGGGGGCAGTTGGATGCTTTCCAAAAAGCTCCTGTCTGTACCTTACAGGACACTCAGTCTAAGGGCAGATAAACAGATGTAAGAAGAAATGATCTATCATGTTAGTAAAATAACTTAAAGCAACACTTGCTTGGAATATGAGAGGTACACATCCTTCTACTTTGCTGTATAAGGCAACTCTTTTATTTCATAAGGAAGTTATGAGGAACAGGATGACTTCACTATATAGCTCAAGAATTGCATGTTGTATGTAAGGCCACGGCTGTGCTGATCTGAAGGGCAAATGTGATATATGCTTCTGAAATAGCTAAAGTACCCTGTGGTGTATTTTTTTGCTGCTTCATCTCACAGGCTTTCTTTAATACTTTAAATGTTGTCTTGACTGTAGATTTGGGGTTTCCAGAGAAGTGACTGGGGGAAGGTGGTAACTGGATGTGTTCTGGAGTCATGTACAGGAGAGCTTATGAAGCACAGATACAGTGATATAGCTACTGTGTGAAAAATCATTATTTTTCTTGGCATCTGGGGCATTAATCAAAATGCAGGCTTTCTTGTTTGAGCTTTCTCGTTTGCAAATGCTTCCATAAAAACAGAAGAGAAAGTTATTTTTCTTCTTTGCACTGGTAGAGATACAATCTTGTTTTTAACTGTTTTTTGGAAGAAGTATTTTGTGGGTTGTTTATGATTGCTCATGCGTACGGTTGATGATGTTTTAGATCTTTTCAAATCATCTCAATTTTCCTCTGGTCAGAAAGTTGTTTTGCTCCTTGGACCCATCACCTTGATGTGTGTGGCATGTTTTGAGTATTTTTCCTTTCACTTATTTGGGGAATTCATCTGTTTTGTCTTCTTAAAGTTCAGAATTCTCTAATCTTACCTGCATAACTGAAAAAATGCTACCATAGTCATGAAGGGGTATCTTCCCAAGAACCGCCATGTCATCCTGTTTAAAAATAAAGGCATTACGTAGGCATAAACTGTTACAGATTAGGGAAAATTCCTGTGTGATGTGCACACTTCTATGAGATGGTAATATTTTATTTCCTTCCTCCTTTTCACTTATGTAGCATTCTCTTTGTCTTTCTTTAGCATTTTAAAATAGGTTACTAAATAAAAACATTGAGTCTTTGTTCCAGAATCTTCTCCAGAAGACATAGTGAGGCATGCAAAAGTAGTTGAAGTGTTTAGGATTTTGCACCATTACTGTCTTTTGTAGTGGTTAATAGTTTCCTTTTCCAGCACCATCTCCTGAGGTCAGACACCCAAAGCAAAGCTGGCTCATCCACAATGAGCACTCAGCTACTTCCAGTGTTGGTCTCACTTAACCCACGTTAATTCCATGCAACACTGTAATGTGTAAATAAACACAACGCAGAAATGAGGGACTGAGGGGAAAATGAGTGATTGAAGGTCATATGCTGATTCAGGAATAATTGTGGTCTTCCATGTTTGGAATTTTGAAAGTTTCTGTTAAGTTTACTGCTGTTCAGTGGAGTCTGGGGATGTCTAATGAATTAATTCATGTCTCCTGCATAAAAGTGTCCTCTACAGTTGTTGACAACTTGGATGATGCTCTAAAGTTTTCTGCAGTCATGATGTTTTGTATGTTCATTTACAATTTGGAAGTATTGGTAGTTCAGAAAATATAGTCTTAATCCCAGTTCCTTGCAGACCACGCTGCTTCCATTTGACTAAATCAGTTGAACCACTGGTAAATGTTAGTTTGATCATATTTTCGGTTGTTGTGGTTTTTCCTATGGATTTCCTTCTTTAAAAATGAAGATTATAGTAATTACGGTACTGCAGAACACTTGGCTCTGCTCCGCATTGTTCTTCCTCTGTGCTATTTCTTTCTAATGATTTAGTGTAAAACAATGCACAGTGTATGAGTCCTGAGATGGTACTGCTCCCTTCTTCGTGTCTGCCAGAAGGAGAGATGACCATTTATAATTGCCTATGAAACAAAATAGATCAGTTTAAAGAGAGACTTTCTTTCTAGTCACGTAGAGAGGCTCTCTTAGGTTAAAAGGGTCCACTACATTTGATTTGCTCTGTGGTTTAGATGTGGAGTCAACTTTGTAAAGAAGAGGTAGTTCAGTCATAAAATGTCTAATAATTCCCTAGAGAGAATTTTTTGAAAGGCACAGAGGAGAATTAGAGAACCTGTCTCCTGTACTTGTAGGAGAATTAGAATCATGATTTCCTTTCTTTAAAATCCTGTTGTTGAGATTAAGTTACTTTTAAAAATCTCATTCACTAAAGGTAGTAAGTCTATAACACCGTGTGGGGCTTATTTATGCCTATGTTCCTACAGTCTCTGAGGCCCAACTCCTCAAAGTTATTTAAGTGACTAAATATAATTTGAAATGACTCAGTGATGTTAGTAGTTCATTCTCATGAACGTTCTTTGCAACAGGGAGACAGGATTACCTTCGTTTACTGGGAGGAAGAGGGGTGGTGAAGCATAAATATTAACAAGTTTAAAGGCATTTAGGTGCCCAGTGAAACCAATAGGAAATAGGCACCTAAATATCCGTGGAAGATTGAGGATTCACTTACTATAGGGAGGATCAGCACACAGGTATTATAAATCTCTGGAGGTTTCCTATGCTTCTACTTGCAAGGAATAAATCTTTCAAGAATGTCTCAATCAGGGCTGGAGGGCCTTGTGATGGGAGGTTGAATGCTTCAGCATGTTTTAAAAGAAAATTAATCCACTATTTGCCCCCTAACTTTCACTGGTATAAAGGAGTCAAAGATTTCTTTCTTCTGTTCACAAACTAGCACCCTGCTTCTTTTCTTATTTCGCAAGAGATTACCCCAGTGGTTCTCGATGTCACTGAGAACTAGGAGTCATTACTTTGTGTCGGTGAGCACCCTTGAATAGCTTTCATAACAATAAAGTTGCATGTGGCAGAATTACGCTTTGAACCAGAGTGGTAACTGAGAGATTGGGGTCACATCCCTCGCCCAAATGTGAGGCGGTTTGCCTGCACTTGTAATAAAGAACAAATGTTTGGTCTGGAGGTCAGGATTTTTGGATTCACAGTGCACTCGCTTAGATCAAGGTCTGATCTGGGGTTAAAATCAATATCGCAAATTGCCCCTAAAATGACAAAGAATATGTTTCCATCTATGTTATGTTTTAGGTGCGGTAGTCTTAATGTATAAGTAGGTCAATTCCATTAAGATATAATTTCATTAAGGGACCATAACTGCAACTGGAATTTAGCCACTAGATGATTTTTTTTTTGTCTAAAGCAACCATACAGACATTCATTTCTCTTGGATGCTGCTCACTTGAGCAGTTCTGCTTTAGAAAAAAGAAACCCAGTAATCATACAGTGCACTCCACAAGAAAGTTTGAAGGAAATCAGTGAAAACTGTCTGCAGGGAATGCATATTTTTTTTCGAACTGTCACAAGGATACCTGTCAAAGTAGTATAGAAACTGAGACCTGCAGTTTAATGCACTTGTACAGGTACGTATGCAAGTAGAATATTTAGAAGTAGAGCCTTCAGGCTTGCTTTTCTAATGCAAAATGGACATGAGACAAAACATCTGATTTTAGGAAGCTTCACATCGGTTTCTATAATGTGGAAAATCTGAGCATACTTGACCATAAAAGGCTTGGAATAAAGAGATGTGTCATTCAGGAGAAGACGCTTTTTCTGCATTCATGCTGGCTAAGGTACAATGTGGTGCATGAAGGGGTGGAAGATGGGGGAGGAAAGGGGAAGAAATCTCAAAATCTCGGAAAATCCTCTGTGAGGATTAATTTCATGTGCATAAAGGTCATATTGAGCGTTGTAACAGCGCGTGATGCCATATTTACAAAGGGTGGCTCTATGTCTACTGGTGGCTGGGCCATGGGTTGAGAGTCATCTGACTCTCATAACTGTTGAGCTGGAAGAGGCTGCGTATTTATTGCACAAACTGGAAAAGTTTATTTTGTGGTTTCATCCCTACTGCCCGTTCCCCTAAGGGCATCACTCATCGTTGCCATAGAGTACAGAGTGTGATACACTTTCATCGCATCCATGCATCGGGGAGGAAACACAGCCAAAGCTGAAGCCAAGAGAAGAGCTCTGGCTCTTTCTCTCTGCTGCGGGGGCCTTCAGAAGCCCCAGCCTGCAGACAAAGGTCTGCTGCATGTGTGTGGAAGATGTCTGGGGAGAGAGAAGATCATAACTGGGCAACAGCTGCTCTGTATGACTTGCTTCCCTGGTAACCTGGCAGCTCTCCAAGTTGAAATCTGAAGAGGAGTTAAACTACTTGAAGCATTAATTCCCCTTAGAGTCGTGAGACTTCTCTTTCTCCTCCCTGCTGCGGCTGGAGCATCGCTCAGCAGAAGGGGAAGTTTCCTGTGTCTGTGCAGGATTTGGAAGGTTCACGCTGTCTGCAGAGGTGGGGAAGGCATCGCTACACAATGTGGTTTCTCTCGAGCATCAGCTGCAACGAACGGGAGGTCCAGGATGTTGGCAATGGCTCTTCTGTCTTCCCTGGGCTCTGTCACTTGACACGGCCTGATCTTATAAGGGGTTAAAGGCTGAATCTAAAAGCTTTTGTGATTGCACTGATATTTGGTGATTCCTGTTTACATGGAAGGCTTTTCTGTGAATTTCCAGGCAAGAGTAAGGATCTCTGGATTAGTTTCTGCTGCCTCTGGATGACTTGGACATCCTCCCCCTGCACTCCCCCTGGTATTCTACACAAGCAGAATTTCTTTGGCAGCATTTCAGGACTCCCCAGCTTATCATCGGGCCCTCTTAAAGTTCAAAACACTGCTCTGAATCTAAACCCTGTTGCAAAAATGCGGTTTTATGTCCCTTGGATATTTGTAGACATGATGTTTTAGATCTTCCAGTTTTAATCATATTGTAATTTGTGGGGTTTTTAAAGTACCTTTTAAATTGTCCTGTTTCCTTCCTGCTGCCTTTTGTAACAGTTTTGTCTTGAGTTTTCAGTTAGTGTACAACATTAGTGACTCATATAATCCAAAATACTGCAAAGAGGAAAAAATAACATTTCTATCTGTTGGAGAGTGAAGAGATGTAAGTTAAACTGGTTGCAAGTTAGTATCTCTTGATGAAATGCTGATGTTTATTTTGCCAAGATACAAAAAAAAAAAAAAAAAAAGCAGTATAAAATTAAACAAGAGTAATACATAGAGCTACTTTGTGCTTGCTAGTAAGTTTTCTTTCTCTGGAGGCTGTAACGACAGCAGCCCAGACAGTTTCTTAAGGCTTTTCCTGCTCTTCTGTGCCCTCTATTTGATCATCTGCCAAGGTTTGTGAATAGTGCCAAATCAAACAGTACAGCATCTCCATAAGTCTGCTCTTGGCAGCCGAGGAATTCAGCAGTTGAAGTGCAATGCCAGATATAAAAGCAGCAATTATAGTGAACTTCCAGGAGTTCAGGTTGAATAATATTTGTATAATGGATATTTTGACGCTCCTTTTACTATCTGCTTTCTTCTGCTTTCTGTGTGCTTTATCAACAGAATCTTAATCTATGCAAATGTAACTTTGCAAAAACATGTTTGTGGTTTTGTTTTTGGTGGGGTTGTTTTTGTTTGTGGGTTTTGGTGGGAGTTTTTGTTGTTATGGGTTTTTTCAGGTTCTGAAGTTTCTTAGCCCATTTCTGTGTATACTGGCATTGGTAACTGAAGTGCAATATTCACTAATGAAAGAGAACCTTTGCAGAAGGAACCATAGCAGCTATTTTGAGTACAGAAGACCGCTTTCCTCTTTGCAAGTATTTATCTTTTTTTCATACTTATGAAAGGAGTTTGTAGCATGGAGGGTGTTGGTATTTTCTCCCAAGTAACAAGTGATAGGACAAGCTCAAGTTGTGCCAGAGGAGGTTTAGATTGAATATTAGGAGAAATTTCTTCACAGAAAGGGTTGTCAGGCATTGGAACAGGCTTCCCAGGGCAGTGGTGGAGTCACCATCCCTGGAGGGGTTTAAAAGGTGTTTAGATGAGGTTCTTATGGACATGGTTTAGTGATAGAGTTAGGTTATGGTTGGACTTGATGATCCTGAGGGTTTCTTCCAATCAAAATTATTCTATGATTACGCAGAAGCCTTCTCAAGTTTTTTGTCCTTCTTAATTAGTAAAAGTGAAGACAATGTTTGATGTGAAATCTCACAGGTTTTCAAGCTTTATGCAATGAAATTAATTGGTGGTGTAATGACATTATTTAGAGTGAAAGGAAGAAAACTTGGATTCCCTTCATCAAATTGCAGTGTGGACACATGCCAATTCTGACTGAAGTAAAATTCATCTCACTGTGACTGACCATCCAAAATCTATTCACCATTTAATCGTTAGGAGCACAAAGAGGAGCTTTGCGCAAAATGAAACTATTTTTACATACATATTAGTGAAAAGCCATACTCTCTTGGGGTCTAGAAAACCAGAGTCCATTTGCACTGATTTAACACGCTGCTTGCTTAAATTCTAGGTGAGGGGGCAGGGAAAATCTAACTAAACTTGAAACTTGGTTACAGCATGACAAGATTACAGGAGTAAATGGGCAAAATTACTCATCACGCATTTACTCATTTTCCTTGTAAAGATTCCCTTTTTAGCTCCGTATGTATTTCCTAGTTGTCTCATAAAGAAGAAATGGCCTATTACTTACCCACATGACCCAGCCCTTCCACACTGTGCCTGTTTGTTACATTTGCACCACTGTGTTCAAGGGTGGAAATGATTTCTTTGAATTGCTTTAATAAGATAAAACTTCAGTCTGTTTTCTTTGTTGTTTCAGTCATTTGTACTTCGGAATACTTGGGCTATCATGATAAAGGAAAAAATGGTTGAAGATTTCCACTTTTATCTGAAATTTATTGAAGTAGCTTTTGATGGTAGTGAGCTCTAACAAACACTAAAACAAACCAAAAAATCTTTCTTCTTAATTCTACGTGGATTTTTTCCCTTGTTATTTTACAGTGCAGGCTCAAGTCTTCACTACAGTAGATCAATAAAGAACTTGTTTGCATTAACAGGGCTAACTTTACACTTGATGTAGGTGCCTGGCTGTATACATAGGTCACTTGCACTGTAAATGCTTGAGTGAAATCAAATCGTTTACCTGCTTTGGCTGAATTTAGGGACAGCTTCAATATGTAAAAAATTACTCCTTTTCCCTTCAGGGACTTAGTTCTTAATCGTAGCTGCTAGAGTTATTAATAGTCTTCGTCAGACTTGTAGGAGTAATAATAAAAACCAAATCTTAGATTTAATTTTATTTTCAAGCTCACTGCCAAAATTCAGTCTATTTGTCTTGTGAGTTTTGCTTCACAACATCACAGTCAAATTCATTTTGCAATTATTGATTCAGAAATGCTTTGTAAATTCTATTTCTTGGACTAATGGGTGGCTTCATTGCTGCATAGGGACAAATTTCCTACAGTAACATAGTGCAGTCTCGTTGTAAAAGATCTCACGCTTGCGCTTGGGGGAGTTCACTGTCCTTGTTTGCTGCCTTTACCTGTGGTGAGCTTCCAAGTTGTGCTGGCATCTGTTAGGGACAGGGTTACTTTCTGTCTCCTTTTTCCTTGTTCTCTCCATCCCTAGAGAAAGCTGCAGCAGAAGTGATGGGTTCAAGTATATATAGACAACACTGTGGCAGTGTGGGCAAGTCAGAGAAGCTGGGGAAAAAATCTTCGTGATATACATTTGTATTTAATAATGTAATGACCTAACTTCGCTGTGGGATGGTTTGTTTGACCCCTGCAAATGTTGAACTGGTTATGCACCCTATACATATGAATTCTTTGGCACCGTTTCAGAGGGCCGTCTCTTTTGGAGTGAAGTACAGAAAGGCAGAAGGACGTGTGCATGATGCAGTACAGTGCCAAAAAGCTGGGACTCGGTTGTGGAAGTGGACGGCGCCGTGTGGCCTGGAAATATTGGGTCATCATTGAACTTATGGCAGAGAGTTGGGTGCCTCATTTCGGACTGACAGCGGGCACTGCACTGAGCTGAGATGCCAAAAAGGCACGTGCTAGGAGCTGCCAAAGAGAAGGCTGCTTCTAAAACAGCTTTCTCCAGCATGGGCACACGTGCCGATGCTCAGGATTCAGCCAGGCTCTGGTGAAGGCTGGTTTCGGAATTTGGAGCTGTGCTCAAGCAGAGGTGTGCGAGAGGAGGGGGATCAACTCTGTTCAGCTTCTGAGATCTCACAAGAATAAAGGTTAAATTCACAGGAAATATTTGGTCTTCAGTATGCTGCTGTTTGATTTAGAGTAGAATGAAAATGGAAAAGAGAGTATTCTAAGGAATTTTTATACTTCCTGTATGCAAGCCTAGGGTATTTTTTACTCAGTACTTAACATGGGGACGTTTTTTCATTCAATAGTTTTATGTTTTAAAGAAACAAGTTTCTAGCTTTGGGTTTTGCTAAAAAATAAAATCTACACACATGCACACATATGTGCTGTCCACCAGGTGACATTTTCTAGTATCTCTTTCCTCGAGAAGTAGGATACGCTGAAAAGAGAAGTAAAAGTAAAATATTTCCGCTTTGGAAAGCAACCTTTTGTAATGTGCGATCCTATGTTACCACTTCCTTGAAAAAGCTTTCTTTCACCTAAAATAAACTTTCTGAAATAACTCTCACCATTTGGGAAGCTTTCAACACCTTGTGGGACAGAGTTCTTTCTTTTTCTCTTCCAATAATGTTTTGCACTGTGCTGCGACTTGAACTTTATTTTCACATGTTGTGGGAGCATCTGAAATCCTTTGCCAATCCAGATCCTTGAAACAACATTAGCAGAAAAACAGCATGTATATAAAGGTATGCGAGAAATACATGTATGTGATAATTATTTTATAACAATGGGAAGTAGCAAAAGGAGATAAGCTGCAAATGGAGCTTTATGACATAATTTCCATGACAGATGCAGATAGCAAATGCTGGTTTTACATCAAGTTTACAAAACACTGATGGGAGTTCAGGTTGTGAAGGGACAGACCCATGATAGTTTATGGTATAAAATAATGTTTACAAAATGATTTTTTTATAATTGCAAATTGGGTAGGAACTCTTCTAGGGGAAAAATATGATCACATAAGAGGTAGGGTTTTGTATAGCAAAGAGAAATGTTGGACCAGCCAACTGTTTAGAAATGAAGCTAGGATGTAGAATCCAGGCATAGCTATTACCTGTGGTGTGGTGAAGATGCTTTATCCACAGTCTGCACATTTAAAAAAAATATAAAGTTGGGTTTAATCTGATTTGTGGTAAATACTAATAATTTTTTCACTTTGTGCAGTTATGTTTGTTGTTGTTTTCACTGAAGCAGTTGATGTAGAAGTTTGCAAAATCCTGAAACCCAGTCAAGCAACGTTTGTGAATTCAGCAGTTCGAGTGAGTAATCCAAAATAAGAATGTTGTTCTGCCTTTCACTGATGGAGTGTTTTTCGTGAAATTTAAGTTCATATTAACCCACATTATGTTCAAAGAGAAAAACTAATTAAGAACCTGATCCTACAGTCCCAATTTCTTTGAATCGAGAACTGTATGATTGGGTCTTGATATAGTAACAGTTAATGTTATAGATTCTTGCGTTCACCTTGAGCAATTATATGGTTTAAAGTTTATGCAGCAAATTATTAGGTTTGGCAATGACTCAGTCGTCAAGATTAGTTTTACACCAAATTGCTTGCAGATACCAAATGACAGGTTTTGTAATGAAAGGTTGCAATTATTTCTAATTTCTTCAATAGTAGTCACAAATCACTGATGCTGATTCTGCCATTTGTACGTGGCTTTCTAAATTAATATCCTGGTGTGTCTGCCTTACCAGTCTTTTATTCTGTTCACAAAGTTGAATAAATCAGATAAAGTTACAAGTGTGCAGGAGGAATTTTCAGAGAAATTATTACTGAATGATCAGGGTGGGTGTTCTGGGGTTTTTAGTTCTTATTTATTTTCCATTGCTTGTTGATTATGTTTGTTATTCAGCCCCCTTCCCCCCACATCTGAATGATTACAGTGAACTGCAAAAATGGGTAATTAACCATGGTGCAGCATTATACTGATGTGATTATTCTGCTCCTAGTTGTGCAGGTATCACGCTCGGCCCTGGCTCAGGGATCTCTGTGTTCTGTGCTAACCAGTACAGCATCAATGTTTTCAGTCTTCCCAAGCTTCTGAGTTTATTCAGTCCACAGAGGTTTATCACATTGTCAAGCTCATATAATCTCCTTATCGTGGTCAGTCTCTCACAAGTAACACCATGACTTTATGCTGTGCTGGCTAATATTAATGTATTCTTTCCAAATAAGACAGCTTCTAATTGCCTAAGCTGTGTGTGAGCTATCGTCCACATGGGTATGACTGCTATTACAAGTATTAAATGGCTTTGTAATACCATGAGTATGAAAAAAAAAAAAAAAACTATGTAAAAGAAACTTTGCTTTATTTTATATCACATTTCAACAACTTGCTGTAACAGCACTGTCTGCAATAGGTATTAATTGGGATTCCAGTGCAAATTTCTGATTGATGCTTTTGTTTGTGGTGCATGTTTAACTGCACTTTGTCAAGCACAAAACTGTACTCCCAGAGAAACCACCTAAAATCACACAAACTATGTGAATTCTTTTCATTAAATACTTATTTCATCTCATCTGGAGTTTTTGGTCAAAGCCGTATTAGCAGTTTACACCTATTCAGATCAGTGCATGCAGGGGGATGGCAATACTCCTTTGGATTATAGGGACATGCAACAATCTAAGTTTTCAATATTATCTGGATTTAGCTATTCATCTCAAATTCTTTCATATTTTGGTTACTTGCAGGAAGTAGCATAACTAATGACACTTGATATCATATTGTAGAGTTAAGGCAATATTTCATTTGGAGAACACATTCTGGGAGCTTTCATGAATGTTTTGAAGAGAATTTCTTATTTTCGGTGCCTGCATGTTTTGTGAGGGTGCCCCCCCAGCCCACGGGGGTGGGAGGTTTGCATTTGTTTGCTCAATACAGGTATTCTGCTAAATGAAATTGGAGTGCAGATTGTTGCAAAAACCTTCTCTTCTTAGTGCTTCTCTCTCATTCTGACAAGATGTTAACTTTCAGAAAATGACTATTACTGAAAAACTACACCAATAGTATCTTCTATAAATTGCAGTAACTCTCTTAGGGTCGAGCCTCTTTAACCTTCAAACAATTCTCAGACAAAGAATAATAGAAAATAAACTACCCTCAGTGGATGTTAAATAAAAAATTAACTGTCCTCGGTCAGTCTGGGTCTCTTTGTGCACAATTTTTATATGTGCAAATATGGCCATTAGAGAGGGAGCATATTATACTTGGAATAAATATTTAGGATTCTCAAAGGGGATTCACACAGAGGAAAGTCTGAGACATGCAATTCCTTCATATCCGTGGCCACTTATAAGCAAACGAGACATCTCTGCTCTACCAGTCAAACCCTGGTATCTGCAGTGTAGTGTAGCTACGTTGGAATAACACTGTCAGAAAATTCGTCAGTATCCTAAAAATGACAGTGGTAGACACTGACCACCACACTAAAGCACAGCTTTTCTGAGATAATAACAAAACCAGCAATATGGGGCTGAAGTGAAGATGGTAGTGTAAGCAATCTTCTGGCCATTTAGCACAATGCAATGAATTTTAGGAATGCATTCCAGAACCTGACTCTTCCTGATGGAAAAATAATCCCTTCTACTGCCTGGCAAGGGAGAGGGCAGCAAAGCATTTTAACACCATGTTTTGGGGAGGCAGCAACCATATTTCTTCAACATATTTTATTTGCTACAGGCTTGCAGTGGTGTTCTCAATCTATGGCATCTTGGTTCTATACAGCTAATATGAGACATGACATTAAATGCAAAATAGGTAGGAAGACTTGCAACTGCTTGCAGATGAGATATATCTCCATGTATAATCACACTGAGTCAGTGTTACCAGGGCTTTGGCTAGCATTTCAGACCCTTTGGTGTTTTGATTTTCTTTTTTCCCTATTGCCAGGTGGTTCCTGCTCCCTAATTGCATTTACATGTACTGCGTTCTTATGTGACCTACCAGGCAGCCTCTATTGATGGTCAGGATTGAGCGTATTTCTCATTGCATTGCAAAGGGAATCATTTTACACTCAGGGTGTTGCCTTATGAATGAGGCTTAAAGCTGACCAGAGCTTTAAGTCCAGACCTATATTCTTTCTGTATTACTTAATCTCATTTTTGGGGCAACTAAATTATTTTTCATTTCTCTCTGCAGTTTCAGAGAGCTGTTTGTCAAACAATTACTCTTCTAAGCTGCAGTAAATGTGAGCAATGGGCAAAATTATATCTGTGTGCTTTTGGAATTGTATATAGTAATCCATAGAGACAGAAGGCTCTTTATAAAACAGAAATTAGAATTAAAAATCAACCTTTGAAATAATGCGGAATTTTTAATCACTCTTAATTTAATTCTCTTATTTTCATTACTTGTCAAATGTTACCTTAATTTCTGTCAGGTAGCCTTTTGATGTAGGTTGGAGTCAGGCAGAAATACAGCAGGGTCAGAGCAGAACAAAGCAGGAAGCTGCTGTGTCTCTTCCCACGCTTTTTTGTGTGTAGGTTTTGTACATGAGGGTGAACACCTGTCACATGGCAGAACTGTATATATTGCAGACTTTTCTCTCTTAAATCTGGATGGTTTCAAATATATTATTTAGTTTGAGAAGCTGAAGGATAAGAGGACTACGTCTTTCTAATGAGACTTCCTTTTAACACCTCTGCTCATCTCCAGAAACACTAGTCCCAAAGTAGCAGATTTTATTTTGTTTTAAATCTGGAGATATAATAGCTTCCTCAAAGGCATGCAGCCTGCAGTTAACTTTTTTCTTTACCTTTTTTTTGGAAGAATCAAACTTTCTAATATACTCTTGACAGCCTGAGTCATTTGATGGGGTCCTTCAAGGTAAAAGGGTCATGAAACATCACAGAAAAAAAGGAGACTTCTTCAAAATCCCCAGACCTTAGCCTTTGCTATAACTACACTTCTTTTACTTCCCAAAAAGAAACACTGTGCTTCAAAATGAAGTATTTCTATCATGTAGTAATAAACTAGTGTTGAATAGGGAACAGGCACAAAACTGCTCATCAGTTCTGTTCTTTTTTATATTAATATCTGCATTGGGAAAGATGATTAGTATAAGAGCTGTAACAAAAATTACATATTTATTTTCCATACCCTATTCTTTGGTCCAATCTCTTCTTCCCAAATCAATTTTACGAGACACTATTTGGGACTTTTGTTTAAGTAATATCCGCAATACCAAGAGAATTTGCAAAAGTGGACTTAATAGTATGGTTATTAGGATCCACCAGATGCCAACTGAACATAATAATGTGTTTGATCCCCAACACCAAACCTGGCAATAGGTCTAATGATCGACCGTACCACTGGTGGGAATGGAATCTTGACGCCATTGCCGTGAGCGGGGATCAGCTGCATTGCTGTCAATGCTCAGACTCCGAGCTGATCATTATTAGCCATACCGTCTGTTTTTTTCAAGCAAGAGAGTGACAATTATAGAAATTCTTTTATTAAAAGAGAAATGATATAAAGAAAATCTCTATGACAACTGTGGCAGCTTACCTGAGTGTGCTAATATAGATATAAAGAACTATTGATAATTGTGTAAAATAATTTTACCCTTTAAATGGAAACTAAGGACATGAAAAGTATACTAATCTATCATTAAAAGAAAATGAAACTTCAGGAGAATTTCTGACAATTTCCCTGGCTCACTGTAGCCCTGTGGCACTTGTTATGAACATTAATCAGGAAAGGCGCAATGGTGGTGATAACAGCAGTCAGGTGTGTGGCGAGGTAATTGAGGGAACCGTCTCATCTGATTAGAAAACTGGCAGATGCCATGAGGAACATCTGAAATGTTTATGGGCCGAGCAATGCCAAGGACCTCGACAGCAAGATGAATGGACAAACTTAGCATGGGATGGACACCAGACACTAGAGAGAGTCTGAAAGCAAAGGTGGGTAAATGGTGGTGTCTGAAACGTGAAAAATAGAAATTAAATTAATAATTCATCAGTTAGTTAAATATTCACTAATTAGTTAAATTAATAGAAATTAAATTTTCTGTGCTAACAAATCTGTAAAGTAATACAAAATAATAGGCTGAAACAAGAGGTTTGGAACTAAAATGGTTCAGTGTCAGCTGAACAATGATCTAATGGAGAGAGCTATGTGCTACCAGGATAAGTTTTGGTTCTGAGTAAAGAACTTTGACAGAGCACTGTGAGAACTGCGTTGTGGTGAAAAGGTTTGATGTTCCACACAAAAATGGGTGATAAATTGAGAAATAGGTGGTGGGAACCAATTTTAATTCAGTGTGGGAGTTGTGAGGTTTTTTATCAAGTTGTTACAGGAGAAATAAAAGGTGATACTATGTTGTGGTAAGCAGTGAGTGCGTAACAAGAAGCTGCTCACAGAGAAAAGCCTTAGCTTCGTTGATCCTTTGTTTAATTTCAAATTAAATAGAAATATAACTCAGGCTGGTTTTGAAGAAATGACTTAAATCAAAGTAAAGACCTATGCAGTGGAGTCACTTGGACTGTAGAACTCAGGACCTGGAATTGCTCTCTACTTTTAGTTTAAAAAAAAATGTTTGAAATTTGCATCCTAAGCAAGAGAGAATAAACTTGTAAGGAAGGGTTTGAGGTCCAGTTTTGTGATGTTAAGCTGGGTAACCACCTAAAAGATTATTAAGAGTGAAAATCCTACTAGAAATTAGGAAAGAAGCTGATGAACAGAGGAAGAGATCTGTCATGGGTAGGAAAACTGTTTAGTAAGTATGACATGACAAGTGGCAAAGTCAAGATGTCTTGGTCTTGGGAAATAAATTGAATGTAAATCAATGGTAAATAGTTCCTCATCTATATTTTTAAAGAAAAGAGGGTGGTGAGAGAAAGTGGGACTTGCATTTAATGTAAAAGAGGGGTAGACAGAAGGTAATCTGGTTTTGGCTTAACTAGTTGGATTGGGGAGGTGGGGTGTATCAAGGAAGCAACACCTTCCTGATGAGAATACAAAACACGAAAACACAATATTAGTAAAGCCAAAATAAAATGAAAACTTGGAAAGCATAATACACAAATTTGTCAGAGAGAAGGTAGGAGAGAAAAAAAAGGTTGAATAACTCTTACCAAAAAAGTAGAATGTGAAACTGAGGTTTCTGCAGTTCCTTTTTACTTTTAAAAGATCGGTAAAATCATATATGGTGCCAAAAAATAGGCAAATAAAAGTTTTAAGTGTATGCGTGGTGGTGAGGATGGTCCTTTGCAAATGTCTGTTGTTCTAGTTTTAATAATATGCAGAGTTTTAGAGAAGAAGTTAAAATAAGATAAACCAGAAAGTTCTGGAAATTGTTTTAAAATGGAATAGCACACACTGGATTTACCAAAGATAAATTATACCACATCTCTCTTTCATAAATTAAATTCTTCATGGAAAGGATTTTTTGATTAATCCTGACTTCAATAAACCGTCCTGTGTGGATCATGTGGGAAAAACCATGAAGGATGATGGGGTAGAGGGAAATAAGAGAAAAACTGTAAGGTAACTGAAAAGCTCTACAAAAATCTGTTCTAAAAGTAGAAAATTTCGAATGAATGGAGTTTTTTTTAAAGGTCACCTTTGAATCATTGTTATATAATAACATTGGAATAAAAAGCAGGTACAGCATAATTAAATTATTGCAAAGCCCCAAATTATGAAGTCATTGTTATTGCGAAAGGAACTTCATAAAGGAAGAATTTGGTGACTGAGAATAATGGAAATGGGGCGGCATTTAGTACTACAAAGGATGATGCTACGCTTTTAAAAACTAGTCATGAGGATTTCTTTTGCAAGATCTGAGCTAATCAATTGGAAATGACAATAAAAAGAACTTAAATATATTAGCAGATTACAGGATGAGGATGAGCTACCATTGTGATGTGGGTTGTTGAAAAAAGAAATCATTTGACACCCCTGGAGAAGTGTCCCCAGAAGGGACAGCAAACTGCTAACGTCGTATATGTAACAGTGCTCAATGTAATTTAAATTATTGCATGCTGTTCTTGCCCCTATTTCAGTAGCATTGTTCCAATTGAAACAGGTGTAGGAAAAGGCTGCAGGGATTATCAGTGGGATGGAGAACCTCTCTACTGAGAGGAGACTCAAATAGCCTGGTTTGTTTAGCCTAGCGAAGTGAAGCTGTAAAAGAGCTTGCTTGCTCTTTATGAGGATGTTAAAAAAGCGAACACCAGACAAAACAGCTGCTTAGGAGAAGGGAAAATATTGGCACAAGAACAAATTGTGTATCGCCTGGTCTTAGATGCGCAGTTTTAGACTGGAAATGAGGACATCTCTAAGGACTGGAGAAGGGAGATGCCAGAAATGCTGCCTGACAGTGGAAATGGGAGAAGGATGCCAAGGTACTGTTAAGATGAAGGATGATTAATTTATAAACCAGATTGTATGATGATGTGACTTCTGATAGCAGGCAATTAATTTTGATTTAGGAGGTTCGTTCCTGCTCTGTGTTTGGGATTCAATAAACGATCTATCCACCTGCCTCAGAGCGCGCGTTGAGCGTGATGGCACAACGCTGAGGCACACCAACCGTGTCATTTTCAACTGTGTCAGAAAATCAGCGGATAAACCAGTTGAGATTGCTAAAGATCCTGTGATGGTTTTCTTGAATGCTTTCTTACTGTTTATGACCTTGCTAGTTTGCCATTTTCGTACCTACCTTCTGTCTCCTGCAGTTTTGTAGGTGCAATATCGGTCAGAATATTCAGCCAGTTCTAGACTTCCCTGTGGAGCACTGAAGGGCAAGGAAGAAACCAGACTTAGCCAAGGGGTAGGTCTGAATTCCCCGTCTCCGTTCAGGTTTTGGGTAGCATCCTACAACCCTCGGAACACCTCTGGCACTGCAGGAGTAGACGTGGGAGTCAGAGGGCCATGACCAAAGTGCCTTTGAGCTTCACTGGTCAATGCAAGGTGGGGCATCCCTTTTGGGAACCACAGCCAGGCAGGCCTCTGGCTCCTTCTGAGACATGTTTGGACTCAAGTTTACCATGAAAACTGCTCCCAGAATCAAAAAGCTGTTGTGTTTCTCATTCCTTTCTACAGTTTTCTCCTGGTAAGCCTTTGCTTTTTCTGCATTAGCTGCGCAATAGGAACCTGGCGAAGCAATAATTCACTTTGTTGTTGTCCATTAGTAAGCCATGGCTGCATCCCTCTTCTGAAATATATACACTTTAATGAATTAAATTACACTTATACATAAACTGAAAAAAGTATGAATTAATATATCTGAAGTAAATGACATGATATTTTTTATTACATTTAGTAAATTAAAAATGTTTATGCTGATGGTAGGTTGTTAACACAGTGCTTCAGCCTCAAGAAACAGAAAACACAGAAATGAGGTATGAAGAATAATCTGGTTTGGCTTTTTTTGTTTGTTTGCTTGTTGGCTTTTTTGTTTATTGTTTTGTTGGGGTTGTGTTGTTTTGGTTTTAGGAGGTAAAATATTAATCATAAGAATTGGATCTACAATGGGATTTGTGAGGTAGGGTAAGAGCTAGATATTGCCTGAAAAAAAACATGCAGCTGGACTGTTTACCAACGTATCTTTGTAAGAAATCTTTAAAATAAGGAACCTATCTCCCAGAAAGTCTTTTCATGTTTCTTTCTACTAAATTGTCATGAAGCTTTGACTCTAGATAAGAGAATTATAATGAAATAAAGGAAACATTGTTTAGTTGTCAAAACGAATTTGAAGTGTGACATGTGTGGGAAGAAAGAAACCACAGAAAATTGGATATTGGCTCCTTGAAATTTACGTATGTAATGTGATGACTGTGGATTATCTGAAAAAATCTAGCCCTTCATGGTTGGTAGAATCAACTGTTTTATTGATCTTTCTGTTTTAATGTTTTAAAGAGTATTGGTATTAATGACACGTAAACAAATACTGAAAAAACCTCAAGAAGTATTTATTTGTAATCAACTTGATATCCACTGTCTGCTTTTTGCAAGTTTTATTATCACGCTTGTTCAAATTCCCTAGTAAATGAAATAGTAGATTTTAACTGAATGTTGTAGAGTGAAACAAAACACTTTTTGCATCCTAAACAGAATATTGGGGTTACTTAGATGATTGAGATTTGCTTTTATACAAGTAAGAACTAGTTACATGCCCTGCCTGTGAATGAGAAATCAAATATTTTGGTGTAAGAGAAAGTAAAGCTATTTCTAATTACAGATCAGTAACTTTCACAAGGCAGAATGCAAAAGTATATTCTCTCTCTTTTACGTTTATATATGAGGAGAGTCAAATGATGAATGAGCATGTTTTAAAATACAGATATAAATTTAAGGCATTGTGCTTATTTTCTTGTAGCCAACTATTTGCATAATCAGGATCGTATCAACTTCAAAAGACATGTATGGAATCCTGAATTCATTCTTGACATCTATAGCACAGGGAGCTACCACGGCCTTTTGTTTTTGATGTGCCTTTATGAAGAATACCAGAGTATGTGATAATGAGCCTGCAAATGAGACGCTGTAAGACAACTTGTTCTCTCAATAATATTAACAATATTGTTCAGTTCTGTATAAACCATCAGGAAATTTTTAAGTTTCTTTAGGTTTCTCTACGGCCTTTATAAAATGGCTCAGGAATATGCATATGATATGTTTATGTTGACAAGGCTAAGAATTTACAGTGAGGTGGGTGAGGGTCTGTGTTATCACAGCGCAGAGATAGAGATGGCACTGCAGACCTGAAGACAACCCTATTTGATGCTTGTTTTTCTACCATTTTATGCTCAAAAATTGCTTTTGAAAACTAGGACCAGCAGTACTTTCCTTTACTAGTCAGAAGTAAAATTTTCCTTTTCCAAAAGAGTTTAGAGGAAAAATTTATGAACACCAACCGATCAGTCTTGGGGGTGGGGGGAAGGCCTGACTAGTTGGTGATGTGTCACTAGTTAGAAACTGCTGGTAGCTACTGAAGTATTAATAGTTATTCTCTGACGGCTCTTTGATAGTTGTGTAAACCACGTTTATGCTTCATTCAACTCTAAGTTGAGAAATGCCTTGAATTTCAGAAACTACTGTGGTGGTTATCACCAAGTGCAATGCTTTTCTCAGTAGTTTTGCACTGAAATTCAGGAATGAATGAACCAGAGAGACTTAGATGTTCCTTTGCTACTAAAGGTGCAGTGGCCCTCCTCTCTGCAACTGAAAGAGTCCATATGGATTTATAAAGACTCAGGGGGTTTGATCCTCAGCTTGGCTAGGATTATGGCAGATTCTCTCCCTTTATGCTTGTCTGTGCAATTTTCTTTCTTGTGTTTTATGAATGTGGGCTTCCTGGCCAAAAGGAGACTCTCCATGAGACTCCACGTGGTTGCAGGAGCAGGACCCCAAGCGAGGTGTGCGTCAGGCTGGCAGAAGATGCTGCCCCCAGCCATGGTCCCAAGGAGGAAGGTCTTTCCCTCTGCTGGACTTGCTCGTGGAATATTCTGCTGCCACCTTAGTAATTACAGGACCCACCACATGCACACCTTCTTCCTCTGCTGTGAGCTAACTGAAATGTTGAGGAAAAGCTTAAACTCATTGCTTCCAACCAGCCCTGTGCCTTATTTGCATGAGGAAATGTGAAATCTTGGCTATATTTCCCTCTCTCCAGGTGTGCATTCACACCAAATGAGATGATGCTATGCAAGTGCATGGCCTCTGTTGAGGAAGTGTGGGGAACCAACCAGAAAAAAACCAACAGTGCCCTCACAGAAATAACAGAGCACTTACAGTAATACCGTGTGAAATATTTCAGCGGCAGCTATTTTATATTGAAACAACAGTTTACGAAGTCAGTTCAGCAAATCAAAATTCAGTGAAAGGAGGGGTTTAGTTAAATAAATAAATAAATAATATTTTGAGACATCTTAAACTAATTTGGAACAGAATGTGTTACCAGTGAATGAAGTCTGTTCAGGAAGACCTATAGTTGCAGTTAGCCAGTGGGTTTGTTTCCCAACACGGCCTTTCACACACCCCATCTCTCTTTTCCCCTTCCACTCCCTATGACTGGATGCAAGACATGATTTCAGCCCAGGGTGAGACCGGCAGAGACGCTGCTTCTGCTCCTTCTACAAGCTAAAGTAGTTCCACATACTTTAATGGTGTCAATCCTGATTTACTGTGGCACAACTGAGCCTGTAATCTGGCTCTGGAATAACAAATTGATGCACACTTGAGGGAAAAACAGTCTTATGTAAAATCAGGAAAATGCTTTTGTTAGAGGAGGACTGTGAGGTTTGTTTTTTTTTTTTTTAATCTTTGGTAAATAATTTTTTTCTCAGGCTGGTGTGTTGCATCTATATAAAGAATACAGAGTAAATAATACTTTGGGGCTTTGTGGAGCTAAATGCAAACAGTGTGTTGTCGGTATCAGTGAAATCTGTGTCTTTTTCAACATGTCAGGGCACTTCTGATACACTTGTGTTGGCATCATTATACTGTGGCAGGAGGAAGTCATTTATTTGTTCCCTTTTGGCATCTGTAGGATTTAGCGATGAGACATTGCCCTTCCAGATACATAATCCAATTCTGATGCTTTTGTTTTTTCCAGTAAAACATCAATAATTTGATATGTTTCTATTGTCTAAAGCAGTTTTGTCTTGATGAAAGACGTTTTAAGTGTTTTGGAACAAAATTTCTCTTATGTGGCTTGTCATTATGTGTATAGTATGTAACTAAATCTTATCTATTAAATTAATGAGAATGTGGAGAGAAGGAAATATTTTTGATCAGAGGTAACCAAACTCCGAGAACAGGGAGGAAAAAAAACAAGATGGGCAAAAGCTTCAAAATACAGCACGGCATTGTTTGCAAAAAAGCCTGCTGTTTCCTTTATGTCTAACTGATCCGTGCCAGAAGCCCTCTTGAATTTCTACAAGAATAGAGCTTCAGATCATCTGCATTCAGTGCCAGAGTCATGGCCCTGGAACCGATAATTGCCTCTGACAGGATTTAATTACCTTCTCCAGGACCTTTTCTCTGTTTGATTGGAGACCACCCCCTGCCTCCGATCAAATCAGACAGTAATAACAGGCCGCGGCGCCGGAGCCAACGCTGAGGCTGGGCGGCGCGGTGACCTTGCCGGGCCGGGGGAGGCCGTTGGCGGTGGTGGCCATGGCACGGCAGACCCTCGCCCAAGTGGCCTCGCCGGCGGCCACCGCAGATCAGAGACCAGCAGCGTTAATGCTGATGGGGCCTGTCAGCACGCTGCGGGGTACGGGCAGGCACAAGAGCTGCGGGGCCATCATGGACCCCGGGTACCCCGGGTGCCGTTAGCACAGTGGTTCTCAGGGGACAATCCTCCTGCGCTCCCCTCCCGAAACAAGCGGGGCGGATTTCCCGGGGTGAAACCCCCCACGGGTGTCTTCTTACGTAGATGGAGAATGTTGCTACTTGGTATGCATCACACAGCCCCTGTTTGTAATATTAACTTGACGCGTGCAGTCACTGTATTATTTATGGTTGTTTTAATGTAGAGTCTAAATGTACCCTCGGCTTTTTAAACTGCATTCATACAGCAGTCAGCTTTTGGAGACCTAATGCTTTAAGGTGAAATAGCAGAATTAAAGTGAGGTGCTTTTCAGCAAGTATTTTCTCCTTCTCAGAAATTAAGCAAAATCTTTTGCCCGCACCTCATTTAGCAGCTGGGTGTCTTGACAGCATTACGGCTTTGAGAGTTTAATTGGCCGGACTTCAACCATGAGGTGTGTGTAGCAGCCAAGAGTCAACAGATATTCTTTTGTTTTTCTTCAAAGTTATATTGATCTCGGTGCAGGTAAAGGGCTTGTCCCTGCTCCAGCAGAGCCGATGGCCGAGCTCCAGGTCAAGCAGGGGAAGGTCCAGGCTTATTTCATGTCCTATTTGTTGCTTCATCCGTTTTCACCTTGAAGGGAGATGCAAATGCCATGTAGTGAGATGGAGGGAGGGGGTGATTTGATGTCATGGTAACTTCTCCAACTATCTATACCGCTGTACATAAAATCCAGAGCTGCTGGAGGCAATGCGTCTCACAGCACCTCAGACAGCAGCGGGAGATGCTGATGTGATTCTTTCCCTCACGGCTCCACTAAGAAGAGCAGCAAACACCCCGGTGAATGCCTTGCATCCCAGTACTGCCCCTTCAGAGTTGAACAACCTACCGGTACGCACAGGAAAACAGAACCCAAACAGGAAAATGGATCACAAATAGGAAAATGGATCACAAACAGTGCTGCAGAAGCAGCGTTACTCAAAGAAGCAAAAGCACAGAAAGGGGGTTGGGAAGGTGGGAAGTTTGATCAGTTCTGCGTTATCTAATCTAGTCCTTTGTTTAAACGCCCTCTCTTCATTTTGCCAGTGACCCTGTTTTTCCCTTTTCTTCCGTTTCCATATAAATGAAGATCCAAGATTTTTCCAAATGCTCTAAACATGAATTACAGGACTGTAGGGCTCTCCTATCTGAAGGCTAAGAAAATTCCATAGGAAAGTATTGTTTGGTGAAAATAAGTTGCGTTTCTACAAGGCATCAGATAACCGTGTATGTGTGACTCTGGTCTGACCAAATGCCAATTTAGTGGGGAGTTATTTCAGCCTTCGGTGGGTGGTCTGGCAACACAACGGTCTTCCGAGGTGAAGAGATGTTAGAAAGAAAAAGATGCTTTTTTCTTTTCCTTTCAAGCCCCTGCTAGCATATAGCAAAGTATACAGACTGCTGGTATAGACTGACACCGCACAAATGCTCCTAACTGCGGTGCAGAAGCTCTTGCCTTTTCTCAAAGCAAAATACTGAAAGATCAAACACACAACAAACCATTCTGAGCGCAGGTCCCTCTGGAAACATGGAGGGAAAATCCACTAGCCCCAACTCTGTAAAAATTTTAATTTCTGGAATGGATAAAACCACTCATTTTCTTCTTATTTCAAATAGTAACAGAATAAAACAGAGAGTGTGTGTGTGCGTGTTGGGGGAGGGCGGGTGGAATCTGAGGCAAGTAGCATTTTATTTCTTTTTCATTTGCCTAGACAGATTCCACTGCGAACATGTAATGGTTTTCACTGAGGCACTGTGTTATTTTAAGGTAAATCTGCTGACTTCAGAATGCATAATCAGTTTCATGATCGTAATAAATTATATCACAGCCATCTCTGGTGGGAAAATGGAAGGAAACACACAAAGCAAGAGCACTAGGACGGCTTGCTGGTTAGAATGCTAGCCTAGAACCATTTCTTTGTTGCTTTTTAAGCAAATAATTTTGAAAGCATCTGGGTCAATTAAAAGCTCAGTTTGAAAGCATTGTAGGCACTCAGAATTCAAGAAAGATATTTTTGAAAATGTTGCTTCAGTTCAGTTCCATAGGTGTAAATTGGGAATTGCAGCACTTCTTGCAAAGGTGATGTGTGAAGTAATACATTTGAAAGAAATTGGGACAAAACAGCAGCTCTCTAAGGACCTAGGAGAGACAGACAGTCTACATAGGCTGTGGTACTGGGGGCATTTATTCTCTAGCAGCAGTCATAGCTTAAGCAGCTCGGGCATCAATCCCTCTCCTGGCATGTTGTTCCCAGCTCTTGGGTTTGTTGCCACAACTGTTTGCACAGCAGCACAGTGAACTTGATCAAAGAATAGATCCAGCTGGTGAAAGACAAAATATATGCTGACTACATGGCAACACAAATGTCTGTGCCAGCCAAAACACTGGTTGGCACATGGGGTGGAACGAAGGTTGGGAGGAAGGAGGATGGGAGCTACTTAAGCACCCTGTCACCAAATGCAAAACCGCAGTCTATTCTTATTTTTCAAAGTATATTAAACTAGAACAGTAAAGTTTCTATTCTAATGTGCACAAAGGATTGACTGTGGTCTGATGAGAAAGCTTGGAGATTTTTGTCACTGGTTTCTATACAAGCAAAACTGGCTTTCTGATTCATATATTAAAAAATAGCAGTAAAATAAACCACAATTTATTAACAATGGCAGTAGCCCATGAAAGAGATGATTTAGGAGTCATACTGTCAAGTGTTATCTTTTGATTTTTCTGAAGGATTTAATAGAAAACACACAAATGGAACACTGCCTTTAAAAAAGACAGCTGCAATTTTTTATAACTTTTCTTAGAAGCTGGTATTGTATGTCTGCTACAGTATTACTTTTTTAATTACTATTGCCTAATTGTGAGATAAATCATGGTTGCATTACCCTTTTATATTTGAGATACAGATACTCATACTTCAGGTTTGTCTTTCCAGGCTTCAGTGGCGGTATACGAAAGATGAATTTCATCTATTCCATGTGACACAGGTTGTTTAACAGGAAAATGTTTTGATTAGAAGAGCTGGGTTAAGGGTCCATCTGGAACCAATTGAATTCTCTAATGGCATAACCTCCTATTTCTGGAGGGAGAGAGGAGAAAAAGCAGCGAGGAAATTCAGGCTAACAGTGTAGTTCTGCAATGCGAATTTAAGAACTTTCCCCCTCTGCTCTCTCCAGCCTCTTCTTCCCGCTCTCTTGCTGCAATTTGCCACGTCCTCTGCTGTGTATGTACAGCTACTTCTACGACTTGCTGTAAATTGTACTGTTCAAATATCTGCTGTTAAAAGTCATCAAAAAAGGATGGGGGAGAGCACTTAAATAGGACAAATGAGGAAAGGGCAATGAGGATGGAACTGTGAGGGAAGCCCAGGAGCTCCTCAAGCCTTTCCACTGGAGCCACTCATCACGAAAGCCCACGTGACAAATAACAACAGACTTCAATGACCAACAGCCCCCTTTAGATCACCAGAGTATCACTGTGCGCCCCCCAGGACTGCATGCAAAGGCCTTATCAGTATAGGAAGTACTAGAAAAATGGAAGGCTACATATTGCAGCCTGACTCAGTGATGATCCCCGGTGTCTTTCTGTTATTCTCAGTGGCTTTGGCCAGAACCTGTGTGTAGTATTTCCACATTAGATGGGAGTAATTCTGCCCATCGCGCTATGAATCAGGCTGACCTAAAAAAATAAGAATTAAAAAAAAATTTGCAGTAATATATCTCTGAAGGACTTTTTCAGATCAAAAAGACATTGAGGCAGCACTTGTCCTGATATTATGTTGTTCATAAACCCAGAATTTACCTAGCTCCCCCTTTTCTAAACCTATTCTTACATTCAGGCACAATATTAAGCATTTTCTTTCTCAAAAGCAGCCAGCCTGTAAGACAGCAAAT
The DNA here is from genome assembly GCF_964273445.1 of Streptopelia decaocto. Classification (NCBI taxonomy): domain Eukaryota; kingdom Metazoa; phylum Chordata; class Aves; order Columbiformes; family Columbidae; genus Streptopelia; species Streptopelia decaocto. The sequence goes on from NC_138661.1 coordinate 61,833,055, forward strand.
GATTGCTACTTGTCCAGGATGAAAAGGGCTACAGTACATACATTAATATATGCCATGGGATTCTGAAATTTTTTATTGCATTGCTTGTTTACTTTCAAAGCAGTGTGTAAGAGTCATTATTGCTATATCACTGTATTTGTCTCCGCTATTTTAGTAGCATAAAATAAGGTCTCTGCCCCAATCACCTTAAAATTTTGTTAGCAAGCGATAGGGAAAAAATTCCCCAAAAAGACAATGCTTTCCCTTTTTGAAGTTGACCATTGAAAACATTTTATTTCTAAGTCATGTTGTATTATTCACTCATATCAGGGTGGACAGATAGCAAAATGTACAAAAATAATATTTTGCTGTTAACAGGTAAAAAACCACCACAGCTGTGAAGTCTGAAGCTGTGAATTTTATGTGGCTTGTGTTCCTTAGCACCACATCCCTGGCAGAAACATTATAGGGTAAAGCATAGCTAGAGGAAATGAATGTAAAAGATGTTGATTGTAAAATATTGGTGAATGTATTTGTGTATGTGTTTGGAGAGGAGATAACTGTGCAGTTCACTCCTAACCCCATCTGCTTAAGTGCACTGCATAGTTATTTGAAAAACCTTATAAAAAAAGATAAAATCCTGACTGCAAAGAGCCTAAAAATGCATCTATATTGAGAAACTGTAGCCAATTGATTATTCAGCTGGCAAAATGGAAATTTCAAGTTGCATAGACAGCTAATTGTGGCCTGCCTATAGAATGACAGGTCTATAATTTTTAGTTTTGTGCACATTCAAAGCCAGTCACCTTGACACTTAACAGTCCATTATCTGCCGGCCACCGACCATATGATGATATTCAAAGAGTGACAGGTCTTTTCCATTACAGAATGATAAAATGCGCTATGCTTTATTTGGATAAAGCTGTCTTCACAGACAGAACAAACCAGGTGCGTATCTGATCTTTGCATGCAACAATGACATTGGGACACCTTTTGCTCCATGGGACCAATCTGTTGTTGTTGCTGTTGTTGTTCTTTTGGGATAAAGACGAGGGAAATTGGTATCCCTGGGATTGTTTTCTAGAAGAACAGGTAAGCTGGCATTCATATCTATGATTTCTTTAAGTATTAAATAAGATAGATTGCAGGAAGCATTGAGACCCAGGTCATGCAACTACATGATTCATAATCTAGGGAGAAATGTTTATTTTTTTATACAAAAGGTTTCTGTGCTTTCAGCATGAATACAGAGCAAGGTCAGGAAACATGTCCCAGGATACTTGCTATCAAATAATAAAAAGCAACAAACCACCACAAATCAAGCTGAGGCCTAGCATTGAATTCAGACTTAGAGGAGAGGCTGAATCCAGCCAGGGAGGCAGGAAATCTGTTTGTGGCTCCATCCCTGGGCTGCAGCAGGAACATGAGGCTGGTGACCATCTCTCCTTGTGGGGAAAACACAGCTTGAAGAGCAGCCGGTGCTCGGAGTTGGTTCTTTAGGTCAGGGCATCAATTCAGGGGTCGTGTAACCCGGGGCATGGTGCTGCTGTAACAAAACTTCAAGCCAAAGTGGACAGAGGGATTCTCTCCCTTGTAATTTGCTGTGCAGGGAAAGCCAGACCTTCGAGCACTACAAACAATTTGAGTACAGGAGCTTGTGGTTTTCAAGAACCTAATGGTAGATGTGCCCGTGCCAAAGTCATAAACGCTGTTTTGGCCTCAGCACTTGTTTCCGTGCCAAATTGTTCTCAGTGAATTCTGTTTATTCATTTCTAGATGTGGAATTTTAGCTGGGAATTCTGAATGTGCCTTTAGAATAGCCATTTTAAAATTATTTCTGAAGTTTTAACAAGAGTCGGTATTTTTCTTTGCCAGCGGGGCCTGTTTCGGCTCCCAGTGACATTAGCGCAAAGACACCGATTCATTGCATATTGGAGCAAGCGCTATATGAGTAACCGCGCAGAACTTCTCAAGAAATAAATTCCATCAACAGTTCATTTTGAAATGATCGTAAAATGATAAAAATCCTGTGAATTACGAGTTTACAGAGCAATTTTCTTGAGCATTTAGAGTTAGGAACAGTAACCTTTGCCACTGGAAAAGGTGATTCGTGGATTTTCCAAATGATACAGCGCTGCTATTTCAGTGTTAAATATTATTCTTTTAGTTCCTTGCTTATTCAGTAATCACCTACAATACTTTTGTGATTTTTTTTTCCTATAAGAAACATACTTCATATGCAAACATTCAGTCTCCTATGTTGTCATATGTACAGTATATTGCATGTATTTATAGCTGTGGAGAAAAGGCTAATGAAGAGAGCACACTCTGAAGAGAACAGTCATGAGACTTCATTTGTTCCCTACATGCTGCAATAATACTAATACACCTTTTACTCTACAGAATGGCTTGTACTTGGGGAATTGTGTTTCATCCAATTTTCTTGCAAATAATGAACAAGTTCCCCCAGGTTTATTGGCACTATCTTGTGCACACTTTTTTGGTGTAAATTATTTATTCTACTAATTTAACTGCAAACAGTCTGGGATAGTGAGCTTAGTGAGGCAATTTCATACATATTGGTTGTAGGTTAATTATTTAGGGGTTGAGATATCTCTGGTAATGCCAAATAAGTACAGACCTAATCAGAGAAAGCAATTGAATGCATCTAGGTTTTCCAAATCTCAGATTATGCAACCATTATTTGATGGTCATTAAGTTTGGTGTGTTATTGCAAAAGAACACAAACGTGTTTGGAGGTAGCCCAGAAGTTAACCCTTATAGCTCCCATCATTTCCCAGGCGATCGACACTTTGTTCACTATGAACCAACTAACCAGAATGTTCAGATCCATATATTCTATTGTTCTGGAAATGGAGACAGTTAAGGATGTTTTTTGGATATGCATCTCATGGGACAGCTGAACAGTTTGGAAGCTGTTGAAATATGAATGCTGAACAATCAACAGATAAATCATATTTAGAATTAAAATAAACATTTTCTGCTGATTCTTTTAAAGGTGGTGTGTGGCCATACAGGGGCAATAGTTTAACTGTTATAATTGTCACTATTTTTACATAGAGATTTTTATGCTGATCATTTGAAAAACATGAAACATCTCAAGCCCTATGTAGCATCGCTCTCCAGCGTCAGTTTAGTGGGAATGGGTATTGTGTATTTTTTTTTAATTCAATGAGGAAAACGTTATTCTTAACTAGTATGAGTCTTTTTCAGATGACATAAGTTGGGGAATTCATTAAAGAGAAGTGTAAGTTCAGAGAAGAGCCTGGGAAGACAATCAATGAAAAGCAGCGTGGGGAGAAATCTGTAAGCAATGCTCAGGCAGAGTTGCTTCCATTCTGCCATGTTTATTTCTACAACAAAAATACTTCTCTATGCTGTACTTGGTTGCTTAAATGGCACTCAAAGCAGTCTTTTGGAAAGGCTAGAAACTCTCTATATTATGTCCATGTTCTAGCACCCATTCAATAGTGGTTGGCAACGGGGATGCTTTATTTTTTGAAGATCTCCAGTGGCATAATCTGTTCTGTTTTCTTTTTTGGTAGGATTTTTTTTTTTCTTAATTTTCCCTTTCTGTTTGTTTGTTTTAAATATACATGTGGATTCCTTTTTAAAGTTAAATTTACAGCAGGTTCCTAAAATGTGCCTTGAAGTTGGAGCAGATGGTGGGGAAGATTTGAGATTATCTTTTTTTTCAAAGGCAGTTCATTCCAGAGTTTAGCTCAGCCTCCACAGAAGTGTTTGCTCCCTTCCAGATGAGCCTGACCTTCTTGCTTAAGAATCTGTTTTGCTAGACGAGTAGGTCATTCCAAAGCTTTAGGATTCACAGGCTTTCCAGTGTAGAGCGTAGAGGATATGATGATGAAAACAGGATAGTTTGCATTGTCAAGGGGATGTACTGAAGCATTCTGCACTAATTGGGTTTTTTTTTAGCATGCAAGCCTTGGTGCCAGATGTGTTGCACTGGTAAGAGAGATGAATAACTGAAGCCAGATCATTAACAAGCAGGACAGGATGGAGTCACTTAGTGGCAGATTGAAGGAACCCCTGTTCATTGCCATATTCTGCTAGCATGGATTCCAAGAGTACAACTAAACATGTTTCCCATTTCATATTCAATTGATCTGGGATGGATCCTGACAATATATTATTTTTCTCTATTTCACTACGTAAAAATAAACGCAATCCTTCAACGAGGACGAGAAGCTCATATACACCGACTGGTAGGAAGACACACTCATCTACTAAATTCTCTTGTTGCTGTGGGGTTTTTGCATTTCTAAGGAAAGCACTAATGAAACTCAGTATTGGTGGAAGAAGATAAGAGAACCTTGGGTAGTGCTTTAATGATGAAGTGCTTGACGGAAGCAAGGAGGAGACCTGGGGCTAGAGTTTAATGGCCAGCTTCTGAAAAGAAGCCCAAAAAGATGGGTGGTAAAGTCTGTCCAAGGTTCTATGTAGCTATAGGGTGGAATAAAGAGGTACTTCCAGCCATGAGCTTAGAGATCATTCAGCAACTTATGTTTTATGGAACCATGGAAACTGAAAATTAAAAACATGAAAGGAAGACTGTAATAGTTGGAAGAGTATATGAGGAATCTTGGCAAAAGTATGAAATAAAACATATACAGCTGTGTAAAGAAAAATATTTAACTCAATTTTAAATGTCATGAGTCATTAGGATATGTTAAGAGGCAAAAAGCAGCATGGTATGGTTTTCCAGCAGAAATGAAGAAGGAAAGCTGCATCTCACTTAATTGTAAAATGTTTTAATTACAGGAGTGTGCTGCACTTCTGTTTAGGTGCAGTCCCTGTGCTCTTAAATCCACCTGCTTAGTATTGTGCAATTACAGGTGGAAATGGAAACACAGATAAGCAAAGTCTTCAGGGCTAATATAGGAAGGATTGAACGGGTTATGTGGAGGATTTGGAGTGATTGGACATGTGCTAGTTCTTGTTATTTTAGAATCTTATTTTGTTAAGACAAGGTGCCAATGACAAGGAAGAAAAATGACTCTTTCATAATTCAAGAATTATACGACCTGGCAGGCTGGAAGAAAAGAAATAATCTCTTAATATTTGGCTGCTGTGGACCATTCATGCAGTACAGCTATTTTTCCTACAAAGTTGAGAACATGTAAGAAATTGAGCTGTGTGGTGTAATTAGAATTGAGGAGTAGTGCATCTAATTTGGTGATTCTAGTCTGGACAGTGAAAGAAAGCAACAAATGAAAGACACAACTTCGTAAGGTGAATGATTTTCTGACTGTGATAAACCACTTGTTCATTCAGTACAAGGAAGAAAAATGGATATGGGCTTAGAGAGCAGTGATGGACCAGTCTTTAAAAGCCTCCTACTTTAGGGGAAAAAATTAAATACTTATTGTACTAACCTAGATGAGGACACTTTAGCTAGTCCAGTGTTTAAGGTTATGCCTGTGTTAGACATCTTAGAGTTCTGTAAAGAGCTACCTGAACTAGAGGTAAAGGAGCAAGCCAGGTACTGGAAACAATTTGGTTTCTAAAAGTAAGGAGATCAACAAGCTCTATTTTATCCTGTTTAAGAAAACACTGGTTTTAAGTTCCTCAGTTTTTCTTTCCTGCTTATACATTTTAAATCATCAGCGCAGGATGCAGTGAAGGCAATAGGTTATGAAGTTGTAATTTTTTTGGTTGCAATACTTCCCCTGGATGAGTATTCAGTAAGAAAACCCTGGGTCCCTCTCTGCCAGGTTCCTTGCTTCGGCTTTGCTGATCTGAGCCCAGACACACTTGCCGTAATACGACATGAGATCCAGCGCTGTGTTTCTAGCGACAGATTTCCTCGAGTTCCCCCTTCTCTTCATGGCATTGACTTGAAATTTTGCAGAGAGGATACTGTAGACAGGCACAGCAGTAAGGATTTTCAGTCCTTTTCATAACAAAACTCAGTGAAAATGAGCAGAAACTCAGCACACCTTGTCTGCTCGGCTTTGTGCACTAGTTGCTTTTTTATTTCTGCTGAGAAGCAGTTCTTGAACAGAGCGCAAAGCAGGAGGAATGGCTGTACAAAAGGTGTGATGCTTTCCATTGTGTGACTGAGCTGCTTCCCAGTTTACTCCCTGGCATCCCTGCTGGCGCGGAGACAAAGCTCACAGCCTGTCGACATGAAAAGGAGGGCACAGGCCTGATTTGGATACAGCCAAACTGATCAGGGAGACTTGGAATAAGAACACCCGACAGATTCGGGGGTTTCTGGGTGGAATACAGCCTTTACAAGTCTCAGGAGAATAACACGTTGCCTTTCAATGACATGTCTTTCAATGAGCCCTCTCATTTTCACATTGTTCTTTACTATGAAATGTTAAATGGAGATTCCACCTGCCTGTTCCACAAGTAGGTCAGCATTTGATAACTGCATTAAAATTGGCATTTCCTAAATCCTCTCTCTCACTGTAATCCTTCCTGTCCCTCTCAATTTTCCTATGTTTTAATACTCCATTATGGAGAAAATGTTGAGTCTTTTTTTTTCAGATTATTTCCAAACTGTCACCCACAATAGGGCTGTTTTGGTTTGGATTACATTTTTTCCCCAAAAGCTTGCAAGGATAGACATCGCAGATATGGTGCCACATGGGAAAGAACTTTTTTTTATGCTTGTGCAAATTTCTGTATCTTTTTCTATTCTCCTGAAAAACAAAACAAAGACCAAAAAAACTGTTTTGGGCTTGTGAAAATGTCTTAAAGAATATATTCAGAATATTTAAATCTATTTTGTAATTGAATTCTGAAGCCTAACGCCCAGTTCGTTTTCAATGTGGCCTATCACTTCTGGTGTGACATTACTGAAAACCTTCTGATTAAAGCCAGCTCTCTTATGCATACTTTGCCTCTGTGACCTATGAGTAGGTTGAAACCATTTGAACTCTGTCTAAATTGGATCCCCCTGGTTGTAAGTGTTACTGCATGTCAGTTCTATGTCAGTTGGATGGAAATCTTGCTGCAGAGGATGAAAGTTCACAGCTCAGTATTAATCTGCTGGGCAAACTACATCTAACGCCTCCAGTTTTCTTGAAATACAGCTTCTGATGACCTCTGACAGGTAAAATATAATATAGGATTTTCTAATATTCATTTTTAGTGTAGATATTTTAAATATAGCATGTATTGTCCTTCTGTACCAAACAGATGCTATGAGCGACAAAATTTAAACGGTGACAAGTGGGTTATTGGATGTGGAGACTTTTGTTAATAAAACACATCTAGGTCCACTACTTCACAATTGCCTTGTTCTCAAACCAGAAAATGCAAATCCTGGTGTCAGAAAAGGGGGCTGTGTACAGGTGAACTTCAGGCTGGGATTCCCTTGATATCTGTTGGACAAGACATTCAACATGGGTCTGAAGAAGAGTTTAACAATAAGTTCCTGAAGTTGTATGGACTCGAGAGCGGGCAACATAAATCAGTCAGTGCTGGTGGAGTCTGTCTTTAACTCACGAATAAGCACTTCAGATTTAGCACCAGCTACTGTTTAAAAGAGAATCTGTGTAGATTGGTGTGGCCTAGATTACACCATTATCAGTATCCTCTGTTCCAGAGTGGCACCTTTCCTCTGGTCTGTCAGTGTTGGGGAGTCTTAAATTCCAAGTATATTAAATTTGGGTTTGATTTTAAAGGGACACATAAAATTCCAAGGTAAATAAATAAATGAAGTCTAATAGGTGCAGGCTTTCAATCTGCAACTTCATCTCACTTCTGTTTAAACTAACGAGATAAAACTCAGACTTCTTTCAGTAGGAGCAAGACTGGCTTTGAAATATTTAGTTAGTATCTGAAAGGAAACTGATCCTACGTTCCTTGCAAACCTGAAATTGTCTCTGAAAACTTTAGCCTATAGGTTGTGTACCTATTATAGTTGACGGTGAGCCCCTACAACTCCTCTTATTCCATAACTGCAGTTTGTCATTACAAAGCGTTGCCATTTCATAAGTCAGATGAAATATCTGATGACTCTCATCCTGTCATTCCTCTCAGGGAAGTACAAAACAATAGTAATAAATCAGTATTGGTATGGCCAGAGGTATTTTAAGACAGTGGCTATTCAATCAGCTCTTGGACAGTTTAGGAGCATATTTTCCTGTTGTTTCAATTTTTAAACCTAGATCTCTAAAATCCTATGAATCATACAAAGAAATAAATTTTAGATTACAACATGTTCAGAACCAGAGTCCAAAACCTTGGAGTTCTCTTCTGTCACAGGCCCCAACACCTGTTATCCAAGATATCTATATATCTATATAGATATATATAAAGTCAGTTGGGGCTCCCTGCAGGTACAATGTTCAGATCTCCCTGATCTCTGGGAGACCAGAGCTCGTTCAGCAGCAATATCACAGTTTTCTATAAGCACACACGCTGTATGTACACACATTCTAATATGAATACAGAACAAAAGCATAGGGATTCTTACAACAGTGTAACAAGAATAAAATGTTAAAAAGAAAAAAATTAAGCAGCTTGCAGACTACGGCAATCGTGTGGCTTGCGGGCTTTAATAATTGATTTTTGCTTGGTTAATTTGACTGTATTGAACACAGGTAACTGTAGTGTTCTGATGCAACAAATATGTGCAAAGGAGCAAACTGATGAAAATCAATCAGAAGATAAATGAATGATTCAAAGTAACATGAGTGTGCATAGTCAGATTCTGAACTGAAAGTACTGAAGTGTGGACTGACAGCTGTGATCTCTTCCTGTACGGTGCGTTGGATCAGACTATTCATTTTAATAGAGAGCCACAGATATGGAGAAGTTTTCTTTTTAAGCTTACAGAGTGCTTTATGACAGGCTAAACTTGAAAAAATAGAAAGAAATAAAAAGCAATGGATGAAATACTATGGTTTAATAGTTCTTGCAAATGAAATAGCTGCTAAAAATCATGTATACTTTAAAAAAAAAAGGAAAAACAGCTATTATATCAACAGCTAATCTCTCATCTCAAATATAAGGATCTGATCTCGAGGCAGAGCAGAACATCTGTTCTTTTCAATTTTATCAATTTACCTAGAAATGAAGCCAAGGATTTCAGTGGGATGAAGGTGATCCTGTAGTTTCTGCTCTCTGACCCAAAAACATAAAGTGTAGCCTTTAGTCTGAAGCTTGGGCAGAAGCTTAAATATACATTTGTTCAGGTTTAGTCTAGATTTTGACCTTCGTAAGGTGAACAGCATGTTCTAAGTGTGAGTCATTGTCAAACTGTTAGTTTGTCTTGCATCTGGGTAGAGACAGCAGCTAATCTGGAGGAGCTTTGCGTCTGGTTTTGGTTTAGAAGCTTTAAGCTTTGTAGGCTTGGCCCCACACTGGGTATGCCACTGGGCTTGTGGAAAGTTGGGAATCTGAACCTCTACTTTTTCCTTTGTCTTTCGTGTTGCCATTTTTGTATTTTTTTAATGTTTTTTTCCCCCTTTTCACTTCTCCTTTCCAGAGGTGAGACATCTCAATGGACGGGTCACCGGGACAATGAGGGTGCTGCAAACAGACGCTGTGACTCTGCTTCTCTCTGCTCTGGTCAAAGGCTGCGCTGTGTGCGAACCTGAAGCACAACAGGAACCCACGGGAGCCCCGTGCACCTGAAAGGTACCCTGGTTAAATTTGAACTGAGATTCACAAACTGATTTCCTTTTAAAAGGTGGTTGTTTCTTTTTTTACAATAAGATCACCATTTTGAGTTTGCAATAACATCACAAAAGAGGGAATTGTGGTCAGTAGGTCTGAGGGGGGCAGGGAAACACTGATAAAAGAAAACCCCTCAAGTGCATAGTTTAAGTTCAGGATAACAGACAGAGAAAATGACTTTTTAACACATAGGGTTTGCAATCACCTCATGGGAGATGATGATACCAAAGCCCATGGAAATCATGGCTAGATTAGTTTAAAAACTTGGATGTATTATCAGAAAATCCTCTCAAGATTCCACTTTACCCTTTTTCTACTAAGCCTCCTATCTGTTTATTCCCTAACAGAAAGAAGTCTTCCACATATTTGTTAGCACAACTTTCTAATTAGGCTTATTGATAATTAATCTGGATAATTCCGTGTGCAGAAACTTCTCATTATCATTCTTTTAAAGCATTAGACAGGACCTTCAAGAGATGTTTGTTTATAGATATTTTCCATTTAATGGTTTCTGCTATGTGAATGCCATGCTGAGATTGTGGGTATAGTTTAAATTTCCAAATCAGACTACACTTTAAAGAAATGAATGTTTAGTATCCACTGCTTGATCTTGATTGCCTTTTGTATGTGAAAATGTTGATGAGACTGTAATAAATATCCGGACCTAAATATTTTCAATGACAATAGCACACTTTCTATCATTTCTGGGTCTTTTTGTTTGGTTTTGCTTTTTGTTGGTTGGATGGTTGGTGGTTTTTTTTCTGGGTTTTGGTGGGCTTTTTTGTTACTTCCCGGTTCTTGTTCAGCTCTACAAACACACAGCTAAGTGGCAGGAGGAATAACATATAGCTTGCAGTCCATCATCTGCATTCCCTTTGCATTAGGTGTAACACTGGCATGAAAATCGGAGCCCCTGCTCCAATTTTTCCAGCTGTCTCAGTCTCCCTGTGATCTTTTAGTACAAATTTTCTGGCAAGTCTTTGATTATGCAAGCTTATATCCCTTATATACGCATGTTGCTATCTCAAAACAGGAGTATAACTGAATAGAATCATTAATGGGGGTTTTTTTTGGAGTAATTTGAGTGTGTTTACTGAGGTAGGCAAATCCTTAAAACATACAATATCTTCTTCCTTTGTCCTCTTGCTCTCAGATCTCTGAGTTTGTTTCGTTTTCATTCAAAATGTATGAATAAAGCAATATCAGGATCTTTTCACTGCCATCTTCAGGTCTTATTTATAGAGTACTTTTACAGCTTCAGGAATTGTTAACTTTTAGGCAATAAGTGCCATCTTGCTTCTGAGGTTACATTTGTTTTATTTTCCTCAGCAATATTATTGCTTTAAAACCGTATTATGTTTTCTATTTGGGTCTTTTTCTATTGCCCCGGGGGACCTGAGCTCTAACTGGGATTTGCATTGGCCACGGTGCTGTTCTTATTCTGCACATGGTCACGGGTAGACAGGCGCGAGTGCCAGGGCCAAACGTGGTATTCTATTGGGAGAGCTCGTGCCAAGGTTTGGGCTTGAACAATTTGAAGGAGACATGATGTCACTGTCTCCGTAAAGCGAATTTGGACAGCAACGTTGTATTGTATGTTGGGCATGTGTTTCAAAAATAGCGATTAAAATAATATCTTGTGTGTTTCCTTATTTTTTGCGTTTCCTCTCTAGTTTCACAGCCCTCACCCTCCATTTCTCATGTGCTAGTAGTATTTCTGTTTCATTATTTTTCAAGCAGAGTTTGATGACACTGATTTAGCAGTTTCTCACAGTTCACTGCTTCAGTTTTCATCAAATTATACTTCCAGTTATACTAGACGCTTTCATCATCAATTTCCATATGCCTCAAAGACATGCAAGGACCAGTTTGCCAACACTGAACTCAAATGCTAGACAATAACTGGAATACAGGATTTTTTTTCCTAGGGTGTCTGAGACAAAGAGTGTAGAATCCTTCGGTTCTTAGCAAGTGTTTTCAGCCTCGATGCATTAAAAGTCTAGACAATAACTGCAATGGAATATTGATTTCAAAACGTCAAAGCGAGGGATAAAAATTAACATTATCCAGAGATTATACCGTAAGATCTCATCTATTTCTTTCCAGAAGCCTATCGTACAGTAGAGAGCAATGCATGTGAATTGAAGCTTCGTTCTTTCGCCAGAGAATGATAGGATTCATAAGCATCCTGAACTATATTTTCTGTACAACAGAGTTTGATAATTATGATAGTTAACACATAATAAAGGTTTTGGCTTCAGGCTGCTCTAGGTTTACATGTACGTTCAGATCAGCAGTGTCACTGGGAACATTCAAAGTGACAAGATTCCTGAGAATGACTGTGAAAGCCTTTTCCTTTCTTTAGGAAGTCTTGTTCTTAACTTCATGCTCAAATTGGAAAGATCGCCATGTTGGAATGCCTGACCCTTTTAAAGGCTTTTCATTATGTTCACCTTACAATTCCCTACAATTTTCTATAAAGGGACCACACTCCTGACCCAAAGGTAATTTGGGACTGGGCGTAGATAAGCCGGAGACCATGGTTCTTACGTCTGTCAAAAGTGTAAAGTTAATTATGCAAGGCATGAAGTGAAGCTCTGGTGCCTATTTGTTTAGATGTAAAGAGGTTAACTCTGAGTAACTGTTGACAACAGTCATCATCATCAGATGAATTTGCTGTTAAATCTGTAGCCTTCAAAAATATAGTCACAGCTAGCACAGGAGGAATATTCTCTCTTCTGCACCGCCATGTAAATTGCTTTACTTGCACTGTGAGCTAAGGTCTGTTTCAGTTTTGCAATTTGCTTTTCATGTGGAATTTTGGCTGATGTTGAGTATCTCATACATAACTTTCAGTGCAATAGAGACCTTGTCTCAAGAATAGAGAGAAGAATTTTTCTCCCTGTGCAGAAATTCCTGTTTGTGGAATCTGCCATTTGCAGGATGCACTCAATGCCGTATAAACCCACTTCACAGAATCTTCTCGCCAGGGTCAGAAGGACATGGGCAGAGGGAGAGCATAGATGGGAAACTGTCTGATATCACTGTGACTTCTCAAAACTCATGGGGACACAGTTCATCTTACGTCCAGGAACAGAAATGTGGCGTGGACAGAGTCTGCCACAGGATGAGATAATCTATACGATGAAGAGGGAAGGGAGTTGTTGGATAAGTTAAAGGTCAAGGAGAAGAGAGGTTTGTAATACTCTCTACTGTAGTATTAAATGCCTGTTTCCTGACAGAACTTGAAGTTTTGGGATTATTTGGTACAACGAGCTTTGAGCATCAGAGCTGCAGCTGAATTAAACTGAGGGTTTTCTCATGCTTTGGCTTTGATTCAGTGCATTGTAGACCACTTACGCGATAAAATGATCACTTGAGGAAAAAGGCATCCAACTTCTCCTAAACAGGTAAATTGATACGCAATAGATAGGATGTTCGAGCACCTCGCATTACTTCCACAGTTCTGTATTCCCTGCAACAGCTCATTGACTGCACGGTGACCGCCAAAAACCTTTTGTGCCCTGGGCCTTCAGTATCTGGGGGTTCCTACACTAATGCATTTGCAATAACTGCTGTGCATCAAACAAACCTTGCATCATTATGTACATACAAAACTGAAGTCACTGCCTGCTCTAATATGAAGGAATAAATCTCCCATACATCATTCTCAACTTTGAAAAATAATTGGTGGGATGTTCAAAACCAAAATAAAATTAATAGGAATGTTTTTTTCTCTAGGTACCTTGATGAGCAGTTACACTGTGAGTTTTTAGAAGGACAAATAATATAACTACAGCTTTTTGCATCTCTTTTTATTTCTACAGAGAGCAAGTGGGAAAGTTCCAATCAAATATTTAATTCCATTTAATAGGGGCAGGGCAGACAATCACTATCCTGTGACAATGTTCTGGTCCAACAAATATAAAAAGAAGGCCCAGAGGACAACTAGTGATATTTTCTTTGGTAGTCTGATGCTCCACCAGCATTATAATGACGTTCTCCTCTGCCCACAGATTCTGACAGAAGGCTGGAGTTTCACTTGCTTTTGAGAAGCTTCTATGGAGAGGCCATGGATTCTTTGTGAAGATGTAGGGTTTGCTGGAATGTTGAACCAGGTTAGTTCATGGGCTCATATTTATGAGATAAAAGATAAAAATTCGTAATGGTAGAGCTTACAGAAAACAAAAGCCAAGAGGCATTTTTTTAAAAAGTCAGTTTTTAGGACTTAATTAGCTGCTAGTTCCAGTCTGTGATTTTCTTAAGAGAAGGAAGCTTTAAGAGCTAAAAAAAACCAGTTAGTGTCTTCAAAATTTGAATCCTGTTTTTTTTCTTGGTTTGTTTTTATATCTATTACTATGTTTTTCTGCTTTTTTCATGTTGTTGGCCAGCATGCACACCAAAGGCTCTGTGACTTATGGGATCGTTTTAATCTATTCAACTATATTCTGCAAATTTGGAATGCAGTATCTGCTCAGTGGGGCATGAAGCCTAAACGAAGAGTTTTCTCCGGTTGCCTTCTGTTCCACAGTTACTGCAGAATTTATACTTTAATGAGGGCAACAAGCCTGTTAAGATAGAGTTTTCAGCAGAATCACAGTGGTCTCTATTGAAATCTGGAGAGTCTGGTGACTTTCAGAGTGGATTGCTAGCAGTGGATACCCACTGGATCAAACTCTTTCTTAAAACGTTAACAGTACCTCCTGACCAGGTTGGACCTGTGTCAGGACAGTAACCACAGACCAATGTCATGATAGACAGTTTGAACATTGCGTTTTATTTTCTTCTTTATTATTATTATTATTTTTATTCCTTTCTATGTAAAAGCTCACTCCAAAAAATCTTATTATTAAGGAACGAGTCCTCAGAGGTGGATTTTAAATTATACCTTTCTTGCATTGCTCCACAGATACTTAGGGAAGATGTTTCCCAAAGCAAAGAGCAAAGTAAGATGGGTGTCCATGGTTCACTCTGGACTACCCTACATGTGTCTGAAAAGTTGTGAGCTCTTTCGTGTGCTTGGCAAAAACTGGAGACGGTGATACCTATGAAGTGTATTAGAGATGACATAATAGATTTTGAAGAATCTGTATGCTTTTCGTGATTCTGTAGTGTTTTATAATTTCTGACACTCATCTGCTGCATCTGTACGTTAGATGATACTCACTTTGGGTAATCCAGAACAAACTCTGAACATGACTAAGGTTTCATGCATAACATACACTTTTAACATTATTAATAGGAAATACTAAAGTAAACAAAAGCTGCTTATTCACTGGTTTGTATTTCATCCAACTAGCAAAAGCAGCCCTGCAACACAGTAAACAGTTGGTTTGCTTTGTAAGTTTTCAAATTTTTCTCTGAGATCCTCTTGTCAAGTGTGTATTAGTGAATACATGTTCCAGCCAAAATAAAGAAGTTTTCTGTACTTACAGGCTTGCATTTTGATGCTGCTCTTGTGAATTAGAGAAGAAAGGCAAGAAAATGAAACTCTTTTCCTCAGAAAACCCTTTAATCAATTTCAGAAAAATGTTTTTTTTCCTTTTTTTAGGAACCTCAGGGCCAGCATGTTTCTAGAAGTACATCTAGAGTTCCAGTTTCTAGAAGTACATCTTTGGAAAGCATATCGTTCTCAGGGAAACAGAAAACAAGTAGTTTGTTAAAAGGAAGAGGTTTGTTATGTGCTCTTGACAGAAAATGCTTCAGAGTTTTCAAGTAATACATTAAAAACAAGGCCCCCAACGACTGTATTACAGCTTTGTGTTGCTGCTGAACACACATCGTGAAAAAGATGTGGCCTTAGAATCAGGTCCCACTCTGGGTTCATATGAGCAAAACCCACCTACCGCCAGCTTTCAGGCCACATGACTTGCTTTTTATGAGGAATGGCGAATTAGGTAAATGCTTATTTTGGCACTAGGACATTGAGATGCTGGGGTCATGTCTGATTTGTCTGTCACGATACAAGGAATCAGAGAGAGGGTCTTTGAATTTTCTAATTCCCAGTCCAGTCACCCACCCAGGCTCCTACCCTGTCTCTCCCCATGTACTAGAAGCTCATTTTGGCAGTGCTGGGCGCTCCAGATATGGTATGAGGACACAAATACAGGAAAAATCCTTCTGCTGCAGCTGCAGAGAATGGATGCAGCAGGTTCAGGATAAAACCCTCTCCTCACCCCCCATGTGTTTATATTTAAGCTGGCAGCGGTACCAATGAAGCTCTCCTCTTGTGTCCCCTCTTTGTGTCCCCAGTTGCTCATCCCGCTCCCCGTCTCGTTCCAGCAGGAGCCTTTGTGGAGTTATGGAGCGGATCGGATGGGGAGACCGACCCACACCAGAACAAACTGCTTTTCCCTGCTGCAAACGCGATCGGTTTCCCGGGTGGGGTTCCCTGTTCTCACACCAGGACTATGCAGGGACAGAAGCGGGGTAAGTGGGCTGAATGCCGGATTGCTTATTTTACAGCAGCGTCAGTCAGCTAAAAATATTTGTGCAACTATGGCCTCAGACTCTATTCCAGGCAAAGATTCCCCGGAAATGTTGCTTTGATTTAGTGTGGAGGACGACTCATCTGTGGGCCATTCTGTCTGAAACAGGAATTTTCTGTTGGTAGTTCACAGCGCTTACTTCTATTAAAAGGGAAAATTACAATAGTAAAAAAATCAGACTGAAAGGTCTAATATCAAATTTGGAAAAAACTTACGCCGTTTAGTCTTTTTTTCAGTTTGTTTGTTTGTTTGTTTAATTTATTTATTATTTGCCAAGCCTCTAAATGGGACAATCCATCCTAGTGGATTTCTCCTGGTGGATTTCTCTCTGGCAATACCGTGGACCCTTCTCATTGTTTTCAACAACAAAGAGAAACCTGCCTAGTTGCCACGCATATCTGAAGGTTGGCCACAGTCAAAATTACTTATTTAAAATATGTAGGAGACTACTTACTCTTAGAGGCCTGTTAGAAGCTTTTATTTTCTGTCAGCTCGGTTACTGCAAATTATTTAGAATTTTTTCCTTTTTTTCTTTTTTTCCTACCCGTTGTAAGTGTATGACTGTGGAAGTCCCCCCTTCCGTTTGCAGTCTTGAAAGTAAAAGAACAAACACCTCTAATCTTTACTTTGTTACTGTTCTGGCTGTTGACACAATTGCTGTGGATTTTGGAAAAAGAAAAGAAGAAAAAAAACAAACAACACAGTAAAAAAAGACAAACAGCAACCTCCCTGATTCCACCTCTCCATAGGAAAGCCCCAATTACCCTAAGATGGTGTTCAGCCTCAAAGGCTGACCCTACAGTAGTGCTTCTTTATGTTCTCTTCTGGTTGCTGCGGTTAGCTTATCTACAGGAGCAGAGCACCGCATTAATACCTAATGATGAAAGGTGCGGGAGATGGGAAAACCTGTTTCGAGGATTTTTTTTTTTTTTTTGTAATGTTGTTGTTATTTATTTATTATTTATCTAGGCAGAGGAAGAGCCGAGGAGCGATGCGCGGTGCCGGGCTGTGTGTAAGCGCTGCGACCCGGGCGCTGCCCCGCGGCGGCGGGGGGGGTCCCGGCGGGTTCCCGATGCCTCGGGGCCGTGGCAGCCGGTACCCCACCCCTGACCCCGCCTGGGCGGCAGAGCCGCTGCTCCTGCCGGCCTTTCCTACCAGCTCGGCGGGGGGAGGCTGTGCCGCACTTGGGAAATGCAGCAGCGATCGCTCCCTCCCTCCCTGCCCGGGGGGGTGAAGTGCGAGGCAGCGGGAGGAGCTGTGCGTGTGTGTGTGTGTGTGTGTGTGTGCGCGAACAGCGCTCCGTGGCCGCCGTGTTTCCTGGTGCCTGCTCCCTGACCCCAGTGGCAGTCCCGCTCATTGCACCGCGCCCGCCCTTGCCGCCGCCCCAGCCCCGGACCCGGACCCGCACCCAGGCCGCCGGGCACCGCCGCGGGGTCGGGCGCAGGCTCTGCCCCGGCCGCGCCCCCGCAGCCCCATGGAGCAGCCCCGCTGCCCGCGCTGAACGCATCCCCGACCCGCCCGCAGCGGCAGCCGGCGGGGGGAAGGTGAGCGGCCGCGGGTCGGTGTCTGTGTGCCGGGGGAGGGGCGCGGCGGGGGGCAGCGGCGCACAAAGCGGCGGGTTAGAGGTGCCGTGTCATGGACGAGAGCGGAGCGGGGGGGGGGGTGCGGGCAGGAGCTCCGGCGGCGGTGCCGGGGCCAGCCTCCTGCGAACAATAATGAGGATAAAACTGGCCGCCTGCTCTCCCTGCCTCCCCCGGCGCGACCGCCCCGAGCCCGCTGGGTCGGGTCGGGTCGCTGCGGCGGCGCTTCCCCGCAGCCGAGGCGGCTTTTTCGGCGGCGCTGAGCCAGCCCGCCCTGCCCTCCTCCCCCAGGCCGTGCCCCCGCTGCCCTCCGCCGCCCTGCTCCCCGGCCGGGGTGGAGGCGAGGGGGGGTTTGCAGCGCTGGAAGTGGCCGGGGGGCGGCTCGGGGTCGGGGCGGGGGGCGCCGCGGCGGGGCCGGGAGGGTAGGCCGGGGAGCATTGTGCTGGCTGGGGCCAGCGGCAGCCCCGGCGGGCGCAGTGCCGAGCGGCCGGCGGGGGACGGAGCTCCCGGAGCGAAGGGACCCGTGGTTGGGGTGGAGGGGGGGACACCGCAAAAGTAAGGAGGGTAAAGCGCTTTGCTTTGCTTTGCTTTTCCCCGGTGGAGTTTCCCTTCTCCGTTTCACCGGCGGGAGAACCCGCTTTGAAACCCTGATCCTGGAGGCCTCAAGCACTTGGAAACCTTCCGGGGGTGGGGGCGAGATGCGGGGGACGGCGCGGTTGGCACTGCCGGAATAAAAAGCGGCGGGCATCCCCCCCCGCGGCTCGCTGTGGAGTTTATTGCATCCCTCCCCCGAGCATCCTCCCTCCCCCCAGGAAAAATCATTTCGGTTCTGTGGCAGTTGTGCGTGCGGTGGGGTGATGTGAACTTTGTGCGCCGTGGCACGTACCGCACAGAAATTACAGAAATGCCCCCCTGGGTGGGAAGCCGGGGGGGCAGGGCAGGGGGTGCGGGGCGGGGGCTGCGGCACACGCCGGGACGGGGCCGCGCCGGAGCCATTGGCCACCCGGAGCCATCAATCACCGGCGGGGCGAGCCCGGCGCCCCGCGGGGCCGCGGCCGGGGCGGCCCGGGAGCCGGCGGCGGGCGGAGGTGGGGAGCGGCGGGGAGCCCAGGTATGGGGGGCCCGGCGGCGGGAGGAGTCGGGGTCCGGCTCCCCGGTGCCTCCGCCGGGGGCTCGGTGGGCAGGCTGGAGCCCGGACTTGTCTGCAAACTGCGGCGCAGCATCGCGGGGGCAGCTGTTAAATGATCCCCGCGGCGCGGGGTGGTGACCTGTGACAAACTGGGGGTGCGGGGGGGGGGGCCCGGCTAACGCGGGGCTGTTGCAGCGGCCGGTGCCCGCGCCCGGGGTGGGTGTAACGTGTTTTGTTGCTGTAGCAGTGTCGGGATACTGGATGTACCGACAGAAGGTGTTGACACGGAATTAACCCTTTCCCTCTCCCGCCGTTCACTATTCTCTTTGACACCGCGAGAGCAGCCAGCAGGCAGAGCTCTGAAATTCAGATGAGGAAGGCGTAAATATTTTATTTGGGGGAAATGGGTTTTTCGCGTGCCTGTGTGTGCATGTGGAGCTCTCCGTGAACTGTAACGCTGCGTTTTCAAATGACTTATCCGCGCTTATTTCGTGGCAGTTTTTTTTTGACACGGTAGTAGCGTGCTGATTTAAAATGAGCTGCCCCTAAGTTTGTGTCAGCCCTTTGAGCAAAAAGTGCCGGTTTGTACCTGTAAAATCGAGCAGATGTGTACAGTAGCACATCTGTCTCGCTGTCGGTGCGTATCCACGCGGGAAAAGGATTGTTGCTCCCAGGATAACGGCTGTTTTTGAGATGCTAAAAGAAAGAAAATCTTCATTTAGGTTTTTAATATAGTCATTCTTACTTAAAAATGCCACATAAGACGTGGAAGATATTGCGCATTGTTTTACCTGACAGATGTGAGAAATCACGCAACTTTTATTCTTCTGGACTCACCTCCTGTGTGTGATCTTCAAAGAGTGATTGTAGTTGGAGAAAGAATTGTAGTGATTCAGAGTAGCCTTTTTTTTTTTTTAATCTTGGGCCTAAAATAAATGTTTTTAAAGTTTTGAAGTGTTCAGCTCCTTTTTGATATTTTCTTCAGAGAAGTTCGCAGTAAAGCAGGTAATAATTAGCTACGTCTGGTAGGTGAGCTGTCATAGTCTATAGAGCACTAAATGGAAATAAGAGAATACGCCAGCTTCAAATGTAATGTTTTTCCAGTCCAGCATTTGTTGTTGAATTTCATTTTAAAAGGATGCTTTGTTCGGCTTTCTCTTAATTTAAGCGTAGAGATTTATTCTTAAGATTAAAGATTGGAACAATGGGAAGCAATTGCAGCTTATATACTTATAATCTTACTGAAAGTCAACTTTTATGTATTTAATACAGCTATTCAAGTATCCTCTTATAATTTGTTTTATGTTAGTTAGTTGTAATTTCTTTCTGTAACATGGATTGTTATAAACCTTGTAAAAAATGCTTATTATCTTTATGTATAATTCACTCTTATAAACAAATTAGATTTTTTTCCATGAGTGAACTATAATATGAAATTTAATGTTCTGACCTTCCTTACTGAAAATAGCGTGATTTAGCTTTTTGGAAAGCCCGAATGTATTTTTGTTGTTGGTTTAACGTGTTGTTTTATATTGTAGCTTTTAATTACGAAAAAATAACATTAGACATATAATTTTCACACTGTTTAATTTATGCAGACGCTAAAGTTCTTGCTGTGTAAAAGAAGAACTTAGTTTTTTTCCCTGGGAGCTGTGATGGGTAGCATTCCTGTTAATGACAGTCATTTCTCTAACAGGAAGATGTTTTAATTTGTATTTACTTTTCAGTGCAGGGCAATTATGCTGCTCTGTGTTGCACGCTCTTTCTCGCAGCTCCCATCTCAAAAGAATTACAGTACTTGGAACAGGACTGCAATTTGAAGCAGGTGTTGTGTTTTACTGTTATGCAAAATAACCCTAAAATATAATTGTAAGGGAAATGAAGGAAACAGCTGCAAACTTGGTCTGGTAACCACTACATTACGATTCGTGAGGAGTTGTTGCACACGTCTTACATCACTTCTAACGCAGCAAAGAATTGGTTTAATCAAGCTCACCTTGCTGATTTTTTACTCCTGAAACTTGTGCTTTTTCTTACAATAGGGGATTAATGCAAAGACCAGGGTGTAACCTTAGTTATGGAGGTGTACTGTCTCACTAGTGAGTCAGTTTCTAAATGGGAATTTAAGGGGTTAGTTTCATCTTCATTCTTTTTTTTCCCTTCCAATAATAAAGAAGATGAAGGATAGAACACAATTACTGGAATGAAGGTTGCAGAATGTCTTAACCCAACTAACATATGGAAGCCTACATAGGCCTGAGGTTGTAAAATAGTAAAATAAATGGCCTATAGCAGGCCATCTGCCATTTGCAGGGCATTTTTATCGTGCTTCATGCCAAACTGGAAATTAGTCTTTGTATTAAAAATATATTTTGAATACAAATCAAAGATTCCAAATGTTTAACGTTACACATGGCAAACACATTTCTATCTGGGAGCTAAGAAAAGTCCAGGAATATCACACTGGGAAAATATTGCTAGTTTGATGCTTGGGGCTGAAGTCATTCTCTTTCCTATCTCTTTGTCTTCCCAGTAAGCGCTGATTTACTTTTGTAAAGTACACACCAGATATGACAAATCCACTATTGCGAGTGACAGCTAAAGGGGAGGATCAACTGATGCAAAGTGTCGTGATTTCGTGTAAGTCCTTGCAGCTGGGATGGCGTGCCCAGCCGAGGATCTACCTCATAAATAGTGCTTGTAGAGAGTTGCTCATCTTGAAAGTATTCTTGGAGCATCAGCTGATCAATTTTCACAAAGTCCCTCTGAAAGGAAGGCAGCTGAAGTATCCTCAGTGTATTGATTGAAGGAATTGAAGCTCAGATTCTGTGCAGGGAGCTCAGCAGAGATCAGGTTTGGGAAGTTTCTGGCTATTGGGGTTATGCTCATCTAGAATGCTTCTGGTCTTAATACAAAATATGTTTAAGAGCACTTTAAAGAAGTGAAAGATAGGGATGTAGAGAGGGAAGAGCATATTTCTTTCATCTTACGCAGAAATATTTATGTGTAAAATCGCACTTGAACCTGTCAGATAAATCATTACTGTCTGGTAATGAATCCAAACCAGTTTCATTGCTAGTGCACTGTAACGTGGATATTTTGTTAACATTGTCTAGATTCTATTCTAGCCTTTCTCTGGACAGATAAAAACTTGGGTTCAAAGGTATTTGGCCGTACCTTTTGCTATGCAATTGTAAATCTCCCTACTTTGCATCAGCTTTTCCTAAGTTTCTCTGATGTAACTTACTTTGTGAAGCTAAAACAAGGCCTCGAAAACAAGCGTGTGTATTTGTGGAAAGCCATTTGTCCTTCAGGAAACTGGGTCCACTTCTTAATTTTCATGGTTGCAATTAGCACGAGATGTTATGTGAAATAAAGACTGGTAAATGTGGAGTATTTAACCGGAGCTTTCAACGCTTTTTTTCCCAAAGAGAAAACCTTACATTAAGCATTCATGCCTTGGATGTATCTATTGATGTTGGTGTTAAACGATGAGGTAATTAAAAAAATTGTGAATAGCAGTGCTTAGAGAGTTAGGTGATGGGTTCATCAAAAAATATAGAAAAATATAATTGAATGGAAATGAGGAGAGGATAAAGTAATATGTCTGTATATGTTTCCATCTCCTTTGAGTTCACAGCCGGGTGTGCTGTCTTTCTGTCCTGGCAGAGGCCCGTGGAGTTGATGAGGAGCTGCTTGGCGTCGGGAGCTGCCGGGAACACGATGCCCAACCGCGCTCCTGGCCTTGGGAAGCTGTGAGCTGCTCATGTCCATAAGGAGGAAGGATGGCTCATGGAATTCCTTCACAAGGCAAAGTTACCATCACGGTGGACGAATACAGCTCCAACCCCACACAGGCGTTCACACACTACAACATCAATCAGAGCAGGTTCCAGCCTCCGCATGTGCACATGTGAGTATTCCCGGCGTTGCCTTTGTGTGTGTCTGCCTGGAACTGAGAACTGCTGTGGAAGGAGTGGGTTGAAAGCTGGAAAAATTGGTTAGTCGCATTAGCTACTAGGCAAAATGGTTATCACGTTTCTTAGGTGTTTGAGAAACCCTGCTCCATCATCTCCTGGAGGTAACTCCTTCCCAAGACTCACTGGGCTTTGGGAAACTTGCCCCAGCCATGACTAATAGGTACATTTTCTGAAACTTGTGTTGCTTGAGGGACCCATTGCTTGAAAATTTAAGCTCCCTTCCCCCAGCCCTTAACAATTCGGCTGCGAAATAGGCCTAATTGGGACTAATTGTGCCCCCTGATCACCGACTCCTTTGTCCCGGTGTGTGCTGCACGCTGCACTCCACTGCACAAAGGGGCTGCCCATCACCTCCTCCCAAGTAATACAAATTCTGCCATAAAACCAGGTCCCTGGGCTGAACTTAAACCAAGCAAAGCTTGGGCAGCGTGGAGCTTAAGGCTTCTCACCTCACCTTGTTATTCCTGGGGATCCTGTGACCCGCAGGATCATTCTGCTGCCCAGTACCGAGGCACAATGGTTTGTGTTAAGAGCTAAGTACCAGTTTTAACTCTGAACTTCCTTCCCATTGTTTAGTTAGGTTTGATCTTTATCTCTTATTTCTGTAAAGGTTCTTTTTTTTTTCTTTTAACATTACTAGACTAAAAAGCACGTGAAACTAAAACAAAGACGACATCTCTTGACCTCCTGCCTGCCATTGTTAGTCAGGATTTTGAACGATGCCACACTATTGAATTTGATAAGGATTTTGCATAATAAGGGGGGAGAAGTTGTATGGTGCTTCATTGCATTTTTGTTATGTAGAAGCCTGCCGGAAGAGTCACAATGTAGGAGTTCAGCACCTTCTAATAGGATTTCATGTGGTTACAATCTTCCTAAAAGCAACTTTAGGAAGGATGCTGGAGAGTGTCTGTCGTGCATGTGATTTGTCAAGGTGGAAAAAGTTTTCATTAATTACATTTGATTTGTTATTACAACGATCACGTAACTCTTCTCTTGGAAATATTTCCATTTCTTGAGTTACTTTTCAGGCTTTTATCAGCAAATTTCCGTTGCATGTTTTGCACTCCAGGCTGCACTTTTTAGCACAGGTTCTGTGCAGAGACTGATTCAGAACAAACAAAGACATTTAGAAAACGGTTTTAAAGAACCCCTTCTGTATTGACATCGATGTCAGTGAGGACTGATTTTAGGACCATCTAGGTGTGGCGTTCTACATTGTAAAAATTACTCATGCTTTATTTTGTAAACATTTTATACAGCTACATCCCTAATAATTTGTGTATCTCTTAAAAAGATATTGACATGACAGATATCTCAGAAGGTATTGTTTAGAGAAATTGTAGAATTGAAATAAATACTGAAACTATAAAGTACAATATAGGGATAGTATTTTAAAGAATTTTTAATGGAAATACTACAGCTTTCTTAATTTGGTTCTAAGGAAGGTTGTGGTGTACTGAAGGGGAGATCAACATTTAGAAGAAATGGAAGGGGTTTAGTCTCAGATTTAGGATGGAAGCAAAGAAAGCAATGTCGCAGTGCGGGAGGTGAGTTTAGGTGTAGGTCTGGATAGCGAATGATGTGTTTAGAAAACCGGTTGAGGAAAAAAATGACAGGATCCTACCAGGTATCTGGAATTGTGAATAGAGGAAAGCAAAGAACTGAAGATGGACAACGGCTCTGGGTTTGTGTGATGGGAAGCACCATAGAGTTATTTCTGAGCAGGAGAGACTAGAGCATGTAGTAGCTTCTGAGGGGCTCCTTACTTGTAATGGAAGGAATTTCTGAAAGACGATGTCATCAAGCAAGAAACCTGAGCAGAAAATTGGTAAAAGCAGTATTAACTAAGAAACTGTCATCTTTTTTTACCCTGTTGTATCTTTGCTAGTGCCATGTTGCTGCAGCTGCCAGGATCGTTTGATTTGATATTGCAGTCTGCTTTTCTTTTTTGCTATCTTAATGCATGTTTTTTTTTATTGAAAGGCAGCTTGAGGAGGTTTTATTCTCATGTGAAAAATGTATTTAAAAAAATAGTGGGATGATGAAAAATGAGTAAAGCAACACAGGAACTGAGCATTATGACACGTATGTGAATAGCAGGGCGATATATTGCTACAGGGTCCTGCTGCGTGCCATAAATCAGCGGCTGGGTGCAGCTTAAGGACAATGTTCTTTCCTAAAGGAAATTTTTCTAAAGTGCTTTCTTTGTGGATGTGCGTTTTCATGTGCAAAGAGGAGAGCTGGATTCTTGGTGTGTACTGAGACATTTCTGGTTCTAGTGTCCTTTGGGCTCGACTCTCAGAGTAAACAGGCAGTCAGTGGAACATCCTCAGTGTACACCTGGTTAAGGCACCACTGGTGTTGGTGCCTTTCGTGGGACACGTGTCCTGCGCTTTTTCGCTCACTTTAATTTTGTGCCTTTCACGTGACAGCGTCATATAGTTCAATCAGCAGGGGTACAGTTCTGTTTCATCGTCTTTATATGCATTTTTACCCAGCATTTTTGAGTGAATCAATTTACATGTACTCTCAGGTAAATAACCTTGTATTAAAGCTCTCTTTGCTTGGGCTGGCTGTGATAGCAGTTTTGTGTGTTACTTAGGTGTAGTATGAATTTTGAGTCAGTTTGTCCAGTCTTCGTGTTTTATTTCTCTACTAATTAATGTCTGAACAGGTGTTCTAAAGACAATTTTTACTGCACGGTTATTCTGGATAGAGGGATATCATATTAAATGAGTCATCTTGGAGCCGTGCTCCCCTCACGGCTTTCACTTATTTTCTGGAGATGTTATAAAATGTTTGTATTTGGGTGCTAAGCCACGTTTACTTTCACTTAGTTTTAATTAACTGCATCACCTTAGTTCCCTGCTTCAAAGGGCAGCTGCAAAATAATAATTATAATGTGCCTGCCTTTTTTGAGAAAAAGACACTTGTAAGGCTGTTTAGACCCTTGAGATGTTTGTTGTTTGAGGCTGTGGTCAGTGGTGCCCAGGACAGCAATGGCAGCAGCAGCAGGACACGGGATGGGGACAGGCAGGAGGAGCTCCAGGGGCTTCATCCTGTGAAACTGCAGCCTCCAAATAGAGAGGGTGAAAAAGATTTCTCCTATTGCAAGCAAACAGTAGGAAAAAAGTATAAATTGCTGAAGATAATTGAATTAATCATTTGATTAGGGTGTTCTCCCTTTTTTTATAAGGCTTATATATATATGTATATATATATATTTAACTCTTCAGCTTTATAGCAGCTACCACAGTGCTTAAACCATTCTTAAACCAGCCTTTAAACCATTTTAATTTAACAGGAATTACTAAGGCTCTGTTTTGGGGAGCCTTCCCATCTCATGCATTCTCTTTCCTCAGTCTAATGGAAAGGAACCGAAAAGAAAATGGGGCAAATCCAAATGGAACATGATTTACTTATGTTTGGGTACAACACGCCATTCACTTTCACAGGGTTAAAAAAAGGGGAGAGTGAAATAAACTTTGTGTATTTGTTGTGGAAAATGCCGGTTTGGACCGGCCCAGCTGGTGGGGGAGTTTTGTGGAGGTAAAACTACCTGTATCCTGAGCGGCTGCAGGCTGAGCCTCTTAGAGTTCATTACTCTCCTCTGGTCTCACCAGAATGACTTGGTGGATTTATTTCTTTTAAGGATACTTGGAGTACACGTTAAAACTTTGGTATGGTTTAAATTCCATAGTAGGGGAGTAAGAAAGATACAGGTTTCTGTGCCAGAGCAAAAGTCTTCTAAATGAGTTTATGCATACCTGGAGATACATTGAACAATCTGTAACTGTATAATTTTACTGCCTTTCCTGTACTGGAGGAATTCCCCATGTGAATATTCTTATTTTAAAACAGAGTATAAACAGTGTTTTATATTAGTAGAACTATATATGTATAGTTGGCTAAAGTATTTAAATGTATGACTATGTGTAAATGTGTGTATATAATCATAGTAATATAAGAATATAGCTGTATAATCATAGAAGAAAAACCTTTAAACTGTGATGAAACCTTAAATTGTTAAAACCTAGAGATCTTATTAGACTACTGACCTTGAGAAACAGAATCTTACTTTTTTTTTCTTGGAGAAACCATCCTACATTTAATAGGTTTTATGAAATCCCACTGAGATGAGTTGGAAATAAAGCATTTGTTTTGTAAAAACTTTGTTTCATAGAAGGTGTGTGATAAATACTTAAGAGGAGGGGAAAGGAGTTGGCATTAGTAGAATACGAACTCATTTGACGTTTACAGAATGGTGGGGCTTGTATATGTAATAATATTGGTTGAGAGAATAGAGAGATTCGGTCTTAAGCTAGTCGGCTGTACCTGGTGTGGCTTGGCAGGTTGTTTCACTTGATACTGATGTGACAGGCGCCCATAGTTTTGGTGGAAATTGTTGCTCTGTCCATTAATAACGCTTATAAAAGCGTACATAGCTCATGAGCACCTAAGTTCCTTATTTATTTTTCTAAATGAATTGAAAAAAACAACACTCCTTTAAACAATCAGGTCACATTTAAGCTCTAGTAGTGAAAATGTGAGTACATTGAACATTAAAACTCGAGTCCTGCCTTCGGACACGGGGACTTTTACTGGGGTCAGGGCTCACGGTGGGTCAGCTCACAGAGCTCGTGCAGGTTTGGTCTCCTGTCCCTCAGTGACACGGGTGGCTACGGAAACACAGCACTTCACAAACCGGCGCTGAAGGACAACAAACCAGTTTTTCTGAAGCTCCAGAGCAGCTGCCCTGGAGCAGCTGAGCTCTCCCTGCAGCATCCTGGGGATTCCAGCAGCAAGGAGCGGAGAAGACAGCTGGAGGTGAGAATCCTTACAGCTGTCCCAAATTAAACACGGGGCCATTAACTGATTGCGTTCGCTCATCCTTCTATTACAGAACAATGGAAGCTGAGCTGCAAAGGTGCTGATTTTAGTCTTCCTTAAGAAAACTCCTTGTTTTCATGTGGCTGTGTGAGTTAAGAGCTCTACCAATCTTAATGATTTTATGTTAAAAGTTACTTATTTTGCAAATATCTAAGCATAAGTTCTAAACTTAATTTTTACACATAAAATGAGAATAAAGACTTTTCCACAAGGATACATTTAGATTTAAAGCCTTTTGAGATGCTGGATTGGAGTATGGTGAAAGTGAAGTGTTAGTACGGTGGTAATATAAGGCTTGGGGTTTGCAATTTTGTAATTAAAACTCAAATTTAGGCCCCTTGTATTGTGTGTATGCACTGTAGTCATAATATGCTAAACTCTTTGGGAAAAATTATTAAGGTTCTGACCTCTCTTTTTGTTATTGGAAAAAGGAATAACGTCAGCCTACCTTTAAAAAAATGTAGTGATATCTGTGGAAGGCTGGTGCTGTAAAACTGCTAATATTATTGTTATTATTATAAATGTAGGGCAGGCTTAAAATAATTTTTTGTCACGGTCACCCTATTAGCTACACACCCAGATTGCCCTGTCCTAAGGTGTAAGGCAGGTCTGGTTTAAATTGGTGATAAACCCCTTTGCCTCTAGTGCTGTTGGGAACAGGCTGCCAGAGCAGTCTCCGTTCCTATCAAAATCAATCTGTCAATCAACCTCAGTGTGAGTTACCGGCCTCGTGTGATTACCAGGGGCTGTCTGTATGGAAAGCGGTGCCTGTAGGTTATTCGCAGGGCTGCGAGGGAGGGGGGAAGTTCTGGATGGACAGACAGACTTCAGCACCGAACGCACTGCTCCCCAGCTCCTTGTTCCTCTGCCACACGCTTTGCCACCCCCTCGGTAGCGTTGGCAGAGGCTGTGAGGCTGCTGTATTGATCATATCACTGACGTGGTCTGAGTTTTATGTCCATTTAGTGGTGTTTTTTTTCCCCAATGAGCTACTTTTGGTGACCTCTTTGTTGTAGCCTCACCAGTGGTGGGTGACAGGGGTGAGCTTATGGACCAGCCAATGGCCAACGGTAGGAGGAGATGGACATTTCTTTACCTTCTTCGTGGATGAAATCATGCTGTTAAAGCAACACCGTGGAGAGTCAGTCTGGCCCCCGTGGTAAATCCTGACAGGGAGAAAGAAAGAAAACAGGCTGTTTTTTATGCGTGTGTATGTTAATGTTCTTTTATGCTGTATTAATCATATAAAGACGACTTCAGTTGTAAAGGCCTGTTTCAGTAGCTGAGCTCTGTAAATGGAAATTTTCATTACATGATCTGATTCTGTGTTATAGTATTACCTGTGTAGTTCCTTTAGTGGTCAGTCATCCCGAGGGACACTTGGCTTAGGGTTTCGTGTCTATGTACAATATACGGTGTGTTCGTATCTTCTGGGAGGTGTGTGTTGGGATCTGACCAGGAATGTTTTCTGCAGCAGTAGTGTGGCAAAAAAGGTGGATATACCTTACAATCAGGATGTTGCACTGTCACTGAAAGATTGTCTTTTTTTTTGATATCAGAGTAGTAGAGACATTCTTGTGGAAGCAGCAGATTCTTGCTTTTGTGTAATGCTTGAAGGATGAGAGTGCAATCTATCCTGTGGAACAACTTCTAGAGCATAGATATCCAAACGTGGAGTTAACTCTACAAAATTTGCAGGCCCCACACTGGGAATGTCATCGTAGAGTTTTTGGCTTGTGGTTTTCTCCCAGTAGCAGAATGAGGCTGTTCCTCCTTGTGACGGATGGCTATTCCAAGCCCAAGCAAAGTCCTACACCTACCCACCACACATTTTCTCATTTTAATTTACAAATCTTTGTTAGAATATCTTATAGGACAAATAAGCAAAAGGAAAGCCTTGTAAACAATGCAGGTCTTAGGGGTCTATGTTATATGTTAAATTACTATATGCAGCTTACTTACGTTTGATGTAGAACTATTTCAGAAGTGCTGGTGGTGGACATTGATTTTGTACTGAATGTTGCAGTTATTTAGTTTACATTTCCAATCTTTAGCTACCAGAGGTGGCTTAATTTCCTAGTCAGTTGTCTAGCATGGGTATCCATGGAAAAATGTAGAAATGGAGATCCAGCATGTCTCCTTCCCAGAAGAGCATCTGATAGGTTTTGGCTTTCAATTCTTAAGATGTCCTGGCATAACTTGAGAAAACAAATGTGCTTAGGTATAACAGAAATACAGTGAGGCAGTGGATTGGGAAGTCTTCTCAGTCGTGCATGATAAAATCATTCACCTTTTAGTTCATGCCAGATTTTTCCCAGTCCTTATAAAGGATTCCAGCACGTTGTGAGTTTTTGTCCTTGAAGCGTTGTCTTATTGTTTCCAGTGGTTTGAATCATACCTGGCATATGTGTTGTAGTTTCATGGACTTCATCATGGTTGTTTCTGCTTGCAGGCGGCCTCATACTGGCCTTCTGATTTTTTTTTTTCTATAATGTTTGCATGCAGATAAGTGGAAAAAATAGAGGAAGGAGGTAACCGTGCTTGCAAATATGTCATAGAAGATATTTCAGGGGATATAAAGAGCTTGTTCTTTGCTGGTATTTGGAAATTCAGGTCTTGCCCACTTACTTTTGGTTTTGATGTGGGCCATTAAGATTGCAATTTTTAGGTCTTACATTGCAGAGGGTGAGTTTGGTGATATTGTGTGTGATTGATTTTAATTATAAAATGAGGAGGGTGTGGCCAAAGCGTGTGTGTTTAAAACGCTGAAATCAAACCAATTCTATCCTGTAGTAAATGTGACTAGACTTCATTGAATTATTATTTTGATGCCTTTTTCAAACAAGAAGACAGTGTATTATAATCTTATAGTGGTAACAGTACCAAGTGGTTAGAGCAGAAAATTACAAGTCCGGATTCCAAACAATAAATTTTAGGTACCTGGTATTGCAGTCACTTTATTTATTTCATGAAGAGTTGACCATAAAGCTTGACCTTAACCTCCATACACCTGGAGATTTCTCGCAGTGCTGTTTGTGTCCTGCAGGATCTGCTGTGTGAAGGTTGCCTGGAACAAGGTGCTGGTGGATCAGTGTTGCATCTCCCAGCTGGAGCTTTTGGGGTGGGAGCAGAGGAGATGGTTAGAGATCAAGTCAACATGTAATGCCCAAATACAGTCGTCCTCTTCATCACTCCGATGGATCAAGCCGATGTTATTTTTTCCCTTGTCTTGTAGATCAGAATGCTGTCAACAAGACTTTGCCTGTGTACGCTCCACTGCCAGCGAAACGCTTGCCCCTATTTTTATACATCCTATTTTATAATGGGCGCGTTGTCTAAATTTAAATCATCACATTGAGGGGAGAGACAAATAGGAAAATCCCAACTTTTTACCAGAATGTTTTTTTTAATGGTTATGCTGTGTGGTGTCTTGCAAGATTTGTTTTTGTTCCAGGTTGTATTTTGTATTTCCAGACCCTCTCTTCCCTGCATGCTGCTTGGTTTTAGTGATGCTGAGATTCCACTGGACGTTGACAAGGAAAAAACAATACCGCAGGCTTCCTCGCAGCAGAGTCCCCACTTACTGTACTGGGCATTAACTTATGTCCAGCACATTAGACTTAAAAGCACAAAGCCATTAAGTGTAGCGCTCCCTTCCCAGGAGGGCAGCAGATGGAGGGAGAATGGGGGAGGGCAGGAGAAAGGAGTGTGATAGAGGGACTTTATCTGATGTATTTGTGAGCCAGGAAACTCGCTATTTACCACGTTTACAATTTCTCTCGTGTAAGGAATTGAATGTAGTGACTGGGAGCATCAGGGTCAGCACATTACTCCTAAATGTTTAGCTATTTTATCAGTTTATGGGAAGGAAAAGGCGCTAGGCCAGTGTATCTTCCCTCGTGCTCCTTTCATACAGGGAGCACAAAGAAAAAAGTCATTACTTTTTAATTACTCTAGGCTTCTTTGTTTCTTAAAGCGCGTTCACTTTTGGCCAGCAGTGGGAATTACCCAAGGGTTGTTTTCTTTCCCATTAACAGTGGGACTGTAGTTTTGGGGAAAAATCAGTGTTTAGAATTAAAATTTCATGTGATCCAGCATATTTAATAAATAGGAGCCTTGTCCTGTACTTGTTAAACTCAGTGATTAGTGACACTCTTATTGATTCCACTGGGACAGGACCAGTCACTTAGAGATGCCAGATTAAGTGGCTTCCTCAGTTTTATCAACTATGATTCTTTTAGAGACTCCCTTTCTCTGGTTGTTAACAATGTATGTACAAGATTATGACAATTAACAGATATTAAAGAAGAGGGAAATTTCATCTTTATGGCTTATTTATTTTGCACATTTCATGTCAGCCAGACGTTAACTTTTCCTTGCTGGTAGAAAGGAGAAAATATATTAAAACTATATAAATACATAATTATACATTGAAATATATATAGAACTTGGATGTAATAATTTAAATTTCTTGAAATTTATATAAATAATTTAAATTACTTTTAAATAAATTGTTTTCATTTTGATTATATTTGTTTTGACATTAGTTTGATTTTTTCCATCATCTTTTGTTTTTAAACAACGATCTTTGCCACTTTGAAAGGAAGGCATGTTTATAAGAAGAACAAGTTTTATTCTGTCATTATTATACTGTACCTTGAAAATTTCCACTTTGCACGCTGCCTTTGGGCTACTGAGGGAACTTATGAGTCGCTGCAACTTCTTAGATCTTTTGGAGGTTATTTTAACTTTTTGCACAAAATTCTTAATTTTTCTGCTAGAAACATTGACTGTATAATGAGGCTGCACAGATCTAATACTGTAATATGTGCTGCTTTGAGAGTGCTGCTGTGTTAATGGAAGGATCACACATACTGTTCCTCTCAGAACCTGATACGTCATCTTGGCAACAGAATGAAGACCTTTAACTCTTGGAGTTTTCATCATTTGTTGTTAGTTGTCCATTACCATAAATTTTATGCCTTCAAGAAAACAAGTCATTTTTTAAATGTATGTAAGTAGAGTAGAGCCTTACTGTTCTCTGAGCTGGAGGAGAAAGGAAATCCTGGCATTGGTTTCAAGGAATTTAAATGGTCTGTGTTTGGGGGTTTTTGTTTTGTTTTCAGGCTCATTCATTTTAGATGTTATTAATACAGAGCATATTTTCCTGAAAAGAGTCTTTGCATTCAGTCAAGATTGTCAAGAGGAATATTAATTTAAGATGAAAATTAACTTTGGGTCTCCTGTCTTCATCAATAGTCTGTTCGTTCCATCATTTAATACTGTGATGTGCAAGAGTCACTGTTTTCAGTCAGTATTTCTCTGGGAAGGTTTTAAAACTGCATTCTACAGAATGGGAAAGACCTTTTATGAATCATTTTATTCAGTGCTATAGAGTTAGAAGTTGTAAAGTGAAACACGTAGAGTCAGGAAGTTGGTAGATGTTTTTTCTTTAATTAGTTAGTTCAAATTAAATGGGGGCCTATAAAATATTTGATACAAGAAGTGGCAATTTTCCGGCTATCTAGTTATAAAGAGGCAATACAATTTCTTTAGGGTCTAGACACTTGTCCAATAAATGTAAGAGGAATGTATTTGAGGTGACTAATACAGAATAAATGGAAGATGAAAAAGGGATAAATGATCTCACGTGCCCAGAAATAACCAGAGATAAGGTGTTGGCCTGAAGTATAGTTTGTAACACACCTTGCACCTGCAGCTGTATTTCACTTGTTAAGATCCTACCATCTGCATGTGTGTTTAAAGGCAATCTCGCTCTGGCATGCAGCGTAGCAGGAACACGGCACATCATTGCTGCAGCAGTAGTATCGGAGTCTGTCTTTCGGGTTTGTATGTGTTTTATTATTTCCCTAACAAAAGCTGGGTTAGATTTTGAGCTTGCAGGCTTGTGCCTTGTAGTTGTTCACCAGGGAATCGGGCAGTGCTGACCAAGAGGCTGCACGTTAACGTACTGAGGGAAGGTCATCTGAACCTTTCAGTGCTGTGCCCAGAACCCAGCGCTTAAAAGGCACTTTTTTTCCCTTTTTTTTTTTTCCATTCTTTACAATTTTTTCTTCTTTTGGGCTTAGTGTGCTTGCGAGCAGTGTCAGACAGTGCGCTGGGAACAAATTCTCTTTCTCCACGTGTGCACGCAGAGCTATTGTAGTTACTGCCAGAGCTTCCCTCATAAGTTCCCACAAATGACTCTCGTCTCTTACCTGTGGGGACTTCACGTGGAAGCGGGAGGGTCGATTAGTCTCTGCCACCATTCAAACCGGAGTTTCTTCAGAGAACACCAGTTGCCGTAGTGGTCTTTGTTGCATTAATGTCTTTATAGCAACTAAAGCGGAGTCCTTTGTGGTTTTTTTAAGGCACTAAACAGCTGTCAAGGGGTAGAATTTCTGTTTGTTTAGGGACAGATTAGACAGTGAGCTCTAAATGAAATATCGGGTGTCCTGCTATCTGCCCGGAGTCATCTAATCTTAAACAATATACTGTGTGTTCATAGGGCATGAACAGTGGTGGCAAGTATTTTCAAAGAATTTATGGATCTTTTTCATCTCTATTTTCCAAGCAGAAAAAGGCAGAGAGCTAAGTTAAAATGTTGACTCACTAGTGGTGTAATTTAAGTATATATGATATATCAGCTACAGCATATGGCTGCTGGGGTTGCCATCCCCAACGCTGTTGTTTTCGCACCCTCCTGAAGGCTGTTGTCCTGCAGAGAGGCAGTTGAATGGTGCTTGAAAACGTTCCTGAACTGCTGTAATTTGCACATCGGTGTATTAATCTAAATGAAAATCGGCTCCAGTTTACTTGAATACTTTGACTTGAAACAGGTGATAGTCAAGAACCATATTATGTAGGTTGCTATATATGGGGAGAAGTATTTCTTCCCAGAAAGGGTTAACAGGCTGCCCAGGGAAGTGGTGGAGTCATCATCCCTAGAGGGGTTTAAAAGATGTTTAGATGAGGTTCTCAGGGACATGGTTTAGTGCCAGAGTTAGGTTATGGTTGGACCTGATGATCTTGAGGGTCTCTTCCAACCAAGATAATTCTATGATTCTAAATGTTTATCTAACTTTTGTGGTCATTTTTGGTCCAGTACTCTGGAAGGCTTGTGTTACTGTACGTGTGACTACAGATGGATCCACCTGTGTTCTTTGAGCATGACGGAGCTGAGGTCTGTTCTCTGTGGACGTCATCTGTTTCACCCATTGTCCATTTGCAGCAGTCGTACGACAGGATCTCCAAGCTGTAGCAGGCGTTGTGGCGACTGCATTAGCTGCAACATGAGATTTCAGTGATGTTGGTTCAGTGGTTCTTGTGGATCTCATAACTGAAACAGCTTTTAAAAACAAGTGGGTATGGTATTAAAGCAGTGACTATGTAGGGCGTAGGAAAAAACATTCTGATGGGGTTACTGATGCTCCTGCCTGTGTTTTTGAAATAAAGTCTTCTGATCTGTTACACAGCTACACTTCTTTTTCCTCTGAGGAGCCTCAGACGTGTCTTCTGCAATGTGCGATACAGCTGCCAGTGACCTGGCAGCTTAATCAAGTTACGAGTTCAACTGTACAAATTAAAGAGAAACCTTATTCATTAACACCCGTGTATCTTTTGGTAATTAGTAAAGGTGGTATGGGTAATTACAAAAAAACCACTTGAAGGTAAATTGAGACATTTTAGTAGGTTTTTTCCTCCACTGTGAGAAGCTGACTTTGCAATGGCATGGGCGGACACCAGCCCACATGTGCAATTTAAATAGGTCTGGATTCTGCATTATAAGTATGCACTGGATGCAAGGGAGAAAACCAGCACATTCTCTCAGGATGCTGTTAGGGCCAAGCAGAATCTCATTAGGGACAACTTCAAAGATCAGTTCCCCAAGTCCATAAAAACAAGTGTAAATTATCTTCTGTGAGCCTGCTGTTAGCAGTTGCACTGTTACATTATGCATGATTCCAGACTGCACGTGGTATGAACAAACTGTGCTACGTTAGTGTGTTTCATTTTTATGCGAAACCTGGCAACTTTGCTATTTATTGGTGGTGTTTTGGTTAATATACTGTTTGACTTAAAATTTCCTACTAGTTGTTCGTAGTGACACAAGGTCCAAAAAGGACTTCTGAGGTTCTACTGTGCTTGTGTTTTTACAGAGGAACAGCATATAGACAGCTCCCTGCAGTGACAGCTTTACTTGCTTTCTCATTCTTTTGCTCCCTGCACTTAATAAGAAGGTGTCTGATTCTGACTCTCCTGGAGTGAATCTTGAAGGAGCTTTCTGTGATGCTGCTCTGCTGCACTTGACCTAAATGTTTATGAAAATGCTAAGAGGGTAGAACTTGTGCTTTCCGTGAGCTACTTACCCCATCACATACATATATATGTAAGGCCTGTTTGCAATTGTGACTGGGGAAATGTTTTGAAATAGCCAAGTGCGCGGAAGTTTCGTCACAAGTTTCAGTGGCATCAGGATTTTTGAGTGTCTCTTCATTATCCTTGCAGAAGGGGTAAGATGCTGTGGAGTATTTTCTAAAGCTGACCTATATTGCTAAAAAGGGCAAATTATCTTTTTAATTTTTTTTTCCCTAGTGGTATTTCTGCCTTTTTTTTAAAAAAAAAATTTGGCTTAATCACTGATGTAGCCAAGAGAAGAAAACATTGGCTTATCCACCTAGTCAAGGTTGACCACAGCCTTCAGGAGTGATGTTAAACTCCAGAACGGGTCAGCAATCTGGTTTGCACTGTGGTTTCACAAAGAGCTGCAACCTGGGGCTGCTTTAAGCTGCTCAAACTAACATCCCTTCAAACATCCACTGTGGTTTGAGAACTGGTTTAAGCCACTGCTTGTTAAGTTCATCATGACAATGAGTGTGTGAAGCTGTGGTTTTATGAGGGCTTTTATGCTCTGGGTTTTTTTTGGTTTATTTTTTTTGTGGAGGGGTGGTGTACTGCCAGTTCAAATAGGCCTCACTCCTTTGCTCTGCTGTTCTGCTCTCCCACATGTATCTGTGTTGTGTTTGTGACATATTGGGAATTCAGAATAAACCCTTGGAGTGAGAGGAAGAGAAACCGTAGCCCAGTTCAGTTCTCCAGGCTTTCTGACCATCTGTCCCTGCAGACAGTTGTACTGACACAACTGGGGAGACGGGAACCAGCGGCGAGAGGGACCGGGAGCAGAGGTTGGCGCTGGTGCTGAAGGTGAGGTTATCAAGCTGTGTACCTGCACTGATTAGTAGTGGCCTTGTGTCTAATGTATGGCTGACTCTGAAGTTTGTTTGGAGAAGTACTTCACAGCACAGATATGAAATTGTTGGTTTATGTGTCTCGTGGTGTTGAATGGTTTAGAGTTCAGTGTTCAGGTGAACTGCAAAGGTAGAATGAACCCACATGGGACTTAACAAGACTTAAACCCAAACAAACAAGACTTAAACAATTTCCCACCTCGTTCAAAGCTGCAAGAATAATCTGAGAGAATTTCTACATCCCAAAGGGCCTGAGTGCATCTGTGGCCATCAGTGGGGGTTTGACTTTCTGCAGGGCCAGAGTAATGCTTTAGATGCTGGAGGGTGCTGAGCCACCGACTGTCCTGATCTCTGGACCTTCCCTGGTGTGCTGGTTTGGCTGAAAATGAGTTAATTTTCTTCATGCAGTTAGAAACCTTTCTTTTTCATAGTTAGCATGGTCATTATTTGGACTTAGTTTGAGAACAAGAGGCAACACCCCAGCACAGTTAATGTTTTTAATTGCTCTGGTCTGAGAGCCAAGGATATTCTGAGCTCTGCCCACAGGTGTGAGGCATCAAGGAAGGGGGTCAGGGATGGGGCAGAGCTTGACTGACATCCAAACTGATCAATAAGAGTGTTACATCCCATTAGTGTCATGCTTCATATTTAAGGAGAGTCGCTCTTTTTGTCGGAGTTGGAGGAGTTCTGTTCGGGACGTTTAGTTCAGCTTTTTGCCATCTTGCAGAGGCCTCTGGGCCTTTCTGCCTTTTTTAATCCTTTTTTCTCTCTCTGGGATCAGCTGTTCAGGACCAGGTGCTGCTTCCTGGGACTGGCTGCTCAGTGTGGACGGAGTTTGTGCATAGTCTATTTATATATTATATATATATATATATATATATATTTATATATATGTATACTTACTAGTAGTGTATTAGTAATCTGTTATTTTATTAAACTGTGTTTATCCCAGTCCAAATGTCTCCCTTCCCTTTTGATTCTGTCCCCTATTTGAGGGGTGGGGAGGGGGTGAGCGAGTGGCTATTGTGGTTGTATTGCCAGCTCGGGTTAAACCACGACACCTGGTCCTGAGGCCCCTGGGAGCCACAGACAGCCCGTGTGGTCCCACTCCATCTGCGCTCACGGGCCGGGATGGATAAAGGATGCTCTTTGCCACGTGGAGCCTTGGACAAGATGTTCTGCCCTTGAAACCCCTTAATCCTCATTTAGAGCTCCTACCTGTGGCTCCCCTGGAAGAAAGGGCAGTTAGGCTGAACACAGGCCAAGTCTATTTTAGTGAAGTTTGCTAGTGTAGTTTTAATGTTAATCATGTTAACAGATCCACCTAATGAGGACACAGATTATGCTGGTAAAAAAGCTTATACTCTTTGACAGCATGCAGCCAGATGGAGAACAACTATGGAAGATAAAGTCTTGCTCCTTCCTGGGTTTGGCTTTTTTGTTTTGTTTCGTACATACCAGGTCTATTACTGTTATAAAAACATGGCAAAACTAATTTTCTCTAACTGACATCACTTTCTGGTGCAGAGTTGTCTGAATTTTAATGAAATTTAAAAATGTTAAGTTTTTTACTCTGGAAAACTCCCAGCTACTTCAGCTGCCTTTTTAAATCTAATGAGCCAAAAAGCCTCCTTTAATTTTTTTTTGCTGTGTTTAAAAAATGAAGGAATCAAAAAATCTGCATGGCATATATTTGTTTCTACATGTGTGTATGTATATACATACGTATAGAGTTGGTGCTTACCTGTTGCCCAGAGGGGATGTTTACATGCAGTAATATCTTTGCCATTCCCTGGAAGCTTTTGAAATTCTTTTGACTTCGATTTCAAAGCCTTTAAAACCCCGACACGGTCTGTTTTCTCGCTAAGGAGTGATCAGTTGCATTTAGTAGTTCAAGGCTGCGTTGGGAGGAAGCCTTCGTTTGACATCATTGTTTAGGTCTGGCTCTTTGTCTGACCACAGCGGAGGATGTTTGAAATGGCGATAAGAAGTGGCAGCGATAGCCGTGCTGCAGGGTTACTGGGAGGGCATGGAACAGCGTCTGGCCATTGGGCTTGAGGGGTCTGATTCGCAGTTGTAACGGGTGATTGAAATGTTCTTCTCGCGGAGTTGGCAGTTAACGTGGCATTCGTGTCAGCGTGTGTCCCTCGGGAAGAAACGAAGTGGTTGTAGGAAAACAAAAAAATAGAAGAAGCAAAATCTGTAAAACTGAGCAGAGCATAACTCTGTTTTTCATATACTGCGTGGTCACTTGCTGCTTTTAAAGTTCAAGTGAAGGCGTGAGGCCGTGGAAGGCTACAGTTTTGTATATAAAAATGGAGTAACAAAAAAGCGTGTCTGGTTGGGACTGAGATGCAGGGAAAGAAAGGTCTGAGGAAGGTTGTGGAATATAGTCCCTTAGCACCATAAAGAAGCTCCAGTC
Source organism: Streptopelia decaocto (assembly GCF_964273445.1). NCBI lineage: Eukaryota > Metazoa > Chordata > Aves > Columbiformes > Columbidae > Streptopelia > Streptopelia decaocto. The sequence goes on from NC_138661.1 coordinate 61,872,449, forward strand.
AGGGCTCTTGTGATCTTAATATATTAAGTTAATTGCTTTTCCATTTTTCTTTATTAGTTTTGTTTGTTTGCTTTTAATTTGTATGTTTAGGAAGTCTGTTTCCCAGCCAAGCCTAATACTATCTCTAACAAAAGCAGTCCTCTAGAAGTCAAAACATATGATGCAAGATCAAACTGTGTCTGGAAATAGAGAAAACTCATTAGACCAAGGAGTTTCTCATTCTTCACTTGCACTGGTGAGCTGAATCTGCCTGTGGAGGGGCTGCACGACTGGCAGGACTAGTCCAGATCAGCAGCGGCACTGCAACGAGTGGCAAGGTGGGCACAGGAGAGCAGCTGGGTCTAGGTCTAGGTCTAGGTCTGGGTCTAGGTGTGCACGGCTGTCCTGTGAATATTCCCTTCTAGGTTGTGATGCCTGAATTAGGTGTCTGGACTTGTATTAGTGGCTCAAGATGGTTGTTAGCGCAGTTGGGCTGTGAATGGGATTGGGAAGGGGTTTGACTGAAAATACACCTGGAAACGAGGAGTGGTTGGGAGTGGCTGTGACCAGCCAAGTGCTTGTAGGCTCCCAGTAGAGGTTCTGGGTTAGTGGGGAGGAAGAAGGCCTTTTCTCCTTTTATTCCTTTTTCCTGATGAGTACCCGTTAAATGGCTCATTGTTCACGTTTTACGGTCTGACTTTTAAGGAGGGCTGTGTTTGTGTTGGTGTATTTTACACTCTTAGCCTACAACAGTGGCCTTTACCAGATCTGTGAATGGGATGGATGGTAAAGGCTTCATAGTCTTCATAGTCTTCCTGATACGAGGTGTGATCTCCAGTGGGTCAGAGCTTGGTGCCACACTCATGAAAGAGAGATTCGCAGGCTGGGAACCATCACGGAAAATGCAGGAGGCAACAGGTCGTCATGGTTAAGTTTCCCCTGTTTGCTTAGTGGTATGGAAAATCACAGTATACTTTATGCAGTCAGCAGCATTTCCCTGCACTGAGTTCAAAACAGAAAAGCTTCTGTACATTGAATTATCCTCAGGGTGCAGCTTTGACATCTCGTTAAACTGCGGGCAGGCCATACTTCATGTCCCAGGGCTGAATTCCCTTGTTACCGTGCCGCAGTTGTCCCTCCACGTAGAACACGCTTGGACTGGAATTGCATTTTTGCCGTCGAGTCAGAGACCTTGTTAAATTCCTGGAAGGTTAGATTCCCTTCGGACAGCCGGCTTGTCCCCAGCAAGCACAGCCAGGCCTGGGGCTGCCGTACCAACACCTGGCAGGTCGCCTCGGACCGAGAAATAGTTCAATGGCAAGTCTATAATTCAGACTATTCTCTGGACATGGTTGTTGAGCAAAGGTCAAGGGCAGAGCGACTTACTGGATCGTGTTTGGGGTGTGTGTGCGCACAGAGGGAGAGCAGCTTGTAAGGAAGGGTATCGTGACACGGTGAATGTCATTTATCTACGTGGAAAAGCGATTGTCAACCGCTTTAATTAGCTGTTTTACAAAAAATATACACCTGTGCTTGTTCAGCTACATTTTATGGGCTGCTGTCTTGGTGACACACTAAAGGGGGTGCAGGTATCAAATCATAGCAACAGCAAGGTGCGAAATGGTCTTTGGGGAGATTGTGACGTTTCAGACAAAATGTCATTTGTGTGGGCGAGGTAAGCATAGCTCTTTGGAACTGCATGATTTTCTCTTCATGAGTTAAAGATCATCATTATTTAAAAAAATCTAACATATTACTTGACAAGGAGAGAAATAGATGTGATCCTTGTTACTATAGGTAATACCAGTGGAAAAAAAGCAAGTTCTAGAGATTTCTTATGCAAAAGTAGGTGCTACTGGGAAGCCTCTGAGTGTGTTGCCATTTGGTTTCTACAGCCGCCTGCAGACAAAGCCATTCCTGAGGACAAGTTTAGAGCAGTTGATTTCCCAGAAGGCAGATTGACCAGAGCCCCTTAATTCTAGAAAAAGCCACTTCTGCCCTTTAAAGGGGTGTAGTCTCAAGTCTTCCCAGTCTGCAGAAGATAAAGGAGCTCCAGGTTTTCTAGGCCCAAGTAAACCAGCAGAGTAGAACTAGATGGAATAATCAATTGCAGAAGGGATTTCTGGAACAGACTGAAGGATCTTGCCAGTTTTGCCCTTCAGGGCAGTATTAGTTATGAAACAGTCTGTAAGCCTGTTCTTGATTGCCAAAAAGTTTAGAGGGAGGAAGGAGGGGAAAGGTTGCAGGAAATTAGTCACTTTAGCCAAAGAGCTGAGAATCTTAACTGCTAATTTTGTTTAATGTAGATGACTGTTTGTCGAGGGTTTAGATTGCGGGGTGACAATAAAACCCTGGCAGATGTATTGTTAACATCCTCTCCCTCTCCCCACTTCCCACTCAGGCCAGGCGATCGGGAGGGAATGAAGGACAGAGAGAAGAGAGGTGGAAAAATTAGACATGTTTTACTAATGCTACTAATAAGAATAGAGAAAATAATACAAAATATACAAAACCAATCTTGAAAGTCTCAGCAACTGCAGAGCCGGCACCCAAAGTCCTGGACTGGACTCTGCAGCCAACCGGAGCTGGATTCAGTCTCTCACTAGGCCTCAGTTCGCAGGGACGACTAGCAAGGTCCTCTCCTAATGTCGGCCATAGCAAAAAAGGGAAAAAAGGGACGAGATCCTCATGATCTCCCACTTTTATATGAAGTATTCACATGAATGGAATGTTATACATAGTTGGTCAGTTTCTTGGTCACCTGTTTCTTGTTGCCCCTCTCGCGAGATGTCCATCCATGCTTATCAATAACCTCACATTCCATTGCTGTGTTTACCAAAACATGTATCTGGTTCTCCAGGAAAATGCAGCTAATATGAAGCTTTAGCTGACAGGCAAATTCACTAAAAGAGAAACTTGCTTTTTAACAAAACCAGGACACTGTTAAAGAATCGGGGTGAACAAACTAGTTTCACTCAGCTCACATTCCTGGATGCGAAATCCTGGAGATTTCAGTGGCAATGCCAGAACGCAGAAATGGAGAGAAAACCTAAAAACAAACGGATCCAGACATGAAGGAATTTGCGGTTCCCCATAGCGTTGCTGAGCTGTTGTGGAATTCTGTCGTACTCTGTACCTGGAAGGTGTCTTTTCATATTCCGTAATGACAGGGAAAAGAACTGGCATTTCATTTGCATGCTGAGAAAAATTACAGTGGATAGGTAGGTGGGTGCGATTTTGCACATATTCTTAGTCAAAGCAAAAATGGTTTTGATTGTTTAAATAAAACCCCACAACCCACCCAAGTTAGTATAGCTGAGGATGAGTGCACCCTGATATTCCATATATTTTGGTTTTGCCAGTTGGTCGGTTTTACTGTGAATTTTCAAGTAGCTGAAGCTTTCCTTAAGTTTTTATTATTGGAATACATATTAAAAGCTTTAAAGTTTCTTTTCCTTTTATGTACTAAGAGGAATATGAAGATGAAAACCAAGTGTTTCCATATAGGGAAAGCGATTCAGTTAGTTGCTGTAGAAAAGGCTGTTGTGCAGCTGGTGCTCTGCAATTCCTCCTGGTGTGGAGACTCGTATCCCGAGGAAAAGTGCTTAAGCTAAATCAGAAAACAGGACTGTGTCTAATAAACAGACTCCTGGGGGAGTCATAGGAAAAGCTATGGTACTTTTAGTTCACGCAGCCTGGCTTACTTCAGAGGAACCTCCTCGTATTCTCAGGCTTGAAGAAAACAGAAGATAAATTTAAAAAAACCCAAAATATTATTTTGCATTTAAAAAAGATGTGGAGTTGTGGGGTTTTTAAAGTGTTGTTTGTTTTTTGCTTGTTTTTAGTTGTTTAGGTTTTGCGTGTGGTTTTTTTTAATTTTAATTTATAGTTCAGGGGAACTGCGGTATGATTAACTTATTAATGACAAGTTTTGTGGAATTAATCTCTGTGCATGACACCTTGTGTACCGCTGACTTCAAATACTGCGTTATTCAGTTTGTGCCTTACCAGCACCCACCACAACAGGGTGAATTTCACCCACCTTGGTTATTCCCGTCTAAATGTAAAATGATGGTTTCTGTTTGTTCTGCTGCAGATAGATGTTTCATAATTTTTACATGTCTAATGCATTGGTTGAAGTAATGAAATTCTGTCTTTCATTTTGAAGTGTAATCAGCGAGATTGCATTTGCATCGCTTGTAACTGAATCACGTAAGTGAAATTACATTGCCCGCATCTCATTTTGTATCGTAAAATGTTATGCGCTGCAGCTTATTTTCCCCCTTCCCGGAGCTTTTCAGGGTGATATTCTTTCTCTAAATTTCAAAGCTATAAAACATTTGCTTTTTGGTACTTGGCTTCGCCATTACTTTCTGCAGTGCCCTTCTACATCTGCCACGTGAACCAAATTTTGATGGTGTGCAACATACGGCTTTGGAAAGCAGCTAGTTTTCAAAGCTCTCGAGGTCTTGTGTTCTGTTGCATATTAAGTGATTACTAAGTAGGTTTGTACAATTAGCAACAGCCTCTGAGTCGTATGTGATAATACCTTACGGCTGTTCACGTGTAGAAACTGCATCTTGAGGGGTTTCAGCTTATTTGGCTTTGCAATTGACTTGTAGATAGTACTGAAATCAAAATGATTCTGTTGTTCTTCCCTCTTTTCTCCTGCCTTTGTTACTGGCATAGAAGCGAAAGTAAATGCATTTTTAAATTGAATTTTCTAAAAGTATCCCTGAGGTAGATTTCTATCTTGACTATAATTCATTTTTGGATTTATTTGATTTTTGAGGATACGTATTTGGAAATAAATGGTTTAACACAGTAAGAGTAATTGCTAACTGCAGAAGTCAGTAACAATTCTCATAAATATGAATGTCCCAGATATTCCCACTGAGGACTTTTAAGTCATTAATTTTTATGATAGAAGTATAAACAAACCAAAAATGTTCTTAGATAACCTATAACACTGTGGTTGCCCACAAACCCTCTGCCTATTAACTACATTATTGATAAAACCTCTTGGTTGTATATGCAGCAGTGTTTCTTATAATATTTTCTGAATGTGATGTGTGTCAACTGCCATAGACAAGTTATAGTGATGGTGCAATAAAAGTATTCAGTGCTGGTTTTTATCCGTCAGATTTTTATTCTTATTTTCTATAAGAGGGCATTGGTGCTGAGTTCAGCAGTCTCTATCATGTAAATACTCATTGCTTAGGAGAAAGTGTATGGGAGCACCAAATCATGAGCAAAACTTGAAGAAGAAAATAAAGGGGGAAAGAAAACAAGTCAGAATGAATTGTGCATTTCTAAAGAGTGTCTCCAGCTGAAGCTACATTAATCCAGTGTTCTGCTAGTGCAGATGTGAGATTTTATTCCCCTCCCTGCTATAGCTTCATCTACCAAGCTTTCTCCCTCAAACTGGTGTTTGTATCTTGAAATATTGTGGAATGTATACAATTTGACCTGCGGTTTCCTCGTCATAAGTTGTTTAATACTGGAGAGAGAGAGAAAAGAGGGAGAAGGCTATCATCTGGTATAATCTTTTTAGCTGGGAATGTATTTGGCACCATCTTTTACAAATAAAAGCACCTGCTTTCAGTGTCTACGGTACAGCACTCCATGGCCCACTCCAACGCGGTCACCAAGCAATCGCAGCAGGTTGTCCATTGAATCCGGTTCTGTCTGCAGCTGGGTTTTGTGTTAGACGTGTGTCAGGGAGACAATGTTGGCTGTAATTAAGACAATTGCACTGGAAGGATAAAAGATAGAAAGATTAAAGTGCAAAATTTTGTCCAGTAGATGCCCAGAGTCATCTTTAATGTTTCTGTGTCTCCAGCAAAGTTCCTGCGAAGGGTTGAGAGTGTATCTAAGAGCGGAACTTGATTCTGGTAATTTTTTTCCCCTACTTCAAAGTAAAATATGCAAATACATATTTTTATATATATCCAGAGACTGATTCAGATCTCTCACCAGTCTGAATCTAGGACTCAAGTTGAGTTTAAGATGACTGGTGTCAAAATTTGTGGCAATGGAATTACTAGAGTATAGAATATTAGGCCAGCTGTGTGACTATGTGACATGAAAGCTTACATCATTTCAGTCAACCATTTTAATGTACAGAGCTTTTCAGTAACCTGAGTGCTGGTAGGAACCTGTATTTTGGTGTTGGTAGAAGCTACTTAATAATCTCACAGAATCACGGAGTGGTTGGGGTTGGAAGGGACCTCTGGAGATCATCCAGTTCAACCCACCTGCTAAAGCAGGTTCACCAGAGCAGATCACACAAAATGTGTCCAGGTGGGTTTGAATGTCTCCAGAGAAGGAGACTCCACAGCCTCTCTGGGCAGCCTGTTCCAGGGCTCTGGCATCTCAAAGTAAAGAAGTTTCTCCTCATATTCAGATGGAACCTCCTGTGCTTCAGTCTGTGCCCGTTGCCCCATATCCTGTCGTTGGGCACCACTGAAAGGAGCCTGGTCCCTCCTCTTGACACCCACCCGTGAGATATTTATGAACGTTGATAAGATTGCCTCTCAGCCTACTTCTGTTAAAAACAAAGACTTAACTTTAAAAGGAGAGCTAAATTGCTCTCTACATTTTATTATCTTCCTGCAGAAAGTTTCCTAAACCTTAAGACGGGCTAAAGGCTGAAGCCTTTGACAAGGGCTGATATAATTAATATACATGAGACCTAGCGGCAAATTGTCTTTTAAGACAGCATAGCTATTATGAAGATTTTTATTTAGTAGGAAAATAGTGTTAAGTGTCCGAATTCCGATGGAAATGATTTTACTACTAATATCTTCAAAAAGTTTGTTAGAGCTTAGATGCAGTAGAGAATATACATCCTAACAAAGATGGGGTTTGGTACTGGTTCAGATCCACAAATGGATTTTGTAGGTAACATACCGTGTCTGCCCATTTACTTCCTTAAAAACAGTATCCGATGCTGCATTAATGCTAGGAAATTTCTTTTTGTTTGAGTTCTATGTTCCGCTCTGTTTGTTCACCAGTCTTCTAACACTAGTGACAATTTCATAGGCGTGTTGATGGCACTCGGTGCCCTTAGGAACTTAAAAATGGGAACTGGTGGTGTTTGCCCAGCATGAATCGTCCTTCCTTTGAACAGGTTTTTTGGACTCAATTCCATCACCCCTGTGGAAGTCAAACCATAAGGCAGAGCGGCAGAGGTATAGGATGAGCACTCTGGTTAGGAGAGGGCTGACGCTTTGCTTGCATGGAGATTGAATCGCCTTCATCCCTGGAGAGCGTGGTGCATTCAGGTCAGAAAGCAGAATGATTGAGAAGGCAAAGTGCAGAGTTTCTTACTTGCACTGTATAGTTAACTTGTGGATTAAAGAACAACACTTCTATTTCCTGAGCTGCAAGTCAGTGAAATTTCAAGTAATTACTATACTTTGGACCAAGTATATGTTGAGGGGAAGAAAAACAATCAGAACCAACCTCAGGTGTTTCTCAGCAAACACTCCAGGCTCAATCCTGTAGGTGGTTGAACACTGTTTGTTTCTGAAACATGAAGATAGATTTTAGATTTCATTGCAAATTCTGCAAGATAAGCAGTTATCTTCAAAATTTTGTACGACTTCAAGTCCAGTTGCTGTATTACGTATCAGTTGTTTATTGCTGAACTTATCACCTCCAAGAAAAAGTATTGAGTTATGCTTATGAATTCTGTACGTTTTAGGACACTCCAAATTTCATTCTTAATACAAATGTGCATAAGAAGTGGAGTAATTATATTATAAAATTATTTTTTTGACGGAACCCTGTGATTATAAATCCTCTCATTAGTTTGCTACATCTGTCCCTCTGATCAGAAGTGTCCTGTTTCCTGAGAAAGATGCCATTTTTGATGTGTCAGGTTAGAGTAAAAATAATTACATTTAATCTGTCCTGGAGATCTGAGTCTATTTGGTTTGGGTTCTTGGTGGTTGATTTGTTTGGGGTTTTTTGATGTGTTTTTGGTTGGGTTTTTTTTTTTGTGTGGTTGGGGGGGAGTGTTGTGTGATGTGGTGTGTTTTTTGGTTTATGTGTTCATTTTTTTTGCATTAGCATTTGAAAAACGGTTTTACTATTGAAGTAAGAGCTGAAGCTTTCTCTGTGGTTTCCACCCTAGAAATCAGTACCCCCCCTGTTTTCTGACTCGTGAAATTGAAATAATTGGAGGGATACTACACATTAATTTAGCCTCACTCCTGCTGAAATCTAAAAATGTGAATTTTTCAAATCTCATTTTCTTATATTAAAGTTGGATCTAAATTCTCTTCTCTTTGGGGTTTTGGATGCCAGATCATATTTTGAGTATATTGAGTGAGTAGGTGTTTGTAGAGCTTATAGTAGGGAAATGCAAACGTGCCTTTGGTGTGGAGAGCCTATTGACGTACCTTCCTAGTAGGTGCAGTTTCTTCAGCAAATGACTTCATTTGGGATGGAAGGAAAGTAAAATTTATATCAGTCCCCCAAGGAAAGAATGTGGGAAAAGTGCTTCTTAATGACTTTTAATTGAAACCATACCAGCACGAAAAATGGTGATTTGCTGTTTTGTTTAAAGCAGAAACTTGTGCCTGGACCTTAGAGTGATGCTGATACTGGTGTTCAATACTGTTTTCAGTTCTGTTTTGCTTCGCTAACCTTTGAAAAACCACTTACACCTGAATTTCAGAAGGTATTTCGTTGACTAAGAAGTTTCATCTCCAAAAGCATAATTAATAGGATTTTTTGAAAGTGCCCAAGCAATTCAGTTTCTGAATTCCCATTAATATCAAAGGAGGTTGGGTACTGCAGAAAAAAAGACCAAGTGACTACTTGCCCCCTAAGAACACCATCGAAAATGTGGATTTTACCTCCTTCTGGTTTTATTACTGACCAGAATCTGGGATTAAGAAAGTTTGGACTCTTAATTAGTTGAGGTTTATATTGGGCTGAGAGGATGTATTATTATAAATTCTTTATAAAGGAGGGTTTTCCTTAAGTTTGCTCAGATGATGACAGTGGATAATGTAGGTCTTTTCTGTTTAATCTCATAAATCTCACTGGAAGTAAAACAGCTCCAAAACCTGTAATAAAAAGATCCATCATTTCCCTGCAGCTATAATTGTTGGAAATGTTAGCAGTAAGCTGCTGAATGGTGCATTGAATCCTCCTGTGGGTTTGTAAATGTGATTTTTTGTTTTCATATTGCACCAAGACACAATTAATGCAATTTCTGAAGTAAATATCAGACCTCTGTATTACAGTTTCCAGAACTCCCTCCAAGGTTGTGATGGGTGACACATGTACATAGAGCATCCCAGAAGAGGTGTGGCTTTCTAGCTAATTTGGGGTACTCTGTTCGTAGATACGTGTGCTCGCATAAATAAGATGTACCAGTGGGAGTGTTGAAAGCGATTTGCATCCCTTCTAGTCAGAGAAGAAACCAGATGTGTTCTTGGTGTTTGACCATACTGGAAGATGGAGTCAAGTTAACAAAAGCGCTAATATGTATGATTTAAACAATTAATGGCTGGCTGCGGCCAACTAAAGCAATGCTATATTTTGACATTCATTGTGTTTATCGGGCGGAAATGAGTATTTGGCTTTCTGTCATTTGGCATGTGTTGTATCACAGAATCAGCTTCGCATGTGTATACGTTTTTCTGGCTGGAGACGTCTTTGTCTCTACACATTGCACTGAATTTATGCTGTAAGAAGGTGCAGACAGTCCACCTTTCATTGGAGGGTACAACATGATCAGATAATATATCTGTCCCCTTCATCCAAGTTTTTGTAGTTTCCCTTTCAAAATCAGGCGATCAGTTATGACTAAGAGAAGTTATCTATTTGCCAAACCATTTTACAAAATAGTCACTACAGCTTCAAAAATATTTATAAAAGGCCTGTTCTGTTTGGAATTTTAAAATTCAAGTTATGAAGTGATAATAGTTCCACCTAGAGGGGCCACCGTGAGGTCTCTGATACAGAATCACAGAACGTCAGGGATTGGAAGGGACCTCGAAGGATCATCCAGTGCAATCCCCCCGCCAGAGCAGGAACACCCAGATGAGGTTACACAGGAAGGTGTCCAGGCAGGTTTGAATGTCTCCAGAACAGGAGACTCCACAACCTCCCTGGGCAGCCTGTTCCAGTGTCTGGCACCCTCACTGAGAAGAAGTTTCTTCTCAAATTTAAGTGGAACCCCTTGTGTTGCAGTTTGAACTCATTACCCCCTTGTCCTATCATTGGTTGTCACCGAGAAGAGCCTGGCTCCATCCTCCTGACACTCACCCTTTATATATCTGTAAACATTAATGAGGTCACCCCTCAGTCTCCTCTTCTCCAAGCTAAAGAGCCCCAGCTCCCTCAGCCTTTCCTCATAAGGGAGATGCTCCATTCCATGATCTTTGTTGCCCTGCGCTGGACCCTCTCCAGCAGTTCCCTGTCCTTCTGGAACTGAGGGGCCCAGAACTGGACACAATATTCCAGATGTGGAATATTCCAGATATGAGGCAGGTGTGCCAAAGGAGCTCCTGGAAGGGCTGTCAGAGGTACTGAGGTGGCCCTGTGGACATTGTTGCCCTGTGGTCATGGCTGGGTCTTCCTCTCCTCCCCGATGACAGGTGTTGGGCTGCAGCAGCCATTGCCACCACCATGATGTGCTGTTGCTGGAGCATTTGCTCTGCTGGCTTTCCTTCCAGTCCTACCACCCCTTTGTCTTTTTCCCCAGTTTCATTGCTGCCATGTTGGCTGAGGAAAGTCATGGTGAGCTCTGGTGTCTAGCTTTACCCACGGGTACTAGCATTTCACACAAGAAAATGAAAAAGGTGATTGGCAGCTGGGTGTGATATTCTCCTTCACTTCCTCCACCCTTTTCCAGACACACACTTTTTAATTTTAATCAGTTTCTATCACTGGGCACTCACGTAGAGTCATTTAGGATTGGGAGCTACAGCTGTGCTTGGGAAACCGGCATCTACCCTGTGTTGAAGGACAACCATGGTGAGGTTACTAGAGATGAGGATGCGGGGCCTGTTGTACTCAGGGAGGAAAGCCAGCTGGTAGGAGCACTGGGGAGACACAGCCGTCCCTGCTGGGGCCACGTTGATCCCAGTGTGGGTGGCTGAGCCTGCGGCAAAGGAGAGAGCGCTGGGCAAAGCACATGGGACCTGGCGAGTCCTTGGAGAAAAGCCAAGGTCTTGGTCACCATCCCAACAGTCTTATAGCCTCCCATAGTGTAATTCGCCTTTTTTTTCTGGATTCTTGTCATGCAAGAGCCTTGGTCTTGACTGTGCGCTGTTGGGTGTGGTGTATGATGGCCCTTTAGGGGTGTTTTGTTGTGGTGAACAAGGACACTTGCTCTGTCACAGCTGGGCTGCATCTGTGGGAAAGCTGTCCCCACACCTGCATCCTGCAGCTGGGACACCTGGGCAAGGGGAGATGTTGGGTGTGGAGATGGGTGCTGTCACAGTCATAACTGGAAGAAATAAAAGTGCTTTGGTAGAGGAAGAAAGAAAGTGCCTGGATCTTCCAAGACGCCTTACAAATTTGGAGAACTGCATCCAGAGCCGCTGTGGGAGGTGCAGTTGCAGAGCAACACAAGCACGGAAACTTGGGCCCTGGTAGCTCTGGAAGAACAAGGCAGCTCAAAATATTTAGAGTAAGTTCTAATGAAGAACAGGAGCACTGTGTTCGCTCTGCACTTGATACTGGAGTTTTATTTTTATTCTGATAGTGTGTGAAGTCTTTAGTATCGTCTCACATCAGCCTGCTCAACTAAACTAAATGACTCTACATTTTAAAACTCATGTTGACGTTACGAGGTGAACATTTTAAATTCAGATGTTAAATTTTTGTTTCAAAATGCGGACACACAGTTTGATTTTGATATAGTCCCTCTGGTCTGTGGCATTGATTCTAAAATTATGAATTTGGCCCAATATTCCTGAGATTTATTTTTTTTTAAATAAGAACAACTACACATCTTTTATTTTCGTTCAGTTTCTTCAATATCTGCAGGGCATACAGATGCATTTCATGCGTTTATCTTCAACTGAGCACGCCGTTGATATATTTTGACAAAAATAATCAAGCCACAGGTCTCACATGATCACCCAATTCCAGGACTTGGGACTGGCTCTAAGTGGATTAAAAAGTATCACAATATAACAAAGCTGCGAGATTTGGCTATAGTAACAAATACTTGAAGTACCATAGCAAGGAGTTTTCACAGAAATTCCCATTATTCTCTTCTCTTGAACTACCCATGCCTGAGGGAACATGTGTAGAGGTATGAATTCTATGAGAGGGAAAAAAAATATAGAAAATACATTGCTTTTGTTTTCCGGTTTCAACAAAATTGTCTTTTGTTGTCTTAGCTGAGTAGAGGGAACTAAGAGCACTCAGAAATAAGCCTTTAAAAGTGTTATTGAAGAAAAAGTTTGTCTATTAATCCTAAAATAAATACACCAAGCTAACTGGCTCTTTTAAAAAGAATTTGGTTTACAAATTTTGAAAAAAGGAGTAGCAGGAAGAGTGAAGATTTTGCAAGAGGAAGCTAGACTGTAAATAAATACAACTATGACTATTCATAGCAAGTGTGAGTAGGTGTTTTTGTAAAAGCTAATAATATAGATATGTTTTTAATTTAGAATAGTTACTAGATAGCATGTCTCCAAATGACTTGCAAAACAGTAGAGTAAGTGCAACAACACATACAGATTTTATGTGGTACAGAGACTTGAAGTCTGTGCTTAAGTCAGTCTGTCGTGAATGCTAATTTAGATGTCATAAAAAGGAAACCCACAAATTCAGTCACAGATACAACCCAATAGGGAAATTATTAGCAGATGAAAGGACAGCATACGACGTGACAGAAAGCTGGGAAGGACATGGGCCCATATGCCATGGGTCTGTTCAAGTTCACCTGTAGCAGAGCCAACAGAACCAGCTTATAAAGGAGTGGACTGTAAGTAGTAACAGTGCTGGTTGGAGCTGTAGGGTTTGGAGGGGGTTGGAGGGATTTTTAGCATCTGTAAATGTTTTGTCAGGCATAGGTGCTGCATTCGTCCGAGTGATTTATTCGACTTTAGGAACTGGAAATTCTTCCTGGCTCAATGCTTAAGATTTTTATTCCGTCTTCATGGATGAATTGGTTTCTTGGGAATTGTCCTATAAGGGGGGATTTGGGGTCTGCATATCTCAAAACCCAGGAGAGCAGGGAAGTGCAGAGGCTGTGTGTCCAGCTCTGGAAGCACAGGCCTTCCTGGGGACCGGCTGACCCAGCCAGAGCCCTGAATTTTCAGCATTTGCACTCACCCGTGCAGAATTATCCTTTGGAATCAAAACTTGTTTTCTTTCAGAAAAATGGCACTTGCGTCTTTTCTAAATTTTCTTTGAAAACAAAATCCCGGTGTAATTCTGCCTGCAGCAGAGTCTCTTGGAGGACTGCGCTGCCCTTTCTGTCTCGGAGGTACTTGAGAACACTACTGATTTATAAGACATCACTATAAGTAACTAGCATAAGTTTGGGCCAAAATACACAGCTAACCTCTCTGTTCATGGTGTGATATCCAAAATCAAGGCCTCCATGCACCCGAAAGGCCCCACATTTTCCTCCTCTGCGGGTTGCTGAATTCAGCCCTCCTACCTCACTGTCAGAATCCCTTCAATAACTTCTGCATTGCCGATTGTTGTTTATTTAATCTCAGCTTTTAAAACGTAAAGCCATGATGAAATTCGTGGTCTGATTAGTGAGAGCTGAGCAAGGCAAATCAGAGCCTGGTTTATGTTGTTGTTTGATTCGGCTGCAGCAACATGTGAGGAACTGTGAATGTGAGATTTGTACTTGAGGGACTCTAAATGAGAACAACTGGTGGTAAGGGCAGTTTAGTAAAGCCAAGTAATAATCTCATAAACAAGGTCCTTATAGAAGTGTATCGAGATAACTTTGTCCCTTCTGATTCCTAAACCCTTGTCATAACTGCATTAAATGTGACAGATCTTACATTATTGTCATGGTGTTGGAAAGCAGTCATCACTCAGCTGCCTGACAGGATTTCATTCTGGATCTTACATAAACTTTTGAAAAAACACCTCAGTGCCTTATTTTCTAAGGTGCAAGATATCTTAGGAGAGATAAGTACCTGCTAACAGCTCTCTGGAAAGGAAGTTAGATGCCCAAAATCATTTATTAACTAAACTGTCTTGAACACTTGGCTATTTTGTTAGATTGTTTTCCATTTCCTGATTACTATATTAATCCTAATGTATGAACGTTTAAATTACTCTGGAATAACAGTTATTGCATCTTTGCATGAGTATGCTTTTCCAAATGCATCAAATAATCCGTGAAGTGTTTCAGTCTGCCAGCTCAAGAATAGCATATTGGTGTTGATGGGGAGTGTCAAAGTGTTCAGAGCACATGGTGCAGAATACATTGAATTTCTTAGGTCTGGGCTCTGATTCAGCAGACACCGGTGGTGGGCAGGGTTGGAATAATGTCACCAAAACCTGCAAAAGGGTCGCGCTTCACCTCCCGCGGCAGCTGATCTCGCAGGGTCAGAGGCCAATCCTCTTGTGATGTAGTGAAAAGGAAAGAGCTTGAATTGCTGTTTGCCATACTGTAGCTGTGGATGAAAAGAAAACTTGAGCCTTTAGGACTGGCGATAACAGCACTTTTATTAAGTTTCTGTCGAAGGCCTATTTTGAGTAAGATAAATTGATGGGCTGAACACAATAACCTTCAGTATCTCACTTTCAAATACTTAGTAGGCGAGCGCTACTGAATAAGTGAAGAAATTAAGCTAAGATGTAGGAAAAAGGTTACTTGGCAACATCATAGTGTTTGTAAAGAGGAGAAAGGAGGGTCAGGAACTTAATGAATTTTTATTATAGACTTTTCTGTAAGTAAGTTATTGCGTGAATAGAAAAATCCTAAAGCAGATTTTGGTGTCACACTTTTGATAGGGGTTGCCCAAAGCAAAACAGGGTTTGTTTGGAGACAAACTGCAGAGAATATCCAAAGTGTAGCTGCTGTGTGTGAAAATTGGACTCCCCAGAGGCAGGTAGTGCTGGGCACAGGTCATGCAGAGACAATCTGAACAAGGGATGTGGTACCAGTGTAAGCTGGTGTTCATTTTTTGTGTTGTCTAGAGAGGAAACGTTAATTTGGAAACCCCAGCGTTTCCTGTGTGACATATTCCTAAGAAGTTTCAATTTATCTTCCGTAACTGGGAGGAAGACGCAAAATACAGAAGCACTGTGGCCTAACATTACGGTTCTGCCCATTGTGCCAGTGTGATTTGAATGGTTAAGGGAGTTTTCCTCTGTAATAATAGCCTTATTACTTTCTTACCCTTGCAGAGAAGGAAAATCCATTGATCCTGCTGGCGTGCAGGTTTTTGCAGTGGTAGTAGTAACCAGTTTTATGGCTCAACTAATAGTACCTGGTGCTTTTGGTAGAATAGGAGGTGCAATACCAAACCCAAAAATGTTATCTGCCAAAATGTCCATTCCATTCCCATCCTGTCCAGTCTGCAGTAAAATCTGGTTTTAAAGTAAAGACCATATTGAAGTAAACATCATCTTGTAGGGCCTGAATTTTGCAAATTGATTCAGTGGACCATGGCAAACAGATGTGGTACATCTATGGTAAATACAGTTTGATTGGAAATACTTCGTTATGGTACCGAGGAAAATGTTGTCTAACAAATAATATATCTCCCCCTTGCCCCTGTGCTCAAACTTTAGCTGTTAGTAAATATTCTACCCAATCTAAAAGACTCAGTAAAATCTTGCTCTAAGTGTGTTCATGTGGATATATTTCCATTTGCAGACCAGTACATATCCATATAGAGTGTGATTTCTGGAACCACTATAAATTCCCCAGTGTAGGGAGCTGAATTGCGCTCTGAAGGATGCTTTTCATCTTTCTTACCTGTGTAGGCAGCTGGATTTAAGACACTGTTAGAAGTTTACGCACAGTTCAGTGTATAGTAAATACTAATTTAGTTTACTAAAAATAGTAAATACAGTTCAGTAAATGAAGGACTTTAAAAGTGTATTTTCTTAGGATTTTTGCTTTATTTTATATTACTGCTCTTAAATCCTCATAGTTGTAAGGAGATATATGAAAAACAGGTTAATAGTGATTTGTGCTAGTTACTTGGTTTTCTTTTAATTCAGTATGGAGGGTAAAACTAATAAAACCTGTTTAATTTTCTTCTTACTTTCAGGCACTGATTTGTGAATGTCTACTGTTGTGCAAGTTTTTCCCATTAAGTCTTAGAACAGCATAATTTTGGGTGCTTTAAAATACTTAGAGCTTGGTTTCACTGCTCTGATTTGAGATGTGAGGGGACCATTATTCTGACATAACTCCTACACACCTGAAGTTTTCTAGCTGAAGCGAAGATCTAACTGTGATCAAAGTGGCACCTCAGTGGAATGGGCTGAAGTTTTGTGGAGCTGGGATGGGATTTTCTGTGGTGTTAATCCAGATGCTGTGCTATTAAAATGCTGAGCAAATCAAATCATGGTAACTCTGCAGAGAAATAATTCCTGTTGCAAAGTAGGCAATTGATTGCCTTCCGTGTTTTAAGTTATTCTGTGACAAATTAGACGTCCTAACCACTGAGTATGCATAAAGCGCTTTTCTTTGTTCTGCTTAAATAAAAATCAGAACACCTCAAAACCAAACTGTGTGTAGTTGATACGATCAAACTAACAAATGTAGCTTGCAAGCAACCAGTTGAACTACATTTTTAACATAATTGGCTATAGAAAAAAATGTTTTATCTGTAGTTGCTCTACCACATCAATTCCTGACTTGATAGATTTTTGGGAAGATGAGCTCAGGATTTTGTACGAGAGGAAGAAGTTGTCGTTAGGCTCAGTTTTGCAAATTCCAGGCTTCATCAAAGTGCTCTTGAATGCACCTGATTGTGTGTAAACAAATATTCCTGCTGGGATCTGTAGGTGTGTCTGTGCCCTTGAATAAAATAGATGCTAAGCTGCTCAGCTCTAGTGAGAGCGTGTTGCTGGCTCACCTGCGAGACCTGTTATTAATGGCCCTTGTACCTGTTCATGTAAAAGCAGATGATGGAAAAAAATACATCTGAATTCAAAGTCTCTCAATTCTGTTTTTTCTGATGTTTAAGTTAATTTTGATATAATAAACTGGCCATATCTTGTGTATTTTTTTTTTACTCTTCCTTCCTTACCAGGTAAGTATTTAAGAAGCACTGTGGTCCCTTCTGGATTTTTGGCAGTGTTGCATTAGAGTCGTTTCTTTCAGCATGGTGTGTGCAAATGTGTGTGTGTGTGTGTGCATGCGTACGTAGAGATGGATCTGTGTTGATATCTGAAATAATAGACGTGAGGGTTTTAACCTTGTAACTGTTACGAGATCTTTATGTGTCTGCTTTAGGGTCGACCCTATCCCATATGACACTCCAAAACCAGCGGGCCACACGCGATTTGTCTGCGTCTCAGACACACACTCCAGAACAGATGGCATCCAGATGCCTTATGGGGACATCCTTCTCCACACGGGCGATTTCACCGAACTGGGACTGCCCTCAGAGGTTAAGAAGTTTAATGACTGGTTAGGTAAGGAATTACTGCGTTTTGGTGACCCCAATTAACCTCTCCTGTCCAAGTGTCAGTCACTGCCTCCTAATTCAATTAGAGCACTTGAAAATCCACCCCCCTACCCTTGCTTCACTTGTCCTCATGTGATGCGCTGTTTCTAGCCTCAGTATGATTCTGTTAATTAAGACAAATGTAGAGACTTTGCTGTATTTCTGCGTTATCTTGGGTGAATAGACCCCGTCATTTCACAGCATGGACTGTGTAGCCTTCTGTGTGCACTGGGGGGTGGTGGCACCTCATATGAACACACACGGTCTCCTGTTTGTTGGTGCTGAGGGCTTTTATGTCCACAGCCAAAAGTATCACTCAAATATTTTGCGTTTACCATAATTGAAAGCAGAGCTGAAAGCTACAACATGTTTGGAAATGATGAAGGTCCTTCTTCCTGCAGTACAGGATGGCAAAATCAATACTTTTTGGAAGAGGATAATTTTTTGGGGGTGGTATTCACGTGATTTGAATTAGAGTACTGGCAGTTTAACTTCGAGTGCAGGCACTCAACGCCTCTTTGGTAGAACACCTTCTGTATTCTGCTGTATTTGATAGCAGTGCCTTGATAGCGTGTTGCTACAGTTGAGGGCAATGAAATTGCAACAGCGGAAAACCAAACTGAAGGAGGGGAACTTGTGTAGGATGCTCCTGATCTAAATGCCACTGGTAGGCTGGCTGTGTACTGCCAGGTCACCACTTGCACTAGAAATGTTCAGAGATGAGGGCGACTCGTGCAGGTGATCTTCAAGAAACGTTAGAATGAATTTACAGCATTATTTAAAAGGCTTTAAAAGCAAGCACTGCTCTCTCCTGCCTGCTGTGTATGATGGCCACATCTTTACATGCCTTTAATAGCATCATTTTATTCCATTGGAGTTCCTTGGCTGACTCTTCAAGAGATAAGTGAAGAACATTTGAATTTACAAAAGGATTTTTTAAATAGAAGAACTTCCAAATTCTGTGTCTTTTCACCTTTCTTTGCATTTTCTCCATACTGTTGTTTTATCTTCCGTCTGACCCCCTCTGATTTCCATAGCCCTGTTCTAAAGATTGTTTTTCCTTTTTATTGCTGCGCATGTGGGATTTGGGCTTCCGCATACTGCCATATTACTGTAATTTAGTTTTATTGTTCTTACTTCTAGAAAGCTGTACTAGATTTTTGGCTCAAAACTAACCTTTCCCTAGGAATATAATTGCAGGAGTGAGAAGTAAGACGTGGTATGAGAAGTAGATGGGCATGTAGATAGGTTGAGGGAAGAGACACTGTAGGATTCATCTTCCTTAGCTTTTGTGTGTTCTTTGTGATAACCTGTAGATGTTGTTGTGGAGGAGGAGGAGCAATCAACAAGGGCAGCGTGAGGCTGCACAGCTTCACTGGGAGCGGGTGGCGTGGTCCTACCTACCTCAGTCCTGCTCTTCAACCAGGTTCAGTTCTTAGCAGTGCCAGGCAGCTCCAGGAAAGGAGTTGCTTTCTGGAGAGCGTCAACATCCCAAGCCTACCCTGAATACACTGCTAAAAGCGGGGTCTGGTTGCCAAATTTCCTCTTTGGACCTTGGGTCATCCCACAAGTATTGTTTTGATACAGCCAGAGCTCATGCTCAGTGCTTGGCATTTGAAAACGCTAACTCTGTGCTGCTGATAGCCAAAGCAAATAAACTGCTATTGGATTTTCACCCTTTCACAAGGAACCTTACAGTATTGGCAGCCACTTGCCATTCCTTGTATTTAACAGGTGTTTCATGATGATCTTTTATCACATAGATCCTTGGTTTAATATTCTCAACAGAAGAATTATAACCCTTGGAACAGGTTTTGTTCCAGCCTCAATAATGTACCATGGGGCTTTCTTAGCATGTAGATAACTCTTGTAGGAGTCAGTGTGGTATTTTTTTCAGAAAGCAGGTTTTGTGTTCTTTGGCAGTCAGTGTCATTGAAACTGGAAGCTTTGACTGTAAAGACCTACTGGCATTGGCCTCAGGCTTTTACATTTCAGGTACAAAGAAAATGACTTTTTGTTATTGCATTTTATTTATTTTTACATGCACAGAGACCACTTGCATTCTCATGTATATGGCAATACCCGTTATTAGGTTTCTGCCATAAGGTGAAGTAGCAGATTGATTCCCCAGAGGAATCTTGTTGTGTTGGTGAATACTTACTCTAGTGCTGTCCTCTCCTCATCTGGAATCAAAACGCTGTGAAGTTATCCCTCTTGCCACTTTATTTCAGGCTCCTATCTGCAATTGGGAGTAATCATGCTTTACTATTTACTATGTATATTCTGAAGATTAATACCTTCAAGGTTGTGAGGTGATGGCGTGTAATAGTTTAAAAAATATGTACCAGTGACAGGTAGGATCAAGCAGGATTCCTTTTTCTTCTGCCATATAGTGGGGGCATCTTTTTTTCATTGTAGTTGGTAGGAACCTTATTCCAAAGCCGTGCACTGAGACCTCCCATCCAATACAACACTGTCCTTATGAAAGGGGTTTCATATCTTGTGTGTGCATGGTTTTCTCCACCAGCAGTCATGCTGGAAAGCAGTAATGAAGATAAGGCACCTCTATCATTTGTACCTTGAGGGAGAGAAGTAAGATCAAGGCAGGTTTTGTTCTACAGTTTATTTTACCTACCCTGTGGTAAAAAAAAAACAAACAGGGCGTCGTCTTCACTACGATTAGATAGTGGGATAACTAAGATACAATAACTGTCCGTAATTTTCTTAGCAGTAAAAAGCCAAGGGAAAAGTTAAAAAATGACCATTCTGAACATCTGCCTCACTTGTCCTTCGTTGTTTGTTAGATATGCCAGAGTTATAGTTACAGGGGACTGAAAGCACTTCTGTCACCCCTACAATTTCATATTTTATGGATCACGCATCCCTTTGCAACTCTTTGGGTACCTCACCTGAGAAAAACATTCAGCATTTAGTCCATCCATTTCATTAACAATTATCCTTCCTCCTTGTCTCTGTAGCCGCATCACGGGACATGCTTTCTACACCCCCATTCCTGCTCCTCCTGGTTCTCAGCCCTTCTTGCAGCTTTTACTGATTCCTATGTTTTTTTTCCCTTTGTCTGATAAATTTTCATTATTGGTTTTGCCTGAAAGTCGTCTGGGCTCATACATTGAATAACCTCTGTGGTCACTTAGTGATTACATACACTGGCTGAGGCAATTTATTCACTTTGTTTTGGTGTGAACATGTCCCTTGGGTCTTGTAACTGCTGTAATCACTTGACCCTAGTGACTGTTAAATGCTTTAAACACAGTTATTTTAAATTTATAATTGTTTTCATTAAAAATCTCTTATAGCAACTTAACTGACCTTGCAGTAAACACAGCATTTTATGCTGAGGAAGAATTAAGACGTTATTCCAGCCCAATGTATTTCCTACTGAATGTTTCAACATACTGTTATTATCACTGTTCATATTTTTCTCATCCATTCTCCTTCAGTCATATATGGGAAATGAAATACAGCAATATCTAATTATAGGTCTGTCTTCATAGTGCAATATTTCCTTTCCTGCATGATGGGAAGTGATTGAATAACTCATAAGAGCTGAAGAGAAAGCAAAGATAAATTGGGGCAGATAGATCTTTAATGAGTGCCGATGTGTTTATTATACTCAATTAGTATGGGTCTGATTGCTCATATTCTTACTTGTGTGAAAAATTCGCATCTGGTTTTGTAGTTTTTGTCAAATAGCCAGTTTTTTCCTTTTGTGTCTAGTGGGTATCTCTCAATGTGTTAATTTTTTTGTTCTTCTGTGTAGTATTTCTAATATAAGGCATATTACTGGATGAGCTAGGCAAAATTCTGTAGTGATAGATACAAATAAATCCAGGAGGTGAAATTACTGCTGGTTAATGTCTGTGGAGCTGAGAGTGGCATTTGGCTAGGTTTTTCCTGAGTTATTCTGGAATTTAGTGACTTGACTGTTTCATGTTTTTTCTTTCATGCCTTGCTTTTATTTTGAATGCATGTTTCTTTTCATTTCAGTGGGAAAATGACTTGAACTTTGGAAATGGTTTAGTGGCCAAACACATGGGTTTGTACTGGAAGAAGTATTTGTTTACCTGTAATATATATATATCCTTGCCTTCAAGTTACTTAAAGTGAAAAGAACAATTCTACTGTTCTGACATGGAGGTTTTCTCATTACACCCTGCATATATGGATGTGGTATTGTCGGTTCTTTTAAAGTTCATTTTTGTGTGAAAGTTTAGTTACTGAAAATAGCAGCTTCAGGTTGGAATTTCTGGCTGTGACATGGAATGTATAACGGAATGGGAAGAGCGCTGGAAATGTGGGGTTGCCCTCGGAGGTACGGACAGATGCTTGGTTCCAGTCTACACTGAGATTTCTGCATTTGTACTGTAGAAACTTGCAGTTATATCCAAAACTGTAAGCCAGTCACCTGCCAAAATAGTGTTTGATCTTGAAGATAGTATAATTTAGTCTGAAGGAAAAAAAATGAGCTGTGACAAAATAGTATAATAGCGAAATCAAGCTCTTATCAGTGTTTAAAAATTCAGGGTCGCATTCCTCTTGTGTCCTTTCTCAGTCTCTCTGGTCTGGCTCAGTTATTCCTTCATTTTCTCTGGGCTTCATCTCCTTTCCAGCCGTATTTCATATTTCATTTAGGGTTTTATGTGAGTGTGCTCCTTTTGCTACTGTGCACTGAGAACAGCTTCATTGTGATGAAATAAATATTTCTTGAGGACTTGGGCTCCTTAAAAATGTTTCTGATGTGAAATATTTTAGCATCTGACATGACACTTTTTTAATAAAAACAAACCAGTAAACTCTAAATTTCTTCAAATTCAGAGGGACGTTAGCTCAAAGTATTCTGAACTAATTTAGAATGAGGAGGAAGCTTATGCATATTTTAAAGTAAAATTATGGTAATAAAAACAAATCTCTTCCTGTTTTTTATAAATGGATGTAGTTCTGATTTGTGCTTTTACCATCTGGAGCGTATTTTGAACCCTATATTGCTTTACTTGCTACAGCCAGAATGAATAATTGACTAAACATAAAATAACATTTTGATGAACAAAACTCTTAGCACTTGAAAAAAAAAAACAATTCATTGCAAGTGAAAGAAAATGCTGAGGTGGCTCTAATCCTGTAGTGTCTGAGTTTTGCACAGCTGTTCTGGGTGAGAAAAAAGCAACTCCCTGGAAAACCCATTAGTCTAATTTTGAAAAGAGCTCTGGCTTCTGTCTGGAGCTGCTTTAGGCTTCAGACCCTGCAATGGGACACGCTGATTTTCGCTAAGAGTGAGGTGGAGAGAGGTGGCTTCTGGTGGTGTCAGAGTCCTGCTGTCCCTCTGTGACACCTTTAGGAGTTTGGGGTGATCTGCAGCATCCAGAGCACGTTGGCCGCGTCCTTCAGAGATGCTCTGAACTGGAGAGCGATGGAGACATGCAGGTGCACTGACAACTTTGCACAGACAGTTTTATTGTGTCTATTTATTAATACTAGTTGCTAATAGACGCTGAATGAATATGATGAGTTTGGAACGTGTTGATGCAATTTATTGAAAAAAGCTCCACATTTAGCATGATGAAATCTGAGTCATCTTCAATTTTTTTTGGTTTAGTGTGGGGTGTTTTTACTTATTTAGTTCCCTGGGATATGTATCTCACTCCATCTTTATGGTAATGAAGTTTTAATAAACTTCTTTCAAGTTTATTTAGATCTTATTGCAATATCACTGGTTAAGAGTATTTCCTTTTGTTCTAACTAGAACTGTGTTTAGTGTCGCTATTAAGTTTTCATTTGTACTTAGTTTTAAATTCCCATATGGCTTGAGTAAATTAATCATCAGTGCTCAGCTTTTATTTGCATACAACTTTTTAGTTACATTAATACTAATTTTATTTTTTTTTCTTCTCAGAGGAATACAAAAATAATTTGAATGTTGCATTTTTTTTGCATTTACAAAATAATGAGAAGGTAGAGCCATGTGGATTTTTGGCAAAAAGCTGCATAATCATATTTTCCTGGTGTAGCAATTTACAGTGAAATGTGAAAACAAAGTGCAAAGTTCTACTTTTGTGCTGTGGTTTTTATATCTGCTGCTTTATGTTTTTTCTCTGGTCTGAGGCAGATATTGGATGCTTTGTTGAAAAAAGAAGCCTAGAAGTCTAACTTGTAAAGTAGAAAAGATCATATAGAAATGAGCGTCAAGATTGTGAATATAGAATGAGTGTTAAATTTCCACTGGCCGAAGTGGAACTTGTGCATGAGGAGCAGTGTAAGTTTAATGATACCTGATCTGTTGTCTCTTGTTTTATTCTTGTTATTCCTGGCAACTTTTCATAAAGAAATGTCACAAGAAGCTATCTTTTCTCTCTGATAATGACATACAGAGAAACTGAGGGTTTTGTCCTAAACTGTAGTCACTTATTAGAGATACACTGTAAAATTCTCTGTAGAGGTTGTGTACTACCTGTGATGACCAAACCAAACATTAAGGTGTTATTTGGCAGCTTTAGAAAACTTGGCTCAGGTGAAATGTGCTTTCGAAGAGAATAATATTCTGGATTGAGTGGCTCTTTGTATGTTTCAACCCAACATATTCATTTGGTAATTTTCAATGAAAGAGGGGAGCCAGCAAGCACTGGAAAGTATAGCTCAGTTCTTAGGCAGGACTTTCCATCACAGTAATTGCTCAGTCATTTCTTGAATCTGCTTTCCTGGACTGCAGTTGTCTTAAAATGGGGGGGATGATCCCATAACCAAAACAAATTTATAAAATAACCAAAATAATTCTTCCTTTCAATTCCCTCTTTCCCGCAAATCCACTTTAAAACAGAACGAAGATTTATGGTTGGTATATTGACCAGGCATGAAACAAGTGATGCCACCCAAATAGGAAGTTTTATAGACGTTGTCATCAAATTCTTCTTCTAGCTTTGCTGCTACAGCCGGCTATCCTAATGTGAGAATGATTTCAGTGGAAAGCAAAGTATGTGTTTTTTGTGTGCCTGCAATTTATTTGCCACTTACAATTTGAATATTGTATCAAAAATACAAAGTGCAAAAATACCTTTCTCCTAAGTTTTCACGTCATGCACACCATATTAACACTATCTAATTGATAGAAGTTGTTTTTCTGTTAGAGCATTGCATTCCTGCTTAGAAAGAACAATGGTTCGGGATGAAGGAGTTGCTTTGAGCAGAGAGAGCTGGGGCTGGGGGGAGAAAGCGCTGCAGATTTTAGTATAATGTGTAGTGTTCAAAGAAATTTTATTTCATCGTAAAGATTAGCAGGCTGTGTAATTCAATTTAAAGCTGGTTGGCAGTGTCCTGTCTATTATAAAGCTTTTTTTTTTTTCTAATCACCACTGTTTTTTTCATGCTGCATGCGACTACAGAACCTAGAGACAGCAGGAATTATCTTCGGTTTTGTGCTTCCCACCCCCTTCCTCTTTTCAGTTCTGCGTGTTAGAAAATGTATGAGATTACCTTAAACTGAGCTACAAAACGGTATCTCAGTGAAGTGTCATCCTGCCTTTTTTTTTTTAATTGTATAAAACGAATGTTTTTAATGTCCAAACAGCCACTGAGAGTGAAGATTGCTAAAAACATTAGACTGGGGGGGGGTTGAATCAAGCTTAAAACTCAACCGTTAGCATTTATTCACCCTGTTGCGGATGTTGCTATGCTGTAGAAAAGCAACATGCAGCAATTTATGTTAATGCGAGGCTCACAGACCTTTATCTTACAGTAATTGCCTATACTAGGGGGTTAATAAATGTTCGGAGAATTACTGACTTAATTTTTTATTAAAGAAAAATAGATTGTTGTTTCTTGCTGGCTATAACCAGCCTGCATGGCTTGTTCATTAACCCTCTTGCTGCAGTGGGCTGAAGCCGAGTATTTGAGCGTGTGTGTTTTATGTATCAGAATGATGAGTTTTGGCACAAAAAGGCTGTGAAAGAAAGACTTGTGCAACTCCACCTCTCCCATCCACCTCCATCATGCCTGGTAGAAGAACCTGAAATCTTTATAGACTGTATTTGGGGAGTATATTGATTTCAGAGGATGGGTGTTATATCCGTGGGCAATTTGGTATCGCTGGTGGGGCAAAAAAGAAGAGAAGGCCTTTTCCCTGAGCTAAAGGAATTTGTGTTTTCAGTGTGAGTAACGGTGCTTGCTCCATAGCGTGGTTGCAAGACCCACAGGCAGCGTCTTCTCTTGGTGGCCGCGGTGTAGGGCTGGGAAGACTCACTCTGCTGCTGGGTCCCCATGGTGCCAGGCCGCTCTCAAGGTTTGGCTCTCGTGTGGGATGGTTCAAGGGGGCCCTTCCATGGCTTTGGGAACGTAGTTTCTGAGGACTTGAGATCCTGTGTTCAAGACAAGTTCCAGAAGGACAGGGAACTGCTGGAGAGAGTCCAGCGCAGGGCAACAAAGATGATGAAGGGAGTGGAGCATCTCGCTTATGAGGAAAGGCTGAGGGAGCTGGGGCTCTTGAGCTTGGAGGAGACTGAGGGGTGACCTTATTGATGTTTACAAATATATAAAGGGTGAGTGTCAGGAGGATGGACCCAGGCTCTTCTCAGTGACAGCCAATGGTAAGACAAGGGGTAATGCGTTCAAACTGGAAGGCAAGAGGTTCTACTTAAATTTGAGAAGAAACTTCTTCTCAGTGAGGGTGACAGACACTGGAACAGGCTGCCCAGGGAGCTTGTGGAGTCTCCTGCTCTGGAGACATTCAAAACCCGCCTGGACACCTTCCTGTGTAACCTCATCTGGGTGTTCCTGCTCCGGCAGGGGGATTGGACTTGGATGAGCTTTTGAGGTCCCTTCCAATCCCTGACATTCTGTGATTCTGAGTGGAGGCTCAGGTCAGGTCACTTCAGTGCCTCACTCTGGAGGGAGTCCAGCGGCAGGCTGTGAAGATGATTTGGGGCCTAAGAGCAGCTTTCTTATGAGGAGAAACAGAGAGAGCGGGGTCTGTTCAGCCTGGAGAAGTTGAGAGGGGATCTCATCAACGTTCATAAATATCTGAAGGGTGGATGTCAAGAGGATGGGACCAGACTCTTTTCAGTGGTGCCCAACAACAGAATGAGGGGCAACAGGCACAGACTGAAACATAGGAGGCTTCATCTGAATATGAGGAGAAACTTTTTTTACTCTTTAGGGTGCCAGAGCCCTGGAACAGGCTGCCCAGAGAGGTTGTGGAGTCTCCTTCTCTGGAGACATTCAAACCCTCCTGGACACATTCCTGTGTGATCTGCTCTGGTGAACCTGCTTTAGCAGGTGGGCTGGACTGGATGATCTCCAGAGGTCCCTTCCAACCCCAACCGTTCTGTGATTCTGTGATTCCCTGAGCTGGTCTGGTCTCTCTTTTCTCATCCTGCCCCCCTGCTGTGAGGTGATGGTTACCAAACCCTCACTTACTGTTGATGGTACATTTAGTAGAGAAGGAACTAAGCAGCACAACAGGGGACAGCAATCTAAGGAACGAGGCAAAAAAGATGCAAAGCCAACACAGAAGAGAACAAAATAACATCAAACTAGGGGAGGGATGGAGCCCACAAAGAAGAGGGAGACAAATGAGACCACAGGGATGTAAAGTAGTGGAGATGCACCTGCTTTTTCCAGAGCTTCGTTTCTTCCCAAGTTAATAAAATTAAGAAATGAGAGCTCAGGAGCACTCTGTACTTGAAATTTCCTGTAACTGTTGATAAGTGAACCTTAAAGACCTCAGAATTATGTACATCTTTTCTAACGAACCAGGATCTTTAGTATTACAGACCAGGCTGGTATCAGAGCGCAATAGCTACTTTTCTCCTGAATGTTGCCATTAATTTTTTTTTTTATGTGACCAGCCACAGAAACATGGAGAGTTTTAGTTTAAAACAGCTGCAAATGGCAAAAAATTACCCACATTTCCTTCCTTACTGAGCCGCTCTCTCTCAGACATTACTCTTAAGGCTCCTTGCTCCCTAAGCAGCATTTGGCTTTGCCTTCCCTACTGAGAGATGAGCAGAACGGCTGCAAGGCAACCGTGAAGGTTTCCTGCAGTTATTTTGCAGGAGGTTTCTCCTGAGCCTTGTGGGGAAGATGTTTGTTCCTTCTGCTTTCCTCTGTCCCTGCTGCACGCTTCGGTGGTTGCTGGGAATAAAGTAACTTACCTGGAGTCATACTCATGGTTCTGAGAGTAAAGGTCCTGGACTAACATGCCCTCATAAAATCCCATGTGAAATAATTCCCAGACTAGCGCTGTGAGGAAAGCCATTCACCATTTCCAGTCTTCTGGCTGTAAATGATAATCCTGTGCCATTAGCTGGAGCGTGAAAGCAGGGATGGATTGGATGGCTGAGGGGATGCCCGGCCAAGGGGCCGCCCTGGTGCCACCATCGTCCCCAGTCCCCCGGGACAGAGGGAAGGAAGATCCATGGCTCTGGTGACTGGCAGCTCTGGAAATCTGCGTTAAAATGGGTCCCTGCATTTCTGTGAGTTGCTGGAGAGGATGTACATGTGGTTATAGTGGAAGCAATATAGCCATTCATAAACAAATGCTTCTGTGAAGCCAGCTGTAAAAACAATGGTGCTTGCCTTTGGGGTGAAAGGGCAAAACCTTAGCAGAAAGGAGTATAAATAAGAAATAAATTGTTACCTTTGTGTAAGTGACTGAAATAGCTGTTCTCTTAGTGCCTTGTCTTAATGACTAGCTCTGATTAACTATAGTTGTTGCTTTATTCAACAAAACTTAAGGTCTGCATATTATACCTTTTTATGGCAGGTTTTTCATTCCTTTTTTTTTTTTTAAAGTCAGGAAATGATGGCTAAAACGGGTAAATCAAGAGACCCTACTCTGCAGAAAGCACACCGATGAAAAATTGCAAGTGCTTCATGCCCCAACAGTTAATGATTGCGTTTAATTACAGAGAAATATTTATTCATGTACCAGAATCCTCGGTGTGCTTCGCACACAAAAGGGAACTACAGATGCCGCATCATACAGATTTTGCAGCACCTTGTGAAAACTTTACTGTAAATTCAAATGCACACATACAAATACCATAAATCTCACATATCCATTTAATTTGATTTAAAAACATTTCAGTACCTTAATAGGTGAGGTGTTTACTGTTGTCCATATTATGGAGCAGAGATGGCGGCAGCACAGTGCTTGTAGTAACCAGGATTGGAAAGATAAAGAGTTTCACCTGAATTCCATCACAAATACTCAAACTCTTTGTATTGCAGAATGGAGTTTACATAAGAGATAGTGTGTTCTGTCCTTCCCGCTCTGGAAGGCCAGTTAGGAGGTATTTCAGCACATAGGTTTGCCCACTGAAATTCAAAGAGCAGCGCCCTGGATTTTTAAAACTCTTCAATCTGAACTGAGGTCCTGGGATGCTGTAACATAAATCATTTGGTAATTGAAGGTCTGCAAAGCCAGAAGAGAGGAGGTGGCAAGAAATAGTATCAGGGTGAGATTTGGAACTCAGAAATCACTGCCACCAATTTCCATCATTACTACTCTAGACCTTTATTGGGCTTAAAGTTCATTCTCTCTGTTTTTATTGTATTTGGGGTTACTATATATGCTTAAACTTACAAGGTATCTGAGGCCATTCTGCTCAGGTAATTCTAGATCACAAGGAAAAAAAACCTGCATAAGAGGAATTCAGTTCCTTGTAATATGATAGAGCCGGAGTGATTTGGTTGTCTCCTTTAGTAGCTACGAAACCTTTCTGTGGGCTGGGTTATTAGGGGGAATTTCTGTACAGGGCTCAGGAGATTCCTGGTATCCAAGTTCATCTTGAAAGACTATATTGGAATGCTTGGGTTTATTTAGAATAATAAATTTAAACGTGAGATTCAGAAAATAATACCGTAGGTTCAGAAAGGCCTGCCTGAGCATTTTTAGCTGACTGTAATTTCTGTTTATGTTCTCTGTGTACTTTGGTTTTTATTCTCTCTACAAATTTCAGGACAGGAGCATGAAGGTAGTTCTGAAATACAGTACACAGTGCTGTCAAATGAATATCAGGCTGCATCTAGAAGTGGAGTTCAGTTCAGGTTTTAGATTTCTCCTCTTCCAACTTTGAAAAGGAAGAAGTAATTCCCAACAAACGTCAGCATCCAAAAGTATGTTTAAAAACACCTTTGAATGTCAACGTTGCTTCCTATACTTAAATGTTTACAAGTAAAACCACAAAAGGTGATCACAAGGTAAAATTTCAAAGGCAGCTCATTGCTTTAGCACACTGAGGAGTGTTACATTCTCAGAGTTACTAAAAAACTGATGTCCTGCTTTTAGATGGCAGTCCATGCTTTTAAAATCTTTGGGATATTTAAAAAAAAAATATTTCTACTTTTTCCTTTCGGTTTTATTTTCTTTGTGATTATTCTTACTGTCCCTACTTATTACTTTTTCCCTTATCATTATAGGAATTTATCCATGTTACCTTAGTACTGGTAGTCAGTTAAGTCTGAGCCCTGGTATATTTTGTAGCTTACCAACAATGTACGCAAAAATTATGGTTTGGAAAGGAAGGATTTCAGTTCCATGTATGAAAATTGAGAAGTTATGTGAAATATACTGTATTATAGGAAGAAAATTAATAGTTATCAGAAGCTTCTTGTTTATGTATTTAAGACTTTTCATTTTATAAGAAACACTCTGATCACTTTCCTGGGGTAGAATAAAAATGAGGCATTTAGAGGGATTTCTTTTCGGAAATAGTGACGAGGCTTTACCAGGCTAGGAGGTAAAGGGAGGCACCTGCCTCCTGTTTTCTGCATTTCTAAGCCTCAAAGCCTTTCGTTTAAAAATGAGAAAACAAATAATGGGAACAAGTTCAGAGAGGAGGGAAACAGGAGAATGTTTTTGGTGGTTAAATGTGTTTCCTGGTGGATTTATGTATTTATCTTAAGGTAGGTAGATATTGGAAGTATCCTGGCAGAGGTGTGTTTTTCAGTCCTGTGGACAGACAGAAAAGGAGTTTATCACATAATGGTCCATGGCAATAAGGTAGAAAAATTTGGGGCAGAATCTAGATCTCTGGGTCCCGTGTTCATAATTCTCATTTCCTTGAGTAAGTTTTCACTCAGTAAGTGGTGCAGAATTGATATCCAGACTTGTTTCTCTTTTAAATAAAGAATTTGCTTTGTCTGGAAAATCTTGTCCTTAGCATTCGCTGGCCTTTTGCAGAGTGAAAATATATGTACGTGAAAATACCAAGACATTGTCTCTGATAATTATGATTAGCTTAATTACTTTCTGTGTAATTGTTTCTCAGGATGACCTTCTTTTTGATGGCTTTTATTCGTTTATTGTAGAAAAAAAGACTTAATTGGAATTGTAAATTACAGAGACAAAGGGTATGTTATGGGAAGGAGGTCCAGATCTGTTTGTGTCAGACCGTGACTGTTGGTTTTTATATTCTTAAGATTCATGGAGAAAAATCATTTAAATTGATACAGTATGTGCGTGCACAAGGTAATATCAACAACCAATATATTATTTCAAAATCTGGTGAGTTTCTTTTGAGAGGATTAGGTTATATAGTGGAGGGACTCCGAAAAGAAAATAGAATTGTGTATTGATGCCTTTAGAAATATTATTTGAGGGCAATAAAATGTTCCCTGAAATTCCCTCCTGAGTGGAGAAAATGGAGTTTGTTTGCAGTAATTGCATTTTCTAGCGTTTGCTTTCGCACTTTCCAATATGAGTTAAGCCAATTGGAACCTATGATTTCGTTTTGCTTATTGGCGAAAGTACCATGTAAATTGATCTGTGATGCATTTATAGAGAATGCTTTGAAAAATTTGAAATAGAGATGGTTTTTTCTTATTAGATTTAGATAGTATTAGGGTTCATTTCTATATTTTAGCCTAATGTAATAGTAACCAAAAATGTTCTTTTTCAATTTAGTCTTAATCAAGTTCCAGGAGAACATTTCTACTTAGCCCCACTGGCACTCGGAAGGCAGAGTTTATGTTCCGATTCTCAGCCCTGGTATTCAGAATTCAAGATCCGAGTCATTTGAAACCACACCGAGCTGAAATCGATCTAAAACTTGTCAGCCCTGGTACATTAAGATCTTGATCACAAGAGAAAACGTAAAATTCAAAATACAGCATATTTCTATGTGTTTGCAGTAGACGTGCACAATAGACCTTAAACTATGGGAGCCTAGATGCAAATGTCATTGTAAGTGTAAATATAGGATAATTCTATATAGAGGAACACCCTTCACCTCTGCCAGACAAAAGGTGTTCATGCCTGAAAACCTTATATGTTTTCCCAAGTGAGTGCTATTTCATTTAAAGAGTCTCTTTGAGAGCATGGACGTAGCACTGGTGCAGCTGTGTCGGTTCTTCATCTATTGCTGTGCTATGGGGAAGGAGCTACCATTTCTGCAAGAAACATTTTGAAAAATGAAGAGGAAAAAAATAAGGCTATTGTGATTTGCAGGGAGGGTGTTGTTTTCCAAATTTTCTAAATTTAAAGGGAAACCATAGCTGACAGCTTTTTAAAATTAGATGATTTTTTTTTTTCTTGAAAGCTCCATCTTTTAGGTTAAGTAATTACAAGCCTGAAAAAAAAGCCTTTCCAGCCACTAACAAGCAGAGAAAACTGTGCTGCTTCTGTTTCACATTTCATCATTTTAAAGTCAATTTGCGGGGGACTTTTTCCACCTAAAGTTGGCAGAGCTGTGAGCTGCAAAATCTGGAGGCTTTTTTGATTAGAGGTTAGACTAAACAAAACCTCGCATTCTATCTGTTTCAAAACAAATAAATCTTATGTATTAATTTGCAAAACTTTAGCGAAGCTCTTTATGTTTCAAGAACAAAATGTTAACAGTAGCTCAGTGAAACTCAAAACACCTTTGAGATCAAACCCCAACATGTGTAATGCCAGAATAATGCTGAGGAAGACACGAAACACCGAAGTGAAACAAAAGATGGTCGTTCATGTTGTGCTACATTTTTTTCCTGTTGACAGAGAGGAGAAGGATATTAATCACAAACAGTTACATTAGAATAATGTTATGGTTGAGACGTAAATACATAAAAGCAAGGAATTGTTACCAGCGTCAGAGCATCGTTAATTCAGACCCATAATTAACTAGGTTCTGCTATACATGGTTCGTACTGCGCTTGGCAATGTTACGGCCCAGTTTTGTGCCAAATTCACTATATTTACCTGTGAGGGAGAGAACGAGCGGCAATATTTGGTGACTCTGCAGTATCAGACGCTCCTGGGTGCCCACAGAGGTTCAGTAGCTCCCGTACCTGTGGTCACTGGCACGGCCGTGTCTGCTGCCATACCTTGTCACCACACAGCTGGGTGACAGCTGCCGAGGCGAGATTCCCTCGATTCTTCCTTGCTTTCATGGGTTTATGGCTCACCCTTGGCATTATTGTAACGTAGTTTTTTGTGTTTAATGTTTCTTAGACTTGGTTTTCCATTGCCAGCATGGAAGAAATCGTAATGCATGAGTTTCAGAGGAGAAGGTAGCAGTCTGAACCTGCTGTGTGGCTCGATCCGCAAGTGTGAGTATTAACGCTAGAGCTGTCAGGCCTTGTGAAAATTAATGAAGCCTGACGGTTACAGAGTGAAAGGTCAGAGGCAGAGCTTGCACTTACCTAACATTGCTGTTGTGTTGTGTCTAACAGCGTTTTCAACAAAGAGGAGCTTTAATGTACAAGCTTTAGATTTATCACAGGAATTCAAGGGTCTCAGCCTTTGCTTCTCCCTGTGCTGTGGTCTCATGTTTTCTTTGCATAAAGGCAAAACAGTTAAACTTTGATTCATCTACTCCTCTTGCTGTGTTGCCCATGTGTGTTTTGCTTCTGTTTTTCCTCCTACAAAATTTTCTTTTGGAGGGGAAAAAAAAAAAAGCAAGCGGCTTTGGAACTGACGATAGTTCAAAAAGCTGGTGGAATACTTTTCATCAAGAAGATTTTGAGAGATATTGTGCTTCAGTTCTTTGTACTTCTTTAGAAGCATGTTCTGGTTTTGTGCATGTTCTGTCTTTTATTTGTCCACTTTTTTGTTTTTAATTCTTTTTTTCTGTAGATTCACAGAGAGGTAAAATATATAGAAATTCATGGGTTATGTTTTCAGCTCGTATGTTGGTTGATGTTAATTTTAGGTATTGCATTGAGGACATAATGTGAAGGCTGTTTGATTAAAACAGCCAGGATACTTTTCACAGTCAGTTGAACAGTCTCATCCTAGAACAGATGTTTGTTTTTCCTTCCTAGTTTTGGATGTCAGTACCTGCAGAGAACTCCAGTTTATTATTTGAAGCTTGAGTCTATATAGCTGTACTTACACAGTCTAACTCATTTGTTGCTGCTGAAGGAACGATCAGAGCCTTTGAGATACTCTGGCTTTCTTTTAAAAAGCCAAAAGCAGCCTGTGTGTTTTGCAATTGTGCCATAAATGCTGGGAAGAGAGAGTAACCATGGCTCTGAGGTGTGGTGGGCCTTCCAGGAGAAACCCTATGGAGTGTTGGTACAGAGCTGCTCACCAGGACAAGGGTGTGCTGCTCACTTGCTGCCCATCAATGGACAACTGACAGCAACTCGTGCTGCTGCGGGGACGGGAAGTCCACAGGAATTACACAAAATTTGCTCCTTCGGTGTTTATCTCTGGACGTGTACGTGGTTGGTTATAGGTGGATGCTCCATGAGCAGTTTTGCACATTTGAAGCGTATATGATATACCATAAATTGGAGATGATTCACTTGCACAGGCATCTTGCTTCTACAGATTTCCGTCTTTTTGAAGGGGCTATGATTTGTACTTCAAGGTTTCTTAGCCCATTTCTCAACATATGGCCAAAAGGTCTATGAGGCTATGAAATGGGCATGAAAACACTTCACATTTCCTGGAAGTCTTATGTGAATAGTTAATGCATGCATATGCATATTCAGAGCTTCACATTAAAAGCACTTGCATAGCGTTTGTTTGTAAATACAGGTTTCTACCACTATATAGACAGATAGTGTCACATTATTTCTTATTCCCCTACTTCCCTGTGAGCTTTGTAGGTAACAGTAGTCAAAAAATAATGTGATTTTCTGTTTTTATAGGGACTCAGCAGTTAGCATTCATTGCCAGTCTCAGGCTCCTTTTCATGTCTGGCAGCTCTGCAGAACTCGAGTTGTGTGACTAAATTGTACTCGTATGAAGCATGCCATTAAAACGGGAACGGTTGTTCCACAGATTAAGGACTCCTTGGATCAAGTACTTAAGGTGAACTTAAAAAAGCACTGAAACACCTACTTATATAGGTTAAAAAAAGCCCAACAGTTCTCCCAGCTTCCCCCCCTTTTCCTGTGTAATAGGTGTATTAAAAGTGTTGTTCAGCTGATGCTTTAACGTGATGTAAGTGTTTGCAGCCAGCAACAACACAGCAGTGCATCGGAGGCAACATTGCACCAACCAAGACTTTCTGATTCCCACCCGTAAGTTCATAGAATCGTTTCGGTTGGAAGAGACCCTCAGGATCATTGAGTCCAACCATAACCTAACTCTGGCATTAACCCATGTCCATAAGAACCTCATCTAAATGCCTTTTAAACCCTTCCAGGGATGGTGACTCCACCACTGCCCTGGGCAGCCTGTTCCTATGCCTGACAACCCTTTCTGGGAAGAATTTTTTCCTAATAACTGATCTAAACCTCCCCTGGTGCAATTTGAGGCCTTCTCTTCCTATCACTTGCTGCCTGGGAGAAGAGACCAACACCCTCCACACTCCAGCCTCCTTTCAGGTAGTTGCAGACAGCGATAAGGTCTCTCCTCAGCTTCCTTTCTCCGGGCTGAACAGCCCCAGTTCCCTCAGCCGCTCCTCATCAGACTTGTGCTCCAGCCCCTCACCAGCTTTGTCACCTCCTCTGCACTCTCTCTAGTATTTCAAGTTGATTCCTCAACTGGAGAGCCAAGGAGTGGTGAGTAAAAGTCACTCACCCTTCGACAATTCCGTATGGCCGGTGTGGAAGTCTGATGGCAAGTGGAGACTAAGGGTAGACCAGCCTGAATGAAGTGACGCTGCCATTAGGTGCTGCCATGCCGGACATGCTAGAACTGCAATCCCAGCTGGAATCAAAGGCAGCCAAGCGGTATGCCACAATAGATATCACTAATCCCATTTTTCTTAGTCCCTTTGGCATCCAGTACACCTGGAACTGACTGCCCCAGGGTGGAAACACAACCCTGCCGTCTGCCACAGGCTGGTCCAGACTCCGCTGGAACAGGGTAAAGCTGCAGAACATCCTTAATACGTTGATGACATCATCGTATGGGGTGACACTGATTTTGCAAATCTATCAAAATACATGGGAGAAAGTAAAAATACCTGAACATTTATCCAGTAAGATGAGAAGTTTTCTCTGCTAAGACTGGCAAATGTTGATAACTTGGCAGAAACCTGAATTTAACTTCTCCATCCTACTTCTCTGAGAATTTAATCACATCTAGCTTGTTTGGGGGGATTGATAGTTATGACAAGTGTATCAAATTTCATGCCAGTGCTATCTTTTATGTTTCCTGAGAGAGGAGAAAATAGCAATTTTACCTTATGCCCAGGAGTCACAGAGAGCAGGAATTGTAGGTACCTGCCACATTGAGTTTTTAAATAAAAATGAATTGTAGAGCAGCATGTAGCAGAGGTGGAGAAGGGGAGGGAAGAGGGGAAAGGAGTGAGGCATAAACTGTAGAGAAACATTTATTGCATTCCCCCAGCTTTTAATCTAATGCAGCACTGTGGAGAGTTATGAATATGTATGATCTGCACTTTGTTCAGATGTGAAGTGTCTATGGGGATGTCTGCTTGTTTTTTTTCCAGGGGATTTATAGCTTTTTGTTTTTTCTATCCAGAATTAACTAATTTTGCAAAGATGATGTTCATATATGTATCTTGTGTAATTCCTGTTTCCTTGCTGTAAATATTAAAAAGCAGAGGGTTTTGACTGGTTCCCTGTAAGTCTTATTTAGGCAAAAGTTAATCTTGTTGTAAATACTTAGAGCTTTACTTTGAAACTTTTAAAAAAAAAAACAAACCCTCAAACCCAAACAGTTTTGAAAGTTGAAAGGCAAGTTTTAAATTAGTGAAGCCACATCTATTTAGGGGAACTGTATTCACAAGAAATATATAGCATCTGGTTCTGTGTTCCTTGGGACAGATGACGGGGGTACCGGATGTGGAAGATGGACCTATAGATTTCCACATACATTTTGCCACCTTTCTGGGGGAACAGGGGAAAACAACCACAAAAACCAATCAACCAAAACCACCCACACAGCAAAACCAACCTTTTCTAAGTGATTATTAGGAATAAACACCAAAGTGAATGATTTGGTATAAGACTAGAGAATCAGGCTTATGGTGAAGATGGTAGAAGTCAGCTTTGATGCACAATCACGTGTGATTTTTGACAAGTCACAGTGGGCCAGATTTTATAAAAGAACCTAACTCCTGTGAAGACAACACGGTATGTAACCATGTTTTCTAAGGGAGCTCAGCACCCAGTATGTTTAGTGTGTATTTGGAAGATCTGGCACTCGTTTGTACCAAGTGCTTGAAAAATCTGTCCCTGAACTGCAAAAATCTGGCTCCGTGGGCCTGATCCATGTCTTGTTCCAAACAAGGGGAGTAGTTGCTCTGAACTGGGATGATCCAGCTTATGATCTTTGTCTCTGACCCTCACGGTAAATGAATTAACCACGCTGCCTTTTTCCTGCCTTCTGTCTTATTTGCCTGAGTTACGTGTGTACTTCTTACAGAAATGAGATACTGCCATAAACAGAATAATAATGATAAAGTGAAAGTCCATTGCGAGTAAATTGGAGCTTTGGAGAATAGGCTAGATCTGGAATAAATGCCACTTGAATGCAAATTAATCCAAATAACGACATAATTTAAAAATAACCAACAGCACCAGCAGCCTAATTCAGTACCCAGGCCTGATACCCTCATGACAGTTGTGTACTGGGGTGTGTGACACCCGAGGTATCTCACTGCAGGTTCCTCTTGTGGATTAGAACTGGGGCTGCTGACTGTGACCCAGTCCTGTCAATGAACTGGTAGGACTCCGACGTCTTCTGCTGATCTAAATCAAAGTGTTGTCAGCGGAAAGCAGGGGAGCGGTGGTGTTTTATGCCACCTTTGGATCTGCTTTGGTGCCTGCCGGCTTGTTTTGTTTAACTCTGCAGTGAACGCTTTTCATTTTTT
This sequence comes from Streptopelia decaocto, assembly GCF_964273445.1. Lineage (NCBI taxonomy): Eukaryota > Metazoa > Chordata > Aves > Columbiformes > Columbidae > Streptopelia > Streptopelia decaocto. Next base: position 61,910,295 of record NC_138661.1, read on the forward strand.
TATTTATTATTGCTTCACGTGACGCTGCTTTACATTTTAACACAGTTTCACTCAATGGAAGAGAAGCAGTATTAATAACTTTTGCTCACGGATCTCGGGTGTTTCATTCTGTCATTGCTAGCTGTCTACTTATTGTGCCGGCAATGCTGGTGTGGGAGGAAAATGTGCTAATTAAGTCCTCTTTTTTGTTATTTCAGGAAACCTACCGTATGAATATAAAATAGTGATTGCTGGGAATCATGAACTGACATTTGATAAGGAATTCATGGCAGACCTTGTCAAACAAGATTACTACCGCTTTCCCTCTGTGTCCAAATTGAAACCAGAGGACTTTGACAATGTTCAGTCACTCCTGACAAATAGTATTTACTTACAAGATTCAGAGGTAACAGTTAAAGGATTCCGAATATACGGTGCCCCATGGTAAGTCTCCATTTAACTTTCTTTGCTATTTATTACTTGAACCACAACAGGAATCATTCCTGTTGCAAATGCATGAAGCTGCTTTGTTGCATTGCCCTGCAGAACAGTATCACACTAAGCTGTAAACCACTCTGAAACAATTGCCACGTTTTTCTGTGGATAAATAGGTTATATTTGGCCATGTGTGTGAAACAGGAGAAAAAGAACTGTAATAATTTCTGTTCTGGCTGCTGAACGCACTTAAAAAATAGAGGAGTCAATATCCACTCTGTGCTCATGGGTTAGCTGCAGTGGCATCTTAGTATGCATTAGGGAAAGAAGCTCCATTATATGGTATGTTGTTTAGGTAATTATGTCCGCTGTGCTAATAGATTAGCATGGTAGCATTTAACACCCACACAGCACAAGGTTCAAGGCAGCAGGTGCTTAAAGTGTTATTTCTGATCAGTTTTAGGCATTGTTTTCTTTTGCTTGTAAAGTTGTAATGAAATGTCAAGCCAGTTTTGATCTCATTCCACCCCCTGTGCCAAGTATGAGCAGGAAAAATTGCTGTGGAGTTTTGTACTAAGGAGAGTCTTCCTTTTTTTTTCTGTATGTTGTTTAATTGTGATGGGTGATACCTCTGGAGTCTTGGGTAGCACTGGTTTTAAATTCTCATGCTAACAACAGCCACAGTCCTTTCAGGCTCTACCAGAAACCTGAACTTCAGTGATGGTGATAATCATTACAGTACTTGGCATTCTCAATTGTCAGCTGAAGTACTCAGATGCTAATTTATGCATACCTATAAGAAGGGTTTATTATAAGCTAATAGCTCATATTTTTGATGTCAAGCTTGCTTTAAGGTGAAAGTAGGAGAGGAAGAGGGAGTAGCAGGGATTGAACCAAAGAATGGGGCAAAGCTGTACGGAGATTAGAAATTTTCCTCCTCATCTCTATTAACTGCAGGCCTTGGTGATTAATACAATACCACAAAAAGTGATGCTTCTGACAGTAGTTTTATTTGTCAGATTGTGTACATTAGTGCTGTTTAGAAAACTGCGTTCCAGCTCTGCATCTCACATTCTTGACTTAAGCTACTGGGCTTTTTAAATTTAAGTCATAGCCTTTAGCTAGTAGTTTAAATCAGCCTGACGTCGCTTACCTAAAAAACCAACCAACCAAAGACAAAAAACACAAAACACCTCTAAATCCTGCAGTATCAGCTAATTGGGGGAGCTAGTCTTAATTCCAGTTAGGAATCACCTGTTAAAGACATTTCAAAGGTTTTTGTTTGTTTTTTTAATTAGTACTAACAGCATATGACACCCAGAAGACAGGGCACACGAGGCCCTGGGTGGCGTAATGTGGATTTGAGACTTGCTGCAAGTGAGCAGCTGTGTGAGCTGGAAGGTTTGCTACTAAGGTTAAGATTGTGTTCAGCTTCTTCCATACGTACGTCTCAGACTCAGAGGGCTTGTATTCTGCAGGCGTCCAATGACTGCAAAGCGGAGGCATCTTTGCAGATTTATTTGGGGCAGGTTTACCCAGACTCTCTTTACTATAGAGCTATTGGGGAGATCTGGAGAAGGGGAAGAGAGAGCTTGGTATTCTGAAATGGAGAGTTGTGTCATATGCCTTTACGTTTACGTTTATATGTACTGGCAAAATATAGTGATCTTTTTTGCCCCTCTTTTGCTATCTGAATCTGTAATGACAATCTGTTGCCCTTTTGTCTCCAGCTGCATTTTGCAGGTGGGTTTAAAATGTTTGTTCTGAAATATTAAGGGATGCCACCTCAAGGGCCTGAGTTGTATTAACTGTAACACATGTATGATATGTATTCTGACCTAGTCATGGAAGACAAATCTTCATTATTCCTCCCTATAATCCACTGATAGCTGGATTTTTTCAATTAGGGTTCAATGGGAAATAAAGCTAGACTGCTAGAAAAGCACATGGAGCTCCAAACAAGTGCAGACTTCTTTCATGAATGAGGTTTCATTTCTGTTCAGCATGTTTTGAACAACTGTTGATGTGGATTTAGGGCTATCATTTTGAATATAACTTTTTAGGTCAGCTGGTTTGTGTTTGGAACATAGAGATGTGGTATCATCTTTTCTTTCTCTCTCTCTCTTTTATTTTTTTTAAAATATAATGACAGTTCCTGGAAAATGTGATAATTCAGCCGGTTTCCTGCATTTCAGTTGGTCTTTGAGAAGAGGGTAAAGTCACATCAGATACAAGAAAATGTGTTCCAAATCTGTTCTGTGCCTGGAAACTGAGACAGAATGATCAGACAAGCCTGTTAGCGCTTAAATTTTTCCTCCTTCCCCTCCAATCACATCTTGCTCAACTACTATAAATCTTCAGATTACCCCAAAGGAAGAGAATTTGTGGGGGGTTTGTGTGTATTTATGGGCTCCTTCCCCCAATTAGTTCTGTCACAGAAGTGGAACACTGGTCATTAACCCAGAAGATGCTCCAGCCCTAAAATGAGATAAGTTGGCATGTTCAATTTATGTGCATTTTTGTAAGTATTTCCAGAGGGAAAAAAATTCTCATTTGCTGATAAAGCTACTGGTTTTAATTTAAAAAGAGGGATCAAACCAAGAATAACAGCTGTGATTCTGGAGGGTTTCAGCCTGTCATGGGTTTCTAAGAAGTAATTGCCAGAAGACTGGGAAAACTGGCTATAAGTCATCTATCTATTTAGAAAATGTAAATTGCCAACTCAGTGTAACTACAGGAAAGAAATATCAGTCCATATTCATTACATGTTATTACTCATGGTACATCTGAAAGCTTTCTAAAGACCTGAGAGAATTCAAGTAGTGCCTCCTAACTTACAATTTAGTAGAATTTGTATGTAGAAAATAACTTACAATACACGGGAGCATTCATGTGTATTTGCAATTGGAATGTGCAGTGGTGCATATCAACAGCCTCTAAGGAGCAGAAAATTTGAATTTAGCCTGATGGTTCTAAGCGTATTAAATGGCATTAGCTGGAGGGGAGTTGAAAACAGAGTATCAGCCCCTAGAAGAGAAAAGAGCAAGGGTGGGACGTGAATCACGCTCCGCTCATTTGCAGAGGTGGAGAATGTAAGTGACATTTTCTCACCTTAAATAGGAGATGCTTTGATGTACCTTGAAGGAGCGAAATGGCTGAAGGTTTTCCATTTGGCGTGTAGATAACAATCCACAAAAACATTTCCCTCCTTTCTCGTCCGTCTTATTTTGGCCCATTAACCTGGCTTGTTTGGTGGGAAAATAATTGATAGTTTGCACTTTATGCAGTCAAATCTCTTAAAGATTCCAATGGAAACATTTTCTCCTTTGGAAATTTGAGACCGAGGCTACTTATTGAGCAGGACAAAAATATATAAACAGTAATGGGCATATGAATTTTTAAATCTTAAAACTCCCTTTGTGAATTGTATGTGAGTACAACTCATATTTGATGTATCTGTAAAAGCGTAGGAGAGACAGTCTGGTTTTACTGCAGCTTTGGGTGCTGAATACACGTCAGTGAATATATATAAGTTTTCTTTAAATTTGAATGTTGTTATTTTAAAATACCTCTGGTCTTTGAGGTATTTGGAATTGTTCATCCATGCTAAGGACTGAATTTACTATAATGTTATGGAGGTTTGATTGCAAGTATTCTAGCAATGTCTATTTCTAATGAAGCTTTAAAAACGTTAAAACCACCAGCAAACGGCAGTAAACTGGAACCAGGATTTGTCTAAACTACGTTTTGATGGAAACAGTTGTTCAGGGAGAATTTCCTCTCGTTTATTTTGTTCTGCTGTTCAGCTCTACAGGTAGCTCTTTTAGTTTGTTTGAAATACAAAAATAGTTGAAATGAAAAGGTATTCTGATAAACTTTGTGTGCATAGAAATTTATGGCAGTTAATTTCATGAATAACGAGGCAATAGGCTTATTTATGGATTTTAAATTCTGTTCGCCATAAAAATTCCACAAAAAATGTCACAAGCCGTAAGTATGAAATAGTCTAATAAAGCAACCATTTGCATTAGTTTTAGCTATTAAAATATATGGGCAAATTGCACCCATATCTAGCAGAATAAAAGTAAAACTGTAGACCCAAGACTTTCAACATATATATTTGATTAGATAACTATAGATAAATCTTTTTGAGGGCAGAAAATGTTTAATATAAAAGCCAACTCGATATAAATCAATGCATTTTAATGGTTAATGGAATCAGCTTTATGAAAATAACTGAAAAGCACAAACGTAAAAGATTAAAATTGATTATTTAAATAATTACTGAAATCTGCGATTTGCATCATTGTGATGAAAATCAGTGAATCCTGAATGAAGCTCTTCCCCTTGGTCAGGACCAGCAGCGTTGTTCCGCAGTATCCTGCACGTTCGTCGAGCCGTGGCTGGTTCAGGTCTCAAGAACAGAAGCACAAAGCAGCCTCCCAGTTGCTTTTAATGAATACTAGTGGGTTTTTCCTATGTCCAAGAATTTGATCTGTAGGGTGATCCCGAGGTCAGGAACAGACGTCGCGCTATCGCTCACCAGGGCTTTCATGGGCTTTTTTTAGTAACTCCAGAGGAAGAGCCTTAACTCCTTTTCAGAAGCAAAATTTTAATTGGCATAGGTAATGCAGCCTTAAGAAAGCATAGACAGGTTCAATCATCTCCTTTAAAAATAATGTTTTGTACGATTTTCTTTTAGCCCGGAGGAGAATTCAGGGGCTTCATCAAATGGTTTTCCTTAAGTTTGAACTTATTTCTATCATTCTCATTTCTTTCGCAGCTTCGTTTGCAATCGTATTTTAATACAAGTAGCTCTGAGTTAGTACATCTCCCTTCTCCTGCTCAGTCTTTTCAGACTTTGTGTTTATCCTGTCAGAAAAGCATCAGTTGTTTGGTTTATTTTTGCTTTTCAATTATAAGTTTTGTAATGCATCACGGATTTTGCTGACAATCTTCAAGTTCTTGAAATAGCAAGCAAATTAACAGCAGATATTGAGCGTGAGGACTGGAAAGCCAATTGGCAACTCACGTGATCGCATTCAGATATACTGATGGGTTGCAGTAGATCTCATTTCTTTTATTTTCATAGCCTTAGCTGGCAATTAGCTTGCGCCTGGAAAAGGGAGGAATAGAAACGGCAACTACTCAGCAATAAAGTTCTTCATTGCTATTTAGCAGTGAGGAAACCAGGGGGAGACTGGACAAGGCTGCTGGTTGTACCAGTTTTTCAGGAATTCCGTATTTATACAGTCGCAGTCAGCAACTGAGGAAAGTATTGGCAAAGACTGGAGTCCTCTGTCTGCGTGTTAAACAAACACAGCCCCACTGTGGCATGGCTGTGTTTAGAGGTGCAGGCTTCTGTTTCATTTTTCTTGGCATCGGTCCTTCAAGTCTCTCGTTTTAGGATTGACTAATGTATTCCCCCCGGTCTAGAATTGCCGCTGTTTGTTTACATTTTTTGCCTTGTTAGGAATGTCGCTGATTTTTCTTCTGTGTCCATATCAGGTTCATTTGTAAGTAAAAAATCGTCCTGTTTACTTTAAAAACTTACCTTTTTTTTTTTTTTTTTTCTTTTTAATAAATAGTGGGATGTTTGTAATTTTGAACATATTATCTCCTAAGTAATTTTTAATACCATAATGCTAATCTGCCCTAGCTAATTCTTTGGAAAGCTCTGTATTCTGGTGGTGGGACAGATCGTATGAAGTCCTCACCTTTCCTTCAGGCTTGACTTCAGCAGGAATAAGAATTTTACAGTGTTCATTACCAGCGTAACACGCAATCTGTGTCTTTCCATGGGTGGAAATGTAGACATTTAAAACAGACATAAATTGGTGGCTCTCCCAACTCTTTTGAATCTGTCCTAGCGTGGAAGCAGGGGTTTGAATTCCTTCAGAGCCATACCAAACAGATGATGGTGGGAATCTGCTCTGTGTCTAATTCCTGCCCCATTTTCCTGGAGTTCAGTAGGTGCTGTGCGAAAAAGCAAAGAGCCAGAATGAGCATGAGCCGTGCTGCTGGGGGGCTAATTCCTTATGGTGGTCTCCTGGCTGTGGCTTGAAATGTCATTTTGCTGTACAGGTCGTGCATGCAAAACGCACAAGTTGTGCTTGTGTTTGCAGTTTGGCTTTGTTTTGGTGGTTTTTCACTTGCCAGCTGTGCAGGAACAAGAAGTTTGCTTTCCTTGTGCCGGTCACTGGAATAACACAGCGGTGAATGTGGCGTTTGTGTGCGCTGAGCAGGCTGAAAGCACTTGCACCCAGAGAGGAGTTAGGAAGAGTAGGGATTAACTAGAATACTATGAAACTCCTGAAAGTTTCAACTCAGCTGCTATAAACTTCATCTTGGGAGGAGATCTGAACCCCCTTAAAGAGTGGGAGCTGGGGAAGGAGGAGGGAAGGAAAGAATTAACGCGTGTAGTGATACGCAGTTCCTTAGAGGGTTGGACTGCGTTGTGTGGTGATACTTGCTTGAGTAAATTGTTCCATGCAGCTTTTGCACTCCAGGGCTCCTGCTTTACCATTTTCTTCTGCCTGTGTGTGCCGTACCTCTCTGTGCTGGGCTGGTGCAGAAGGCAAAGACAAAACTGCACATACCGTGCTGTGAAGGTTAAGTGTAAAATTATTTCACTCGGGGACAACCACCTTCACAGTAGGAGACTGGAGAAGTAAGAGAGGGGCTTGAGCTTTGAACTGACATCAGAACAGATTTTTGTGTTGGATTATGGTCTCCCAGCCTCGTTATGTTCTTCATTTGTTGTCCCCATGTGATATACCCAGAGCAGGACAAAGTAGGGAGCAGCTGGATGCTCTGAGTGACAGGCAAAGGGGCTGTTGGAGGGTGTGTGGGCTTGGCTGCTGGAGCACACAGCAGGAACAGGTTCAGGGCTGTCTGGAGGAGCTGGTGACCTGGAGAAACCAGGACTCCAGTGAGGAACTAAGTGGGAGATCAAGACTTTGCTGTAGAGGTAGGTGGAATCCGGAATATTGTGTCCAGTTCTGGGCCCCTCAGTTCCAGAAGGACAGGGAACTGCTGGAGAGAGTCCAGTGCAGGGCAACAAAGATGATGGAGTGGAGCATCTCCCTTCTGAGGAAAGGCTGAGGGAGCTGGGGCTCTTGAGCTTGGAGAAGAGGAGACTGAGGGGTGACCTCATTAATGTTTACAGATATATAAAGGGTAACTGTCAGGAGGACGGAGCCAGGCTCTTTTCGGTGACAACCAGTGGTAGGACAAGGGGCAATGGGTTCAAACTGCAACACAAGGGGTTCCACTTAAATTTGAGAAGAAACTTCTTCTCAGTGAGGGTGACAGACACTGGAACAGGCTGCCCAGGGGGGTTGTGGAGTCTCCTACTCTGGAGACATTCAAAACCCGCCTGGACACCTTCCTGTGTAACCTCATCTGGGTGTTTCTGCTCCAGCAGGGGATTGGACTGGATGAGCTTTCAAAGTCCCTTCCAATCCCTGACATTCTGTGATTCTATGAAAACATGAGGGCCATATAACTGGAAGGGTGAGACCCATCCAGCCCAACATGCATGAATGCGTGTATGTGTGTGTATGTGTCCAACAGGATATTTCGATACAGACAACACCAGCTTCAAAGCACTGGATACATGAATAATTTCTAAGTCAGGAGTTGTGACCCTGAGTGAAAAGAGACAGCATGAGCCAATATCTTCACAGTGTGTCAGCCCACACTGGAAAAATGGAACCAAAACCCCCACTTCAACAAAGTGCCTGAATGTGTCAAGTTTGGGACATGGGTAGTTTCACTGGCACAGTGAGATCAGTAATAAGCTTTAATTCATTATATAATTATCACTTAAATACCGATATACATAGTAAGAGCTTTGCTGAATTAAGCTGTAATTGGAAAAATAGGGATACCTTCAAGTGTATTTACAAAACCTGTGAAATGAATGAGATGGGGGGTGATGTGGGAGAAGGTAGGTCTTGTCCTGTGCACTGTCAGGATTGTGAAATAGGTGGTCTGTGGGTGGTTTGCTTCATAGTTATCTACTCAGGACAAACAGGAAAAGAATTGTAGGAATTTACATTGCTTCAGGTGGAGCTGGTGATAAAGCTCACAAGATGTGATGGCGATAAGATGCAATAGAAATGGAAGAGAAATAGTGTTTGAAAAACTGTACTTGGTTTTAATACAAAAGTAAGTCAAGTAGCAGGTGACTAGATTTTGTTAGCTCCCAGTAAGGGTAAGCTTTCTCATGACTGTCTTCAAGATGATTTGGGTCTATTTTTTCAACCTGGATGATTCTGTGATTCTATATTTATCTAATACTTATTGATCAGAAAGCTAACTTCACCATGACATGTGTATAAAATGCTTAAAGTAATTCACAGACACTATGAAATAAAGCAGAAATTGCACAAGCACTTCAAATAAGAGAACACTGATCATGAATCTGAGCATAGACAGAAAGGTCAAGAGTGACAGCTGCATTCATCAGATTTTCCTGAGAGTCCGTTGAGTAGAATAGATCTGGCACCTTATTTGAGATGTGGTCAACCCTCATGGATTCAGTTGAAAATCAATGACACTGCTGGGTGTTCATAACCATCTCTGAAGTGTTTCGGTGCTAGTCTGTATTATGGTTTGTGTGCATCTGAAGTATGAGAATTGCTGACATTTCTGACTCTACTAGTTAAATATCAAAATTTTAGTGTGGCTGAGAGCGATCTTTGTATACGTGCAACAGAAGGCTTAAGCAGTGGTTTACAAGCAGCTTATCGTCGTGCCCTCATAGCTGTGGCTGCGTTGCACACACATGTGAGTACAGAGGCCTCACAGGTTGTGGTTCCCTACTACCACCTCAGTGAGTGATCTGGGTTATCCCAGTGTATGTGATGTAGCCCCAACAGGTGAGCTCTACCTGCCTATCAACTCTGTGTGTGCATGAACACCTATAATTTGACCAGTCTTTCTAGAACATAGTCTTCTTTTAATGTACAGTCAGTGGCATTATATAAAACTTATATCCCAAATAAGGGTTGTCCTGCATTTGTTGTCTGCCTGTCCTCTGGATGGCATGGAATGAAAATAGTTACAGGGATAAGTTGCTATAATTTTGTACAAATAAGGACTTTGGTTTATGATCCGCATGTCTGGTGTACCTGGGAAAAAGTCATTGCCACCTATTAACTCCATTCAGTATTCCTCCTCTTTAGCGTTTTGTATAAAGCCTTCTCTGTAAACAACTTGGTATCCTTTGGTATATGTGCTTAGCTGTTTGCATTACATACTGACAGACATGTCATGCCTGTGCCTATGGCTACTTTGGCAAAAGAAATAAGGCTTCCTAGAAAATAAGCTCATGTTGATTTGAAATCATTTGACACGTTTGTCATCTTATTTTTTTTGCAATTAACGTTGTGAGTATTTGAGTATTGTATCTGCAGATCTAACAACTTGTCTGTCTTCTGATTCTGGGGAGCTCTCGCCGTTTGATGCTTCAGCATGGATGGGTAGGACTGACAGGGAAGTTGTATGGTCTGGTTCGTCAGAAAGCCCTTTTATTTCTCTGTGTATGTGAATCAGTGTATCTTACCAACAAAAGCTGATATTTGCAGCTGCTAACTGTGTTGCGTTCTTGAGTAAGTTTTACGAGTTTATATCCTGCGAATATACTTATGGATTGTGTATCACCTCAAACTTTATATAAGAAAGCTTTATATAAGGCAGAAGGATGAACCTTCCCATCTCCTTTTCCTGGCACAGATTTTAATGCATCTCGTTTCCAAAACTGGGAATGTAATAAAAAGAAGTGCAAGAAAGGTGTTCTCCTTAACACCTCTTGGTGTTCCATCTGGGCTGCTTGGGACATGTCTTGCATCGCAGGGAAATGGAAGGGAAAGGCAAACTGAGTGCTAGGCTGAAAGCTCTAGTCCTAATGTGTTCCCATTTTTAATGTGGGATGCCCCAGCACACTGTAATCTCCGGGGTTATGGGTACCTGAATTTGATTTTTCAGTTCTTAGTAAGTTTGTCTCCCTCTTCTGTTTGTGAATATAACACAGATTTTATAGCTGTTGAGAAACCTGGAAAATACCGTTTTAAGAAAGAATGTCTTCCGTTGCCTAACCCGAAGATCCTTTTTCATAAACTAGATTTATAAGGTTCAAGAACGGCATTGCTCGTATTCTTGTGTGTATAGCACTGGAAGAGACTGAGCTTTTGGGAAAGCTCAGAAAATACAGAACAATGTCAGGTATAAATCACTTTGATAGAATTCAGTATATTGTCTGTAGATAAGGATGTATTCTGAAATACAAAGGATGAAATCCATCCTCCCTGGAGTCAGAAGGGCTTTTTTTGTTTCATTCAGGATTTTGGGCAGCTGTTCCCCTGTGTTCAGTGCCACTGGCTGTCAGTGGTACCCGCACTACTCCAGGGCACTGATGGAGGGACAGATGCAGCATTTTGTGTTGCCGTTACCTTCACTACGTTTTGTTATAGCCACTCAAATTGAATGCTTTCAGAAGTAGAGAAATAGTTTTCCTCAGAGGTATGGATCCCTTTGAAACTAAATGCGAGGTAACACACACTTTTTCATTCCTCGAAGTTTTGCTAATGTTCAACAACAATTAGAAGTCATGCATGAGCTACGTGGAGTGAGAAGTATAGGTCTTGTAAATTTGAGCATCACCTAATCTCAATAGCAATTTAAATCATACTTAAAGCGTGAGAGGAAAGTATGCTTTGTTTCACAGAATGTTGTTGTTTCATAAACTTTGGAGTTAAAATACAGATAAAATATTTAGAGATGCAGAGGCTGATTGTCCATCTGGTAGTGAGCCACTTTAGCCCAGAGCAGCGAGATCTCCCCGTAAGGATGTGCCTTTAGCTGATAATTACTAGCAGTCGAGCTACCTAGAGCGTACACCTTTTCTTATTTATATTCCAGTCCTGTAACCTCCCCTATTCTCTTGTGCCTTTGTTCTATTAATCTACAAAACAGGGCTCGACTTGTGATTAGTCCTTAGCGGTTGTTTCTATTAATCAGGCTGCAAAACAGGTCCACTTGGATGTTCTGTTGCAAGTGCTTAATGTGCTTTCCTCATCAGTCCACAGTATAGAGCTGCCAGGGTTGGCTTAAATGGCAATGAAATCAGTGATGTGTCTGCTACACTTCCTTTGTGTTTATGTCTTGATTGTGTTGCTGTAGGATGGAGAAAATAGAAAGAGGAAAATAATTGCAGTCCTATAGAAAATTGCTTAAGTTAGTGACGTTCGTGGCTACGCGATGCTAGAGAGCAGCTGCAGGACGGATCCTGTCACAGCAGAACCGCTCGTTAGGTGTGTTTTGAATCAGAAGAGCCTGCCCCATCTTTAAATGCAAGAATTGAAATTTAAGCTTTGATCACAGATAGAGGGCCACGTTTTCACCTCTGATGGAGTTTTAAAGGTAAATCTATCCCCATGACTTTTGGAGGGGCATTTGAGATAGTGCATGTTTTTCTGCACTAGGAAGAAAGCCAGACAGATTTCTGCTGATGTATATATATATAAAAAATAGTCTGAGTTGGTGGAATATGAACCAAAAAAACCCTGAAGTGAACTGTTCTATAACACTTCCATTATTAAACCTTATTTTAAAATTTGGACAATAAACAGCATATGTAATGAGTAACTAATCTAGTTTCACCATAGTAGATATTACTAACTATAAAAGTGTAATGATTTATACTTCTAATTAAATACAGTATTTCCTCCCCGTAGGAGCAAAGTTATCTATTTTTAAAATGTATCAGAAGAAAGAAACCAGACCCCTAGTTATTTTTTCTAAACCGTTCCTTTGATTTTTATTTTGAGAAGTTTTTGTTATGTTGATTACGTATTTCTTTGCCAGCTCAATAAAGCCTGTCGCTGAATTAAAGAACTTGGGCTGCTCTCTGCAAAAAACCCAGGCCCTGAGGCGCAGGGTTTGTCTCAGCTGCAGTGCCTGTTTTTTTCTCCGTGTGCCTCAATTTTCTCATGCACAAGCTTAAATTAGTGGCCTTTGCAAAACTGGGCCACTCTTGACTTCCAGTGAAGTCCACCCCTGAGTTCTTGCTGTTGGTGCTGAGAGCTGGTCCCTCACCTCTTTATGGCATCACTTACTGGTCCCTCACCTCTTCATGGCAGCACTTACTGGTCCCTCACCTCTTCATGGCAGCACTTACTGGTCCCTCACCTCTTCTTTGCATCACTTACTGGTCCCTCACCTCTTCTTTGCATCACTTACTGGTCCCTCACCTCTTCTTTGCATCACTTACTGGTCCCTCACCTCTTCTTTGCATCACTTACTGGTCCCTCACCTCTTCTTTGCATCACTTACTGGTCCCTCACCTCTTCATGGTAGCACTTACTGGTCCCTCACCTCTTCATGGCAGCACTTACTGGTCCCTCACCTCTTCTTTGCATCACTTACTGGTCCCTCACCTCTTCATGGCATCACTTACTGGTCCCTCACCTCTTCATGGCATCTCTTACTGGTCCCTCACCTCTTCATGGCATCACTGAACCGCTAATTTGAAAGGCTTTGTGCTGCATCACCACCAGCTACAAACAGTGTCATTGTGCTGGGCTTTGTCCAGTTTTTGCGGCCTGAAGCGCAGAGGTAAATGCCCAGGTGACACCCCCGTCCCTCAGCTGATGTGGTGCAGATGTGGTGCAGATGTTGCGCCTTATCCTGACACGAGCAGCCGAGCGAGCAGCTCACGTGCACCCAGGTGAGCTGTTCCACAGCCACTGAGCAGAAGGGCTTCCCGAGCGTATTGTGCCTTGCCGGTTCATCACGCCCACTCTTGGTATTGCTGGCAGAGTTGGAGCTGGGATTCTGGGTGACCAAGCCCATGTGCTGGCCTGTTGAAGGTGCCCTATACTAAAGCCATTTTTCAGAGATTTGTAGACTGGTAGTAATCATCGCTTAAATTAGTAATAGTTTACGATGTCCAAGGTGATTTTCTTTCCAATATTAGCTGACTTTGGATAATGCTGTTTCAAAGCCACCACAGTGAAATTTTATATATGTTGTTGTTATGCCACCTAACATGGTTTTCTCTAGTTCAGCTTTGGTCATTTAATTTTCACTAGCTATTTCTACTGGTTTTCTTTCTTCTTTTTCCTCCCTCCTTACATTTTCCCAGTTATCAGGGAAATCACTCTTCTTGCATTGATTCATTTCAACCAGAGTCTGGAAGGCACGGAGAATCAAATTAACTAATATTTTACTTTTGCATGTGATTAATGCTAAAGCTCACAAAGAAGAAAATACTTTACTGTGATTTAATTTTCATTCTCTGGTTGATTCTCAGTGATTTGATTTTGCAGAGGGTTGTCTCTGCTTATTGTCTCTTATGGAATCGTTGGAGTTAAAGATGGAAAAGACCCATTAAGGCATTCTGCCATTACAGGTTTGTCTCCTACGCTGTATTTTTGAATGTTTTGCTCAGTTTTCATGAATGAAGAAAAGGATTTTTGATTAATTTCTTTTGAGATTTTTCCTCAGTGCAATAGGTGTTACTAATGGGAACTAATATTCTGCTTACACTCTTGCTATGTTCATTTCATTAAAAAAAATATCCATGTTGTACCATACTTGATGAGCCTAAAGGTTTCTTATACCTTTAGTGATGTTTATATTCTTGTACCTTTCAGACCATGTGTCAGTTACATTTATAAAGTCAGTCTTTGTAACCCTTCCAGATACTTGTCTTTTGCTTTCTTATTTCTGGTGAAGCTTTTTTAATATTCCTGGATGTTGGTTGGCTATTAAAATAAAAGAGTAGAGATACTGGGTTAGTTGCAATACTCCTGTAGTATGGTGACTGTATGTTTCATGGCCTCTGCAGAGTCCAGATGTGTGTCACGGTGTCTTTTCGATGTCTTCCGATGTCTCCGTGCGTGTAGCCCAGATAACTTTATATTTTTTCCTGCTTCTGTTGCAAGCTCAGACATCATTTGCCCTTAGGTCTTTTGTTTTAGTTTAATGGTTTCTGGGTTTCTTCCTCTCCCTGATTATTTACATTTTTAAATTCTTCTCAGATGTATTAGCCTGCATTTTTCTTCAGAAGGAAACCCGTTTTCTCCTCTCTCTTGTAACCTCCTTTTGCGTAATTTCTTTCCCCACTGTCATGTTTATAACACCTCTCACTATATCGAAATCTGTGAATTTAATTAATGTACTGTTTGCCCATTCTTCCAGATCATTAATAAAGATGTTAAATAAAACTGATCTTAATACCAATCCCTGTGGCAACCCACTAGCACCTCCCTTGTGCTGCTGCAATCTGTTTGTTTATAGCCCTTTAGCCACTGCTCAGCCCTGTGATAGTCCTCACGGGCAAGGCAATTTCAGGATTTCGAGAAGCGATTGTATCACATTTTGCTAAAGTCTGGGAGGATACAATCTACCATATTATTTCAATCTACTGACTTCACTGAATTTAATAAATTTACAGAAATTAACTATCGTGAAATAGAGCTTTGGTTTTGGAGCACTTTTAAATCTCAGCAGCTGAATAGCTATAATTCTCCTTTCTTATAACAGTTACACCTCCTCCACCCACCCCCACCCCAATTAGAGTGTGCATTTTATTCTGTGCTGAATTTAGACTTTACTAGGAGATAATTCTTAGTGTCAGTCCTTAATTCGCAGTGTACAGATCAGCACCACGTTTCTCATTGCTTCTCCAGCGTCTGATTTTAAAAACAAAAGTGCTCCAGATAGAATTCTTCTGTTAACACTTTAAGCTTTGAATGGTCTATTGCTTGTTTGTCACCAATCATCATGGGCAGAGCTTTATTATTTTGTGATTTATACGTATATATATGTCTATTTGAAATTTCATTGACCTTTTTGCGAAAGCAACAGCAAACTCTTGCCTTAATTTTAAGTGCACACTTTCATCCTTGCGAAATTTGTAAGATTTATGTGTTTGCTTAATTTCCACATGGGCTTAAGCGCTTTCTTCTTGTGCCGCTTTGGGGTTTGTATAATTTGGTTAGCAGCCCACTGAATTTATATTTCATTCAAATTCAAAGGTATTTTAAATTGCAGAAAGAAAAATCATTTGCTTCATGACTTTTTCCGTTTACATTGTATGCATCGGTATGAACTTGAGTAAGTTCTGTCGTCAGCAGATGAATAAAAACAATCTTGGGAAATTTCAGTTTCTTTTATGTATGTTTAGCTTGATTTTACAAGCTCTGTGCAAAAATGGATTTTTTACATTATAAAGAGTTGTGGGGAGAGTTTATTTGTCACAGCTTGGTTGGAATGGCATGCTGTTCAAATCACAGCTGAACCCTCGTAACTGGGAAAAGAAAAGGTATTAAAATATGGGTCACAGCCCTGATTTATGACTCCGCTAATCCGGAGCTGTGGTAATACAAAACCAGAGCACTCGTTGTTACCTTTTGGTTGGAGTGGGCTGGGGAGCGACCTCTCTGCACCGGGATCTCTTGCTTTCCCCCTGCTGAAGGGGGACAAGTGCTCCAGTGACACTAAGCAGCGAGGTGCTGTATTAAATGACTTCAAACACAGTGATTTTGGTGTCACCCTGCAAGCATTTAAATCTCACTGAAGTTGGGGAAGGGCTGGGATGCAACATAATCTCAGTTCCACAGTCAATAATACCAGGTCTGAGCTCTGCCATATTACCCATTAATACAGATTTGCTCCGAGTCGCTGGGTTTCTGAGAACACAGAGTGCGTGCTGGGAGGGACACGGTTGCTCCTGCATTTGTGCTCTGGATTTAGATCTGAGTTTACACTGGGAGAATGTTTTGCATCTTGTTGCCGCAGTGCTTTGGTTTGGAGTTTGGGGGTTTGATGGAGTTTTGACCTAGTGCTAGGTATGCTAAAATGGGATTTACTGTCTTGTTGAACAGTGGCTTCAGAAGACAATTAGTGCTTCTGCTAATAATGAATAGTGAGAGGCGGGAGTGTCAGGTTTGGCATGTGTCTCTACTTCTGTAAACGTGAGGATGTCCCGTTTGAAATAAAGTGCTTTCTGTGTAAAGCAGGTAATGGAAATTGGCCAGCATATATATTTAAACAATGTTAATTAGCTGGTGTATTTTTTTTTAAGTGTGTAGAACCCTTGGGGAGAAATCCATTAAGAAGTTACTATGCCCTCCCATCAGAAAGCTGCATGATTTGCACTTTTGCATGTATGTGAAAGGTAATTTCACACAGGTGACTGCTGTGAAATAATTTGAATTCATACATATTTCAGAAGGATAAGTGGGCAAGAGGGACAATATGATAAATGCATTGGTTTCTTCAGGAGCTGAACTGTTGGGTTGTGGCTTCTCGCTGTGGAGGACAGAGAGTGCTCTAGAAGGTGTCCATGGTTTGAGAAAGCTGGTCATGTATACATATCAGAAATGGCTTTGAAATTAATAGTTAGCACAGTTACTACATGAGTAGAACAACACGTATCATCAAGAAGATCTGGTCCTTTGCTTCTCGAATGATACTGTGCTTGTGTGCATCACAGTTGAATGATATGACTATTCTTATCTATTAATTGCTGCAGTCTGTACTAATTGGTGGAACTGAATCTTTGAGGTTTGTTTGCAGGCTGCCGGGGTGGTGCTTCCAGTTAGAGAGCCCGGAGGTGTCAGATGGAGGGTTTGGTGGGGAGCGGGGAAGGGGAACCCCAGCTCTGACACTGTACGAGGAGCATCAAGTAACTTGTCTTTGTCCCTTAGTTTCTTCATCTACAAAATGAGGCTTGTAGTACTTATAAGCTTGCCTCACTGCTTGCCATTTGGACAGTAGTTTCAGCACGTGAAGTGCTGTGAAAGTGCCAGGTATGACTGCTAGTTTATTTTTAGCAGGATGATCCAGCACAAGGTACTGAGCAGATGCAGACTGAACTTCTGTGAATGATTTCAAAGGAGCCGGCGGGACCGTTTGCCTGCCTGAAATTTGTGTACTTGCTGAAGTACTTGGCTGGATCATGGCACTGGAAAGCTAAGTAGGTGTCTATTTTTTGCAGGATAAGAAAGGGTGTATTTGAGATACTGTTGAAGTGGAATAGAGGGCTGCGTTACTTGGGGTAGGAGCTGATAACGTGTGATTTCAGGACACTTGAAGTGTCCAAAAAGAGGAGGGATAATAAAAACTCTGCACTGAGTTTACTTCCTGAAATTTCTGTTTGGTAAATGCATCACTCGTTGATAATTAGTTTATTAAGAAAGATTAAAAGAATGCAGACAGGCTTCAATCTGTACCACAGTGTAACGGAGTCAAGGATAATAAACTGAATTTTTTTGCTGGAAGCGCTGTGCTCTCTTGCTGCATTCCGAACCCAGCAACGCGCTGGCTAATGTGCCATTAATGTAGAAGTCGTTCCCAGACCAAGGCTGTACCCGAATGCATGTTGAGAACTTCTTCCCAATGACACCATGAGTTGTGTGAGACGTGGCCCTCCCAGCCCTCCTCTCCCCACCCCGAACTCCGAGTCCAGCCCATTTGTTTTCCACAGAGCTCTTAGGATGTTGCATATTTTTCCAATAGACCCACCTTGGCACTGAGTGTCTGTGGGGAAGGTAATTAGACTTGGAAGGAATTGAGGCCTTCATTTGAACTTGGGGGTGGGCGACACATAAGCACCTGTGGGAAGAAATGCACCTTTGTACCTTGCAAAATAATCCTAATATTCATTCCTACCTCCTAATAACCACCTCCTGGTCTTTATTTAAAACCAGACTAAAAGTAGAAGATCCAATCTTCAATCAAAGGGACTTGCCGGGTATTTGAGAAGAGAGTCCTGAAGTCCAGGCGGTGAAAACCGACACTACTTCTTACCTTCTATCAGAAGCAGTGTTGAAATGTAGGG
This sequence comes from Streptopelia decaocto, assembly GCF_964273445.1. NCBI lineage: Eukaryota > Metazoa > Chordata > Aves > Columbiformes > Columbidae > Streptopelia > Streptopelia decaocto. Next base: position 61,928,563 of record NC_138661.1, read on the forward strand.
TCTGTTATTGTATATTTATTCAGGCATCAATCACAATCAAACCTCCTGCGAGTTCATCTGTAAGGGCATTGTAATCCTATTTTTATCAGTTCCTTCCTGTACAACAGACAGTTAAAATAGCATGAGTAGGGGTCAGAAATATCTTAATGGCTTCGGTTCCCAGAGATATCGGTGACCGGAGGAAGAGTTTTGCCGAAATTTCTTCCTGAGCTGATAAGGTGGATAAACAGGGTTGAGGTGCAGAGTGAGGGCACACGGTAGGGAGCGGAGCGTTGGGGGCACCGAAAAGGAGCCGCGGAAAGATTGGACAGACAGGGTTTTTATGGCAAAAAACCTCTGGAGCAGATGGAAAATAAACGTTACTGTTTGTCAGGTTGCCCATTTGCAACAGAAAATGTTTAATATCTTTTCAGGGTGCGCTGTTAACTTTGGATGGTATGCGTCAGACTAACATTACATTTTTATTTTACATTTTTACATTTTATATTTTTGGTGTATGCATTTAATTTTTTTCTGGTTACAAAGTAATGAACTATGCTTTTTAAACCTTATTATTTGTCAGTAATTCAAGCTGCCTTTGGATACATATTATTAGAATTAATTTATGAATGAACACAGAGAATGGTTTAAAATTTCTTCTTTTACCAGAATAAAACTGCCTTAGAACTTCTAAATACACAAAGAAAAAGTTCATTACAGCAAATTTTATCTTGTAAGACCAGCTATTACCTTTGTCTCAGTTTTTAAACTGGGCTTTTGTTCCTGGTCAAGCTGGTCTTTCAAGATTGCAGAGATAATGGACCTAGTCTTTCGTACTTAGTTTGTAGTCAAAAATTGCAGGTGACACCTTTGCTTTTCCAATTCCAAGTCTTATTTATTTTTTCATTTCAATTAAACACTAATACAGACTACTTGTATGAGCTAATATATATATATATTCTCCAAGAGACTTAATTCTTTCAGCAAACTGATTCTCAGAGCTTATTTGGTGACTTCTGCCAGTTCATTGGCTTGACTTTTAACTTCAGGAGCAATTAAACATTGATGATTTGAATATATTATTGTAAGTGTAGCCTTCATGTGGGTAGTTACAGATTGAGGGTAAATATTAAAAATAATTAGCTGTCCAAAATAGTAATAATGTGATCTGTATAAACTAGCATTCATTATGTAAAAACCTCAGACAAAAATCCATGTTAATTAAATCAGAAATATAGGTTTGTCTCCCTACCACCATTAGCGATGAATCTTAGAAATTTCTGCTGCAAGTCTGGGACAAACTTGCTGAAGAGAACAGAAAAGCCACACTATTTCCCCCTATTGTGCCAGGGGTTGCAGCTGCTTATGACACTTAGTTTTATTTTAGTTACACCGTATGAGAAGTTTATGCTAACAGTGTGCTGAAGATTTTGGAATGGCATTCCACCATGTTTTTATTTGATTTGTTAATTATCTTAGTTGTGTATTCTAAAATATCCCTTCCCATGAATGCTTATTTAATATAAATTGCACAAGAAAGCAACCAGTTGCTGAAATCTATAGTTTTGGAGACTGAATGCCTTTTGCAAACAAGAGTGAAGGTGTTAGGGTTCCTCCGTCGCCAACAGTGAAAATAACAAGTAATAAGAACCCATCCCACTCATTGCAAAATAAAACTGTGCAGGTGCTAAGCTAAATTTCAGTATTTCTGTACTTGTGCTGTTGCGTGGTGCTTTCTGGAACGCATGTTGAGATGCATGTGTTGACCTTGGTGCTCCTCACCAAGCCTGCAGAAGCTCCTGGGATGGATGGTGCTGGGTTCCATCCCTCAGGGCTTGCAGGTAAGTCTTCCCCAGGGATCTCTCGCAGGTCTCGTTTGCCTTTTTTGTGTCTGTAATGGGAGTTCCCCATGTTTTTCAGCCTACCTGTCCTTCTTCCATACAGAAACACCATGCATTAAAAATCTTAAATAATCATTTCGTAACAGCTGCCTGTACAACATAAGCAATTAAATCTTACTGTTTGAGGAACAAGCTTTGGTTCAAGAAAAAAATCCTGCACACTTAGAATAACTTTTTCATTGCTGTTCTTACTGTCCTTTCACGAAGTATTAATCATTTTCTGGAGGCATGGTATGGTAACTATCAGAGATAATTATTAGATAGTTCATTATGATGACTACAGTATATATAATAAGAGCCACATTTTATAACATGGTACCAAAATCAGATGCTACTTCATAGCCAAGTCAGTCTTCTTTGGCATTAGCACACTGAAAAATCACTGCAACCTGTTAGTCCAGTCTCGTTAAAATCCAGACACACTTCTCTCTGCTATATCAATATTGCACAGCCACCGCAATCCATTTAAAAGTTGGGCTGGCATTTTTTTTCTCTTTAAATGACAACAAGGTAAATATTGGTGCGAGCAAAAGATGTTATTCTAGCTGGAATAAATAGTGGGCACGGAGGGGGTTGTGACTTTCCTATCATGGTTTTCATGCAATCCTTGTGATTCTAATTATTCCCTCTCACCCTGCTCCAATGATCATATTTTTGGTGAATTGGTTTTACTCCAGCAAAAGCTGACAAGCAAGGGCAAACTTGGTAGAGGCGTAGAAGATGCTTGTTCTCAATATTCTGTCGCAGAAAGTAGTTTTTGTCATTAGCGTGGTGATTCTTTACAACAGCTGCCCGGGGGTGGCCGAGCAGCACGGGAAGCTCCCCAGGCTCTGAACAGAAAATCCCTCCCGTGCTGCTGGTGCCGCTGCACTCCCAGCTCTTCAGGGTTGAAAAGCTGCCGTTAAAACTTGAAGCAAATAAGTTCACAGGCTGTGGTTTCTATGCTTGATTTCTCAAATATGCGATGAGGAACCCCACTAAATTCCAGTGCGAGAAATTTCATTTTCTGTGGGTGGATCCTCTGATTACGTGTCAGTAATTGTGTCTGTGGAAACATGGTCTTACTTCCCTTCCTGCTTCCTCACTGTGTTTTCGCCATTTACCTCTACTTTTTTAGATTTGGTTCAGTGGGGATTTTGTATAAGTAATCAGTAACGTGTCTCTAATCCTTTGTGTAAAGTTTTGCTAGCTCTAAAGTTGGTGCTTTGTAGGGAAGGAATGATCCAGAGCCCCCTTCATCTTGGATACTAGGAAAAAATTCTTCATGGAAAGGGTTGTCAGGCATTGGAACAGGCTGCCCAGGGCAGTGGTGGAGTCACCATCCCTGGAGGGGTTTAAAGGGTGTTTAGACGAGGTTCTTAGGGACATGGTTTAGTGCCAGAGTTAGGTTATGGTTGGACTCGGTGATCCTGAGGGTCTGTTCCAACCAAAACGATTCTATGATTCTGTGATCTTTCCTTTGACTTCAGTGAGCATTTGGTTTGGTCCCTTCTGATAACACCTTTGTGGATTTTTCCAACCTTTTAGTATAATTATCATTAATGAAATGTGTTTCGCAATAACTCCGCAGAAAAACATCTTGGTGATAGTCATCTGGAGTTAAATCTTGGTACAGTTTAAATCAATGGCCTCCTCATTTCAATGTGAAATGAAGTTCCATCCCTGTAAATGACTGTCAAATCTAAGATGAGAAGACAGACAGAGCACATTGTTCCCCCAAGAGGGACTGGGGCTGTGTTTTGATATATTCTGCAGTCAAGCAGAAGGTACTGTACAAACCTTGCATTGTGTGCATGGTATTCTCCAGCTAAAATTAGACATTTTGCTTGTAGGTGCTTTAGTAACCATATGTTTAAAGGTTAAATGGTAGATTATAAAACAAAGAAAATGGCAGGTCATGTTTACCTGTGTGCATACGTAGGTCTTGTAAGAAAGCAGACGGACCTGAGTGACTTTGGACAAGGGAATGGATTGCGGTGGCTGTGCAGTATTGATATAGCAGAGAGAAGTGTGTCTGGATTTTAACAAGACTGGACTAACAGGTTGCAGTGATTTTTCAGTGTGCTAATGCCAAAGGAGACTGACTTGGCTATGAAGTAGCATCTGATTTTGGTACCATGTTATAAAATGTGGCTCTTGTTATATATACTGTCATCATCATAATTAACTATCAAATAATTATCTCTGATAGTTACCCCATGTGAACTGGGTTTCATAATTTAATATATTTAAATATGCTTAAAAACTGTATGCGTTTCCATGAACAGCGTGAGCAAAAGGCCTCGATAACTAAGTTATTTTCTCTTTAAGAAGAATAGAATTGCCATCTAAAATATTTGTAGGAAATATCTCAGTGACCGTTTAATATATCAAGTCCAGTTTGGAATCACCATTTCCTACAGCTTGAGTTCAACAGGAGCTAAAATATCTTTGCATAACACAAGTAGAAGTTGCAAGTGTCAGTAGTGCCTGTTTCATCCTGAAGATCTGTTGTCAAGGACAAAGTGCCCAAAGGAGACCATCATTGCAGCTATATTTGGAAAAGTTAAATGGATGCTGTGCTTTCCACAGTGTAGATGTTTTCCACTATTTCATTTTATTATTTTAAGGACTTCCTTACGTTGAGCAGATATTGGTTCATTATGCGGTTAAAAATAAAAGATGGGGGATGAAAGCCAGCTCTCTCTGAAATCAGTTCTATAAAGCCAAGATTTCATTTCAAAAGTTAGTTCAGAAGACAAAAGCCTTCCCAATAAAAGGCATGGCCAATATAATTTCATACTAGAACACTAAAATAGGGAACCCTTACAATTCCAGCTGCTGTTTAGCTTTACTGTACATGTTGGAGATGTCAACATAACTATTTGAAACAGTGTGTGAAATTCTTCCAAATTTCTTTAAAAGTTATTAAAACTTTCACTAAATAATTTTAATTCTAAAAATAAATTGGTTTCAGTTTGTGTTTGCAATACAGTCCAATACTGTCACACTTCAGAAAGGCAGATGGGAAGGATAAGGGGAAAGCATCTAATCTGCACACCACCTTTAGAATAACCCTTTTTCTAGTGTGGGCTGAAGATGGAGAGCTTTTTAAGTTAAATTGTGTGGACTTGAAAGCATCATTGCTGAATATTTTATGTGAAGCTTGTCAAGGGCCTTTACTAAAATAGCTTAAAAGCAGTATCACAGTTGCCTCCTTATAAGCGTTGCACACTTTCAAAGAAGAAACATGCTGAAGGGTTTTCAATATTGCCAGAAGTTGGTATATATATTTTTTTAGGTGTCAGATTTTATATGCTGTATATATACACATGCATGCTCATGTCAACAAACACCTTTCTCACCACCTTTTTACAGAAGCTGTATTTTATATAATGCGTGATGTTCCTTAAGGTGTAATAAACGTGGGGTTTATTGGTTGGTGGGGTTTGGTTCGTTGGGTTTGGGCTTTTTGGTGGGTTGGTTTGGTTGGGGGGTTGTGTTTGCTTTCGAGGGGTTGGAGGTTTGAGATGCTTTTTAAAAAATATTTAGAAGTTGAGAGTTCAAGCTAAGCTAAGTTCAATCTAAGCTAAGTTCAAGCTAAGCTAAGTTCAGCTCCCTTTTTAGTTAAGAGGGATAGAAGCAGCCCCTGGAATCCATCTCAGGTGCTTTAAACATCAGCCTGTGAATTGTGTAAGTTGAATTACCCTCTGCAAGCACTTTTCTCTCTCCATTGCCCATAAAGGAGCCCAGCAAACCAGCTTGTACCAAACATTTGACTTCTGAATGGCTAAATTTAGCTGACAAGGCCTCTAGTATTAATAAACTTGGATTCACTGTACCTAATAATAACAGGTCGTGTTTATTCCTGATGCACTGTGTGAAGGGATAGACTTGATTCAGTGAGGATATCATGACAGTGATTTAGACACTGAAACGTGTTAAGCATTGTGGAAAACTCATTCCTGATGACAGCAGGCAATAGCTTGTACTCTAAACTTTGCTAATTCATCTATCTGGATACAAGTTGCAGTAAAGCAATTAGTCATTGAAACAGAAAATTAAACGCTACTCTCGCTTTTAAAAATTCATCTTTACAAACAGATGTTGAACTGCTGTAACATTTGATGAGCCGAGTTTGATAAGGACTCGTATGTTTTGATATGCATGTATGTCAAACTAACATTTCAAATAATCCTCATTTTCTATGCACTTTTAAAAAAATTGATCATAATTATGTAGCACGTAATATAGCATATCTTGTTCTCATATATATATATATATGTATATGGAATATATTATGCATATATGTGTATGCATGCATAGACCTACTGGCCTTGCCTGCAGGGGATGGTGAGCCCATTCCTCTAGTATTTTGTTTGTTTTTTAAAGAGTATTTAATTCATGCCTCCTGGATGAAGAGGGGTTTCTGGGGAGCTTTTTTAACCACTAGAGTATTGAATAAACTGAAGTCATCACCCAGTCTTGTGCTTCCCGTCCCCATCTTTCCCCCCACAGCAGCAAAGGGACGATAAGTGACGGAAGGCGCTGGGGCTTGTGGGTCTCCTGGGGCAGGTGATGTCCTGGATCCCTGGAAGAAGGAGCTTTCAGATGTATCCCCACTATTGAGCTCTGAAAGTATATCCCCAAAACATGGTATATCTCACTCGTACCGTCTCAGTCGTGGAAGGTTCTGAGCATTTGGGGCCTCAGTTCTGTACTGTTAAAGAAAGTAGTTGTTTCTTACATCTTCAGGGGAATCTAGTCAAAATGGGGTGCAGAACCCTATTTTTACCCTCTGTCTGCTACTCAGAAGTTCATTTCTAATCCTTATAAGAGAGACGATGATGACCTCTGTGTTGTTTTTTTTTTTTTACAGAGAGGATATTGTGATAGTCAAAATGATTTCTTCTGAGGATAAAGGCAGGTGAAGGCTGAATAACAGCTTGTATCCGAGAACGGATGGCAGCAGGGCCTTATAACGAGGGTAGAATGTGAAGTTTTGAAGTGGATGTTACTAATAGAAATGCACCTTTCCATGCCTTCTGTGCTCTCAGAAGCAAAGCAATATCAAAGAGCAGAGCAACGAGAGATGACTTATTGGAAAATAAATCATGGGTGAAATTTTGAACATTGACTTCAATGAGACCGGTATTTCGCACGCTGATACGGGTGCTGGGTGTTTCTAGGTGGAGGTTGCTGCATACAAATGCTCGCTGCTCCGTTTTAGCGTTGCTCGGAAAATTATTGTAGTGAGTGGCAAGTCTTCATGTCTCATCAAGGTAAGGTAAATAGGAGTGTTATTCAGAGTGAGCAGTTGCCTGAATAAAAGAGAGTAAGCAATATTTAGGTGTTATTTAATAGTATAAACCCATCTATTTTTCTACTAGTGGTTACCAGCTGTATGACAGGAGCAAGCCTATATAAAGAAGTAGCCTTTTAAAGGCAGATGATTATTATTTCATTATAGCGAGAAAAAGAGATTTAGGAAAGAGAAACCCAAGGTCAGAGCTTGATCTTGAAGTTGTCCTTAGGACAATTCATTGCAGTTAATAGAGATCTAAGAGTAATGATCAATGTCTTCTCCCCACTGTCACTGAAAGGATTCTGAAATCCCAGTGAGCAGGAGCCATCATCTCTTAAGCAAAAGTTTTCTGAAGAATGCTTGCTTGATTTTTTTTATCAATACCATCCAAGCCTCAGTCTATTAATCCCCATAAAATCTGTATTATGGCCACATGGCTTGCAGGGGTTTTATTGTTGTCAGTCTCTCACTACCCTCAGTGAGATAACCTCTGGTAGTAAAGTAAAAACTGCTTGCAAGATTTGGCCCTTATTGGTGTTTTTTAATAATGTGTGTATGTATATACACATACATGCTCGTCTACAAAGTTTTCTTAACTCGTGCTCTATATTTCAGCCTGCATGAAGTCACATAGCAGAGCTTACCCCTGTTTCCATTCATACCTGGGAGTGGACCCGGAGCCGGGGGCAAAAGTAAATGCTCACATTTGTCAGGCATGGTTCGTTGCAGAAACCAGCTCTGTTGTTTCCTTGTGCCTTTGCTCATCTGTCATTGTGGCAATACATAGTGACATTTCAAACTGCTAGCATGGAAATAAGATAAAAAGTGTTTGGGACAACTGGGAAATTTCATTTAGACAGAATGTCAGACCCTAGTCTCCAGTGAAAATACTGTAGGTTTACCATGTCCAGCTTTGCGATATCATTTGATGTGAAATTAAATCAGAGGCCAGCCATGAGCAGGAGGGCAGTTGAGCCTGTTCTGTTTTAGTTTGTCATACAATTCTGGTACTCCTGATCTCCATTTCTTACAAAAGTTACAATATCTAAACAGTTATAAAGGTGTTTTGAAAGCGTGATTCCCACAGAAATGTCTTTTAATTCCTTACATTACCTTGAAGTTTGAAAAGTGTAAGTCTATAAAAACCTTTCTCTGGCCTTCATTGTTCTTGTGGGTCGAGTTCACACTGGCTACCAGTTATTTTGCTTTGCACTGTAACCTAACACTGGTATTTCAGGACAAATAGGCACCAGCGCGGCTCCCGAATTGGGTGAGTTACATGTATTCATAAGCCGTTCCATTCATTTCTCTGACACAGAAAAAAGGGTAGGGCTGCTTTCATCCCGCTGCCAACCCTTTTATCTCTAAAGAATCAAATTTCAGGAAACCTTTCTGCCTAGGTCAAAATTTCAAAGCTATCCTGTAATATTTAAAAAGTTTAGCATCTTAATTCTCATCATTTTAAGGGGAATGTTTCTTTTCCCGCTGTGAAGACAAAACAAAGCAGCCTCCCCAAAACAAAACAGAAAGCAATGAGAAAAACTGAAGCAAAATGCAGATTTGGAGATGTGGGGGTTAGTAAAAATGTGTTTAGTGTTACTTCACTTCCTACTATTCAGGACAGCACATTGTTAGAACTGATGCAGTGTTTATACACATTGTGGTTGTGGCTGTAGTCGGGGCTATTGTTGAAGGATGTTATACGGACATTTATCATAGTGTGTCAGTAAACCCATTGTAAAAACGTCCCGGCAGTTAAATGAGTCTTAGATTTAATGAGGCTGTAAGAAAGGACCTGTTTTTTTTACCATACTGTAAATAAGGTTCCTATAGCAATGTCATTGGGATTAACATGTAGATTTTTCTTTTGTTTCAAAATAAGAGCACTATCTCCATGAAGTTAGGCAGGGGATTTAAAGAATACACTTCCACAAAGCCTTGGAAGAAATAGTTCCTTGGTCACACTCCAGCTGCATAATGATACCAAATGAAGGTGTGACATTGTAAAAAATTCAGACCTCCCCCCCAAATAAACTAATAGTACAACCTAGGTAATAAGATCCTAACACTAATAAAATACGTTATTAATGGCTAAGTTATACCTTGTCAATGGCAGAAAAACCTTCTTTAATACTTTTTTAAAAGATACTGACTTAACATAGTTCCAAATTCGTGTGCTGCTTCATATGCTGGATTGGCTTTAATACATGTTTTTTAACACTGCTGACACTGAGAAATGTGCAAACAAGGCTCCTAACCATTATTAAGATTTTACCCACCAACATTTATTTGTCTTGTAGCTGTGAAAGAGCCATTTAAAGCTCCAAAAGGTAGACATTTGGGCCACGTTTTAGCTTTCTGTATTTATTTTCAATCTGACATATTTCCTGTGAAGTATAGGGGGGCATGCCTTATGTTTAAGTTAGAAAGTATGAAACTGTAGGAGGAAATAAATGTAATTTCAGCCATTGGAAAGAACATTGTCAACAGCCAGAAAATAACGAAGGGAAGAGTCTCTTAATTATTCTTCTTATGTTTCTTTTAGAGGAGGGGTGAATTTTTATCTGTAAAGCTGTAGTTTTGATGATACAGCTTTAAGCAAGTTCTCCCATCAGAGAAGCAGGTCCTGCCCTTCATGACCAGTTCTGATCCCAGCGCTACCGTTCTCAGTCCCCTATTTGTGCTCTTGGGGATTTGAATCCTGTAAAACCAAACAACTTGGAGATACAGTTTTTTTGGACATGGGTGATGTCAATGATCCCATCTCATTCTCACCAGTACCCCCAGAAAGGAGCACAGAGGAGCAGGGAAGGCTCGGGAGCGGGTCTTGCCAGCTTTAAGAGGAAGATCCAGAGAGTGGAGGATTCTGAAGGTAAAAAATAAGAAGAAAAAGATAATTCAGGATGAGGATATTTGCATCCATGGCAGCAGCCATCAACACAACAGCTTTTTTCTTCCACCAAGAAAGATTTTGACCTGGCCAGGGATGTGCATGTCCCATTGGTGTCGCAGGTTCCCCTCCCTTTGGCAGCTCATTTCCCTTCGGCTGCGACATTTGCTGCTGAAACCTTTCCGGGGGCATTGCTGGGGACGTGATTCTGAGTGCTTTATCCTATGAGAGTAGATTCCTGCAGCTCTCGATTTAGAAGGCTATTTAATGTTAGCTCTCTATTCATTTGGAAATAATGGTGTTGGGGGAAAAAAAATTAATTAAAATGGCTTCAGAAAGTAGTTAATTATAAAGCCTACCATGGCCCGAAGTATAAAATACATTGCAGACTGAGAAATCACGTAGGGGTGCATTACTAAAATAATTAATTTAAAATTTTACATATATCACCCACACAGCAAATGCCATGGCTGCTGCTAAAATGAGTCCAGTGCCCTTCAAAAACTGTGAGAATCTCTTCTTTCTCCCACTCACTCCCTTTTAGATGTGCTTGTTTTCCTCTTTACTATGGGCATGCTCTTCGTGTTAAGAACATCAGTTTTGTGGAAAGACTTTGCATAAGAAATAAGGTCTTCACCACGTTTATTTTAGCGTTATCATTGTGTTTTGTGGGGCTGGGGTTTAACTCGTTGAGTGCCTGATCTAACATAGACCCAACTGCTACCTGAGCGTCTAGTGCAGCCTCCGCGTTGATCCAGATCACTTAGAGTCAGCTCTTAAACTGGTCTTAGACCATTTGCAGTCCTGCCAGGCCTCTGAAAGGATAACAGTGATGTAGGGCCACATCGCTGGCCTTATACCACCATGGGATCCCATCAAGGTAATCCTTTAAATTCAGCATTGTTGTACCCAATTGAGCGTTTTTTTTTTTTTTGCTGGTGCCACCTGTGTTTGCCTATGTATGCCAAATAGAAGTTAAATATTTCAAAGCCTCACCTTTAAGTGCAGGAAAATAGCTGGTGGGTTTTGGTATTTGGGGGTGGAGGGGGTGGTTTGGGGTTTGTTGGGGTTTTTTTTGCTGTAGTTTTGAAGGAATGAGAATGTGTGCTGTGCAGGCTCCTGTTTTGTGCTCACATTTAAGCCGTACCTGCTCTCCAGTACCTATCAATATGCTGAGATTCTTGCCTCTTGTCAGTCTTATTTCTAGTTGGTGCAGGTTCTTGACATTCAGCGCTTTATCAAACATAGGCTGCTTGGCACCTATTACCACTGATCTCAGCATTGCTAATAAACAGCAACATCAAGGCCATATTTTCTGGTTCCTGTCAGACCAGTGCTTTCCTGGGTGAAATAAAAGTCCTATTAACATGCTCCTCCTCATTGGCTCTGACAGTTTGATTAATTAGGCCCCCTCTTTAGATGACCTCTGCACTGACACGACAAGGAGGTGAATATAAAATGAATAGTTTGCCCACATAATGGCCTACTGCAAGTTTCATGTTTTTATCAGATCAGGCTGGAGTCCGGGGCCTGTATTAAAACCTACAGTGTACAGCAATATACGGCTGTGGGTTATGAACCGCAGGCTTTACAACATGGTTAAAGAATTAAAACCAAACCAATCCTAGCCGTTCTGATATATTGACTTCTTCTCTAAGAATTAATCTTGCCTTTACTCTTTGGACCATACGATACAAATCTAATTCATTTACATTATCAAATAAAATGACCTTTTGTTTTCAACATTTTTTTTATTGCCAGAAAATACAGTGTGTTAACTCTGTGGTTATTCAGCCTCCCATAAAACACTAATGTAAGCCATTATTCTAGTGCCACTCTATTTAAATGTCAGTCTGCCTTTCTGTTATAAACCACCAGTTCATAGGCTTGTAACTCAGTAAAAAATTTACTTTAGGTCTTTAGGTGAGAACTTGGAATGTGAGCTCACGTCTTTTCTTTGGAAGTGTGTTTTTTAAAAATATGAGTATATACGATCCCAGGGCGTGAACACGCAATTGTGAACACGTAGCACGGCATTTATGGCACCAGAAGCATCTGGTCGTGCCAGGACGTTGCCCACCCGACGGTGCCTCTGCCTGGGGCTGGTGCCCAAGTAGGAGGCAGCTCAGGCTTTTCGTAAAACCAGGAGTTTTGACTGGTGGTCAATGAGAAAAAATATCTTCCCTACCTCTTTTCTTTTGCTGCTGCTTGCTTGTGCTTAATTATGTTCTATTAACACTCCCTTGAGGGCCATTAAGTGTTGGATGTTGCCTTGGAAAGATGTGGGGGCCAAAATCCTCACTCCATCTGGGTGAGAACTTTAAGGAGCATGAACAGCATTTTGTTGATGGGGTGGAGTCACTGGTAGTGAGGTAAAATATGTTGGTTTCTAACTGAATTTTTCATGTTAGTTCTTTTCACCAAAGAGTCAAGTTAGCTCTCATTCAGTCTGTGGCAGTCTGCATCTCCCACAAATCTCTTTGAAGGGACAATAGGAAGGTGGATGAGCCTAAAATTAAATGTTGTGTAAACTGACCTGCATGTAATCTGAGCGCCTTGTTTAATGATCTTGAAGCTAACAAAAGCAAGTGACCCATGCTTAAACAGATCCTTTTCAATTAAAGTAATGCTCCTTTTCCCTCTGTGAAGCCAAATGCTCTCTGCAGTCTTTTGAGCAGCTTCTACTTCATTTATGACCCTCATTTGTTGTTTTTTTTTTCTCAGTCTCTTCTGTCATTTTTTTCTTTGTGCTCATCTGTTGATCAAGTAACTGCATTACTTTAATTGATTTGCTAAATTGGCTCGTACATAAGACAGCTCCTCCAGGTAATAACCTGAAAATATTAGCTTATATTACTGGGATCATGTTTGAGAGCTACAGCAGCTGGAGTTTTCATTGGTTTTGTGAGTGCATCATGCTGCTTCTTCAAGTTATTGGTTGGACTCCTGACAGAGCAACAGGAGATAAATATATTTTTAGACATATACATATATATATATATATATACATACACATGCACAAGTTGTATGCATGTAGTCTCAGGTATAGGATTTTTGTATGTGTGAACTTTGTTTGCATACGAGTCTCCTGAGGTCGCCTGAGCTGAGTGAGAAGGTGTGATGTGCGTTTGATACCCATAAACACCCCCCCCGTTTCCCAGATTACTTTTGTTTTTTAGTTTCTTCATTGACAGAATTACAGAATTTGACAAATTAAGTAGCAATGGTTTTGGATGAAGACTGGACAGGAGTTACTAACTTTCCCTTCCTGCAGACCCCAAAGTAGGATCACAGTTTTGAGTAAAGGTGAGATTTTGAGTAGGCCAGATGTTAAATTTCTGCACAAAGCAAAGTCTCTAATAAATCACAGTATCACAGTATGTTTGGGATTGGAAGGGACCTTAAAAGATCGTCTAGTCCAATCCCCCTGCTGGAGCAGGAACGCCTGGGTGAGGTCGCACAGGAACATGTCCAGGCGGGTTTTGAATGTCTCCAGAGAAGGAGACTCCACAACCTCTCTGGGCAGCCTGTTCCAGTGTCTGTCACCCTCACTGAGAAGTTGTTTCTTCTCAAATGTAAGTGGAACCTCTTGTGTTCCAGCCTGATCCCATTACCCCTTGTCCTATCATTGTTTGCCACTGAGAAGAGCCTGGCTCCATCCTCATGGTACTCACCCTTTATATATTTATAAACATTAATAAGGTCACCCCTCAGTCTCCTCTTCTCCAAACTAAATGAAGAAATTGAACCAAATCTGCATATATTTTAAATAAATGACATTTCTTAAAACTTATAATTAAACAGTAAACCAGTATTATTGCTTAAAGTCCAGCCATGATATTTTATACCATACCTAAATAAGCATCGATTATGACTCTGGAAACTCTTTGATTGTTTTGGCTGTTTTCATCTGGTCAGCGAGGGTAAGTGACCTGACATGCAGCTCCAAGAATAAGCTGTAACGGAAGGTAGCGCAGACTTCAAACAAACAAGAAACGCTGGAGCATCCTGTGGCCTAATTATAACAAAGTGTTTCCATTCTTTTCTGTAAATTTTCAGAAGATTACGTTACCAGTTCCTACAATTAAACATCATGAGCATGGAAGGCAAATACATGTGAACCTCATTTGGTTTTCTTACCAGGCATTCTGGAAAGTTTCAGTTTTGTCTTGAAGAATGCTAAGCTGTGTTTTGAGCAAAACATAACTTAAAATAGCAGTGGTATTTATAAATAAACAGCACCACCTGGCAATAAACAATCTCAGTGTCTGATTTTAAATCATGGGAGTAGATAGAATTAATTGGCGTATTGTTAAAGGCTAATAGTGAAAATCATGGCAGCATTCTGTGTCTGCCACTCCATTCACTTTAAGCAAGTCACTTAGGCATATATTTTGGCAAATCTATTCTTGGTGTAGTCAGCCTAGTTCTCCGCAGTCCCTCTATAAACAGTGCTCTATCTCGATCATTCTGAGGCCAATTAATTACTACTTGCACTGGAAAGGATTTTTTCAAAAGCCTTTGAGTTCCTGTGATTGTGAGGCAGGTTTGTACTTAGTGGGGGTTTTTTTGCTTGTTTTTTACTTTTGAGAAACAACAAACTGCTTTGTTAACTCTGGAAATTAGACCGGGAAAAGCAAGGGGAACCGCGACATCCAGAACATAAGGACACAGAGACCAAAATCTTTTCATCTTGGTGCTACATGCTAGAGCATGGAGGTTACATGGAAAGCTCTAAAGCAGTGCAAACCCAAGACCTAAGTTTAGCTCTGATGTAAACCTGCTGTTTGAGAGACTTTATAATTCACCTTAATTTTGAGTCCTTTTTAGGTGCGTACTAACCATAGTGATTAAAAGAAATGGTGTTGGGTTTCATTCCCAAGGTGGCTCAAAACATAGATGTGACATCTAGTCGGCATTCCTGTAAGCATCAAGCGGGAAGAAGTCTGTTGTTTTCAGGGGGTTATTTTCAGAGAACAACAGAGTGAGAAAAATGTATTTCTTTCAGGTAGCCCCGCTGTTGCTTTTTCCTCCATCATCTGTGGTTGGGGTTTGCGCTCTGGCCTATCCAAGTAGTGATACCATCTGCTGTTCCCCTTCAGTTGTTAGTCAGGGTTGGAGCAGACGGCCTACAAGCACTGGAGCTGGTCCAAGGGCTGATGACAGGTGATTTGGGGAGGCTGTGGTCCCTCTGGGCAGCCCTGGCCTGCTACAAGGGCTCGGTGGCCAAAACTGATCCTCTGGGAGAAGAATCACCTTTCATGTTGATGTCATTAAGTTACACATATGAAGAGCAGTACAGGTTGCAGATGCAGAGTTACGTAAAGATGCTGAAACGCTACATAAAAATATGTATCTGTAATTCCTGTGTTTTGTGGCGTTGGCGTTTATTAATGAATAAGGGATCATGCTGTTCTCTGACCAGCAAAGCCTTTTGGAGGAACTACAGAAACTCTCTGGTGATGCTAAAGAATTCTGTTTTAAGTAGCATTTGAAAACATGCGGTTTCTAGAGGCTGTTTCTTAGGAGCAAGAACCAAATTCACCAACAGGGCAGGGAGGCATAACTTCTTTCAAGCGTTTTATTTGTTATGCTAATTCACACCTGGCAACGTTATTTTCACAATGCATTGAAATGTAGCTTGCTTGTTTTAAAGGGAGCTGTCTTTCAGTTAGTATTTTCCAAATGCTGCTTCTATAAATATATAAAATATTCAACAGAAATATACTGGATGTAGTTACACCTGTACAGATTTTGCTTTTTTACATGTTGAACACATGCATATGCTGGTGGATCAAAAATATGCCCACATACGTGTGTGTTGGATGAGAGGTCTTCCCTTCCTTTTTGCTTTTGCTTCACTTCGTGTTGTCGTTGCAGAAACAGAGCTACTAGTAAAACCCTCTGCCACATCTGAATGTGTTGGAAGCTTTATCAGTTCACATATCCTGCATGGATAAAAGAGCAATGTATAAAATTAATTCAAGATGTAATACAACTAGTGGATGCAGTGTGGGAATGAAGGGGAGAATGTGCCCGCTCTAGAATGAGAAGCAGTTCTGGAAATTGGTCCAGAATCGGTTAATTGGCCTGAGCTGTTCCCATCACCAAATGCACAGTGATGTACATATTGTATGGACCCAGCTGAGGCTGGTGGTACCTTAGACCAAGTCTGTCCTTCAAGCCATCCTGACCCATCCGCAGCACAGAAAGACGCGAGGTCTGATACTTCTCTTACTAGGCCTTTGTGGTTCTGTTCTTGTTAAAAGTAGAATGAAATTAGCCCTTGAGTCAAGTTTAAATTATTTTCATATTTTTGGGATATTAAAATATCTCCCAGATCTCATTAAGCAAAGCCCTAAATAAAATAATCGCAATACAGCTGGGGATTGGATAACCTCTCAAGATTTGGAGGAAATTTCCTCTTTGATGAGCAATTCAGCTCCTTGAGCAAAGGTTGCCTGAGTCATAAACCTTAAAAATTCATCTACTTCATTCTTCTCCTTTCTAGTATGTGCTGGTTTCCTGGTGTTGTCCCCTCCTCTGCTTCACTGTATATTCTTTCCCTGTCCTCAGGGGCCCCTGTGCTTTGCATCCTGCTGTCCTCCCTGTCTTGTGATCTTCCAGGACGTTGCTGGCATTGTAACCTCCTGCACGTCTGCTCCTTTGGCCTCAAGAGTCTGAAACGCTGGCATGTTTTTGTATGTGTCTTTATGCAACCTCCTTCTTTATTCTTTTTGGTTTTTTAAAGTCTTCTCCACAGAAGACAAATTGTGGTGCTCTGGTGTTGTTAACTCAAAATATGTGAACTGAGCAGAAGTTTTACATTCCTCCGCCAAAACGTACCACTAGCCATTCAAGACAGAAGATGCCAGTGGTTGGTATGGGCCATCAGAGAAACCAAGCACTGAAAGGTATCCACAGAGGTCCTGTTAATTAGATTTGGAGACCAGAGCTCAGTTGAACTGCAAGACGCATAAGGGATTGCTTTTCATATACTGTTTTCCGTCTGTATGGATGGCTAAAGCCGCACTTCTGTATCTTTCCCTATTTCAGGTCATAATCGAGTTCCATCCATGGAATATCCTGGATGGCAGCAGCTCGTTCTTTTACACTCTCAGAGATCCAAGCACATTCCAAGCTAAAACCTCTGTTGACCAGTTGGTACAATCTGAGGTAGCAACTGAGCACAGCTCGGTGCAAGGGCTGTTCCAGGTCTCACTAGCTGGTGGTCACAGGGTGGTTGATGCCACTTTCCATTGTGAAGGAGGCTGCTTAGTGGAGAATAGGCACCCTGTGGACTCTTTCCCTCCAAACACACTGGGGCTGGGGGGTTTGTTTCTCAAATATTTTGTCATTTAAACAACCAGCAAGTGTTTAGCATGCAGTTGTAGTATGTCAGTTGAGAGAGACATAAGACCTGCAAAAAAAAAAAAAAGCAGTCGCTGTTGAGGCTTCAGGTTTTTGTAACGTTGTAAAAATAGCAAGAACTATGTTTTCCAGACTTCCTGAGTCCTGTGCAGGGCAGTAATAAGGAGATATATACAGTAACGCGGCTAACACAATCAAAGTACTGGTAACCCACTTTTGTGAGAACTTTGGGGCTTCAAAGATGCAGGGTAAACAAAATCTCAAGGAACCAGACCCCGTGGCGCATCTTTTCGTTGCGTATTGTTGACCCCACTTCCTAAATGGAACACTGAGACACAGCAGGTCAGTGCTGGTGGGAATGAAATGCAGCTTGAGGCACCTGACTGTGCCTTTTACTGATAGCACATTACATCTCTTGAGCACATTTAGGAAATTATTTATTCACCCTTTAAGATTTCCTGGTTGTTGCGACATTATGAAAAAAGTATTTGACTATTCACTATAATAAAGAGCTGAGCTTAACAACAACAACAAAAAGCTTTTGTAGCATGGAAAACAAGTTTCAGAGCCTTTATAGGAGCTCTTGTATTATAAAATGTGCTTCCTTAATACATTGTGCACTTGCTCTGCTCAGCCTTTTGTTTCTGTAATGACACACGCTCTCCTCTGCCTCACACCACGGTCCCTGTCTGTTTATCCCCAGTGTCTGTGTATCCCCATGGTCCCTGTCTGTGTGTCCCTGTGGTCCCTGTCTGTGTATCCTCACTGTCTGTGTATCCCCACGGTCCCTGTCTGTGTATCCCCACTGTCTATGTATCCTCATGGTCCCTGTTTCTGTATCCTCACCGTCTGCGTATCCCCACGGTCCTTGTCTGTGTGTCCCCACAGTCCCTGTCTGTGTATGGCCACTGTCTCTGTGTCCCCATGATCCCTGTCTGTGTGTCCCCACTGTCTTTGTGTCCCCACAAGGCACGTTCTGCCCAGGGGCTGAATGGAGACGGGCACGTGTGGGCTGCTCTGCCCGGCAAACGTTTGTTTGGGGCAGAGGGAGGAGGACTGAAAGGCTTTATTTTCTGTCCACAAAGGTCACTGTTTTGCTGTTTCGTTTTGTTTTCCCCCCTTTGCGGTTTGTTCTTTGCTGTAGCTTTCATCTGCGGCTGTAATAGATACTTTGGGGATACGTCCTGTAACTGAACGAGTTGAGGAGCATGTATCCATGTCCTGTCCCACTGTTTTTGTTCTGTTAATGGAACTGTCTCCTGCGTGAACCAGCTCTGGGTGTTCAGTTTGAATGCTGACAAAAATAAAGAGCATTTCATTATTGTTACTAGTTGTGTAGAAGCGCTCCCTGCTGTGATGCCTTTTAGACACCCCCTCGGCTGTTGTCTTGTGCAAGGAAAGAGATTTTTGCCTCCTGTGCACTTTACTCATTGGATTAAAGATAAAATTGAAGCTTTCCATAAAGACTTGGTAGCCTTAAAAATGAATGAATACATGAGATTAAAAACCCGTGAGGTAATTTATTTTTTCTAATCCTGTTTAGAAGTAACGATTGAAATAAATGGATTTACTGGTGAGAGTAAAAGAAAAACCTGAATCTAAAAGGTCTCATTGTACATTTTCCTTTTGAATTGTTGAACTCTGAGGATCAGGTAATTAAATCCATGAGCCAGAGAAGAGAACGAAGTAGTAGGAGATACCATCCTTAAAAAATGTTAAAGTTCCAGAAGGAGTTTAAATGCCTGTATCACCTGGATGAACTTGGCCATGACTTTGTCTCCTATTTCCACATGTGACTGTGTTGCTTCTGAGGTGCGGTTGTGGTTTTGTGTCACAAAACAATGCTCCGTCACTGCACTTTTTTTTTAATGAATAGTAAAATGGTAAAACCATACAAAGTTGCTTTGGAGAAGAGAGATCAGATCATGTGCTGAAGAGGCAGCTCTGCCTTTGCACACAGATGGATTTGTGCATCTTGTCAGGGGGTTCTCCCAATGCCCCTGCAAAGGGGGGGAGTGAGGGTTGTTGGAAGCTCAAGATCCCCTCCTCCTTGGTATTATGTCAAGTGATGTCTGTGTCTCTCGCAGCACAGTGTGTGAAGATAATAACACAGCCTACTGCCCAAGCATTCTTTTAGTCGCAGAAAATGTAACTTCCAAGACGCCAGGTGCAGGGGGATCTGTGGGGATTCCTGCGGAGAAATGAAGAACTGACGGGGGTAACGATGGGCCAGGTGTCTGCCTTTCCGGAGGATATTCCCTGTGTCACATCTGGTGCCAGCGTAGCTGCCAGCCCTAAATGATAAGTTAGCTTTGCTGTCAGGAGAGCCGGGGATCAGGAATCAGCGTGATGGTTTGGTGGCAGGTGAGGGATGCTGCGTCGTGCGGTTCTGATGAGCGGAGGCTCAATTAGGTTCTCCTGGACACAGGCTGACACGCCGGGCAAGCGGGACCTGCATACAAGGGAGCGTTCTGGTCCGTCAAATGTAAAATGACAAAATCATTTGTAATCCCTCATTACTAATCCCTGTGGGTTTTATGTGCATGCCTCCCATGTGGCATTATTCAACATTATTTTCTTGCCAGCTACTTAAAAATGAAGTACACTATTAATGTGCTTAGGAGTTAATGGAAATCTTAAGCTCAGAACTTCATAGGAAGGAGAACTAGGTCAGATCTTAAATGTGGGGACTGAAGACTAAGTAGCCTTTACTAATTATTTGCACCTGATTGGAACTTACACAGGTGGATACAGCCCAAGTTCTTAATGGATGTTTCTTCCTATGTTTCTTCCTATACTGTGGTTTCTCCCAGTAAGTAACCAGCTCGAGAATGTATTGCAGAAGGCACGTAACTACGTGCACAGTTTTTTGCCTCTAAATTATTTAGAAGTTGAGAACGACTCTATTTAACTCTTAAAAAGGGCACTAATAGGAGTAAAAAGTCCCTATCTGATATCCCCATGGCAGGACGCTGCCTGCCCAGGCTTTGTCTCTCCCACACGCATCTAAAGTTTGCTGGGGGTGAGCAGCTCCTCACCTGTCCCCTCATGGGATTCACAGCACATCAACTCTGTTTTATCTGCGCTGCAACGCGGCTTAGTGCAAACACGGGGTGACCTTCCCTGCGATCTCATCTAAACCTGAATCTGTGCCATAAAGCTGCTTTTCTCTTCTCAGTGGTGTCCTGAACATCTCTTTCCTCTTGGCGTTCAGGCAAGGCCTGAGCTGCCTCAGGGGGCCGGTGACTCTCGGTTTGCATTTTTGGGGCGCAGCGCTCTCATTAAACATGTAGAACAGGTTCATGTTTTAAATGCCTGCACCCTAAATCCGTAATCCAGGCGTTCTTCCAGTTGTGCCATCTCTTCTCCCCAGTTTATTCATTTCGAATGAAAATATTTGGTGTATTAAAGAAGTACTTGACCGTATTTTCTGTGCACATGCGTCACATGGAAGGTTTCTGCAAAGTTTTCTTACAAGTGGATTCCCATGTGGTGCCTGTTAGTCACAGCTAATTACAGAGGCTGGTGAATGAAGAATATATAGGAGATCAGGTTCCTCTCCTCCTCCCCCAGTGCTTCAGAAGAAAATAAAATAGAAAAACCTGCAGACAAATCCAAGTTTTTCTGTGGCTGTAGTCTCTGAAGAGCTCCAGACACATCAGAGATGTGGTTTCACATTTCAGGTTTAACTATGGTGTAATAACTACAGTATTATCTGCAGGAGAAATGCAAGTGGGGAAAGAATCATTAATTGACAGAGAAAAGTTCAACCAATGTGCTGTGTGTTTGGTTTTTTAAGCAGCCAAATGTTTAGCCGAACCATTATTTTAACTTTTAACTGCAGCCCTGAAGGTTACGATTATCTTGATATGTTAAAACTTAGGAACATTATAGGGAAGGAAATTTAGATCTGTGTTTCAGAAAGGTCAATCACAGAAAAGCAGAAACACATGTGATTTAGCTAAAGCTGAGACACATGGTTCAGTTTTAATTCAGTTGCCTACAAACCTGTGAGGTACGCTGACCTTACTTTACCACGTATTAACTTCTTTAAGTGTTTCAGTGGGTGCAGAATAAGCCAGCAGTGAGAGGTGGAATTTCATTGCTACACATATGAAGAATCCAGAGCTCACATAAAACGTCTAACATTTAATTTTCCTGCCTTTTGTTAGCGTTCATCTGACAAGTCTGCTAGGTTGAACAATTTCTTGTGTATGTGTAGTGTAAGTACTAGCTCAGTAGGACTACATGGGATATGTCTATTATTTGTTACTAAGCACCAGTGACCTTCCTGCTCTTGTATTATCAGCGCCTGCTGTTTTCTCATGCTGCCGATGGTCAGGAATTCAGACCATACTTATAATTGGGTGTATACTCTTCAAAGTATTATCTCCAGAAAACAAAATAATTTAATTACAAAAAAATCAAACTCAGAGATGCAATCTCAGCAGGACATTTCCACTTAAATGTGTGTTTCAGGCTAAAAGAATGCATAATTTAGAGGGTGCAGGAGGCAGATTGCATAGTGAAATGATGTAGGGCTCTTAATGTCTCTCTTTTAACAAGTATGCTTTTCCTTAAGGTTGGTTTGTTGGTGGTTTTTGGTTTTTTCTTCCTCCAATTTTAATCTTTTATCTTCAGAACTCTCAGGAAGGTGGCACAAAATGATGAGGGCTAGGATAGGACTATCCTATCTGGAAAATGGAACAACCCAGTTTAAATCTGTTGCTTGAGCTCTGGGAAACACACACACGGATTAAAACTCTTAAAATCAGTACAGTCCTAACAGCTGTATAAAAAGTTGTTAGTAAAAGGTGTGAATATTATATTATCTCTTCAGAACAATTGGTCAGTGGACCTACCTGTTAAGGAAAGGTTTATTATAATATACCTGCATCATAATGATTCAGTTTGGGTGTTATACATTGAAAAACTACCCCTAGGAGGTCCACTGTCCATCACCATGTGCTTGGGTTGGTGGATAAGCTGGTGTTTCAGAACAAGATGCAACGGTGAAGGAGACCGAGGATCTCAGTTTTCCTTAAGAAATACTAAATGGGTTTTAAAGTATAAGGTCGCTTTAAAAAGTCATTGCGACACTAAATATTGTTTGATCGTGACCTCTAGGAGGCTTGGGGATTCAAAGCCAAGTTACGTGACAGTGTTCTGATATTACAAGTGCTAAGAAGGAGCAAGTTTGAGTTGTGTATAACAGCATGGTACAGCTTTACTGCTGGCCTGTAGCCCACCGGCTGCCTTGTGCTGCCAGAAATTGTCTCTTGCCTCCAAAAAACTTAAGAGAATTTTGTCTGTTTTGGTAGGTAACATGAGGCAGGAATTCTTATGTCTGAACATCCCCAAACTTTGGAAAAAAGTTTTAGTCTTAGACTTTTTCCTTTCTCTCTGTTGGATAAACACCCCAGGGCTGAATACTCTTGAAAGAGCAGAGACTATTAACCTAAACTCAAACATATATGTGTATATCCAAACCAGTTTGGTTTAGAGGCATCCTCTTCAACAAGGCTGTCTGCAAGTAATCTCTGAAGCACGGAAAGTATTTTAATTCAGAAAAATTGGAGAAGGGAAGGGATTTTTCTTTTACACTGATGCAGTTAATCTTATTTTCCCCCAAAGGACACCGTGGTTTAATGGATGGGGCTTTAACCTACCCAGAGGTCAGTCTTTGCTAGACAAGTGGAACCTTATTCCTGAGGGAATTGATATACTAATGACACATGGACCTCCCCTTGGTAAGTGAAACAAAAGCTGCGTGTGATTTTTTGCATGAGAATTTTACTTTTAAACTAAGCAAAATTAATAATGCTATAATCTATACTGTAATTGCAGCCTAACTCAAACTTACGGAAGAATCGTAAAGTGATGATTGGGATTAGCAGATATGTTGAGCTTCCTGGTATTTTTAAATAAAAGTTACATTTTTTTTCTTTAGCTCAAGCAAAGGAAGATCAAATATCTCATTCCATAGGCATTAGAGTTCTGCATTTTATTTAAGCACAGTATTCAACTGACAAACAGTTTCCAATCTCATATGATTTTTTCAGACATTGACTAAAACTTTTTAAAACATTTTCCCGCTATAGTGACATGTTTTCTTAAGGTTTTAGAGTGTGCACTCAGGGGTGTGTGGTCACATATTCGCCTTGATAATTTTCTTGGAAACAGCATATGTAACAGTATTTTTAAGGATATTAATTGGCTTGTAACAAATTTGTGAAGGGTCAAAATTGTTCTCAGTTAGTTATTCCTTACTCGAACTAATGTCAGATGAGCACAAGTATATGAACACATAACTTGTTTGTTCATTAATTAGTTGCAGTTTTTCATTTAGTTAAATTTTGCTTGCTTCGTAAATGTGAGCAATTCACTGGCTACCATTTCAATTCTCAACTTTAAGTTCTAAACTAAGTTCTGATGGTCTCAAAAAGACACTACCAGGATCATTCAGCAGAGGCAGGAGCGCTCAGTTTTGGCATATCTAAAGTTACTGAAGCCCACACTAAAACCATTTGAAAATTCCTACTATGTTTTCCCTGCCCTGTTCCCCACAAGATAGAGAAAAGCAGTAAACTGTATGTGATACTAAGGCACAGTGTGGCAAACAGTCTAGGGCCATATTTTAAATATTTCAGTTGGTTTTGCAACAACTAAACATCAACCTTTTATAAATATGGTTTATGGGGATAAGAAAGTGTCAATCTTCTCCTCATTACTGTTAGTAGACTGGGAATTTTCAGGATTTTGGTAAGCTCTTGAAATCCAAAGGGTCGCATCAACACATGATCACATGAAATCACCGACTTTTGGGGTACTAGTGAATATAAAATCAATAAAAACGTCTCAGAATTGCAAGGTGCCATGATAACCCAGCATTTAGGTGCTGCCGGGCTGGCTCAGTGCTCTCGTAGAGCTTCTCTGTGACCGCGGAGCCAGGAATTCGTGCATGTTTATGTTTCGTATCACAATTAAGAGCCAGCAATCTAAGCGGGGCAGGGGAAATACAGAAAGTTTTTGACCAGCAATGTACTTACCACTCCTTTTATATCCTAGTTACTCTTTTCGTACTACTTGGAGAATGTTATATGAGGATCTGCAGATTCTCTTTAATCTTACTAGAGCGACCAGCATGCTGTGTTAAAAAAGCAGAGATGCACCATCCCCTGACAGCGAAGTGCACCAGATATTGAAAAACAACACTTTTGAACAGCATTCTTTTAATCTGCTTCTTTTTCCCAAAGAAGCAAAAAACCCCACGAGCGTGGTTATAATGTTTCATGGGTGCAGTTCTAAATGGGCTGCTAATCCATCTGCTCTGAATTGGGTTCATATAGTAATACTGTGACGCTGCAGACACTAATGAGTGCTTTAATTGAATAAACGTACTTAAATTTTGGTTTTGATGGGGAGAATGAAGTTCAGTTTCAAAAGGTTGTCGCTGTATTTTAACTGCAGACACATATTAGGTGATACTACTATGCCTAAAAGGAGGGGGTCTAGCTCTCAGCCTGCATGGTAATATTGACAAAATACTGCTTTTAAGATTAGGTAAATATTAGCGGATGTAGAACCGTAACTGGACTCTCTTGTTTTCTCCAAAATTCGGTCAAGTTCATGTCACAATATGTTTTTACCACCTGGGATAAACTTGGCACAGGGTGTAATTACTTTAAAGTCGGTAGGACGGTGCTGCAGTTGGATGTGGCTCCTGATTTCCCATTTACTCCTCCTCATTCATCTTGCCTGCTGATCCTTATCAGTGCTAGTCCAGGCAGCCGACTCCTCTAATAACTGATGTCAAGTTTTGTGCATTTTCCCATATTTTCTGTAGGACTGACTGGCAACATAGTCAATTAGCACCAGCTTGTTGAAAGCTATTTATCTACATTGCTTGTTGGTGACCAGAGACTCAGAAGTAAGCTGACATTTGCAGACCGTGGCAGTTTGTGGGAGACTGTATTTTAAATCTTTGGGCTGACAGAGGTATCAAATCATATATAAGCTGGTGTTCCTGAGATGTTTTGTTTCTGGAGTGATTGTGGGAAGCCGGCTGCTTTAAGGGCAAGGGGAAAGGGAAGAAAAATCGGCAGCAGTGCCGGGAATAAATGTCCCAGGGTTTCAAGGTGGAAGATGAGTTTAAACCCATAGTTTAAAAAACCAAATCACATCCAGAAAAATATTAATGCGGATGAGGAAGGAAATTTTAAGGAAGACAAAGTGACAGTGAAACATTTCTTAAAAGCCGTTGTGTGCTTTAATGGGGAGGTTACGACTAGAGATAATGTAATAAACCTTCCGTGATTTATGACTTCCTGAAAGACTACGTGAAACCTTACCTGAATAGCGAAAATTAACCGTATTGATTGCGTTTTGCCTTCAGGTTTTCGAGACTGGGTTCCAAAGGAGCTGCAGAGAGTGGGTTGTGTGGAACTGTTGAACACGGTGCAGAGGCGAGTACGGCCCAAACTCCATGTGTTTGGTGGGATTCATGAAGGTAAGGAGCAGCTGCTCCCCTCTTCCAGCTCAGGCTGGTTTCAGAGAAGCGCCTTTCGATGGTGTGTTGCAAAGGATGGATAAGAGCATGTCGGACTAAAGTAGGTAGAGATTTGAGGGGAGCAATTGCACGCAACAGCACTTTGTAAATTTATGCCAGAATTAAAAAAGACTGTTTCAGGAGCATGTGCTACATTATCCACCTACATCTTTCACTGTGCAAAGGTCGTTCTATACAGGTTATTTGAAAGCAATTCAAATTTTGACAAACTTGGGTAGAGAAACAGATGAGATTCCCCACACTTGCATGCCAAAAATGAAAATCATCCCCATTATTCCAAGCACAGGAGCCAAGAAAAGTGCTAGAAAAGAAAAAAATCTAAGACAACTTACTGTCTCAGCTTACCTCCCATAAAATGAGAAAGGAGGGCATCTTGAGTCAGACATCAGGTGGAGAGACTGCCAGAACTCATTTTGCATACATTTCTAAAAGCATCCTGTAATATACAGTGCACACTGTGTATGTAACCTTCCAGCGGTCTCATCTTTTAGAAGAGATATTTCCCCACTGTCAGTACCAGAGCAGGCAGAGTGTGAAGCTTTGGAAACAATAAGCTCAGTTCGTGGCGGTAGAAGAGACAGAGAGATTAAATCCGTTTTGGAGATACTTAAATATTTAATACAATTTTGTAGCTTTCATGTGGCTAAGAGACAAACACTGGGAGTTCTGCCTGAGAGAGAGTGTAAGACTTTGTGACCCTAGAACTCAAAATTCCACATTAAATGCTTTATATTGTCTCCCCTGGAGGTTTCTCCATTGACTCTAATTAGGTTCTCCATAGGCTTAAAGATTTGGAGGACTTCATAAAAGAAAAATAATAAAAGGACAGCTTTCTCAACTAGTGGTGTTGGTTTTTTGAAGCCCTTGTGACTTCATGCAATGAGGTTTTTGCCTGGTCCCTGTAAATGAAGAGTTTACAATGGAAATATTGACATGACCTTAAGTATAGTGGCATGAATAGCAGTCTTTTTATGCACACAGGAAAAGATTGGATATTTTGTATAAATATTAATCCTTGCATATTAAGCAAATATGGCAAAACATGTAAATAGTCTACAGCATTTGTAGGCACATTGGATGATGAAACTTTTAGTTGTAATAGTGTTAAGTAGTGGGAGAGGAAGGTATTTTACTATACAGGATCATTATGATGAGAAAAGCACTGAGGAACCACATGCAGCACCTCTCATCTAAATCTCACAGGAAAGGTGGTTGCACATATTCAAAGTGAGTGTTCAAATATATTCTTACAAGAATGCCAACAAAAAAAGTTTAAATCCTGTTTAGTACTTAATCAGGAGACATGAGAACAGCTTGTTTCAGTACAGAAAGAAATAACCAAGCGTTAGGAGCGTGATCAACTCTGCAATTATTTCTCATCCAGCTCCAGCTGAGGTGAACACGCACCGCATTCCATTAAACGGCGGCTCTACACACATTTTGGTGATGCAGTTTTTTTTCCTGGTTGATAAGCAAGAACAACTGCCAACAAGGTTTTTCCCACCATGAGATGATCTAAATCAAAATTGCCAGTCTAAATAAATAAAGTAATACAGGCGGACAGTGCAGCAATTCTGAAGTGATTACTCTTTCTGATAGACACCGTGGGTAGCTGTATTTATCTTAGCTTTCAGACAGCAGTGATCTGTACTATATCATAATGGTTTAAAAGGAAAACATCATTCCCCTGCGGGTTAGCGATGGGAAGTTCTCTTCCTCCATGAAGCTCTGATTTTTTTTTTTAAATACATTTGGTGCCAAGTCCTTCCGAGATTTTTTTCTAGCTGCTTTGTTAGCATTCTGTGGATGTCAGCTGGAAACAACGGCAAAGCTTTCTC
Organism: Streptopelia decaocto; assembly: GCF_964273445.1. NCBI lineage: Eukaryota > Metazoa > Chordata > Aves > Columbiformes > Columbidae > Streptopelia > Streptopelia decaocto. Next base: position 61,956,395 of record NC_138661.1, read on the forward strand.
TCACCTTTTGCACTGGTGGAACTGGAGCCCCTGTCTCCTGATCATTGAGAGAATTTCTGCAAGAGCAGAACTTCTGCCTTCTCGGTATCTCTGTAATTTTTTTGTCATCCCTTTTCTCACATCATGTTTGCTGCATGAAGGCTCAGATGTGACTCTATTAATGGGTTGCTATAGTTTGTTCCACTTGCCCTAAAATCACTGGAGTGCACAACCCTCTGTTATGTCCTATTCATTTGCGTTGCTGGCCAGATGTTTAGAAGGTAGAGGACAGTCTTCAGCATCCTGAAACTGGTGCCATAGTGTTGAGGAGTCAAGTCCTTGGCATGCTGAAAACCCTGTGATTAATATTCACTGTTTCTTGCCTTTTTATTTGGGAACGAGTTATTAAGATCCCTTCGTAATGAAAAGCAGTCACATGTTTCACCTTCACCTCCATTTTCTGGTTAAGCTGAGGATCATCCATTGACCTCCAGTGCTTGGTTGTGTTTATAGCAGGAGATTCCTTTCCTCAGTCATGATTTTCACTGGTAGATAACACATGTATATATATATAGATATAAAGTAAATATGTGTGTGTGTGTATTTTTAGCATGCCAATGAGGTTTCGCAAGCCCATGTGAACACCAGTTTGGCAGCCCAGCGATGAGGAACTGGACAAAAAGGGCCAGCATGAGTGAAGCTCACTGGGTTCATTGCCCAGAGAGGGGTTTTTGTAGGTGCGACCAAAGTTACTTCTAAATGATTGAATGGTTTGGGTTGAAGGGACCTTCAAAGCTCACCCAGTGCCACCCCTGCCATGAGCAGGGACATCTTCACCAGCTCAGGTTGCTCAGAGCCCCGTCCAGCCTGGCCTGGGATGTCTCCAGGGATGGGGCATCCACCACCTCTCTGGCCAACCTGGGCCAGGCTCCCACCACCCTCAGCATAACACATTTCTTCCTCGTGTCAAATCTGGTCTTTTTCTTATGACAGAATTTACAGGCATGTAAATTGCAGCTCACTAATTAAGTAATTAGAAAAAGTACGTGTTTGGTTTTGTGGGTTTCTGCTGTATCCAATTGCAACAGAGGATTTTCCCCGGGGAAAATGTTTGGTTGGTCTTTGTGGGTTTCTGCTGTATCCAATTGCAACAGAGGATTTTCCCCGGGGGGGAAGAAGTTTGTACATAAAACAAAAGCGTGAGTTCTTATTTCCGATACACTACATTGTATTTTTTCAATCAAGCCTTTGTGGCAGCTTTCAAAAGCTCGTATCATTTTGAAGGGATTAATTTAATTTTACTCCCAAAGCGTTGATCCCACAACAAGCTTTCGGTGCAGCTGCCCACGGGCAGGATCGTTTCTTTACATTACAGTAAGTGTGACACGTTCTCCCTGCAGGTTACGGCATCATGACAGACGGTTACACCACGTACATCAACGCCTCGACGTGTACAGTCAGCTTTCAACCAACCAACCCTCCCATTATATTTGACCTTCCAACCCCTCAAGGATCATGAAGCACTACTGCACATTTGGAACTGGGGAAGGTCTATAAACTGCCATTTTCTAATTATAAATCTTACATTCTGTTACATGTTTGTTTCTCAATTGGGGGGGGTGGGGTTTGGGGAGAATTTGGGGGAACCACGGAGTTTTTGTTTTACGGTGGGTTTGGGGGGTTTTTTGTTTGTTTTGGTTTCAATTGCTGGTACAAAACAAACAAGAAGAAAAGTTAGAGGTTGTGCTTTTTGGAAATGCAGCATTCATATGAAATTGATAAACCATCGTGAAATTGTAAAATGAATTTCGTTTTCCAATAAATTTGCCATTGTAAATTGTTATAGTGTTCTCAAAAGGACAGCCAAGCTTTCTTTTAATAAGTGAGAGACCTTATTTTAATATTATATTATAAGCTAAAAGTAGGCAGCATTTAAAAACACCCAAATTTGCACAACTTATGTTATTGTCGGGGTTTTTTTAAGTGTCTTTTATTTTTTCTCCCTAAGTCTAAAAGTTAGCTTTTCATCTCCATTTATATCCATTGTTTTTAGTCGCACAAACAATATTTTGGGGTCCATTTACCTCTTGATACATGCGCATGTGCTGAAACTTGTTTCTATTTACAGTAGAATGCAGCAAGGGGGGAATAGACTTCTCAGTTGTTTGTCCCTCCCTCCTTTATACGTTAAAGACTGATATGGCCACGGCCTGTATGTGTTATCTACCTTTTATTGTTTGTTTTTAAATTATTTTAGCTTTAAAAGACTGGGGGTGAAAGCTGCAAAGAAGCAGGTATTTCATGCAGTAAAAAAAAAAAAATGTAAATGCGGACTCCTTTTAAATATGAATTTATATATATATGTATTTTTTGTGCATTATAACTAAGCTAGGATTTAATATTGCCAGTATAGCATCTGCAAAATTATGCTGTACAGCACATCTAAATTATGAAGGATGTGACACATTTTCCAAGTGCTCAAGGCCTTCAAGAGCCCGAGTTAAATCTTTGTCGTAGTTCAGGCATGTATAGACTCAAATGGATACAATCAAGCCTAACTAAAATAAGGCTTAGTTGTCCTTTATATTTAAATGTTCTTGTCTTTTTTATTTCCTTTTTCTTATTTTGCACTGTGTGTAAATGCAATCTCGCTAGCACAAAATATCGTTGCAGATAGTTATTTCTGTTCTGCCACTGTAAATGCTATTGAGCTTTGTTCTGTTTTATGTTACCTTATTAATGGAATTTAGAAAAGCAGTTGTTTCTTTAAATTTATTGTGATATTACATCTAGCGGCCTTTATATGCAAATAAAATTGCAAGATTTTTAAATACGCTTTTTAAGGGAATTTTGCATTTTTCTGTGGCATTAACCATTTGGGACGCAGTGAGAAGGGTAGGTAAGAACTTCTATAATTCTGAATAAATTTTTATCGCTTACCATTCATAGGATGTCAGTTGGGTCAATAAAGCACTCAGACTTCTCCTTCCGTTTCTCTGCCATCCATCTTTCCATTCCTTTTAGATAGAAGAGATTTTGTCTTTGGACGTTATAATTCAGTGCAACCAAGTTTGTGCAGTTAAGCCTTGTAGGGGACTATTCTCAACAACATGAGGAAAAATCGATGAGGCAGTAACCTTTGTACTTCTCACTGGTCATTAGTGCCGTTATTCAGGTGCCTTCTGCTCATCCACTGTGGGTTAAGAAATGAATAGTCATAGGTGAAATAAATCACTTCTTATTTGGATCTCTTCTCTGTTTTGTGGCTCCAGCAGGATCCATCACTGGCAGGAGAACTGCAGGGGCTGTGATTTGGTGTATGCCGGTGGAATGGCAAACACGGCAGGACCTGCTGGTATCGCTGCAATACAGTTAAGTGTATAGTGACAGAATCTGTTCAAAAATAGAAGTTATGGCTGCAAAAAATCCCGTTTCAAGTGTGAGAAGATAAGGCATTGTTTTCAGGAATCTGCACCTGCAGAAACGTGACATTTTCAGATCCAAATTCAGTACCGAATTATTTTCTGGGAAAGAAGTTTCTGTAACTATAAACAGTGTTGTACGTGGAATTTCTTGTCAGGTGTCCTTATGGAACAGACAGACACCTCCACTCTTCAATGGTGTCTGTCCTGCTTTGCTTGCAGTGCTGGTTATTTTATCAATTGGGCCAAAGGGAAAAAGTCACCAAACATTAGTCCTTCCTTTTGGATGTAGATGCAGGATCTGTCTTGTGGGGTTGTTTTCAAGCAGTGATGGGAAGATTAGGGACATGTTTTTGGCAACCACAGATGTTTGCTATGTTTGAGATGCCTGTACTTCCCTACATGGTGTTTTCTTGGAGCACATGGAAATTGTATATATAGTGCACCTTAGATCATCCTCTTTCACTGACATGTTGCTTGTTGTCGCTGCATAAGGAGGAAATATCTATCATCTGGGATGCTTTGTAGTGCCATGAACTTCCAGGCGAGCAGAGAAGAGCCGCTCTGTCTGGATCGCTCTCCAGCCTTCTGAAGGACCTGACTCCACTTTAGGTATCTGCCTCTAGTGAAAAATGTGTTATTCCTAAAGCAAAACTTTTAAGCCAGCAGCTTTGGCCCAGGATTTGCCTGAGTCCAGCCAGGAGTCTGCCCTGGGTAAAGCTGGTAGTGAGACAAGACCAGAAACAACACCTTGGAGAAGGAAAACCTGTACCAGACTCCGCAACAAACTATAAACTGGTGCGTGTAGCTGTAGATGTCCTAAAGGTCTGTATCTTTTGTTTTCAGCTGTTTGCCGTGTGACTTTTGGGCTGTGTGGTGCAGCAGGGGTGGTTCTGCACGGGGACATAGGAGCCTGGATTTGTAACAACAGGCTGGGACTCTGAGCTTCCGTTTAGGCCAGGATCAGGCATGGTCACTGCTTCAGCACCAGCTGATGTTGGTGCTGAATACAGCTGTTAATTTAGAGAAATACCTGATCTTCAGGGGCGCTTTCTAAACGTGCATTTTCACTTGGGTGTTTTTTCTCTCTGCCTCTGTCAGCTGCCCCGTCCATACTTCCATGCCCCTTCATGTTCAGCACTGAGCTTATTCTTCTCTGTGGCAGGATCTTTTTGATTATATTCCCTCTTTTTAATTTCATTCCCTAAATTTTCCTTCGTCCTTTCAGAAACTGATGTAGCTTTTTCTCTTCTGAGAAAGCTATCATTTCGGCTAGCGGCAGTTAGAAAAAACCCAGGAAAACATAAGCAGTTTGGCATTTTTTCTTTGTGTAGTCTTTAGAGACTTTGAAATGTATACGTGTCTGCCTTTGCTGTCACAGGCAGGTAATTTTTCCCTTGCTGGATGTCAGCCATATCTGACAATCGGGGTAAATGGGACACAGTTTGGTTTGAAGACGTTTGATTTCACAGGGAGGCGAAAGTGTGATGAATCTGCTGCTTTTCAAGGATCCTTCACTCCTAAAAGTAGCTCAGTATCTATATGCAGAATAAACCTTGGATAATAAGTCTTTCTCCGGGGTCTGATCCAAGCCCATTGAACTCACTGGAAGTCTTTCTATTGACTTCAGCTGGCTTTGGATCAGACACCTGGCATCTCTCTGGATGGGGTTTCTGTCTATTACTCATCCCTCCAACTGGAGGAGATGCTCCCTGGTTAACATGCAAGAACCTCTTGGCAGGAAGAGGCACCCACCTAGTCTAAGTGCTGAATCTTTCCAAGTGATTGATTAACAGCAGCGTAGTCGATTAACCTTTCTTCTTCTGAGAGCAGCTTTCATCTCGTCATCTCGCTGAGGCTGAAAGCAGTCAAGGCCTTTATCAGGGGAGGGCTGCAGAACAGGGTGTTCCCCAGAGGCGATTGGTTCCCAATTCTCTCTGCATAGTGAATTTAGTGAATTCAGCAGACCTTGGGGTCAAGCATTTATTAGGCTAAGAGACTGTCAAATCAATCTGGTCTACTGCAGGCAAGTTCTACCAGGAGAATGGGTTTTGCCAAGACTCTGTCTAAGTAATAGATTGATGAGTAACTCCTGGTTGAAGCTGCCTTTCTCTTTTCCATTTTCCGTGAATCAGATTTTTTCCCCTCACTGACACCAATATTTTCTCCCTGGATAAATTTTATTAAGGAAACTCCTGGAAACCATCTATAATTTAAGTCGCAGGGAGACTTCCAAACCCTGTAGCCCTTCCCTTTTGTGTTAAATTGACCCAAGGGTTTGCTTTGAGACCTTAGTTTTGACCATACCTGATTGAATTACGTTTCTGGAATTTTTACCACCCCCATCTCCCACCTTACCCACCCCCTTTTATTTTTTTCCTTAACTTTATCATTTCCAGCAGTTATAGACTATCGGGGATCCTGATGTTCCCTGCCCAGCATGATAATTTCTTACTGGAAAGTGAAATGCATTATAAGACTGCATGGAACAAAGCCTGCATCACAGCAGAGTATTTTGTCATTCCTCTATTTTGACATATAGATCCCAACTTCCTTACAGAGTCAGTCCTCTTTTGCAGTAACCGGTCTTTTATGCACCATCATTGTGTCTAATTTACATTCACCCGCTACTCAGATGAAATGTTGTTATGATCAGGCTTGATGGCTGTGTCACTGTCAGCCCTTGCAGGACACCCTGTGCACTTGTGCAGAAGGTCATGGCCATCAAAGCACCGACTGACCTACAGAAGGACGAAGAAAACGACTCTAATAAATGAGTGCAGCCTAAGAGCACCAAGGAAGGCTGAAGTTGGGTTCTAACATTTTCAACTTCAGTTCCTGTCGGCCTAATCGAGAGAAAATGCAAGGAGAAGTCTTAGTTTTAGTGCACTAAATCAGTTTTCAGTCACCTGTATTGATTTATTTTTTCCCCATCTAGTTATTGCTTTCCATACCTCTACCTCTGGCTTCAGCCAGCCAGTTTTGTAATGATTCAATTAAGATGTGGCTGTGAGGATACATTTTGCTTTGTTTTACCACTAAGTTTTTCTGAGGAAGCTTTCATCAAGCTCCGTTTGCTTTTTGTTGGTCGTAGAATAGAATCAAGAGAAGTCCTTCATTTCTTCTAGACACCTTTTCCCTACAGTTCTTATTACAGAGTTTAGTCACTTATTTTGTGCCTAAGGTTTACATTCGTGGGAGAGGGGCTGACAAAAACACGTGTCTCAGTTTAGGATAAATGAATGAATGACATATATTAATTTCTTCCCCAAACAGTGGGTAATATTTGTCTAGGTAGAATGTTCAGTGGTACAACAGGACCTGTCATCTTCATGAACTGAAGAGGAAGGACCGCAAGAGTCCTAGTTTAGATCAGACTTCTAAACTACAAAATGTTCAAAAGTTGACTTGAAAATATAGACTTATAAAGCAAGACACTTAAAAGTCTTCCTCAAACCCCATTAAAATGTATTTTTGTACTACTGTTTCTATTAATGCGGCTCAAGCGTGTCAGTCTGTTGCCCAGGGCTTTCAGTGATTGACTGTTAGAAAAGGAACAACACAACAAATATGCTTTTTTGTGTACTGTGCACAAGCATTCTCAACATTCACTGTCATGTGAATAATTCAGCAAAATATTTTTATTTTATTTATATTTTAGGGCAACAAAGATGCTGAAGGGAGTGGAGCATCTCCCTTATGAGGAAAGGCTGAGGGAGCTGGGGCTCTTGAGCTTGGAGAAGAGGAGACTGAGGGGTGACCTTATTAATGTTTATAAATATATAAAGGGTGAGTGTCAGGAGGATGGAGCCAGGCTCTTCTCGGTGACAACCAGTGATGGACAAAAGGCAGTGGGTACAAAGTGGAACACAAAAGGTTCCACTTAAATTTGAGAAGAAACTTCTTCTCAGTGAGGGTGACAGACACTGGAACAGGCTGCCCAGGGGGGTTGTGGAGTCTCCTTCACTGCAGACATTCAAACCCACCTGGACACCTTCCTGTGTAACCTCATCTGGGTGTTCCTGCTCCGGCAGGGGGATTGGACTGGATGAGCTTTTGAGGTCCCTTCCAATCCCTGACATTCTGTGGTTCTGTGGCTGTAGAGGTTCACTGCAATTGGAGAGAGAGTGTAACTTTTTGTTAATTATCTGTATATCTAGTATTGCCCAAAGTCAGCGTGGATCTGGTTGGTTTGGGAGCTCGTTATGCACATAACAAGGGATCTCCTGGGTACGGCTGAGTCTGAAGGGGCAGGATGCTGAAAGGGCAGAAGAAAAGGAGTCTCTTGGGTTAACAGATTGAAAAGTGATCAGCTTGCTCAGGATCACACAGATCTCACAGCCCTAAGAACTGAATCCACATCTCCTGAGCAGTGTTATAGGTCTTTAATCACAGTTTTAGATTTTGTACACTTTTCTTTGCAAATAGATGGAGAAACCAGTTCCTTTGTTACTCCAAGAACAATGCTGTTCTTACGAAAATCATCCCAAAAACCTGGACCACAGACTGACTTGTGATAGGGGACACTTCCAGCTAGACAGAAAACAAAAATCAATGCAGATTCCTGCATTTTTAATCAAACTCAAATAGAGGGAGGATAAAAAAGGTAAAACCAAGCTCTTGGTGACAGAACACGCAATCTCTATTAGACACACAGCAAAACTTCTATCAGTCATCTCAAAGTGTTAAAGTATATCTTATGTTTTTTCTTCAGTGGGCAAATAAGTGATGAATTAGCTTAGTTCAAACTCTCTGAAGATGATCACTGACATAGATTCTTTAAAAGGTCTGAAGCAGGTACACAATCTTTACATTGCTGTAGGATACAGACTGCAGCTCTGTCAGTAACAGCACATTGTTATTGGTTTTGTGTTATGAGGTATCTAGAGAATTTTGGAGACAACGTATTTGAGCATTGTATTGACATTACAAGGCATCTGGCTAAAGCCCAGCTCAGGCTGGGAGAGTGGCAGTTCCTAAGAGGAACTAAATTGTATTGATTAAAGTCCCCTAATCAACAGAACAACTTCTAGTACAAAGTACTATTGAATTTACTGTAGACTTAAAACCACAAAATACCAAGGCTTATTATTCATAATCAATTATACTAGATATAAAACTTTGAAATTCAATAGCTATATCAGCTTAAAATGAAACTCAAGTGGTTTATTTTTGTCTTTGATTTGGGTTTCTATTATCAAACTGAGGCCAGATTTTCAGATATCTTTATGTTGCCAGGAACATTTGAAAAATCCTATAGGGCACCCCATCACTTTGGTGGCATATAAGTCTTTCATCTTATAGTGTCTAGAAGTATGTAAAAAAAAAAATACCAGTTTTGTGACATTTCCTATGCAAAAATCTCAACCTGTTGCTCCAAGATTTCTTTGGAGCTACTACAGTCACCCATTAGACTTAAGCACAGTGGGTAGCTGCAAATAAAGTTCACTATTCTTGGTATAATGCCCTATAAAAAACAATCAGTGATGCAAATACGGGCTCGGAAATGCTGCAGCTCTGGTTTGCGTGACAGCGGCACTTCGGTCAAAGCTGAGAACTTCTTGACATGTCCCACATTGTAAGAGAGTCCAAGTCCATGGTAAGAGTGAAGTCCAAGTCAAGCAAGAATCAAGGAAAGCAAAAAAGCCACCAACTATGTTATTCTTACTTTTGGAGGAGCCACACGACAAAAATAAAGGCAACCAGCTGAAGTCACACCAGTGACCTGTGGCCAAACTGGGGATTGAACCCGTATTTACTGATCCAACAGCTTTTGCTGCTGCTCTGCTTCCCACAGCTTCTTATTTGGAAAGATCTCACAATTATGAGCCAGCTTCCTAGGCTTAACTCGGAGAAACAAAATCATTCAAAAACACACAAAACCATTCACATTAAAGCTATAATTCGAACTAATGATAACCGATGGATACCAGAAAGTGCATTCTAAAGATATACTGGATTTTCAGGCTTAAACACATATATAACTGTATGTGTTACAACTATAACTACTATATATAGTATATATACTATAACTACTGGCTATAACTACTGGAAATGTTAGACGAATGTTATTTTGTTAGTTACTTACTGAAATCTTTCTTCTTCTGATAAACACTGGGGTGTATCCAGGACAGGGAGGATTTCAAGACCATCTCACCTCAGATTTTTGACAGGGAGGAATGCTTGGTTTGGTTTTTGGTTTGGGTTTTTTTTTGGTTGGTTGGTTTTTGGTTTGTTGGTTCGTTTGTTTAGTTTGGGTTTTGTTGTTGGTTGGTTTTTGTTGTTTGTTTGTTTGTTTCCTTTCTTGCCAAGCCATTCTCAAAGCACTACTCCTTGGGTAGGCCTTAGTTGAAATCTTAAGCCCAGTTTAATTTGTTTCCAGACCAGCCTGTTGGACTTCCGTATGCTGGGCAGTAAATCTTTCCCTTAAACTGTGTTTTGATAGATGTAGCTCCCAGCTGCAAGGACACGCTTGAGCAGCGGGGGCAGGTGAGCGCCACGGTTGCTCTGATGATTTAGAGTTTGCCGGTTTCGATACGGAGCAAGAGGAAAGCTGCTCTGGGTCAGCACTCATTACCTTTGGTTTGGGATGTGCTTCCCCGGCACGGTGGCGCTTGAGGGGCTGCTTTGTAGCCACCTTATGAGGAAAACAGACTTTTCCAAGGAGCGAATTATCTGTCTGGAGCATAGTAACCAAACGCAGGCAAGCCCAGCTGTGGCTTTCATTAGTATCGTTTACAGGCCCGAATATTTGTATGAATGCCAATTAAGCTGTGGTAGCATTATTTGTCACAGAAAGCTTGGCTGTATAGCGAAAATACCTCAGTTTCTGTTGCCAGACAATTTGAAGATGACTTTTACTGCAATAAATCAGCCTTGCATGATTACAGAAACTGCGTTAAGTAGTTTCAGAACTTCTGTGGATCTGATTTAATGAGGCTGGTGATGCTGCTTATGCAGGTGAGGGATGAAGGACGAGGTGCTGTGAAATCACTGACGAAACAGCAAGGCCTGACGGGTTATAAGAAGAGCACTTCTATCTGATGGAATAACCTTAGAGACCAAGAATATGACAATGGAAAAAAACACTGGAAATGCGTTTAGAAGGAGATAACACAAAATTTACTCCCTCCTCCAAATATACATTCGAACAAGAACATCTTGTCCAAAGTAAGTTTGACCACCAGCAATCACAGCACTGATTTTAGAAATGAACGTGAAACATGTTACACGTGCCTATGAATCATCCTATGGATATATTTATATATTTATGTACTGAAATGGCTGTCTATACTTTTGTAGCCTCTAAAACTCAGCGTGTAGCCGTGCTATTGTGTATTTGTTGCCGTACGCCCAGGCCGGCGCTGCGGTGATGACCCGATCCATCCGCGGCAAGAAGCAGGTGACACGCCATCTAGGTCAACTGGTTCTTTTTCCTTCGAGACAGGATAGTAGCTCTTCACAGCAAATGAAGCCTCTCTAATCTCCAACCATTGTCCATTTACACATGAGTAAATAGGTTAAACTGTTCGTACAATGACAGAATCCTACCGACGAGTAATGCGAAGTGGCAGTAGCAAAACTGAAGAGCAGTCCGTTATTTTCTGCTCTGCAAAGTACCTGCCAGCAACCCCCAGACTGAGCTCAGTATTGGATAACGATCGAGTTAATGGCTGTGGGGAAATATGGTTATTCGGAGCAGTCTTGCCCTCATTCCTCCTGTGCTCTTACCACAGCCCTCCAGAGCTCAGCACAGAAACGGAGCGTTTTCCTGCGAGCGAGGACCCTGCCCCAACAGCTAAAGGGCCATAAGGGAGCAAAATGTGCCCGATTACACTGTGATTGTGTCTCTGCATAAAAGCAGAGTGAGTTTCATCACATAATTAGTTCTTATCTTCCTGCCTGCTTCTTTGGTTTGGGTGGTACAGTCACCTTTCAATCCTATGGCACGGCAGTGTGGTATTCTTCTAAATAAGCATTAAAAAAGTCAGTATTACTCTATCAAGCAGGAATGATTAACTGAGCTAGGCAATTTCTCATAATCCCTTACACTCTAGAAAGCTGCTATGATCCTATAATAATCACTGGACGTTATCTTTCCATTTGGGTGGTTTGTCCAATGTAATTCAGCCAGGACTTACGGCTCATCCCTACTGTAATAGGTCACCATATGCTTCACATCTGGTCCTACAAAAAAAGCCATATTACACATACGATGGCAACTATTTTAGGGGACAGTCTCCAGAGACCCATAAGTGTGACTAGCAGTCTTGACAGTTTAGCGGTTTTATTAATCAGCATTAAAACCTCATTTCACTGTTACAGGCATAATTACTACTAGTTCAACTGATTACTAAAATAAGGAGTTTCATGCGTTTTGTTGTTTAGCGAGCTGATACAGCAATTTTTTTCTAAGATGTAGGCACTTAAAGAAACCCAAATAAACAAAGAAAAAAGTCCACCACTTTGTCTCATCAAAAGTTGCTGGACCAAACTGACCCCATCAGTGATGGCAGAGCAAAAGTGTATTTAATCAGAAAATGAGAGAAGGATGTAGGCTGCTTTGTATGTATTTTTCCCAGAATTCAGATTGCCTGTAATATCTGAATATCTGCTGTCAGGTGAATATTTCCATTTACAGTTGGGATCTAACTCAAGCCTTATGTGAGAGGAGGGAAGGGGAAGAAGGAAAGGAAAGAAGGAAAGGAAAGAAGGAAAGGAAAGAAGGAAAGGGGAAAGGGGAAAGGGGAGAGGGAAGGGAAGGGAAGGGAAGGGAAGGGAAGGGAAGGGAAGGGAAGGGAAGGGAAGGGAAGGGAAGGGAAGGGAAGGGAAGGGAAGGGAAGGGAAGGGAAGGGAAGGAAAGGAAAGGAAAGGAAAGGAAAGGAAAGGAAAGGAAAGGAAAGGAAAGGAAAGGAAAGGAAAGGAAAGGAAAGGAAAGGAAAGGAAAGGAAAGGAAAGGAAAGGAAAGGAAAGGAAAGGAAAGGAAAGGAAAGGAAAGGAAAGGAAAGGAAAGGAATCTTCTCTTGCCTCACACATCTCATCCTGGAACCCACTGCTATTTAAAGCTTGGAACATTTTATTTTCTATAGGTTTACCATAGAGGACTGAGTAGAAGGATACAACACACATTGCCATGTGCAATTCTGTGCGTGTGTGTGTATTATTCTTCTCCAATGTCCTGAAACACTTTTCTTAACCTCTCATCCTCTAAATCCTCAATGACAGGGGGGTGTGCAGGGTGGACAAGTATGTTCTAGCTTTCAATAGTTCAATAGCACTGGAACAGGCTGCCCAGGGCAGTGGTGGAGTCACCAGGCCTGGAGGTTTTTAAAAGATGTTTAGATGAGGTTCTTAGGGCCATGGTTTAGTGCCAGAGTTAGGTTATGGTTGGACTTGATGATCTTGAGGGTCTGTTCCAACCAAAATGATTCTATGATTCTGTATTGTGAGACAGCTGCCTGCAAGAAGTCAGCCTGGCAAACTGAGAAAAATGTCCTTAAAAAGAGCCAGAGAATAATAATTTGGTTCCGTTCTCCATTACCCACTGAATCAGAATTCATCCTGTTGTCCACAACCCACAGCTGACAGCTTTTGCCTTCATTGGCTCCAGGTCCTCAACCTTTGGTAGGAGTCCCCTGTGACCCCACCAGCAAATGGGCCAGGAAAAGCAAACAAGCAAGATGCTTTTTTCTTCCCTGCTGAAAGAAGAGTTATTTTCCATCAAATTTAGTGACCATTTGGGGTTTCTGCCCCTCAGATTCAGTGTAGCAGCAAGGTAAATGTCCTGCCTTAACACCTGGCAGATAAGGGCTAATTTCCAGGTGGTTCGTTGTAACAGGAGATTTTCTATAAGTGCTCTGGGTATGTCCTGTGGGCATCTCCTCAAGAACAAGTAATTCCTTCAGCACTTGCAGCCCAGATTTCCCCTTTCCCTGCTGATGGGCAGAAAGTTGTTTCATTCTGCCAACACAAGAGTGAGCAATTTATTGTGTGTTTGGTGGGCAGCCTTTGAATACTCTGCATTACAAGCTATGATGTACCCACTTCAAATGAACTATGTTACAGCCACAACACAAGGAAAGACGTTTATCCCAGGCACTGCAATAGACTGGGTTTACTATATATCCCACTTTAAAATAAGGTAGATATTGGGGTAAATGAGTGGGGATGCTGGCCCAGAGCTGCGTCGTGAGGTCCCTTTAAAGGCCACCCGCTGTCTTTCCTGGCTGGCTCCCTGCCACGCTCCAAACTGGAGCAGGAGGCATTGGAAATCCCTTGAAAACTGTCATTTTTCGACCTGCCAAGAACTGTGATGCTAATCAGGGAGAGCACGGGAGATGTACTGGATTCTTTACATAAGCGGGTCCCCAGGGTTGAAATATATTTTAAGCTTGGGCTTATTTTTAGAGAGTTTCTTGCTGTTGTTGTCAAGCCTATGCTAAAGCAATTATTGCCTGTGAGGGTCACCTGGAGTTCAGTATTAAAACTTAGGCAGAGCAGCCTGCACAGACTCCGTGGCTTAAAGAAACAGAGCAGCTTCCTTCCCGCCTCTGCCTTTTTTTTCTTCTTTTTTAGTAAGAAGCAGGTTTGAACCCTTTTCTTTAATTGCATCAAGCCGAAAAACTGGTCGTGGTTCCCTGCTCCAAGAAGCCAGGTCCCTCCCCAGGTGCAAACCCTGACCTGTACCAGGGTGGCAGCTCCATCCTCCTTTTGCCTGGCCCCCCAGGGCTGTTGGACGAGCCACCATCAGGTTTCAGAGCACCCCACTGTTTTGAAATAGCTCTAAAATGGATGAAACAAGCAGTGGGTGCCGTCCCAGTGAAAGTCTGCAGCTTCATTTCAATTTTTCACATTTTCTAACTGAAACACAAACACTTCTCTTAAATAACATCATTTTTGCATTTAGACAAGTTAAGAGACTAATTTTCCTGCTCAGTCCCTTGGGTGGGAATTACAGAGTAATGCGAGGCAGCTGTTCCTGCATTTGAAAGCCCCAGGACTAAGAACTTGCATGGGGAATGGAGCCTGTGCTGGGGAGGCGTGTGATGAGAACTGCAGGGATCCTGGGCTGGTTGCTCAAAGGAAGGACAAGGATTTTATGAAGCTGTGTCAGAGCACTCAGGACATCCTCTCCACCACGGAAGGAGAACTCAGCAACCCAGGTTAGTACTACATTTCTTGTGTGAAAGCCACATTCATTGCTTTTCTCCCTGCTATAAAAGAGCAGAATGCACGTGGGGCCAGAGCTGTCCCAAAATGTGTTGTATTTTGACAGTTATGCTCTAGAAAAAAGTAGGATGGATGTAGTTATGTAGTTGTTGTTTTAGAGAGAGAGGAAAGATTAAAAAAATACATAAATAAACAAAAACAAAATCATCAAACTGGTTTCTTTGACTAATGCACTTTTTAAAAGCAGATTATCAGCTGCTGTGAATTTGAACGCAGGGCTGGGGAGCTAAACTGCTTCATTTATAGCAGCTGCAGGTGGAGAGCTGCTTTACCTATGTGTGGTTTTTTATATGCATGTATTTTTATATGAGTGTATACATACAACATCGTATTTTTTCACCTTTTTATGTGTCTGTGTGTATATATATACACCAAAAATGAAAGCACATTGATGCTTTGTACATTGACAAAGCATTGTACGTTGAACGCAAAGACCTATGGGGAGAGGCTGAGGGAGCTGGGCTTGTTTAGTCTGGAGAAGAGGAGGCTTAGAGGTGACCTCATCACTCTCTATAACTACCTGAAGGGCAGTTCTAGCCAGGTGGGGATTGGTCTCTTCTCCCAGGCAGTCAGCAGTAGGACAAGGGGGCATGGGCTTAAACTCTGCCAGGGGAAATTTAGGCTGGAGATTAGAAAGAAATTCTTTGCAGAGAGAGTGGTCAGGCATTGGAATGGCTGCCCAGGGAGGTGGTGGACTCGCCGGCCCAGGAGGTTTTTAAACTGAGATTGGACATGGCACTTAGTGCCATGATCTAGTCAATGGACTGGAGTTGGACCAAGGGTTGGACTTGATGATCTCTGAGGTCTTTTCCAACCCAGTTGATTCTGTGATTCTGTGACAAGCACCCACAGGTGTTAAGGCAGCTGGTTTTATGGGATACATACACACACACAATTTGAGGGCTGTTTTCATTATACTCAACCAGGAGGATTTTTAATACCAGGGCTCAAGAAGTTGTAAAAGAGATTTATTTTCAACTTCTCTGTCATTCATGCAAAATGCCTGCTCATTGTGAGCTTAAAGAGTTGTGATTATAGGCGATCCTCAAGACAAACCTCTTAGATAATATAGAGATGCCACAATTTTCATCACAAAGGGATTTGGTGAGGTACTATGGTGCTGCAGAAGAGCAGGTACAGGTGATCCTGCACCCAGTGGAGTCACAGGTGTTGCTGCAGGTCTCAAAACTGCAGGCAGGCTCTGGTGCTGCTAATACTAGCCAGGCACAAGGGTTTTATTGAGTAACAGAAACAACATCAGAATTCTGATCCCAGCTTTTGATGGAAATTAATACATTTTGTTCTCTGATCATGATTCTCATATTTAATAATGAGAAGTGTGTGTACTAGGTGAGCGCAGCAGGATCAAAATAATTTCCTGATGAGAGACCGAGGCCTTCAGGAAAGGGTCAGTCTTTACTGCCTGTGAGGGCGCTGTCAGCATAAATAATTATCATGAACTTCAACTTCAAGCAGTCAAACTTCATCGCATTGAAGGCGCCCCATTAAATGCATAGATTGTCCTTAATTTGATCTAGTGCAGTCAATTCCTTAGGGAAAGAGAGGCTGAAAAAAATCAATACAGCGTGGCAAAGGAAGCCGAGGTGTCTTGGCCGTGTCTACCAGAGGAAGTGGAACCATCGAAAGATAGAGTTTGTCTCGGATCTGCTGAGACACAATGGAGGTAAAGCTTGCTCAATGTGATGCTCCGAAGTCCAGTTCCGTTTATTTATTTATTATGTTTTTTAATCTCTACTCATCACTTTCTTCAGAGGAGATAGTGAAATACTAGACATTAAAAGGGAAATATCCTGGATTTGTGGGCAAAACTAAAATTGAAATATAACCCACTAGGGTTGAGCTTTAATTTTCATCACATTTAGACATATTTAACTATATGGCTGGGACCTGTACAAATACCCCTTCGCCACGAGCCCCTTTTCCTACCCTATATATATCCTGCGCTGTGTGCCTCTGTAACATTCCCTGTTATGACTGTTATTAGAGGGCACTAAAGATTTGCAATAATTGGCACAGATTTTTCCATTAGAACGGCTTTTATCTCTCATGAATTAAAAATGACCCTCTGTTACCTTGTAGTTATTCTTTTAACCAAAGTTTGTATTGGAGCATTTCTAAACAAAAGAACAGCTTGTGGTAAGCAGAGGGGTTTTTTTGCTTCGTATTTTGACCACAGAACTGTGGGAAAAAATTAACTAAAAAAAACCCCAGAAAAATTAATTAAGCCAAGGCCATTTATAAAGTAAAATGCCTTTTCATTGGAAAGCTCTCAGTACCTGCCCATTCACAGGAGTGGGGATCACACGTGTGCTTCAGACACCCGAGTGTTCTACCAAAAAGAGAATGAGAGAAGTTTCTTCTGAATTGCGCCTCCAATAACTAAATTCATTTTGCGTCAGAGATATTGCAAATGATATAGAGAAATATTCTACAGAAAGATTTCACGGTATTTCCCTTCCTCATTGCTGGTTGAATCTGGGTAAACTCGGCCTAATTCAGAGCAGGAATAACAAGGCCTGCTCGTTCAAGTGGGCTTCAGTGGACCAAAGGTGCCTTTTTCCTACTCGTGGGAGGTAAAGAAAGAAAACAGGCTTTCATATCACTGCAGCCTTTCCCCTCCAGCAGGTTCAGAGTGCACGCTTAAATCTGCGAAGGGATGGTGCCCAGTGTTCCTTGTCTTTTCAAAATGAATGAGAAAAACTTTTAGCTTGCTCGTCCCAAGCAGCCACCTTTTTGCATGGCAGAAAATGGCTTTTGACTGACTGACATGGCAGGTGCCGCGGGAGCCAAGACAATTCTGCATTTCAACTGAATGTTGTCACTACCAAAGCCTATTATCTAGGGTAATAAAGTTTAAGATTAAGGGGATTCTGCATGTTTGTGTTATTCTCCACAAAGCTTATCTTCTAATAGACCAGCTGCTTTATTGCACTTCACCCACCCCTTCTCATTGTATAGAGAAGCCACATGTGTGAATGGGAACGCGCTGAGGCAGACCTTGGCTACCAGCTGGGAATATTGTATCACCCTCAGACTCCATCTGGGAGTATTAAGTTACCAGCAGTTGCCAGCTGGGAACATCACATCTTCCACCTTGATCAGCAAAGCGCATCGCATTGTTGTCAGGCCTGTGCCAAGACCATAACCTGGTTGCGTTCATGCTCTTCTTCTTCATGACTTGGGTGCTGCACATGCAACTGGCCCCCCATGGCCATGCCTGCTGTGTGCTGGAGATGCCAGTGTTCCGATGAGAATATCTCCTCATTCTGTTCTCTGGCGTATGCCCTTGGAAAAAGAATGTTAAACATCTGTAGCAGAAAGTACTCAAGTGAAACTGCCAACCATTCATCACTCTGAGAATTTATGGATGTCTTTCCCTCAAGTTTTAAACCTTGCATTCACTGAAGGCCACAACATTGAGATATTATTGCCGCATATCTTATAACAAATGGACTCAACTAACCTTGGGTTTTGGGGTGGAGGGGCAAGGAGAGATATTGTGTGTCACTGTCTCTCCCCCTCATATTCAAGATGCATTTTAAGAAATAGCGTCTTACCAGGATAACATCCTGCCTTACTCACAGCATGTGGGAATGCTAAAATAATGTTAACATTTCACTTCTGATCCAAAGATCCTGGAGTGTTTTGGAGGGACAGAAGCGGGCTGGAGGAATGGGAACCCTACAGTATTCAGCAAGGACACATGGGAAGTGCTGCACTTGGAGGAACTAACCCTGTGATACAGTGCTGGGGAGCAGCCACGCTGAAAAGAAAGCGCTGGGTCATGGGGGCAGTGAGCTGGCGATGAACCAGCAACATCGGGGCTGTGTTAATGCACAACCAGCCGCTGAAGGGATGAGACCCCTGTCCTGGGCACTTCTTAGACCCCCACCTGTAATATTGCATCTGGTTCTGGGGCCTCAATGTACGGAAGATGAAGAAACTGTGAACTACAAAAATGATTTGATGTGGCTTCTCTATTACCATCCAATTCTGCAACAGGAGCACCCTTAACAGCCCCCCCGATAATGCAATGGGGGGAGTACAATAGTGTGTCAACCCCAAAGTCCCCGTCCTTCATTCAGGGCACTCAATATCAATCTTATAATACCTTATATCTCCAAAATGAAGACTACAGCTGACAGTTATGGTCTTTGGGGATGACATTACCCTGAATTAGCAGATAAGACTACCCTTAACTTAGAAACCGAGTTGTCTTTGGGATTGACATAGCAAAGCCAGAAGAAACTGTCTTGAGGTTTGAGAACAGCTTCAAATATCACTTATTTCCATGCCTGATTCAGACACGCTATCTTCATATTGGCTCAAGAAAACAAGCACATCGAAGATCAATATACTTTAGGGAACAGCTGGGAGGAAGAGAAGAAGAGTAATGGTGAGATGATTCTCATATTTCTCAGAGGCATATTAATATTTCCTTGGCCACAAAACATAGATCATAGGTGGTTTAAACTTCAAAATAAAGTAGGTCTTTGTTGCAAGATGCGTAATGCTTGTGTGAGCTGAGAGACCTGCCGGGATCTTGAACAGGTACCAAACTTTTATTGGGAAAAAAGGGGAAAAGAGTGGCAACTGGGAGCCCAAACAGTCCGCATGGGTGGGAGGACTCAGGCTCTTCTTCTGTTCTGAAACATTTGCAACGTTAATACAGAAATGCAGGCAATAATGTGCCTTGCTCTGCAAACTCAGAGCCATGGATAAAAAGACTGGGTGACAATTAACCAAATATCAACAAAAAAGCCAAAAGAATATCAAACAGGAGATTTTCACTTCAATAATTCGCTTTGGGGAAAATATCTAGCTGTTCTGACTAGAAACTGGGATCAGAGCACAGAGTGTCGATACACTATAGTGACAACACCACAGTTCACACTCCTGTAAGCGGCTTTATCATAAGGCAACAGCACTTAATTTAGCTCTTAATAAAAAGTGTCAGAAGATTAAGACCAAGCTGAAGATTTCTACTGCCATCCTGGGATTTAGAGGTTATGCTGAAGTCATTAATACAACCACTATTTGAACTCTTTTGATCACCCAGTATTAAATTCATCCATAAGCGCATAAATCCTAGGAAGCAGGAAAGCAAAGCTACCCAGCATCGACGGTCCTTTTTCACTTGATTTTCTCATCATTGCCTGTGGTTGTAACATCTTCCAATTGTCTCCTGAACTACATAAAGAACCAATACTACAGCCCCTCCCGATAAAATGCCATCTTAAATTCTCTCAGAAGCTCCATTCTCTTATTTCAGACTCACAGCATGCATTGAAATCCCAGAAACCTGCTCTACTCTCAGGTTTTTGGTGAAGGACAGTCCCTTTTGTTTCATGCCGTTATCGTGCTAGTGTGTACAGCTTTTAGATTTACCCCTAAAGAGTTTATTCTGTATTTTATTATGATGCTGAGTCCATGGCTACAAGTACTTATCTGCTGGCAGAGCTGATTTAACAGAGGTGTTCTGGCTTGAACATGCTGCCGTAGTAGGTCTGGTTGTAGGTTCCACGACCTTATTCCTGTGCCGTGGTGATAAAAAACAAAGCCTTTTTTTCCTGTTTTTTTTTTGTTGGTTGGTTGGCTTTTAATAAAAATGGGTGGCTAACATAAAAACCACCCTTTAAAGTCAGAAGACCTCAAACCATTTATTAAAACCAAGTCTACGGTGGAAGTGGACGAGTTAGCACGGCAGTCAGGGAACTCCAAAAGCAATTTTTTGGATGTTGTTTTAGAAGTTCTTAAGAAACATTTCTGAATCAGACAAAGGATTATAATAATGGTCCTGCTGAGTTGACACTGCCTGCCCACAGCAGCAGCTTTTAAGACAACAGCCACGTTTTCTTCTGAAAGCAACTCAATCATTAAAAGAAAGACCTCCAGAACATGCCGATTTTCAGAGAAACAATTCCTCTAATTATATTTTCTATTCTACTTTAAAGAGTATTTGGATAAAACTGTCACTCCACAATATTATGCCTTTGTTTCATATTGTCTCTTTTCACATCCTTTCCTACTCTTAAAACAAAGATTCATATGAAACCTCTATTTACTATTGCAGAAAAGTGTTGTTTGGGTTATTTTTGTTTCAGTGCCCCTCACTGCGGCACTGACAGCTCAGGTTAGATTACAGGATCTCTTTGGAGGTGAAATGGTCTTAGTAATGCTTTTGACTTTCATTACTCAGCCAGATTGTGGAGTCTATCAATTATACCCACATTGACACGCTGGTGAATTAATTGGTGCATTTGACAAGGACAGCTATTACCCTGTGTTGTTCTGTCAGCTGGGTTTGATATCAGAAATTTGTCAACCTTCCCCTTTACATGAGCTGCTGAGGAACAGTTGAGTAGATCAGGTGAGGACATTGCAAGACTTTTTTATTTCCCCTTGTACAATCTCAACAGCTAGTGACAGCCTAAACCCTAAATAAAATCACAGACATTCATAACATCAGTAAGCAAACCACATGCCAGACCTGCACTATAAAACAATCTCCTGTCTGAGCTGACAAAGCATTCGAGGAGTCAGAAAACTAATTTCTTATCAGAAAAGTTAGCACCTTTCAGTAATGACTTTCTACGCGTCCTTCAAGCGCCAGTTATTGGGTGGAAGTATTTTAAGTTTATCTGAGTTTGGGCATTGG
Source organism: Streptopelia decaocto (assembly GCF_964273445.1). Taxonomy (NCBI): domain Eukaryota; kingdom Metazoa; phylum Chordata; class Aves; order Columbiformes; family Columbidae; genus Streptopelia; species Streptopelia decaocto. The sequence goes on from NC_138661.1 coordinate 61,977,704, forward strand.
CGGTTACGAGACAGCTGATGACTTAAACTTCACTTCGCTCAAGATCAGGGGCAAGATTTGAGTTACAGTTGGATGTAAATAGCTCTGGGCACGGAGCACCTTGCTGGAGAGCCGTGCTGCTCACTGCCTACTGCCGCCCCATTTTGACACCACTCCTCATAGCTTCTCACTTTCTTTCTTTTCCAATGGCTGCTCATGAGAGCTTTTCCCTTGCCTTTTAAGACCAGATTAGAGAATTACTCAGAATTTTAACAAAGAAAACTACATGCTCCCTCCTCCAGAGGGAAACACTTTGGTCCCCAGTTCAATGAGGGATCATTCCTTTCTCGAGGAAAAGCAAAAACCAAGCCTTGGCTTTGCGTCCTCCGCATCCCACCGATGGGCACTGATGCTCTTGCAGTTGCAGTCCCTCTCTGAGCCTGATGGGACAGCAATGAAAATAAACTTATTCTCGCAGCCTAAAGCAGCTTTGAAGCGAACCCTCGGACATGTGACATCATTAGGTCTAGAATTTAGCAGCAGTCACGCTCAAAAGTTAATTGGTAAACAGTTAGCATATGTTGAAGCTATTAGAGAGTCAAGACTTACAGCAGCTCTGTAAAATGGAATAAAAAAGGAAGAAGAAAAAAAAAAAGAGCCTGAAACTTCCTAATTCCCCATCTCAACAAACAAACAGCTACTTGGCTTTCCAAAGGCCACGTGGCAAATTGCAGGTGTAGCAGGGAGAGAACCAGGTGCTTTGGGACAGTCCTTCAGCCACAAAGCATGTATATTTTTTTCATTGAATAGAATGATTTTATTTCTTTTTAAATAATAATAATCATCTGGAGAGCGGGTTATCGGCATCCCTTACCATAGGAACGCAGACATGGATGGACTTTCAGCTGAGCTCTGAAGGGGACTAAATCCACATGGAGACTGGTGTGTGTGGCTGGTGGCACCATGAGAGCAGAGTCCAAGCCTGACAGGAGGCCTCTCCAGGAACTGCTCAGAACTTCTCTGGTCCTGTATTTTGGAAGACAGCATGCTCAACAGAGCTCAGCTCAACAGAGCTCAGCTCAACGGAGAGCTGCCCAGAGCTGCATGAACTGGCCAGCAAAGGATGTCTGAGTCTCCAGCCCAACACTTTCCTTCAAAGCAAGTGAAGCATTTGTCTCCATGTAGAGGGTCACTAGAAGTCCTTTCTCTTACAACTCTGGTTCCCTTCCTTGAGAAAACATAAGGAAGGGGAGCTGTTCCCTTCCACCCATTAGCCAGTAATCCCTGGGTTAATTGTGGGCCTTGATGGATTCCAGCATGAGCCGGGTGGTGAAGATTTCAGCAAACTCTGGCTATGCCAAGAGCATTTAGAAAGGTTTATTGGGAGACACCTAAACACCTAAGGGGTTAAAGCACAGTGGCTCGGTGGTAAGGCTGAGGGAGCTGGGGCTCTTTAGCTTGGAGAAGAGGAGACTGAGGGGTGACCTCATTAATGTTTACAGATATATAAAGAGTGAGTGTCAGGAGGATGGAGCCAGGCTCTTCTCGCTGACAACCAATGGTAGGACAAGGGGTAATGGGTACAAACTGGAACACAAGAGGTTCCACTTAAATATGAGAAGAAACTTCTTCTCAGTGAGGGTGACAGACACTGGAACAGGCTGCCCAGGGGGGTTGTGGAGTCTCCTTCTCTGCAGACATTCAAAACCTGCCTGGACACCTTCCTGTGTAACCTCATCTGGGTGTTCCTGCTCTGGCAGGGGGATTGGACTGGATGAGCTTTTGAGGTCCCTTCCAATCCCTGACATTCTGTGATTCTGTAAGAGAGCAGGAGGATGGAGGTCTCGTTACATCCATGGCAGTTAGATGGGTAGGGGTTTTTGCACTTTCCAAGCCTCTCCACACTAAGAAGCTTTTAAGACTGTGTTTCTTGATATTACTCTTGCTGCTCAGAAGACCAAAAAGGACTTAATTTTTAAATATGGTCAAGACCATGGCACGGTGAAGCATTGTTTCCTGGATAGTGCTTGGCTAAAAGCTTCAAAATGCCAAATGACCATATTATCATTAGATCTGGAAATTACTGATCTTTTAAAAAGATAAAAATGCAGCCAGGTTTTTGATAGTAAGTGGTATACAGTAAAGATTCAATCATCCAAAGCCTGGTGAAAAGGTATACAGGAACTGCTATTACAGTGTTTGTGACTCTGTTGAGGGGAAATAGCTGTAACCAGCTTATTTATTTTCTGTAACCTGGTCACACGTTGGTGGATGGCAAATTAATTTTGTCCAACACACGGACACATGGTTAATGACAAACTTCTTCAGTCCAAGAAAAGTAAAGTGAGATAAGTAAAGGTCTTGTTATAACACATTGAAAAAACTAGCAGAAGGCGATCTGGCAGGCTCAGTCCCACAGATTCTTGTAGGAAAAATTTGCCTCATGAAAGTCAGTTGTTCCATTTACACAACCGGGGGCTGCTCGTGTGTGCGCGGGATTCCAGAGCTCAGCTGCAGGGCTGCTGCCCCGGAACGAGCTCTGTGATACCGTAAATAAACGGATCCCTGCATGCGTTCTTATTCTGCATTTCATCCCAGAAAAACAAGATGTGGGAAGAATGCAAGCGAAGCAGCTTGCTGCTTCTTTCTTCATCCGGCTGCAAGGCTGGGAAGTGATAAATTGTTTGCAAAGAGCTAGAGATGTACGATGGACAAAACATATCCCGATCTCTTCAGGTGTGGTGATATCACCTCTGAATTAAATGGATTATTTAAAAAGATGATTCAATCAGCGATCAGAGAAAGCTGCGAAAATTAAATGCAGTTTAATGGTTAAAAATTTCCATTTTTGAGGCACTGCGTTAAATTATGCAGCCGTACATCAAACTAACTTTCAAGTCAAAGTGACCTTTGGTTAAAGTACATTGAAATAATCTTAGTTTATGAAATATCTGTTAGGGGAAAAAAAACCCAACATGTGACATACATGAGTTTTGCCATTACAGATACTCATCTTACTAAACTAATAAATACAGCCTTGTAAATGTTCATTAGCAGCAAAAGAAGCCCAGGGATACACACAGACAGCGTGATCACACTGAAATGCTGAATTACCTGAGCCACAACTGCAGGAGTATATTCCTTTTAGAAAAAAGAAAAGATGGTCAAGTAGACATGGATGGTAAGATTACCCTTAAAATGTTTTACTGTAGACCTAAAATAGCTACCCAGCTTTTTTTTTTTTCTTAAAAAAAAAAAAAGAAGAAAAAAAGAGTGAAGAGGAGGGGGGAAAAGAGAGAGAACATAATTTCAAAACCCTTAGCTTATTTTTAATTTATAGCCCTTGGAAAAAAAATAAGTGGATAGCCCAATCATTTATATGCCTGGGCAAAAGCAATACATCTATATAAAAGTACAGTGATATATTTCTGTTGCTAGTTTAATGTGCTGCTCTGTGCCCTGCGTGTTCTGATTCATTGGAGAGCAGCAATCATGTCGACAGGAGCTGTTCTTCAGTTCCCATCAGCGACAACTAAAGGCCAATTCAAGGTTGTGGTGGGGTCATGAATCTCACATAGTCACTGATAGAACAATTTCCCTTCTGCGTGACACCGTCGGTGGGACACAGAGGGAATATATACGGCAAGGACTGCTGCAGGTATGTCTTGTTATTCCCATCCCTCCTCTCCTTCCCCCCCTCCTTTTCTTATTTTTAATTTTTGTGTTGTTAACAAGGAGCCTCTGGGGAATACAGAATCCGTCAGTGGAAAATAAGAAGAGGGGAAAGTTCTAAGCCTTTGAGAAACCAGCATACTCCTGGCCTCTGCGCTGGGCAACTCAGCAACATCAGCTCAGTTTGAAAGCTGGATCCATCCCAAGAAAATTAGAACTGTATATCCCTGCCAGTCTTATAAATGAAAAAGATGCTGGACCAAACTCTGCAGTGATTTCACCTCTGGTTCCGCACCCTTTGAATTGGATATAGAGGCATTTTTATCTGGATATATCCCCACCAGAGTCACTATAATCTTGCAGTATGAAAATAAGTCTTGAGTTTTGTCTGACGCTATTGTTTTTGCACACTGAAGCCCGTAGATGATCCTTCCAAGGGACTTGGCACGAGCTTCGAACAAGTCACAAAAAAGAAGAGCCAACCCCCACTATAATTTCTGCCATACATGTCCCAGGGAAAGCAGATTTTGGACCAGATGAGTAATATTTCATTCTCATGCTGGTATTAGTCATCCCGAGATTGTACAGATAATACTGTGTGGCTCAGCCCTGCAAATGCTGACCACCGGCCATGGGGCTGGTGTTGAGGAGCAACTGCATTGCAGCTGGTAGGAATACCTAATGCAGGAAGCTTCACACCTCAGTTCTGCAGGCTGTACTGTTTTCTGTCTTGCCTATCGGAAGCAGCAGACTTGGTAGATGTGGTTTTGCAGACTTTGTTACAAAGAGACCACATAGTACTACAGTTCATTTGCATTTAATGTTAAAATGATGTTAGAAAGAGCTGCAGACCACCAGTTCAAAATCTAAAATAATCAGCTGCAGCAAGGTGCGTGGTTCTACTCAATGCTTTTTATTTCCTATGTATCAAAAGCCCCAGTTGTATCTGCAGTGAATATGGATAGGTCCAGACTTTTCTTATGACCAAATTTTCCTCCCTTGTGCATTATATTCCTCCACACCTGGAGCAAGGCTGCGCTGCAGAGGTCTCTGGAAAGGCCATAACTGAGCTTGACCTCTCTGAGGCTCAAGTTCCCCTTCAAAAAGCTGTGCACAGAGGCCTGAAAGGACAACAACCCTTCCTGTTCACACAGATGCTGTTTGATGTGGGTACAGGGAGCTCAGGGGGTTAAGATGCTCCCAGGTCCAGGCTTCCCCTGCTGATACAGATGCAAAGATGGGGGAGAGAGAGTTGCAGCAGTCCCAGAAATCATGGGGAGCCCTGAGATGATCTCTGATCTCTTGGAGATCTTCCCATGTTTCCCGTGAACATCTTGTAAATGAAGTTTTGCCCTTCCTTTAAAGTAAGACAGCTGCTTCCTTCTTTTAAGCATCTTCAAAGCTAGATGAGCCCCTGTCTGCCATTCCCCTTCGATACCAAGAGTTTCAATGATAGTTTACATGGAATTATAAACACAACATAATTTAGTTATTGAAACAAAATCTGTGTCCTCTTCCTGTCTTTACTGCTCTGGCCTTTAGGACTTTTCAAGAGCATTGGCATTTCACAGCTCGTTGTTAGGAAATTTAAATGGCTTAAATGGCTTGCATGTCGGTGTCAGGACCCTTGGGGGTTTCACGCGGGTTGTGTGATGGAACCAGCACAACCTCAAGCCCAACCGAGGCCTCAACACATTCAATAACATTATAGAGAATTCGGATGGTGTTTTGGTGGCATCCCAAGAGTCAGCACACGGGGTCACAATCACATCCCTTGAACAACTGGTAATGTGAATAGGACCTTGGTGGAGGTTGTGGTGAAGGACCTTGCTCTGAGCACTTTTAAATCGGTGGGCAAAGGTGTTGGGGGAGGTCACCTGCTCTCTTGTGGTGGTTGCTTTTATGGGCACTGCTCATACATCTGCTTACACACACTGATATTAAAACACAGACGGTGAATGAGCTAAATTGTCCCTTTTTCTTGGCCAGTGATTCTTCAACAACACGCAAAGCAGCTTTGCCTTTGCCTGGATTTGGATGGGTCTGTGAAGCTCCAGACAACCTTCTTGGCCCCAGAGATGATCCTTCTTGGGCTGAGGCCCATTGGCGAAGCCTGAAAAGTGGTAGTGGGTCTGTGTATATGCTGGGTTATTAACTCAAACTGAGAGCCTCAAAGCCCAGAGTTGTTCCACACTCACCAGCTGCAAATGCTAAAATCACAGTGTTTCTGGGAAACACTTTAACCAAATGAACAGAAAGCTCAAATCTAAAAATATAGCTGTAATTTACAATTCTCTTTAACAGAATTGTATTCCCGCGCTTGTTGTAATCGGAGATATTTATAGACAGTGTATAAAAATGGACTGGAAATTTGTGTTTCTGAATAAAAATGAAGAGCTGTAAATGGAAAGAAAAGAGGTTGTGCAACAGTCTTGCTGAAATACAGGCTTCCCCTACAACGTCCCATCAAGAATTTTAACTCTTACCTACTAACTGTAGACTGGCTCAGGCTGTCAGCTGTACGCAGCTGTGTCTAAGTACAGGTTTCCTTTTCCACTCTTGTTTATACTGTTGTAGTTGCTCCTCATCAAACTCACTGCAGATAATATCACAGCATGCATTTGAACTTGAAGATGAAAGCACGTCTTCATCTTTTTACTGAGCAACTTCCATGAGTGCGTGTGTGGGCATCTGTCACACCTCGGGTGAAGAAAATGGAGCGGCATTACAGTTAAAATTCAATTTTTAGCCTTTCTTTGGGCAGAATGTTTTGCCATATTGATTTCACTTGTGTTAAAAATTCCTCTCTGGAAACGAGAGGCTTGGATCTGTCTCATTATTTTAGATTTGAGCTGGCAACTCAGTTAGTATTGAAATGACATACACACAAATCACATTTCCTGTGTTACAAATAACTGGAGCAAAGCGAATATACCAACATTAATAATTTACCTTATGAGCTTAGCTCGCTCTTTCTTTTCCTTCCTTCCTTCCTTCCTTCCTTCCTTCCTTCCTTCCTTCCTTCCTTCCTTCCTTCCCTTTCCTTTCCTTTCCTTTCCTTTCCTTTCCTTTCCTTTCCTTTCCTTTCCTTTCCTTTCCTTTCCTTTCCTTTCCTTTCCTTTCCTTTCCTTTCCTTTCCTTTCCTTTCCTTTCCTTTCCTTTCCTTTCCTTTCCTTTCCTTTCCTTTCCTTTCCTTTCCTTTCCTTTCCTTTCCTTTCCTTTCCTTTCCTTTCCTTCCTTTCCTTTCCTTTCCTTTCCTTTCCTTTCCTTCTTCTCTTCTCTTCTCTTCTCTTCTCTTCTCTTCTCTTCTCTTCTCTTCTCTTCTCTTCTCTTCTCTTCTCTTCTCTTCTCTTCTCTTCTCTTCTCTTCTCTTCTCTTCTCTTCTCTTCTCTTCTCTTCTCTTCTCCTCTCCTCTCCTCTCCTCTCCTCTCCTCTCCTCTCCTCTCCTCTCCTCTCCTCTCCTCTCCTCTCCTCTCCTCTCCTCTCCTCTCCTCTCCTCTCCTCTCTTCTCCTCTCTTCTCCTCTCTTCTCCTCTCTTCTCCTCTCTTCTCCTCTCTTCTTTCTCTTCTTTCTCTTCTTTCTCTTCTTTCTCTTCTTTCTCTTCTCTTTTTCCTTTCTTTTCTTTTTTTCTTTTCTTTTCTTTCTTCTTGTCTTCTTTTTCCTGGAACTTCCACAAGCAGATTGCAATTTCCTCCTATTTATTCATTATTCCAATTCAGTCAACAATTTAAAAGAAGATGTTTACCTAGCAGATAGCTTGCATTTTTCTTCCATTCTCACCACTCAGTATTAGTGACAAAGTGTTAGTCACAATCGTGTAACTACATCACATAATTTTTGTTCCTCAGCTAAATAAAAATGTAAAACTTCTGGGAAAAAGTACTGTCCATGTGTCTATATAAAACAAATTTCAACGGTCTTATCTATGGTGCCTGAATTTTATCTACATTCATTCTCACAACTCAGCTGCTCAGATGTTTAGCGAATGATCATTAAAACAGGCAAAGCAGCTTGATTTCCTTCTCTGTAAAGAAGGAAAATGCCTTTTCTTTCCTTCAGCAATTTTTAATTCCTGCTACTCATTTCTTCCCCTTCCCATTACAAATAAAAGGCTACTGACACTAACTGGTTTCTAGCTGATTTTTATTAACTTCCTAGAAGTGGTCCTTGGGTTTCTGCAGATCCATGGGCCACAAGTGGAGACCAATACTAAGCCTGGTGTACCAGGAGCTGAACAGTAAGTCTTTTACTGTCCTTCCCACTTCACATTTTGCTTTCATTTTTCTCACCCAGGACAAGGTTTTCCATCCCTTTCTTGTTATTTTTTATTGTTAATTTCTAATCTTATCCTCGTTTATTGGGGGTTAAGGAGACATGAAGCCTGAACATAGAAGCTTAAAAGTTACCAGGCAGACCTTTGCCACTTCCCCCAGTTTGAGTTTCAGGTAAGCATTCAGGTGTTCTCTCATTCTCAGAAATCCACAGTATTGTGATAGGATTTATTTCCATTACAGCTGGAAAGACAGCATCTCACCAGCCCCAGGTCCTTACCACATCATGCAAATCCAAGCAGAAGACCAAATTTGACGAGACACAATCCTCTTGTGTGAACAGCACAAGGTTTTTCATCAAGCCCTGTTGGCTGCGTGGTTCCTGTGACATGAGCCACCCCGCTGGCTCCTGAATATCTCTACCTTCAAATGAGAATAGAAATAATAGAAATAAATATACAAAGACAAAGAAAATCTGTCCTGGGAGGCAGCGTTACTAAAGCGTACTTAGGAGAGGTTTCTCTCTGCTGCCTCTCTTTGATGATAGCATAATTTTCAGCTGTCTGCCACAGCGATCACGGAACGTGGTCACGTTGCATATGGAACCTGCCGACTGCTCTGTTAGACACCGTGACATTAAACATACCCAGCACAAGCACTGAGAGACCTGCAGTGGGAGATGGAGTTCTACCAAAAAATAATCATCACTTATGGAATTAACGAAGTAAAGATGCGACGCCAGGTGACAGCTGTATGCAAACTGCGGATCTTCTGTTGCTAAAGCGTGAAGGGCTGCTCTTTGTGAGAGCGAGATGGGATTCTGCAGCTGTACTTGGCTGCCCCATCAATAGGGTTTGTCCACAGCGGCCACCAGCTGCCCCAGCAAGAGCTGTTAGATACCTCCAAGGTCTGTCCCACATTCAGCTGGGCACTTAACAGCAGCTGCTGGATCACAAAGCACAGATGCGATTCAACCGTGCGAGAAGACGTCATTCCATGGAGGATTTCAGCTAACTGGGTCTTTGATGCCGCTAAATGAATGTAACGGTTTTAACACCAGTTTGCGCATGTAGAGCCCTTAGAAATAAGCGTTTTTCCAAAGCGGAGCGGCAGCGGGAACCAGGATGTGCGATGGCAAGGTCTGCAGCTGGTGTGTGGCTCTGGGAGGGCAGGGATCTCCCCTGCTCAATCTGTTCCGCCCATGGAAGCGCAGCCCTCCTGCCGCCGTTTTGGAGGAGGCAGAATGGATTTAGAAAGCGGCTGCTTATTGATTTATAGCCTTTACGCTGGACATAGCTTTTTATTAAGGAAAGCAGATACTCAATAGTGTTAACTAGTAATGGGAATTGACTTTTCACTAATTGCACAGAACCTGGCATTAATACACTTTAATAGAAAATAGGCCTGTGCACTCCGGATCAATCCAGAAGTTTTTCCTGACCACGCTACAGATAAAGGGCTCCAACAACAACACCATGGCTAAATAAGACATTTTATTTATTTATTTATTATTCCTCCCGTTATTGAGATAAGGATATATCTCCAGGGAACAAGGGAAACGCTTGAACTCAGCTGCTCTTCCACTGTTTGTTTGCTCCATGGAGATTGTTGTTTCCCTGTGTGCTATTCTACCTCATTCACCGAGTTTGTACATGTTGGACCTTTTTGTCTGCCTCAGGTACTGTGGGATGCAGGCAGAATAAATATCCTGGAAGTACGGTTGACATTAGAAATAAACTGATTTATCATTTAATAAATGTAAATAGTGATAAATATTATTATTGTTCTGATTATAGGCTTGTTTTAAATGTCGACATCATGAAACAAATTCTCCATGCGTTCAGCTTCACCTGGTTTCTCACTAGAGGAGCAGAAGGGGATTAGCAGCTGTGCCCTCCCCAGCCCTTCGCCAGCCCTCGCTTCAACTACTTGAGAAGTTCCAGCTTCCACCTTGCTGGGTTTCTCTCTTCTTGCCCAGAGAACAAGCAGCCTCTGAAGTAATTCTCTGTGAGAAAAAGGCTGGTGGTTGTTAAAAACCACCTCAAGGTAATCTCAGGTGTGCAGCCCCCAGGGCTCCGGAGCTGGTTGCTCAGAAGTCCCCATGAGTTTGTGGGGTACAGCAAAGGAAAGCTGGTGTGCTCAGTTACAAACACCACGTTTTTCACCCAAGAGTTGCCACTAATTTTAAACATTTAACAAAATACATTTTGCTCCTATTATGCAGTTTACATTTATTTTGCACTCCTGTCAGCCACTTCCATAAAAAGTTGAAGACAGAGAAAATAAGATGAAAACTCAAGTGACTGTCCCCTTGAATCTCTTGTGGAAAATTAGAATATGTGCTCTCACAGCAAATAGTGGTTGAAAGTGGAGCAAACTGGAGTCCTGGACCCTTTTAGGCACTATTACCAGTCAAATAAAACAGCTAATAATGAAAGATTGCTGGTTTATTTCATGCATTTAAATAAAATAGATTGGAAAAAACCTTATTAATGCTTTGTGACACTCGAGCCTTATACCTGGAGACAGGTTCCTACAAAAGGGCAGGTTTTTCCACCAGCTTCAGCTTTGTAAAGGGTGCAAGTCCGTGATTTCAGGTGAATACAGTATGAAGCACCATCACCTTTAGAACCACCCCTCCCTTAGCGGTTATTTTAGATTTCCCTTCAGCCTCCTCTGAGCCCAACAGAGAAACAAGCCCCGTTCCCCAAGGCAGTGACACAGGGGCTGACAAAGGGCAGTGCTAATTGATGCTTCATGCTAGTTAATGATGTATGGTCGTGTCATGAGAAAGTCATTTTTAGGTCCCCGTAGTTTGCACAGCTTGACTTCTATGGCCAGTCTCGCATCAAACAGACCCTGAGGAGCCGGGATGCAGCAACGCTGTATTTCTCCCCATAAAGGTGAAAGCAGCTCTGAAAAAGGGATCCCAAACTATAAAACCATGTTACGATACTGCCTGTAAAACACTGCTAATATATTGTTAATACCCTATCCTGCAGTGAATTTGTGCCATTATTACTCAGTGAGAAACACACCTATACTTGTCTTTTCATAATATTGAGTTTATACGCAAAGAGCCACTCTACTAGTAGTGCCTGACATTTGGTTTCTTCTGGATACCTGCAGATACGCAGAGTAATTTGCCTCACAGAAAAGTTTTATTTAGTAAGACAGGACCTAGAAGTGAAAGGGTAATGATTTCTGATCGTAACCTTGGCTTTGCACTTCTAGTAGTTATCCTTTAATTGCATCACTCTATTTGAAATAGAGTTGTAATTGGAAAAAACCCAACAATTTGACAGTCCCTGATGCATGCTCCGACATGCATTATTTGCTTTTTATTCAAATATAAACGTTCTCCACAATACTATCAAAGAAAGGGGAAAAACAAAGCAAAATGGAAATGTCAGTAGCAATCTCTGACATGTGAGAAGCATCATCAGCTAGTGCTGGATGGTAGGCAAGGGTTTTCTACTCACTTTAATAAAGAATTCAAATTGCAAAATTAGCAGAGGCAGAGATGTAAAGGGGGAAAAGAGCTACTGCTCCGTTACTCCAGGAGCTCGCTCTGTTGCACATGGTGGTACCAAAATACCCAACCAGCTACAAGCCATGACTGGGTGATGAACGGGTCTTTCAGGTTGCATTGGAGCACAAGATGCAGGAGGATAATTTCCAGCCTTCCAGTCAACTACTGAATAATTGTTAAGGCCAACAGAAATCAATGAAATGCAGGTTCCCTTCACTCATACCCTCCAGGACAGAACATCCACTTAGGTGGAAAAGTGGTTTTGCATCTTTCTTCTCAGCTCTTCTCTTCAAAGAAATCCACTCCAATTAGTGGGAACTTACACCATATCATTTGCACCTTGTATTTCTGAGAGATAAACTAGTTTGGCTGTAACAACTACATATACAGTCCTATAAGCACTTAATGTACACACACAGCTTTACACAGATTTGGGAGAAGTAAAAACTACCTGATGGGGTTCAGGATCTGAATCAGCCTTAGACCTCTGGGCGCACTGTGCCCCAAAATAAAATGTAATTATCTAAAATAAGTAAATACATTATGGATACGAAGTTAGTGGGTTAGGTTCTGTCATTCTAAGGAAAATATATTACTTAAAAATGAGAAATCAGTATATGCCCAACCAGTACATGAGGAAAACTGTGGCTCAGCATGTTACCCCAGTTTGGGATGGGGGAACCAGCAGGGATGGGGGTGCATGTGTGTAGAGCTGGATGTTGCAGTTCGCTCCCACTGGAGGAGGAGGAATTGCAGACATCTTCTGCAGTGATTCCTATGATGGATGTCCTTTGTCAGCGGCCCTGCATTCTCATTTGCTCCCCACCAGATCTAGCCCAATGTTTTACTTCAAAGAGTCAGCAGTTCACAGGCAAGGAATTAACACAGGGGAGTCGTAAAGCAGAGGCACTTGGCACAGACAAGGCTGGGTAAATTGTGCCTTTCTGGTTTTTTGATAAAAGCAAAAACAACCCCAAAACACCACAGTAGGAGGAAAATCTTCTCTTGAGAAAAATAAAATTCTGGGTTTGCCTAGAGACATAAACAACTTTAATTAGTGTAAGTTAATTACTCTGTGCTTTCTACCCAGCCAGTTTATTATGACCGCATCCAGCAGAAAGCATTTGAAAAGTCGTCTATTCTTCTCCTCTGCATTGGGCTGCCTGACCCTGAACCCAAACGGGAAGCCCAAATATCTGAGTTCAGACCCAGGCATTTGGCACTTAACGTTGCATAACGACTTCGGCTTCTCCAGACGTGGTTGTTAGGGGACAATCCTGTAAAGGTTACCCAAATATTTTATTTTGGGATCCCAACAACAGAAGGTGATTTTATTTCGAGCGTACGCTGATGGTTGCTCTGAGCTGCCTTCCCCCGCGGCTTCATAAGATCTCGGGCACAATCTCTGCTCCTGTGTCGGTGCAAAAACAGGCGTAACAGGTGATAGTCAATGGGGTCTTTGTCCAAACAATCCTATCAGCTTCAGCATTTTATCATGACACGTTTCACTTGTGCAGAACCCATCTCTTTGCTTGGCCTGCTTACTAAGTCATTGCGCTGAACTCAACAGGACAGTTCGTATAAGCTCGATACCAAGACAGAACAGTTTGCTATTGCTAAGGAAATACATAGAAAAAGTGGCTTATTGGAACAGTGTAGCTGAGATTTGGGTCTCCCTCAGTGATCCAAGGAGTTTGTACAATTTAAGGGGTCTGGCTGGACGTTAGGTTTACTACACAAGTGTATTTAACAGAATAATAACTCTGATTTTCTTCTTTCTTTGAGACTGGGTGGAAACTTCCAAGAAGCAACACAAAGCTGAAAGCTAAGCTGCAATATAATCACTCTAATTAATAAGATAACTACTAAGAAGAGGTGGTTATCAGAAGAAAGCTTCCAGCAACATTGAAGTCAGCTGGCAGGATCCAGCCCCCTTGATTGGGAACTGCCAAGGCCATCACCTGAGCACTACCCCGTTATAAAACAGAAGGGAAGGAGCATCTTGGAGGTTTGCTGGTGGTGGGTTTTATGTTTGTTTGCTTGTTTTGGTGATGAAAAATGAAGTGAAGAGGAAACCTGTTCTCCTGAATACATCTGGATTATCAGGTACTCCTGGGAAGGATGAACTAGAACATGACATACTGAATTTTGGAAATGTATTTTGCTACTGGAAGTCAGTGAAATCAGATTTTTCTGCTTTTGAGCAAAGCAGTGGCATTAGTGGAATAGCTCTGCAGTCTTTATGTATACATTAGATTTTGATGCTTTTTTTCTTCTCTATCTGGGGTGGGCTCTGAAGAACATACTTTGATCCCCAGTTACAGTTTCTTAGATGGCTTATGAGCCCTTATGAACTGTGAATTGAGTAGGATCTTAGTGACTTCTCTTTAAGAAGCTTTTAAATTCTGACAATTCTAGTAAGTGGCTCACTTAGGATGCTTAGCTGGTACTTGCTGGGACTATTTTGTTCCTTTTTTTCTATACGTTAATTAAATTGTCTGCTTTGTGCCATTAATTTGGTAGCTAAAATGAACAATTTAAAGTAGGTAGATAGAGCTATCAATTAAAATGCAAGAACAAATGGAAGAATAACAAGGTGAATATCAGAGGTGATCTAATAGAATTGCTTTTATTTCTGGTTGTAGTGTGGGGCTGTGCATGGACACAAGGTTGACTCTCAGGAGGTTCTGTCTCCTGTGGGTGAGATGGAGAACTGAGTTTCTTATGTGCTGGTTGTTAATGTTTTGCTAACTAGTGCCTAGAAGGGCACGTCATTTAGTTTGCTACACAGATCCTGTTTGTTGATAAGAATGTGTGAAGGGCTGCTACATGAAGCTGGGGGAAGAAAAGAAGAATTAGGGCAGTTTTATCTCTACTTACTAATAGCAGGAGACCCAGAGAAACTTTTCCCATCTCCAGCGGCCCCTCTTGTTTGTCTCCACCCAGGCCTGCCACAGCTTTTGTGAGGCTTCTTCTGGTTGCTATTGCAGCTACTCTGGTAAAATATTGTTGGAATATTTTGTCTGGGAACCAGGACACGTGCGGTTCTTCAGCTGCATGTTGCACACTGGTAGTAGCAACAGTGCAGATGTTAAAGTCTCCCATTTTGCTAACAAGTGCAGGACCCTCCTGTGACTGGGTTTCTCTGCTGCCTAATACTGAATTTTGAAGGGGATGCACAGGCAGAAGCTTTAAACCAGTGTGAACACTCTCAGTTGCTAATGTATCTATTAAAAAATTGTGTTGAGCTCTACTTAAAGATCTAATAATCAGCAGGGTATTGGGGGGGGGGGGGGGGGGGCTGGGTGACAAGCTTTTATAAAGACCAAAAAGAAAATCAATTTATCATATTTTTAAGAGATAATCTCATACTTGAGCCTCCTATATTTCAACCTCACTGATGCGGGTAATGATTTCTCATCTTGGGCTCGATTCCTGAGTCTGTCCAATATAAAATCCCCTCTGCTCAGACAGCTGGGGATGCATCTCTAAGAGGTGAAGCAGAAGCTCATGGTTTGCAGTAAACTGATGCCCTCTGCTGGGTATGAGAATGTAAAAGAAAATGTACAACCCCAGTTTCAGAGGAGGAGAATGTTTCTCGAACAAAGCCCCTACAAAACGGTGATCTGGGAAGTTTAATCACAATTTTTCACACATCCCTATAATATCTTTTGATATGTGCTTGGAGGAGAATTCTTAATTAGGAATCTAATTGCAGTGAATAAATATAAGAATAGTTCTTGCTATGGCTCCCACATTGGCAACTATTAGATGCAACTTGTAATTAAAGATCTTCAAATACAAATATAATCCTTTTACTAAACAGTTCCTCTACTACTAGTAGGATTTAAAAGCATATATAACTTAAAGTTGGAGAGAACTGTTTAGCCTGTTTATAAAGTTGTCATTGCTATGATATTGACTGGTTGGAAGTCAGTATAAAGTTGAATAAAACTTCAAGAATGTTTGCTAAAGAGTTATTGGGGGAAATTATCTGGATCATGAAGGACAAGCTACTGCATATCTGTATATCCTGCATTCCACTGAAAGCTTAGTCGAAAAATGCTGAATCTTTGCATTTATTAGGACACAAATATGACTGGAAATGTGGCTCTAATTTCAGAGGAAAACAAAATAATTCAAACTGGAAATTGTATGTTTATGTTTTTTTCATGAGACTAGAACTCGAAGGCTTGTGTGCTGATTGCAGCAAGATGATGTGGCTGTTTTTGTCACAAAGCAAGTGTCAGAACCACCTGAACACTTGACCTCTGTGCAACTGTCACTGCAGCACTTCAGTGTGAGCTCTTGTGCCGTTGGCTATTGGTCTGTTCTGGGTAATGTGGGTAACACCTGTATGAAAAGGCTAACGAGAACATTAAACCAGGTCTAAAATCAGGTTAAAAAAAAAAATTACTTTAACTCTCTTTGGTTTTCCTTTAGAGACTTTAATTCTGACTTTGAGATTTATAAAGCCATACTTTTTGTTTAGGTTTGTCTGCTTTCCGTACTTTCTGGTATCTTGAATGATCAGCCAAAAGATCCAAAAGTTGAGAGGCTCCTCATGTTAGATTCTGAGAGTTATGAACTTAATTGATTAAAAGAAAAACTAATTCATGCTGTGGCTAAGGATAAGGCTATAATGCATCTCCCAAAGATAAACGCTTTTTAGTACCATAATTACAAAAAATGTTAATATAACACGTTCTCTAATTACTTGACTGATATTGATATTATTTGAGTATTTATTTGCAGTCATAATTCAACAGAAAGCATCCCAGGGCATGTTTCACCAGTTTTAAACTCATCTCCACTAAGGGAGGAAAAAGGGACATGTCCTGTCTCAGATACGACCCCAAAGTTCTGTGGTAACCCTCACTGACTTAAAGATGTTGAATTTGACCATGTTCTAAACTTGGTGTGAGTTTTGCTCTGTGTGAAAAAGAAACCAAACCAGAACTTAACACTGTACTCGACAGACGACAAATCTGGAGCTTCTGTTTAATAAACTCCAGTTGATCCATGTGATATATATTGTTGGTAGAATGGATTATTTTATTGTCATTGATTTGTCTTTTGAAAACGTAAACTTTATTTAGGCTTTAATTTGTGCAATTAATATCAAAAGGCAAGTCTTAACGTGGTAACTGGGCTATATCTGCAGTTGGCTTTTCTCTTCAATGCATGCAGAGTTTAAAGTGGTTTTTATACCTGGGCTATGAGCTTTGGGTTTTATGGAAAGTAGTTATTTCCTTTGGCTATATTAAGAGCACGTACTGTTTAATGGGCTGTTGTGGAGTAATTCTGAAAGATGGGGAACTACATATGCTGTTGGGAACAATATGCAATCACTTATAGATGATAAAATAGCTTGCTGATGGGATAAGTTTGGTGCTTATGAAAACATACAGGAAAAAAATGGAGAAATTAATATCTCTAAGCATTTTAAATCTAGCAAGATAATAAAGTTTGACTTTCAACAATGGCTTTTAACAGAAAAATAGATGAAGGGGACATGTAAGTATATAAAACATATTATTGAACTCAACACACTACAACCTAGGCACATTCAGGGAACAGGACTAAATGGAAATGCTCTAAATACGTAAGCAGGACAGGAACAACCAACACCAAAAGTCCTGTTTTACTGGGGAGAAAACCCAAAGTCTCCTGCAGCTTCTACACCAATCAACAGTACCCAGTAATTAGCGTAGGGTTTTATTCAAACACCAGCCCCATGCATTTTGTTAGGCAACAACTTGAGTGATTTATTTGGCAAAGTACTCATTGCTAGTGAGCCTGTGAAATGAAAGACTGAATATGCTTTTAAGAGATTTAATGGAGATGGAGAAACACAGTTCTAATAATGGGATGCTCTAGGCAATTTAAACTACACCTAGACCTGCATTTCACTTCAGTGGAAAGCTTTAAGAGTTACGGAATCCAAACTCTAACTGTGGACTTCAACGATAAGTTATACTCAAACAGTTGGAAGCCGGTCAGGTTTAGTAACAATGGGTACTGCTGACTTTTTGGTCTAATGTAAAAAATAATAAATACATAAAAATTAGAACACTGGACCAACATTTTCCCTCTCCCATGGAGGAAACCATTCATATCTAATTCAAACAGCTGCTTAAGAGATGAAAGAACTCCAAATATGGATCAAGCACACAAGATGAATTGCTGTGTCAGGATAAGCGTGCTCTGTAGTCAACAAAGTAAAATGTACTAAATGCTACTTGCATGTCAGGGAAGCCAGGGCTATTACTCATCTGTGGTGCTGCTGTCTGGAATAGAATGTAAAGAGCATTGTGCTCTCCCTAAATAAACTCACATGATGGTTCTTGTGATACATATGACCTACGTGGGAGACATCCATTGGAAGAACAGACAATGTTCTGACCAAGAAATGAAAGGCTATTTATTTTTGTAGCAGATGTAACAAAAATGTAGTGTAAGCTGATGCTTCTGCTTCATTAGGACCAGCAGGGGTCAGTACAATTCAAAGCATAACTTTGGCTTTTAGTGATCAACCTTCCTGATGCTTATTAGAATATATCCTAAACAAATAGTATGATTATACAACTTAAACTACTAAGTCTTCAGAAATCAGTAGTTAACAGTTTTCTTGAATAAATTTGACCCAATAAATATGCAGATCTTCCAAGTCTATCACAGAAGTAGGAAATTTACCCAAAGCACAACTAAACTACCAAGGAATAACACCTGATGTCACTTGGATTTCGATTATAAAATCTCTTTTCCATAAATCTTGTTATGCTGTGAAATTTTAATGTTCTGAGGACAGATATTGCATCAAACAAACAAATTCAACTCTCTTTGTTATTGTTGTCTAGATATTCTTAGTTTGGAAACAGATACTCAAATTCATTTCAGTTGCATATGAACATTTCCCTTTAAAACAAGCACAAATTCAAAAAGAGGAGAGGGCTGTTGAAGTACTAGTCCATTTGAATTACCAACTGATAACAAATACAGCAAAATTGTTTCAATTGTGTTGTACAGAAACCAGCAAAACAGTATCAACAATTAAATAGCTCAACATATTTTTTTCAATGCCTTGACAGTTTTGTAACACTTTAACAATGAGCCTTGAATTCATAAGGATAATTTGATCTTAAATGCCAGTAACTTGGATGGGATCTGAACTCCCAAATGCCTCTGAATCCATTTTAGTGAAAACGATTTAATTCATGAGATGTATCTGGGATAATCTATAGAAGATACAGCATTTGCTATTAATACTAGAGAGAACTTTATTGATACTGCATGTAAATTTACTGTGAACTTCAAGGATGTTTCACACAAAGCAGATTCAAAACATGAGATCCTGAAGTAGAGAAGGAAAATGAGATGGTAGGCTATACAAAACAGTATATGGGACGATGGTGAGTGGCTCAGGATATGTCACATGAAAATTCAGCATCTTAAATACAGTGAAAGACTGTTCTAGGAGAACTTACTCGTATGACTAAAAAGAGTGAGGACAAGGTAGAAGAAGTGTGAAAAGATGGTAGTATGATTAAGAATATTTCCATAATCATACTGAAAATGAATGTGAGCACATTAATCATGTGGATCATGATAAATTACAATGGTTTTCATTAAACCACTAAATGATGAATGTGCTGTGTTTAACTAAAGCATTAAATATATACTCAGGATAAACAACACACATATACACTAACCAACATGCTTATTTCTAATTATTTCTCCTCCTTCTATCTCAATTTGCTCATAGAGCCACTTGCGGTCACAGCGACATTCGGCTCCACACTTGTTGGAGCCACATTTGGGGCAAGCGTAGAAACATCCCAGGCAATCTTCATCGAGACAATCACAGAGATCCATCCCATTGTAAAGCAGGAGTCCCTGGCTATCGTAGACTTTACTCTTGGCTGGTATAAGTTGCCTGTATAAGGAAAACCAAGATATTTCCATGTTAAAAAATCCACCTATTTTGATGCCAAGCTGCTAACAGTTGAGAACAGCAGTTTCCTTTCTTCAGGTGTCCATTTTAACACTGTGTCCCTTTAAAAGATGTATATATGTTACTGTATTTGACGACATTTCTCAGTCCTAATTCTATCTCCACTATAGTGCTTTAGAAATAACTTAAATAAATGTCAAGTTTTTATTTCTTCAATAGCACACTTATTTAACCACTTATGAATATTCTTATGATATGAATTTCAGATTACCTTTCAGATGATGGGAAACGCTCCCTGAATTTACTTTTCATAATGTGTAGCTGTAATTCAAAGAAGCTTATGTAGCATTATTAATGTGTGCACATGCTAATTTAAAAATATTTTTATGGTTTTATCATTATCCATCTCTGTAACAGTTCTGTTGATGTGCAGAAACACTCTGTTTGGAAGGGACCACTTTATCTGACCTGCTGCTCAAAGCCAGGTCAACTCAAATTAGGTTGCTCAGGGCTGCATCTAGTTGAGTTCTGAAAAGCTCTAATGTCAGGGATGCCACAACACTTTGGATCTGATGTTTACACAGGAAAAGTTTTCCTAACATCTTGTCAACATTTCTCTGGTTGTAACTTGTGCCCAAACTGAGCAGAAGAAACAAATAGATGGGAAAAGGATGTGTGGCTTATGAATAGCACATCTAGAGTCTGTTTCTGTCTTGTGAAGTTAAACTTAGATGGGGAGCAGGGAAAGGTACTAATGTGATCTTTCTTGCACATTTTAACAAACATTGTATGACTCGTCAAAACTGGGACTTCCATCACCCTCCTACTAGGACAAGACTGAACTGGTCCAAACTTTTAGTGGAAAATGACATACAAAATTCAGCTGTGTATACCCTTCCTCTGTAGAAAGTAGGATTTTAAAACTAGTCACATTAGAAGGTTGTAATTCGTTATCCAGTATTCTCTAACTTGGACACCAACTTCCTTTTCTAAAAGGAAGGTGAAGTCCTAACTTGCACATATTTGCTTACAAAGTATAATCACTGAGTTTATTGAAAGATGACAACTCCAGCATTTAAGTGTAGTCTACTTGATCTGTTTTCAAACTTAGCCTATTATCAGAATTCCAGCTTGTGCATAAATTAATAGCTTAACCTGTGTAGTATTCTCATGCCTTACCAAACATTTGTTTACATTCTAATTGCCTGAAATACAGACTGTATGGTAACACTTTATATTCTGTTTTGTTTATCTCAGTCATGACAGTGAGCTTTAACATCCTCAAAAACAAAAAAGCAATAAATAAACACACAAACATCTATTTAAAAAATGTGTTACAGGGACACTGACCATTAAGGTTATTTTATTTTGAAGTAAAAGTTAATGTAAACCCAGGAAAGACCTCACCTGTCTGAATTATATGATGCATTTTTTGTTTGCAGCCTTCTCTTTTCTCTTTTACTGGTTTCAGGAGTGAATTCAGTCTGTCGTCCTGGATTAGCAAACTGTAGAGACTTTAAAGCTTTAGCTGTACGCCCCTGAACAAAGACAGAAAATCTCATTTAATTACAAATACAAACCTAAGTTCATAAGAAAATAGCCAGTCAAGCCAGGATATTGTAATAACTTAAGTAAATTGTAGATTGTTGACCTCAACTCTAAGCATTGGATTTCCCATAAGAACAAACTTAAGTCTTAGAACTTCTATACCAGAGAACTCTACTAGTCTCAAAACTCAACAATACAAGCTTTATAGCAGCAGTTTTAATCAATGCTTTCAAATTTCACCCTGTATCAGTCTCCTAATCATATTGGCATGTAACTGAAAAGTACAGTTGGGCACCAGCCCTGGGCTGAACAGGACAACAGCTCCTCCAAGGCAATTCTGCTTTGCGACAGGGCATTTATGGGTGAGCTCTTGCTGATTTGGCTGCCCACACTTCTGCTGATGACTTGCACACATCTTGAACGATGCATCCAACAACATACAAGCTGTATTCCAAACTCAGCACTCAAAGCATGATCCTCCCACACCAGTTCATTAGTGGCCCTGAATAAATGCCACGGCATTCACAGCTCAGATACCACAAGAGTACATTTAATTCACCTCAATGCATGTTCACTTGGTAATGAACTGCTAGAAAGAGTGGATTTTTTTTTTTTAAACTGAAGAGACTAAACCAGAAGCAGCTTCCCTTGGCATCCTTAGAAGCAACCTTTGAAGTGTTCAGTTTCAAGCACCTGAGCTTGTTTTATGTAAGGCTTGAGTAACAGCTTAAATTACCAGCAGCAGTCTGGTATTTACATAAACTTACGAGTTTTAAGTCACCCTCATGCATGCAATCATTTGAATTTAAAAGGCCATAATATTAGGGAAGAGGATTTTTAAGGTCCTCCAAATAAAGGCTTAAACACATTAAACTCCCACACATCTATAAAGCTACACCCTTTTATAATTCTATTAAAAAACCTTAATTTCTTTATGTAGGACTTGTATGAAGCCCAATTCCAATAGCTTGCAGCACTTAAGGGGGGTGGGGAAAACTGATCCATATACATACGTCTGAATCGAGTTTTCTTCTTTGGCGATCTTCGGATTCAACATCCATGCTTCCATTTATTATCTGCATACACTTGGGACAAAGCTTCCAACCAGGTACAAACTGTCTTCCAAACTTGGCACTTAGAAAAGCTGCATCATCTAAGTCAATTGCACGCAAGTTTTTCTTGGAGAGTTTTCTGTGCACATTAAAGGGATCACAACATGATTTTTGTAAGTCTTCAAATCTTTCGATGTAAATTTTTGCATGGTGGAAGCAGATTGTATTGTTATCTGAAAGGGTGATTCCAGTCCTAAGCTGAAGTAACAGTAGGTCAGATGAGGATGTATCTTGCTTGGTCTTGAAGCCAGTGTGACGGGTATAGTATGTTTTATGGCATTCATTGGTAGCCTGAAGCTGAACTCCAACGGAACAAGGATCCATTTTACCGTATCAGAATGTATTTCACTTTTTTTTTGGCCAAAAATGTGTTCTTTGAAGTCTTTAGTAGTTTCTGTGAAGATCACCCTAGAGAAAACATTAAAATCAGAGTTCTGCTGTAAGCTTGACAGACTAGGTTTAAGTAATTTAAAAAACATGCAAAGAAATTCTAACCTAGTCTAGATAAGACTAAAAATGCACTGAATTTAATTCTGAAATTAAACCATGCATCTTCTATTCCTTTCAGACACAGTTTTCCCAGCTACAATAAGTATAAATTCAAAATGTTTAGTAGTGTTACTTTCCCAAAAGCAATGTGGTAGCAAGGTATGAGGCGGATGAGCTGTTCAGACAGCAGCCTGCTCTCCTCACAGGTTTCCTGGGGACTCACTCTCTCAGCACAACCCCTACCAGTCAAGACCAGTTGCAAAAATGGCCCACAGGCAGAAAGTGCTGATGGCTAAACAATTCACCCATTCTGCTTAAGTAGTTTCTAGGGGGAAAAAAAAGCTGCTGAAGGTAGGCTGCCCAGGCTGTCAGTTGGTAATTCACACCCAGCAGCGCTTTCCTGTGTGTTCTTCTCATGGACACCAGGTGCAGGTCAACACACAGAATCAACCTGAGCCTTTTCAAGAACCAGCCTGTGGTGTTACACACAAAGACTGATGGTTCCAGGTGTTTGCACTTGTGGTCATGTGCCCTCTGTGTGCAGCTTTCTCCAACTGAGTGCTGTGTCTGTTGGATATAAATATTGCAGAGTTATTTAAACACAAATACAATTACCAAATGCAAAGTTAGCTAATGCAGAGGGGTTATGTACTCATGCCAAAGTTTGCAAATCCACTGCTGTCCCTAAAACATCAGAGCCTGAGCCCATCTTGCACTGTTTTCTACTGCAACATAAAGAACAAATCTCTACCCAAAGAAAGGAATTACTTTGCTTTCAAAACTCCTGAGAACCTTAATTACAATGAATACAAACTAACTGGCAACTTGATGTTCACCTATGTGGTACTCTGCAAAGACAAATCCAGACACATTAAAAAGCACAGTGTATTGGTTTGGGCTGGGAGTTAAATTTTTGTATTTGTACTGAAAACAGTGTTGATAAGATGCTGATGTTTTAGTTATTGCTGAACAATGCTTACACAGTGTCAAGGTCTTTTCTGCTGCTCAGACTGCTCTGCTGGTGCGTAGGTTGGAGGTGTCCAAAAGGTTGGCAGGGGACAGAGTTGGGACAGCTGAGCCCAACTGAGCAAAGGGATTTTCCACCCTGTATGATGTTGTGCTCAGCAATAAAAATAGGGGGGGGGGGGTGGGTGTGGGTGTGGGTGCTGCTGCTCGGGGGCTGGCTGGGCATTGGTTAGTTGGCGGTGAGCAATTGTTTTCACCTTCATTGCTTGTTTTTCTGGGCTTCTATTTTCCTTTTTTTTAAAAATTTTTTGTTTTTTTACAATTTCTTTCACTTATTTTTTAATTATCAAGCTGTTTATCTCAACCTACAAGTTTCTGTCTCAGTTTTACCCTTCCTATTGTCCCTCCCATCCCACAGGGATACCATGGTGGGGAATGAGCAGCTGTGCAGTGCTTAGTTGCCAGCTGGGGTTAAACCACAGCACAGTCATTTGTGCAAACCACTGAGCAGGGCAACATGGCTTTTTTTAATCAATAAAAATCTCAGCCAGTTGTATAATGGAAAAATTCTGGGATGCTACTTTCAATAAAATAAAAGCTAACAGCATCACATGCAACCTAATAACAAGGAATGTGGAAGTTTATCTAACAGACAGGAATATGAACACAGCAGTGCAGAATTCTGACAGAGAACAGTGAGGAGTTAATAGGCTTCTGAAAATTACTCTGAAAAGTCACTGCCTAGAGCATTTTTGCAGCAGAAATCCTCTTCATTGTAATACTTCAGTTTTTCTGAAAAAGATATATGTATCTGATGCAATTATGTAACACATTTCAATATATTAAACTGTATGCACAGTAACTTAAAGGTCTTGCATAGGTCATTCTATACTGTCTAGTGATTTAAATGATCCAAATAGAGATGATAGCCAGGCTGTACTCAGGCAGTGAACTTGTTTTAAAGTATAATTTTATATCTGATTCAAGACAGAACTAGGTATAACTGAACAATTATTTTTAAACAAGTTTTCTCAGCCTATTGTTAAAAACGCTCCAGCTTTCACATTTAAATTAAAGCAAGAACAACAGAGGCACAAAGAGTCCTGAATGGAGATGCACGATGTTATAAACACCTGAGTTTGCAAAAAAAGGGTGTGTACTTCATTCTGAAAATAAAGCAAACTCAGTTCTGTTTTCTGCAAGTTCTCTGAAAAGAGAGTATTGTAATACTTAACACTGACTTCTCAGGTCAAAACCTAAATTCTGTATTTTAAGGACTAGAACTAGTCCGATCCTAAATTTCTAGAGTATCTGACCTCTTCATCACTGAAATTTCTGTATTCTAAGTTAACTAAGGCCTCTCCTGAAGTTTTGACTCTGCACTGGAAGTATACAAATCAATGGAGTTTTAAAAATTCTTATTCTCAGTGCCTGCTAAATTCTAAGAGTGGTCTGTTAGGCACTTCTTAGGTGTTAACAAATACCATTCTTGTGACTTAAGCAGGAGAAGATGAGGAGACAATGCTTTTGCTCTCAGAAGATAAGGTGGTGACACCAGTGCAAGCAGGTTATGAGCTGAATAACAAACGAACATAATGCATGTGCAAAGGACTTCTTGGAAGTGTGATGAATATATGATCTGGGTGGGCATAACCTGTGTCTGGGAATTGTTTGGGACCCCAGCTAAGCAGAAATGATTCTTATGGGGAGCTGATGCATCAATAAAGGATGCTTGCTTCTAAAACCAACTGCGAATTTTCACAGAATCACAGAATGTCAGGGATTGGAAGGGACCTCGAAAGATCATCCAGTCCAATCCCCCTGCCGGAGCAGGAACACCCAGATGAGGTTACACAGGAAGGTGTCCAGGTGGGTTTTGAATGTCTCCAGAGTAGGAGACTCCACAACCTCCCTGAGCAGCCTGTTCCAGTGTCTGTCACCCTCACTGAGAAGAAGTTTCTTCTCAAATTTAAGTGGAACCTTTTGTGTTCCAGTTTGTACCCACTACCCCTTGCCCTACCATTACTTGTCACTGAGAAGAGCCTGGCTCCATCCTCCTGACACTCGCCCTTTATATATCTGTAAACATTAATGAGCTCACCCCTCAGTGTCCTCTTCTCCCCAGGGCAGAGCAGAGGGGCAGGAGAACCTCTCTCGACCTACTAACCAGCCCCTTCTAATCCACCCCAGCTACCATTGGCTTCCTGGCCCCAAGGGCACAGTGCTGGCTCATGGTCACCCCGCTGTCCCCCAGGTCCCTTTCCCCTACGCTGCTTCTTGATTTTAGAAGTTTCTCCAACGACCCGATTTACGGTATCACCTGGGCTCGGCAGCACCGGAGAGCTCTCCCTCGGCGAGGCCTCCCCCGGTGCCGCTGAGCCCGTGTTTCCCGGCCCGTCGGCTCCGGCGGCAGGAGGCCGCCTCGGTACCTTACCCTGCATTTTCTCCCGCGCCCAGCTCCCGTGTGACCCCCGCGGCGGCAGCGCTGCCCGTGGCCGCCGTTAACTGCCATTAACCGCCCCTCACCCGCCCGACCCCCGGCTCACCATAGAGCGGCGGAACCGCCGGGCGGCCCCGGAGCGGCACTTCCGGCGCGCAGGTGGGGAAACGGCGACACCGGGGAAGCGGACGGAAGGGCGGGGTGTGCAGGTCACGTGGTCAAAGCGTGGGCTCGTGCGCGGTGGTTGCGTGCGCGACGTGCCGCGCCGCTGGGCGGGGCCGGCGGTGCGCGGGCGGGGCCGGCGGTGCGCGGGCGGGGCCGGCGGTGCGCGGGCGGGGCCGGCGGTGCGCGGGCGGGGCCGGCGGTGCGCGGGCGGGGCCGGCGGTGCGCGGGCGGGGCCGGCGGTGCGCGCGCGCTGCGCTCGGGGCGGGTGTGAGGCGGGCGGGAAGGTCTGAGGTAACGGTGGTAGCGGGTGAAACGCACCGAGAGCCGCGGTTGCTGTGGATGTAGGACGCGGGGGTGAAGCCGTGCAAACCCCCCTCTGCTCCTCAGGGAACGCGGCGGCACCGAGACCTGCCCGAGCGGTCACGCCTGCAGGGGAGAAGCTCTGTTGTCAGACTAGGGCAACCGGTAATTAGAGTATCTTTCCCCCCAGGTTCCTCAGGTCACTATGTCCCCCGCCCCTGAAATCAGTGATGCTGAAGCTGTTAATTATTTTAAATTAAAAAAAATCCAGAAAATCTGTTGATTCGTTTAAGAAAAAACAAACCAACCGAATAACACCAAAACAAACAAAACCCCCCGGTTTCTTGGTCACCAGAGTGTCTCTAAAGTCTGTTAGTAGGTGGGTTTTGTTTGTTTTGTGATTTTTGTTTGTCTTTTTACCTGTTTTGTTGGTGTTTGTTTGGTTTTGTTGATTTTTGTTTGTGTTTTTATGTGGTTGGTTTGTTTGGGTTTTGTTTGTTTGGGTTTTGTTTGTTTGGGTTTTGTTTGTTTGTTTTGATTTTGTTAAATTCTATAGAGTTTTCAGGACAATGAATCTTTCCAGGGAGAAGGTATGAAATTTCGACTAGTGTTTATTTGTTCTACAGCCCGGGTAGTGACACCACACTCCGCCTACACTTTTGTAACAATAATGATACTACACAGAGCGCAGGTGTCCTGATAAGTACCTTAAATTTATAATACTGATACTGGTTTTAAGTTACAATGTTGCTAGAAAGAAAAAAAAAAAAATTACCATTTAATGCCCATGCACAGTTGGTTTATCTGTTTTTGTTGAGAATTTTAGAATGCACAAGAAAAAAATGCTGGATGAGAGTATTTTTCTTCTGTTTCTTCAGGTTCTTCTCTTTCTAGACTGGATTCAACCCAGAGTTTTTTAGAGGATGTGACTCTTCTTTCCAAACCTCTTTGAAGGCAGGATAGAGCCTTTTGTGTTGCTCCAGTCCTGCACAGTAACCACCTATTGCTGAGTTATGACAAAATGACACCAAAAAAATCTGCGAGATAGCCTGTAATATGTTTCTGCCCACTTGAAGCTGTTGCCCACAACACATTAGGATGTCACAGTCCCATAACATCATTAGCAGCAAATTAAGGCCACCCAGTTAGTGATGCTAGAGGCTTAAGTTCCCTCCCCAGTCATTTGTGACTAAATAATTACTGATGGGCTTTCCAGCAGGTTTGCAGTGGATGGTAATGGTAGGAAAGCTGAAGTACAGTCAGAGCAAATACAGAAAGGCATGGCATGAAACTAAAAAGAATCATGAGCCATAGAAGCTGATTTTAGTAACAGAATATTGAGTAATACCATATTCATTACTTGGGGCTTGCCACAGCTGATGGATAGTACAATAACAGCTGACACCTCTTTCTAAACAAATAAGCTATTTTGGGACTGAGCTGGGGTAGTGATTAGTGCAAGGGAAGCCAAAATATTTGGGTGTAGATTTAGGTGGTTAAAGCAATTGAAACATCTTTCGGGCCTGGTTTCATTGGAAGCGTTCTTAAGCTGAAGCTGTGTCAGAATCTTGGCTTTGGCAAATATGCACCAAGCCTGAAAGAAACTAAATTTGCCTTAAAGGCTTAAAATATGTAGTTGACTTAAGCTAAAAAAATTTAAAAATAGATACCTTGTTTGAGGCCTCGCAGTAGATTTTTATGGCTCTGCTATATTTAGCCATTAGAAAAAAAATCTTAGCATAATGAAGTACTGAAATCAACAGGGCAAAAATGTTAGAAACAGCACAAAAGATTCAAAGCAGTGAATTGTGAGGGTTTTCTCTTGCAGTCTGTTATTCACAGTAGTCTTTTTAAGTACTGGGGTAAAGACATCAACAAAAGGATATTTTCAGGTAGAAATACAGTTTTCAAATTGTCTGTATCCCTTCAAAATGTAAGACTGGAAATCAGGATGTCTTTTTATTTAACTTTTTGCCCCGGTGTTAAAGTATTGCTGGAATAGTTGTCTGAAAATAGTTAAAAGCCTGTGGAGGTGAGAAATAATTTTTTACTTGCTTCAGGATTTTAAAGCACAGGAATATAAAGCTTTAATTCTAATGTGACAGTAACAGCAGGTGGGCTTTGCCATTTTCTATTTCTCCATCTGAGCGTTAAAGAAAGCATATACAAATTCCATATATATATATTACTTAAGTCAGAAACTGGCTCAGTGATGACAGATCATTCACGGAGGCTTCAATAAAGCTGCTTCTGCCAACTTGTACTGCTGAGGATGGAATGTGTGGAGTTAATGAAGGGGAATAATTCATGAGGGGAGATATTTGAGATACGGGTTGTGACATCAATTTGTATTAAATAAATATAGGAGGAGCAGTGGGGTGTGTGTATTCACTTTTTCAGTGTTAGTGTCAATCTGTGAGGCCGATTGTATAGGGCTAGATAAAGATTTCAGGTTATATGCATGTTAACTTGTAACAAGTCTGCCGTCTACAGGTTTAGACTGGTTTTGGTTGATCACATTAACTTTTATCTATGTAAATGGAATTGTGCCTTAATTAGGGAGAAGTTTGGGGTTTAGAGTAAAAGGATTCTAGATATGTAAGATGAAAGGTTCATGAGCTAAACTGGATGCAGTAAGAATATTCTTATATAGTTTGGTAATACTAGGGTGGGATTTAAACTTGTTTCTCTGCCAATGCAGCTTGACTCCATGTGCCATTTTCCTACAGAAGTGTGTCTGAAAGCTGCCAAAGCTTGTGCTGCAAAGGAATATGCACAGCAAGGTAATTTTTAATGGATTTCATGTTGAAGAGTAGTACAAGTCATACTCACAGAATCCAGTTTTGGTCTGCTTGCTGAGATTCCATGATTAGTGTGTGCCTCAGTTCATTCACATGTAAAATTGAATGAAGTACTATTGACACACATCATCACTTTGAAATTACTTTGTCTTTCTGTCACCTTGATTTTCCAGAATTTGAAGCGGTAACATTTTGTTACTGGCCTGCAAGACACTGAGACAGGCTCAGAAGAAAGATGGTATGAGCACTGTATTCAATACAGTACAAATTCCAGATAGCTCAGCTCAATTTCAAAAGTAATCAAGTGAAATTTTTTACAGGACAGGACTACCTGAGAAAGCACTGAATGTAAATCTTATGGTAGTTCTTTTCCTCTGGGAGCACTACCTGGGGTTTAAGTTTTTCGTGACTTTGAATGTGAGCAGCATTGTTGTAAGAGCTTGCAGCTTATCCATAGAAAACTTCCAGAAATTTAGTTTAACTACATAATATCCAGGTAGCTTGGCCTAGAAAGCAGCAAAATGCTGGTAAAGGTCAGAGATTTCATTTAATTACTTCTGGAAGCTCAGCAAATTTGAGGATGCTGATAAATTGGTTTTTATGAAAGTGTAACAGCAGATTAGGATAGTCCATTAGTTTAGAACCTTTTGTATCTCATGAACTGTCTCTTTTAAACTGAAGTGTTAAAAACAAAATTTGCATAGTGTTGTATTTGGCTTATTTGATAAGGAAAAGATGCTTCTAATTTATTTTATATATTTTACAACCAGAGATCCTGTTTATTTTCTTCAAAGATTGTAGGCAAACATCTCTGTGTAGGTCCTAGCAAATGTTCTGGAACACTAAGTAGGCATCGCTGTTGTGTGCTTTGAGTTTTTTCTGTGAGTTTCTTATGAAATATTGTCATGTGCTCTTTCAAAAACATGAAGTCAGAGACAGAAAGGGTTATTGTGAATTACGAGGCTCTTGATAATGAAAAAGAAAGATTCGATGAGAGAAAGCAGGTGACAAATTTGGAGTAAATCCTTAGATGTGTTTGGAAGCTGCCACGTTCCTTATGCCTTGGATGTTCCCTTATGCTATGGGGGTCCCCAGCTCAGGGGACTTCTGTATTATCTGACTGAACATTACAGTCTGGGAGTAAGTATTAACCTTTCTAAATATTGCTTGTGAAGCAAAAACATAGTTTGTGGAAGGCTGAAAGAAAAGGACCTTAGAGAATTTATTATGTTGGCTTTAAATTTATGTTGTTCAACTGATTTTTTTTGTTGTTGTTTGCTTTGCTGTTTTTTAAGTTTTCTTGCATTTATTCTTTACAGGGACCTACAGTTTCATTTGAATGATAACTAAATAAATATATTCTATTACAAATAAGGGTGAGTGCTGATTTAACTTTTTTTGCCAGCACAAACTCTAATGCAAGCATAAAAACATTCTCTAAACTATAAACAGAGTTCTAAATAAGTAGCCCACATGAGTTTTTCCTTGTAAAAAATGTAATGCTACAGGCTGCATTTTATCTAAGGGTCATGAGCTAATCTCTTGTCACCAACAACTGTTTCTTTCACATCAAATCTTAAAGTTGCCAAAAGTCTGAATATCACTATAAAACTAATGTTTAAAACCCATAAAAAGTACCATGGCATATTTTGTAACATGATAATAACTTTTATTTTGTAAGATATGGATATAAAAGCATGAATATACTGGCTTAAATAACTTTCTGGCATGGTTATGTTTGGGTTTTATTTTAGTTTGACCATGTTATAAAGATTATGGATAATTTTCAAAATTTGCATTTAACTTTTGACCCACAAATGTTGAATGTTTAGATTCATATTGTGCTGCATTTTTGGAGTAAGAGAAATAACAGGAATTCTGTCAGGCTGAAAAAACCCTAAAATCCCCCCAACACTTTGATTCTCACTGTGTCACAATGAGAATCATCCGCTTTACTGGCATCTGACTTTGGGATGCCTCTTTGGGAATCTTTTGCCCTTTCTAGGCTGATTTCTTGAAAGTCTTTATAAATTTATTGCCTGGAACATTCTGTCTGTCTGCTCAGTGAGGTTTTTGTGTGTGTGTGTGTGTGTGTGTTGAGCAGGATTTTGGCTGTTACTTCCAATCTGCTCCTCTTGTTTGAGCAACTTCACAGATGATGTAGCATCACCCCGTTGCTCTACTGTGTTCTTTGCTTCAGGCAGAAGAGAACGTGCTTAGAAATATGGATGTCTGCTGTCCTTTGGAACTGGTGTAGCGTCTCACTGCCGGGTTTGTATCTCATTAGAAAGCCCCAGTAGATAGTATTTTGTTCTTATATTTGTTTCTGAGATGGTGCTGGTGTTTTGGGAGAAGTTTTCTTTACCCGTCCGTAAAGGTGTTGAATTTTTCTCTCTTTCAGAAAGTAGGGACCTTAGGTTTTGCTGTTATTAAAAAGCAATCTCATTCACCCTCTTTCTAGGCTTTTACAGAGCAACTTATTTTTGCACAGACCTAAGACGAGTTAGTGCTTACTCACTGGTAACAGATTAGGGTGTCCAAGGAATTTAGTATTTGCCTTTTGTTAAGAAAAGTGTCCTCATTATGCTTGGTTTGATGGAAAATGAAGGTTGTTAATCTGATGATCTGATCTGGTGAATCAAATAGGGAAAACCACTGTTTTTGCATTGATGTGTGCCCAAGCATTTATCTATTTATCTGTTACTTCTTCCCAATGCACTCTTATGTGCAAGGAAGCAAACAGCACAGATAATTAATACGTGTCCATGAATGGGCATTATGTCCAAATGTAAGTGTGGGTTTATAAGTCATACATCATTCTAGGAAGCCTGGCATGGTTGTTTCCTGTTAAATAGTAGGGCTTGATAGTGGTTATTCTGCATTTCTTTTATGCTGTCTGCCACAGAGAAAAAGCTCTAAGTTTGTCTTAACTGAACACCAAAGTTGAGGGGAAGAAATGGACAGATCAGCATTCAGGTCCAGGAGTGTTGGTTGTACAGTGGCCACCAGCTCTTGAGAGGAACTGTAGTTAGGTCCTAGTCTTGGAAAACATATCCAACACAAATAGTTAGCAGTGATTATTAGCCGTATCCTGGAAACTCGTGTGTGATATTGTCTGTAAAGGGAGACATTTTCCTGTGATATTTTTATTCAAGGAAAAGATTTACTCTGTTGACATGGTTACACTGGCATAAAAGTGTTTCTGCCACTGTGGGTAGCTAATACATTCTGTATTTTAAAATTATGTTTTCCAGGGCAAATCACATCTGTCTTAAGACTCAGTTTGTTATCTTATTGAGAAGGTCCTAAACAATAGCACTTAGAGAAGTTAAAGGACTTGCTGCAATCCTGAAGCAGTTCAGTAGCAAGTACCGCCTAGCAGGTCCCAGCATAGACTTATGTCCCCGAGGGCACCTGTGCAAGGTTTTATTGGTGCAGTGGTACTGGTATAATTCGTATGGGTAGCATATATTAGTATTGCCCATTGCTTTAGTGAGGCCCAGAGTACATGTGTTTGCTGAGCTTGCTGTTCCTCACACATCGGTTCTACCACACTTCCTTGGTTACATTCATGCAACAGCGAAGGCTGGAATGCTTGTGACAAGGAATGTCAGAAACTGGCTCTTATATTTGACTGTCAAGTGTGTTGCGCGACTTCTTATCAAACATAAAATCTTGGTATTAAAATGGTTAGTGCAGCTGGTTGTATACATAAACTAAAAACAAATGTATCTGTGAATTTAGATTTCAAGTCCTCGTCTGTTGCAGGGGTTGGGCTCTGCACATGATTCTGTAACTGTTCTTCAGTTCTACAGTCTTCTGCTCCATGACTCACTGTACAGCTAACTTTTCTATCAGCTGTAGCTATGGGAATTGCCATGGTTCCTTGAAACCCTTATAGAAACAAGACATCCCATGAAACCTTTACTGAAATCAAGTTTATTTATATCCTACTTTTACATTAATGTGATTTTTTTTTTTTCCTTAAAGCAAGGGAGCCAGTTACATTGTCCAGCAGTTTTATGGCCTTGTGACAAATCAGTGACCTAAAAACACACAGTTTGCCCCCTGGATTTCACGCATCATTATGTATTTGGAGACAAAATAGTGCATTTGTCTGCAACTGATAGGTCTGTTAGCAGGTACCAGGAAATACTGCAAATAGTCTAAACATAGCTGGATTTAAATTCCAAAAAATTATGCAAGACCATTACATATTGGGTTAGGCTGTGTTATTTAACAGTGTTCAAGGAATCAGATTTTGGAGGTTTTACCCTTTGTCATTTTGAAAGGTAAAACAGGAAAGCCTCTGATAAATGATGAGAGAAAATGCAAGTGTTTCCTATCCCCCCTCAAAAAAAACACAATAAAACATGTTCAACCTAAGACCATTTTGTTCATGTACTTTAGAGTGTCAAAGCCAAACCAACACTATTACTTACTATTCTGAAACAAACCAATTTATGAATCGGTCAATCTACAGTGAATCAAGAGTGGTTAGTAAGTTACAACAACAGTTTTCTTTGTAGCTTTGTTGAATTCAAGTAACATACGTAAAGAGGACACCTCAGCTTCCTGAAGTAAGGAATATGAGTTAATACCAGCAGCTGTACTGACAAAAGAAAGCTATTACCAAACTGAAAAGGTGTAACTATGCTAAAGACAACCTAGAAAACGTTTCTTGGTTTGGATAGTACTTACAAGTTTTTATTTTTCAAATTAGAAATTTTCATTTTATGTCTTTATTGAAAACTAGAGAACAAGAAAGATGGCGATACCATGCAGCATGCAGTTCAAATTTCTTTATGAAGGGTGGGGGGATTGGCATGGTATATTAATACTTCATTCAGACTTACTGTTTCTCTAGGTTTTTTAGTGTAATTCCAGTGCCAGCATCGTAGCTGAAGGGCAAGAGGAAGGTCCTGGTCATTAGGGCTTCTGAGCAGGTCACCAGGTGCCCACAAATTGCTGAGGGAAGACTCCATGTGTGTATCAAACCTCTTCTCCTGATATCAGCTGGAGACGACACAGACTCGGTGGTGAGTTGCTCTGAGACTCCAGGGTTCCAGAGTCTGTTTTTTTCACTATATCTGAATACCTTTGCCTAGAATATTCTCAAATGGCTTGTTAAGGCAGCTTAAACCATCAGCTGGGCTTACTTATTCATGTCTTAATATTCTTCTCTTTTCATTGTCAACTTCAAATGCTCTTTTTAAGTTTTTCTCCTGGGTGAGTTGCATGCTAGCTTCACAATAATGACCTGCGAGCATTTCCTCTGTAACGCTTTTTCCTGTCTGTCCTGGATGTAGTTGCAGCATGTCAGTCCGCTGGCTGATTACTGACAAAGTTCTGCTTTTCCCCAATAATATTTCAGGTATAAGCATTCCTTGTCTTCTGAGAAATCTTTGTCTCTATCATATCTCAAAGGTTTTTTTTGTTTCTTGTGTCAGTAAAGCAAATTTGCTATGATCTCTAAACACACTGTGGAAAAATAAATTATTCACTATTTAAATCAATTTTTGTTTGGAGAGGCCACAGTTTTCCTGAACTTTAACAGTTAAGTAAATTGTTTTTTCTTCTATTTATTACTTTGGAACAGCTTCATGTCATTCTCAGATGATTTAAGTGCTTTGTACCACATTGTTTATTCATGCTTTAATTGTTATTACCAATGTTTTTCCTAAGCCAGTGTACTCTGTTGATGCTTTATTTATGTATGATAGTCAGTGTTTCTTGACAGTTTTTTAAACCAACTCCGATGTTCATTGCATTTCATAGCAAAAACTGACACATGATGAGTGTATCATGTGGTCGTTCAAAGGGTCACCACAGATAGGTCCGTAATAAATTCTGTGTGACTGAGGATAGAATATGCTCTTATCTCTTCTAGTCAGCAGCAAGATATTCAATCTATTGTTTTGGATGGCAGAGACTTCTTTTAAGTTCACTGAGATGTTTTGTAATTGCTGAGCCATCCAGCCTCCTCCAAATCTGGTTATGTTAGAAAGCATCATGTGCTTTTGCATAGATCATAAAAACATGCTCAGTGGTGACTGAAATCCTAGGGAAACAATGATTTCATGGTGTTATGGGGTTAATTCTGCTTCTGAAATTTGTTTCGTGCACTCCTGAAGTGCAAAGAACTGTTCTGATACTGGGAGAAATACCACTGCATCAAGACTCCAGATTCTTATTCATCAGCATGAACAAAAAGATTCCCTTTATCTGCTTGTCCAGCTGCTTTCTAGTCACCTACACATTATTGTGAGCTTCCCATTGTAACGCAATTGCTGATTGATTTGGATAAATCTCTTGGTACTTTTCCAGGTTTTCTTTTCAAAGGAGCAGTTACCTTTTTCTCATATGCAGTTAATAGCTGACTCTTGTTTTCATTTCTCATATATGGCATTTTTAATAGTTCTGATGAGACAAATACTTTTCTAGTCTTTTACTTGTTATTTAGTTGCATCATTACAGTTTGGGCAGAACTGCCATGCTGTCAGAGTGCCACTGTAGAATCAGGTTTTGTTGAACATTTGCTTTCAAATTATACTTCAGATTTTTTTGTCATGGGCTATTGGTTCAGAGTGTTTGTTTCTCTGAGACCTCTGAAGAGCAGAGCCAAGAAAGGGCAATAGCTGATAAATCATCTTAAAACTTTAGTAAGCAAGATACTCACCCCATTCCCAACACTTACAACCTCCTTTATGTTAACATGATAAACCGACTACCTGAATACCCAAGTTCACACACTGTATATCAATATTAGAGGGTCTGGTTTACACTGCAGACTGTGAATGTTCTCCGATGTGCTTGATGTGGTCTCCAGTTGTCCAGACTGAGTGACCTGATGGAATGTGTGACAGCTCTTACCACGTCTGGGTTTGTTTGGAAGAGAAGAATGGGATGGTGGCCATTGTGCAATCAGGACCTAGAAGCTGGGAAGTGCTCACTGCACTCACAGTTTTGCTTAGAGAAATGTGTGTAGGGCTCAGTTACATACATTAATTTTAGTTACAAAATATTCATAACTATCTAGTGACACTGACTGTGAAGTATCCTAATGAAAACACTTATTGGGCTTATGAAGTGGGGAGTTAAAAGGCTGATATTTCAGACATTTGAAATGAATATTCTGCTTTCTGTACATGCTTTGTTATGTTTTGTTTTCCTGTCCTTTTTATCCTCCAGCTATAGGACACAAACATTTGGGCCATTTGTCATCTTGAATTCATGTCATTTTAAGTATACAGACATACCACTGGGACATTGCCTTATTTATTCACTTTAATGGACTGTGACTAAAATTTTATTTTCTTTTTGTATAATTTCCTTTTCTCTAATCTCTATGTTTATGGTGTTTTATATTTTTTTGCTTTATTTTGAAGCTTATGCGCATTATTTTCATACAGCCTCTTTATGGTACTGTACTATAATGAATGGAAGAATTTTAGAAGTCTCTGTGACTCTTACTCTAAATGAGAGGCATGAATTTATTCACTTTTTAATACTTTCTATGGATTTTGAAATATCAGGAAGTCCTTGGAAAAGTCCTTAGCATATCAGAAGTTCTTAGCTTTGTGTAAGTGTCCTACTGAAAATGTAATTCGTATGTACAGGTGCAATTTTTAATTTTGGCAGCCAGGAACTACATTTATGGGCTACGACTTCTGTGTGTCAATTGCTGCATAAAAAAAGGAGCAAACCCCAGAATTTAGTTGTTCTTCTATTGCTGCAAGCAAATGGATATTAGAAAACCTGTCCAGAAAATTATTCAGCAAATAGGTTATGGGTGATGTAGTCAGACTGAGGAAATCTGTCCTTCAAAGGGCTACTTTCTATTGTTAATGTTTTATAGAATCTTGGAAATTATTTGCTGGAATTGTTACAATATTATTATGTGTTGATCTGACTGGAGAGATGTTTTTATTCTGGATTTTAATCTGAATCCTCTCTGAATGTAGAAAGGCTTGAACGACCTTAATGTGCAGGCTCATCCTATCTCAGATTAGTGGCTTCTCAAGTAAGGGATATGCAAAGGAACTACAGTTTTCTGTCTCAGGGGAGTACGTTCTCATAAATTCATGTTTTGTATATTTATCAGATGTCTCTGAATGAATGTGCTTTTTCTTTTGGTAGCCACAAGCTCTTTGGAGTGGTAGAACTCAGTAAAGTACACAGAAGTGTCTGCTTTGTTCTGTGTCTGTTCCCATGAGGTAACTTGTACTCTACACAGTGTTTCATTCTTTTGGTGGCTCTTTGCTGAAGGAGGGGGAAGCTAATTTTGTGAAGTGAAATATGGTCACTGTGTACTCTGCTTGAATCAGGAGTTAGGTCAGATTTGTATTCAACAGTTTGTTTTCAGTGCGCTTTTGTGTCTTAGCACAGATATTTTTTCTGCTTTAGATACTGGAAAGCATCACAAAATAATGGCAAACAAAAAAAAGAAGAAATATTTTGTGTTTGTGTGGGAATCGATTATTTGTCTTTAATCCTCAGATAACACCATGACTAACAAAGAAGACATACTGTCCTATGTTATAATCATTTGCATAGAAAAAATGTATATACCATCCAATCTTTTTCAGACTCTTGTCTCCCCAAGCACCAAATAATGTCTGAACTGTCTTTTTTTCAAGCAGAAGCACAAGCAGGCTGATGCCTGTACAGTGCAGCCCTGTGGGAAATCCTTTTGAGCTTTGCAAAAAGTTTAGGTCTGAGAAGATAAAGCAGGTGTTAGAGCAGAAAGAATTTATGCCGGAACTTTGTAAGATGAACAGGAGGGAAAAAGGTAATGGAAGAAAACATAAAATGAGGGACAAGGCTGGACTCGGGCAGAATCAATGGAGGAACATTGAGGACTGACTGAGAACCTAAATTTGATATGAACTGAGAATGCAAGATAGTAAGACTCAAGGCCTGGAGAAGAAAGGGTGGAAAGAAAAAGATGTAAATGGCAAAAAATGCAGAAGCAAAATAAATAGTGGTAATGGAAGAGACCAGAGCTCTGAAGTTAGTGCAGTATTTTCCCCTCTGGTTAATTTCACTTGATAAATTTCTAGTGTATGAGAAATCTGGCTTTGGTCCTCCTGGCAGTCAAGGTACACTGGTTTCTCAAAATAGGGAAAATAGCAGGAGAGCAATATGTTTTAACTTTAGGAAGCAAGTATGAGAAAATCCAGTACAATTATTGCTTTCTCTTTCATTTAAAATGTAGCAGTCGAGTAGATGGTACAGAATACTCCCCTGGTCACCAACTGGGTGCTTTTTCTGTATTTTTGTGCAATTTTATGATCACTGAGAGCCCAGGGTATAGACATGTAAGAATTAAAATGTTAGATAGTGGTTGTTTTAAACTCTATAAATACTCTTGTTGTTCTGTCAAAAGCAACTGCCTCAAGAAAACACAAGGCGGCAAGCGGGGAACAGTATAGAGATAACTGGCTTATGGAGACGGGGTTAAGAATAAGCTTACTAACTCTATTTTGGCTCACATTCTGAAGTAAACAACTTTAAATTGTCATGTAATGATAATACATGCCCAGAACTGAGGGGAAAAAAAACCCCAAACACACTATTTTACTAGAGAAAACAGAGGTTGAGGCTGTGGCTTTTATTGGGCTTTTCACAGTACTTTATGAAATTTTCAAATAAAATTATACAATACCTTATTCATATTGAAATGTTGCATAATAATAAGCTAAGAAGTTAGATTTCTTGATGCACTCAATTTTTATCCAAAAGTCAACATTTTGGCTATGAAGAAATTAGGATGAGAAGTCTCAAGAAGAAGGTATGTGCTACTAAAACATGGTAATTCAAACAGAAGAGAAAATTTTCGTACTGTTCTGTGTCTGTTCATTTTAGTAACAGCCCACATCTCAAATGGTTTCAAAATGTTGTGCAAATCATGCTTTCAGGTAAGTCTCCCCACAAGGATCTGTTTGCCCATGAATAGAACACAGTAGCTCTTTGTAGCAGTGAAAAGCAATTGTTGGAAGCAGTGGGAATCCTTGATAGCAACTTTATTTATATCATGTTCCATCAGTGTAAGGTGTTACTTTTTGGTCTGTCAGGGCAACATGCTTAGTCTTGGCTATAAGCTGATAAATCAGCACAATTACTTCTTTGCTATGAAAGTTTGACAAATCTTTTTCCATTCAATTCTTGTCAGTGATGCTCTAAAATTCCATGCAGTGTCACGTTGCAAAACAAAAGCATGAGCAGTTACTTACGTAGTAGATTCCTGATCTGAAGTGGAATGTTTCATTTTATATGAGGTGATGCTAGATTCTAAACTGAGTGTATTTAAAATTTGAGAAGCAGTATTCAGTGTCATCAGACAATTCGGACTATCATTGCACCTCAGATATAGAGATCTATTGAGTCTACTAGAGTCTTTATGAAATAAGTATATGACAGTGTTCTGTAGTAAAACAAAACAAAACAAAAGCAAACAAATAATGGAGTTGAATGGGGGCAGAAAACAGAAGGATCACGTTAAAATTGTACTTTAAAAGTCTGTTACGTATATGCAGCAATCAAAGCAGCTAGATGTGGATATTTACTCAACAGACAAATTAGTTTATTTCTAAATTCAGAGGAAACCAAGAAAAGCCTAAAGAGGGTTATTAGAGTGAATTTGCAATCAAATCAAAAAAGATTTCAAGGATGGCACAAGCAGCTGCTTGCTTTCTGAAGGGTTAACCTCGTTTGCCACTGAAAAAGGGAACTCCCACAAGTATTAGGAGTGTACTTTTAATTAATAGACAGTTTGAGTTTGATAGTGATTTTTTAATTGCCTTTCACAGATATAAATAGGCTCATAGTAAAAGATTATAAATTCAGAAGGGATCTTTAGGGTCATCCAATTTTATTTCCTGTACTTATTTAAAAAAATAAAATAAAAAAAAATCCTGGGTCAAACACAGAGCTTCTCATTGAGCTGGAACATGTCTGTTATAAACATGGAATGAGACGATAATGTATCTGGTTATATTTCTAGTAGCTGTAGTCCTTGCTTGCTCATATATAGAACGTGTTATATGTCATTTTGTCACTTTTGAAGAAATGGTATATTTTTCAGTGTAATCAGATTTGCTTAGAATTTCCTTTAGAACCCACGAAATTTCAGTGTAGGTTTTATCTGTATCCTTAAAGCCTCTGTAAAGTAAGTGCATTTATTCATTTTACAAATACATGTGTTGATCATATGTATTAAACCAGAGTGAACAACCTTTGCTTCTCTTCGTTTCTGATTCGGTTCTGAGTGTGAAATCGTGTTCTATTCCAAGAGTGTTGACAGTAAAGTGAAATCTGTCAGCTCTGGTGGCAGCAACTTGTGCTTTTTGGAAAAGAAGGATCTGAGTTCTTTGTGAGTCACTAACTGGATGATCCATGACCACTTGCTGAGACAGCACAGACAACAGTTTTTCTTTGCAAGAAGGGTTCTCCTATGCATGTTAGTTAAAATAAGGGATACTGTTGTCCCATTTTTCCTAGGGCAACAGGCTGTTGACTCATTGGTGCATAATTTATGCAACAATATCTGTTTCTTCTGCTATTGGTGGCAACATCAACTGTATGATGAAGCAGAAAGGAAAAAATGGTTTGGGAAGGAAAAGTTCTCAGTGTGACAAGCAGCATGGATAATTTGGAAGGGAATAAGTAGTATCAGCCCATTTGCTTTTCATCTTTAGAGGTACTTTTGATGGCAATTCTTTTAAATAGAACAGTATTCTGAGCAGCAATGTTAGTAGTGTAATGCAGACAAAACAAAAGTCCTAGTCAATGGTCTACATCTAAAATATCTTTTTTTTTCTGATTGCCATTGCCCACTTTTAAAAGTTTACGATCAAGTTATAGTGTCACGACTAGAAATTTGCAGTGTGCAAAACTTAGTTATTCCGGATTTGTAGCAACATAAATGTGATGTGGATATGTCCATTAAGCTTTGCAAAATAATGAAAATTTTCTTGTGAGACATCTAATGCAGAAAATGTAATAATATATTATGATCTTATAGAAAATATACCATATCAATATGAAGTGTGATAAGTGACCCTTATAGTCACAAAGAAGAAATATTCTCAGCAGTTTTCTGCTTCAGCACTATGTTTATTTCTCAGAAAGCAACATCCACTGCGTGTGTCCAGCCTTTTGTATCAACTTTCATAATTTTCCAGTGCAGCTGGAAAGAAAGATGTTATGCACATAGTTTTCTCTGAAGTGTAGCATGAGATAAGGGCTGGACTGGAGTGTGTAACTCGGGCTGCTTGCCATGTTATTGCTCCAAATGGCCTTGGATGGTTCTGTCCCCATTCCTCCATACTGTGCACACTCATTGGAGTCTTCCTGGTGGGGAATGTAGCGCTGCTGTGTTTAGACTTAGTCCATCCTTTTCACAAACTTCTACATCTTCCTAACCAATTGCCCCTTAATATCCTTCTTAGTATTTTTAATCCAACAAATATCTAATGAACAGTGAAGTTCATATTGTATGTTGCAGTTAGTGGAGATTCTGCAATCTCTTTAACATTCCTTCACCTCTGTTGAGTTCAAAAGTCTTCAGAGTTCTTGCTTTTTCACACTATTGTCTTGTGTGTGTTTTTTTTAAACATCAGTATTTTTTGCTACTTGGAGGACGCCATGCTCTAAAAGATGCGCTTTTCTTTTAGAATCAGCATTTCAGTTGCTATGATGATAGTTTGATCCTGAAATGTGGATCTGCCCTCAGTGAAGTTATTGAGATCTTCTGTAGCAACCAAGCGGTGTAAATACACTAACGGATGCTACAGTTACACAGCTTTTCTTTAAAGTTTTCTTGCTGATGATTGTACAAGCATATCTGCTGCCCTGAGAAGCATAAAAATAAAAGCATTCTCATTAGAGTAGCAGGCGGGAGGGCTGTTAATCAGCAGAGTGCCTTGTTAACGAGATAACTGAAAGGTCTTCCTCAGCTAAGGCTTGATCCAGAGCCCACTGAAGTCAGCAGGTGGCTTTGAATTAGATCTGGCCTGAAGTGTTTCAGATGGAACTAACAATAAAGCAGAAGCTGCCATGCGTATTTGTTTTAATAGATGCTCCCACTACTTGATCTCTGGGAAAGAGGTAGGTTATATTAGTTAGGGGTTTTAGTATCTTTTTTTTAATTGGGAGATGCGAGAATTTTCTGGCACTGGGAGTTTAGTGCACACTCTACTGCTGATTCCATGACTCTGTGTACCATTGAACAGGACAATGACTATACAAGTGACAGCTTTGATACAAATCTAATTTATCTAGAAATAGCACGGGCAGAACTGGAGATCTGGAATAGTTCTACCTGCCCAGATTGTCTTGCTCAGCCTCTGAGATGTTAGTTCATAGGATCATTCCCCTGCCATAGGGTTCTGTCTCAGGCCCTGCATACATCTTGCAGAGGCTTTTCTGCCAAAGCCTCTGAGAAGATACTGTTTTAATCTTGGTGTGGTGCTGGCTTATCTGCAATAGGCCGTGGAAATCTCATAATGCCATATTTTTACTGCTGAGGTAGTATGCATTGTCCGCACTGGCAATAATTTGAGAGGAATTTATTTGACTCTCAGGAGAACATCAAATTACACTGCAGTTTTTTTCTTTAGCTAACTGCACACTCTTATTAATTGCACAGACAGGCTGAGTTCCCATTTTGGTGCTCCATTAGTTTTTACTGTATATAAATGTCAAATTGCACTCCTTATGGCCAGTCAGCCCAAGTGAAAAACATTGTTCCAGCCAGAGACTTGTGTTTGGTAGGAACTGAGTGAGCATCAGTGCTCAGGATGTAACTGAACTGCAGTGACAGTGAGCTTATAGTATCCCATACATTGCTCACATACAGTTTCTAAGTAAAATATCATCTATGAAGTGAGTACTCTGTGTTTTCTAAAAGGAAAAACTGTAGTTTTGGCTGTTCTGTGTTTTTATTCCTTTATATGTTTTCTCGTGTTAGAAGAGCGGAGATCGGGATGTCAGTTTTCTGCACACTGGCTATTTATGGGTGATTTGGTGAGTACTGACTGAATCCTCCCTGAAAATGAGCAATCAAGCGAGTGTGCCAGTGCTTTGCATTCCTCCACCTGGGTGTAGTGTAATGCCATCTTGTGGAGTTGTTGTTATATTACTCTAGATTAAAATTGGTAACAAATCCTGTGGGTTTGGCGTGCGCTTTCCCTCTACCTCAGAGGAGACCTACACATTCATCTTGTCATAAAAGACAGAATAAACCACCAAGCTCTAAAGCATTATGAAGAGGAGTAAATAATTCATGGCTTTAAAATAACACAAAGGTACTTACAGACAGGTT
The DNA here is from genome assembly GCF_964273445.1 of Streptopelia decaocto. NCBI lineage: Eukaryota > Metazoa > Chordata > Aves > Columbiformes > Columbidae > Streptopelia > Streptopelia decaocto. Next base: position 62,021,259 of record NC_138661.1, read on the forward strand.
GTCAAGGAGACAATTTAATATTCTTGATCAATATATCTATTTTCATACACGACAATATTATTGGCATCATATCAAAGGAGAATTTTAAGGGTAGATATGAAAGAGAACCAGGAAGGGCCTTTTTGGATGTGTCAACTCTTAACTTGACAGAAAGTATAGAGGTGCTTGTCTGAAAAATTAACAACTAGATGATGGAAGCTGTCACTGTAGCTTGATTGGAGGCCTCTAAACACTTGATGAGAGATGATGGGTAGAAAGGATCAATCATAAAGAGCCTTAATAATGAGGGCAAATAGCTTATGGTTAATGCAATAGAGATGGGACAGTCAGTAGGAGGCTGCAAAGAGCAATGGTTTAGTTAGATTGGCAAGCATGTCTGATGATTTGTGCAGCAGCGCTCTTCCTAAATGTGTTATCTATAAAAAGTGCAAAAGATTATTACTTTTCCATGCATTTAACTATTTGATGTTAACATCACTGATGAATAAATATTGTTTATCTTCACTTTTTCCTTCTTTCAAATGTGTCACTGTGGCACAATATCACATAGGTTAAGGCATATTCTTGGGAGGTTCTGCAGCTAAAACATAGGATATTAGACACCTATGTGACAGAGATGTTTGCAGAAGGTATTTATTCATAGTATAGATCAAACCCTAATGCTTAATTCTCCATTGACTTTCTGTTACATTCTTAGCACACAAAAACTGTATCACTTGAGTGAAAGCAGCTAAACAGATAAATATTATTTCTATGAATACAAAATGCCCTCTCAGCTGAGGTGGTATGGTGTGTCTGGTATCTCTCTTTGTCTGTGTGTGTTACTCTGCCATTATTTGCATTATTTGATGCTACCTAAGAGGAGAATCTTTAAGAATCATTTCTATGTGGATATTTTAGGTGTGGCAGTATTTTTATTGTGATTTTTTTTTGGTTCCCCCCCTCACTGAATGTACTTTATTTATGCTCAGCTAGTTTTAGCATGTCTTTAAACAAGCTTAGGTAATTGAATGTTACTTCTGGCAGTTCAAGGAGTCTGAATTTCTAGTTACATGTGGGAAAGATCATATGTGGAAAAATTCATACGTATACCCATGCTTAGTGGATTCTTTGTAAGAGCTGACATTCTTCAGCTGAAAAAGAATTATGCTACCATTTATGTGACCCATCACAGCTGCTAAGGCTGATAGGATTTCCAGTATTGAGTCTTTACCACTTTCCTTGCAAATATTCTGAAACACTCTGCGGGGTAAAATCACCAGACAAATCAGTCTAGTTTGCTTGTCAGCATTCTGTGAGGGCGAGATCCCTACCCATTGGAATAAAAGGAAACTGACTCCTTAGGAGTAAATGTAATTTACTGGGGTACATTTTAAAGACAGAGATTATTATCATAGCATCATATTAAAGGAGAATCTTGCCATCTGCACTTAAAGTCTATTTCCCTGGAAACTGAAGAGTTTTTGGTGAGGGGAGTAAAAAACGGATTGTGGCCGAATTTTTAAAAACGACGTTAGGCTTTGCTCCAGTCCTTGTTTTACTGACTTGTTATTGACTTATTATTTGGGAAAATGTACTGCTTCTGCTTTCAAAGAGTCTTTTATAGATATTGTATTTCACTTTAAAATAGTTGCTAATCAAGCTATGAAAAATTTAGAATTAGGTCAAAGTGTAAATTTCAGCACTATTAAATGTGATGAGATTGCTATCTGATGGCTCAGGTTAAGCCTGTGCCTGGACCTATGTTTCCATTTTGAAGTCTGAAATACACTTGATTAAAAAAAAGTTATTTTTTCACACTTACCAGGAAAGCAGAGATAGTCCTTAAGATATAATTTGGATTTAATCCAATATAATACCTATGTAGAAAAACAATCTTTAAAAGGCCTTCCTTCCTTCCTTCCTTCCTTCCTTCCTTCCTTCCTTCCTTCCTTCCTTCCTTCCTTCCTTCCTTCCTTCCTTCCTTCCTTCCTTCCTTCCTTCCTTCCTTCCTTCCTTCCTTCCTTCCTTCCTTCCTTCCTTCCTTCCTTCCTTCCTTCCTTCCTTCCTTCCTTCCTTCCTTCCTTCCTTCCTTCCTTCCTTCCTTCCTTCCTTCCTTCCTTCCTTCCTTCCTTCCTTCCTTCCTTCCTTCCTTCCTTCCTTCCTTCCTTCCTTCCTTCCTTCCTTCCTTCCTTCCTTCCTTCCTTCCTTCCTTCCTTCCTTCCTTCCTTCCTTCCTTCCTTCCTTCCTTCCTTCCTTCCTTCCTTCCTTCCTTCCTTCCTTCCTTCCTTCCTTCCCCTTTTTTAGCGTGCCCTTTCTTGATTTTAAATAAGTGAAGAATATGCAGTGGGTTGTCAGAACTGGTGTACATTGTGTTTAGGCATTTACTGCTAACGATGCTTTACTTTCCTCTGTTGAATGCAAAGGTGATCTTTGTTAAGTTTTTAGTTCTGTGGCTTTAGTTTCTGAGAAACCTTGTAATGGAAGTGTGAAACTCTCCGACTGGGCGTGCTATTTAAACTGAAACCTCACCACCCTTGAGAAGAAACAACTCTTCCTTAGCCACCTCTTAATAGGTTTTAGGATGAGATTTTAAATATCCTCAACAATATGTGGTTGAGTCATAATTTCTTTGTTAGTCACTTGAACTCAGAACTCGGATTCCTTTTCTGCTGTACTGCTGCTTGGTCAGTTTTGTCCTTTTTAAATTTATCTGCTTTATCTTTCTTAAGGGTTACACTTAACAGTTGTGTGTTTTGTGTATCTGTGTTTTGTTTTGTTTGGTTTCTTTTCTGGAAAGGACATACAAATCACTTATGTGGAAAGCTAGATATTTTTTTCAGGTCCCAGGGCAACTAAAACATCTAAATAGATGTCTGTGATATAAATTTGCCAGCACTGATATGACCTGGAAAAATATATAGAGTCCATGCTTCAGGCTAAGTCCTCACTTGGTTGCTCCTAAGTCTTGTGCTTTGTTTCCAAACATTTGAAGATATTTGGTATCAAGGCATTCCCATATCAAGGGAATGGTATCAAGGCATACTTATGGTAAGTAGCTGGCTCCATTTCGTTTCTTCTCAACTTCCTGGAAGGGATGTAGCCCAGAGATGTTTTTAAATGTCGCTGAAGTTGAGTAAACTTCATGATACTGATGTCATAAAGATAATGGGAAGCCACCCATAAGTGAGTTTCAAACCTAAGTACAAGCCCTATGAATTTGTTGCTGCTGTTAATGCTACATAGGCAAATGAGAAGGGTTCTTATGCTGAAAAGCCTGTTTGTGATTTAGAGTGTGTCTCTTTCATAGAAGAACTGTGAATTTAGGAAGGACTGTTCAAATGCAGAGGGTCTTAAAAGTTAAGTGGAATTTCAGAGCCTGACTTCAGGCAGCTCCGACACAGACTCCCAGCTTATTCTGGTGAGCTACCTGCGGGCACATTACTGTACTAAAGAGTAAATTAGATTTAGGAAACCTGACTTGTGGAGATTTAATTTAGATAACGAAAGCTATGTTCCTGAAAGTATTGCTTACAATGAATTACGACGTGATTTGTTTTGGAAACTCAAGTGTTCACTGAGAAAATCTGTCTGGCCTTGATTTCCCAATGAATTTTACTTTAATGCAGGTGCCACATAAAGGTCATTCTCATCCAGGCAAAGAAAAACATTGCTTGAAATCAAAACATTAAGCTCAATAAATGCCAAAGGCTGTCTGAGCTGAAGAGGTGAAGGGGGGAAATTATCTTTTTTTCTATGTTGAAAGCAGACTTTGTGAGTTTCATTACTCATATGTGCATTTCTTCTTGTCAAAATATCAATTTCATTCTCTTATTTTTGTGATTCTTGCTCAACAGCAGTAAAATAGATGCAGCATTGTGCTCAGCAGAGATGGAAAGCCAGATAAAGAAACATTTAAAAATACCAGTGGTGGCTTATTTATAGAGTTTATCATACCTCTTTCCAATCTGGACGGACTTATTCATATAACATAGTTTTTTTTCCAAGGAGAACCAGAGTTGTAAGTCCTTCAGAAGATTTTTTTGTGCTCTCTTCTTCACTATAGAATATGAGCATTTCATAGTTATGCAGTGCGCTAACTAGCTTTTGCCGTATGTCCTTCAGATGACTTTTTAAAAAGACACATGCTGTTGTGCATTTAAGTCAAAGGCAGTACTGAAAAAATCTGCTTAGCATCTTAAGCAGAAGATGACTTGATGATGGTTCTCGGTACCTAACATTACTGCCATTTATCAGTCATTGAAAATTCGACTTTCAAACTTGTGAGTGGCATTATATATGCCCGAAAGTGAAAATGCATCCAGTTAGTATTAGAGCAAAACTACTGAATAACTGGATATATGTGTACAGAAACATTTAATCTGTGAACTTCAGTAAGGTGGGCATAATGCTATGCACACAATCTGGAAAAGTGAGCATGATTTTAAGTACCTTCTGGATGAAAAGAATGTGAATGAAATTACTAATACAAAAAATTGACTAGGATTGCTCTTCACAAGACTTTCTGTGGAGTAGACGTGAATTGTTAGCAATGTCATGATCAAAAATGTGCAAGAATTCCTCTCTCTTTCTGCTACTGTCAGTAGCCAGAAAATGTGGTAAGGAAAGGAAGAGGAAAGCAGCTGCTTTATTAGAACTTCTAAATACAAATGTAAAATATTTTTTTCTTTTTTACCTGAAAGAGAGTGACACAACCTGAAATCCTGAGCATCAATTAAGAGAGTGAAAGGGCAGTAAGATTTGCCAGGCTGGTGATCCTTGATGTGTTGAATAGATGCCAAAGAAAGACTATTCATCTCTTGGAGTTTTGCTAAACAGTAGGGGAAATTTATAAATTCCAGTTCAAGCCTAGGTGGAATTGACAGTTGACTTCATGAGAGAGACTGTACATGCCTCTGTGTTTCACAAACAGATGATGATTAGCATTTTAAAATTTGCTTCTGCCTGAGTGTGAACAGCAGAAGCTGATGCTTCATAAATATTCAGCTGTATTATTGGCTCGTGTCAGTTTGGTTCCGTGATAAAAGCCTGTCCGCACACCCAGAGAGGAGCACAGAGAGACAAGGGCAGGCGGTGGTGCCGAAGTCATGCTCAGCCCAGCCCATCAAAAGCTTGTCTCTAAGGCCAGAGGAGGACAAAGGCATAGCGGGAACCCAAATTAAGGACTCAGAGGAAGGCCCCCCCCCTATCTGTGCCCTCCTCAGGACTGCTCCTCTCAGCCCCAGTTTCCAAGTGTGAAACCCCATCAAGATGAATCGTCACTGGGGCACCTTTGGGACTGGGAGAGGTTGCTGCCTAGGGATATGTGATGCATTATCTAGCATGATATATTTTTCCCCTAACAATGTCCATACCTGTTGAGTCAGAGATGCAGTGATTGTCATCAGAACCAGTCACTAAGCTGCATAACAGTTGATAAATAATGAAAAGTCTATTTGAAAGGGCATGGTCTGTTTCTGCTTAATTCTGCAAGTTTATAGTTTCCTTTGTGTCTTGTTTTCTCTTGGGAAGAAGCTTTTTCTTCTCCAGAATCCAGAGCAGCTCTCTGTCTGTATAACTCTACTGATGTGAAATTAAGACTAATTTGAAATATCTGTTCCTTGAATACCTGTCTTTCAGACATTGAAGTCTTTCCCTGTAGAAGGAAAATGGCAAACCAGGTTGCAAGGGAGGGAATGCTTGACTAGAGTATATTATGCAGTTAATTCCTGTTTGTAACATTTTTGATTCTGTGGTTGATTTCTTGCTCCATTGTTTGGCAGAGGCTGAGGGTCTTTTGTTTTGTGCCGTGGTGGTTCTGCTCAATTTATTTTAACTGTGAGATCTCCAGTGCTTTTAGTTTCTTTGTTTTCACTGACAAAAATTTAGATTGTCAAATGTTTCATAGCATGTCCAGGTTCACACTGGTTAGTCCTAGTCACATCACAAACAGACCAGCAATATTTATTGCCATGTCAGTAGCACAGTAACTGGAATGTATTGGGAAAATAAGTCCCTTACTGTGTCCCCTCATTGATATGAGGAAGAAATGTGACTAAAGCATCTTGCTTTGTAGTGCTGTTAGGTTGCATTATCCATTGTAAACAAACCAGTTATCAACGTCTACTTGCAAATAATTCACGAATTGAAAGGAGGACTAAATTGTGTGGATTTCTCACCAGGAATCTTCTGAGGTAAGCAGGAATTCCTTGGCCTGGCACAGACATGTTCACTGGGAGAATGTGACATACTTCAAGCAGGAGAATCCGATTATGACACAAAGTTCCTGATGTGTGGAAGATCTTACTTCAGTGCTTTTTGAACAGCTGTTTGCATAATGGTTTTGGAGCCATCTAACATAATAAGGATTTATGTAGTGGTGTCATACCAAGACTGAAGGGGTTTCTCAGTTCAGTTGTGTTTTCAAAACCTGGCAAGTCTACATTAGGTTCTTTTTATCTAGCAGTAGAGTTATAATCTGACACTTATCACTTTTTCTTTCTTCTGTCATTGGCAATAAGCTTTTATTTTCAGATCGAGTATAAGGATACATTTTTAATAAGCTAGTTCTGTGCAGTTATATTACCAATTGTGTAATAGTTCAAACTGTGGTTTTATGTAGCTTTGCTGGAGTGAGAAATCAGGAGGTCCTGAAGTCTCCCCTGTTGATTGGGCACTTCACTTTTCCCATTTTGAAGTCAATGGGGCTGTATATGTCAAAAGCAGAATTGCTTGCTTCTTTCATATGGCCTACTGAGTTATCAAGAAAGAGAAGCCCCTTTTTTGTGCTATTAATATTACCTAGTTCAAGACGTGGCAAATAACCTGAAATAATATGACAGAAATTAACACGAGAGTGACATTAAAAGGAAATTTTCTAATTTGAGATCTGACACTATTGCAGTCTTCAAAGTGTTGTGAATATTTAATAGATCAGTCATCTACTGAAAGGACGTGGACTGAATTATTTCAGGGCATCACAAACCATTGAGTATTTAACCCCTGAAGCGTTGAAATTCATAAGTGAGGTTTAGTTATTCTGCTGTAATGCTGTTCATTCCCAGGCTTGCTATCATGCTATTTTGTATTTGATTATTAAAGCAATATTGGTCTACAGAATACAAGCAAAAGTATTCCTCAGATGCTACATAAGAATACTCTGTAATCCCACTAGCTACCCTAATATTCTTAGAATAAATATTCCAAATTAATGTAGTGTTGAATAGACAAAAATAAATATTCTTAGAATGGTTCTCTTGAGTCTATAAGACCATTTGAGACAACACACTTTCCATTAACTACAGTGCTTGTTCTTAGACGTGATCTTTGGGACTTGTGTAGGGGTGAACTGAATCTTTGTCAAACTGCTGTGCCTTCATTATGTCTAATTAATTTATTGGCTGGATATTGGAATTTGACAAGGTAGTTTCTACACTCTGCTTACAGTCAGTCCTTCATGTGTTGTACGTACTGAATAACAAATATTAAGTAACTCGATTGTGCATAGACAGGAATTGATTTGATTATGCTTTTACATTGTCCCTGAACTAACCATCATGGTGTAAAGTGGTTTTGAGTTCCAGACATAATAATCCAAGTATATGAACACGTCCAGATACTCATAGATCAGTATCTCCTTGTCTTAAGGTTAGATCATGTAAACAAAGCCAATGCAGTCAAGTTTGCATCCATTCACACTGATGGTCTGAATCAGTGTCCCGTCTAAAGCACTAGCTCACATGTGATTTAGAATTCTTCTGAAAATTCAGATACTTATTCCAAAAGGAGAAAATCATATAGGGAAGAAGTTTAACAGATTGGGCCAGATCTGTTGTTTGGCAGAGCTGTCTTTGGTAGTATGGGCAGAATTAATTTTAAACTGTGTTTATTATTTCTTGATCATTGTTCTAGCTGGAGTGCAGACCCTACTTTTGTGTTGTACAGGATCATGCTGTTGATGATTCTAAACGCCTCTTCGAAAAGAAAATATTACCAGGGCATAGACCTGTTCCATAACGCTTTACCTCATTGTGACATACATTTTTACAGTGCCTTAGCCAAAGGTTTTCTTTCTAACTTATTAACATTTTTCTTCATTATTCTATTATTTTGAATAGGAGTTTCCACAACATTCACAAAAACATCAAGACCTGCCAATACTGTATAATAAGAGAGGGAGATAATGAAAGCTAAGATCATTTTTGAATGAAACTTTAAATGTGAATACATGAAGTGAAAGAAAAATTGTATTCCTTAAGTTGTTCAAAGTTTTTTCTAGAGGCAATTGGATAATGCTGGATTATCTTACATGTCTTGAAGGATGTATTTGAGGGGTTAGATTCATATTCTGACTGGATAACATCTCTGTCTATAGTATTATTCAATGTATATGAATATAGTTGAATATAATCCAAATATATTAGATCTAGAATTTACCTTCCTTTCTTGTACAGAATAATGTCATACATCTGACCCCCTTGTATTTTTTTCAGTGAATTAAGAGTCCATCTGCATGAAGTAAGACTTTACCTCTTGTCTCTTGGAGTTGCTACACAAAAGAAAACTAATGGTTAATGACTGAGAAGCACAGCTAGTTAATTCTTTCTCTTCCCCACCTACACATAATGAAACACTGACATTTGATTGTTTGAAAATATGTCCTTTCTCTAACCCTCCTCCTGTCTCGTTTTCTGTATTTCCCAGAGACTGCAGCCTTGTGAGCTGCTGTAATGTCTGTTGGTATAAGTCACACTGAAAGACCAAGGCTTTGATAGCTAATGTTAATAACATAAATTGAAGAGAAACCTGAGATACACAGAAGAATTTTATAGATCCCATTGCCTGCGTGAAGGGGAGACACTAATCTCAAGGCTGCCATCCCCAAATGAGTTTTTCAGATAAGCTCCTTAGCTCTTTTTTTTTTTTTTTTTTTTTTTTTTAGTTTTTTTAGGTTTTTTTTTTTTTTCCTGTAGTTTCAACAAAGATGCTAGTTGCGTTTTTTAAATGAAATTGAGGTGTGCAGCTAAGTATTGCAGGCTGACAAAGCAAAATGAACATTACGAGGTGGGAGAGTGAAGGAGGAATATAGTATATTAACACCACCCTAAACCATCTTGCCCTTCCCATTCAAAGAGCCCAAGTTAAGTACAGCCTCAACTTGGCAGGTACAAGCTGGAGTCCTGACATTCCTGTTTTCCACCTGTTATTTGTAATGGCCTCTGTCTCAGGTGAGATTTGTCTGAGTATTTGTGGATGACTAATACATTTTTATTTATCGACTGGGTTAATACAACGTGTATTTCTTAGAGTACATTGTGAGCCCAGTTATTTGCCAAAAATTATAAAGGCAAGTTTAAACCTGTTTTAAGCTAAGAGGAACGATTTACAGAACTTAGGCAGGCAATTATAGCTGAGCATTGATAACAGCAGGGTGATGCTAATATGTTGATACCTTATTAACAGCTTCAAGGTGAGGCACTTGTATTTCTTTGCTTGTCTGTAAAATCAAGGTGTGCTTCTACCTAAAAAGGCAGTTGGGATTAAATGGTCATTTTGATTAGTAGGACTATGAATACTGCTGCAGCACTTCGTGTTCCCATCTTGATGTCTGGAGAGCTTCAAGTACAACTGGCACAGACACTGCTAAGATCAAGGTCAAACTCTCTGCTTAATAAATGATAGAAAGTATTAATTCACCCATAGATGTGGTGGCAGAGGTGACTTATCTTCATGCAGTTTATCTATACATCTGGGTATTTGAAAGACTTAATTAATTACAACACAGTGCATCCTGCATTAAGTGTCCCCCTCCAAGATCATTAGGGGACAGTTCAACACTATGTATTGCTTCTGTGCTATATGCCTTCACTAGGGGGTTATAAGTTATAGTTTTCCAGGTTTGCTGCTTTCAGTGTGATGCAAGAAAAGAGACAATTTTACTTAACTGTGAGTAAATACATAGATCTGTCCATTTTAGTTTTTACTACCTCTACAATTAGTTTCTGTAGGGTGGTGGCTAAAGTCTGACATATTGTAATAAGGTCTTTTTGCAGAGCCTGCCTTTAAAAATAGAATTGATATGCAATTTTTGAAAAGTTCACTGTGGGCAGGATAGTTTTATTGAAGCTGAAAAGCATTTTACCTGTTGAGTTCAGCGAAATGGTAGGAATTTTTTGAAAATCTTCTGGCTCTATTAGGAATGTTTCTAAAAGCTTATCATCAGTTTAGTATTTAGAGTAGCATGTCATAGTGAGAATTTCACCTTTTGACAGTTCCCATTTATTCACCATGACAGATCTAGGCAAAGAGCATACAAATCACTTCTTAAGTGTTTTTCTTAATAATTCAAAGCAGATTTGGACCTCAGACAACACTGATATTCGTGGCTTGCATGTACTTCCACTAAAAATTTTGGAAAAAAATGTTGATGTAAAAGTACATTTAATGAGATGATAATTGGGCATTGGATAGAAAGAGAACTTTGAGAAGATAAAGTCGGAGTCTGTCTTACAAACTATCAAGGGTAGTCCAAGATATCTTCAAGTCATGCCAGCCGTCTGTAAGTATTTCTGAATTTCTATCAGTGAAACTACTGATAGTGAAACATTTGCCATCAGTCTGTAGAGGAACAAATAATTGTTGACTGACTTTGGAGTGGATTTTACTTCAGAGTAGAATGCCAATGATAGTTTCATACAAATGCAGGCATGTATTCAAAGCTCACTGATGTTAACAGAAGACTTCATTTGGGACTTAGATGTTTCCTGAGCCTTTTGTGTGATCACTTATGGTTAGAAAAATAAGATAAATTCAAAAAATTATTTGTTTGCTGTTTATCATTGATCTTTTGAAAAACAGAAAGCTTTTGATGGACGATCTACCCATTTTTCAAACAGCCACCTTTAAGGAAGAGATTCGGGTAGAACTCTCATCTTGGTACTGGACAGGAGTTGAGAAAGTGTTGGAAAGCAGGATTCTGCAGGGGTTAGTGCTTATATGGAGGACATCTTTTTCTTGGTATCTTTGAGTTTCTAGGACTTTGTATTTCCCTCAGCATTGGTACCTAGGATGTGCGAGAGATACAAGGTGAGAGTCTGGAAGCTTATAGTGATGCATTATTAGGATTTTTTTGCTAGCATTCTGATATTAACCTCAATGCTCTTTTGACTACATTAGTTACAATTTTAGATTTGAAGTTCTGAATAGGTTCGTTTGCAAAGTGAGAATGAGTGGTGCATTTGTCTGATGGATAAAAGAAGAGCTGTATGATTTTTGTTTTCACATGCGAGGTGATTTGTGACACAGATGTGGACACAGCTCTGGGGAGGTTCTAGTCCCTACAGTTTAACTAAAATACTAATGATAATCTTTATTCTCATCCACAATTCTGTTGTGTCACAACTATGCAATATTTCATCATCACATCACTGGATCAGGCTAAAAAATACCAGTCTTCTATTTGATATGATTTGGCCATATAATGCAAATATGGCTCAGGTGAGCATATTAGTTACAAGAAAAAAAATATGAGGGAGGAAGAAAAGGTGTGATTTAAAGCATTGTAAAGTGGGCAGGTGGACTCTTAAATTTTTAAATTGGCTTATTAAGACATACATAACAGAAGTGCAACAAAATTATCTTTATTATTTCAAAATGCACAACAGGCAATACAGGTGTTTACAGATCTATTTTGAAAACATGTATTTTCCCATACTTTTTTACTACAATCTACTCTGTTTTGCAATTTTAATTCAAAATTCTCTCATCCAGAATGGAATAATTCCTGCTATGAATGATATGCTTAGTTTTAACTGAAGTCAACTCATATTTAAAACTGAAATGACCCAAGAAAATGTCCATGTGAATTAATATTATAAATAAAATTAAATTGCAACAACCAATATCTTTCAGTAAAAAAAGCTAAAAATGAAATAAGTTAAAATATCTATTATCTAAGAGAGATCCAGAGTAACAGACAAATTCTGTTTAAATAAACAGATCTGTAAGGGTCTCAAAAGCAGACACACCAGGCGACCTCAAGAGGTCGTCTACTTCATTCCCTTCCCTCATGGCAAATTAACTTTGTCTCTGTCATTCCTAACAGGTTCAATGTGTTCTTGAAGACCTGTAGTGGTCACTACTCCACAGACCCCACTCTTGTCTTTCCATCCTTCCCCAGCCCCCTGACAGTTTATTTCAGTGTCCAGCTGTCTGCATGTTTCAGAAGTTGGGCGAGTGACTACTCTGAATCTTTCCTTAGTTGTTCTGTTCACTATGAACACGGAGAACTGACTGTTCCTTTTCTTTGTAACAGTCTTCAAGCTTGTAAAAGGTTCCACTAATTTCCCCCCCTGCTACCTCCCATAAGCAAAACCACCACATTTATTTATATCTTTTTCTCCTAAGATGTTTTTAGGCCTCTCTCCATTATTATTACTCTTCTGTGGACTTTCAGTGCCTTGAAGTTCTGTGTCCAAAGCTGGAAATAACAACTCAGCTGAGGTCCTTGTTGTTTTGAACTCAGTGGTGGTGGTAGATTGTGTCTTGTAGGCTCCACTCCTCAAATTCCCACTTTGCCGCAGCGTTGACTCATACTTAGCTTGTATAACCTCCAAGTCTTCAGTGCCGAACTGCTGCTGAACCAGTTCCTCTCCACTCTGTGTTTGCGTAGGCCATTGTTTCTGATGAAGAGCGGTATCTTTTCGTTTTCCTGATAGGATTTCATTCTCCAGGTTTCAGATAATTTTCCATTCTGATTCAGTCAGTCCACCAGCTTGTTTCCAGACCATCCCAACTTCATATTGGCCACTGCAGAATTAGGTTGCTGTAGAACTTTATGAACTTCCATTCTCAGAAGAGACTACTGTGAACTACTTTCAAGGCCTGTTATCATACTATGTTTACTCTATTGGGATCATGTACCTCTACATTCATCCCTAAATAATTCATGAGACTCCTATTTTAAACAGCGTTAAAAAAATTCTCATTATTACATTTAGTTGCATAATGAGAGGAAATCCAGTGTTTCTGATAGGTGGCAAAATTTCTCAGAATTAACTGACTTAAGATATGTTTAATCAGGTGAAAGTAGAGAGCTGATGATTCCTTTTTTCAAGTTAGCCAGGTATGAACTGGAGTTCATGTTATTTGTGGTGTTGTGGTACTGAGTCTGAGCTAACAAGCCTTAGCAAGAAAGAATATGTGTTCAGGTGATGTTCAATGTTTGAACATAGATTTTTGGCTCTTAAACATACTGTTATTATTTACAGAGCATAATGATTATATGAAATATTTTGCTAAAAAAAGTGGAAACCTCAGCTAAGAGAAGTTTGCAATCCAACTAAAAGAGAGAGCATAGATGTTTGTAAGAAAACCAGTGCTGCAAGGCTTTTCAAAAGAAGTGCATTTTGAGAAGAGGTGGAAAGCAGGGGATAATAAAGACCTGGAACCTGGGAACGTTGTGAAGGCATAGAATAGCATAGAATAAGCTAACTGAAGTAGGCAGTGGAAATACAGAAATATAAAGAATGAAGGTGTAGTCGAGAAGGAGGCAGAAGGAATTGGAGGTAGCATTCTATAGACCTATGAAAGCAATTTTAATAAAGCTTATGGGATAAGGAAGGCCTAGTCAGTAGCTCTCCCACATTTTGGCCTTAAAAATCTTTTTTTTTCATAGCTGTGCTTATTATCTTCCACTGAAGCCTGATCAGTACCTTTCTTTACAAGTGAGCATCTAAAGCCAAACTGCTGCCTCAAGTACTCTTCATTGGCTACTTCCATTCTGGCTGAAGGAACAGTAGGACGGCCCCAGGCCCCTCACGGTGCAGTCAGTGCTGTCGGTGTCGCAGGTCTCACAGTGACACTCTGTAGCTACTGGGTACGAATAAAAAGATTCGGGGTGGTCACCGCAACCAGGGATCTTCACTGTTTCATACACAACCTCCTTGAAGGTACATGTTTGTTGAACGGATGATACTGGTGGATATTTATATACTGGATCCTGAAAATTACAAGAAGGAAATACCTATTTTGTAATTCGTTTATGGGGTAGAATTCCCAATTTTTATAAAATAAAGGACCTGATGTGAAAATTAATTAAACAGGTGGGAAAATCCCACTGAGATCAAAAGGATTTAGATCACGCTCTTCTAATTTCACCTAGATCCTTAGATTTCTCCTTTCAGGAGGACTGATATGGCAAATTCATGTCATACCATCACCAGACAATCTTGCTGATTGGTTGCTTTATTCTTCAAATTATTTGGAGTAGTAGAGGATTCTACATAGTAATAGCTGCTTTATTTTATCTGTTTGCAGCCACAAACTGAACACAAGGCAGAGCTCCAGATTGCAATACTTTCAACTCTAGTTATACAATACAAACATAATGTGTGCAACCAGTTAAAGATCTGAATTTTACCAGCATCTCTTCAACCTTCCCTTTGTGGTTCAGACTGGCTGTGTATCTACATTCCTGTCGAACTGCAGAGCAGCTACTCAACCTGTTCTTTCACGAGGCTCATCCTGCCTATGTGTTTGTTACAGACTAGAGAAGCTGGTTATTTATACATCACTTGGAATATTTAATTCTGGTGCCTGAAATTACATTTAAGATTCTCACCCTTGTGAAGCAGTATCCTGAGCACCACGTGGCATTCACCATAATGCAGAATTCACATTCTTCTCTTTCCACTGCTATAGTAATATTGGTGAGCTGACAGCTGTTGCAACAAATTGCTTTCCAGCAAAATAGCAGCACGTAACAATTAAGTGTCTTCATCCTGTGTATAAAGCAAAAAATATATCTATACTGGATAAACGTGTAGGTGTTTTCAACAGGAAATATTTATAGAAATAGGGAGAAATTGAGTCTTCACATTATCCTCAAGTGGTTCTATAATAGCAAGCTTTCAGAAACCTCAGCGAGAACATAGGATAAAGCCATTAAATAGATCTGTCTGTTTATTGTTAAAGGTGTTTGATTTTCCTGAGTGACTGAAATGGCATGTCAGCAATCTTTGCAGAATAATAATAGCAGAGTACCATACCAATTTCAAGGAACCGTTTTTATCTAAGTTTCTGCACAGTGAATGTGTCCTGTCTTAGGGAGAAAGAAAAAGAAGCAAGAGAGAGCGAGCACAAAGGATAATCTATGTTTCAGAAGCAATTAATTACAGAGTGTTTGCATTTTTAAAAAAGATTTCTAGATCAGGATCTGATGAAACTTACCTGAATTCTGCTTGCCTTCCTGGGGATAGCTGTAGTGAAGAGCAAGCCCTGTGCCTACCTTTTATACTGAATCGTGTGTAACTTACACCTTGAGGATTTGCAGTGCATTAACGCAGCAAGCATTAGTTTGGTATTTGGTGAAAGCGGATTAATTTCCAGCCAGACAGTGAGATCAGGCCTTGTTAAGAGGAAAAAAGAAAAGCAAAACACAGTCAGGAAGTGATGGTGAAGGTTACTGTCACAATATCTTTTTAGAAATTTCACTGGATTTGATTCAGTGGCATTTAGAAATAGCTGAGCCATTCCACAATTTAAAAGGTTGAGAAACCTATTTTTGGAAAAGTTAAGGTGTTTTGACTGTGTTTTATGTCAGCCCTCAAACGGATAGGCTTGGGGTAATTCAGAGTGCAGACATTGCTACAGTGTTTCTTGGCTAATGAACATGTTCTTGAGTTTTTCAGGCAATCAATCTTAATTGAATTTCTCTGAATTATGCCTTACTCAGTGAGCTGCATATATATGTACTTGTTTATTGATCTGTGGTCCAAGAAAGCTAGTAATGTGGTTTTGTTAAACCATGGGTAACTCTTCTTTACCATTTCAAATAGCACAGTGGTTTTCCAAAATTCAGATTTCTATCCCAGTATATTCAGTCCTGTTTCCTCTCTGTTGCATGGTCACAGTTATTTTAACTTATGTGAGGGATGTCTGTGCCGTGGAAAAGGACGGTAAGGATGTCATAATGAGGATCCAGATCTGTGTTTTCTGTCAGTGACCTTAGATCAAATATTGTCATCTTACAGGGAAAACGCTAATATTTTTAGCAGGCAACCATGCAAACTCATCTTGAATGCATTCCCTCATTTGTCATGATAATAAAAGATCCTGTGAATAGTGTTCCCCCACTCAGTGCTCTTTTGCTGCGTTCACAAGTTAGTGATGTGTGCCCCTTCGCCAGAATAATGGCAGAGAAATAACTTTGTTGAACTTCACATATCCCTTCTGTGGAAAATGACTCACAGAGTGCCGAATTTACTATTGTCTGCCCAGAACAGCCAGGCTGGCTTTGTTATGACTGTTCTATTATGGTCAGTCTGACTTTTACAGAAATCCATCCACAAAAGAAAACTAGGCAAGGACATACAGTTAAAAGCATTTTATCATGAGAAGAAATTCTCACTGACTTATTAGTTGTCCTGCAGACAGGATACTTTCCAAAATGGCTTTTACAAATGAGCCCTTTAAGTGTCTGGTACCTTCCTGTGGTCCTGCAGACTGGCCATCTGTTCCAGTTTCCATCCAGTCTGCAATACCTTAATTTGTTAATGAATTTCCTATGACACCAAAGTTAGAAAGTGATCCACAAATTTTCCCTGGATGTCTCCTATAATAATAACAACTTTGTCTGAAGAGAGCACAGTTCAATTGAATTTATAAAGAACTGTGTGATTGTTTGATGATGGTCTTCTCAGGGAAGATTCTCACTTGCTGTAAATCACTAAATCTAGAGATGCCAGACAAAAGCTGATTACAATTAGTTATATCCCTATTGACGATGTGGCCTTTTCTAAGTCCTGATTTATGCAAATTAAGTAAAATTAAATAAACTTCACTTGCAAAGGACAATATGGGAAATATCTAATCTCTCAGTTGCAATGATTTGTGTCATGGTTTGAAAAAGTCATACCCATTCACTAAAATCACAGTTTTGGAAGCCGAGTCCAAGATTAGCCCCTGCCCTGCTGATTCTTTCCTCCCCCGGTTCCTTGTTCTGACCCACTCAGCCTTCTCACTTGTGGCAACACAAGTTAAGGAAATCATTCTAATTAAAAGTGAAAAACCCAAACCAGCTGTCTTTTACAGCATTGTTGCTAATCCGTATCAATTTGTTCTGCAATGAAACCAGCAGCTGTAGCAGTGTAATTGCTGGGATTGACTGGGGAGGGGGAAGGAGGGGCAATGTGGGGGAAGGTTCACAAGAAATGCTTTACATAGTGTTCTCCCTGAAGAGTTCATGAGGCGATGTTGTAAACATGACACAAACTTCTTAACAGGAAAAGTTCATCCTGCACTGACTTCAAGGGCATGAGTTTCTGTAATCATCGTTTTAGGTTCGTTCTCTAGCTATGACCTCTGCTAAATTCATTGGTGAATATACGAATGTGCATTTTTAGGGTCATAGGAAATTACAAATTGCAGTCAACTAACCACCAGTCTATCATCTGAGAAATGGTATTTTGGTGAGTTGTTACTCAGATGACAGATTTTGTTCCCACACCTTTTATTAGAAAGATACACTAAAGGAATTCTCATGGTGGGCAAGATGCTGTGTAAGTACAAATTTTTCTATTATTAGTTCACGCCTCTGGGAAATCTTTATATGCTAATTATATCATACTCCTTCAAGTTTATGTTCCCATTAGATTAAAGAAATGTTATGGTGGTTTTGTAGGGAATACCATGTGTTATTTATCCAGAAGGCTATCATTTTAACACATAGGTTCTGTGTTACGGAATTTTGTATCTATTTGAGAAATAGAAATGCTTTCCATTTTAAATGGTTTATATTTCAATTTAGGGAATAATGTCAGAGGGAAGAACACTCCTCTTCACATGCTTCAGCAACTTTTAAGTAGCGTTTTTATTTATCTAGTTCTTAAGTAGTATTGCCCATCCTAGGGTTAGCAGTTGTCATTTTGCTTCTAGCCTGATGCTAGGTGTTGTCCAGATTGCTAAAGAGGAATTACTGAAGCCATGCAGCCTAGGAAATTAAAGGATAATGTGTCATTTCTATACAGAAAGTTTCAGACAGACCTGCGTGTGCTCTGCTCACACTTGGAGCTAGATAAGCAATTCACAATCTTTAGTGTTTTGGCAAATAGTCTGTTTATATTGGGGCAAAGCATCTCATGCTCTTTCTCTACCTTTTTAGGGTTATCTTGCCTGTGGGTCCATTGTGCAGAATCCAAGCTCTAGCAAGCCCCATGGGAGAGCTCAAGTTGCTGCAGAATGCTGTAATTGTATCATGGTTGGGAATGGAAGAGCTGGATTGGAACAACTAGTGCTTAAAGGTTGAGAGCCCAGTCAATGGGGATTGCTGCATTCCTGTTGAATTAAGTGGGGAAATGTGGCAAATTATGTAATGGGAGATCTGGTCTTCAACACGGACAGGGTGCTGGTTCGTATATGGGTGGTTCAACTTTGGTGCAAGTCATGGTGGTCATCAGATTTGCATGGCTGAGTTAATGCCTAAGTGGCATATCAGGGGAATAAAAGGCTTCTCTGTATTTCTGTGGGGTAGTTTATTTGTTTGTTTGGTGGTTTTTGTTTGTGGTTTGGTTTTGTTTGTTTGTTTTTATTCTATGGCTTTTTCCCTTGGACTGTTTACTGCTGTAACCTCGCAAGTGATTGTTACCACTGCAGCCACAAGAGAGCACTTGCTTTGCTGTTTTCAATCACTTCAACTAGAAGTGCTGTGACACATTCTGCTGTTCTTTCCCTTCTAAGCAGTAAATGCTCTTTTTCTTCTGTTTTGGTTTGGGTTTTTTCTGTTACTGCAAGTTGGAAATCTACCTTTCTTAGAAGAAAGTAGTTTAGATCTTTTAGAGAACTTCAGCATCTATCCAAGTGCTATTGGAATACTTGGTTATATTTGTGCAACTCACCCACCATGAGTCATAAATCTGCTTCTGTCCTGATAGTAGAGGTATTGAACCTTCTAGTAGAAAAAACACGTCTGATGTCAAAGACAGGTCTTATCTGTAAATTATTCCAGCTGCAAACTAGCTTTAGCTTCTAATATATTATTTTAAATGTGTCAAGGAATGTGGTTTTAGGTTTGTTAGATTCGTGATTGTGGTTACATGTTTTAGGCCTTTTAAATAGGTATGTTCCTGGGGATGATAGTTTCTGCAACTGAAAGCTGTTTCTTGTTGAAAGTATGTCTCAAGGTATGTTTAAGGTGCTTAAATCTATGGCTTAATTAACTTTCTGTGTGTTAGAACAGGAGGAAGAGTTGGTTCTCTTAAAAGTGGAGCTGTGCACTTCAATGCTGCCATGAACTGTATAACATGTGCTTGTGTCGAGTTTCTTCTGCACACAGCCCTTCTTGACTGAGTACTTGTGCTCTCCCCTTTCTTTGTGTTTGTCCAAATGTTTCTCTGCACAAGTCAAAATTTAACCTGAGTTATTTAAAACAAAAGATCTTATTGTTGCTACCCAGCGACTGACTACATTGCTATCCTTGAAGTACACAGGTTGCGAATTGCCTCTGAGTCTGTGCTTCAGGGCTCTCGGTGCGAGGTTGGTGTTTCACAGCACAGCAGCACAGGCCTGTGTTAAGTAAATTGACTAGAGTGTTGTCTTTCCCTTTTGTTGCTGACTACTGGTGGGAGATGACTTTTGTCATTGCATTACCTCTCTGTGTGCCTTTGGGGTTCACTCTGATTCTTATTAAAGTAATTACAGAGATCCTCATTGGCTTTAGTAGTAATTGCATTGGGTAGTTGGTCACTATTGTTCAAGACAATTTTTACAGATATTGTTTTAACTTCCCGGCACTGATGATGCAGAATTGTGAAATAGCTTGAGCTTGCTGAACACAAATTTGGAAAGTTGAAACTAATTAGTGTCTCTAAAGAGTTAATAGTTAATGAAGAATTCATATATGCACCCATATGCAAGCAGAATACTTCACCCTGGGAAAAATAAAGAAAATGCTAGAATGTGTTAACTATGTATTTAGTGTCATGGAATTTTAGAAAGCTTTTGAGATACTAGTTTCCATTACTTGGAACAAAGGTTATACATCCAAATGCCTACACAAACTGTTGGTCTTTCTAAGCCTTGTGAAAATCCTGCTTGCAGTCAACAGTAGCAGAAATTACTTCTTCTGAGTTTAATAAACCGAGAACAGTGCGGGGAACAATACAGATGCTTATGTTATTGTCAGTCCATTATTTTTC
Organism: Streptopelia decaocto; assembly: GCF_964273445.1. Taxonomy (NCBI): domain Eukaryota; kingdom Metazoa; phylum Chordata; class Aves; order Columbiformes; family Columbidae; genus Streptopelia; species Streptopelia decaocto. The sequence continues at coordinate 62,041,430 of NC_138661.1, forward strand.
CTGTAGTTTTTGTCTTGCATGATGTAAATTTATTCATGGCTGATTTGTTTGTTGTTGTTGTTGTTTTTAATACCACATTTCTGAATATATAAACCAGATGCATTTTCTTACCCTTTTCAGTGATGGGATTCTTACAGCCTTCAGCTGTTTGCTCTTGCAAAACCAAAGTGTGATCTTGGCTTCTTATATGAGATCCTGTGATAACTCCAGTGGTATTTGTTAGGAAACATACGTTAAGATTCTGCTCAAGAGTAAAGGAAGTTTAAAAATTATACATTTGTTAGGAATGCTTTTTCCTTTTTTTTTTTTTTCTCTTTCTTTATAATTCCTTCATTTTGCTATCTCATTTTTTTTCTGAGTATTGTGTTTTTCCAATGAAAAACACAACTTGTTTCTAGGAATAGCGTCTCTGTGTGTGAATAAGTAGCTGGTTTGATCCTGTGACTGTCCTGGAGCACTACTTGCTTATTTTAAATTTTTGGGCACAACTAGTGTTTTTCAACAAGACCAACAAAATATCGTAATGTACTTAATGAAATAGATTAGTCTATTAGGAAAGAGTTGACAAAGCAAGGAAGAGACCTGACGGGCAATATATTTAAAATAATGTATTCCACTAGTACATAAGCAGCTAGGGTTTCCTTTTTGTTACGTGAGCTGTTCTTGGGTCTGTATGGGATTGCCATTATGCTTTTGATAGCCAAAGTGCAGAAATATTTCTGAGGATAAGAGCTGAAGAAACTAGAAACAAGGGCATGAAGCTGTATCTGATGTGATTCGTTATGGTTTGGTTTTGCTGGTCTTGCACGCAGTACAGAGACATGCCCAGATCTGCATCACTCTAATTCAAGTGATGCCTGTGTGGGAACCGTGCTAAGAGTTGTCATCGTCCTCACTTTGGATTTATTTGTGACTCGTGGGTTGTTAAGCAGAAGAGTTTGGTGTGAATGGAAGCAAAAATATCTGAGAGAGGAAAACCATTTTGTTTTTTAAATTTTCATTTAATTCATAAAAAAGAAACCATGAGAGTTTGAAATCTTCCATAGAAGAAAAGCCTTTTTCTGGTTGAGTTGCTCCAGGTTCCTGTCTTTCTGTCACGGGTTCCTGTCTGATGAAGCCAGAGCGCACACAGGGACTGCCCAGGCAGCTGTGAATACTGGGAGCACTGGGTGCCACAGCTTTGGAAATGCAGTACCCTCAGCAAGCCAGCTCGGTAGGCTTCTGAGCAGCCAGATGAGAAAGCTGGCAGGAAACCTAAGCTTCAATGAACTTTATTGAAATCATCTTTGTACAGTAAGTTTTCAACAAATTTGAAATTCGCCATTGGCTGTTTACCTACAGAAATAATAAATATTTGGAAAAATGTATCAGATTTTTTTTTTTACTTCTGTTTTGGAGAACAACAATTTTAGATTGCTAAAGAGACAATTATCTGCACATTACTCTCTTAGGCTATATTAATGAGGAGCTGACTGAATTTTGGAATCTTAAACAAATAAGCATATCTGAGTATTAATTTGAAAAGCCAAATCCATTTTGACTGCATTAGAGTGCCTTGGCACTGCACCTGCTTCCTAAAAGTGAGTGCTGGAGAGAAAGCTGAGATACCCAGCTTGATTGACACAGCTTGCTGGGTGACACACCTGGCAATTTCGAAGCTAGGAGGCTTTCTGCTTTTCTTTCTTGTCAGGGCTTACAACAAATGTATGCAGATTCTATCAATGACCCCAACTTTTATAAAAATAACACTTCAAGATGCAAATATTCAAGAATCACTTGAGTCCAAAGCACAAAGGCTGATGTTAGTAGTGTAAGGAATTATTCAATTTTTTTTTCTAGGTAGCTTGTTTCACTAATCTGTTGTGTTCATGTTTTGTTAAACCTAGAAATAAAAAGTGCAATGTTTCAGGCACTTCAAAAATTCATCAGTGTTTCTGTTATGCTCTGTAATCATGCTAAGAAGATGGGTAAGCATTTATCTAGATGGATTTTAGGAAGGTCTTCTGGAAAAAATTGCATTTCTTCTAAAACTGTAATTTTGGCAGGACTGTGCCTTATTCACACATAGACAACAGCACCTGCCAATTGTTTTCAAGCTCCAGCTATGATAACATGACATAAAGCTTATTTGAATCTTGCTGACAGTGTGCATTGATAACACAATAAAGGTGATGCAGAACGATTCAGCACACTTGGATAATGGATGAAAAGACCATCTTATTTGGGTTGCTAAATAAAGTCTGAGGCTGAAGATGCCTGACCCATATTCTTTTTGCAAGTGCAGTAATTTTTAGGTCAAATTGTTCAAGAAAAATAGGTTGAAAAGAACGCATACAGCCATAGCCACCTTCAGCTGCAATTTTAACATTTTATCTGACTAGCTGTATCTACAGTATTCACTGCTTTTAGGCACTCTAAACATTTTTAGAAGGATTATTTTTTCAGCAGTCCTATGGAATTTTTATTCTGGGGCATGGAGCCATTACTATGCAGAATATAAGGTGTTGGAGTTGCTTTGTGAGCTGTGGGGGTTTGATTGTAATCAGATTGCAAATTCGTGAAGAAATTTTTTGAAACTACTGCAGGAATTAGTATCACAGACCTTTAATGAGGAAACGGATCTGGAGCTTAAAGAAAAAGCTTTGCAGGTATCATCCCGGTACATAGCTTTATATGAAAACCAAAGCTTATGGTGTATTTTTCCAGGCAAATATAATAATTAAAACCAGAGGCTTTTTTCTTGAATAAAGTAGGTACAAACTTAGCAGGTTCAAGCTTAAGTTGAATTCTTCTGGATGTTTCTGCATATTCTGGATGTTGTTTCGTTTGTGATCATTAGAGGCTGACTAGAGAATTGCACAAAGCAGTTTGTACCATGTCATATTATCCTTTCATGCCCTCTTCAATCTGCTGGAAAAAGCTAGAAATATTGTTCCTGAGAGGAAGCAGGGGGATGAAACACATATATAGTGCAGGAGATGTGAATTATAGTGATCAGACACACTTCAGTATTTTAAAAAAGTAGATGGAAGGCTCTAATAGACATGAGCAGCCTTTTGTGTCTTGTGACTGAGAGCATGCACTGCACTGGACTGGGACACGGTGGGATGTGCTGGTTGCTTAACCTTTTGGGTAAATACTCCTGTATTTAACGTGATGTTGGGAGATGGAAAGATTTCTTACAGCAGAAAAGTGAAGCTAGTTGACAGCTGGAACCTCCAACCAGAGTCTTGGCCAGACTGACATCAGGAAATACAGCTCATCATTCCCTTTATGATCCTTGAGTCCCTTTAATCTTGCCAAGGACCCTAGAAACTCATTTTCTCCCTCTCTCATTAGGGGCTTAGGCCCCTCCATGGCAGGTGTCAAGCAGTGAAGACTCACTGGGTAGCAGCTTGTTGTTGATGCTGGTATGGGAGGAAGGAACTGGGAAGGCGTCATGCAGGACAAGTCGAATGAGCCAGCCTGTGAAATGAGGGTTCCTAAATGTGATTAAAATTACCTTGAAATTGGATACCTGATCGCCTTTTAAAATATTGATTTATGTTGTGTCTGTTTCAGCACGGTATCAAGCAGCTGTTTGAAATGGATCAGTCTAAACACTGGCTGCTCAGCTTTAGAGGGATAGAAAAGTCACTGAGCAGAAATCCATTTGTAATCTCTGTAGTGCTGCCTGAAAAAGAAACAGTCCTACTCAATTGCTTTATTAATTATCTAAATGAGCAAGATCATAATTGCTGATATTTCAACAGGTTTTTCTGGCTTGTTGTGGTGCCACCTCGTGGTGCTGGAGTAAAAGTTCACACAGTTCTGAAAGTTCACAGCTCAAGCAGATTTTACAGCATTGCGGCAAGAAAAACTAAATGCTGAGGTTTAGAACTGAAACAGCACTTGGAGTCTCCTGGCTACTGGCCAGATTCCTGCCGTACTCAGGCCTTTCTAGAGCTGGTAAAACCTTTGGGCAAAAAAGAAGTTTCACAACTCTTGCTGTAAGAGGTAGTGGTAACGCAGCAGTCTTTAACTGCAGTGGCGTTAATTACTTCAGGCCATTTTACTTGTCCCTGTGTATGAGAGGCATGAAGAGCTGTGCTCAAGAAAACATGCCTTCACTTTCTTTCTCTCTAAACTGTGGAACATTAAGCACAATCCTTCCTGCTGGTGTCTTAAGCATAGAATTGATTTGAAAGGGAATAGGGAGAGCGCAGTCCTCCTGCTTCTAATGCACCTTGTTTGGGATAAGGAAAGAAGATTTACGGGAAAGCATACATAGTGGTCCTCTCCATCTCATTTCATCTGACTCATTGCGGAGCTGATACACTGAGGGGCGTTCCACCTCACTTCCAGTGGTCTTTTTGTGTTCTGTGAGGGAACCTCACTCATCCTACTGGTCTCTAAACCTTGAAAAAGAATAATGTTTGCTCCAAGTTGTGCTCTTTGTGTATCAATGTCATGTTGTCAGGCATGCTCTTAATGAAAGTCCAGTTTTTATTTTACTTTATTTTTGCTTTCAGTTCTCAAAAACTAGTAAACTGTCAGTAGCATTAAAATGGGTATCATTTTGCAGCCTCCTATTTTGTGCTGTTGTTCACTGTTTGCACTTCTGCTTTGCTATAACATTTTATCAATTTTTGTTGCATCCTGAAGATTAACAAGAAGTTTCAGAAAAATATATTTTCCTCTTCTTGAATTCTATTTTCTATTTGAATGACTTGTATATAGTGATACTCTGAAAGAGCCCATCAATATATCCATGTATCTCATAAAATTTCTGAGTGCCTGTAAATGCTGTGAATCCCACAGTTTTAGTAGCTCCAAACAAAGATTTTTGCTTCACATCTCAGTTTCCATGGGTAGTGGACATAAAATCTTCGCAAGAGAGCAGAGCAGGGAGGGCACTGAAAGAGAAAATGACATCTGCTATATAATATATGTCCTTTCCTAAATAACTCAGAAAGGCTTTGATGTGGTGGTGCCATAGGTGCAGTCTTACAGGTCATCTAATGGGCTGTGGTTTTGGTAGGCTTGTAAAATGCTTAGGGCAGGTTTCTCGCTGACTGTGATCACTGGGTTCTGAGGGTACAGGAAAGGTGAGGATGTGGACCTCAGGCCTTGGTTATCGATCTCTTGGGTTTGAATATTTTAGGAAAAAAAAATAGAAGGCTCAATAGGTACTTCTGCGGTCAGCTGAGAAAAGTTCCATCACGTGTCCACAGCAATTCTCCCATTATAGGCAAACTTTTTGTAGCTCCAGGTGAGGACATGGGGAGAGTGCTACCATACTTTTATGAATAGAGCAAAGTTGCTAATGAAATCAACTTCTTAGTTACCTTCTGCAGAGTGAGAGAGGGAATTTTTAAAACTGTTTCTTTGGCTGGATAACTAAGTGACCATGATACCTTCAGCACTATTTAAAGGACTCTAAGTAGTATCTACTGTATTTGAGTGGCTTAAAATGCAGATATTTCAGGGCTGTGGAGCTGTTCTGCATATTCTCATACATATTTTTGCCTTCATACACTTATTAATGTATTTAAGGTTTACCCCACAGAGCATCACGTATGCTAGAGACAATTCAGTGTTCATGAAACCTATAAGCTCTGCAAAAAATGCCAGCATTCCGTATTCTTAATTTCTGTTCCTGACTACCAATGTCATCACCTGCTTCTGGATACTGGAGATTATTATAAGACTTGAATGACCTATTTAGCTGTTCTGAATTTTGAATGATTTTTTCTTCCCCCCTCATCTGCTGAATTTCTTCCCTCTCACTCCCTTTTAGCATAAAACAGAAATTCTGAAAGATTATCATATGGTTTTGTGAGACATTGATCCCTATATAATTTGGGAGCCTTTTATAATGAAATTGAAGACAAATTTATCATGGGTACTATACAATTGGGGAAAGGAGGAGTCCTTGCTTTTAAGCCTTATAAATAATAATGCCTACCAGATATTCTCAAGTCCCAGTCAGCTATCCTATGGGAGTAGAACTAAGTTTTAGAAAGAAATTATATATTCCCAGCAAGCAGCATTTAAGACTTGGAGAATTTAAAAAGCATGCATGCACTTTTACATGCAAATGACATAATATACCTGTTTTCCAGCGCACATATGTGGGTCAGAATTTTAATATCAAGACATAATTCCCAGCCCACACTGAGATCAGGTCAAACTTGTACAGACATTTGTAAGTCTGCCCTTTGCATGAGGTACGAGGATCTCTCTGCAGCCAGTTATTTTAAAAGTGCAACTCCTAAATATACAAATTGGAGTATTTATGATGTATAGAAACTATAGTTTGAATCTAGTAAAATGTTGTAAAACTGTCCCTGATACTCGGACTACCCAGGCCTGAGATAAGAGTCCTCTTCCAGTAATTAAATCTAGAAGAAATAATTGATGTTATTTCCTGAAAACATAAAGAATTCTTTTTTGTCAATGGTGACAAAAAAGAACATTCAACTATTTGAGTCTGGATCCCTTTCAGTTAAGCAAAGGACATGTTTTTTCTTAATTAGAGAATAATTGGATTCTATCTTTCAAGGAAATTACAGACTTTCTATCATAAGAAAATTATGTGAGGAAAAATGGCTACAAGTTTTAGGTGAACAAGTTTATCCTTTGCTCTGCAGTGAACTGTAGTATACTACAACTAAACAGAGTTACTGTCAGTGAAGTAAATCTATGGTTTTTAACATTTTTTCTACTTTCATTATTTATCAATGTTTGTACATCTGTGAGGCAAAATGGAAATAATTCCTGTGCTTCAGAAACTTGTTGGATGAGCTTACCATGTTTCTGCACAAGACAAAATGTCACACTTCAGCAAAGTTAAGAATGATCTCTCAGCTAAGAAAGCAGTATCTCAACAATGAACCAAAAAGATCTCCCATTTCCAGAAATGACAACTTTACCATGACTGTCTTTGGGGAAAAAAGTTTTATGAGGGAACTTTATAACATACCTTAAAATGGTTATACTCAACATACGTGTCACTCTCTAACAGTGGAAAAACTGACATGTGAAATTACTATTAGCAAGGATCTTGTAGTCTATTAAAACTGGAGTGGTATGTGCAAATTGGAGAATGCTGTACATAGCACATATATTAAAACCAAACCAAAACAAGAAACAAAATAAACAAGAGAAACAAACAAACCACACACACAAAAACCCAACCAACCAACCAACAAAAACCCAACCAACAAACTAACAACATGTGGACAACTGTATAGCCATGAGTCTGAATTATTATGCAAGGACTTGTGAACTTATCAACTGAAAAAGTAAGCAAAAACATAAAGGAAAATAATAAAGGAACAACAACAAGCTAGATAAGACATTGTGACAGATCAGCCTGATAACCTTGTTCTTTTGACTCTTTTTCAAGCAATGAGACTACAGCAAACCTTACTTATAAGGTCTCCAGAAATATATTTGGTATTGTGCTTTGTAAAATGTTGTTCAGCTGGGAAAGATGGTGCAGAGCAGATGAATTGTGAAGTGATTACAAATTTAGTGTAATAATAAAAACATTTTGTGAGATAGGAACTGGTGTCCTGAAAGACTCCAGAATAGTGCAAGTATCAATAGGATGCATTTATTTTTGTAGGTGTATTTTTTGTAGGTTGTAGGTGAATTCATTGTTATCTTAAAGCTGGAAAACATCATTTAATGCAAATATGAGGTGAAACTGGCTAGGTGACTTTGAGGAGAACTGGTAGAAACAGGATGAAATACAGTATTAAGTTGCAAGGTCATGCAGTTATGGACTAATTGCAAGAATTTCTATCGGCTAGAGCTTCATCAGTGTGTAATGACTGACAAGAAACAATGGGTGAATGTACTAATCAGCTGCAAGATAATTATGATTCAGCAGTGACATGGCAGTGAAAATGGGAAACATGATGCTCAGGTATAGCGAACAGGAGAAATTAAAAAAGCTGTTTTACTCATAAGAGCTTCTCAGGTACACGGTGTGTGGTACAGGTCAGCTAAATCAGATGAGGTTAAGCTGGAGCACCTGCGTTTCCCTGAAGGAGTATGAGATGTTGAGAGTTTTGCCTGTAATTCATTAGTGTGAGCAGGGCAGGGTGCTCACGGAGATGAGGGTTGTAGGACAAGGGCTGGCTTGTGCATTGCTCCTCTGGAACAGAGGCAGCCCTGTATAATGTGACCATGCAGATGTTGGCCAAGAAAACTGCTTTGGTAAGCCAAGCAAAATAAGGCTGAAAGAAACGTGTCTATAAATGCAATGGGAGGCATGTGTTAGGGCAGCAAAATGCTTGAACTAAGGTACTGTGTCAGCTGAAGGATAAACCTGCTAATGAATAAATTTATCCTGGAAATAACAAGGGGTTTTAGGAGGCAGCAAGATACATTTATTAGTAGGAACATATTGTAGCAGTGTCTGGATGTTTCTAGTCTTTGGATCATGTTCTTACAGATAGCTTTCAGACAGAAGGAAGAATAATTCCAGTAGCTGGGAGGCTTTCGTGGCCCCTTTAGTTTCATATCATTGATTGCAGCTGTAAAGTGGCAGAATAAGAGTGGCAGCCTCCTAATCAGACTGATTATATTATTTTGTTTTTACTGTAATTCTGACAATGAAGTAATTTTCTTTGCCTTGAGAAGGAAAGGTTTGGGCAGATTGCTTTTCTAATGGAGTATGTTCTCTGAGGCACCCCTCTGGCCAAAGAACAAGAAATTTGTGAATACTTATCACTTTCTTACGTGGGAGGATTAATGTTTAAGGAATGCTATACTTTTGGTCTTTGCATTTCTTACTATAGTGCAACTGCCTTCCATTTTGTTTGCAGAGATTTTATGCAATATAGTCGGAAATGTTTCTTGTGTAGGAGATTTCAGTGAATACACTTCTTTCACTGAGGCTGCCAATGGAAAGTCATAGGTCTTTCAGTTGTCTCTAGTATCTTCCACTTCTAATGTGTTTCTGATGATCTTCCTGCACAGATTTTCTGTTTCTCATTTCCAACAGTATCATCTTGTGCAGCTCCCTGAATTCCACTGTCCTAAGTCTGCAGATCACCCATTGTTTTAATTTATTTTTGTGTTGTCTTCCTCTTCTTGTCCTTTCATCATTAATTCCACCTAAGCTTAGTTCTATTTTGAGATTTGTGATGTGGTGACTGCCTTCACTGTCACAGTTTTCCTCTGAAGAAATTCTGATCAGCCCTTTAGTGATGAACATAGCTAGAAACCACAGCTATATTTTTTTAGTCTCTCTAAAGCGAAGTATTTGGTTCTTTTTACCTCATTTTAGGAAGAAAAAGATTATGAGACAAGGAAAGTGAAGGGAACATGTCTTTGATAACAGAAAGGTATTTTCCCTGATACAGGTAAATTAGATTCCTCTATTAAAGCTTGTTTTTTGAGCATGTAGTTAGCATGAAGTTAGCTCAGACCTGTCTTGTTACCAATGACTTGCTTCTCTTTCAGTTAACAGAGTTAAATACTCCATTTATTATCTTCCACAGTAGCTGTCCCGATCTATGTGCAATATTTATACCCCATGAAACCTGCTTTAGCTCAGAGGAAAAAACAGTAATTAATTTTTCTAGATATTCTTCAAGGTAAATTGTGCACATTTAGATCTTATTGCAGCAGTGTTTTTCTTTAACACCAGAACATTTTGCTTTTGCGGATAGTGTACCACTTGCATTCTTACAATAATCTATAGTTATTGACTAAGCTTTGTTTTCAACTGAGAGGGTTTGAATTCAAAAGACTGCAAGTACGCAACTGATTTAGCAAGCTTGGTGGTAACAGTGTTACTTTCTCCCTTATTTGTTTAAATGTTTGAGCAGAGTGTTTCTCAGCCCCCATATTTCCTAAGCTGAGAAGCAATATAATGAGCTGGGGTAGCCAGCGTAACTGTGTTGAGGTTGAGGATTACTGACTGACTGTAGCTGAACATTTGGTCTTGAGGGTTTGACCTTGATTTCCATGCTTGCTTAAAGAGAAAAAGACGAATGAGCAGTCGCTTTATGCTTATGGTGGCTCTTATTATAGATTACTACAAAAATTATGGAAAGACTGGAAAAAAAGCAGAGTTATGTCGTAGCTATATCTTGTTTTCTTACAGACAAATCTTATTTCAGAGTAAATGAAAATCTGATGAATATTTGGATGAATTGTGGGTCTGGTTTTCACATTAGCCTAAAAATGAAAGCACTTAAATCTGTTCCTCTGCTAGTTGTGCTTTAGTTGTAAAGTTTATAGAAAGCTGGACATATTAATTCAGAAGCAGAATTCAAAGAAATAATCATGTGATAAAAATTCTCAAAAGCTGAAGGAAGATCCTGGTTTGTCACCAGAAAAAAAAATGGAGATTTTGGCAGGTCTTCCCATTCCTGGTGCCATAAGGCAACTAATGTAAAGTAGGTGACATAATTCTGCTTTCTCTTGTTTCTTTAAAATTGCTGTTTGGTCTCTAGGTGCCCCAGTTATATTGTTTTGAATTCCAATATACTCCTAAAAGGGAAGGCTGTCTATATTGCCCCGAATTGGTGAACAGTGGCAGAGGGATGTTGGGTGGATCCCCTCGCTGATGTTTGTCACCTTGGTGAAGGTTTCTTGGCTTCCTGTAGAACTGGCACCTCAGCAGTCTCATGTCACCTCAAGCCGTACCATGCTAAATTCTACGTCTAAGGGAGTGTGCAGTTATCTTGATGACGTGCACAAAAGTCAATGGTTTATACCCAGGGAGAATTGAGAACACACCAGAACACTGAGAAATTTTATAGGCACCAGTATGGAAAAGGATTATTTCCCCCAAAGAGCTTTGCAGTTTCCGTTATTCTTGAAGATTCATTTGTTCTTGCATTTCTTGACCCCATGCTTGCTCCGTTGCTGGCTCATGTTTTATTATCTCTCAGAGCCTACAGAGATGTATCAAATTGATCCATTGTCCTTCCCTTATCAAGGACAGAAATTCACCAGTTTCACAGGAGCTGGGTTGCAGTAACTAAGAAAAGAGTTGAAAGTGTATGGGAGGAAGAACTAAACCACGCTGTTTCTTCAGTCTTGGTCTGTTCATGTTTGATGCGAGCAAAGTAGATTCATTTTCATTAGAGTGGGAAAATGTAAAGACAGATATATGAAATGGAAATGAACTTTAGCTGTAGAATCTAATTTTGAACTAGAAAGATTTTTCTTTAACTTCTTTATTAATGCAGAGTGTTTTCTTTGTCCTTTCCTCAAAACAGTCTTAGAACTTCACATTCCTGGTGTCATCTGAGGACAGACTGTGGGTTGCCCATGATTTATGGTTTTGGATTGAAAATAAATTACCAAGCATTGACAAGGGCCATTTCAAACTGCCTCTGCAACCTCTTTGTTATTTAATAGTTGCTAAATTATCAGGCCTTTATCAGAGCTCTGATGTGTAAAAATTTGATTCAGTTTTATCTGCAGGCTCAAGATTGCTTTTCTGTCATTAAAACAAGTAGAAAATATTAATGGAGAAAGAATAGTAAACTCATACAAATTGGTCAGGGGGATGTGAGTGCACTGAATTTCTAAGCATGTAAATAGTAAAACAGCAGCTCAGTATCCAATGATGGCAAAGCCTACTCTGCTGATGCTCTGCTGATCCAGAAGTTACGATGCTCATGAGATGTTCTTTACAATGTAATGGAAAAAAGAAGATTAACAGAATGGATGCTTTGAGATGAACCCTCTCTCATAGCTAATCAAAAATGTTTGTGAAAATTCCTTTCAGAAGCCCATCTTTCTACTCTTCGTCATATAGGTTCTGTCTTTTTCTCATTATAATAGTTACTAGGGCATTATTCAAGCCAAGGCTCTGCCAGGGTCCTGCATTTAATGCAACATAATTTTTCCCATTTATAGGCATTGCTTGTTATTCTGTTTGCAGGCTGAGCAAATACAGATATTGCATCTATTAATAAACAAGCAAGAATTTCAATACCTAAGAAGTTACCAGGAAGATGGAGCTAGGTTCTTAACTGAGGAGCATGGCGGTGGGAAAGTGATGGAGTAGTTACATTTATTCAGTCCTAAAATTACATTTGGCCCTTTAAAGGTAACCGTGAGGTTAATGTGGCCCCCAGTGAAAATGAGTTTGACACCCCCGCTTTAGACTGATTCTTCTCACGTTATGGAACATAAAATCAGACCAAAGCATGTAAGTACAGAACATGGCTCTATATGTGTGTAAATTGTTTGGTTTAAGAAAAAAATCAAATTTATTCTTTAGGTTTTCAACACAACTGTCTGATATAACGGTTTTGAAGAATGAAACACTTTATTCTATCAGCAGGACAAAGGATGTTTTTGTGTGAATTTTTCAGGGAAAATGGGGATGGGTACCTTACTGAATTTCACTGTGGATACAAAGCAGTAGTTGCGTTTCTTTAATTTTTCAGATGTGCTTTCTTAAGTCATAGTTCCCAGAAAGAGTCTTTCTGATTGACTTTGAGACAGTTTGTTCTGGTGAATTGCGCCCATTGTTTCCATTCTATTGGGCCGTGAATTAAAGAAGAAGCCTTTTAGATAGCTCATTGCCCTGGTGACCTAGAGAAGGTGATCAGCTGTTGCCTGTGAGAGGTGTTATATTCATGTTGTGTCCCTCATAATAGGGTCGTATTTAACCGCTGCTGTAGAGGCGTGGGTATCTATGGGTGATTCTGTGTATTTCACTGTCATAAGTATTGCTTTTCCTCATGTTGCTACAAGTTGAGTAACTCTTCTTGAGTTTTTAAGTTATATTTGAGTCAGAAATCGCTCAAATATTTCAACTTTCACTGTTACTTTAGATACCTATGTAGATATTGCCATAACTTGTCGAAGAATCTTGGTTAGCTATTAAATATGATTGCATTCTGTTTAACTTTGGGATTTGCCATTTCCAGCTTGTGCCAAGGAAAATTATACACATTATCTTTTATGTAATAGAATCTATATGCTTAAAATATTTGGGGATTGTGATTCTGAGGTTTGCATCCAGAATTATGTTCAGAGAATTCTTAATAGACATCCAGAAATGGCAATAAGTAACAAAAGCACACTGAGATGTGTTTTGTTATCAGCGGTAAGGAAGAGCTGGATTTTTCTATCTATGAATAAAATTAAATGCATTATATCTGAAAAGTAATCTATTGTGTTTTGCATAGTCTCCCACAGTTAATGAAATTGTGTCTAATGTGATTGCTGAATCTAGGATCCATTGCAGCATTATCTTTGATTATCTGATTTTATATTTTGCTTTATTTAATAGTCCACTGATTGTGTATCTTCCATGCCACTTGGGAAGCTTTAGACCATAATTTTACACAGTGTGAAACTCTGTTCTTTTCTTATATTAATAGTAAGAAGAAATGATTAGACCTGACCCATATATCTCTCCAATATTGAGTACAGATTATTACTGGGAAACTTTCAACATCAAAGACCAGTTTTCTGGTGCTTATTCTTTAGAAGAAAAGATGAAATTAGTTATATTTGCTATTGCTTTTTGCCTTGTGTTCTTTTTCTGGAGTTGTTTTAATATTGCCAGATATTAGGAATTTCTATTGAAGCATCTGCTGCCATCAGTATCAGTTCCAGAGCACTCTAACTCGATGGTGTTGGGCTGAGCTAAAACAAATACATCAATTCATACATAATTCCAAATACCCATGTGCTTGACAGGGTTGAATGGAACACCGAAAAACAGGTTTACATCTTCTAAATCAGAGGTCATTGCATGGGGGAGATTCTACATTGTAATGGGGAGTTAGAGGCAGATAAGAAATAGTTCTTCCAGATTATTTTTAAAGTTTTTTAAGGCTTTCTTGCTTAAAAAATGTGAGAATAAAAAAATATTAGAAAAATAGGCTCTTTTAACAGATTTTTCAATTAATCAGTATAAACAAGCCTAGTTACGCAAATATTGAAGACTGATATGAGCCCTTATTTAGATCAGGAATACAAAAACACAAGCTTTTCTGTGCCTAAGTAGACATTTAATTCTATATTTAAAATCAAATTTAAATAGTAAAATATGAATGTAAGCTAATAGATTGGGGGTCGGGCTATATGAGGAACATTCTAGATTCTGATACACCCATACGCTTTCCTGATGAATGTTCATTAAAACTGGACATAAGTGAACACACAAAAAAGTGTCAGTTTTGGAAAATTCACACGTCTAATGAAAAATATTTTTATCACTAGGTTTTTCCACTATTTCTGTTAAAACAAAACCCTTTAGTCCAAAGATCTGGAAAACAAAATGCTGTAGTGATGAACTGCAAGGTCAAGAGTAAGTTAAGCCTAAAAATGCCTGTGGTCTGTGTACTTTCCATTCATGTTAACTAACTAAGCCAAGCTGCAGGTTGGGTATAGATCATCCTCACAGTGCTTAGGAAGAGTTTTGATTGGACTATCTGATTATGTGTAATCCTGTCACCTATTTTTACTGGTGTTTAGTCCATTTAAACGTGACACCTGCCATCTAATTGTCATGGTCCTAAGCCTTTAATCTCATACAACATTGAGCGTGTAACTGCAGGGCTGACGGGGTCTTGAAGCACAGAATGAATATGGCACAGCCTGAACAATCTTCATTTCATTTAGTATCATTCAATTCTGACTATATTGGCATTTTTTTGAACTTGACTTGTTGCAAAAAAACCCTCATTTTGGTTGATTTTTAGAGATAGTTGAAGGAAAATATATTGTTAAATAATATTTGCGTGGGTTTTGTCAATTTTTTAAAAATAAAGTTTTGTTTACTTAACACTAATATATACAATGGGGCTGCTCACATGAGTGAATTTATTTGGAAGTGTCAGTTTTCACAGTATTGAGCCTTTTGAAATCAACAGAGTGTCTGAATTGAGGGTCATTGTGAGGTGTGTGTGTTTTTTCTCTGATTTATGCATTGGTTCTATTCTGGCTTTTCTGTGAAGACACTGAACAAAATGAAACTAGAACTTTCAAAACTAAGCCTTGCGTCCTTTTTGATGGTATCTGTGGAAATGTAAAATATTCACTCTCTCTTCCTTACTTTTTTTCCTCTTATTTTGATTAAAAATCTGAAAAAAAAAATCATAGATTATCAATTTCATCTCATCTCTTTACATGAAGTAAAGAATACTCTAAAGAAGATGGTTCCATTAACTTCCAAGAGATTAATTCTTATTAGTCGAGAAAACTTCATATTGTTGTTGTTAGAGAGATATGGGTCTACATTTGCAAAATGACTGTTCCAGAGTACTGGAAACTGTTCCTAAAATTATTTTTGTGCACGGTTAGGACCCATTTGCTGATAAGTGATAATATAGATAATAACTGTTTTTATACACAAACTATGTATCATAACTAATACTTCTGTTTAACTCTCTGAACCCATGAATTGCCTCTCAGAACTTATTGTAATGTTCTGGTGGCACTTAGTAATTTTGCTAAAGCATTACTGAAAGCAAACCAGATTGCTGTAGCGCGGGAGGAGAAAGGAACATTAATGGCTCTTTATGGCTCTCCAATATTGATATTGTATCTGCATCAGTTTGAAGTGAAATTTTTCCTCTTTGTGATGCTTTTATTTTTTCCACTGTCATACCACACAACAATTATTTGTGACATCTTAATGACAATACTTTGGCATCAGGCAGGAATGACACAGAGTGATCTTGTAATTGTCAAATGTGTTCACAATCTCAGACCTACAACACAGAGACATCATTCCCGTTTCACAAAACCCCGAGTTTGACGGATTTTGTACATAGTCTCATAAAAAAAGTTTGAAGTTTGAACTGGAATGAAGACCAGTTTTTGCTCATCTCTGTGTTTCTCCAAATGAGGTCTGGGGGGAACAAGGTCAGGCAGCTGAAGCTGCTGTTGCTTTGAATATATTGATCATGTCATCTCCTGCCATGTGCAAATTATCTCTATTTGCAACAATATGTATTATAGGAATACAGTCAATTATGTTTACAACTATAATCAGTGGTACTTAGTACTAAACTGGAATATTTGAATTGGTAACAATACTATGAAACCTCCCCACATAATTAACTTAAATTTTCAGCAGGCATTGATTAATTTTGGAAACCTACTAGAGATAAATACAAGCAATTTCAACAATATTCTTCAACATTTTCACCAGCTTTTTGGGAACAGAGAGAAGGAAAATGGAGTTTGATTACAGATAGCAGAAAAAGATTTAGAAGTGGGTAACATGAGTTTAAAGTTTGATTATGGAATGTTTTTATGTCTTTCTGACAATGATGAAAATTTCCCTAGATGGTTTTCTTTAAATGGATGTACTATTAATCTTTATAAATGATAATGATAACCTCTGTAAGATGCATCATTCTGAAAAACACAAGAATTCTGAAGGTGCTGCCTAATTACCAGAACATATAGGATCAAAACATTTAATTCAAAAATAATGGCATCATATTTTCCTCTGAAGGAAAACTTTCCATTACTTCTGATGGCCATTGGGCATGTGTCTCAGAATAAGACGACTTGGCTTCAAAACCTCTAGCATCAAACATTTATCTATAAATAAACAATGACAAAGTGGGAACATTAGACATATTTACTAGTACGTTTTGGTTTACCACAAAAAGGAATAGGGGAGGGAAGGCAGAGGAAGCTTTCACTAATGGCATGAACCCATGAGATTAATTTATTATACTGTTAGTGAGCATGTTCCACATCACATTGAATAATCTGGGTATGAGAAAACAGTACTGCAAAACTTGAGTGGGAGAAGAAACAGATGCACATGTCAAAAAGATCTGTTGGGTTACATTATTTCAAAGGTTCTAGTAAGTAGCCAGGAGAGTAAAGAATGAATTTTTCCAATTCAGTAGCTATTGAGACAAAGTAGTTCTGGGGAAAGTAGCAGGATTTTCCTTTCCAAGAGCCACAAGATTTCCTAGTTTTGTAAATTTAGTTTTTTGTCTTTCATTTTGTGTATATCAAAGAAAAAGAAGTGTAAGTCAAGTGAATAGGTAAAGGTGGAACTAAAAAAGAGCTATAAGTACTTTTAAATTCCAAATCCACGTCATTGCTATTCAGCACAAACGGAATTTGAAAATACTTGGAGGTTAATATTTACAATATCTGATTCAGAGTCCATCAAATAATCAACGGGATTATAATAAGCTAATAGTTCAGTACTTGTACTTCTTTCTGGCATTTAGTTCAGGAACAATCTGAGAATAAATCAGATGAATCTAAAACATTTTGTTACGTGGCTGAAGTTCAACGAGGAAGTAGCCTGAGCATAAATGAGTGAATTGAATATAAACAGACACCTCAAAGTCTTGTTGAAATATTTATTTTTTTTAAAAGGATTTCTACTTTAAAGATATTATTACTGAAATCCGTGGAAGTTTTGTCAGTGAAGTGGAAATAATCTTGATTGACAGAACCTTGCTTGAAAATCGATCACTCCATACACAGCCTGAAGAATTCAGTCCATTTTGAGGATAGATTAGGAATGGTATAATTTTTAGATACCAGCAGTTGTTTATATATAATTTACTTCCAAGGCACAGAGTCCTTTATTTTTAAAATTACTTTTTTTTTTTTTTTTTTGTTTCATCTTCAGTCATCTTTCAGATGGTACAAAAATAGTATTTATTACCTTACATAAGAGATGGTCCTTATATAGGCAGTAGTGGAGTTTTAGAGCTATGTGGACCTGACATTGATAATTAAGTATGCAAGTGATCTTCTAACTCTGATTAGTTCACACCCGCTTTACGAAGTATAGGAGAAATTATTGTAACTTATTTATGTAAATAAATGCAAAATTCAATACCTGTAATTACGCACCCGTGTGACTTTGAAATTGAGCCTTCTTGAAGATTCGTGTCAGTAAAACTTACCTGCATGAATCTTTGTAGAGAAAAAATCCAAAAAGAGATTGTATATGTCTCTCTAGGAAACTTCAGTGAATATACATGGTTCTTTTGTAGTAGCATTTCCTTATAACTTTTTTATTCCCCCTCAACTTTTAAAACTCAGCCACTGCGTCCACAAAAAAAAAAAAGAGATACCTGTGTGCTTCTACTATCATGTGATATATACATTCTGACCCTATATCAAAACTTAAAAAACCCCAAACGGTAGTTTTTTGAGCTTAAAGAATATATGTGCCATCTGGATGGCTGAGTTTAAGGGATTAAGGTGTAGAAAAACAAAGGTAGCTTAAAAAAATACATCTTTGGTTTATTCCTTGTTTTGTGATGCAACAATACAAGAAAAGTAAGCAAGCAATTTTTATTTAAGTAATAAGTAAATTATTTCTATTTAAAAAGAAGATTAAATGCTGGTTTTTTTACTAAGGATTTGTCCCTGCTACCTACCTCTCCACTGAAATTTTTAATTTATTTATTTATTTATTTATTTTTTACATTGACTTTGCTGTGGAAACTAATTGATCTTAAGTTCATTTCAGGAGACAGTTTCAAAAGCTTGAATTCTGTGCCCATTTTTGATGCACCGAGTGGTAATCCAGTTAGGTTTCTGTTTCTACTTACTGAATTTAAGCCTCATCAATGTTATGACTGCCAAACATCTTGACATATTTACCAGTTAGTCTGACCATTTTTTGCCTGTTAGTTCTCAAATAGTTCTGTTTATAGGAGGGATTTCAAATAGAGCATTTCAGAGAATCCTTTGGGAAAAGCCGTGATGCACTGCAGCTTTGTTACTGGTTTTCAGGCTGATTGAAATGGTCACACATTTTCATGACCACACCACACTGTTATCTTTGTCTTTACAGGGTCACTTCTTCAGCCTAATTTATTGGCAATGGAGACATCGTTCCTTTCCTGTATCCAAAGATGATGAAGTTACTGCATGTCGGAAAAAGCTTCTCAAGTTTATGTCTCAAACCTTCTGAAAAAAAGGACTAGAGCTCAACAGTAAGCTGTAATTGTAAACATGAGTAAGTAGTTTCTGTAATATTTGTCCTTGTAGTACCCTTACTAATGTGATGTATAAATCAGATTTTATCTTGATGGAATTGCCAGGGATACATAATGATCTCACCTTGAAAGTAACCTAAATTGGTATTCCACTCACAGAGAAGCCTAGTATACTTTGAATTATAATCTAAACCTCTGTCTTGCACATTTACTTCCTTTTGTATCTTGTAATGAAGTGATCTTTATCACAAATATTATCAGACATCAATGAAAGAGTAATCTATAGCTAGAAAACAGCAAAATTAACTTGTGAACAGTAAATAGATTGCATTTCTTTCATGAAATGGATATGAAAGTGAAATTCAGCATCACTGAAATACTATCATGTAATGAAATCATTTTTTTTAACAAAGTAACACTATTAACTGAATTCAGTATTAGAAATACAGATGTATAATATGTAACTCCATTCAATAGATCAACTTTAACAAATGTTCTACACATCTGCAGCCACTATACATTTTTCAAAATCAAGTAGTATATGACTTTTTTGCAGTGGCTACAAACTTAGTTCTTTTCTCCCAAAAGTGCTTGTTGTTGCCTTTTGTAACATGCTAAAAAGATGAACAGCTACATAACCTTCAACAGATGAAAGAAAATATCATTTAATATGCTTCATTAAAATTTACTATTCTCAGGCTAACTGGAAAATCTGATAATGACTAGGCAGCTTGTACACTCTAATGTTTCTTAATTAATTGCTGGCTTATTGTTATCTGGAATGTCCCTTTTCTCTTCCAGATCTGTTCCTTCTACACAGCATTGTTTTTGCAGTTATATTGCCCTTTGTGGCATGATCCATCATTTTGCATTTCACTTTCAGTGCCTGATAGTTGGAATAGGCTTTGAGATGCTCATGAAATAGAAAATATTTTGTTATTGTTTCAGTTGCATGAACAATTCTGAAAACTGCAACAGCGTACTGTTGGCATGTGAAAAATCTCAATATTTGGAATAATAAATCAAATCCTGGGTTAAAAAGCATGGTGCTAGACTAGGCACTTGACAGACTGGACCACGGAGCATTCTCTCTTTTTGCATTTTAGCAACAAAATTGGCACTTGTGTCTTCACCAGGAAAAGGGCTGTGCCCTCAGTTTATGTAAATTCACAAGATCATGTAGCACAAAAGCCAGCTGTGCTGTGCCCTAGAAGTTCTACCACCTGCTCTGGATCAGACACGCTGCAGATCCCATCAATGCCGTGTGATTTTCTTGTTGGCTTTTCCTGTCGAGAGCACAATAAGCAGGTGGGAGGCAATTGCTTCCATGAATGAACTGTGCTGTGAAGCTAAGGCTGTTTATTTCTAAGTGAGTCAGCAAGTCAAACATACTAAAACATATCTGTCGACAGTTCTGTCTTTGAGCAATTTCACTTTGTAGCTAAGGAAGACAAATCTGTGAGTCCTTTGAGAAACGAAGCCCTAGGAATATCATTCTTTGTAAGAGTGCTAGTAACTGTGATAGCCGAGTTGTTCATTGCTCAAAGTGAAGCCAAAAAGAATCACAAAGGGTGGATTCTTCCTGGTGAACACAAGAGCAAAACAAAACATTTATTTAATTCAGGAATTATGCTGATGCTTACTATGAATACTTTAAAGTATTCCTTTTTCCAAGTGCCTTGCTATAGGTAGGCAAGACTGCTGTTTCTTTTGGTAGTACTCACCTTTTTCCGTGCAAGACTGACTTCCACTGCTCCAAGCAGAGTTTATGATACAGCAACGCTGGTGCAGCTTCATGTGCCTCACTTAGAGTCTATCTGTTCCTTAATATCATGAAAATAATATGTATTCTGTAAAAAAAGAATATGCGGTTATCATTCTCACTTACTGAGAGCGTTAGGACCCATCCAGCTCTTACAAATATATTGTGAAAGTGGTACATTATAGCACATCCACAGTGTCTTTTGTTATTGGGTTCTTTCTCATTATGGTTATGATGTTCATTGGGAGGTTTCCGAAACAGCTTGCATTGTCACCAGTACTATCACTTCCCATGTAAGCAACACAAATTGTATTTTAAAATATGATAATAAGAGGAGAAATCTACAATTTTAATAGAAGTAGTTCCTCATTTTCTGTTTGCATATCCTGGTTTGTATTGCTGCTTCTGTTACCCTGCTATGCTGATTTCAAAGACCTCTAATACAATTTCTTGGGAATAGAAATTTCTTGCCGAAGTCTTGAAGCTGTGGCGCATTTTCACTTTGGCATTTCAGTATTTTTTTAGTCTGTACAGCTGTATTTTTCATCCTCATGATTTGCTGTTTGGTGCAGTAAGAATATTCTTTTGCAGATCTAACAGATCTCAAGGGTATCCTTTGGGTGAGGATGAACTTTAACAGATAAAGGTTTTAACTATCTTAATTTGCGTTTGTTAGTATGGGGGCAGTTATTTGTAGTTACTTTTCATTGAGGTCCATTGAAATGTCAAAGGTGTGTGGAACATCTCCTTATGACTTTTCCTACCTGAGTTCACCGTGAAGACTTGGAAAAATTTGAGAACTGATTTGGTGTTACTCTTTGCTTGAATGTGATACATTACTATTTTACTGCTTAGTTAGGCTACTTAACAGCGGAGAGTAATAACTTCCTTGATGACTGAATAAAATAGTTAAACGTTACCTGTGCCTGTCATTACTTGTCAAATCATTGCACAAATAATGCTGTCAAACAGGCCACAGGAGTAAAAGTTGAGATTTCCAGCATTAATAGAACTGTGGGTGTGGGTAATACGAAATGGAGATTTACTATTAAATAAAGTTTTATCAGGAGGCTGACCTAAAGGGAAGAAGACCTGTAACCAAGGAAGGATTTGAGAGTGACAGGTAAGAGTGGAAAGAGCCCAAATGTTACATGGTTTAAATCCCTAGGGAATTACATTTTCCCAAAGAGATGAAAGGGAGTTTAATTATGGAAAGCTGGAAGTAGGAAGAATAGGTTTAAGTGCTGGTCATTTTAGAAAAGTAAAAAAAAAAAAAAAAAAATAAAAAAGTGCTTATTAAAAGAACTGTATAATTCTGCAAAACAGGAATCTCTTTGACTACCGGCAAGGAGAAAAAATCAGTACACGTATGATGTTTTTTAAGGTAGGGATTCTTCACAGGATTTTCTGATAGGTGCCATTAGAAAAAAAGGGCACTTGTGTTTGCATTCAGCACCTTCTTTGGAACATGTTTCTAAATCCTGCCCTGTAGTTCACAGATATATTGAATATATTGTTACAGACTTTTCAGTGAGTTGACTACAGCCTGGTAAAGACCTCTCGGTTCTGTGAGAATAGTCAGGTGCAGACAATCGCACCTGAGAGTAGTTCGGAGTTTTTGGTAACATAAAGCCTGAGAGTTAGTTTGTATCTTTTACTAATCTTTTATGTTAATATAGAATATATTACATTTTCTGCATTTTGTTTCTTTATGCTGCCCCAGAAAAATATAGGAAGAAAAATAGTGAAGATCCAATTCCTTGAAACAGGGGAAAGTTGCTGAAAATGGGGAAAACTTGTTTTCAGAAGAAGTGACAAAGTTCATAGTTTAATGAGAGTGGCAAATTAGTTTCTTAGCAAAAGCTGCAGAAGACAGAAAATTACAGCTGAATGATGACATATTGTGATGCTAAATATAAAATAGAAAGAAGGTATCTTTGTCTTGTCATCTTTCTGAATTTTCAAAGCAAAGTAATCTCTCTTTTTTTTTTCTTTTTTTTTTTTAAAGGATTAACATTTTTCTCATCATCATCAAAACATAGCAAGGTGAAGTAAGAGGCAGAACTTTGGATTTAGTACAAGACTGGAACAAACAATTATGCTGGAACAAAACTTCACCAAATGCCTTTTTATATATTGTGGCTGAGTGGAAACTGGGCTGCTTTGGCTGCCCCTGTGCAGATAACACAACCACGGCAGGAACTGGAAATGCACGGTAAGAATGATTGAAGTTACACAGACCTGCATAAAAATAATTATAGACAAATTCCCATTCCATATACATTAGGAAATAGTTACAGCGCAGTTCAGCAAGGAGCATCAGGATGCATTGAAGTAAAAGAGAGGTCCACAAAAGGCACTTCCTTTCAGTAAGATGCTTGTTGGTTTACCCTGTTGAACCAGTGTGTAGAGAGTGCTGAAATGCCACACACAAAATGTGTAAATCTTAGTAGAATGAATTAGGAGATGTCATGAATATCTTTTAAAGGTTAGCGTTCTTGTCACCTGTAAACAGAAGTCAGGCTGTTTATGTGTATAGTGAATTTTTAGTTTGTCAGCATCTTCATTGCTGTACTCAGAAGATAATTGCTACTCTGTGAACTCTGCAATTATCTACTTTATTCATTTGGGTATTTTAAGAAGGAAAGCTGATATGAAAACCAATTATGATTTCCCTAGATAATGGACATTTTTATGTCAGATTTTTTTTTTTCCTACTAGTTTGACAGAGAGCATTGTTAATATAAAGAAAGTTCCAGAACTGCATAAGAAAACCTGATCTGAAATGACATTCATTTAGAACTCCCACTCTGCTGAACCAAGTCTTTATAAATTACCCCTTAAAGCTGGTAGTTGCTCATATATCTGTTGTCTTAGCTAAAGATAGGTAATTGACTCTTACACATGCAAGCAGTGAGAAAAGCTCTTTATTTGTGGATAAAACAGGGGATTTGTTTTGACTGTGTTCATAGAAAACTATTATCAGGATTTATTTACTTTCCAATCATTAAAATGCTAATTCTTATCTTTAGATATTCCAGATCTATACTGGGCTACTTTAGCAGCTTTAGATTGTTTTCCCTTTTGTTTTTCCATTTGCCAGTGCCAAGAAGAGCAATATGCAAATTAAACATTGAAGATATTTCATAGACTGATTTTTGTGTTGTTTAGTTTTTAAATCACAGTTGGATTTCAGGCCATATGTGTAAAAGAAAGCTAAGATTATTTAAGGAAAATGTTGTGTTTTTTTGTGTCATGTTTTTCTTCCCACAGGTGATTCACATACCATGTTCTGTCATTTAGTAATTCTGTGGGTGCACAAAGGAAATCTCAGAGAACTGTGAGCTGGGTGATTTATGGCCCTGCATATGGGTGTTCATATACCTGTGCATATACAGGCACCAGAAATGTATTAATTCCACTTTGCAGAAAAGAGGGAAGAGTGCTGGACACTTTTTGAAATCGTTACAATTTTTTGTATGTAAATCACTTTGTACTAGTGAGGTCTGAGAACAGAATTCAACTCCAGGTATAATGCACACACATTTACATCATTCAGATGCCTCTGCATAGACTACATTGTTTAATGTAATCCAACCGCTTTGTCAGAACAACCATTGCAGGTTATTCTTAACACCTTTTATTTGAAAAGTCTTAGTAGTGGTTAAATTAGTAAACTTCATGGTTTTGATAAATATTTGTGTTGATAAAAAATGCATATTTGTATGTTTCACTTTGTATTATGAAGGGACCCTGAAGATAAGCCAAGCTTCATGTTAGTGAGATTCACTTGGCTCCTTTCTAACCTGGAAAAGAAATATAGCTTAAAATTGAGCTTGAACTTGTTGAAGTGGGTGAATCTGGGCTGGTTTTGAGGTCACAGTGTTAGTGTTTGGGATTTTTAATTGTTGATACATTCAGCTCTAAAGCAACTTTGCTAATTTAAGGAAGAATCTAAAGCGCATTTTGCTGAACTTGGAAGGAAAATTTCATTAGAAGTGAAGTAGAAGCTAGTTTGCTCCTGCATATTCTGCCCTGTACGTATGAGTGCTCAGGACTTTTTCCGCTATGACTTTAATCCCTGCTCCCACAGGGGTATGTTATCATTTGATGCATGTTTCTGTCCAAGCACGATATCCTGGAGCTCATTTTCAAACCTAAATCTCTTAAATTTGCTCCTGTCCTTGAAATAACCCCTGGTTTTGTGCACCTTGATGGATGTTGGAATAACAGGCCTTGATAAAAGGGATGTAAGGTGTGTTTTTTCCCTCTGATTTATCCATTCCATTCAAAAAGGTAAAGTTATTGTGTCAAGTCTGGCTGTGATAGCCACAAACTAGACACCACATGTTTGAGGATCACATGTCTATGTTTGATGTCTATGTATAGTCTTTTTTCATAATGTGCATTTTAACCTACAGCTTTGTACAAGATGTATCAATGAACCCTCTTTTCAGTCCAAACCCTGCATATGTGGTGAAACTCTGAAATATTAAGAATAATCAGTTAAACCTGTGATGTCAAATATATCTATGTTAAAGCAAATACTTCTAGGTATGTGAGTTAACTCCCAAGAAAGTGAACTCATTCAGAATTAAAATTAGTTTTAGTTTGTTTACTTAATTTTATTACTATCAGTAATGACAGCACCTCTGAGTGCTATTCTCCTACTAAAATGCTAAGGGAATTTTATAAGCATATTTTTATTCACCACAGGATACATGAAATAATCGCAGAACCTTCTGTCCTACCAGGTCAGCACAGGGACATAATAGTGCCCAGGAATGTAGCTTGTTCCTTTTCGTGCTGCTTGATTGTGGATAGAGACCCTTGGTCTCTAGAGCACCCTCACCACCACTACATCTATTTTCAAACATTCATTCTCTGTTTTAAGGAAAGTGTCTGCAGAAACTCAGTGTTCCTTATTTTCCTACAGGAAAGGGAAAAATGTAAGATGTTACTTTCTAATATTTTCCTAGAATATCTGAAGGTGGCTGCCTGAAGTGTGCATGGCAGAAGGGATGACGAGCCTGTCCCAAACTATTATTTATTAGTTCTCTTGGCTTTTGTCTTGTTAAAACAGATTAGAAGGATGACGGCATGACAACAGAGCCAACAGACCTTTTTTCTTTTTTTGGTTTAGGGAATAGCTTCAGTCTAGCTTCGAGTTATTATTTTTAATTGTGGAAAGCAACTGCTGTATTGTTAGTCTGGTGGCTGTGTGCAATATTCATTGATTAATCCGTGTCGTAATATGTTGAGATGATGGTGCAGAGAAGCAGGGCCAGTGTTCACAACACAGTGCGTGCAGAAGGTACTTTCAAACTGACACATCAACAACCCCTTGTGTGAAGCACTACTGTATTTATAAGGAGAATGATGTTAAGTGCTGAGAGCCTAGGTAGATTCAGCCCTTTCAGTCAGTACAGAGGGATTTATAGCTCATCTTGAGGTCAGAAACCTCACCAAATTCCTCAGCATTAGGCCCTCTTAGTCAATGGATTCAGAGAATTATGTTGATGCAGATGAACTTGATTCCTGTTGGGTTCAGACGGGAGCTAGTTGTCTAATAGCTTTGTGTGTGATTTATATAGATCCACATGGGAATGTGATAAACTGTTCTCAAATAAATTACATACTGAGCTCTGTATCCTAGAGAGCAAGTTATCTGCTGGCTACTAGAGGTTCTGGTTCCAATTAGCTACACAGGCCTAATTCTGAACAATTTGGTGGAGCTTTTGACTTCAATGTAGGAAAAAAATTAATCTGTGTTAGGTGGAAAAGGTCTGAAGTACCTGGACTTTCAGATCCACTTACTCAACTCTCTGACTTTAGCAACGCATTCAGTAAGACTTTCAACCTTGGGCTTCCATGCTGAGGTTAATGATTGGGTTGAAATTTGCACATTTTAATTTCTGAAACAGAATTTTGACATGGGTATTGCCAAATTTTTAAGAGAGTTAAGTTTCAGTTTTCGGAATCTCATATGCATAATAATTGTGTTTAGAAACTACAACTGGTTTAGTTTTTGGTCTCCTTATGAAAAATCCTGTCCCTAATTGTGTTCAGTTATGCAATGACATCTAGTAACACAATGAGAGTTCCAAGACTTATACACAGATATGAGGAAATTTGCTATGGTTCTCAGCTGCAGTCTACTGTAAGATTTCTCTGATTTTTTAGGGGTTGATAAAGAGGCTTTTTTTTACTGTTTTGGGCTAGGAACAGTGTAAAAATGAGGTAATTTTAGCTAGGAGTTTTTCAGGAGTTCTTCTGTCCCCAGTGTACTAAAGAACATCAGCTTTCTACAGATAGTATGTGATCTGTGTGTGCAACCTATTTACTTGGGCTACGGCGATGAGGTGCTACTTTTGGGAGCTCTGTGTTGGGCTGTACTAATGAGGCTATGACAATTATATCTTACAGCTGATGCATAAACACAGAAAGTTGCTTCTGGCTCTAATTCCTTCCCTCACCTGGTGGTGACAACTCTGCCTGAACATGAGGAGAAACACTGGTAGGGCAGCGTGTGATTGCCAGAACGCTCATTCGTGTTTGCTCCGAAGAAAAGACAACAAACTGGATGCTTCATTCAGCAGGTTAGATCTGACATACAAGGTATATTATTTTATTGTGTTAGTTGTACCTTAGCTCTCCTCGGCATTACTGTAAATGATTCTTAATGTCCTGAAGTGCAGGTCTCCTTCAGAAGGGTCATTTACAAAGTATTTTTAGTATCTCCATATATATACAATAATACTGGAGCAATTTTTATGTAGCCTCTGTGATACCCATTTTAATTTATTGATTCTTAGCTAGTCCCTGTCCCCCAGACCAATTTCCTTCTCAACAGCAATGCTCCAGAAAGGGCATTTACATTCCGGAAAGGTATTACTCAGTAAATATCATACCAACAACAACAAAACTATATGTTTTCCTCACAACAAAATAAAGGCTATCATAATATTCTCTCTACACTGCTTACTGGTTCAAAATTAACCACAAGAATATTGGTTTTATTTGATAATCTCAAGAATTAATTTTTCTGCAACCTTGTATAGTAATAAATGCTGTTGCACCCTGCAAAGGTTGGTTAATTCTGTGTGTTTATTCAAGCTGGGAACATTATTTTTTGTGTTAACTTTGTGCTTAAGACACCCCTGAGATCATACAACAATATCTCTGGAATAAAGAGGTTTAATGAACTTTTATGCATATATAATTTATTTGGTGATGGTTTGGTTTATAATTTTTTCCCATGTGGATCAGTGCACATGGCACTTAAAACTTCTAGGCATCTGACTCCCATGTGAATCTCATCTTTAAGCCATGCGGCTGAATAGATTCACATTTTTGTTAGGATGGTTTTCCTTATTGAAAATTGCTTACGTTTTCTCTGATATGCAAATCTTGCAAGACTGGTTAAAATAAACCCCGTACATTCTTCCAGGGTTTGTGTTTGCATTCCTGTGGGAAAGACTGAAATCAACATTTTTGCCTCTTATCTGAGTACTCTGACGTAATTTCAACGCATGCCATGAACTCAGATCTATCAGAATCAGTCTCTTAAAACACAGAGCAATTTCATGCATCCTTAGAAGGAAAATGATACTACAGTGCAACGGTGGTAGGAAAGCATTTCCTCACACGCACCGCTAAAGGTCCAAAGGAAAATGTCTGAGCTCCTTTCTCTGTAGACCTACTTAACAGGAAGGGTGTAAAGTCCAATTGCTGCTTCTCTCTTCACCAGTCTCATCAGGTGTCTATCCTGGTTCTTCTGCATTTGTCATAGGGTGACAAGATGATGCCAGAGCAAACTATGCTGATTTTGAACTTTTTAAAAGTTCACCTAGAAGCTATATATGACTGCCATCAAATTATGAATGAAGACAGTCACCTGTGAGACATGTACCTCTTGTAATTATAGGCCTGAATCTTTAGTAGGAATTGTTCTAGTCCAGTAAATGCACTTTCCTCATCCCATTTAAGTGTGAGTGGAGCCTTCTGGCAAGATTTGGAGTGTTACAGATACAATGGTGTATCCACTATTATTAGTTTTTTCATGCGCATCATGCTGATTTCATAAATAAGAGTTGTAAAAATACATTTACTAGAACGTGAGCAACATGTATCTGCTAAAAGCCTTGAATTCATAGAAATACCATTTGTACCTAAAAAATATGTGAGGTATGTGTGATGCCATAACTGAGTATCTAAACTTCCTTTCTTTACCTGCTGCTTCGTGTTCCTGGAGCATGAGATACTTGAACTTCTAGCTAATAAGCCTTCATGATTTTAATAGTAATAGTTCTGAGCCATTGCCTTACAGATGTTCCTTTCCAGTTGCTCTGCAAGTCGTGATTAATTTAATAGTGCAAAACTACATTAATTATTAGCCCACTACGTAATTTTCCTTCAGAGTATTCCTGATAAAATCCTAGTGATAAATTAGCCTGTCATGCCCTCATAATGTTATCTGCTCTAGACAAATATATATGCAACAACCTGATATTCCCAGCTTTTATAATTCTTGCATTAACTGTTAGCGTAATTTTAAAATTGTGTATTCACAGTAACATACTGATTCTGGAACACAGAAATGGAGCAAATCCAGTGACACAGTAATTTAAGTAAATCTGTGAACCTAACTCATTTGCTTCATGAGTTAATTACAATAACAGTATCCAAACTGGAGATCCACAGTGCTTGCTACTACTTAGCATATCTATAAGAAAGGGCATTGCCTGGTCCAAGTTCTTCCATTGTAAATAAAAACAAATTGTTTGGGGGGGGAAAAAAAAAAGAGTAGGAAATTATCCTTTTTATAGTGGAAAGCAGAGGTCAGCATTGAGAGTGATGTGCTTATCTTGGAAGTCTGGGCTGGTACCAAGAATATAAGTAAGGTCTCTCCATTGTCGAGCTGTTCTTTATTTTCCTTTCTCTCCATACTATCTTTTGTGTTTGCTATTGTTGATTTCAAGAATAACCCTTATATGAGTCCCCGTCTGCCTAGAATGACTGGAAAAAATATTCAAGTCCAAAAATAAACCATACATGGTATTTTTATCCTAGTTTCTGAGTAGGTCAGTACTCTGGTACAAGAAATTATTCTCTGAATCTAAATATGATCAGTGTTTTTACTGCTATCCATCCTCGACTCAGCGGTAATTAGCAGTGGTTTGGAATACTTTCCCAAGTAAGTATAAAAGGGCTGCTGTTCTCTGGAGTGTCGGCTTCTGGGGTTAGCCTGTTGCAATATGAGTAATGAATAGATGTGCTATTCATATATGTTGTGTAAAAGAACTAACTGAGAATAGGCCGTATTTTATTCTGCTAAATTATCATTGAATAGTGCCAGTCATATTCAAAAGAACAGTACTCAAGCCAGATTCTTTGACAGGGGTGTCTTAGTGAGCCTGGTTTGTAAAATATAAATAAAATATGAACTCCCTAAAGCAATATAAATGCTGGGAGAGAAAATCTAGTTGTGGAGACAAGAATTCTTTGCTATTTTGGTACCTAAGGCTCTCCGGCACAGTAATCAACTAAAAACAGGTCAAAAAAACCCACAACCAAACAGGAGCAAATACATCTTCTGAACCATGTTTCATTACATCTGAAGTGATACAGTAAGCACTGCTTTTTCACTTGATTATCCTGAGTGCCCACCGCTGCAACATTTTTCTTGTTTTGAAAGGAGTTCCTCATCTTGTGGGAAGCTGTGGAGCTGCTTTTGAGAGGCTGATAGAAGTAATGGTGAAGCAAGCATAGGATGGAGCGGAAGAATAAAAAGATAAGACCAAAAGGGAAATAACATAATTCGTAGTCTAGAAGTGCCGTAAGTACTGAGCTGTAGTGCGGCCTTATTTGCTGCACAGAACTCTTGATTACAGAAGGAAGATTAGTGTTGGACTGAGGCCAGGCTCTGCCAGTGTGGATGGCAGCAATTGGGGGGTAGCATAAATTCATGTTGGGCAGAGCAACAGGTTAGGTTTTTTATATCTCATGTTCCCTTTGCATGAAAATGTATTAAATTGTTGTGTATTTTTACTGGCACTATATACATGGATATGCAATAATGATGCATCTCTCTCCTCTGCATCACTGTAAACCAGAACGCATCTTTATGTTAGCACACCTTACAGATCCTTTACTACGCTATAATAGTCTTAATACAGTACTGCAAAGATAATGACATGTATGTATGCTCTCTTTGTTCTACCAATAATAGTATCCCTGATGAATATGAAGGAGCAGAGGGAATGTAATACCTTTCAAACAAAAATTGCTCCTCAAACACTGTGAAAATACAAAGCTGAATGAAATGAGTTGCAGTATTCATCTGTAAATGCTTAAATCTTGTTTTTTGCTTTTACATCAGTTAAAAATAGGATCAAATAAGACCTCCTAGTTAAATTGAATTGCATGTAGTTACGTGATCCTTTTCACTTTAGAATGGATTTTAAAAGGTACAAAAAAAGCTAGCCTGCTTCTCCCATTATCAGTGTTGTGTGTATATCCCCCCATACATCACAATTTATCTTTCCTCAAGAACATGCTTTAGCTACTAAAAAAGAATAATAATGATCAAAAGGGCATACCAAAGCAATTGGTCTGTTTCAACTTGTCTGGCTTTATATTCAGATATCCATGGAACTTTTCAGTTTAACAGTCGCATGAGACAATGGCAAGAAAATGCATCTGAAACTTAGGAAGAAAGGTAAAAGCTACATAAACATTTTTATTTTTTTTTTTAAAGGAATTAAAGTAGGTTTCATGTCCTGCTGATGAAAAGCAACACAACACTTCCTAGAGAAAGAAGTGACTGAATTCTGGAAAATGCCCCTAGAATTAAGTTTTACTGAAGTAGAAATGTCTGGGTATTTCTAATAATTAAAAAATATATATATATATATACCTATGATATCTCTTCTATTTTTATAGCATTATGTATGTCCTTGTGACTAAATGTTGAGAGGGGTTTGATCTCTGTCTTTGGTATGCTCTTGTGCCAAGTTGCAGAAGAATGTGGGGTTTGGTATTGAAAGTGAATTTGTGGAACATCAGAATTTTGGACTGCTCTTGTGATGACATCACTTTGTGTTTTAATGGCATTTGGGTTGACATTAGGAATTTCTATGTGTCTTTTACTTTGTATTGACTGTGGAACTTGAAGGATTGTGATTGAAAAATTGGTTAAATACAGCTGCCATTTATACATTTCACGGTAATTTTGGCAAGATCATTATGAACTGATTTGATGCCTGGCTTTCCGTATGTTTATTTGGTTAATCCTTTGTTCTCCCTTATATAGTCATATGTTACCTACCGAAATTAATGGGATTTAAGAGAATGAGCACTGATGTGGGCATTGGAGACAGAGGTAACATGGATTATTGGGGTTGTGCTTCTAGGGATATGAAGGGGAATACTCACCAGGCTCTCTCAGTTTGTCTGCACTGTGGAGGAGGAGTGGACCTAGGCAATGGAAAAAAAAATGCCTGACCCACTTGCTGCACAAGTTGAATTTGCCTCTAGTTGTAAACACCTTGAGGCAAAGCATCTGGAGTGCGTGGTACTCTCCATTTGTCCTTGCTACGATCCTATCTGCAAGGGCTCTAAAGCACCAAAATCCTCCTTTTTCCAGGTTAAATAGGGGTGCCTACACTTAGTTCTTATTGAGATGGTAGAATTGCAGATGTGATGTCGAATATAGCCAAGCTAGTTCATGGTGCTCACTTACAGAGACTGGAATGGGTCACAGTTTGGGTTTTCTAGGCGCAGCAGTAATAGCTCTGCTTCTGTTACACGCAGCAGGCAGAAGGAGCAGAGACGTGACATCTTTGGTAGAAGTGTTAAAACTCTATTATTTTAGGTCTCATCTACCCAATGTGCAACGGTATCCTATTCATGAACTAAGCCCTACTTTTCCATGCAGGTATGCGATTAGGAGTAAAAGTTAATTTGGCTTCATTCGCTAGACCCGTGCAGCTGACAGGCTGGCTGTGCTGGCCAGGAACAGAGGGTGTTATTTTCTGGATTGCGTGCACTGTTCACAGAATCACAGAATGTTAAGGATTGGAAGGGACCTCGAAAGACCATCTAGTCCAATCTGCCCACCGGTCTGGGGCAAGCGAAGCAGCAGCGTGGAGGTGGGGGCAGCTTTTTCCTCTTTCTGGCAAACTTGATCTGCACCTAGTTTTGAAATTCCCTGAGCCACCTCGACAAGGTGTGAAAAGAAACTCCACGAAAGCAGGAAGCTGAGGCTTGCAGCATCGCTTTGAGTGCACAGCCTCGCTGGCCAGCCTGTGCGTAATTACGCGTCGGGATGTTCATTTCGATAATTAGCGCGTTAATAGGGACGGAGCGAGGCGGTGGGGGGGAGCAGGGGCGCAGTGCGGGGCAGCGGCCGCCAGAGGCCGCCGGGGAGCCGGGCTGGGGGGAGCCGGGCAGGGGGGGCGCGGAGCGGCCGCGGCCCCGGCGGCGTCTCCTGGCGCTCGGCGGCGCGCAGGGGCGGGCGCGGCTCCGCCAGCAACAGGGCTCGGGGCGGGAGCGCCTGCGGCTCGGGCGCCAGCCAGGGCTTTAAAACGTCAGGCCATTAAAGCCTCGTATTCCAGAGCTGCGAGCTCCTTTTGGTGGGGTTTGTTGATTTTTTTTTTTTTTTAATAATTATTATTTTTTTTTAAATAAGCGTTACCAAAAATCGGCACAACAAGTGGATGATGCGGGCAGATGCTGGCTGAGCCGCTGCCGTCTGGACGTGTCCGGGGGGGAGAAACTGCAAGAAGCGACACCCGTCCTGCCAGCAGTGGAAACGGGCTTAGTACACGGATTACTTAACGTTGATTTACAAATCTTCTGCAAAAGGTGGGCTTGGAAAGACTAGTGACCGCTCTTTCCCATTCATTCTGTCTCACACACACACAAACATACCGCCTTCATTTTTTTTTTTTTTTTTTCCTTTTGGAACAAGACTCTTGCTTGTTGCCTTTTTGCAAATGCCTGGGCAAGCAGCAGTGGCTGTGCCGAGTGCCCCTGGCTTGAGCTGCCTCGCTGCCTCACTCTTGGAGCTCTTGTTGCACCCAGGAAGAAGGGAGGAAAATAACTCGTCAACCCGTGGTGCTGAGTGACCATCCACACCTGCAAATGTGGATCAGCTGGCACAGCCCCCTCCTCAGGACTGCTGTCACCAGATCCTTACACTAGCAAGAACAGTATTGCTATTTCTCTGCCTAGGAACAGTAAGTATAATAGCATTTTAAAGATATTTTTCTGCATGATACGTAGGTATGATTTTAAAAATAGGATTATTTAATAGTTCATATTCACCTTCTATTGTATGTTAACAGATATAGCTATAAATGAGTCTTCTGTTTCAAAGTGGGGGTGTGTTTGTGTGTGTGTGCTTGCATGTAGATGTTGCTTCAGTGCACCTGCAGTTGTGTTTTCTTGACGTACCATATCACAGGTTTTCACTTGAGTGAGCATTGTATGTGCCTCCAAATTAAATTCGGTGAGATTGAAACGCAATTCAATTACAGATTAAAATCTAACATTCCTGCATTTATGTGTTTCTACAAATATAGCAAAAGCTTTTTGTGTAGCTACATTTATTCTTAAATGTTTTGTGTAGACATATGTAGGTATCTATTACGTATATACTGAAAGATCTGAATGCACTGTGTATTGCAGTATTTTCATTAGTGTTTATGTATGTTGGTGTTTCAGAAGCATGCATGTGTTTGTGTATGGATACAAGTGCTTACATGGGTGGGAATTTTGTATCTCTGTCTATATATATGTGACATACCCACCCACATCCTTACCCACAGAGTCGTTCAAAATCTCTGTGCATGTGATGTGGGTGTGTGTGTAATGTAGAAGTGTGAATAGCGTGGGCAGGGGAAGATTTGATATACCGTGGTAATAGATGACACAGTTTCATTTGATCAGTGTGACCTTTTAGGAAAACAATCCAATCTTTTCCCTTTTTGTTTTGTTTATTTTTGTGTGTTTGTGCATGTGCCTCAGGTTAAGTGCTTCTTCTGCATGACCATAACCAAAGGGTGACCCATCCACTCCCCTATGTCCTATGGGGACCTCAGAGCCAGTTTCTCAGTCTTCATCTCCTCCTCCTCCTCCTCTTACCACTGCTGCTGACGCCCTGGGTGCTGCTCCCAGGTTTGAGACATTGTTGACAGGCTGAAGAAAGGATTTGCAAAGACCTCCTCACTGTGTAAATAAAGTGATGGCTGGAATTAACTTCAACTCCCCAAGTAACGATATTAAAGAATAATAAGAGTCTTAGGCCAAAGCATTACCAGGATGAAATTATAAGGGAAGAGACTATTTGCATTTGGTTGCAATGGTGAACTAAAAACCATCTGTGGAGAGCAGGTACCCTTTGATTTGCATATTTTTTTCCTCATGAATGCAGTCTTTGTAGCCTGCAAGGTAGTCATGATGCTGATCAGATCTGTGATAGCCACAGGAGATAAATGAAAATAAATGGGCTTGGTGGATGAAAGAACGAGCCTCAGCTGTTCCCTGGTTC
Source organism: Streptopelia decaocto (assembly GCF_964273445.1). Classification (NCBI taxonomy): domain Eukaryota; kingdom Metazoa; phylum Chordata; class Aves; order Columbiformes; family Columbidae; genus Streptopelia; species Streptopelia decaocto. The sequence goes on from NC_138661.1 coordinate 62,076,663, forward strand.
AATTTGAGAGTTTCATCTTTTCTTGTTAGCAAAACAGTAACTGATGTCAAATGTTCTGGACAATAAGAAAATGCAGATCTGTGGTTTTTCGAAACATGGATTAAGTGTCACAACTATGTTGCCCTGCTCTGAGTCCAAGGGACTGTCCTCCAAATGCAAATGGCTTTGAACTTTCTATAGTGAAAGTTACACTGTAAATAAAAGAAAACCTTTTTGTGTTAAGCAATTAAAAAAAAGTTGCAAAATGGAGGTTGCAATGGTGAGCGCAGACAGCTCTGGGTGCAACAGCCACATGCCCTATGGTTACGCGGTCCAAGCTCGGGCTCGAGAGCGAGAGCGGCTGGCACAGTCGAGAGCCGCAGCAGCCGCGGCTGTAGCAGCAGCCACAGCAGCAGTGGAAGGTGGGGCAACAGGTGGAGGTGGACCGTATCACCACTACCATCAGGAGCAGAGTCGAGGTGTGTCCTCCTCTCACGGCGGGAGCGCGTCGCGCAGCAGCATGCCCCACCGCCAGAGCGGTAAGCGGCGGAAGAAAGGGAAAAAGAGGAGCCACCACTTGGGAAGCAGGGAGTGTGGGGCCTCCTTCCCCTGTTCTGAGCTGCTGCCTCTCAGTGGTTCTGAAGAGAGAATACTGAAGGATGTGAGTGAGGAGGAAGAGGAGGATGAAGAGGAGGATGAAGACGATGAGGAAGAAGGAAAGCTCTACTACAATGATGACTATGGGGAGGATGAGTTTTCGTACTCGGACCAGCCACCTGATGATGGTGGAGGCCCTGGGGGTTACAGCTCTGTTCGCTACAGTGAGTACGAGTGTTGTGAGCGTGTGGTAATCAATGTATCAGGACTGCGGTTTGAGACGCAACTGAAGACATTAGCTCAGTTCCCGGAGACGTTGTTGGGTGATCCAGCAAAGCGAGGGAGATACTTTGACCCTCTCAGGAACGAATACTTCTTTGATAGGAACCGGCCCAGCTTTGATGCCATCCTGTACTACTACCAGAGTGGTGGTCGGCTGAAGAGGCCAGTCAATGTACCCTTTGACATCTTCACTGAGGAGGTGAAATTCTACCAGCTTGGGGAGGAGGCCATGCTCAAGTTTAGGGAGGATGAAGGGTTTGTCAAAGAGGAAGAGGACAAAGCTTTGCCGGAGAATGAATTTAAGCGGCAGGTTTGGCTGCTGTTCGAGTACCCGGAGAGCTCCAGTCCAGCCAGAGGCATTGCCATTGTCTCTGTCTTGGTCATCTTGATCTCCATCGTCATCTTTTGTCTGGAGACTTTGCCAGAGTTCAGAGATGACAAAGAATTCATCATGCCCCTGAGCTTAGGGAAGGGGCTTTCCAATGAGTCACTTCACCTGGACGCTGGGGAGCACACCATCTTCAATGACCCTTTTTTCATTGTAGAGACAGTATGCATCATTTGGTTCTCCTTTGAGTTTACAGTGCGCTGCTTTGCATGTCCAAGCAAAGCACACTTCTTCAAGAACATCATGAACATCATAGACATTGTCTCCATCTTGCCTTACTTCATTACTCTGGGCACTGACTTGGCGCAGGAGCAGGGCAGTAATGGTCAACAGGCCATGTCTTTTGCCATCCTGAGGATCATCCGTCTCGTCAGGGTGTTTCGCATCTTCAAGCTCTCCAGACACTCCAAGGGTTTGCAGATTCTGGGTCACACGCTGAGGGCCAGCATGAGGGAACTTGGCCTTCTCATCTTTTTTCTTTTTATTGGAGTCATTTTGTTTTCCAGTGCTGTTTACTTCGCAGAAGCTGATGAACCTGCCACCCATTTTCAAAGCATCCCAGATGCCTTTTGGTGGGCTGTAGTGACCATGACTACAGTTGGTTATGGGGATATGAAACCCATAACTGTGGGTGGAAAAATAGTTGGGTCCCTGTGTGCCATTGCGGGAGTGTTAACCATTGCTTTACCAGTGCCAGTGATTGTCTCCAATTTTAACTATTTCTACCACAGAGAGACTGAGAATGAAGAACAAACGCAACTGATGCAAAATGCGGTCAGTTGCCCTTACCTCCCAACAAATTTACTGAAGAAATTTAGAAGCTCATCGTCTTCATCCACAGAGGATAAATCAGAATATTTGGAGATGGAAGAAGGAATTAAAGAATCTCTTTGTGTAAAGGAGAAAAAAAGTCAGGACACAGGGAATAGCAGTGAGTCAGAGAAGAAAAACTGTGTGAATTCAAATTCTGTGGAAACTGATGTGTAATTTCAAACGTTTCCAAATATATTTATGCATTAAAGAGTGCAGTGAAAAGAATAAAATATGCAAACAAGAGTCTACAGCATACAATAGTATGCCATTTAATGGTTAAACACAAATAAAAAGCATTGCTAAACTTGTATTACATATCAAGTAAGTGGTATAACTTGAGGAAGGGATTGCAAGATCTGATGTAATTTCAGACCTTATATTTTTATTAGAATGCAAGTGTTTGCACACGAGGCTGAAAATTTGTTAAAACCAAGTCAGTTTTAAAGTGGGTGCATGAACTGTCGACATCACTAATAACAACTCTGTGGTAAAAGTTGGCATTCAGAGGTATTTACTATGTAAGAAGCAATGAAGTTTGGTAGTCATTTATCTATTTATCAGTGCTTTAATAGCAGCTACCATAAATCGTTGGATACCATAGTCATTGTTTTTCAAATGGTAAATTTATTGTAAAAAGATATTCTACAGAAGATAGATCTAAATTTTTTTCTTGAACTCTAGAACGCTTGTTTTTAACTGGAAATTTACTTTGAAAAGGCTGCTGAACCTCCAGAAATTGTTTATTTTTATAACTCTCTTTGGAGGCATTGCAGCATTTGTTGTCTAATAATGAAAGAAATGAAGTAAGAGAATCATTTAACCTGGTCTGACTGCAAAGGCAAAATGACTGGAAAGCTTTTTTGCACTACTTTATATGCTGGAGATATATTGAAAGAGACTTCATACTGTGAATGTTTACTAATGTAATAGTTCAATGACAATCATTGGAAGAGTGAGTTCTGCATCATATTTTATTGTTTCTTTTTTCTTTGTGACGCTGATGGCTAAACAGCTGACATTACATTAATTCCATACTCTTTTTAATTATGAATATCTGTGATCTGGAAAAGGATTGTGAAGTAAAATTTTATAATCAAAATTACGTGAAATCAGTGTTTTCTACTGATGCCCTCAAGAAATACCAACCTAATTTATATCTTTTTCCTGGTTGATTTAACATTCGGAGTCAATGATTACTACATGCACTTTGTCAGTGTTGAAGAAATTCAATGTATGGGAGGAGAATGTAGAAGTAATAAGATATTCAGTTGTTACAGTACCGACAACTGAGAATTGCTAACTTTTAACATGCTATTATTGGTGCAGCATTTTCCCTTAATTACAGCTTTCACCCATGTGTATTTGAAGCAACATTTAAGATCCAAAATAGGCATTCTGGGATTCAAAATGAACATGTTGGGTCCTACGTGGTCCTTGAGAAAACATTCCGGATTTCTTTTCACTGATTCTTAGGCTAGCTGCATTTTACTGTGTGTCAAAAGCTTCCATTGCCCTTCCTAGGAGATTAAGGTAGGTGAAGATTATCTGGCCTACAGTACATTCCAGACTCCAGAATGAAATAGGTAATATATTGCTGCGTATAACATAAATAATAGATTCAGAACAGGCATTTTTCCAGACTTAAATTTACCTAGGGAAGGCACAATTAAACCAGAACTGTTTTTGAAGCAGCACTGTGGAACATTCCAGATTATAAAACTTGAACCAAATTGGCATAGGCACTTTAAGGACTGGTCCATGCCATTATGAGAGGAAAAGGGACCTACTGACACTACTGAGTTACAGTAGTTTTGCAATATTCATTTAAAGCTGACCAGAGGGTTTTTGTGGGGCGAGGAGGAATAGTTAGTGACTGACTTCTAGTTCTGGAGCTGAAAATCAATGATAAAAGCATTGTTTGCTGTATGCAGCATCCAGGGGTACTGAACAGAGCTACAGACATAGTTTTTTGTCTAATGGTTGATTTTTGCCTTCATGGATTTTCTGTGAATCACCTATTGGAAAAGTTTCTCTGCTTGTCGTCTTTTGCATTGCAGAAGAACTAATAAAACCCAACACACACACAAAAGACTGCATTGTGCTGAGCCCTGGTTCAAAACTTGCCTTTAAATGTCTGATTCCTGATTTAAAATCATAGAGCAGGCTTCAGTATATTTTTGATGTGAAGCATTAAACAAAGCTCCTTTTTAGTCTGGGGATACTAATTCCCACTGTGTTTTGAATGAAACAACTCAGTAATTTTCTACATAGGCATTTGCCAAAATTGAGAATTGCATTTTGTTGTAGCTCACTTGAGTTAAATGTACTAAATACTTCTTTTCTGCAGGGGCAATATCAGCAGTAAGAATGAACATTCTGTAAAATCCGGCAAAATTCCATGACTGAAACTGTTTCTTTAACAGCTGGTAGTTAATGGTGTAAAGACAAGGGTTCTCTTCTAAACTAGCTTGTTCTGTATAATACCAGGGACCACAGCAAGAATGTAGAAGTAAAAGAAATACTAACTAGGTGAATGCAGAACTTAGAAAATAAGTAGCACATGTTTGCAGTATTGACCTGTTGAAAGGGAAGGTGGAATTTTAGATCTTTAATGCAAATAAGGAAGAAAACTCTTTGAATGACTCTTAGAATATGTTCACGCTGTGGTCGTGGAGCTCAGCATGAGTTGACTGCCTAAGTGGTTACCCAGCTTCCCCAGCAAGTTGTTCAGCTATTCTGCTACCAGTACCCAACCTTTTAATTTGAAACAAGCGTGGCGATGTCCACATTATGCTGTGCTCATAGCAGTACCTTACCCTCCGAAGGAAAAGGTCTTGCTGTAGGACATCATAGCAGTTGGCAAAGCAATGTTCTGGGTGTGTCAGCGCTACATACTGCAGTACCTCAGGGATGTATCCTAAGATGTACCTCCTGCAGTGAATAAATGTGTATTTTTGTCATTAGAAATAAGAACTATTATAGGTTAATGCCAGATTGTGCTATCAGTTTGGCAGACCATTCTCAGTTGAAGTTGTGTGCCAGAGAAACCCTGTATTTGAGCTGCTGTGGCTCCAAGTCACTACTGCTGCTTCTGTCAGAGCTTTCCCACTGTTACTGGGTACTGGCAACTCTCAGGAAAATAATTTTATCATCACTTGGGCATTTTACATTTTAAATTATAATGGTGAAATGCATTCTTGGTGTAACTGACATGAATGGAGTTACACTAGGGATCATTTTGGTTCTACTAATGTAGTTCAGATGCTTTCACATTGACATACATTTCAGCTAAAAATAATGCAAAATGAGATATTTTGATATTTCAGGTTCACTTGCAGTGGTGAAAAAAATTGGAGGAGTTCCATTAGAATTCACGGAATCACAGCAGCATCAAATCAGATTTCGAATATAGGCTGATACTTAACCGTGTACTGGCATTTATTTAAAGACATTCCCAAGTCTTTTCATAGTAATCTTAAGTGCCAAGGCCAGACTCATAAGGAGAGAGTTTTGGCAGCTGAAGTATTGGATTTAATGCCTGACTTGGAAGTTCCATAATTTTTTTTTCTTTATTATAGTTGTGGAGTTTCCTGATATTACATTGATTCCTTGAAAATTTCAGCCTGGATGCTGAAACTTACATAAGAAGAAGTGTTGTTTCATGCTGTTAGGATGTTCTTACTGAAGCTTTTTAGTGTTCAGTTTAGCTTTCCTCAGAACGATTCAACAAGAGGCCAATTCCATTTGATGGAAAGTATAATTTTTTTTGTTTAAATTTGAGGGGAAATTCTTCTGCTTCCATAATTTGTTGTTTAGAGTAGGTTTCTATGATGACAGTGTAATGCAAAATAGACTTGGGAGATCAAGTGAGTTAAAAAACCCACTGCCATCATGATTACATCTGATTCATGCCAAGAGTGTTTGGGAATACTTAAAGGCATTATGGACTTCTCATGGTCATTAAAAAAAGGGATTTGAGTGTGTTTTCAGACAGTAAAACTATTCAAATAGCTTTGGAATGTGAAAATTATTTTGCATAATACTGATGTGCAGAGTTCGGGACGAGGCCATAACCTTGAATGAGGGATCAGTATTTTGTAACTCCTGACATGGAAGGTTCCTGTCAAGTACACTTTCAGGTGTTGAAAGTCATTTGGCTGGGGATATGAAAAATAGTGCTAAGCTACCCAAGAATATGAAATACTTTCTCTTCGTATTTGGATAAATGTAGGACAAATGTACTATGGAAAACCAGCAAAATATCAGAAAGTCTATTCCATGTGTGATTAGTTTGTGGAAAGTCTTTCTTGCACAGCATTGAAAAATGAAACGTGTCTTTCTGGTGATCCCGGACTCGTAAAACTAATTCTGAGTGTGAATTTTTAGCATAAGCTTTACACTTTATTGGTAGTTCTCAAATTAAATATGAACTCTTAATGGTGCTTTAGGCTATCTCACTACCTTCCTCTGACAGTTTCTTACTGGTTCCTTATTTCTTACTGTCATTGTGTCCCATTATAAATACAGGCCTATTTTTTTTTTAAGTGACGTGAGACAGTAACAAATAAAAACGAAGATTTTTTTGGTTTTTTAGAAAATAAATCTATAACATCCAACATATAAGTAACATATTTTTCTTATCATTAAATAAACTTAAATGACAGTCTGTAACATCTGTAGATGTGGGAGAAAGTATGCGTTTTCCTGTTGCTATAACTGAATGATCAAACTCTTCTGATTTTGCAGTGAATAAGATCTAGTTTATAGATTTATCATATTTGCAGCTCTGTTTGAAACAAATGCATGTAGAAAAATTGGCAATTGAAAAAAAACAAACAAACATTCCTTCATTTTAACAGAGATCATCTAATGTGGAAAAACAATTGACAAATCAGTTTTGGGTTAAAGCGCAGAAATGTTTTGTACCAGCAACCACGTACAAACATGAAACTTTACATATTGCTGCCATGTTTTCCGGGTATTCAGAACTCTGATGACGTTAATTCTGAAGGAGAACTCATTAAGGCATTATGTACTGGGATCGTTAAATTAGTTTTTATTTTTAATCCTTTTCTGTAAGACTGTAATGTACTTTGAGACGTTTTTCTGCAACAGGTCCTTTGGAAAATAAATACATAAGTATATAAGAAGGAAAAAAGAGAACTTAAAGTACATGTCAAAATCTGGTAAAATATTCTAATTGAGGGAAAGTAGGTAAGTAAATTTTTTTCCTTCACTTGTGCATTTGTGGTATTACCATTGAAAACAAACTGGGGGCAAATTTGTTGACCAGATGTGCAGCTGCAGGAGGGGTGGCATCCAGGTGCTCTGTGATCTCAGGGGCAGCAGCAGCTGCATCTTGGGTCAGCGGCTGCTCCCGCTTCGTGCTACTGGGAAGATGCTCATCACACTGGGCGGGAGAGGGTCCTGTGGAGTGTTTAGCTTGTCTGGTAAATCCATGCTCCTACCACAACTATCCTTTCAGAGTGCAAACCAGTTTTTAAAGTTGCTCTGATACCGTGGAAACGTTTTTGACAGGGAGGTCTCAAAGGCTCCAGTCTGCTTGTTCCTCAACTACAGAGGGACTTAGGTCCACACTCACAAAATATGCTTTTAGACACCCAAATTCCATTCATTTCATTAGGAATTAGGTTGCAAAATGCCTCTGGAATCTGGGACCAAGTGATTTCCTCAGGATCAAAAGGAAGACTCTGGTGGAGCAGGTTTTCCAAGTGTTACAGTTATTCCCTAAAGAGTGTAGGAAGTGACAGCACATATTCAAGATAGATTTAGGTCTCTCTTTGTTTTTAATCTCTTGTTCAAATGTTCCTGGGGCATTTTTGTTGAGAGGAGGGAGGGGGATGGATAGATTCAGTGAGGTATGTCAGAAGCATCTTTAATTTTAGCTAGATACTTTTTTCTCTTCTTAGCAGTCAGAATAAGCAAAGGGTTTTTTTTTATTTATTTAGACCTAACACTTCTTATACATGCCTTTTCAGTGGGAGAACATACACTGACTTTGAACTGATCATCTTGAACGTTAATGATAGCTTTCAATTCAGAAAATCCAATGAAATATATTCACTACCGCTCCTGTATTTTGAATTTAAGTATGCTGGCTTGGAGTCCAATGCTCTTGCGCTGAAGCCATGTAGAATTTCTTGTGTCAATAGCAGACAGTGCTTTACCTGCTGTTGCAGAACATGACAACTGAGAAGACAATTGCTTTTCCTTGTTGGTGTTTATATTGATATGATTTGATGCAGACTTATGCCATAGAGGAGGGATGTTCCAGAGCACTTCACCGCATGTTTATCTTCATTGCTAGGTGAGCAACTCTCCATGATATTCTTTGGAGAGATATCCAAGCATGTATATGGAGAAAGAGCATTCCCTTTTCTCTTTGGCCTTGAACAATCGGAGGACAAGGCCTGCTTGGTACACTGGGGTACAGGCTTGACCTCCGCTGTAGATTCAACCATGTTTCTCCTTTCTGTTCCATATAGATCAGTGAAGGTTTGTTTTCGGTCAGAGCCCATGATATCTGTCCTTGACGTGCTTCATCTGCTATATGAATGAACTTTAATTTCTGCCTTTTGTTGTCTCCCTATCAGTACAGCTTTGTAATGAATTCAGGGTGTCGTGCAGTGACAGTTTCTTGTTGCACAGTGGAGCCTGAATACAGGAAACCGCAAAGGACCGTTGATATGAAATAAAGGTACCTTTTGTTTTTCTGCCCAAGTACAGTAAGATATGTTTGTATTGCAACAACTTGTACATTCCACAGACTGTACATTTCAGGGTAAATAAGTCCTGTTTCATTAACGGGCTTGTACTTTCAAGGTGCCCCCAATTCACCCTGAATTAATCAGGAATTTAAGACATTGAATATTTTTCAAGTCTCAAGCATGAAGGAGGATGATCCCTCTTTGCATTCAAAGTGGCAAGGCATTATTATAAAGCAGAAATCTTGCATATTTCTCAGGTTAAAGGAGGCTAAGAAATAGTAGCTTTTCTGTTAAAGTCTTTCTTAAATGTTTGCTGTAGCTAAACATATTAAGGAAAATAGGGTTTCATCACAGGGAAGAGGTAGAAAAGATTTGTGGTTGCATGTTTAAAGGCCATCATCATATTTTACTGTGTGCCAAATGACAAGCTCAGATAAATGTGATTCTAGCAAGAACCTCATCCTACTACAGATTGTACAGTAGAGGTATTGTATAGCAATTTCTACTTCAGGATTTAGTTCTGTATACATTTATTTCTGTTAATTACTTATAAGAACTGTTGCTATTAGGACTTAAGGATCACAAAATTAAGACAAAGATGCTATAAGGATTTCAGTAAAAGAGAGGAACAGTGAGATTTAATGCTTCTGAGTATCTTCTAGAAAAAAATTGCTATTTTGGTGCTATTTAATTTGTGAACATCTGCTCTAATAAGTGGTGTGATGATTCAGCAGGTTAGGAGGCAGAAATGTTTTCTCTGGCTAGTAAAATATTTTTATGTTACTCATAACTTAATGGAGGATTAGCATTTTTCCCAGCTTTGAAATATGCGGAAAATGTGAAAAGACACTAGTAAGTAGAAATGTTTCTATTTTGTTGCTCTTTGACCTGTATTACAAGAAAATATTTCCAGAGTTGATTGGTAGTACTGGACAACTCAATTCTTAAATGAAATGGAGTGTAAAGAGAGTCAGACCACTGTTTTTGAGAATTTCTGCCCTGATGGCTTGACTGATTTTGTTTCTTTGGGAGGAAAGAAAAAGTTATATTTCAGCCTTTTTGATTTCTGTGGTTTTTTGTAGCTTTGAACTATACCTAACAGAGGTAGCCAGAGAATCCACAATGTTTTCAAGCATCATCTTGGTTGTACTAGCACATGAAACAATATGCGTGGTTTGAAAGCTTTGCTTAATAGTCGGGCATCTTAGATTGTAGCATTGTCTGAAGAAATACTCCTAATCCTTTCGACCTCGGTTCTATGCCTGAAAAGCTACTCTTGATTTTGGGCTAACACTGAAAACACACGTGAATGACAATTTGAGGTGGTAAAAGAAGGGTTAGGGAGCAGCAAGGGCTGGCGCCTTCCTTCGGGCTGGGGAGCCAGGACCTGAGGGCGATCACAGCACCATCGGGGCTGGGACCTCACCAGCTGGGGTCTGTCCCACCCAACAGGGCACAGCCAGTGGGGGCACCCAAGGGCAGCCCAGGCTCAGTCCTGCAGCACAGGACAAGTTTAAATGGGACTCCTGGCCCCACAGGCAGGAGGTGTGGGTGGGGGGGGGCACCAGCTATTGAGGGCTCTTAAGGCCTATTAGAGCATTCTGGGCCTGACAAAAACTTTGCATTTCCTGGTAACCTTATTTATTAGGTCTAGGTCTGCGCCACTAAGATGCAGTTGTGGCTCAAGGTTTGTATTGCTCAATCAAAACTTGAAACTGTTTTTCAGGGCTTTAAACACTGGGAAATTGTTGAGCTTTCTGCTGCTCTTTATTAACCTGATCTAGTTGAAGTTGTCCTTGTTCGTTGCAGGGGGTTTGATGGCCTTTAGAGGTCCCTTCCAACCCAAACTATTCTATGATTTTTGGCTTGTAAGCATCCCTAGGTCTTATTTCTTCAGCATTATATTGCTAGCTTTGCTGACACCAATGCCGTGTTGCTGCTTGCATTTTATAGGCAGCTTACTTGTGCTGATAGGCCAGAATGTCTTCAAAGGCAAAGCTGGTTTTCAGCTGTTGAATGGATGTGTCCTGAAGATGCTCTCATTTATTACTGGGAAGCTGGGAAAGAATTAATGATGATCTAATTTGGATTGACATCTAGAAAGCTGTTAAGGAGTCATGTGTAGCACTTTTAAATCTTTTGACCGAAATGATTAGATTTTTGCTGTGCTTTTGGTAGCTAGTGTCACTGTTGGAACTGTAGCAGATGTTGGTATTAGACAAACATGCTCAGCCATTTGAAGTATCTGGAAATTTTTGTCTTGTGTGTATTATAAGGTATCTCTGGTACAGTCATTTTATGATAATGGTTGAAATACTTGAGAAGATGTCTAAAAATGAGCCTTTTTTACCCTAAATCCAGTTTTTCTTAGTGTTTGATAAATAGGAGGGAAAAAAAAATAATTCTCTAGCCTGATATGTTAATAAAAAACATGCTGGGGTTGTGTTCTTTACTTACTCTGTTTGCCAAAGGTGGGAGGTCACCCATGTGGCTTGTACATAAGTTGTCAATGTAGAATATGACTGGTTAAAAAGGAGTCATATGACCTGGAATGTCATATTTTCAAAGAAAGTCAGAGTGGTTTTGCCAATACTTATGCACACAGATGAGAAACCGCACGTATTTGAGAGGCAGAGTTTTCTGACAGAAGAGTTTTCATGAGACTATCCCCACGTGCAGACATAAAAGTGCTGGAGAATTCCAAAGTCCCTCTCAGACCAAACACCAAGGGTTGTGTTCTGAGGATCACAAAGCAAAACTCCACATGTTTCTCACAGAGCCTTCAGCCCCCCTCATCACCTCCCTAGCCCACCGGCAGTCCCAGGTAGGAGCAATTATAAGCTATGGAAATATGAAAGGGAAGGAGAATATCCATTCCAAACCATGTGGATTAAAAGCCTTAATCAAAAGGCAGCAATATATTGCAATGCCTGCCTTCATCTTCCTCTTCTCCTTGGGAAGGGACTTCTTGAATCATGGCCATCTGCAACCTCTCAGCTTTCCCTGAACACCCAGGGTTTGGTACAGCACTGTGAACATTCTCTGGATCCTTTTTCTGTGATGAGCATGTAATTTATGTAGCTGTTTGGGGTAAATGAGTCCAAACAGATTCAGGAACTAAGTCCAGAATGACAGAAAACTTTGCAAATTCAACATACTATGAGCAAAGTTAAGAGTTTTTTGTTACTGTTTTTCAGGAGCTGCTGTTAAGAATGTTATGTTAATTAGAAAAGTTTACAGCTGCCCCCAAAGGTAGATTCATTATTATATCCTTTCCAGCTTTTGAATTGTTGTATCTTGAACCTTCCTATTTCTAATGGCTGGTATTTTACATTATAAAGGATTAAAAGCTTTTTCCCACTTGGAATTCATTTTTATAAATAGGCAGCTTACGTTGCATAGCTGCATGTAGGGCCATAGTGGTTTGAATAATATGTCAGTGGTACCCAGTCCGTAGAAGAAGAAAGGGCTGCAGTAAGGTCCTACTTTAGTGAACTGGAAGAGCTGCCTGGTGATGCCAGGTGATCCTTCTGCTCCAGCAGAAGCAGCTGCTCAGCTCAAACAGAAAAACGAGCTGTTGCGTTGCTCCAGGCCTGTGTGCTGTCTGCTCACACACTGTGCAGTGCTGAGGATAGATTCCTTGAGCTGATACAGCTAGTAACACAGACTGTTGTTTTTCACATTGATAATGAGCTCCAGACACTTGAGAGAAGTGCGTTTAAACCCCAGTATTAATGACTTTGCTTCTGCAATAACCCATGGTGTTTCACATTGTGAAAAAGCTTTGCTTTGTTCTTTCTGAAAGGGCAGACACCTCTCTCTTTTCCTGTGAGATCTACAGATCGGGGTCTTGCCTGAAATCAGTTAAGGCGGCTCATGTTTCTGTTTTACTACATATTATTATGCAAATAAATACTTATGATAGAAACACGTTCAAAATTGTATTGTTCCCACCCCATACAGGCAAGCAGGCTCTCCATGCTAAACATTACCCCAAAACAAAAAACACAACTGAAAAAAAACCTCTAAAAAATTGTTTAACTATATAGATTATCTTGTAAATATATATACATATGTATACATTCGTATGTAGAAGTAGGCATCAAGCAGGACATTAAATTCTGCAGGATTAAGACCCTGTTTATGAAGATACAAAAATCTGCAGCATTTTGCAGAACCAGATCCTGACAAATCAGAACCAGGGATTTGTAGGAACCTGGCCTTAGGAGCTTGGCTTCATCTCTGTTTATACCACTGGCTATATAGAAGTAGCCCTTGTTTTTGGGAGAGGGAGTAGGTCAGCAATGCAGAAGATAGAAGTGGGATTGTGAGTATGTTAACATGGCACAGCTCATACAGAACATGCTCAGGTATTGGAGCCAGTTCTGAACGAATTTGCTCAGGAGCTGGAGCAGCCTGGCTGGGCACACAAGGGAGGGATGTTTGTGTGGATCACTATGAAATGTATCTCTACTATTTCCTCTCCTAAGATAACACAAATCCCTTTGAATGCCATTACATTGTGCTAGAGAGATATTTTTTCTACACTTGTTCATCAGCTTTTGTAAATTAACATAACATTTGTGGATTTGTGGCATAGTTTTCTTGAAGCTTTTTCATTTATTTTCTTAAAGGGGTGGAATTAAAATGAAAAAGAACAGCTATGTGGAAGAGTGGGTCTTTAGGGTAGTTTGGTGTTGTAGGTATTTTCGTTGTTGATGGTGGTTTTTTGTGTTTTTTTTTTTCTTCTTTTATTTGTTTGTTTTGTGAACCAAAACGTGAAAGGACATTTGTTTCCTTCACATTTTTCTTAATATAATATAAGCAAAGAACAGAGGGTTTTTTTAGAGTCCAATACAATTCCCCCGTCCATTAGATTAATATTCATTTTTATTTGGATTCACTTTTTGTTTTCTTACTGTTGAGGCTGTTGCAGACAACAAGGTTGGGTACTCTAATTCTAATATTATGAAACTGAGAATAGAGGAGAAGGACTTGTAACTTTTATTACTGTGTGCTTTACAGACATTACTCTTAGGCATAATGTGTACAGTACATTGAACAACCAGGTTTATTAGGAATATGTGTGTATAAGATGCCTCTAAGCAATGAAAGCTTTGGGCTGTTCGGTCAGATCTTTAAATGACCAATTGATTTACTTAATAGCAAGCACTGGCATTCATTTGATATTAACTGAGTTTTGTATTTTCTATAGACAAAAGGAGCTGAAGGAAACTGGATTTTACAACTCTTAGGAAACAGTGTTTAATTGCATACCTACTTATTTTCTGTTCTGGAGAAATGATATAGTTGTTATTTTAGGACGACTGGATTTTATTGACGTGAGGCTACTTGTCAGAAAAAGGACACAACTATCCTGTTCCACTGACAATTTTTGTTTTCTCAAAATATTTCTGTATTTTTCATATCAAACGTGATATTTTTTCCCCACCAGATGTCACAAAAACAAGCCATAATTATACAGGCACGTATGCAGGGTACTGGAGTGCAGGGAACCTGCTTAATGACAACTATTGACAAATGCTTGCTGAAGGCTGTTCTTGTATATATACAGCATTTACTGTTCCAAATCACCCACGGTTATTTCTGTTTAGAGATTTATATACTCAGTAATATTTTATATTTTCAGCATATACGAAGGAGGTATTGTATTAATTGGAGAAAATACTGACTTTTAATGCTGTAATTAAATTTACCACAGAGTTTCTCATCTTGCTTGCTAATTCCTTCTGCTCTTGCTAAGTTCTTGGGAAAATTTTCTATTTATTTTATAAACACAGAGTTTGTTTTAAAGCTGTTTCCCCTAGAAGCAAGTGATTTTATCATATACAGCCTTAGTTTCGAGACACTGATATTTATCACTGTTTTGTATGCTGTAGTTCACTGAAAACCTCTTGGTGGACTGGCCGTCATCAGCATCAAATATTAAATGCAACTGTACTCAAATTATGATAAAATAATTAATGATTTAGATTATAATCTACCTTGATAATACCCAGGAGGTTCCTTTTATAATCTCTCTCTTGTTATTACGTAAAGAATAGTGTATATTACGCCTACTCACTGAAGAGGCCATGGAGCTACTTTCAAGTTTAATGGACCCCAAAGAGTCATGAGTGCTAAAGCTCTCCCAGAAATGTGAGAAGAATGATTTGTCCTAAAAGGACTCGAGTACATAACTGCCAGGCCTTTTCCTCCGAGGGAGGAAAGCTCGGACTGCGTGAAGGACACTCCAGATGAGGAGTTGTCCCTTTTCCTGTAGCTAGAACTTTCTCTTCCTAATCCAAACTCATTCTCGGTTACAACAACCCCTATTTCTTGGGGGTTGCTCATTTTTCAGTCTGTATCAGCATTCATTTTTAACTAAATTGCCCTTGGGCAGCCAAGAGGTGATCATGGAAAGACATTTATGTATGTTAGGATTTTTTCTTATACAAAGCCTTGAACAGTGATGAACTAGTAGAATATCAGTGTTCTTAAATATATGTGACCTAATAAGAAAACTAAGTAACTAACCATGGAAGTATAATTGTAGCAGAGAAGAAATTACATTGGGTATATTAAGTTTCTTTTACAGTAAACCGGTGAGAATGTCATTACTAATCTTTTTCAGGTGTCTTTTACTTAACTGCATAGCAAACCGAGTAGTCAAAGGCTATAAATAGACACAAGAGCAATTGTAAAATGCTATCTAAAATGAATAGCTGCAATCTGATTTGGAAAATGATGGCAATATAAGAATGAACTCAGTATCTTGCTAAAGGCTTTTAGCTAGAGAGCCTCTTTCTACTTCTGTTTCTAGTCAGGTGTTCTGGTTCTCTTGCTGTGAGGCCTGCACAGAAACACAGATACACAAGGAAAATTACTTTCATGAGAACTGAGGAAAAAACCCCATGAGGTTTTGGGATTCGGATTGCTGCAATATTTTTAATTTTCTGTCTTAAATACTCAGCCTAAAATGACTGCTGAAATAATTCTAATTATGAAAAGCAATATCGAGCTTTAGTACATTCTGAGCAGTGCCATCACTCACTAATGTGCTCTGCTTGGGAACTGATGATGCAAGATGGCTTAAATATGTACTTCATTATTATTATGGATAGTTTCTAAATTTACTGAGTTATTTTGCCCAGTGCTGCAAACTGTGTGATTCTGTTCAGAGTGGTACAGGGGTTTATATCGATGTTTATCTCTTAATAGTTATAAGTATGGCAATCTTTAAATAAGTTGCAAAAGAAAAGAAAGATAAAAGAAAAGAATTACTGTTTTGAAGTAGAAAGCCAATAAAAATAACAGGTGTTGACACTGTTTTCTATGATATTGATGTCACTAAATGGCAGGAGCTACTGGTCGTCCTGAGCCAGCATTTGCCACTACATTATTTAAAATTATATATCGCATGCTATGGCTTAGATACTCATTTTCCTATGAATAGAGATTCAGAAAGTATATATTTTAGAATGAGACTTAGTTACAGAAAATGTAAATGGCGTAAATGGAACCTGTGATTAAAGATAGTTGAGGATAGGAATTGGGGGGAAAAAGTTCTGGTTGATTAAAGAAAATCTCTATGCTCCATTTTTCCTACTGGCAAATGCCTTCTGGTAATCAAGCTTGTGAATCCAGTTTATAATCTGATTTAGTAGCTCAAGTGTTTAGTTACTATCCTAATTGCTAGAGTAATGACAGGTGGATAGATATAATGACAAATTGATAGATATAGCGACAAATAGTTTATTGTAAGTCAGTAAATGAGTCAGAACTGTGGCTGCTGCTTCTTTGTCTCTATGGAAAATTTCTTCTTTTAATGGAAGTGCTGCTGTAATACTTAATGCTGGATGTTGGATTTGTTTATAATGTACACAACATTTGAAGAATATTTTTTCTATGATATTTGTGTATTTCCATGCATCACAGAGATGAATTATTTTAGTCTCTATCATAACCCTTCAGAACAAGCAAACTCTGTGCATAAACATGAATTTATGGATGTTAGGAAATGTGGGCTCTAGTTTGTCTTCCATCACTTTTTACTCTGCATCTCTTTATCCAGATATGCAATGCGATAGGAATGAATATGCTTTATTTTTTGCCCACGTGTAGAACAGCAAATATTGATGACGATCTACTGGGTAAAGTGCAGCCCTTTGCTACAGGGTTTGCTGGGCTGGACTCTGTTGTTCGTTCCCCTGCTGTCAATCTCCAGGAACCCGTTCCCGCTGAGCTCTTCACTCATTGAGGAAGAGCGTGGGGAAGTAGGTGGTGGGAGCTGGAAGCGCCAGGAAGAGTGACCCCAGAAGCAAGAAATTCAGAAACTGTTGTGAATTTACTGCAAAGTGCTTTTTGTGTAGTACTGTGGAAGAAATATGTGTGTGTGATAGAAGAGCGATTCACTGTGCTCAGCCACCGATGTCACCTCTGCTCTGAAATGTGTGTGAATTAAAAAGAGAGAGTAACGCACGGGACAATTCAAAATAATATTAGATGGTTCTTGATTGGCTTAAGAACTTGCTTTTTGGAATTTGTTTTGAGGAGGAAGGTGATGCACCTTCCTTAAATTATCAGTGGGTATGGTTTAGGCAGTACAGGCTAAATGGAAAGACATATGATTTCTTAAATGAAACTGTGTTACCTTTTGGCAGTGGGTTTTAATATGATGCTCTTTGCATTTACAGTAAGAAATATTGTTTCATAAACTGTAGCTGATGGGCTGCATCAATTATACACACTTTATGTTAATATTGCAAGCACTGTTGAGCTGTTTCAGTTATTTCCCACAGTGAGAAGTTGCTGCTGACGTCTGGTCCATGTGGGGTTGGATGTTGTCAAGAAATGGTGAAGTCTTACTCCTTCCTTTCTTCTGTGCCTTTTCGTGCCATTTGGCGAGTTGTTTTTTGCAAACTAAGCCAGACCAGTGCTTTTTCCTGCTTGTTGAAGTTCCAGTGCTGCCATACTCCAGCAGTTGGTGAAACGGTCGTTCTTCGTTAGGTATTTGTGTTTGAATGACTGCTAATTGGCAAGTTTATCACTTCCATCATTTTCCTGAGCAATCAGGCTAATTATGACTTTTAGGGACACTGGCAGCTCGTGTCTGGGCAGCTTCCAATAGTCTTAATATCACTATGGGTTATTTAAAATGAAGAATTACCGTGTTGGTATTTAATGTTTGAAAATTCTGTTCCGAGGGCTGCTTTGCTTTCCTCCAGTTTTGAGGATCAAAGGTGTTTCTAAAAGAATCCTAGTGACTCAGCAAAGCCTCTCAAATTCACAAGAATGTTTTGAGGCTCACGTTTGTGGGCTACAACACTCCAGAGTGCTAGTGTTGAATTGTAATTCTTAAAATGCTCTAAAAGTGAATGAGGCTTTTTCTTGATAACTCAGTAAATTTGAGGTGAGCTCAGTTTTATGTGCTTTAAGCTCACATTTGAAGCAGTGAAAAACAGTATGTTGAGGAGCTTCAAAGATCAACTTTTTAATCTAGGCAAAAAATTGGAACATGCTTAGGAAATTCTTGATTAGAATGTGTGAAAGAACAAATGAATGTTTGCAATGCTAATTCACAGGAGAAAGATTGATTTTAAAAGTTATTTTTATGAGGTCCCTGAGCTCCTTTAAAATAGTTGAACAAAGACTCCAGTAATTGAAAAGAGCTGAGAGCAGTGCCGAAAGAATGACTCAAGAGTAAAGAAAAAGGTCTGCAATACTGAAGAATGAACAAAAGTAATAGATAGAAAAATCTTTTGGAGAACTGGTGAATATAGAGCAAATTACAGCAGAATTGTAGCAGTGAAGGAGCCATATGACATAGATGGAGCTGAAAGACATGTTTTGCTTCGGCTTACCAGTTTTATAGGATATGCTTATAGATTGTTTACCACCTTAATTGAACTCCCTTCTCCAGTTTATTCCTCTCTCTTGCCTCTGACGCTTCCACTTTTACATCTTTCTTTATGTGTTCCGGTGGTTTTGGGGAGGTTGATGCTGTTTCCTGCACACTCAGGCAGCAATCTGATTGTATCTTACAGGATGAATTTTCTCACCTATTCCTTACAAACACTTTGCAGTTTCTCCCTAAACTTGAGAATGTCCGAACAGCATGACTGGAGTTGAGGAAATATGCCAGCGATATTGATTTACCTGAATATTTATGCAGCCTTTGATATTTGTTCCCTTGATTTTCCTCCAAAAGCTGACACTGGGTTTTCAAACACCCTTTTTTTCTTTGACTAGGTTATTTGTAGAGAAGCACCGTGACTTTTTATGCTGTGGAAACAGTGAAGTGGGTACAGCTAGAACAGAACCAGGTCCAGTTGGCTTGTGTCTGGCTCAGAGGCCCTTTGCTACTTGGGTATGGTATGTTCCCTTGGGGACAAACTCTCCTCTTCACAGTGACTGTACGTGTGTAACCGAGAGCAGAGTTTTTCCATTTGTGTCAAGTTTATTCAGGTTTTATAAACACCAGCAGTTATTCTAGTTGCTTTGAAACAAACCACTATGCGTTTGTTTTTGAGACTACACTGTCCAGAAAACGCTAACAAGTTTTTATTCTGTGACTGTTTGATTGTTGTCGATGTTTGTAGCCAGCTATCTACAAATATTTTTGGTTTTGAAAGCAGTTTCAGCCCACTATTAAATCATGTCATAACTGATGCTACCCACTGCATGTTTTTTATTACTGCCTACCAGTTCCCATAACTATTTTTCTTGGGCTGTCTGCAGTACAGGCGCAGTTTATAATGGGGAGCTGTAAAATGGCTAAAAAATTGGTTGGCTTTTTGGTGTGGTAGTTATTAATTTCCATTCATAGCAGGTCTGTGCCAGTTTGTTAGAATGAGTGAGAACATGTTGTTCTCATATTTCTCTATGTTATACCGAGATCTCTAAAGGAGCCAAGCTTGGCCCCGTGCCCGTGTGCTGTGTCGTTCACCACGATGAGATTTTGCAGCGTGTTGCTGTCAGTGTTGTGGAGCTAAGTTCTCAAACCTGCTGCGGATCTCACTGTTCTCAGTCTGCCTTTTGGAGGAGAATTACAACCCTCATGTACTTAAAAGCATTATTCTGACAAGCTAAAATGTTGTGCTAGATAGTGTAGCATTTGATTTTATTAAGCAAAATAAATTGATATTTAGATGCGCCCTTTTAATAAAGGACCGCGGTCCTGAACTGTCAGCTGGCATAAACTGGCAGTACTGCATTTAATTGAGTGGAGTCAAATGGACTCATACCAGCCTACCTGGGGTAAGAGTCAAGTGAAGACTGAGTATTTCATCATGAGCCAAAGACAAATGAATTTGAAAGCCCTGATTTTTAACGTCTGTGTCTTTAGAAGGGACCAATGTAATGGCTCGTTAAATACTCCGCTTCTGCTTATTCAGAATTAAACTTATAAAGATGCCACTTCCAATATTCTTGTAGATGTGGTGCATCAGTCCCACACTGCACCTCTTTTATGACACACCACACACTGCCCAGAGATTTGGAACCCCTCAGCATACCATGAGATGCATTTTAAAGGCATCACAAGGTTTCCCCTTCCTCTGAGGTGTGTCTCCTACATTCAGAACTTCGAAGAACGAACCAAGTCAGAGCAGCTGATATCACCCTGGCAGAGGTTTCAGCCAAAGCCATTCAATAACAATGCCTCTTAAGCAACGTCACCAGCATGGGAGCCTCTTTTAAC
Organism: Streptopelia decaocto; assembly: GCF_964273445.1. Classification (NCBI taxonomy): domain Eukaryota; kingdom Metazoa; phylum Chordata; class Aves; order Columbiformes; family Columbidae; genus Streptopelia; species Streptopelia decaocto. The sequence continues at coordinate 62,097,151 of NC_138661.1, forward strand.
TGGGGGTCTGCGAGTGAGTTTTGTCTTTGAATGTGTGGGGAAGCGAGAAGTACCAAGAGTTGTAAAGTGATGTTCTCTGTACAAAGGAAGCATTAAGCCACATTCCCCCCCCACCGTCCCCCCAATAAGTTTTCCTGCTTTCAAATAGTTTCACTTTGTTGTCAGACTCATTTTCCTAACACCATTGGTTGCTGATAATGGTTTCCTGACGCCAGTGCTTCAGAAGGTTCCGATGACAACAGTATCGGCAGTTTGAGCACCGTTGAAGTCTGTTTGCTTTACTAAAGCTGCTCCAGCATGAGCTACTGTGCTGTTCGGTCCTGCCTCGAACGCTGTGGTTACGTGAAATTTTCATCCAGGTGATGTGCTTAAAAGCTTATATGGACTTTCTGATCTAATAGATCTGTGTAAATAATGCAGCTGGCTAAGAAGTTGTTGTGATTCTCCAAGAGGGCTGATGTAACAGTATTAGTTCACAATATGTGTTATAGCGATATGTGCAGTAGAAACAAACACAAACAAAACAAAAAACCAAACAAACAAAAAAATCCAACCCAAAAAGCCCCTGGAGCAGCAGCAGTTTCTTGTCTAGCACAGAAACATGATCATTAATACTTATTTTCCTTTTTTTTCCCCTCATAGGAGATGCAAAAATTGTTCCCTGATAACTTGGTAGCGGAGGTAAATTTCTGGCTGTTTATTTTAATAATGTTCCTCTGTAGCACCAGTAGATGAAGGCTGGTACCTCCAATGCAAGCTGTTAAATTTTCAGCTATAATATGTTCTGTCTTCTCATTCTTCAATTCAGGCTTAAGTGAACCTGTTTTACTTCATAATTGGGATAAGCTAAGAGTGTACATTTGATAGGTTATAGCAGCTCATCTGAGGGGTACGAACAGCTAAACTACTGTATCCTGGTTTTGCTATGGCCTGTACTTATTCCCTAATTGTGAACCGCATTTGTGCATACCAGGAGCAATTCTATTATATACGGTGGAGTTGCAAATCTGATTAAATGTGATGCTAAGTGTGAGGCGAGAATAAGGTCCATTTGGACTGTGAATAAGTGATTCTTTTTTTTCATAAGATGGGGAGGTACTTTCCAAGTGAGCCTTTCCGAATTGGGCCACGTGTGAAAGAAATCTAACCTAATGTGTAATGTGCTGTTTATTCTTTGACAGCTTAAATATGTGGAGCTTGCAGCTAACTGGAAATCTCAGGAATTAGGGCAGTGTTCTGTGTTTGAACAGCAATCTTTGGGAATTGTCTATATCTAAGTGTCTTGCCCGGTATTTTTAATGTCTGGGAAAGACTGAGAGCATGAAGTTAATGCCTGCATCGAATACTGTACGTATTTCACAACTCCAGCTGTATCAACATGGTTGATACAATCCCACATTTCCCTGTAGGACACTGTGTATATTATATATACTCATGGTTTTGCTTATTGTAGTGCCGATCAAAATCACTGTGTAGATAGTGATAGTACTGTTATTAGAGAAGCTGAATGGAAATGCTACAAGCTGTTGGCAGCACAGAACAACCTGAAGGAAGATGGAGGTGATTAGCATCATAGCATGGGTTAGTAACCCAGACTTTTTTCATAATTGGAGCAATAAGTGGATAGGTCGTTAATGATCACGGTGCAGCCTGAGTGGAGCCATGCAGCGAGTTCAGGCATCGCTGGTCATGCACCGTTCAGCAAAATCTGGAAGGCAGGAAGCGGCTTCCAGGGTGTGAAACTAAACTAACGTTCAAAAATAAATGTGGCTGTGTTTTCAAGGTCAGCTTTTTTAAACTTCACAGCCTGGAATGCCAAGATCTCCATAAAACTAGAAGGAAAAAAAGGGATGTTTAAGAAGAGAACCTCTTACATTAAAGGCAATACATTTTCACAATCACCTATGCTTTCTCTTCCCACTAATTTGCAAGTATGGTATGTAAGCCTAATTCTAAACTCTACTCGCGTACAGCCTCTGTCCTAGCAATTTCATCTACAGTTTCTTTTCAGGGACAGTATTTTTAGCATATTAGCTATCTGGCTGAAATTGCTATGTTAAAATAAGCAAGCTGTGCACCACAGTATAAAGTAGAATTGCTGTATCCAGCAAGTAAACTCTTCCACTGTAAAGCAAATAGCAACTATGGTGGAAAAAGTACTTAAAGCCATGCTTTGAACTTCGACTCACTAGTTAGAAAGAAACAAAACTGTGATGGTTGATAAAAAGAAGAAGAAATGCTGTATCTATGTACAAGATGGAGAGTATTCCCGCTTCTCATGTGTATTTGTCTTAAAGAAAGAGGAGATTTATGTTCTTCCCACTGGATCTTTGGCAGTTTGCAGGTAGATTTTTATTGTGGCTGAAACAAGGCATTCAGCTCTTCTCGAGGCAGCGCTGCCGGTGCAGCGTGGTGCTCGTTTCCTACTGCTGCTCGCTGTGGAACAGCTTGGAACGGTGGCACTGGGAAGTCAGGTTTGTCCTCAGTTGTCTTAAAGTGATGTAACCATCAAAGGCAAATTAGGTCAGCGTGTTTAACTGCTTTAACAGTGGGTGGTTTGCCAAGAACTTTCAACAGTCCAGTTGTCCATGAGAAATACCTACATTTTCTAGCAGCGTGGACAACACATACACAACTAAGACCAGATTTTGCTTTTATTTACACCAGAGAACAGCTCAGTGGAATTCAATTACCTCAGAACATACTCGTATCTAAATGTGTACTAGATTGTATTTAGCTTTATGCAAATAGATACCGGAGGTGGAGAACTGAAAGCTTTTGCCTTTCTGCGCCTGAACCAGGTTCATGTTCCAACTGTCCTTGCAATCAGGAGCAGAGGAATGGATGCCTGCATGGAACTTCCTGGTACCACTTCCATACATAAGACTAATAATTTAACATGCCCTGGCTAATTAAAAGAAAATGGAACAAAACTTTAATCAAATCAGTTTGGTTAGAGGCATAAATTAAGGAGGCCCATGGATCTGATTGAGTGAAAAATGTTCTTTTCTGTCTATAACTGCCACTTTCAGAAGCTTTCTATTTCTCAGAAGCTCAGTGGTCTGGAATGACTTGGTGAAAGAAGCCAGTTCTAAAGACCAGGATTAAGTTAATCGAATAGTGAACTGGACATAATGCTGTAGTCAAATTTAAACTCATTTGTGCCTCAGGATTCTGTTTGTTTGAGGGATCTTATCAACTTTGGATCCCTTGACAGGGTTGAAATAAATTGTGCAACTACTATTTCAGTGGTCCAGCATTAATTCAGTTTCCTGACCAATGATTTGTTGTTTTCATTAGGAAGTTTTCTAAGCAAAATAATTCAGAGATTTTCCTTTTTTTTTTGTTAAAATCCTGGTAGTCATTAGTATTAATAGTTTATTAAGAGTGAAAATCAGCATCATCTTTACTGCTGTGCCTGACCATATTCATGAATATAATTCCTATACTCTGTGCTAGAAGAATAGAATTAAATTTTCGAAGCTTCAGTGAGCTGGTCTCCATTTTTGAATTTAGGATGACAGTTTTTATTGAATCCTGCTTGTGTGAATAAAAGTGATTTAGGTAGCCCTGATATTTAGCTTTCCACTGAAGTGAAGTTTCATCACAAGACAAGCTACCTGGGATCTATTCAGAGCAGCTTCCCAGCAGATTCTTATTTGCTTCTTTTGCCATCTTAGGAAGCAATATCTTTCTGACACGCCCAGAACATTTAAGACATCCAGTTATTTGCTTCAGTAAACAGCAGGTTAATTCATTAAGAGAGAAAACATATCTCCTAATGAAAGTTGAAGACTAAGGAGATCCAGGCTCTGCTTTGAAGGAATCTACCCATCTCTTGGACCGCAAGCTTCATAGGTGGCCTTAAAGGGAGGAATATTTTTGTTGTTATACTTGGTATAATGCCAAGGATGTCAATATATGTTAGAAAGTTACCACTAGTGCCAAGAAGGTACAGTGAAGAACCTCTCTCAAATCTGAAAGGATTCTTTACTCATGCCGGGTCTAAAAGATTTTCTTTATTTTATCTCACTATTTTAGTTTTCATAAATGGTTATAATTTCTTCAGGCCGTATTGCAAAATCATAAACAAATATCGAAGTTTTAACACAGCTTTGGAAATCAAATCAATGCGAGGGAAAGGTAACAATACCTGAGCTTTATGCACTTCCTTTTGGCTGCTAAGTTTTTCTTGTAAAGTTACATTCTCTGCCGTTGAACACAAAATTGTTTATTCATTTGCTGCATTGAAAGTTGTCATGTATCCATACAATTTTAATTATGGGGTTTTGACTAGAGCATTATTCATAATATGCATTCCTTACTGATGGTTTTATTTGAACTAAAGATCTAAACCACTTTAACATAAGTTTATATCACGTTTTTTAAAGGGTTATTCCTGGAGTCATTCTGATGAGAAGACGGAAGGTTGTTATACTATAAGCCCAGTGGTGATTTCTTATAGCCAGAGTTTTGTAGCTATGAGAGGGAGAATGATCTGGTAGCTCAGTGTAATTTTGCACCTTGGAAGCTTAAACCTTAAACTCTTTAACCACTGTGACTTGGGATGGCTACGCTGCAGGTGATGAGACAGTGATGTCTATACAGACACAGGTGTTTTGAGTTTTAATACTGATATTTGCAATGTTGGGTGGTTTTTATATAGTCAAAGACAATTTAATGCTGTTTGTGATGCAATGAATTATCCTTGCTTCACAGATAACTAGAAAATATCATAGCTCGTGTTACAAGTCAGTGCAGTCCTATTGAGGCAGGACTCATATAAAGTAGAACAATGCTGATAACTCACATAGAGGTATTTAATGAAAATTGTCCTAGCTTGCAGCTGAGCGTCTTGAAACAGAATGAAGACAGAAAGCAAGACTGACCAAAATGCAGAGTTTGGTTACGTGTACATGCATGTACACATTGATAAGGAGTAGTAAGATGGAGAAGATAGGATAGTAATGGAAGAATTCAGCTGGTCAGCAAATTACACATATGTACACACATGCACACAAACCACATTGAATACAACACAGCATGTGGATCCTTTAATATTACTGCTGTTATTCTGCCTAGCTCACACAATTCCTATGGCTCTCTGCTGAAGCGCTGGTTTATTTTCTACTGTCTTCCAAATATTGCTTTACTCTGATTTTTGTAGCCTATGTTCCTCTTATAGATTACATTTCCCGTCACTGCCACGTGCATCTGGAGGCAAGCTGGCCATCCCGCACGCTTCGGTGCTCACACCGGCACTGAGGGGTGGCAGCAGAGTCACAGCTCCTGCAGAAGCCAGTGGGCGAAGGGGGAAGCCAAATCCAGAGGTGACGGTTCTTCTGAGTTTGTATTTCTGTTCGTGAGGTCAGTCCTTTGATCCTAATTTTATTCTAATTATAATTTACTGGATGAGCTCTAGTGTCGCTGAAGACAGCAGGGACTGTGGGGATCCCTCAGCCTTTGAACTCCATTGATGCCTCAGTCTCTGTGCAGCTGCTTTGAATGAAGCCCTTTGCTCCAGTCCTAACACTGTGTAATTGGCCTCTGCAGACAGTGCTTTTTATAAAGTGTTCTTAAAACCATACGAAATACATACCTGTTCTCCCCAACTTTTAGTTCTGCATAACATGATGTTATCACCAGTAGCATGTACAGTGCTGTAATTCCTTCAGTATGTAATGTCGAAAGGTAATTAGCTTCTTGTTCTTCCCCCACACCCCATTTTATATTTCCTGTGTGTATATTCTCCTTTGCCTCAGTAGGAAGGTAAATATATATATAGTAAGTAAATATATTTATTTATTTATTTATTTATTTATTTATTTATTTATTTATTTAGTCTGCCACTGATGATTAGAGCTGCTGACGAAAACTGTATTTAAACTGAAAAAGTTAATGATTCACAATGGGCATATGCTTCATAAGCTGAAGACTGGAATATTCTTAATGGAATAACCTGTTCTAATTATTTCTAATTCTAGTGGAAGCAACATTTTTCATTGAGCACTTTGTCATATACTTGAGGAAGTGTTAATTGATGTGCTACCATTGCTGCGAATGAGCTACATCTACTGTTATTCCACAATGCTACTGGGTTCTTCATCTGTGTAACAGTCTGAACATTCGGTTTTACAACTTAAATATTTTTTTCTGCTGAAGTGAAGGGTAATTCTTTATATAGCAGTGCCACATTCCAGGCAGATTCTGTTATTTTTTGCCTGTGGATTAGCATTCTTTCCTTTTCATTTTCTATGGCCTGTCATCACTGAGCCATGACTGTTTAGGTCATGGTTATGCATTGGGATTTTCTAGTACTTCTGTCATTAAAATATTGCTTGAAGTCATGATTAAGTGATTAACCCACAGATTATGTGCAGGTGAGGAGTTCTGCCCCATGAAATTTTGCTCAGTCATAACTGTTCAAGTGCTCTGTGTTATAAAGCCTGAGTCATCATTTTTAAGCATTTTGTACCATTACCTAATATTCTTTTTTGTATATAAAGTGAACTGGCACTTTTTTATTCAATAGTGAATGAATGAATAGAATCTAGACACTGATATAATGAAAGCTTCTCTGCTAGCATTATGTGAACCTTCCTGATGGCTGTAATATTAAAGAGGGAAAATCTCTGTTGTCTAAGATTAAGAAAAAAAGTACTCTCAGATCCAGGCACATATGCAAAAGATGGGAATATAGGAACAAATTTGGGGTTTTACAGTGCTGGCAGACTATAACATATAGATCAACACTTTTATCAGCCTTACAGTGGCTGTGCAGTAACTCTGTCAAAAGCTGAATATGTGACATGGGTGGTGACTCCAGTTTGTGCTCCGTGGATGCACCAATCGCTGTGACAGGCTTCACTTTCTCAGTGTGTCACCTGTTATTCATAATATAGGATTGTTTTGTTCTCAAGTATGTATTCTACCTATTTAGATGCTCAACTGATTTGATTGACATCAATTTACTACTATCCTTTCTTGTTTTCTTGGAGTCTTAACATTTCTAGATAGACTTTTAGTAGATCATGTAGATCACAGCTGTAGTCAGTGGAATTTCTCTGGATTTATGTCTGTGTCCCAGAAACCTCCAGCATTCGCTGTGATGTGCTTCGCGATTACATTTTTCAGAAGAAGAAATGTGGGTATTCTGCAGTGTCAGAGACAAGAGAAGCACAGTCCTCCCTCTATTCTTCTCCAGAGGGTCTGCAGTACATATTTCATGGATCTTCAGGGATCCTGGCTTACTGAGAAACATTGTTTTCCCATATTCATTCCCAGCAGATTTATAGGTTTCTGTTTTGATCGCCCTAGTTCTGCTTTGGTGCTGCATGGGGGAATTATTATACACAACACATTCGTCTGTGCTGATTGTTATCCTTAGTTATTGTCTTATATTTACATATTATCCAGAGCCTTTGGTCCTGGATGTTATTCTTATGCAGCAATACTGGAGACAGCGGCATTTTGAAGGTGTGACTGACTTAAGGATCTGGTCAGTCAAGCAAAAACCCTGACATTTTTCCCCTCTGCATTCCTGAGCAGAAATAATTATCCATCAGAAGGTAACAGACTGCCTCTCTTTGCCCTCAAATTTCAGTCAGTTTTTCTTTAAAAGTTTTAGCTGAAAATGGTTTATAACTCTTTGTTGGAAAAAATGCAAACCATACGGGTTAGTGGGTGTCCGTCATATTTTGTGAGACACTTTTGTACATTCATGTAGCTGAAATATGGCTTCTGGAAGTCTGGGGAGTTCTACAAGCCTTGAGGTTCTTTATCCTCCAGGCAACAGCTAAAATTCTGCCCTCATTCCTTTCCACCCGATTCCAGGCTTCCTTGTGGGATTAAACTTGAGCAGCTGCAGACAGATATTAAGTTACTGAGGTTTATTTTTTATTTCAAACGTATATTCTCTGAGTTTTGCATGTGTTTGTCCTTTTTCCCCATCTTGTTTTGGATGGAGGAAATTTTTCTCCCCCTTGATCTGCGTGTTGTAACAGCCAAAGGTTTTCGGAAGGTACAAAACTGTGGGTACATTTGAGTCAGCACTAGAAGCACCGTACAGAATACGGATGGAGCATTTTACAAAAGAAACGCTGGACTGAAGTCTTTAGTCCCTCCTGATGCTTCACTTCAGCTCTGCTGAAAGCACATGTTACAAAGCAGACTTTTTAACGTCAGGATCTGCAGCAGTTTTGTTTAACAATTATTACTAATGTGAAAAACTTTTATTTTTCCCAATACAAAATGGTTTAGAAACTACTTACCGATTCAGTGAATAATTTGCTGGGGTATTTTTAAGTGATATTTCTTGGCTTTGGTGTTAAGCTTTTTAAAATAAACTATTGTAGTAATCTCAAATTACATAAATAATTGCTGGAAAATTAATTGAACTTTACTGACTCTCTTTAGTCTCAAAGTCTTAGATGATCGGACTTTTCTCTGCGAAATGGGCTCAGAGATACATTAGTGTGGTTTGGTTTTGTTTTTCCACTTACCTATATCTCAAATAGATCAGAAGGGAATGTCATCAAAGTTTCTGAAGTACCGTGCTGTAAAGAAAGAGATCCCCTGCTGTAAAGAGACATCTCAACAATGAAAGAACAATTAAAGTCAATGGCAGACTTACTGTCCTTTTTAGTACTAGAACGTTAGCAGGATTTCCCCTCTGAATCATGCAGTAAAATGGTAAAGATTAAGTAGTTAATTCTTAATAAATGGATATATAGTAGTAAATTTTAATATTCCAAAATCATGAGAGAAGAGGGATAGTTTACAGTAAATATATTGAGGTCAGACCTTAATTTTAAAGATGCTGATCATTATTATAGTGAGGAAATGTTTTTAAAATTAATTGAGATAGATCAAACTACTGTGAAAAAAACTTTTTGTCTTCTCCTTCTCAAACTAAAAGGAACAAGCTGTTCTATTTGACCATGAGAACTTTATTTTTAATATCAGGAGCTCTATGTTAAAAAAGTTCTTACTGAGAATGGGGAAGAAATATTTAAAGTACAGTCTGAAGTACTTCAGAGGTGGTTTGCACGGGAATAGGCTCTCAGTGTAATAGATAAAGGTATATAAGGGCCTATATAGAGAGACAGATGAATTGTTTAGTTTTTAGAAAGCGACAAGTTAGCTACATATTTTTAAAATGAGTTCTATTTTGGAATAAGGCCTCAGTGGTACTCCTGAGCAGCCAAAGTTAAACTTTTAGAACTGGGATTATATCATCCATTTCTGGAAAACACAGAGAAGAAGTAAAATGTGTCAAATATACACATATTAATTTATTTACTTGAAACTCAACCTGGGGAAAGGGCTCTTCTTCTAAAACAATAACTGAGGAGCAGATGCATTGCAAAAAATGTCACTGCAAAAAGGCATGTCACATCCTACATCTCTTTTCTTCGTTCTCTTGTTTTTGTTTTTCTCCTGCCAATCTTTCTACCTCAAATCAGGCAGTTCAACATTTTCTATCCCACTGCCATTTTCTGGCTCTTGATCCAGTTCTTAAATGTCTCTTGTAAGTGTCTGTCAGCCAAGCAAAATTAATTGCATTCTTAAGAATAATAAGCAATTTGAGCGCGGAGCATCATGCTGTCACCACGTCATGTTAATAATCTGCCATTTACCTTCCTGTTCCAGTAAAACATGTATTTTAGCCACCAAATATATTTGCCTTAGACTGTTACCAGCTCCTTTATTCTTCTTTGCTGTAAGATTTTTTTTTTTCCCCCAATACACCAGCCCTTTTGTTAACACCCTAATTTCATATATACTTAGAAAATTGCAGTAATGTTGATAACTTGGGGATTTTTGTATTATTGATGGTTGCTATAGGTACCCAAGAGCAGGTTCGCAAGCTGCTCCCTTACTGGTGTCTGTAAAATCCTGCAGCTGTTGAACACAACACGGCTTGATACGCTCTACAGTATTTGCTTCTGAACGGATGAATAATTTATAGGACTATGAAATCTTCTTGGTGGTTTTATACCTTTAGGAGAGCAGCTGAATATTTACAGTTTTATTTTGAATGTTATGATAATTTTCTGTAGCACAGGAATGTTTTGCAAATTGTACCAAACCAAACAAAACCATCAACTCCCAGATTATTAGATGAAAGGTTTTATTTTTCAGAGAAGAAAGGCTTTGCGTGTGGTGGTAAAGCGTAGGTTGCCTAATTGGAAGCTAGATTAAAATTCTTATTTTGCAAGAGCAATATTGAGTGAGGAGGGCTAAGAATGGAAGGAAGCAGACCTGGGTCTGTCTAGTTTGATTGATGTGTTATTGTTTTTCTTTTACTAGATACTAGTCATGGTAGAAGACAAGAAGGCTTCAGGAGATGTGATGTGTCTTAGACAACAGCTCTGAAGGCTGAGAAGGGGATTAAGCAATGGGGGCTTGGCCAAGTTTTGCAGATTCTGGAGCACATCAGGGCAGTCTCAGATCTTTATGAAGCCTGATATGGATCACTGGTGGACATGTCCTCTTTGTTGCCTTCTATAGGCAACTTAACTGCATTGGGGATGAGCTACTGTGGGGTAATGTAAAGGAAACATTGAGAAGATTAATTCTCAGTCTCTTTCAGTCTTTTTTGGATGGTGGATGTTTATCTCTCTAAACATGAAGGGGACAGATTAAGTCTTGAAATAACAAACTCCCCATCATGTCACCAGAGGCTGCAATGAGAATCCAACAAAGTCAGCTTGTTGCGTAATTTGTGTGGCAAAAAAGTAAATCATTCGGCTATTAATTTGCAATGCAACTAGTTTACTAAAAAGTGATGCTACATACCATGCTTGTCAAATATATCAAAACTTGCTCTGAAAACTCGTATCAGACAAAATATTTTAGTGCCACGGAAATGTCATAAATCAAACACAACAAAGATATAGATACTTAGAAAAATTATGCAGCATGCAATGAATGTAGTCTTCAGTGCCTTGGTTTCTGAATGCCAGAAGAAGCAGATGCAGAGCTGGCTTCGGTGATGACTTGGTTTGTTTGAGTGAAGCTGGAGCCAGATATAAGTTCTATGGAGTGTTCTTTATGCTTCTGTGTCTTTTTCAGGAGAAAATGTTGTATCCAAGTTATGCGTCCTGCTCCCATTGTAAGGTATCCTAGGGGATAAGGTAGTAACTTTTGCTCTTAGGAAGGATTCTGAGATTTATTTGATGCTCTGCACCAGTAGAAGGGGGAGCAATCAGGTTTTGGTTTTCCTGTTCACTAGAAAACATTCAGGTTTCATTTTTGCTCTTCAGCAAATGTGTAATGCTTTTACTTTTGTCCCTACTTGGGTAGAGGGTGAGATGAGCTAATATCTAGAGAAGTGTCTGATGAAGGAAAAGAGTTGGTACTGCAGTGAAACCTGTAACTCTTGCATGCATGCAACAAATGAAAAGAAATAATATATAGTATGAAGGGGGATCTTTAGAATCACTAAAGCTTTAAGCCTGTAACCCATCTGCGAAAGAGTTTCTGATATGTAAAACAGGTAGTTATGCTTAACATGACTACCATGGAAATCAAACGGCTTAACTAACATTTTTGATACCAGCTTTTTGATACCAACCAATTTTTGATACTTAACATAAAATTTGAGCACTTCAACAGAACAGCAAAAACCTTCTCTTGGATCTTGAGATTACCCTTCAGACCATCCTACCACTAAAAGCCAACATTTCATAGAGAAACAACTGTTGCTATACAACCTACTTCTGAGCACACCTACAATCGCCCTGCAATGACAATGAAATGATAATGTATTATTATACTTGCACAGATCATGTGCGGTTTTATTTTTTGAGCAGATAATGACACATACTCCTACGGTTTCAAATAATGAGGAGGACTCAACACGGAGAAGCGTATGAAAGTAAACCTTGTGTTTGCTCCCCTTACAAAGTGAGTCTACAGAAAACCTGCTACAATAATGATCTTGAAATACTGGCTTTCATAAGCATCATTTTTTACAGATTTTAAATCAGTAATGAAACACTGCACTAGCTTCTTATTCACTTCCATGTGCAAGTCAGAGTATTGGTGAATATATTCAAAGCTTTACATGATTTAGCCCAGGAAGGTTTGCATTTTTTTTCACATCCTATCCTATTGTGATAGTTAAGACAGTGTTACAGGTTTGGGGATAGAAAACCGAGGAGGAAGACCATATTTGGCTTTCTTTTTACTTCAGCAGGAAGCAGAACTGTAGGGGCCAGGGTTGCTACAAAGTTAAGTGTTTATATGTAATTGTGCAGATCTTTCAGTGACATTTTACAGATTATACATGACACTATCTTATGCACCAACATACCATGTAGAAATATATGTGCTCTGTGATATTAAATCTTTCCATTCTGTTATGTCTTCCATAGGAGACATCATTGTATTAAGGTTATCTCAAAACCAGATGATAATCATAGAATCATAGTACTGAATGGAGGAGAAACTGTGTATAGTATTGAGAGGCTGACTCACGAGCAACACACAGTAATGTTTATAGGCTTGAGGGCTGAAATTCCCTTTCAGGAGAGAATTGCACGCTGATGATAAATTTCAAACCGAAATTCAGGGGAGAGAGTGTGTACCCATCCAGCAGGTCCCATTCCATACGCAAGCAGCTGCTCAGGCCGCTTCGCCTGGCTCTGTCGTCTCAAAAAGAAGCATCTCCTTACACGTAGACTGAAACATGCCAACTTGTGTTTGAACCTGAACCACAGTTTATTGGAAAAAAACACCCATGTAAGTTTACAGACAGCAAAGACTGAGAATCTTTCAGAGCTCCTGAAAAAGTGTAGTAGATACAGTTTCTGCTACAAATAGACAATTTACCAAATTCCTCTAAGGTCAGTATTGATACTGACATCTTCCACTTGCTTTGAAATGCATTGGAGCACATGGATGATACAAATGATGATATTGGTTAAAAAATTTAAATATGACTGCTATTAGGCTCACAAAGCAGGGCTTTATAGGCATGTTTTGAGCTCTACTTTATCATCACCATTTTTAAAGCAAAATAGTATATTGTTAAGCTTTCAATCTTAAAAGATTTTATTTCATTTGTATAAAAGTATTTGAGATAATTCTCCTCAGTCTATATATTCTTTGACTCAGTGACTGTTTCAGAGTAACTTCCTACCACTGTACAACTGTTCACAATTATGACATCTCTCATGCTGGCATAGAACAAATTTAAAATATCTGAAGTTCATGTCCAGTAGCACTGCATAAGGCCTGGAATAATAGAAATGTAAAATGTAAGGTTTTACTGTTCCCTACTTAATTTTACTTTTCTATACTGTGATAAATTCTATTATGTTCTATTTTTGCAATAGAATCTATTAAAAAATTACAACAGCCCCAAAGTGTGTAATTAAAATAAATGTTAATAAACAAGTACATGGCTCCATAGCTGTATTAACAGAAATGAATAAATAGTATTTTGTGCTACTTTTTAGTGAATTTAATGGCCCAAAACTGAAGTCACTAATGTGAGTGAGACTGTTAACTATACTTTCATAAGACCTGGCTCAAGACCTGTAATTTTAAATTCAACTTGCTCTTTATTTTTCTTTGGAAGACAGTCATGTTGTAGTGATGGTGTTAGCAGAGGTGTAACAATAACTGTGCTTGTTGAAACCCCTTTTCAGATTCCAGCATTTAGTCTGCTGTCATGTTTTGAAATGAATAAAGAGTGGATTACAAACTGTCTTAAGACTCTGTACAACATGTTCCAGTGGTTTCCAGGTAATTTGTTGAGCTCATCCTTAAATACAAGTAATTTCTGGCAAGATCCCCAGCTCATAGTTTTCTTAATTCTTCATCCCTGTGTTTATTGAGCCATTTATTTTAAAGTTTCCACAGTTGCGATACAGCCTTGTTAACTCTGATCATCTATGTCAACTTCAATTACTGCATCATCTGACATCTAAATCTCTAATGTTTGTCTTTTCTTCTAGGTTTACATGATATCATTATCATCATAATTATCTTCTCCTCAGTTCTTAATGCACAGATTCAGACTCTGTTAATTCAAAGTATTCCTCTGCAGTTCCGAAACTGCAGTTCTTGAATGGCTGAAATTTACTTGATTTTATATTAAAAAGCTTTGGCAATAGTTAATACATCATATTTTCAACTTCTTCATGTTTTTGTCATTCTAAGAGTTTAAAATAATATATAAGGGGTTTGACAGTGGCTATATGTATAGTATTTATAATGAAGAAACATTTGACAGTCAAATATTGATTTAGGCTGAAATTTTCAGACTGCTCAAGTGATGGGAGGAGGGGTAGGTAGATACATACAGCAAATACATGAGCTCCTGCTATAGATGGTTTATTACGCTTGAAGATACAGTTAAAATGCTGTGGAATTGTTTGTGTTACCAGTAGTTTAGACTTGTAAAAGATCCCTGTTATTTGCCACTCTCAGTCTTGCAAAACTCTTTAGAGGACTTGCAAGAAGACAGTATGCTGAACAGGGGATGGGATTTTATAGAGCAGGTCAAAGTGTGAATGGATTTTTTACTGTTTGTGCAGAAAGTTTCATCACGAGCTTTGGACAGAGAACAGAATATATATAGAAAGTGCTCTTAAGATACTTTTGTCGTGGCTGATACATCAGGGATTTCAAACCTGAGTGTCTGAAGGACTGAGTGCTTAGAACTGAGCACTGCAACAGCTGGTTGGCACAGAAGACCAGTGGGCACAGGAGAGACTCATGGAAGGCTCCAGTCCAAACGCTTTTCTTTCTCATGTGGAATGAGATGTGACTGCTCGCTGAATGGGCTTTTCCACCTGTACAGAAGTGCAGTTTCTTCTTTTTCTTTCTTCCAGTTGCTTTTGAGTAGTTTATTTAATAACTTGTCATAGGATTTTTACAGCACCTGAAATGTCAATGGCTGGCCGATAACCCCTAGATTTCTTCTGTACCCACTCCTTCCTTCACATTTAAAAATAAACAATATATTGCTTTTTCCAGACTTCTTTACCATGAAGCTTTGATGTTGTCAGGCATTCTGCCTAAACTCTTCAACAGCCACATTTTTCACCTGGAGAATCCTTTATCCATAAAGTATATTTCTTTATTATCTCTTGAGTAGACTGCTAGAGCACTCTAAATGTGAGTGCTGCACAGGCTTCATTAGCTTGGTAGAACATGTGAAGAGCCTTTCTTCATCAAAGCAATGCTTCTTTTAACACTAGAAACAAAACTTTCAGTGAGGGAAAAAAAGACTTGGAACAATCTTTTTGCGAGCAGGCCTACAAAGCTACCTAACCATAAATCTTACCATGGATAGATGACATCTTTGGCAGGTGAAGGTTTTTTAACAATCTCATTAGGATTCTATATCTGAATCTAATTCCCAGAAAGAACTACTGTTTCTTTCTTGGAGAGTATCCAGTTTTAAATCTGTGCTTTATGCCTTTAGGATCTTCTGTCTCAAGGCTCTTTACACCAAACCAGTTTTATAGGCTGACTATAAATGAGAGATCTGAGTTCATTCCTTAACAAACTGCCTGCTTCTCCAGACAGAACTTCACTGAATTTATTTGTTCATCTTCCCTGTAGCAGGTCAAGATGAAGAATTAATACATTGTTACAAGGCAGCTTCAAATGCATCACAACTAGAGAGAGACTGTGTAAGCATTAGAAGAGAAGAATGGATGGAAAAACGGCATGATGGTCTCGCAGCAGATAGAATCTGGGTGCAGATAGCATGATCTGTTTCTTATCAAACAGACTTGTAGAAACTAAAACAACCCTAACCAAGGTAAGACAGCATCCTGATTTAAATTAGATTCAAATTATTATTATTATTTTTTATTTTAGATTTTCTGTTACGGCTGATTTTTGATATCTTGAGCAACTGGATCTGTAGCTTCTATTTTCCTCGAGAATTTTTCAACTGGTAAATATATTTAGTGATTTATTATGGCTTATTCTTCTCTTATGTGCTTCTCCATTAAATTTCATAACCACTGTTTTGAATGATACTGAAGAGGTAGGAAAAAAGTTAAGCTGAAGAACAAGTTTACAAAATAAATTAATATACCACAATAATAAAATAGATATTAATAAAATGCCAGACGTAAGATGAAAACAATAAATGAACTATGTTGTAATGTCATTTTTAGAGCAAATACATGCTACTCCAGTTATCCTTTAGTGATGAAATCAGAAATCTGGTTTGATAAAACTGAAAATAGCTGCGAGACCAAATCTTGAGGGTGGATAATGAGGTTCCATCATCATTAACAGAGCGTAAAATCCTACTGGGCAAATGTCACATGTCTTTGCTACTGACACCATTAGGAAAAAACACACTTTTAATCTGGTGATTTTAGTAAAGATTTGGGCTGAAAGTGCAAATGAGATGCTTGAAACATCCTGAATTGGAATATGCCCAATATAGAATAATGTATCTCAGATTATAATGTGGACCACTCCTGTTCTCTGTATTATGGATCATTTTGCTTTCTAGTCTGTCAGTATAACATTTTTTGCAAGTGCTAATGCTCTGGTGTTACCATATATGCTCTTCATTTTCTACACATTATGTATATTTATTGAGAGAAAAAAGGCAGCTTAATCACATCTTTTTGGCCCAAGGAATCCGAATGACAATTAAACTGGCTGTCACATTTACTTTCACTTTTAAGTGAAAAAGAGCAGTATAGTCATATCTTTATTCTGGTAGTTCTATTCCAGTTAAAACGATTTGTATATCATCTTATTTTATGGGAAACCACCAGCGGAGTTCTTTAAAAATTACTCTTTCTAGAGAATGCAGTGCACAGCATTTTCCCATTATAGTTTTTTTCCCCTCCTGTTCCCTGTAATTCTAAAAAAGAACATCATTCTTAAACTCTGGAAGATGGTACAAAGAGTCTTCTGCAAAGGTTTCTATTTTCTTCTACAAATCAACAGTGTAAAATGCAGAACAGTCATTTAAACTGAAACAGAGGGTGCTATCATTATAATTTTCTTGCAGAACACTGCAAAGCTTGATTTTTCTCTGGTGCATGTAGTCATAGTGAAGTGACAAGAAAATCTCTTGTAGTACAGATAGCCTAGATTTGTCATAATTCCCAGTGTGTCTCCCTGGCACAGTGGCATATAGTTTATTCACTTTTCTTTGTGCAAAGGGAAAGTAAAAAGCACAACTACAAGTAGGTAGCAGAAAAAAAATGTATCAACCTCAGAATTTTTCTAAATGATCATTTTAGAGCTGTACATGAACAGATAGAAGAAAAATGTTGAAATACTTTAAATGAAGGTACATTCATAAGGAAGTCATTCAGAGTTAGACTTTGACAAACAGATTCTTGTGAGTCTTCAGGTGAGCAGAGTGAAGAGGGACAATCTTGTCCTAGACCTTGAACATAAGAATTACCGATGGAGTTGCCTTTGGGAGGACATGGGACTTTCACTGCAAAGCACAGCAGAACCTGAAATAGAGATCCTGAAATACACAGGGCTATAACCATGTCCCCTCACCCTCCCCAGCCCTCTGCAGTGCCTTCAATCATTTATATGGTTATAGCACGTTATGGATTTGCACTCACATTGGGCTGCTACAAGAGGACTCTGTAGGGAAGAATCGGAGAAATCAGCTTCTTTTTCTGAAGTACAGTCCCATCATCTCCTCCGTAGTGATATCCCAAATTAATTTATCATGTTTAAGATGTACAAATACTCTTTCCCCCTCCTCCTTCTTATTTTTTCTAATAGAAAAATTTCTCTATGCTGCACTCTTCTGTTTCCCCACAGCATTCCCTACTGTATCACAACTGTCCTAAACTCCGTCTTTTCCTAGCGTTGTGTGATTGAAACACTTAGGTAATCTGAATAATGACATTTCTCTATCCCGATTCATGCATATTTGGGGTTGCAAAAACAGCCAACACCACAGTGTCATGTGTAAGGGAAGTCAGGGAGAGTTCTGCAACTAGTGCAGAGAGTTTGTAAGCAAACCTCCCATTGACTTTTGTAGGTAGTCCACAAACGTGATGCTAAATCTACCCTAAATGACCAGAGGACTTTATCAGTACAGTACAAGAAGGAGATCAATGCTTTCACTATTAAAATGCTGCTCAGGTGACTGGGATGCTGGTTTCAGAGGTGCACGTAAGAGTCACAAATGATGAAAAATTTTCTGTAAGCAACAGTTTTCCATTTCAAATGAAAGAGTCTAATGATGTCTTTTGTTAACAACAGCTGATCTTCAAGCACATTACCACAGTTAGTTGTCTATTCTCATCACCGTTTGATGGAAAGGGAAAGTGAGAGTGGATGTTACAATGTATTTTCCCCCACCCCCGAATGTTGCCATTTAAAAATCTTTCCCTAAATATTTATTCTGAATTTATGAGATCCTTACTTCTAAGACTTCTTCACTAAAAGGCAAATTTATGGGAATAGGTAAAGATGGCTTTTTTAAATCTGTAAAATGATTAAGTAAATTCTTGTCAAAGCCAAGTAGCCTGTTAATCCCTAACAATCTATATTATATGAAGATGGTCAGTATTGAGATGCATAAATTGATTTCTATACCATGACTAGATATAATATGGAAGAATATTCAATGCAAGGATTATTACAGAGTATTTTGGTTATTAATGATGAGAATTTTTGCAAGTCAGAACTGCTGTTTGCTCTGTATGGCAAGTCAATCTTGGGACTATACTGCATGCCTGCACAGTCCATATACACAGCTGTGCCCGTGCTTATGAAAACCATGAACCATTCAGGCTCATAGGGTTAAAAATTGAGGAGCTGTTTGAGAAACTTATTCAAGAATGGTCGTCTATGCTGCATGTTACGGTATGTGGTTTCATTATTATGGTCTCTTTTTCTATTGCTGTTCCATTTTTCTTTACATCTTACACTGCTCAGTATTTTGTATTTCATTCCATCTCTGCTCTTTTAATAGCATAATTCAAACTCAGTAAAGATGAAACAAGCCACACTTTGAGGGCAAATCTTTTTAAACTAGCGTGTTCATCTCCACTTAATGTGTTTTCTCACAGTAGGCAGAATGTCCTTTATATAAAGTGCTAACTAATATCTGTCCAGCCATTGCAATTATGCCAAAGTGCCACAAACCCAATGACGCTGCCCTCGTTCAAAGCCTGTTGAAATAAATGGAACTCTCCTACTAATTTCAGTGAACTTTGGATCAAATCTTTCAAGCCTGTGTGTATAAATGTGCTTCTTCAGATACGTTTAAAGCACTCCATTGTCTGCTGGAATTGCAGAACAACCAAAAATAACTGCTATATTTGCAGAAAATGGAACTAGTATGGGCTTGATCGTTGCTACAAGGTTGAGTGGATCTTATGTCTATTTGACATCTCAAGATACTTTTATCTCCAGCAGGTTTGCAAAAATAGTTCTTATTTGCAAAGCTTTATCCATGTTTTAATTTATTCTCTTTTCAGAAGTTCTTATACATGAAAACAGTATGTGAAAAGTATGTTGCTTGTTAGAGGGACCCATGATCTACACAGTCCGGTAGGAACAGAGGTGCACACAGAACCCGGCAGCAAGGGACCTAGGTGTGCTGGTTTGCATTTTCTTTTTCTGAACTAGAGTCCATCTTTCCCCCCACCTTGTGGGTATTTGTGGTATGGGGGGTGTCTGTTTGTTGTTTTTTTGTTCGTTTCTGAGGGTTTTTTATTTGATTTGTTTTTTTTTGGTTGTTTTTCCTTCCTAATAGCCTTCTTTCCCCTTGTGCCCCCCCCACTTTGATGGTGTCTTTCAGCTCTGGTTATTCATTGAGTAGTTTTTGTTTATACTTCTTTTTAATATGGATTGCAGAATCTAAAATATTTCAAATGAGCAAAAAGAACTGGGAGTTATCTTGTTTAGATATCATCTCAGATGATGATTCGTTAATTATAGCTAGATTGCATAAAGGTAGAAGAGAATAATAAGGGATAATATCTGGTGTTAGAACAGATAAGGAGGAAATTAAAAAGGGTTTTTGTAACATTTTTTACATTAAAAGAACAACCAAGCTATTTGGCTGTTCGTTGTCCCATATTGTTGAGGATGCTATCTCAACAGGTGAATATTTGGTGTGGTGTCTCTGTGTCCATGTGAATCCCCGTCTATATTAGCACGATTCAACCATATTATATGTGATTTACATTCCAGTCACTCCTGCAGGCTCTGAAAATCAGGAAATAATATCCAGCTCTTCTAAACAGGTAAGATCAGCAGAAGTACTTTTATGCCAGAAGAAACCATTAGCACCATTAAGGTGAATTTCCTGTGCAGCAAAGGGCTACAGTTTCCTCTGAACTGGGCTCTGTCTTCTGGTTTCCAGACTTCAGAAATAACACATTAATTTGTAATTTAGTTGAGGCAAATTCAACTAGACATTCCACATGAGTTGAAAATAAAGTTTTTATTTCCCATAAAGGAGTTGATCAAATTAGCATGAATGTAGGTAATAAGATGACTTTCCTAATCTCCTCAGGGCAGCAAAAAAGCAATTAGCCGCTGTGCTATATATAAACAAAAGAACGGTAAAATCTCCTAACTTATAATCACATAAATAATGAGGAGCTTGTTAATGAAATGAAAGAAAATAGAATACCAAATTCTTTGTAGAAATATCTAAGAAGCCATTGATATTAGAATCACATATCACCGTTGACCAAAATGATGACTGACGTGTAGACTCCGTTAACACATGGTCCCTAATCAGAGGGTGGATAGATGAATAAATTAGTGCCTTGTGTCTCGCAGGAGATTAATTTCAATGGCTTGTGATAGCTATGGCACTCGTATATAAATGCATATCTAAATTGCCCTTTTGAAAAAAAAGATTTACTGAGAGACTTAAAATCTCAGCAATCAATGAGATACTTAAAACAATCCAAGTGAATTAAAAGGCCAGCATGGGTCAGAGTAGCGTCTCTGCTTTCCTAGTGACAACACAGGAGATAGTTGGACCATTTCCGTGGGAGTTTCCTATTTATTTCCATACAACTCTGCTTCTGAAACTCCAACTGAACCTTGAGGTGACAACTAAGCTGGGCCTTAAAATATTACAGCATACCACCTCACCTTTGAGTAATCATCCAAGTTCAGAACATTTTTAATTACAGTTTTGATGTATCCTCCAGTTAGTAAAGAATAAGGCTTTTTGTTGCTTATTCCTTTTACGGTTGTGTAGAAACACACTATAGCGATACAATGGGTTGATGGATTTTTTTTTTTTGCTTTGTTCTTTTGAGTTAATGTGAGATGTGGGTTAAATTATTCACTCTTTCTCTGAATGTATAATTAACTATGACTTATATTGAGATTTCATTGCACGGTAACATAATGACAGTTATTTTTATGTAAAACATATGTTTTTCATAGAAGTTTAGATAGTTGTGGGTTGCAGTTAGAGGTTTTTACCATGCAGTTATCTCTTAGATTTATGTAATAGCTTGTTCAGTGGTATTTTTTTCTTTTTAATTTAAGCTGTGTCAAAAGAGATAAAGCCTGAATTTCAGGTATTATGATTCTTTAGGGGAATCTAGTCCTTATAGTGTTTCCTCCTGATTTTATTACCTTTTACTGTAATTGTAATTTATATTACATGAAATATACAGTTCACACATTAATTCCTAGAAATTTTTGGCCAAGTGTTTTTAAGCAATAAATAGGTAGATGTAAATCCTGAGCAGAAGCATAGTGCTTTCACTTTTCCATTTCAAAACTTTTGTAAAAAAATGGAACTTCAGCTTTTATCACAGGGAAAGGTGACCTTTTAAAAACCAAAGTAGGTAAATAGATCTTATGCTAGCTGGAATGAAGAAAGCTCTTTAAAATAAAATGGAGCAAAATTTGGTAGCGCTGTGGAATCTAGCCCAGGCTTTTTTGGTCTGCAAGCTGTTTTTGTGTTAGCGTATTGTTTGGTCCTCTCTCTGAGATGCAGTGAGTATCCTATCTGACCAGCAGACCACTCCGGATATTCTATCTCTACTTTTCCATGAGTCATGAGTGCAAAACGCTGCCTTTTGAAATGGGGTATTAGAAGTCTGTGAATGTGTGAGAAACTGGGGAAATTGCAGAGAAGGGAAAAACTAGGTGACAGAATGGGAAGACACAGCTATTGTGATGAACCATCAGAAACGTTAAACTCTTATCTCACACATACAGCTGGAATTAACGTGTGTGTATGTCTACAACCCAGCACATCAGTTTGTAATCTTATTTCTGTAAACCCGCTTAATTAGCTGAGCACTTTTGGCCTGGCGTTACTCTGTCAAATTATGCAGTCAAAAAAGACTCAGTGAGGCTATTAATGAAATCCCAGTGGTTTTCACGTGGATTACGTTCGGTTGCCGCTGGACTGCTTTTGGCTCAGAATCTTGCAGTTAAAAATTGTTTTCAGCTCCTTTGAATTCAGACATAATCATTCTCATAGCCTTTAATTGCAGTGAAAGCTTTAGACAGTAAAATATTTTTTATTATTTTAGAGATAGAGAAGCTGCATCCGAGGAGTTCCAAGTGATTTGCCTGAAGCAAGATGATGATTGTCAGAGCTAGGACTGGAATGCAGAGGAACGCAGCTCCCATTCTCATGCTTCATCTACTGTATGCAGTGACCCATGTGCATTTTCTTATACATTTTTCTTATACATAGCAGGAGAAGAGTCAAAATATCCAGTATGTTTCAAAAAGGTGGACCCAATTTCAAGTGGTAAGAGTTTCAAATTGGGTCCGTCTTTTTTAAACACCCTGTAAGTCTTGATAACTGCACTAAAATGTACTTTTGTTTTGAAGTATTAGCAATCTTCCAATACTTCAGTGTAACAGAGCATGTTATTATTTCAGCCTGATGCGAAGATGTGGTGTGAAGTACTGTCTCCTGTGGGAACTGAAAAATATGTGTTTTCTTTAGAGAAAAAGTGCTTTGATTGGGGAAGGCTCACTTCAGAAGATCAGTTTTATTTTTCTTCATACATGGTGAGGCGATTACAGATGGAAAAACCACCTCACTGGTGAGGGTCCTCAAAGTAGAATATCACAAAAATGTCTCAAGAATGAATAAAAATGCATCAATTTAAATGGTGATATTGTCACACAATAAAGGACTCATCTGTTATGCTATGAAATATTGGATCTGATCCCAGGTAAGGTGACTGCAAAACACAGACTGATTATGTTGGCCAGGATCAGCCAGTAGTAGAACTTTCCTAGTAATTTTATGTGGAACAATCTGTGCTTTATTTCATTATTCAATTCTACATTGAACTGGAATAAGACACTTTACCCACACCCTGCCCCCCCCCCCAAAAAAAAAACCAAAACAAACAAACCACACCCTGAAACTCCCCAAAAAAACAAAGCAGCAAGATAGATGGAAGATGAGAAGGAATAGGACAATACTTTGAACATCTGTGAGAGATTAATGCAGAAGTAATGACCAAGATGTAACAAAAGTACAGTAAGGTACATTTTATTTTCAAATAGAAGATGGATGTACATGACAGTGCAGTTTAAAAAGCATTTGGCACTAATACAGAGTTCTTTGTATGTAGATCACATAAAGTCAAGGGACTTTTGCAAGGAATGGCTAAGTATGCTTATATATTGATTGTATATATCTTGAAAGTCAGGACAGGAAAAAAAACCACCAACTCCAGGACACAATGTGAATTAGTAAAAATAATTGGAAAGATATCCTTTCTGTCCCTGTTACCCACTTATCAGGAAATGTCAACAGCTCCTCAAGAGTATCCCACTGAGACAGAAGGGGCTTTTGCCGGGATGCTTACAAAGCTGTAAGACATAGACCAAGAAAGGCACAGCACGATGGAATTTCTTTCAAACATTGGAATGGAATTGCTGAATCACCAAGCAATCATATTTTTGCACTGAGGTGGAATCTGGAACACAGACATAGATGAAAGAGTGAATGCTTAGTAGGTTATTGGGAACTTTAGGTGGATTTCCAAGCCTGAGGTAGATGATGTCTGAAACAATCATCCATTTCAGGTACAGAGAGGAAAGAGCAGCAGCTCTCACTTCTGGCAGACATTTGGCTGAATACAACTGAGAGAAGGAAAAGCCCCCAAAGCAATAGGAAGGCAACATCAGGCTGGAAGAGAAGCTAAAGTACATGATGATCAGGTTGAATAAGCAGTGAAAAGAACTGCCAGCTCCCATATGGCTGGTGATCCGTTCCTTCCATCTCCCTCTCGGAGCTCTGCGCTTGTTGCTCAGAAAAGCTCAGCCTGTTCCCCACGCCCTCGAGTGATGCTCAGGGGTACGGATGAAATGGGGGGCATGGAGCTGGCAGCTCTCGAGCTCTTATTCAGTTTCTATATGCTCAGCAGGCATGAGCCTGGCTCAGTGGTGAGGTTCTAATTGGGCTTAATGCCCACTGAGTAGGAGGGTCAGGATATAGAACTTAACAGTCATTGACATTCTTGCCTAGGAGAGTAGGAAGTGGTTTCTACATTTGTTTTTATTGCTGCCTGCCATGAAGGTGTCAAAGGGGGCAGATTATTGTTGTTGACTTCTGTTTGCCATTATGATAAATCACTGTTTGCAGTTTGTGGTAGCTGTAGCTCATTTTTTTGTAGCCCACAATGTCAGTCTACTTTCCACTATTTCCTATTGTCTGCTTACAGCTTACTGTTTCCATTTCCTATGTTTATGGTTTGTAATAAATACACTTGTTTTGAGATCCTTAACCAAGCTGCATCCCATATCCAAGCTAGTATCTGTAATACCCAGATGTGGAATGGCAGTCCAAAGGGAGACTGGAAGATCAGATCTGGATGCTCCCACGCATTCTCTAAGTAGAACTGGGACAAAATATAATAGATGGTGCACAAGCAGGCTTTGGGGACTCACCATAAACATTTTGTTTCATAAACTCTGTGTTCCTCAGTAGGAAAAGGACTGAAGTATATTAACTGATTGTCAAATTACCTTGAGCAATCAATCTTCTTTAGCTTAAAAAAAAAAAAAAAATCCCAGAATGCCTAAGGTTATTATTAATATTAAGGAGATTCAATTGTGGTTGTAAAGAGCACTTGGCATAATACTGAATAGGTTAGCTGAGTATGTTCTAAAAAGACCAGCTGTGGTCAACAGAGTATTTCATCTAAGTGGAATCTAAAAGAGTTTGGACTTCTTACTTCTGCAGATTGGAAGCCAAAAGGGCCTGTGATTGCACTGTCTCGTTGCTTTCAGAAGAAGGAATTAAAATTACTATTTAATTAAAGGCTGACATACAAACAAAACTAGTTTGGCATGAATTTAAGCTGGAAATTAGACAGGATACTTTGGAACAATTGAAAAATAACAAGCTTTAGGATGGACCTTAACCATTTTAATAACATTATCTGATGACATGTCTGTGGTATCTGTGGGCAGAAAACTCACTGGATCCCAGTTGGTACTCAGCAATCAGAAAATGGTTTTAGCTCACCAAGAAGACCTATCTCAAGCTCTTGATCCTGCACGGGAAAGAAACAAAAAAATGAAGATAGATATGGTGTTCTCTCATAAATTCAAAATTTAGAAACAGTATAAAGTGCTCCCTCACGAGACCTGTTAGGAAATATATATGCTGTGAAAATATATCCTTGCTACTCTTGAGAGGATTTTCCATCATATGATACTAAAAATATCTCTAAAGCCACAGTTGATGAGTTTAATTACTCATCAGCTCTTTACATTACAATTCATTACCCTGAGGTAATAAAGATAAAATAAAACATTTAGATGCCATTGTGCCATTGTTCCAGTCTGATCAGCAGACTGTCTCTAATCAATGCTGCTTGTGTTTATGCAGCATAATTAATAGAACTATGAGCACTGTCCTGAACAAACCAATTTTAACAGGTGCCTGAGCTGTTTCTTGCCTTTCATTTTCTATTACTTTTTCCTGTAAGGAAGGCTAGTTTTATTACAGGAATTTAATGAAAATACTTGCTGATCTTATATTCTGAAGTCCCACTGTAATTGTTAATTGTGATTATTTTATTATATATTAAAAATATGCCCTAAACCAGGATAGTTCTGGCTATAGTCCATTCTGTACAACTCTTGATAGTAGAATTTCGACAGAAATTATATTGTAGATAGTGATGCTCTATCGGAATTAACATTATATTCTATGTTATTGCATTCTATTTCAACATATTATGCACAAGTAAACCACTTTGTAAATAGTGAAGTTATTTTTTGAGGGTTGATAACACCTATATGGTATATTATAGCTAAAGTATTTATATAAATGGGAAACCTAAGTATTTCCTGCTGACTGTAAACTTTGTCTCTTTAGTCCAAATCAGAGATCATTGAGATCTGTAAATGAGTTACTTTCAGCCCCCATTGCTATCACCCAATACACAGAAGTTGAATACCAGCTGCCCAGTGCACCTAGTACAGAATTGCCTTTGTGATATGGGCCACTGAGCCTATAAAGACCTTTCTCCAAGTGATTTGATCTTATTTAGCTCAAAACACCATTTTGGAACCTTGGTCCTCATTTCCAGAGCAATCAATAGATCAAATCTCAGATGCGTCAAACATCAGTTTGTGAAGCATCTACAGACCTCTGGGAGAAAGGCCAGGACAAAACACAGGAGAACTGGAAATGGGATAATTTCCACCATTAATAAAACAGGCCAAGTGCCTCTTTTGTGATGGAAAAATACGGATTTTTTTTCTCTCTCTGAAAAGCAAGACTAAAAAATCAAATCCAGAAGCTTCTACTCCAGCAGTAAACTGATTCTGAAAAGAACTGAGAAGCTATGCAGCCTTCTAGGGCATTGGTTTGTCTCTTTTGAACCCAAGTTGAATCAGTTTTGAGATCTTTAATTCTTAGTGAAAGAGTATACACTGGGATAATACTATGTAAATAACCCATTTTAGAAATTAATTTAGAATAACTTTCTCAAGTGTGGTTGTGCACACAAAAGACATATTTATTAATAATTTATTTTATTTTCAGTCAGGAAATCACTTTTTTAGATGTAAACTTCTTTGTCATAGCCAAAGCCTTCGTTTTTTGGGGCGATGTTCTTGCTGTTACTCTCAGCAAGCATGTGCTTGCCAATTAAAGACTGACCTGGTCTACCCTTCTCGCTCTCCCACACACTCTTATTATCTACCATTTAGTCTTTCGCTTTCAGCACTGAAATCAATAGCTGTGATCACACCCAAGGATATTACATGACTGTATGACCCAGATATAAAAGTCTAGGAAAAAAAAACAAATCAAAACCAAGCTGCCTGTCTGGAGAGCCTCATGTCTTGATTTATTTCACACTAGGAAAAATGTTGAAGACTTTGTAACTTGCCCCTAAAACCATGGGATAGTTGTTCTAATCCAGGCTTCTGACTGCATGGTGAACATATATAAAAGGGGTTTCATTAAAACACAGGGGAAGATTCCTCCTTGCGGCCATCTGTACAAGGTCACAACGTCCCTGAGAGATTTATTCGTCAAAGTTTTTGCAGCGTGGCTCAATGCACGACACAAGGCTGATGTATACTATGGGAAATACAGGACACAGACATGAGCTGACTCCTGTGCTTCCTGGTCCTTTTAAAGACAGAAGGCATGAATGCCATAGGTTTACTAAATATTTGAGATACAGAATTTATTATAAAACATTAATTAATCTCTTGCTGATCCTAGGCTGTTTCATCTGTATGTTGTATATTGTGTTCTTTCATTAAACATTTTCACTGGCAACAAAAGATAAGTAGTCCTATTTGAGTTACAGAAAAGGATAATGTTGGTGGTGACAAGAGTCTCTGCCTGTGTCTTTCTCTGTGATGTGCTCATACTGAAAGGCCATCATTCTGCAATCTGAAGTATTGTAGGACATGGAGAAAATCTGGAATATACTTGATGTGGCTGACGTAAGAGAATGTTATTTTGGGACAGTGTTACGGTTTAATTTATGTCATTTAATTTATTTAATGAAGTCAATATGCTGTATTATCTAAGCTAGATCTCAAAGAGCTCAGCTGGGTACTGGCAGTGGCACAGGGGTGTTACTAGGGTCATACAAAGTGAAGGGATCATTCCTGTCCAACTGTCCAGCTTTTGCTAGTCAATTCGGTTCATTCTGAGTTGACTTGGTTATTTCTGTAGGACATCGAACTTTTGCTATTAAGTGTTTACTGTCTTTTGCATGAATGACTATTTCTTATCCCCAGGACAACTCTTCCATGGTCCAAATCACAATTGCAAAGCCATGGGCTTGAACTGGGGCTCTTCCAATTTCTAGTTTAATATGCTCCACACTTTGCTATTTCGGTTATATGCCCTACTTCTTTTATAAGAGCTAATATATGTATTGAAGTCAATTTACCCAGTCACTGTAAGAAAAATGGCAAGTTTTAGAGCATGACTATGATTTCATATACTAGCCTCTAATTTTGGTTGGTTGGTGGTGGTTGTTTTAACCAGGGAATAGGATTATGGTCTAGTGAAGCTCTTGAGTTTATTCCATGTGGTTTCAAGAACATATAGAACTGGGCTACAGACTACCTAATATATTCTTCAAGAACAGTATCTCAAGTGAATTATTTCATTTTGGAAGTGAAATATTGAATAAACAGTATCTCCAGAAAATAAGGATGTAAGGTTTTTTGGCACAGAGGTCAGGAAAAATGCAGTTCTTTCAAATCATCAGTGAGCTCAGTAGTTTGTAAGCTTTCTTTTCAGCAAGGGTTAGATTCTCAAGCCTCATACCACATGTCACTAGCAAACAGTAAACATGTCTACATTGAATAATTCTATCTTTGTCAACTGAAACAACAGTACATGTCTAGTCTTTTTGATCCCAAAGAAAATCCAGAAGACCTCTATACTAGTGACATGGCCTCCCTGCCTTGAGAAAGAAATGGAAACCACACTGTGAGTTTCAACTCTGATTTCTGGAGGTGTAATTTCCCCTGTTTCCATGAGCTTGTGTTTCAAGAGATGTCTTTATCCATGTAAAAATTTTTTTTCTCCTAAAATGCATAACAGACTTTTCTATTTTTTGTTTTCTGGCCTGTCAAAAGCCTTCAGCAATTGCAGTGGGCACCGTACATTTCTGGCTTGCAGGCCAAGCACTCAGGATGTTGAGACATTGGGACAACGTTGTACATTTTATGATGAAAGGATACATCTGATCCATGTATCCACAGAAAGGATGACTCCACAGAAGTGCGGAGTCAAATTCACTTTGATATCAGTAACATTCCATTGGGAGTCCATTGTTAATCTCTAGAGGCATCTTAAGTTTCAGTCAATACTGTAGGATGCCAGATCAGTACTACTGCAGCTATTAAATGGTATTTCTCCTCCTGGATTTAATGTTATCACCCAAAATGTTCATTCAAGGTAACTAGATTTGTGTGCAGAAAATTTATCCTTAGCAGGCCAGATTAATTTTAATCACCTTCTGAAAAGTTTTTTTCCTTTCTGTGTTTTTTCCATTTTTCAATTCTTTCCTGGTTCTCTGAAAATATCCTTAAAGGCATCATCTGCAGTAAACAAAAACCCCACGGGATAACGTTAAGGAAGATACACATAATGTGGAAACTTGTGGTTGGTTCGGCTGTGGATGATCTCACTTTTGTTTGTGCTTGGAATGGTGTTGCCACAAAGCCACTCCAACATGCAGTAGGTCTTGTAAAATTTGGAGGCACATGCTCTGCTTCATTCTTCCTGTTGCTGCAGCTGTATTTTCTTTGCCTTCCACTGTAGCTAGCAGCTAACCAAACCTGGGGTTACCCGGGGCTAATACAATTTCTTTCCCATGTATCTGAGTGAATTGTGGGGGTGCAGAAAGGTACCCGCAGATTTGAAGCAGGAAAACAGGTGATTGTGGGACAGGAGAGAGAGGGCTGCACTTGCAAATAAAGTCTGCTATATGTCTTTATGTGAGTCTGATGTACGAAAGTGAAAAATGCCCTTTTTTTTTTTTTTCTGTTTTAACTTTCTTAGGTCTTTCTATAGGAAAAAACAAAATTAAAGCATAAGCCAGATATTTCTATGTCTGGGCCTTGTTTTTATTGTAGAAATTCTTGATTTGTTGCTATCTTGAAATTAATAACCTTCTGACTGCAAAGGCACATGGTGTTTTGGTATAGATATTACTTTAAGCAGGAACAGACACATTGTTTAAGAAAGAAATGGAAGGAGAGCTCCTTAGCAACAGAGCATATTAAAGCTAAATGCTAAAATGTGTATGAAACTGGTACAAATCAACCAATATGAGACTGTACAATCACACTTTGCTTTTATTTTGGTTGCTGTGATGTTACAGTATAAGCGCTTAAGGCCATGTGTATAATGCAAAGCCTTTTCTGTAAATTCATTTTAGGTGACTGTTTTTAACAAGTGACAGTTCTAAATATAGCCCCACGCGTAAAAAGACATTGCCCTTAGGTTGGGCTGATCACGTTGCCACAGCTTTTTTTCCTCTTCTCTATTACAAGTTCAAATACCAAAAATAAAAAATAAACAAAAGGAAAACTATTTCTCACGGGGTCTTCTCTCAGTGTTGTAAAGAATTACGGAGACTTATGTGAGGGTGACATAGTTTTGTTTCAGGTTATTGTTGCTAAAGTTGGTGTGCATCTTTAAAAGCGTGATTGGAAATTGTGCTATTGTACAGATGATCAAATATATAGATTTACTGTGTCTTTGTGTTTATTGTGTACATGATGGGGGGATGAGGAAAACACAACAGGTGAGTGCATCTTACCTCTGAGCAGCAAGGGCTTTAAAATGGACAGACTCTAAAGTAACAATTTACAGACAGGAATTTTCTAAACATGCATTTGTTTCTCCTTAACAAAAGTGAACAGCACTCACAATGTTTTCAGATGTTGGAGACTTTAAGACAAAACATGTTGGTACTCTTTATTTGGAAAATAAGTTTCATAAAAGCAAACAAGAAAACTAATGTGATTAGTAAATAAAGCTCTGCAGTTCTTTTTCTGAAACAAATTTTAATTCTAAAAATTACCATTCTGTATAGCCTAAGTGAAAACAACGCAGAAGAGATGTCATGTTATTTGCAAACACACACAAGAGGATCTTTCTGCATTTTTATTACTTCTATTAATAAAAGTGCTACCAGATGTGTACAGTTCCAAGCAAGAAGAGAGGAGCTGCAGCATGCAAATCCAGCCACAGGTGGATTTGTGACAAGCCCTGCAAATGAGATGGTTGATCTTAGTTACCTCAGCGACTGCTGCTGCTTACCATGTTAAAAGTAACATCCTGTGTTCTAAGTAGTGTCCCACATTTTAAAATCTTTCCTCTCTTCCCAATGCTTGCCTCTGCTGGGAAGAATGTCCCATGTCAGTTACAGCTCTGGCATGTCCACCTGTAAATTTCCAGTGTGAATTGTGAATACAATATGCCTGTTAAGCCTAGAGCAGCATAAAGGCTGGAGGTACAAAGCTTGGTCCCAGTGGCAGAATGGTCCTGGCCATTAAACAGCTGAGGTTGAAAAGTTCCCTAAAAATTTCCTCATCCATAAAGGATGTAAGTAGCATGCGCTGTTTTGTCAGCTGGTGTGTGAAGGATGAAGGTGTGAGGACAATGTCGCAACTGACAAGACCTGTTGGCCCATAGGGGAATCAATGGTTAATGATGATAATTATGCAGATCTCATGCATGTTGTAGTAAGTAAACCTCTACCTGGACAGGCAGACTGTAGTCAGGTCTATTTTGAAATGGTTGTGCTCTAGTTTAGCACTCGAAAGAGCAGTGCTCTCTGCAAACTTTCAACCTGATTTCAGATTCTCTCCAGACTTCAGCTGGGCTGGGATTTTGGTGAAGCGTTTGTATTCACACTGAGGTAAGTGGATTGCTATATGGCAAATGGAAAGAATACACTGTTGTTTATTCTAATCCACCGCAGGTACCATTTGCCTTTCTGGCCACAAGGGCACAGTGCTGGCTCATGGTCACCCTGCTGTCCCCAGGACCCCCAGGTCACTTTCCCCTACGCTGGTCTCTAATAGGTCATTCCCCAACTTACACTGGAACCTGGGGTTGTTCCTACCCCGATGCAAGACTACACTTTGCCCTTATTTCCATCAGCAATGAGCTCGGCACAGCTCCCGTTGGCCTGGCTAATGTGGCATTTGATTCACCTGGGACCCTCTGTGGCTCAGCTGGATCTGAGCCTCCGCCTCCCCTCAGCCTTTGTCAATTGCACCATGCGGCAGGAGCAACACCCGCCTGAGCACAAACACGGGGACGGCATCAATCTGCACGGCGAGCTGCCCCTCCCGCAGGCACCACCCGTTCGCGATCGTTTCCTCGCTATTTCCTTTCCTGGGTGCCAAGCAAACAGGGGTCCCCCCCGGCCGCGCTGAGGCGGCGCTCGGCCACGCGCGCTTCCCGCCCTGGGCGCGAGGCTGCCGGCACCTCTGAGGCGGCGGCTCCGTCCCCTCGCAGCCCGGCTTTGTGCCTCCCCGGGCGGTGCGTGTGGCGAGAAGCGCCAGAACGCAGCCCCGTCCGTCACCTCCGCTTCTTACGCGCGACGTGACTCCTCTGTTAATGGCAGCGAGCGGGTCGTGCGTGCCCTTCCCTCCGCCTCCCGAGGTGCGCAGGAAAGACGAGGGGCAACAGGGTTTCGTTCGCACGTTCGAAATGGTTGCGTGAGGTGGGGAGGGGGCGGGCGGTGCCAGTGCTGGCGGGACCCACACCTGCCCGGGGAATCCAGCGCGGTGGTGTCTGCGCCGAGCAGGTGGGAATGCGGCATCTAGTAGGAAAAAAAACCCAACCAAACTGTAAAATTGCCAAATATGCTGTGACCAGATTTTCTGTTGGGAAAAAAAAAAAAAATTAAGCCGTTTGGGAGTCCGGCGGAATTCAGACCATTGAGATTAATGGGTCTACTCAAAGGAAAACCCTCCTAGGGGCAGCAGAATGTGTCCTTGCAGAATTATAACTCGCAGCAGAATGTTTCACACTTTTTTTTTTTTTAAGTGCTGTTTATAAAACCCACAATAGTTTCTTCTCTGTGTTTTCTTTAGCAAGCCAGGCTTTATACATATCGCTGCTGACAAGCTACGTTGTGATGTGTCAGTTTATGTTGTGTCAATTGCCTCTGGTTACATAACGTGCCATGACGTGACTAATGCAGCCCAACATGAGTCACCTGTCGTGACAGCTTTGTGCTCTCAAAGGGAACAGTTTGCCCTCCCTTTAGAACACTTTTTTTCCTCAAAGATGCAATTTTATCCACTCTACTGTTCGTTGCTTTAAGTTTTTACAACGAAATGTTAAGTGGGCACATACATTCAGTGTTAATGTATGGGAGTAAACGGTTATTGAAATCTGTAAAAGCATTGTGTGCTTCCACTGCTTACTGTGGAGGAATGTGATTATAGATCTGCTACTACAATGCAGCGTTCTACATGAAGAAAAAGTTACAGAGTGGAAATCCCAAGTGATGGGTGGGAATGTAAAGGTGAATAGCTTTAATCAGGGCTTATTTGTACCAGGAAATAGTATTTAACTTTACGTTGAGTTATTAGCATTGGGCTGTGATTGTGGTGTTAAACCTATAATGGTGTAAATGTCCAATAGAGACCCGCATAAGCTGTATACATAGCATAGATATAAATGCAGATCTTTGCTCATCTTTCTTCTAGGAGAGACAATGAGATACTCTCAGATGTTGCTTTCTTACTGTAAGCAACCTTTTGCAGTGCTTGAAGAAAAACAGATGGAGATTTGATATTTCTCAAAGGTAGGTAACTTGTATTTACAAATTAACTCATGTCATGCATTTTCTTGTTATTTTTGATGTGGTTTTGATTCAGTGGTGTTCTTTACTGTGAACTCAGGAGGTGGTTGTGAGGTTTTTCATGACCATTATATCTCTCCCCCTCAGATAAAAGCAGGCCTCATTTGTGTAAATGCGTACATTTTTTTTCTTAAAACACACTATCTTTGAATCATAACAAATTTAGTCTTGTTTTCATTAAGAGATTGATAGTTATAATCAAGAAAAGAGCTTACATCATCACATGCTTCTCAGGTTATGAAGAAAAAGAGTAGGGTTCAAAATCCACTAGGTTTATTCAGATACCAAAGGATAATTGTACAAACTCATGTCCTTCCTATAAATAGCTTGAGAAAACATAAGTACGCTCCAATAAAGACCTACTGAAATTGGTTCAATTACATTCCACCAGGTGATGAATCAGCAACAATTTTATTGACTATAGAAAAAGCTGAGTGTGTTTTTCCAGATTTTTATCATGTACTTATTAATTCCTCCACATCCTATCAATCCTATTCTTTTGTATCATCTTTCAATAAAATGCCGTGCTTACTTTCCCAAGTCAGTGACATTTTAGACCCATTATTTCATTACCCAAGAGTGCTTGTGAGTAGTTATACAGTATACAGTTATACAGTACTTATACTGCTCTTTAAAAGACTTTGTATCTTTACATCACTCTTCTATTTTTTTTTTTACTTTACATCTATTGTGATTGTATGAAATTATTTAGAAGTTAAAAAGACAGACAACAGAAGAATAAGCTTTAAAACAAATTTGATTATTGTTACATCTATACTGTAGTAGAGTTAGACCTTGCAAAGTTTGTATTATGCTAGTACTGTTCTCAGCTTCTTTGTGGCTAGATAGTGACAGGAGGGAAGGTTCCAAGTACAGCTGGAAATACCTTGTATGTGAGATAGATGTCAAATTTTCCAAGTATGCTGAATCTGCAGAAGAGTTTTTCTACACGTTCATGTTGCATGCAATGATGCACTTTCCTATGCTAAATAGCCCATGAAAATGTGAGGGGATACAGCATGACAGCTTTTAAACTATACAATGCAGTAACATCTCTAGATTTACTGTAAATGAAAACACAAGAAGAAAAGAAAAAAACAACCCCAAACTAACTTATTTATATACGTGTGACAGTTTTCCATGTGTGGTCACAAGGTGTCTATTGTAGTGCACCTATCTCATCTTTTCTTACTTGTGCTTTCTGTCCTGCACAAGGGGAATATTGACACAAGCTCATTCATTATTTAGATCAGCTGAAGCCCATAAAGCTTAGGATTTCCATCCATTTTACATAGCTGTTAGATCCTATGTTGGCCTTTGAATAGAATAGAATAGAATAGAATAGAATAATTTCAGTTGGAAGTGATCCTCAAGATCATTCATAATGTATTGTGCTTGACACAGTCTTCTATTCAGTAAAGGTGTGCACATGGGTAAAACTTATGTTTTAAATATCAGCTTCACTATAATAATTTAGCCCTTTTATTGACTGGAGATTAGATTTCTGTGCCATTTTCTGCATGAATATACACTTAAGAAATGTTAGGAATGGCAGCCAGGTATGTTATGCTTCATGCAGCATGTTGCATCGGTGCTCTGGGAATGGATTTTGTCCATGTGTTCCTTTGGATCTGTACAGTCTGAAATACTTATCTAAGAATCCACTTCTATTTCCTGTGTAAGAACCAAAAGAGTAATAAGAGGAAGAGTCTGAGTTTTGTCTCTATTCAAAAGCTGCAGCTGCATTACTCTTACTAAATGTTGCACAGTATGGTAATACCTGATGGAGATGGGGCATGTTGATAGGGTGTTTACTTTGAGAAAATTCTGATGGTAGAATTTGTGAACTTCTCCCCATTTTTGATTCTGCTGCAGATAGGTAGTGATGGATGCATGTCCTGTATCCTCAAGTATTTGGGAGAGCTTGAGTCTGAGAATTGTAGATCTTGGTGCGTGAACCTTTGCCACATGGCATAGCTGGCCTATTGTGCTTGTGAGAGCATAAACCCTACAACATGTATAGGCTAGATGTGTCTCTGTGTGAAGTGGCTGCATGCTGACCATTTTTCATGGTCTTCGTTTCAGTGATACCATTCATATTGTGTGAAGGGGGGAAAAAGCATGAAGAAGGAAGGAGTAAAAATGCTTTAAAAAAATTAAAAATGCTTGCCAAAAACCAGGGGGAAGGAGTGAGAAAAGTTGCCATGACAACCTCCAGCATTGTACCTCTGAAGGATTGCTTTACACATTTGACACACTTGAAGTTTCTGCAGTGATTAGGATGTAGTTTCATTCTTCTTAGTTTACCTTGTGTCTTTATAGATACAACATCACAGAGGGATATGCTTTTGGTATAGAAGCCCCTTTGTTTCTATAACCGTGACAAATACAGGGTTTTGACAATTATGGTCTAAAATCTGCATGTGCTTACATGATGAACATACAGGGCAGTTTCTCTGACACTAATAGAGCTACTTCTGCTGCTTTCTTTTTATGAAAGTTCCAGAAGGGACTCTCAGTCTTGTGTGATCTTAAAGATGAAAACATTTGGGAGGAGAATATTTGTTTTTGGCTTAGTAAGTTTAGAAGTTAATCCTTTCAGTGTGGAGAACATAAAGTGGGAGAAAAAGCAGAGACACTTCTGAGACTGACAATGTTCAGCAGGTAAAGAGGATAATGGAAAGCATGGGAACAAGGGTCTGAGAAATGAAGTTGCACAAGTGTACAGGACAAAGATAGTACTTAAAGTTTGATCTTCACAAGTACAAGGGTGCAGTTGAACACATTTGGCTAGGTCTGAGCAAGAATTTCTGATGTAACTTTCTCAGAAAAAGCCTACATATTTTCATCCATATCTTGTGTATTGAATGTACTGAATTCCCTCTGCATTGAAACTATATATATCTTTGAAAGTCAAATACCTTTGTATATTAAAAAAAAAAAAAACAAAAAAAACCCCAACTTTGCTGATGAGTTTAAGTAAAATGGAGCCCTTGTTGGTCCAAAAATCTCCTAAATATAACTTTATGCTTATATAAGTGTACTTCAAAACAGGTGTTTTTTTCTACTGTTTAATTTTATCAGCAAATAAAAAGAAATCTGGAGTGTATTGAATTTCTTTTTATTAGTTTGGCAAGCTAAATATAGAAATAATTATTTGTACATCTTCAATCACAAAACTTGCTTTGCAAGCATGAAAGATCCCTCCAGGTTTTTGCAGGCAGAAGTAAGCCTACAGGACAGGTGCCAGCAGTTTCCTCATGAACACAAACTGGAGCTTTGTCCTCCGATCTCTGAAACTCCAGAGTGCATTTCAGTTGTATTCTGCTACTGTGGGCCATTAGGCTAATAGAGCTGGTGATTGTCATTATGAAATAATTAGCAGTTAATTTTGACCCTGATATTTTCTGGTAGCTTCATGCATAGGAGTTGTTTGAGCGTAGCCATTCTTGGTCTCAGTTATAATTACCTATTCCTTCTTTTGTACCAGACCTGTGTTAAAAAATTAACACTAGGGTTGGATGCTTGGGTCATAAACCGGTAATTTTGTCCAGATGAAGAGCTGAACTAGTGTTTATTATTTGGATTATTTGGTTTATTCACAACTCTTAAGTATGTAACTGTCTTAATACTGAAATATCAGTTTGATTTCCTTTTCCTTAGAGAATTACATCTCATCTGTAATGCAGTACAGTTACTTACTGGCCCCAAATATATGAAAGTGAATGTATATTAGCTATTTCTTCTGCCTAATTATTCCTGTTAGCTGTCATTAACTGATTCTTTGCTGAGCTTTACATTTAGATGTTCAACACCATATGGTATTTACTTTAGTAAATGAAGGATCAATATGTGTAATGGAATAATGAATGGGATGGATGAACATGTAAGTAACTCTTCCGTCTCTTTTCTCTGATCACCCATAGAGCCCATAATGTTTTTCTTTTAGTTCAAGTAGCTGAAATTTGATGATATACATTCTGTGGGTTTACACAAATTAAATGATTGAGCTACATCCTTGGTTAATTCCCAGAAGAAGGCGCAAAGTTATGCTTCCCTTGACAGGATAGAAACAAGTTCACAATTTCCTTGCTGTGCATATCAGCCCAATGAGCTCTGTGCTCAAGAAATCTCTCTTTGTTTGCTCACTGTGTCCCATTTACAACTTTTCTCCTGAATATCTGCCTTTGCTGGGAAGCACAGTCCAGGCATCCTGTGACAAGTGAATCACTCTCTGCGTTTCCAATCAGATCTCAAGCTGGGCAGATTATTCTTCAGTACTGCCTGCTGCTTCTAGAGGCATGGCTGGTGTTACAGGGCTGGTATTACTGCAAGCAAGATAGTCTTTTGAAAGGCTTGGTTGGCCCTATCATCTCTCCTTGAAAATTATCAAATAATAAATATAAAACATACATACCTAGTTTGTATTTTTTGTCTGATGGTCCTTTTTTTTTGGCTAATGATTAATCTAATTAAAAGGAGAAGAATCTAACAGGAGATGACATTCCGTTTTGAATTGATAGATGACACTTAGCATTGAGGGAGCCAAGTTCAAACTGTGCTTTTTTAATCTGACAGACAGTTGCCATGGAAAATTTGTATCTACAAATTTGCTAAATGCTTTGGGCATTCAAGGTATACATAGATAGCTGGAGAAAGAGATTCTGCACTTGTCAAAACATTTATTTATCTGTGCCAGTAGTGGCTGATTTTAGTCAGGTGCTCAAACCTCAATAATCGATGACCCTTTTTTAGCTCAGGTTCTACTAATTATAGCTGTGAGAAGTAGTTTATATATTCTTAAAAGGCAGACTTAATTTCATAATAATAATGTTCAAAAGTATTATTGCTTAGTTTTGAGGCAGGTGAAATATTTTTAAGCCATTGGTCCTTATGTGAGAATTTTCCCTAAATTATTCCTAGAATAGGTAATGAGATCTCTGTTGGGAAAGTGAGATGGAAATATCATGGAATTATCTGAGAA
The DNA here is from genome assembly GCF_964273445.1 of Streptopelia decaocto. Classification (NCBI taxonomy): domain Eukaryota; kingdom Metazoa; phylum Chordata; class Aves; order Columbiformes; family Columbidae; genus Streptopelia; species Streptopelia decaocto. Next base: position 62,135,953 of record NC_138661.1, read on the forward strand.
GCAGCAGCGCTATAAGTATGTGTTATATTGTGCTAAGTTGGACATGTCCTAAGAACTGTGGAACTTTTAGTGAGAACTACTGAGTGGAAGAAGAGTTTGCAGAAATCCAGTCCCAGACTGTGTTTTCGAAAGTGACATAGTAATATAAATGTGAATGTATGCTTGAAACTTACTGCCTTTGCTACTTGGAAACTTAAAACCAAATAATATAATGTTATGGAACGAGGTAGCTTTTGTTTTTCCTTCAGATAGTCCTTCATATTTATTCACCACTGGAATGGTATCATTTGGTGTGCTTCTCCACCATAAAGACCTAGCAAGTTCACCTGTTTTTAATCTCTTTGGCACTGTTTTGTCAGTGTTTTTAAGATATGCAATATTTATTTCTCGGTGACTGGGAAGACTGTCAGTTAAATTATATTTGTTAATTAAGCCCATTAGAAAAGATACAGGCAATCAATTTACTGTGAGAGACAACAGTATATTTGTAAAATACTACTGGGTTTTCTTACAATCTAAGTATAATCCCATGCAAGATTTAATAGTATATAAATGATAATTATTCATATTAATAGCCTATACTTATTCTCTCACAGTAATAGGAATACAATACAAATGAAGACTATTAGAACATTAACCATAAGTGACCACAAATATAAATTTAATACTGTGTTCTGTAGCCTTAAATAGCAGTACCCGTGAAAGATATTAAGGCAGCTTTCATTTAATTAAATGAAATAGTCTGTATAATGTAGGAAACTCTGCACATTGCAATGGAGATAATGTAATTGCAGAATTATAGCAATACTGGAAAGAATAATACTATTAAATTTTATAATCACACAATATCTGTGCAACAGACTCTCATAGAAGCCAAGGATGGTAACAAATTACCTTACCTTTTGTTCGAAAAAACTGAGAAATGCTTCTTCTCTAACAGAAACAAGCAACCCCACATATGCTTAGACTCGCCCTTTTTCTTCCTGCTTCCTTTAGCCAGGTTGTAAATGTGATCTTGTTCCTGGAGAGGAATAGAGAGACGAGAACCCAAATATGGTTAGTTATGTCTTTTAATGGAGATTCGAGATACTTAAGTGAAAGATGCAATATAAGAAGCTGTACAGAAACAAATGAAATAATGAATAATGAAAGCTGTGCTGAGGACTTTTTACAATAAACAATCTACTTAAGTGATCATTTTAAAGCTGCTGTACCATTTTGAGTGGAAACATACTTGAACTAAAGACATTCTCAATTAGCTAGAATGTTTCTCTTGAGAGCTATTATGAATCAGTTTTAGATGCTTGGATTTCCAACATGAAACATAAAATGAATCCATCAGTGCTGGATAACAGGTGTTAAAGCTTACCAGTTTGTGGCTTGAACTATGTCACAAGTATAAGGAGATTGAGTTAGCTATTGAAAATAAAATGTAAATAGCTTCTGAGGTGTGGAAATGCAAAATATTTTTTCTCAGTCTTTGAGCAGAACTAATTTTTTCCTCTGGCACTGACTCGGGGCTAACATGTATACTAATGACACTCAGGAATCTTTCCCTATGGTAATTGACAAAGTATCAGTTAATACTCATTCATACAGCTATCACATTTTCCTTCATCCATTTATTAAAAAACTTACATTTTTCCTTGAAGACATGTTACAGAAGCAGAAAAAATTATGAATACGTTTATGGAAGCATATTTTGCTGTGTGTGTGCATGTATGTGCTTGTATATAGGTATATACTCCCACTGGAGGTGTTTAGATTTTTCTCTGTTCACTTAGGATTCAATCAGTCAGGAAAGAAAATACCAGTAATGCATATAATGAACCATATTATTTTAGGCTTTGCAGTCTTTGTCCTTGGAGGTTTTCAAGACGTGAGTGGATCAAACCCTGAATAACCTGGTTGAATCTCATAGCTTACCCTGCTTTCAGCAGGAGGTTGCACTTTTGAGGTCCCCTTCAACTTGAATTCTCCTATGACTCTATGATCATGCCAATAATAAACTATGCAGAGAGACTCATCATGTCTGTTTCAATTACCAGGAATTGAAATTGTCTGTGAAACTAATTGGATATTTAGTAAGCAAAACTATATTAATGAGCTACAGAACATAAAAAATAGATGCAGGGAATCTCACATAGTTGTGGAAAGAATTCCCACCTTCAGTTTCTTATTTTTAGCCTAAACAATAGAGCCTGCATATGCTTCTTTCCATGTATTTTTCTACCATTGCAATAGTGTTCATCTTCATCTTAGTCCAGGGGTGTCAAACTCCTTTTCACCAGGGGCCACATCAGCCTCGTGGCTGAAGGGCTGAATGTAATTTTAGGACTGAACTAGTGTAGGAGTAGTTACATTTATACAGACCTAAAATTACATTCAGCCCTCTGAAGGCAAGCGCAAGACTGATGTAGCCCCTGCTGAAAATGAGTTTGACACCCCTGTTTTAGTCTAATCCACTCCTTGAAAGCAGCAGAGGGTAATTTGGGAGCTGAAAAAAAGAAGAGTTCAAATGATATACTTTTGGTGCCAGGAATCTGTCTGCCATTGACCGTAGTGAGGCAACAAAACAGTTTTCTGAAAGGAGATAATATTAAAAAAACCCTGTAGTTCCATTGAGGTTTTGACTGTTTAAAATATTCAGTGACTTAGGATATACTTTTTGGTTCTTAAGTATTCAGCAAACCCTATTTGTAAGAAGAGGGTTAACGGAATACATTTTAGGAATAGCAAATGTGATCAAAAATTCTTAGGTTGGACCATAAATAATGAAATAAGGCTAGCATTGTCTCTTGATGAACACAGATGTTAGAATATTTTATCTTAATTTATATACTCTTGTTTACCTTATGGTGCTTCGTGAAGCAGTCTTATAATCTGATTCTTCTGAATTGGTAGATTATGTGATGTTTTAAGCATTTAATACGCAGACTGTATAAACTAGATTGACCTTCTTGCATTGAATTTCTCAAGCTAAAAAGTACAGTCTTTATAAGCTACGTCTCCTTCTCTTTCCACCCCCATGGTAACATTCAGAGTTCCAATTTACTCCAACCCACTGCCTGAGACACAGAACACTCGCTATTATATAAGACACATCAATTTGATGTGATCTTTGTGTTACATTTTATCATATTAGCTTTCACTTCTTTTAGATGATCCTATGTTGAGAGTAACGGAAGGAAGAGATAGTGGAGGGACGAGGTCACTATGTGCTCTTGCAGGGGTATTTGCAACAGATGATACAGAGCTTTGCAGCATAACATTTCCAAGAAGAATTTGATGTAGCGCTAAATCCACATAAATACAATTATCTACATGTGCATGTAAGTGGCTACGTTGATGTTAACTTTTAAGAAGGGGAGGCTGCAAAAAAATGGACATGAAGGTTGTATTAAGAGTTATACAAATGTCTATTTTAAGGGCTTTGTTTGGGAAGCAATTGAATAATGGCTGTTGATATAAATGTAGGTAAATGTGATTTATGGATGTGTATCCTTTTAACTCTCAAAAGACTGTTTTTGTAACAAAGCAAGGATTCAAGAACCAGCTAAGCTGTAAGATGATGAGTACAGATTTTCCATTAGAATTATACATTTTGATTTAATAGATGTAGAGGGCATTTTTTAATTTCTGCAGCTAATACACACTAAAATGCTGTGTTAAAATGCTTTTCTGATGCCCTGTTGGATTGATGTCCAAATCTTTTGCCCAACTACAGATGCACATGCTGCTGACGGTGATCCTGAAAATGACCCTTTTACAGCAGCCAGCACAGAAGTACATAGTAGAACAAACAAGCCCTATATCTCAGAGATACTCGTTCTCCAGGGTGTGCATGATGTACCAAATAGAACATAAAAATGAAGCAGAATCCTGAGGTTTGCCACAGGGGGGCCCTAAAACCAGTGGCTTTTAGCCATCCTTGAAAAGGACCTCTTCAGTTCTCCCCTGTGGTTCTCCCACCAGTCATAACAACACAGCTGAGGCAGCAGCTACACTATAATTAACTGCAGAGTCTGTAGTTGTGCTTCGTGTCCCTACTGAGGTACAGAAAAATCACAGAACATGCAAGAAGAGTTAATGACGCTTCACGTAGGATTAACCTTACTTGTTTTAAAAATGTAAAGATTTTTAAATGGTGTTAATAAATTTAAAAAGTCAGAAAATGGAAGTCTAGGAAAACAGTCTTTCCTCCTTTTTTATTTTTTTTTCTTGAGATGGAATATGCTCATCTCTTTTATTAGAATTCCCTTGGAGATGAGATTGCTTGAAAAATGTGAATTAATTATGGCAGTAGTGCTTTTATTACTCCTTTCCTTTTCCTATTCATCTGCCTATCTGCTTCTTTTTATTTTTCATTTCAGTGGTGAGCAAGTAGGCTTAATCAGAGATGGTCTGCAGCTCTTCAGGCAGCTGTGGCTTCTGTGACATCTCAGGATCTGTGACATCTCAGGATCTGTGACATCTCAGGATCTGTGATATCTCAGGATCTGTGATGTCAGCAGGTCTGTTGGAAAAGTGGAAAGAATGAGCATGTGAGGAAAAGGGGAAGGAGCAGCTGCAGTGGTAGACTTGTTAGATTGCTCAGGAGGCTTCTGCATGCCTCTTTTTACCTGATCCCAAAATTCAAGTATGGCCTCTCATAGAAGCAGTTTTCATGCCCAGAATCTCTGGAGAGATAAGCTTCTTTAACAATGGCATAAACGTAAGCATCCAAGAAATTTTATAATAAACATTATAAAATCTGAATAAAATATGTACCAATAAATGATGAGGTTAGTCAACAGCCAAAAAAGACAATTAACTTTATCTAAAGGCAGATTAGAATAACCTGTTTATTAAAAAAACAAAGAATAACTGCAGTAATGCTTTAGCTTTGATGGGTAAAGTTGTTCAGCCCAGTCTTACATGGATTCATAGTTGTAATTTCTTCTGTTTGCAATATTTCTTACACACAATCATATTTTCTGGAACTAATGTTTTCCTTATTTTTCTACTCCTTGGTTTCATATAGGATTGGTTGTAAAGTGGAAAGGCTGGATGTTGACAGAGTCTTGAACAAATGCACTTGAAAATATCGGAGGCTTTTATAGTAAAGGCTGCTATTGACCCAGATGCATGACCATCTTTGGCTAATACTAAATATTTACAAGAGAGCATAAAAACTTTCACTAAGTAGATGTCTGTTAATTAACATAGCTGAAGAAAACAGAAAGCATGTGCATGTATTTTCATAAGTATAGAAGAAGGGAGGATGAATGGCTAGATTTTGCTCACATCAAAATCATTCAGTTGTCATGAAAATAACTTGGTAAATGTTTAAATTAGATATAGGGAGATTATTGCTTTGCTTTCTTTCCCTCAGCATAATGATTTTTAGGACTATTTTCACTGTCAAATAAAGAACTACTGCCATGACATGAGAGAGTCAGGGTGTGACTTGAGATATGAGGAAATCTATTCTGCAGCTTTTGCTCTTCACGCTGTTTGTGCATCTAGATGTCCCATTGTTCCTGTCTTATAGATGATTGTCTCAGCGTTTGTTTCTAGTTTTTTAATATCTCTTCACAAGTGTGATGGGCTGAAAGATGGAATACAAATCAGCTGAGCCCACAAGTTTCAGTTTTTATCAGATGAGCTTTGACATAGTTAGCTGTGTCAGCATGATAACACATGAACATGTTCTCCATGTGTTGCTCCTCACACAACCCTTCCTGCCCTCCTTAGCATCACTCCAGTCTACCTTGGCTTATGACAAGTCTGCTTATTTTTTAAAGGCACTAATATCATACAGAAGATGAAAGCTAGTCACTTTCTCATTTTATTTTTGCTTGTTGCAACTCCAGTTTTTCATCTTTGTTTCTCTTACCTCATGTGCTGTTTAACTTCAGGTCCATGCTTGTAGGCTCACTACACATTTCTAGTGACATACCTGAAAGGAAAAATGTAAAATTTTGAATCAGTTGACTTTATCCTACTGGCATGAAAAGAAAACCCAAACATTTAATATATATTTTTGGCAGGAAAAATAGATGAGCTTGATTCTGTGTGCCCATGCCACTGAATACTGGTGGGGAGCTCTTGAGAATTCGAGTACTGATACTAATCACACTACCACATCTTGGACCTATCTCTTTCCTTATTAGGAGCTGATTCTGTAATACAGATCATCAGCTGTAATAATGAGTTGCATCCTTTCCTGTTCTTGCACGACTCTTCAGCTCTCAAATTCAAACTACAATTTACTTGCTGTAGTGAAGTATGCAATTCTCTCTCTTCTCTTTCTCAGCCGTGTTCCTTTCTTTTCCAAACCTCCATTGCCTTGACTTTGTTCTTCACTACTGAGACACTGGCCACCTATCCCATAGCATCAATAATTGTCTGCATTTTTGGGTGGCTTTTGGGGAGAAGGGATATGCCATCCACTGAGGGTAAATTGCTTAAAAAGTCTCCTACTCTGGGACACACTGAAAAATTCTTAACCATCTGCCACACAGATCCAGGACCACATGTGAAGAAGGAAGCAAAATATTTTTTTGACAGCAGCTGAAGAGCAAACCTTAGAACTCTTATGCTCCCTTGGAGAGATTTCTGCCAGGCATATCTGCACGGCATTCGATGTTCACCTATCCTAATACTCCACTGTATATTGGATCATTATATTTACAATGTATATGGATCATGCATATATACAAAATTCATATATGTTTGCTAACTAAATGCAATAAATACATTTAGTACAGTAAAACAGCAATTAGAAAAATAATCATGTCATTTTATCAACATCTTCCAACAGTGTTGAAAGTGCTTCTTTTCCAGACTTATCAGTTTTTCAGTTTTACTAGCAAGCAAGAGTATAATTACAGCTTGGAGGTTGCTACTGATACTTTAAATCAGGAAATTTAACTACAGATTCTTGATTCATTTTGTTCTTTATTTGGAAGTCTACAGTGACAAAAGGTGCCAATTTGTTTTAGATACCTTTCTCAATTATTTAAGCATATAATGAAGCAAAGAACAGTTTCTAGAGAAGACAAATGCCATGCCAATGCCGTGTCACGACGATATCAACATGACTCTTGGTCTCTACAGACCTACGACTGCTGACTGACATTTGTTTAACTCCTTACCTCATGTTGCTTTGCTTTACCTCTGCTTCTGTTCCAAGTTCTTGGCTGCTTTCTGCCTTTGTCTGCCAACTTTTCTTGCTGTCCATGCACACTGGTATCATACCTCTGTTTTTTTTCAGTTTATTCCTTATCAGACTCAAATTAGTTTGGTGTTTTGTTGTTGGTTTTTTGTTTGTTTGTTTGTTTTCTTTTTTTTTTTTTTCTGTCAACTATCAGCGCATTGCACGAAATGTGTAACTTTCCGTTCAGCAATTTCAATGAACTTTGTACTGAATCAGTCTTGATTTGGTATCTTCAAGTACTGCCATTTTATTTTGTGAGAATGACAAATTTAGCTTCTCCAAGCTTCTCCTATCGCCTGTATCCCCAGACTTATTGATTTCCTGAGCAATATTTTATTTCTAAGTAGATTTCTTCTTATAATTCTAACTCTTGCAGGCAGCTGCCAAATAAACTGATTCACCATGGAATACTCAGTGCTAGCATAAACTCTTCTGGTCCCACAGTTTTGGACAGAATTGTTCCAAGGACCTAAAAATCACAAATGCTGTAAAATAGAGGGTTTCATGGCTATTTTATTTTCTCCTTCACAGAGCTAATGTGTTCTGTTTTGTTTTGCTTTTTAAATCTTGTCAGAAAGCTTAGTTCATATCTAAAACTCATATAGATCAAATCAAGAGCTAGAACCACTGAGATAAATGATTACTTGCAAGCAGTAGTTCACTTGTTTTGCAGGATCAAGGGCTTCTGAAATCACTAGTGACTTTGCTATTTATTAACAAATGCTCTCTGTTGTATTAGTAAGATGAGGAAACATAGTCAAGCCAAGGGGCATGTGTGTTGAACAAACACACAGCACTCTGTTTCTGTTGTACATACTGTAAGTTAACAAGTACCTAAACACAGCATGAAAGGTGTAGATTGCGTATTGATAGCAGGGAGGGAAAAAGAACCTCCTGCTCTCAAGTCTTAGCCTACCATGGCTCTGTTGAGCCAACATTTGACCTGTAAATATAATCCTTTTCAACTAACAGTTCTTTTGGATTCAAGTAGAGGTATGTCCAGTACAGTTCAGTACAACCTGAGCAGAATATTCATTCATCTTCTGAGGTGGAATATGAAATCCTTACTGGACACTTTCGTATACTTCTTTCTGTAATTTCTATCAAAACTCTGCAGTATCTGGTTTATCTCGTTCATCAGACCTAAGTGTTAAGCCAATAAATTTGTTGGTTTCGGGCTATAGTGCGCCTGGAACCCGCAACTCAGTTTGTTGTGTAATGCCACATGGTGCTATTAGTTCCCTTGTGACCGCTTTAAAAGTATATAGTCTGCATGCTTACCAATAAGAAAAATATTGAGATTATATTGCTTGAAGTTTATGTGAATTCCTTAAGATAAAAATAACTCTCTCTTACTTAGGAAGCCTATGCCAGGTACAGGCTACAGCTAGAGAGAATGGTTGAGTTAGTGACATCTAAAAAAATTGACCTTTGAAATGTTTGATGTCTAGAGCATGTTTAGAGAGAGACATAACATCTATGTCTTTTCACAGACATCTTTCGTTAGCTTTATATTTCAGCAATTCCCCATGGCATTATGAGGGAATATCTGTCCCTTAGTAATCTCCAGGAAATCAGTGACAGCTCTAACAGTCTATATTAAGCTGTTACCCAAAAACATCATTCAGGATTTTGGTCTCTCTGAATTGGTGCTTTACAAACAGAGGCAACTGGATTCCAGTTTATAACTATATTTGTATTGAAAAGGAAGGGTGGCTGCATTTAAACATTCAGGAGAGTTAGCATAGGTTGCTTTATTAAAGGCATGTACCGTTGCTTTGTTACCGCTTTTAACTGACACTGACAATAGTGGAGGAAGAGGGCAGGAGGCAAATAGGCAAGAGGCAAGGTTGCAATTTCTCATTTGCTAATAAGTCTAATGAATGCCCTAAAATGTTATGTATTCAGAAATGAATATAGTATGCCCGTTGAATTAATAATGCCATATTTTCTGGGTAGTGAAATCTCTATATGAAGAGATTTTGTAAAATCTTTTTTCCTACACCTCTGAAATTTGTATGTGAAATTATGCTCTATTGCCCAATTCTAGGTAACATTTTTGTGGGTCTGGCTTATTTCCTCATTATTTGCCTGATAAGGGCTGTCAGAAAGTGCTAGAGTTAGTGACCTTTCATGACAGGCTTTGTGTTGATCTTCAAAGTATCTGATGACTGCACAATAGTATGAAAAGGGAGTAATTTTGAAATAAAATTAAAATAACTGAATATAGCTTTAAGCCCCAAGAAAATCCATTCTCTGGTCCTTTGTTTTTTATAAATCAACTCCTCAAGATGTTATTCATGAAACTGTAATTGATATTGTCATGAGCTGAAGTGGTGTTTACTTTTTTTCCAGATCAGTTAAGTTGATAAAAGGTGATGCAGCCATTTTAGATCCATTGCCTTTTTGGTTCATTAATTACAGAGGTGAGCAAATATGATGCACTGGCAGGACAGAATAAGCTCTTACAAAGGCAGATTCTCCCTGCATGTAAAAGTGGGGCAGTCTGCCATCTTACAAAGAGAGGAAAAAAAGGAAGAGACAGCTCTGTTAAAACAAAAAAAAACAATGCAACCCAAAGCAATGAAGGGTTCCATGTGCCAGTGGAACCTTCATTTCAATGGGCAGACATGGAAGTTTCTAAGAATAACAGCTTGTATGTACGTTAACAGTTTCGAACTTGAAAGTGGCCAAGATCTTGGTTCAAATCAAATCATAGTGGCTTGCAAGCTCCTTTTGCATTTTTTTCACCCATAAATTTTCTTTGGTATTAGATTTTTTTATTGAGTGACATTCTACGTGAGTTAGATAATTAAATAGTAAGTTATTTCATAGCAGGAAGAATTTAATTTACTAATCACATCACCAGTTCTACATTTCAAGCCCTAAATTGTCTCATTGGATACATGGAACTACCTCCTACTGAGTGATAACCTTCCAGACACCTCAAAGGCACACGGAACACATTATAGAAATAGATCTAAAAATATAACTAACAAAAATGTAAGTATCCAGAATATTTGTCTCATTTACAAATTGTTACTTGTATGTAAGCCATTGCTTATATCATGCTACAGGCAAAATAGAGCTTGCTGCAAGCCATTTTTTTAAAATCAGTAATTAGTTCTTCCTCAGAAAAACACTCTGTTTCTTTCGCTCAGAACTCATATTAAAAAGTATAAGGGGCTTTAGTAGTGATTTGTGAGGCATAATATTTTTGTCTATCTTACTCAGGCCCTGCTGTTGACTTTCACAGACTAATCTCTTCATAAGAACTTCATACCTCCTCCTATCACAAGAAGGTTCTCTGTGACTGTGAAGTGCAGTACAAGTCATGATACCCAGCACAAAAAATAAGATAATATCAGAACTAACAGTATTAAATACAGAGTACATTTTCCTTTTTATGTTACATAGTCTATGGTGAAATAATGGTCATTGACAATGCTTTTTTGGACTCCCTCTCTGTAATATGGAATGACAGTCTGAAAGACCAATGGAAAAAAACATTAATTATTGATACTTGCTTCACAGAACTTTCTGTATTTAATTTCCTGCCTTAATATATTCACACCTCAATGTGCATTGGTCCCTCAATACCCTTACTAAAAGGGGCTCATGCAAATAGAAAGAGATCTCATGGCTTTAATAGCATCGTGGATTCATTTTGCTCAGATGAGTTTTCATAGTCATGGTGTGAAGTATAAGATGCAAGGATGTGCAAGCCCCTAGTGATTTCAGTTCTTGTGACTTTTTTTCCTCCTTTCTATTTCTGTGCTTTTAGAAAAGGAAATCCAGCATGTGACTTTACACAATCTATAGTATGGGCTATAGCTTCCCTTAAGCATTCATCTTTTAGCATGATATAGGTTTATGCACTCATATACAGTATTGTATACCAGTATTTTATTTCCTCTGTTATCTTGTATTAAAGAAATATGATGTGTTAGGCGCGTGTTCTTTTGACAACTTCAGCCCAGGGTCTCATTTTAATGAGTAATATCAACAAAGTCCATTTTTTAGGTCTCTGAGGAACTCTTTTTTTGAATCTTCCCTTTAAGTAGTTATTTGCCTCAACTCATATGTATAAGTTTTTTCAGGGATTGTGACTGGTAAGGAAAGATGCTCTTTGGCTTCCTTGTCCCACATCAATTTGATTAAATACTATTCATGTTTGCTTTTAGAGTCCCTAAAAGTCTGTGAGGATGTCCACTTTGATTTTGATTTATGTAGCATTTGGGAAGCTGAGCTATGAGTATCCAGAGTTGAAGATTTTTTAAATGATAAAGTATTTCCATCACACTTGCTGTATTCACATGAGAGAACTTCAGCTTCAGAAATAAAGCCTGTTTAAAAGGTACATACAACTTGTAACTCAAATCAAAACAGCAGAAGGTCTAAAAATAGATATTTTGTCAGTTAATTTTAGTCACAAGTTAAGTTCACTTGAATCATGATTCATTAGGAAAAAGCTGTTTACCTTGCAAAATAGAGATGGTAATTAACTAATGCAAAGGGGTTAGTAAATCATAAATGCACTTACAGTGTTTACAAAGCCTATCTTTTATCTGCTGCGTAACTGTAGAATGCACTTATTTGTATCAGCCTACTTGGCTTACCTCTGATGTTGTCTCCATGAATAGTTTTTATTTCTCATGATTGTAACTTAAGACTACCATCAGACAATGTCTCAGCTCTTATTTCTCTTCAGCCATCCCACGCTGGTTTTGTTCCCAGTGAGGCTGTATTTCCCACAACAGTTCCCTGCAGGAGTTCAGGACACCTTGTGAGTTTGCCAACCAAGGCAGCAAGATGACAGGTGTAAAATGTCTGCATGGAAACTAGGAAATCGAGTGCTTAACTTTAATCTTACATTTTAGTTCCTAGTGCACAAATATTTTTAACTGATGTCAGTGTTATATGTAGGCAACTTTTATGTAGGATTTTTGTTGTCTGTGCTGTGGCGTTGCATTTGATATTTTGATCTTCTTTCCACTAGATCATTTTGCAAGCATTGTTATTTCTATTACTTTATGTCTATACCGAGAAATAAATATTTTATAATGAGGATAATTTTCCAGAGTAAGGTATGCAGCTGACAAGTGGCTATTATACTTTTCATACATGTGGTGGGTACCCAATAGGTCTTAGTGTTTAGTCTGCTTGTGAATATGCTAAATAATTAATGGATTAAAAGTCAGTCTATGGTAGTACAGCTCATTATAATCTCTCTCAGGTATGCATTTCTCCTTTATAAACACCTGTATTGTGAAAGAGTACGCAGCTACAACAGAGGGAGGTAAGAGATGCCACCTTCTGAATAGGCCTTAAATTTTAATGACTTAGAGGTCATCAAGGTGCAGGCACGCAGGTGGTTGTTGTGAAAACTACATTACGTCAATGTCCTGAAATACAAAAAGACCTTCTATAGCTTTTGTATTTACTTTTAAAAATGCTTTTCATTATATTTCCCTGACTATATGAGGGGCAATAAATGCAGTCTAAATTATTTGTTAAGGAAGGTGTTATTGCTCGTAAGTTACCAATTTAAGGTCAACAGTATGACACAGAAGTCTTAGCTAAAATGTGTAGCTAAGACGTTGTGTGGACTGCATGGAATGGTGCAGGTATGGCAGCTGGGATTGTGAGTGTCTACAAAGCCTGTTCAATATTATAGAAGTTGTTATTATAAAAATATATGTTTTCCTGTTGGAGGGATCCACTCATTATATGTTTCAAGGTGGATCACAATTTACCTTCCCAGTCAAACTTACCAGCTATGGCTGTTGCTAGAGGTGTCAAGCTGTCCTAGTAGGATTTGTATCAGGAGCTGAGAGAAAAGAACATAAATTACAGGAATTTGTTCAATTTTTTTTGTAGAACTAAAGCTATACAACTGAATGGAGCTCATTTAGGGAAGGCAGTGACCCAGCAGTTACCAGATACTCTTTTAAGGTGCTAGAAACTACATTGAAACTTGCAGATCTTTTCTGAGTATGCTTCTACTAATTTATTTTCCTAGTGCTAGAATTGTTTCTGCTTTAGTGAGAAGGAGCAATGATTCACTGAGATCTACCCTTTAGCATCCCAGAAAGGTGATTTGCTCCACTTAAGTAGGTTCATATGACAAGGAAATACCCATAGCATCATGTTAACAAAAGGTAGTGTATCTAGTGATGAGAACTAATTATTTTATAAACAGATGGTAACTTGTCCCTACTCCCTTTGAACTCAATGAAGTCTTTAGCAGGAACTTAACTGAGTGAGCAGCGAGACTTCAAAAAGCTGTTAAAAAAAAATATCCACAGTTACATCTGGGTGACATTAAAGAGCAGATGGAGGTCACAGTATTTGCAGGTGTACTGGAAGCTGAGTGGAGGAGGTTAATAAACATGAAAGACCTGATTTGAAGTATCAGAAGAAGAAAGTTTATCTCAAAGTAAGGCTACTGTTGGGAAGGATGAGAGTGTCTCCTGTGTCAGTCTATTTTTCTTCTATTTTTTTAGGGATTACCCCCCATAAGTATGAAAATTGTTCTCCCCAGCGGAATTTGTTTAGAACATACTATACAAAAATGACTGAATAAGATACTAACAACACATTAAATCTGTATGCCATTAATCCATACATGTGTGTTGCTGTATGTACATGTTCTAAAATTAGAAATTACTTGCACCTGAACCTTGTTTATAAATATTTATGAAACAGACTTAGTTTTTACCAGCCTGAGGATGTTTACAAACAAATGAGGCAATATCGAGATAATAAGTTGTGTTGTTTAGTGGAAAGAAATAGTCTTGACATTATGTCTGTGCTATTAATAAATTGGATAACAAACTCTTAAGAATTAGAATGCTTTGGGAATATATGAAGTATAGTCTTTTCTATTTAAAACCAACAATATTAATGCACTTGATAAGAAAATAGAGCAAAACTGGGAATAACTTGAAGCTAACAGGAGAGGGATATAAATCTTATCCCCGTGCCTTATGGTAACTGCTGTGTCATAATAATGACATTAATAATTATAATAACAACAATAATGCAAATTAAACTTCAGTGTTTAGCTCATTTTATATTTTTACACTCTATCTTCCAAATGCTGAATTAGTTTTCTTCCCAAACTCCCAGCATTTTTCTGTTGGAATAAATGGTATGGAGCTCATTGTTCAGCTGAGTCCCTTCTTTTCCCCAGCATGTATTTAACAAAGTACTTAACACCTTGCTTGACACAAAAGTCAAAAGTGAAACCCACACACCTTGATATTCAACTGAAAATGAGAAGGATTCTCTCATAGAAAGGCTTTATATCAAAAGAATAAGGATTGTGCTTATTTCGTATCAATAAATAGTATTTATTACTATAACTAATTGGAGGGTGCACTCAAGAGAAATATTTGTGGAATAATAAACCCTTGAGAAAGATGATCATTTCCAAGGACAGGATGTTCAGGAAAGCAGAGTTCCTTCAAGTTGTCCCATCTATTTGTCTCCTTCAAGATTTTCCATCTGAGGGTGCAGACAGTACAAGGAAGGCCCTATGTACTATTTAATTTCCTGTTTCTATGTCTCTGTGTTTATTTCTTTATGGCAAGAGAAATATTTAGGCTAAGGACGTGTTGACAAGAGCAAGAAGAGACAAAAGGGGCTAAAGAAAATCAAGTGTTTACCACTGGGAAATTTTAGTGATCTCATAAAGTTATCAAGGATAAACCTCTTTTGAGATTGCAACATATGAAGGGAAAAGACGTTGCTCACATGCATATTTGATCTTCAGCAGAAAACAAAACAAAACAAAACCAACCCACAACACAAAAAGAAACTAAAGAACAGAAACCTTTAATACCAGTACTAGCTGTTGTTTGTTTTGTGTGTGGCTCCAACAGTTAGTTAAAATGCCTGAAGGGAAATTTCCCTAAAATATAACACAACCAGAAGCACTTGCAGTGCTGCAGGCAGCTTCTCCAAAAACAAGACAACATTTGTTAGTCAACTGGAATACAACATGTGAAGCCTCTAGGGCAGTGTCGTTTAGCCAGTTGTGAGGAGCCATAGATTTCAGTGGCGTTGACATACCTGCTAAGCGCAGAACAGGGCAGCTCTGGTAGAAAGATCCAGCAATATATACAAACTGACTGTTTCTTTCCCTTGTTCTGTGCCCTGAAAACACGGTCCATGTTCAGGTGACAAAATATTGTCAGATTTCTAAAGAAGGCATAATTTTTAACCTGGTGCAATGTGATCTGAAAATAGTGTCCACAAAAAACATCTTTGAAATACAGTCCAGCTAAGCACCAATTTTAAGCCAGACAACTACAGTTTGTGAGGCCTAGACACCCTACTTGCATAGAGAAAAGATGCATTAAAAAAAATCCTTCCTTAAAGTAGCCATCATTTAAGAGGCAGCAGGCAGCTTGCAATTGAAACATCCTGAAAGTTTCTGAACTGTGGTCTCATACCCCTCTGTGTCTCCTTCAGAAAATTGCTATAGGATGTACTGTGGACATGCTGTTTAAACTGAGATACTACCTTTGAATGAAGATCAGAGAGGACTGTATTTCCATGTGTCAGTATAGGAGGGTGAAGCTGTATCAATATTGTGTTCTCTCTTTCTATTTGAATATAATTAATGTCAACCAATAGAGTACATCTACATGCAGAAGCCCAGTGAGTGTACTGCCTAACAATTTTTGTTTGAAAGTGTTATCAGACTGTACTGTTTACATCTGCTTTGATGTGTAATTGTACGGTGCAAACACCTTTTAATCCAAGCTTGACATACAATTAGCAATAAGATTTAATTTTGAGTAGTGTTTTCTACAAAGCTGTTCACAGACAAGGTTTGTATCTTTTCTTTCTGCAGAAAGTTAAACAGAGGTGCAATGAGAAAAGGGCAGTATTAATTGCAAGTAATAACATCTTCTAAGGTCTATACTAAATGTGGAAGGGGAGGAAGGCTGATGAGAAAGTGTTCTACTCTGGTCACATCACTTCACTTCTCAGCTACATGATTCAGGATTACTACCAGTAGTACTGTTCTTTGTACATTCTAGGATACATCACGTTGTTATCCAGTGGAATCGTGGAGAAACTCCATCGTGACTAGATTAATGAATCCCTCTTGTAAACTGTTTATCCTAAACTTACCATCTCCTTTTTTATGTACCATGTTCTAAAATTGCTGTTTCTGAGGCACTGTTGCAGAATCCTGGCTACATCTAAGTTGCTTCTGTATTCAAATCAAGCATGCTTTGGGTTTTGTATCTGAATTCCTTCCAAACTTACAGTTAAAACCAGGACGGCTCCCTTTCTCATTGGCATTAAGCTGAACCACATGGCCAGCTCTAGTATACTTGCTATTCTGCTAATTGATGTGGACAAGAACAAATTCCTGCACAAGCACATTGACTGCAATGTGATTTCCTCAAGAAATTGCTTACTAACAGTATAAAAATGAGCACAGCCTGGAAGTGTGCTATTAAAACTGCCAAATGGAAGTACACTCCTGACTTTCAAGCATTCCATACACTCTGCCCTAAAGGCATGCTTCTTATAATTCAAGCGACCAACATTAAATGCTGTCAACGAGACTTTTTGTAACCAGTAATTATTTCTGACTTGACTTTAGGCAGCTTTGTACTGGCTTGTTAACTCTGCTAGTTCTATCATTATGTATTTCAGGATATTTTAGCTTTTGTATATTTGCTTTTCAATTACTGTTTTAGATGCAAAGCTGTCACCATAGTAGGCCTATGAAGTAGGAAGCATTGAGCATGAAGTTTAGCTGTTGGGTTTTTTTGTTGTTACTGTTTTTTTTCTTAGCTGATCTTAGCTGTGTTTGCTTATAATACAAGAAATTATGGTTCTAGTCACCCAATTTCAATTCAGAATTCTGAACCACTTTTCTTATGCCTTGAGAGTGATGGGAGATCTAGAAAACATCACAAGCAAAGAAAGATTTAATTAAGGGATTGCTTTGAAAAACTGTGAACAGAAATTATAATGGTTTTCTAATACATAAAACTCTCAAAGAACATAAAACTGTTCTTTTTCTTTGTCTGTCTTTGATAGGACCAGAAATAACGGTCTTAAATTTCAGCAAGGAACACTCAGATTAGAAGTTAGAAAAGCTGTTTGATAACATAGGTAGTGAAAAGTGTTGGAAAGATTATTAGTCTGCATCTTCACAATTTTAGGAACTGTCTGAACAAATGTCTAGCTGCTAATGCTCTTGGAATAACTGATTATATTACAGGACAGGAGAATGAATTAGATGACCCTTTTGGCTGGAGTCAGAAGACTAATCTTGATCCCATTCGAATTTGTTATTCTGAATTGTGTCTTTTGCAAAGCCGTGGAAGTAAATTTCCTCCTCTCCCCAGTCACGTGCATCTGAAATGCTAGTAATAGCTATTACTGGGTGTATCAAGGCATTTTGGGAGAAGACTAAATGTTTCTAATTTTAGGAACATATAATATGATCTAGTTAGAATTTCCCTTATTTCTTAAGTATTCCCCAAAGATATTCTTCAAAGGTATTCCCCTTGTAAAAGCCCTTTCCAGCACAGCATTCTGTCTCTGAATCGTTGAAGTGCTAATTTTCAAACAATAATTAGAGTTCAGTAAAGGAATAATCACTGCTGCAGGGTGTGGGAGCTCTGCATAAAAATTCTCATAAAGGGGCATTCTAATTCATCATATCCTCAACAGTGTAACTGTTGATGGCACACAGCTCAAATGGTGCTGGAGTGACCTCTCAGTGGTCATCTGTTCTGTGAAAAGAGGATGATTTTACAATGAGTGGAGGAAAGAAAGATGGGAACAAAGCTGTGGAATTCTGCTATATTGTGGACATGTGTGGTTATGTTATGGTTCTATCCCAAGGTACTGGGACACTAGGTATCTCTGTAATTTCTTTGCTAAATAAACGGAAGTGTCCCATAGAACAATTTTATTAAAAACAGGCCCAAGAGACACCTGCTTAAAACCGTAGCACATCACATAATAGAAACACACATGGAGAGATGGATTTTAGATAGGTAATGAAACTTTTCCTTTCCTAAGTGTTTCTTTCTTCTGAAGCATGACTCTCTTTAACTTCAGGGGCATCAGGATTTGTCCTTATGATTCAAGAGTCAAGTCGCATCCATTTAAAGGCTGCAGAACTATGAAAATATTATTTGACAAACCTAGAAGAATTTTAGTCTTTGTTAATATTGACTTTAATAATCCATTCTCATGATAACATAGAAATGTGATTCTTTGCTGTACTGTTCCTTACTGTTCAAACACGCTCACTGTTTGTCTTATTCAACTGGAGCCTTACGGCAATCATACTCTTGAACCTTTGATATTGATCTCTATTCAGTCTTAGGGGATACTGTGATGGTATCATGCATCTGACCTAGTTTACTACTTGAGATTAATACCAACTGTTGTATACAATGAGACATAATTTGTTTTTCTTGGGCTCCTTTGCCTCATGCCTAAAATACTGGTTTTTATGAAGCCTATGGGCAAATTTATTATAAGAAAAACACTGAAAAAATCAAACAATGTTGTCAAAAGCTAAACCCTGATCTGGCTCCTTTAAAATTGGTCCACTTATGCTAATTTGTAACAGCTGAGCTTCTAGGGCTTTTATAAAGTCATCTACAGCTGCCTTGTGGAACAGAGATTGCTGACTAAAATTTAATGGGTTTCTACTCGTCGTCCAAAAAAGAAAAAACCATTCTGACAGAGGCTGTAAGGAGACTTCCAGGTAATACTATGGAGTGTGTAATAAGAGTTGAAATTTTGTTCTGTAAGCCTCAGCTGTGTATTTCAGATATTCCTTATTGAAGATCCTGTGTATCAGCTTTTTATTTGTTCTTTTAGCTGGCTTGGTGTCACTTGAATATCTCTGTAGTGCTGTTTAACCTCGGCCACATAACTGTCTTATACCAGGGAAGCATTTGATGCTATCATAGCTTTAAATCAAGGCATGATGCAGTTAAATTGCTCTGTGTATTTTTTAAGTTCATCTTGGTATGGTTTAGGTAATCGATATTTTAAAAAACCAAACCAACCAACCAAACAAACAAAAAAAAAAATCTAAGAAAAACCCCAATCAAAAACCCTGCAATTTCCCCCAAAAATAAAAGAATATATAGCAGATATAGCTACACATAATTTTGGAAATTATATATTTGCATGAACACAGGATATGTGATACAAGTGGGGCAACTTATATGATAGCCTAAAAGTGGTGGTTTTGACAGGTATATGTTGGGATTTTAGGATATTGGCCATTTGGTCCAAGAGTTAAAATAGTTTTAAAAGGTATTGGAAGATTTACTCTTGAACCAGTGACTGGCTAGAGCATAGTGATGTACTATGGATATGGTGTTTTTTTGAGTTGAATACATGTTTATGCATGATCTCAAAGTACAATTTATTCTAATTTTAGCAAAATATTTTTCTCATTCTTATTAGTGCAGCAGAATTCAACAATAAAAGGGTAATTTTCACGCTCAGCACTTAACCTGTTTATAAACTAGGAACTATTGACAGAACATGTGTGTGCTCTGGTATGTCTGTCTATTTGAAGCAGTGATTGCCCCTTGGTTTTACAATGACATTTTTCTCTCCTTCTCAGGATTTCCCACTAGCTTACATGGACTGTTATAAGTTATTTGCACTGGAAATGTAGAGTCAGGGTAATTGGGTTAGATAGACTTACTAATGCTATAAATAAATTATTTTTGGTTCACAGGAAACTTTCTGCACTGCTATTTTTATTTTTTAATCCCACATTTTTCTACACCTCATGCTATGACCACATCAGGTTGAGAGGCATGAAAGTAAAAGCTGTTATGGTCAAGAAGTACAAAAAGTCCTTTATATCCCTAGGGTTTGAGATATTTGGTGGCAGAAGAAGCTGTACATTTCTGTTTGGATCAGGTGATAAGAAAATACAATGAGCATATTCCGCCAAATATCCCTAAGAGAAACAGATTTTGAATTCTGAAAACACAAAATAAGGTTCAGTCTTGTTTGTTAAATACAGCCTATTAAAATATATCTTCTGTCAAGACTACTTTGCCCTGAAACTTTTGTGCCTGGAGTGACTTGGCTTGGTCTCTGTCTGATTGCACTGCCTTTGTAATTTGATGCATGCACCCCAAGACACAGCCTGGTCACACTGCAGCCCCACAGCCATTGTATACATTTAGGGAAATAAATGTAGAAGCTGTCTGAGTAAGCAAATACATATTTTTAGACACAATTAACAGTGGGCAATATTAGACTAGTTCCTGCAGGCCATCAAAAGAATACAGTCATGCTGCTTCGTTTGCAGAGAATGAATACACAGAGCTATTATGTATTGTAATTCAGGCAAAATAACGTATATTTAGGGTGACAATAGACCTTATGTTTTCTACTAGATTTCAGTGAATACTGAAGAGGTTGCTTTTACTGTTTCAAAGTGTTTTCACTGAAGGCTAGGAGTTGGCGTGTTGTAGGAACGCTGGGAAGTACGTTACAGAGTCTCTGAATACTATTCATAGGGTTGTGTAAGCCTTTTATGTTGGTTGCTCAAATTTTGGGCTGAGGCAGAAGAATTAAGATGCTCAGAAAATGGAGAAAAGAGATTTAGGGAGTAACAGTACAACATGCAGGGTCACGTGTATGTTAAGGTTAGGAAAATATAGAAATTTGAATAGAGGGGATTGATCCTTCTTTCTGAATGCTGAACACTTGGATTTAAAATTATTAGAAGATATATTGCTGTACGTGGTTTGTTTTGGTCTACAGAGATTGCTTAAACCTACTTAGTCTTCGGTCCAGTGACATGATTGTTGGCCAACTCACTCAAGTGCTGTAAGAAAATGTAATGTTTGAGCAGCAATAGTGTGAAGAACAGCAGAGGAAAGAGATGAGAACATTAAAGCGGAGAGGTGAGGAAAAGATCTGAAATCAGACAGGAAAAGTTCATGTTACGTCAGGGACTGAAAGAAAAGAGAAGCACTAAAAATGCATCAGAATAGGAAAAAGGAGGAAGAAGATGCAGAGTATAGAAAAAGGAACAGAAAAAATACAATGAAGAGTAAGTGGGGAAAAATAACAAAGGAAAAATGATAGGGCTAGGAAAAAATAACACTTCGTATAAAGATGTGAATACACTCATGACTAGGTGGACAAAAAGTGGTAAAGCATGGTGCTGGTATTTATCAGGAAAACAGATGACATTTTCTAGTTTGAGGTTCAAGATGAAGTATATATGAAAATAGTGATTTTATTTTAAAGCTAGAAATCCCAAACATTTTACTTGTTTAGACTACTGCACACAGAAGTAGAACACTCGTAAGATATTCCACATTTCCTTTTTGTATACAATCATGACACAAAGCAAAGCTTTCTTATGTAGAATTGTGGAAAATGTCTTGCACGTCGCGCAGTAAAGCAATGGGAAGAGGATAAGTTGATGGTACTGGAAATAGAAACAAGAGTTTATTGTTGGACAGGCCAGGTTACTAATGGCCATCTGACCGCTGTACAATGCCTGTGAAATTGGGTGGTGGGTTCGGTCCTGTTTCTAGTAGGACTCTGGCTGCGTCACAGGACAACTGATACAAGTTGCACTGTTGAATAACAGCAGTAAGCAGGAGAGATGCCAATATTGAAGAAATATTAGCACTGGAAAGGTACTGGTAAGGAGAGCTGTTCCACACCAGAGGAAGAATAAATTGTTTCAAGAGCTTTATTTTCAGATAACCTAAGTGCATGTAGTAGGTTTATTTATTCGCTTGCAACCACACACGTGTGCATGGATGCAGGAGGGCACACTCAAGGAAACTATACAAAACTTCTGCCAACAATAAGAAAGGAATTAAAAACTGCCATGCATGATAGGAAATATCTTAAAAAGTAATTGTGAAACAAATTGTTATTTTCAAGGATTTAACAGTTATATTATTTTTTAATAAATATTTATGCTGTTGTGAAAAACTTCATTCCCTAAATGTGTACCATGCCTTCCATGGGTGCTGTAATTCGCATTTGATAGCACTTACATGAGTGATTATAGTTACGATAATGCCATTACTCCCAGGAGTAAGTGCTGTTCCCTATGGTTCAAGGAATATGGCCCTAAATGGAAATTAGGGAAGAAAGTCTGGGAAAAATATAGGGAGTCTTAAGTTTCACAGTTCTACTGGCAAGCAAATTTGGGGACAATGAAGAAAGAAAAACAAACAAACAAAAAAAACCCCACAGAACCCCAAAACTGAATGGCAAAACAACTTTCTGCAGTGCCTCTGCTTCTTCAGAGGTGTCTGTTGCAGATACTGACTTATATCATCTCTTTAGGTTTGTGGGACGTGATCACATTTCACGATAAAACTGGTATTGGTACTTACGTTAAATGAAATAAAAACCAGAGCTGTCATGTTGTGGTCATGTGTACTTTCTACATTTAGACTATACATGGTCAGGCTGCAGTCAGGCTAAAAATTATTCTTCAGACTTGCACAGAAGTGTTCAGTGTATAGGGAACATAAACTATCGTCAAAAGCTGCAATTAGCCTTTTTTGGAAGCAGAATAACAGACTGGGTGGATTATTGTCTCTTTCTGATATAGCAGTTCTTCTGGTTTTGTATTCAACAGGATTTCGTTTGTTCCAAACAAATATTAAAATGTCATTTTTCTTGCCTAGAGTTTGCTTTTTCCTTCACAGCTTGTGTGATAAACGCTTGTGGTTGGAAAATAGCAAGTAACTTGTGAAGAGTTTTCCATGAGAAAAGATGAATGCTATGTTTATCTTGTCTTTGCCAGTGCCTTAGTGAACAGCTTTTTGTCCTTTCCAGAAACCTTTCAGTAAGTGGAGTGTCAATGATTTCACTGTTGGCAATGTCTTATTAATGTCATCCAATGTATCTTAGGCACAACAGATAGAGCAGTTGTCACTTGCACAGGGTGAGTTTGCCACATTGTGAGCCAGGACAAGTTGAAAAATTATCAGATGATGTCTCCAAGGCAGTGATCTAACTGCCCTCTCTGTCCCTCTTCTCCAAAACGTTCCCCCTGGCAAAGCCACCCTGCCTTGGCTTCACCTATACAGCCTTCAAGTGAGTTTACTTCCATTTATGTACAATTTCTGACAGCTTATAAAATGGACATTCCTCTGTAAAGATCTTTCTACCTCTCTGTTAGGATTTCAGTTTGGATCAAGAGTGTGCTTTTGAATTAAATCTCATGATTTTTCCTGCTCCCAGTGCTTTGGTTCACATTGTGGAGTGGTTTCAGTGTGCATGAACTGGATTCCTCTGAAATGAAATTAAACTGGAGGAAACATTCAGGAACAAAATTAATGCATCCCAACTGCAGGTGATAATTCATCTAGGTGACCAGACCACAGCTGGTTGAAGTAAAACCCTTTTAAAACATGTATAATGTGGGCACTGGGCCCTCAGCACCAACTGCTGCTCTCTGCACATTTGTTTTTATTAAACCTCATTACTTGCTAGTTTAGATGTAATCAATTCAATAGGAACAATTTTAAATATGGAAAAAATACCAAAAGATGATCCACATGAAGCTGAGGATCTGATCCTCAACTGAATGAGAAACAGAAAAGATTATTTTTGAAAAAAGTATCTATACTTCTGAGACAGATGGCTGCTCTGCAGGTTAAGTTCTTGTGGATACTTGATCTGCTTTTACATCTGCTCTTGTGTGTGTTGAGTGTGGAATTCTCTATTGTAAAAGTATTTCTTAGCAGTTGAAGGCAGGATCAGATTCTGAATCTGAAGGATCCATGACAACATAAATAGCTAATCTAAATTTCTTCTATTGCCATCTTGATACTTTAATTCTGTTTTAATATACTGTATGGAATAGGTCCAAAATCTTCTGAAATCAATAAAGAACTGCCACTTACTTGGCCCTGGTATAATATGCAAGAGTATTTGGATTCAATTAAAACAAAACAAAAAACCAAACAAGAAAACAAAACCACAGAAATAAAAGAAAGCCATTGTATGAATAGAAGTGGCTAGTACAGTGTTTAGCGGGAGTCTCTGGTTGTGAGTTATTGACTTTCTCTTCAGATGGACTCACTGGCACTTGCTAGTCGGTCCAACCTTTTGGTCAGTTGCAGTTGAATTACTTTTCACCAGTTGCTGGTTTTCAACTTGTTACCCATTTTCTCCTGTGGGAGAGGCAGGTTGCATAATGCCATCTGCACTGTACGTGCTGGTTGTCATGTGTGTTTATTTCTACATTGAAGCTTATAATTTTTCCTTGTTCATTTGTGAATGCTTAATATTTAAATACTAAATCTATATTGATTTACAGGGAACTTTTTAGACTTTAGATGCAAGGAATTGCAATTTTTCAGAAGTAGCTGCCTGACTGGTGGCAAGAACTAAGTTTCGGAATTACTTTGCCCTTTGAAAATTCACTTTCATTGAAACCATAGTGGATTTTATTAATATTGGGTTAAGAAATCAAGTGCTGTCCATTAAAGTCCTGGATTTTGATTTTTATAAGTGCTGGACATTAACAGACAGATTGTTAGAGAATTGCAAGCTCTCAGCATCTTTGAAACCAAATAATTAGATTTTTACTTCGTTATTAAGTTTAAATAGCTCAATACTCTTGAAAAATCAATATATAGACAATGAAAAACATAAGATATGAGAAGTTTCTGTCTGAGAGGGATTTTTGCTTGATTATGTAATACGCAGCTGTGTAGATGGTATTAAAATAAGACAGGACATAGGTGAATCAAACAGATCGAAAAAAAATTTCAGCTGCCAAATTTCTGTGGGAAATGTGAACTAATGTATTAAGCCATTCTAGAAAAGCTTTTCTCCCTAACATTCTGTGATTCTGTGATTACTAGGAAGATCTTGACTGCATTGTGCAAAATACAATTGTTATGTGTACTATGCCATACTTTCCAGTCTAATTTATTCATTCATTCCTTATTTTGTAAGTTATCTGTCAGACACCTAAGCTACGAAATAAATATGTTCAAGACAAGAGAAAATCTGTTGTAGAGCTGCAGTGTTATCTTGCATCTATTTAATGTCCATGTAGAGAATGATACAGGAAGCTCTTTATGAGCAGGGATCAGAATAGTGCCAGAGTTAGTGGTCTCAGGGTTTTAGATAAAAAACGTTCTTATTTTCAGCGGAAGATGACCTGCAAAATATCCCTTACACAAAGTAAATACAACTAACAGCTTTTGAGCTTTTACTGTCCTCCAAATAAATCAATATCGTGTGTGTATAAACATAAAAATCGTATTACAGATTAGTGTTAGTTCAAAGATTCTTGCTTGAAAACTCATTATTTGCTTTTAATATTGTGATAAATGCAAATTGTTCAAAATTTCTATGAAAGCGAGTATAAAGTGTGTTAGAGTGCACTTGCTGTGATGCTGCATGGTTATGAGTATGAAGCAATAACTTACCATTTCTCAACATATGCTGATTGTATAGAAATAATAATTAAAAAAAATGTAGGTTTTCAAGTCGGTGTTCACAATTAAGACTTCAAGAAATGGTTTCACTGTTCTTTTGCATCTGTTTTGGTCATGGTGAAGAAAAGTTTAGAATGTGACCTATTACTAGAGCATGTTTCTAGTCCTTTTCCTTCTGGTATCCCTTTATATGATTTCACACACTGTGATGGGGAAAAACAAAAAACTTTTTCTGTGTTCTTTCCAAAGTTTATGTTGGTTACTTGTGGTCTCATAGTGTTCCAGATCTGGGTTTTGGGAATTTATTGTGTGGATTCCCTCATTTCTGTTGAGTTCTTCCTGAAGGAAGGCAATCAGTTCTGTACAAAACTTTTCCCCTATGGACTTTGCAGTGTGTTATAATAGCAACTGTCAGAGTACAGAATTCAGATTCTCCCCCGTTTCAGGGACTTTAAGTTGTTCAGTGCCTTCTGGCTTGAATACAAGAGAGCATGCATAGGAATCTAGAAGACTAAATAAAGATATTTGAAAAACATCGTGTGCCCTCTTACTGATATAAAGAATAGAAGATGTTACGCAAAGTTTCTCTGAACCTTTCTTTGCAAGCTTAGACTTTGTACTGGATTTGAAATTCATTCTAGGTTTCTCAAAAAGTTTGCCATGACTTTCAGCTTTCAACTGAGCCTAAAGTGATGCAGTCATTTTTACTTGTGCGACGTATTAATACTTCATCGAGGCCTCATCTGGAGGTGCTTTTTTTCCTCTTAAATTGGAAAGTGTACATTTTTCCAGTCACATATCAAAACTAGTGATGAGCATCTACGATCTTTAAGAGTAGGTACTGATTAATGTGTAGAGCATTCTAAAGTACTCTGTAGCATTTTACAAACTTTGCTGTTGTGAGAAAAAATAAAAATACATATTGTTGTATTCTTTTGGGTTGCAACTAGAGTTAGAACTTACGATTTGGCCTGGTTTTTAAGAAATTATTTTAAGGAATTTTAAGGAATTATTTTAAGGAATTATTAAGGATTATTTTTCCAATATGGGCTTGCTGTCCTGAAACCTGGGTTCAAGAATACATGATCCTACCTGCTAAAAAAATTATTTAATGTTGGCCTATTAAATATGAGGAAATAGAGGAAATGGCCTCCAGTTGCACTAGGGAGGTTTAGATTGGATATCAGGAAAAATTTATTCACAGAAAGGGTTGATGGGCATTGGAACAGTCTGCCCAGTGAAGTGGTGGATTCACCATCCCTCGAGGGGTTTAAAAGATGTTTAGATGAGGTTCTTAGGGCCATGGTTTAGAGGTGGACTTTTAGTGTTAGGTTAATCGTTGGACTCCATGGTTTTAAAGGTCTTCTCCTACCAAAATGTTTCTATGATTCTATTACTTCCTTTCTCTTCTAGCTGAAAAAAAGTGCTTGATGTATTGTCAATTGTCTTTGAATATATTGTAAGTAGACTTTTAAAAAAAAAAAAAAAAAATCAGTTTTCCAAGAGAACAAATTAGTTATCATAAAGATTTGGTTAGTTTAGAACATAATCCCACAGAAGAAGACAAATTGTCTGTGCAAACCAGCTGTTCCAACTTTACATACACAAGCTATTGAATACCTTCTAGAAAACTTTTTATTTCATTTAAATATTTTTTTAAAGGCTGATATAAAGAAATCCTGAAAATCCAATCCTAAATGTGAGGCACTGCAAAAAGACAGTTCAAGGGGGGGACATATAACTCTGTATAGAAGGGGCACATCTGTCACAGTTACTTATCTGTAAAATAGGACTGGTTATACCTTTTCTTTCTTGTCCATTTAGCCTGCGGAATCCAAGTTAATCCCACCTAGCTTTCAGGTCTAAAACAGAAGCTTAGTTGAAATTGAGTGTTTAACCACTGCCAGGTCCTGATTCTTTCCATCTGAAATCCTCTGAGGATTTGTCTAGCTGTTCAGGGAATGTAAACATCTGATGAATCCATGTTGATTATGTAAATTGTAAGTCTAAATAGGTGGGACAGGTATCCAGGCTCCCACTTTTAAAGGCATGAATAAAATGACTACAAAATACTTTGCGGTCTAGAGGCTTAAGTGTTACAAACAGCATTTGAATTAGGGAAATAAAAGTGTGAAAGAAGAGTTGGAAACACTTTGAAAAATAGGATAAGACAAGGAATTCACTTCTTGTTTTAAGCCTAGCCACTAATGAGTGAGACCAATAGCTGTACAATCCAGAAAGGAAAGACCTAAAATACTTTCTGTAAAGCAGTGGCAGCACAGCTCATTCAGACATACTCCATTGTGACATTGTACCACAGACTCCACAGCCCTGTTCTGGTGGTTCATTTTTTTGTTGTGATAAGATAACATACCCTCCATAGAGTTGCATTCACATAGATTTATTTTGACTTTGAAAGCAGCCTCCACACATTCTGACTTGATGATATTGCAAAAGCTCTCTCATAATGGTACTTCCTTTCCCCCAAACAATCTGACACTTAACAGAAGTTTGTTATGAGGTTAAACCCAGTATATTTTCCACATCTATAGCAGCTCTCAGTCAGCCAGCTTCCATGTGTGCCATTTCTATGACAGGGAAGAATAATTTATATGCCAAGGGCCTATTTCACCTTGGTAAATTCAAGGACACAGGTAATTACACCACTTGATCCACCAAGAGCCACAGTAGTGGAAAAATATTCTCTCCACAAAGTTGTTCCTTTTATCTCCCTCCCTCTTGTTGTATTTAGAGGGAGGGGCAGCTGTAGTGTATAATCTTTCCCTAGGAATTCGCCGGACAAAAGATGATACAAGGTCATGCATCAAATTTTTCTACATCTGGACAGCTAAAATCTGTTGTTCCAATCTTGCTGTAATGATGCTTACATAACCAGAGTGTCCAGCAGCATTGCATCTCTGTGTCCTTTTCTCCTTCACTTTATCTTTCCATCTGAAAGGTGTTACTAAGTGGCTGGAGCAGGCAGAATTTCAATTACTCGTCGATGGTGGGGAAACTGTGGTCACCCCAGCGCATACAAAAAGCAGTCAGCTTTCAGAGCTATAGTGATTTTTTTTTTCCTTGTGAATGACTCACTGAAAGTGGAGGCTGGCTGTAACAAAAATACATATGGTACCCATGGCTCATTCAGGCAAAAGTGTGAATTAACTTGACTAAAAATGTTGCTTGGAACTATACTGTACTTCTAAGCAACAGTCCTGTGGATTCCATGATACCGTCTTTTGTCATGCAAAACGGACAACAGCAGCTCCTGGGTAGGCAAGGTGACAGAGCAACCTTTTCTCTAAACTAGTTCCAAAAAGCCGGCATCAGCTTTACTGCCCAACATGCTGCTTCTTCTCTCACATTTAAGCTTTAAACCCGTGAAATTCTTCAGCTCTGTTCGGTAGCTAAATATAGCATTCATAAAAATGAAAAAAGCTCCTGTTTCCCAGAATGTAACTTCAGTAACTCAGTAAGTTCTATACAACTACCTTAAGCTTTATTTCTGTATCGGCAGCACTTGTTATTGTTAAAATGGGCAATTTTTTCCATGCCATCATGATTTTTTAAGGAAGAGAAACATTTATCAGATACTTAATGCTGAAATCTCCTGTTATGAACAGTTTTTGTTGCCTTCTGACTATCCTTTGTAATTACTGTGACTACAGAAAGAGTAGAAAACAGTATTGATAATGTTCTACAGTTGTACGACTCCTTTTGTGGTGATCTAAAGACATTGTACAAATGTAGATGTGGTGCACCCTTCAGTTGTAAGAAGGTATCGCTTTATAGAAGAGGAGAATGAGATAAGATTCTTTCACCACGAATGATATTGTGCTCCTTATTTAGGACATTGGGTCATTCAGAAAATTCAAGTATTTCACCCTAAACAGAGATAAGTCATCTTACCTGTTGTTTATTCATGTCATCTCTTGAGATTTCATAGAATAAAGTTGTTAAATCTTTTAAAAGCACTTCAATTCATCTCAGAATACATGAAAATTCATACTTTTAGAATACACAATGGCTGATGCACATATTTTTCACAAATCGTTGGGCACTCTCTATTTCTTAGACTTTAATAACAGTATGTTTAATTTATGTAGCAAACAGTGAAACTGAAATGAGAATGAGAATGTTAATTGGTCTTCTGATAAACAAATGCTGTGTGTCTCTGTATGTAGCTGCCAGGATTCCTCCTTGGACTATGAAGATGAAAATCACAGGACAATCAGTTTCACTGTTATGATGGTATCTCGCTAAAGCATTTCCAGATAAATATCATGGAGAGGAGGATTTCATTGCAGATTTTATCATGTGAAATACTGTTTGGAACTTCCTAAATTTTGCTGTACAGACATGGATAAAATTTAAAAAGTGAAATAAGAAAGGGCAGGTGATTGTCTGAGTCAGTAGTAGTGTTCTGTAGACTAGTTTTCAGTGATAAGAATTTGTTGGTCAGCTAAGTCAGTGTTTGTTAAATATTGCTGGAGTTAATGCTTGCAAAGTTCTCAGTACAAAATGTTGGTTTTCTAAGGAAATACCTGAGGTCATGGTAGATCTGAGTTTCGAGCTTAATAGATTTCAGTCATGTCTCGGAAAGAATTTGATGCTGATTGAGAAGTGGGTATCTACGTATGTAGAAAGCAATAAAAAAAGAGAATTGGATTCCTTGTAGTCCATCCACCGAGTATACTGAAGTAATTGGAAGCAATTGAGCTTGTGCTTATTATCTAGACAGTTTTCCTGGCAATCATTGTCCTCATTTAAACTCTTGGTTGCTACTAAGCTTTCTGAATATGTATATATTTGAGATGTGAATATTTTAAGGTGACCTTTATGCATGAGAGATCTAGCGTATGGCAAAAGAACGTGGGTTTTTTTAATCTGTGTAAAAGCAGGAAGAAAATTAACTCTATCCCAGCCAAAACCAAGACAAGTTACTTTAACTTGGTGTAAAAGTTAACTCATTCACTTCTTTCCTACCAGGGCTGGTGGTATTGCAGTTAGAAGACATTTTTTGCTTGAAAAATTGTGCATATTTTCCTTTAAATATTGAGAGGTGGAAATTGAATGGGTCTCATAAAGCAAGCCTGTAACATGCCAAAATAAAACACAACAAGAAGAGGTACTCTGATGGTACTTTGCACATCACCAGAACCTAATGTAAAATGACAATGGAGAATAATTTTTTACTTCTTCGATGCTGTGAACAGATATAATTACAGTAACGTAGGGAAGCCTTAGAGACACTGAAGAATTTTAATTTCCTGGCTAGGAGATTTATTATAATTTTTTAAATGTTACCAAAAGTTCCATTCATTCATTAGTTTTGTTATTTTCCCTTTGAAGAAATGGATTAAAACGTTTATTTAAAATATTGAGAAGGGAGCTGACATGTTTCCTAATTACCCCTGAAAACAATTTAAAGTTAATGGGTTCTGTGTGATCTTTCTTCGATTTCCTGCTAATTAAATGTGATGCACAGAGTGTTGTGAGTACAACCATTGCAAATGGAATGGCATAATGTGATTTTTTGGAAATGTTTTGATAGCACATTTAGTTTGGTCCATTGACAAAAAAAAAAAAGCTGGGGTTTTATGAATGCATACTAGAAATGCAATTTTTTTCAGAGGAATGCAGACAGAAGAGAGCATGGGAATGACTCGATATTTTTAAAGAACTCTGCTCCACAGCTTCACAAAAAGTAGGTCAGATGTCTGCTCCTTGAGCTCTGTCTCTTTCTGCAAGTGGAAAGTCCTTTGGATTCAACATTTGTTCATCTGTTTGTAATGAGTCTGACAAGCTGTTCTATGACTGCGGGAAGAAAGGCCAAGAGAGAATGTGAAGAAGACAAATTACCATTCATAAAATTGGTGGAGAGGGGATAATACTTTTGGAGCTTGTAAAGCTTTTCTGAAATACACCTTGAATTTTTATTTCCTGCCTGTAGAGCATTACAGGAGTATGAAGTAGTGTACATTGAGCTGAGGGCACCATGGGAATGACAAGATGTAATTCTGAAAGTATTCTCTTGAAGAAATATTCTGTTACTTCTGAATTAACAAAGTAGAGGTTCCTTGAAAAACCTCTGTTTTTGTTGTTTATTTGTTCATTTTTTTCCCCCATCATAGGTCATATTCTTTGTCGTCAAGCTCTTTAGTGCTTTTAAAGTTGGTGCATTTGCTAAAACTCTTATAAGAAAAGCAAGTCATACCTGTGTGCTGCAATAAAAGAAAACAGCACAAACATTTTTGTCTTTAAAGATGTAGCATAGTTTGTACTATGTCATACATACAAAGCATGTGTAACTCAGGTTTAATCTTCAGTGTGAAGACTGGAGATGATAGGAGAAATGTCCTTAATAGGAATGAATATTTTATAAATCTTATACTACCATCTCCCAGCTTACAAACACTAAGATTTGTGTGGACTACTTAACTTTTTACTGAAGAAAGGAAAATTCTTTCAAGGTGATATTCTGACTTGAACAGAAGGAGAGTTGCAAAACCAGAGGTAGATGTAGTGAGGTTTTGCTGGTTATTGTGTGGGGTTCAGGACCGTCCTTCTATTGCCCTGCAAAATGCTGGATCTAGCATTACCTTTAAAAGAAACTGTATATACATATTTGTGAGTGCCACTATCTAAGTACATGCAATCATTATTATTCCACAATGCAAATACTTCTCCTTTTTGAACTAATTTCTGGGTATTTTCTGACATGAACTTCGGAATAGCTCTTCTGTAGTTCCTCTAGAAGTGAAGATTTAAAGTGCAGATCACTTAAAATAATGAACAGTTTTCTTACTTCTTTATCTTGAAGTACCTTGTGGCCGATTTATATATCCACAGGTGAAATGCTTCACTGCCAATTTGATTTTTTTTTTTTTCTTTTTCACTTCTTTGAGCTTTCCCAACTCTGTGTCTTTATGTTTTATTTTAGTCTTAGAGTTTAGGTTTTGTGGACATGCAGATGCAAGTCTCTTCTTTTGTTTGGCAGCTGTTAGGTCACATAGTGTGTCCCCTCATCTTTCTTGCCTTATTGGTCCATCCTGAATGTAGAAGGACAAGATCGATAGCAAAGTCAATAGCAACTCCTCCAACTCACCTGCCTTCTAGATAAACTCTGTGATAAATGGTAGTACAAAGTTTGAAGACAACTCTTCCCTCAAGCAACTCATGGGAAAAAGAAAGGTCACATCTGATCCTTAGGGCACTGAGGCATTGCTCAGTTTAGCTCTTTGGATAAACTGATGTTAATTTTGCAAGACTGATGATCATGTTTTCACAGCTTTTTTCATTTTTGCAAATCACAATCAAAATACTGACAATAGGCAAAGCAAAATGTGATATTACAAGGTTGTAGCTGGGCCTGTTTTAATCCACAAAGCAGATCGGTCTTTTGCTGTTTTTCTTAGAAGCCGTGGGAGAATATTCACAGTATTCAAGACCAAACAGCATGATAACCCCAGGCAAATATTGACCTCTCTCCTCTGGAGTAATGAGCAGAAGTAATCTTTGCAGTCTTGCTCAACAGTTCATTATCATGACTGTGTATCATCTAAAACATTAAAAATATTCTTGCAGTCTAGTTCTGATACAGACCCAGAATTTCTTGAAGCACAGAAGACATTTTGATTCTGAAAATCAATAGCAGTGAGATGGTGATACTTATTTTTTGTAAAAGCATTTCTGTGTGCTGCTCCCATTTTTTAGTTTTAAAAAGGGAACCAGAAAATCTCTTGCTGAAGAACTGCAACTGCATTATAAACGTGCGTATTGGAACTCGCCTCCTCGAGTCTGTGGATTCCTGAATTGTCTTTGTTTTGCTATGACATGGTCCTTTTAACGTCTGGCTCTTCCATGTTGTTCCAGCATGTAATTTGCATGTCTTTTAAATTTACCAAAAACTATGCACCTTTTGTTCCACTGTGCATGAGTTCCAAATGTGCAGTATCCTGTGCTTGACGTGGTCTTAGGTAGGCAGTTTTTTCTGGAATGTATCTGTACATATTTCTTTCTTTTAAGTTCCTACATTCTATGTTCTTTTCTTAAAAATCTTCAATGAATTATAATATGTTGTGTACTATAAAATGTGATGTACAAGATTCTCAGGTAATGGCATCGCTTCATAATAGTCCTCATTTTAGACCTATTCTACCGTGATTGCAGAGCTGGTCCATGTTTTGAGGTGCATTTGCTTAAATCATAGATGTTATAAATATTTTGATTGTAATCACAGATGAGAAAATCTGGCTTCGTGGGAGAAACAATGATAGCAAAAGCTGAACCAGCCTCAGTTGTTATTTGAACCAAGGTGTTTTTGAATGTTTTACAACAAATTGCATAGTGATTAACTTCTCAGTAACAATCTCTTGAAGACCTCAGTCAGGCTGATTTTTCCAAAGCCTCAGACCACTCTTGCTACAGCTTCAGTTTACTCAAGGCATTTAGACAACTCCTTCCATTTTACTCCAGCTTGGTTCTTGGCTCTATCAGGCCTGCAACTGTTCCTCACATTTAAGGTGAAGACCAGTCAGTTCAACCTGATACATAATAGGGACTGCTGAGATTTAACAAAGCTTGAGTACAAATTAAATACACTAGAGAAGAAGAATGTACGTTTAATGCCTTTTATAAGAAATAGAAAGCTGTCCTTACTGATGTCAAAAATACAAATTTTTAGTCTATCAAATTTAACAATAATTAAAGCATTTCATTTCAGCAGTCTTTTATTAGTTATAGAGCACAGGAAGGTAGTGCCATATCCACTAGTTTCCAGTGATGTGTTCTTCTAAGCACTGTTTCCTGTATTTTATGTAAATCATTTTAAACAAGACTCTGACAGTTGTAGATTAGGGTTGTGGCGGGTAACTGTACCTTTTCCAAACACTGTTCTGAATTCTGTGACCTATAAAGAGAAAATAATTTCCTTTTTGCTACATGGAGTCTGGATTGACAGTTCTTAAACTTTATGAAGTCATGCCATATTGAATGTATTTCAGGTCCCACATCCTCTAGTCTCATGATTTGTATGATACCCACATGATTTTCTAAAGTAGGTTCTCATTTCTGTGACTTCAGTGAAAACTTGAAATTGAAACCTAGTGTAGGCTAAAAACTAAAAATGAAAGCAGAAGTTTTTTCTGTATTAAAAATCCCCAAACATGGTTTGGGGTAGAAGAGGCTTGATTTGTGATTCTTCATAGGTGGGATGGCACTCTGTGGATCTCACCACTGTTTCTGAACAGTGAAGTTCAGGAAGTCTGTTATGTGCGTTTGTGAAGCGTCATATTAAAAAACTCTGCTGTTGGGCATTGGAGGGGTAATTCCACCTGCTACAGTGCTGTACTTTGGTGTTAAAAACATGAGATACTCGTATATTTATGTCTTTCAGTGAGATTGTTCTGGCTGAAGTCATGTGAGTGGAATATCATGGTCTGTCTCACAAGAGGCCTGGAAGTATAGGTTCTGAATGAGGAGAGAAATCACAGTTGGACCAGTGTCATTAACATATCTTGGTCTTAGCGATTGTTCGGGAGAGCTGGATGAATGTGCCAAAAACACCCCAAACACCACCACCACAAAAAAAAGAAAAAAGTAAACCAAAACAAAACCCCCCAAAACTGTCGTCTGTCCCCCTCGCCACCAACCAACCAACCAAAAAATAAACAAAATAAAACACCAAATCAAAACCAAACCACAACAACAAAAGACCAAAAAAAAAAAAAACCCCAGGGGAAGTATTTTTGCCTATTTTTATAGACTTAAAAAAACTGCAGTGTTTTTTTTCTAAAACTGGCTTACCAGTAAATGTATGCTCGTAGAGTAGTGGTCATGTGCCTGCTGGTAAACCACATGTGAAACAGTACAGTTTTTATCAAGAATACCATCATGTGGTCTGTTAACAGAGAGCTGGTTGTTGGTTTAA
The DNA here is from genome assembly GCF_964273445.1 of Streptopelia decaocto. Lineage (NCBI taxonomy): Eukaryota > Metazoa > Chordata > Aves > Columbiformes > Columbidae > Streptopelia > Streptopelia decaocto. Next base: position 62,171,558 of record NC_138661.1, read on the forward strand.
GTGTATTTATAAACACGTGTTTGTACTTATAAACACTTGTACTGTCAATCTGGTGACTGCATAGCAGAGGTGTTGTGTGATCTTCTGTAGAAAACAGCCTGAACTTAAGCCAGTGAAAATTTGCTGTAAAACTTGTGGACAAGTTACAAACTGAAAATTATTGACCGACTTTATTTTATGAATAATTATAAATGAGAATATGTTAGAGAAAATGATGATAGTTTGGGAACATTTTTTTAAATAGAGATCAAGTTATTAATAATTCATTGTGAGCTCTTTGACAGTCTAAGAAACAGGATGCTTAACATAGTGACGATATTCAGTATGTGTTGTATATGAAGAAGGAAGATCATATCTAGCTACACATTTCGTGCTTACAGTTAAAACAATTTACTGTTTATAGCGTGAGACTAATAGAATATATCTGATTCATTATAGTCCATTCATATCCCAACAACCTAACCTTTTAGGAAATAACCTCTGTGTGTTACATTCTGTAGAAAGAACATCTCCATTATAATTAACCCTTTAAATTTTTAGAATTCTACATCTGCTCTCTTGTTTGGACAGGATAACGATCCATATATTCTTCCTGTTCATGCTGGGCTGAATTTTTATTTGGAGTCACACAGTTGATTGCAAGTAACGAATGCCAAAAGCATTTTGTATGATTTCAGGTTTCTGCCAATGAAGCTGACCTTGTTTATCTCTCTGGAAATAGCTGCAGGGTATAATTGGATGTTTGCAGACAGTTGAGTCAGAGTACTGGAAAAAACAGTCTAAGCAAAGCACAGCATACTGGAAAGTAAAGTATCCTAGAGGATTACACCATCAATTATATTTACCTTTATTCCAGCATATCATTGACAAAGCTAAATCTTTCACCCATTTGCTTATTTTTACAGGGTTTCAGATACCTCTGTCTTTATAGGCTGAGTGGCTTATTAACTAATAAAGGGAAGGAGCATCACTCAATCACACTGGTCAGTCATGCTTTTCTTATAGAAAAGATATTCCTGAGCTATATGTGAGCTTTTGCTATATTTTAACAATCGTTGTATTCTCACTGCAACAGTCAGGTTTACAAGTCACAAGAAAGTATCTGAATGATTTATCTTCTTTATGTAGAACCGAAGTCTAATAGTAGTCCAGCAAAATCATATTGGGCCCAATCTTGTCTCAAATTATTTTTCTTTATTTCGTCTCGCAATTCTATTTCTGTAAATGTCCCCTTGCCTTGTTTTCTTTAATTCCCCATGGGTTAAGTGCTTCTACCTTCCCTATTGAAAAAATAAGATTATATTAAATAAGATGATGTGATGATACTGCCTTTACAGTATTAGCTCTACTTGATCTGATATTTCTATCCTGTGCTTTCATGTTGAGTTCATATTTTGATAATGTTAGTTCTTTGGATTAAGGACTTGCTTCTTAATATTCTTCATTGCACAGGGTTGTATACACTATAATCATTATCCAGACATATTTTTCAAGAACAGCATTAAAAATTAAGAAGATAAACTACCAGTAACTAACATGTTAGGGATGAATTAATGTTAATTCTGAATTAATCACCTGCCAAGCAGTAAATTGGAGGCATTTAATACTATGATGATAGTGTATTGCAACATTGAATAGTTTTTCTAGATAGTTCTTGGTGGGTTTTTGTGTATTTCACAATTGTCTGCTTTTTCACTGTTGAAAAGTTGGTTTCTCTTTGCTGAAATAAGTATCTTCAACCTCTTTATTAGGAGCAGTTATTTTTTTCCCTTTTGTTCTGAATTTTGTGAATAATTCTGGAAACAGGAGTTGATTACTGTTGAGGAAAATTGAGGCTCAGATACATCTCATCTGAAGCCATTGCAGGAATTGAGAATTACCTGTATCCCTCTGGAAGATGGCACAAATACATATATCAGAGTGAAATGTTGCTCAAATGAAGTGTTTTTAACACGGAACTAAGATCCTCAATATGATGCTTGAGGGAGGTTTGCAAGTCGTATGAAAAATGGATGAAAAGATGATTTTTCAAGTTCTGTTAATTCTGTTAAAATTTGTGAGAGATACACTTACTGTTCCTGAAAAATCAGCCTATTCTTCATGTGCATTTGTCATTGCATGCTTTAAAGAGAAGATTGATGGATTTAGGCGCTTGACCTCATGGAAACTGATATGATTGCCAAATGTCCATTGGTTCCATTGAAATTCCAGCCTGAGAAGGCAATCTTCAAGCAGCAGAAGTGAGAACTTAGCCAAATTTAGCTCACCCTACGTCTATATTGTCTTAAACAGCTTACAAGAGGTAAACACAGGACTCATGATGCTTTATGAGCTTGACTGGATGAGCAGTAATGCTGCATAATCACAGGAGAATGTTTGCTGGCTGAAGAAACCAGTGCAGAACCCTACTATTTATTTTTCTTTTTGATTGCAAAAAAATTATGGTAGCTGCCAGTTTGAATTTTCTAAAGATTTACAGTTAAATCAACTTTTTATCCTTTCACCATTTAATGAAACGAAACTACTGCAATGTGCTTTTCTACAGCGTGTTTGCCAATAGAAATCATATTTTGAAATCAAATAAACAAAAGGGCTCTTTCAACTTTAAGCCCTGTTGAGAGGTAGATATATTAATTCCAGCTCAGAGCCATGATAATGTGGCTCTGTTGTTTTCATGCTGGAGCTGGCTCATGTTTTGGCACTTCTCAGCACGGGCAGAATGCACATATAGCTGTCTGCACCCAGCCGGGCAAATCCCAACTTAGTTCTATTTAGCACATTCATGGGACCTCTGTGAGATAACAAATGCGATTCTATTTCTGTATTAGGAGAATATACTTAAACTGATTCTGAAATGTCAAGCCAAGCGTAAAAGTGATTTTAAAGTTTGAAAGTGACTTGCAGAACATAAGAAACTGTAGTGCTAAAACTTCTTTTATTACTTCACATAGAGCAAGACTACCCTTTTCCCAGGTATAACTTGCTATTTTGTGAGTGTAAGTAACAGAAAAGACAAGTATTTCTGAGCAAATGTACACTGATATGCTGCTCAGCTTTGGAAATATATTCAGGAGATTTTTTTAAACGGGAATTTTGTATACATTTATCGTTCGGTAATTTCAATTTTTATGCCCTACTGAGATGTCCAACTTTGAACCTATTTTTATGGGCAACTGGTGAGAAGAGAACTAGACTTCATAAAAGATTTTCCTTTTGTCAGACTTGCTGGTTTTTCATTGTTATTGTTTTCCTGTAGATTCAGGAGTTTCAGAAGTATATCTTGCTGATGTATATTATTTTCTTGGTGTAATACTTCACTATATTGAATTAAAAATATCAAGTGTTAATAGTCACCAATCATTTCTAGAAACAGTGAGGATGCTTCTTGTGTTGCATAGTATTCCTGGTTTTAATCCCATTTCATATGTGTAGCTACAAAAGTCCATAATCCTGTGAAATTCAAATAATGAGCTTCATTCAGATCAATGAAATGACTTGTGACCTGCTGTTTCCTATGGTTCCATATACAAATTCCTACATGAAGAGAAATAAAAAATGAAATCAAGACTGAAAAGAGATTATTACCTGTTCTGTCTGTCTTCTGAGGTGGTCCCTGAACAGCAGGTGATATTAGATATGCTTTCGTAACAGCCTCTTTAGGGAGTGAAGCACAGGCAGCTTCCACTGAGAATTTTCCCCATATGACTATTTTTGCTACACCCTTGACATGACTATTATATTCTGTAGCATTTCACACTGTCATGAAAACCCATTCAAGCAGAAAATTTACCATTACAAGGTAATGCTTTGCTTTTTTTTCTTTTTTTTTTTTTTTTTTAGGAAAAAGTATAAATACTTCTAAGTCTACATGCTAGGCTTTTGTGTAGAGGCTATTTTTATATCCAACTTATAATAAAAGCCTCAAAATAGTTCAGCATAGATGATGTCAGCTCGCTTTACTCTTTCTCTTCTGTAGGATCTGTTGGCAATCAGTCATACCAATTTAACGTTTCAGACTTTCTTTAGAAAGAACTAGGGGAAGAATATTAGACTACACATTTTCTTTTCCTTCTTTCCTTTCCTTCCCCCCCCCCATTCTTTTGCTCATCTTGGATGAAATAACGCAAGATGTTTTAGCGTGGCATAAAGCTTCAAAATGGGAAGATGGGCATTTTTATTATTTAATTTGCATGGTTTACGTTTCTCCCTTGTCCTCCAGACAACTTAAAGCAAAACAAACATGACAATATGGTCTTGTCTTCTTCCCCCAAATATGCAGAACAAAAAGTAGACAAGCTGTGAGTCATCTTTGAAATGCAGCTTTTACACTTAAGATTCTCAGGGGTAATACAAAATATTAACTGCTAAAATTATTTTATCATGATACCTTAAATTTTATGATCTGCTTTAGTAATGATATAGTAATAATTAAATGTATATGACTGATTCAATTAATGATAGACATATAAGGTTGGAAGGGACCTGAAGAAGTTGCTGTGTAAATTCCTGCTCTCCCAGGGCAATGTCAACCGTACATGTGTCTTATAGATTTTTGTGTAACTTCTTAAAGCCCTCCAATATTGGACATGTTACAAGTCACAATTTATTCATGTTTCATATCTTTCTAATGTGAAAATTCTTACACAGAAGATATGTTTAACCTAATCTTGCTGCAATTTAGGTCTGTGATTTATTTTCTCTCCTTGATTTTATCTGAAAAACAATTTATTAGCCTTTTCTTCCTAGCAATCTGACATTTTTTAGATTGCTATTGCGTCTTGTAATTCAGTTTTCCCTAAACCAAACCACCCCAGTTTTTCAGTCTTTACTCAAAACTTTTGACTTCAGCACGTTTGATCCTTTTTATCCTCCTTTGGATTGGATTTTCTCTTATTGATCATGACGTCTACAAGTCATTTCCTGTAGCTGGGTACAGAATTTTAGCTAATGGCTTTCCAGAGCTCTTCTCCTGCTTATTCAGGGCACTTATTTAATCAAGGTGATTTTGAATTCGTACCATGGCCTTTGAAGAGCTAGCAGGCCCTTCCGGCTTGATTTTTGTCTTCAGATTGAACGTGCATCATTGCATAGCCAAGCCGAATTTTTCAGACTCCTGATTTGGCTGACATAAAGAGGTGACTTGCTTAGCAGAGCATTTACCGTCAAATCCAGATGATGTTACACTCTGGAGTTACAAGAGAATATAACCAACACTCTAAGGACTGTTACTGAATAGAAGCAGAAAGATGTCAGGTAAATAGCTGTTGAATTATCTATGGATTTGAAGATGGTAACCAGTACTATGTTGCTTTCCTTAATGAACTCTGCATTACAGAAGAAAGTGGAACAATTCAGCAGAATCTTCCTTTTCATCAGTAACTTCTAGTTAGATGTCCTGTGTTGTAGAGATCTTTGTGGGATGGTGTGGTGACCTACATTGTCAATGACAGTACCCAAGAAGGTAGACTGTAGTCTCCTAGAAGTAATAGTGTCATGTCTGGAATGGATCAAACAGAAGCTCTGTAAATCCTTCATTGCTGGTATGTACAAACAGATCTAAACTGAATTGCAAGCCCCAGCCTGGACCATTATATGTTTGCAGGAGGAAGGATGTGGCATACCGTAAAAGTTTATGTGGGAAAACGGCAACCATACTTAACCTTCATGGAGCTCTTTTGGACACGTTCAGGAGGTTGTTAGTAGAATTTTGAGATACAACGGACAGTCCTTATCTTGGATGAGCTGGCATAACGAAGATTTTTTTTTTTCCATTAATTAAATTTCATGCCAACTTGTGATCAGCACTTTTGAAAAGACATTAAATCAATCATAGAGTACAACAGTTTTTAAAGACTGCACTAGCCATGTCACATAACCTGGATATGATTCTCTTTCAAGCTGTCCAAAAACATCTGGTTTGATTGCTGCTTTGTCAGGTAGAATTAATCCCATACTTATGTTCAGATTATACATGTGAAGCAGCATATTTGTATTGGCACCTTGACAGCAAAAAGAAGGATGGATTGATATTTCGGCAGTCTGGTACTGTGGGAATACTAGACTGAGTGGGTGCTCCGAACAATGGGAATGAGCGATACATGGTTGGTTCGGACGGTGTGGAAGGCTTCTCCCAGAGCCTGGAGACCCCCTGGCTGCACAGTACGGTTCTATCTATTACAGCATCAGGGGTTAAATACTGTGACAGCTGGTGACAATGGTTAATAGCACAAGTGAAGACTTACACTTGCTTTTCTTTCCCCCAAGTTGTGTAGTGTAAAAATAAGAACCGCATTTTCATGGAGGGCTTTTAATTGGCTGATTGTTTTATGAATGTTGAATGAAGCCACAAACATCACTGCGATCACACAAAATGCAAGTAAATAAAAATAATATATTTGAAGTGGGTAATAATGTTGTCTATAATTGGAAAAAAAGTAGATGTAATCAGGTAGAGATCAAAAATCAAAGCTCGTGATCTAGAATGTGGATCAACTGCTGATCAATTCAGCTTTCAAAATACTGGCAGCATAAGACTATTTAATACAAATCTGAGTGCTACCTTCCATAAATAATATCTCAACTATATGTGTTCTTTTAGAGCGGATGATTACAAGCCAATTCAAGGACAGACCAGTAAAGCTAAGATAATAATGAAGGCAGCTGGTTGTCAAGGGACTCTTGCAGTAAAAATACAAGATGTATTGTGAGACACACTGTCAGTGTTATGTTGCCCTTCACTCCAGTTTTGACTCCAATCATCCTTTAACTTCTTTTATACCATCACCCGCCAATGTCACTGTGTGTTCTTCCACAGGAGATCTGAGATGGGCTCAGCTGGCAGTAAGGAGCATGAGGTGGGGATTAATGTTCTGGGTGTACAACCATGATGTCATCTCTTCAGTATTGAAGATATTTTGTTAGTGTCTCTTTTGAAGCACATCCACAGCCATAACTATTTGATTCCAAGTGCATTTATGGGATAAATGTTGATCATGCTCTCTTGAATGTGTCTCTGAAGTATTTTTCAAGATTAATAAGCAGAAGGTGGATCCCCAGATCATTCTTTAACTGTTTGTGATAACAGATGTACAACAGATTTGGGAGACAAACATGAGGATTGCCAATGAGGAAAAAAATGCCTTTAGTCTTCTTTTTACTAGTTCTCCTTGACTTTTTTTCTAAAATGTGCCAAACAGTGTTTTTAAACCTGTTAGATGATTTTGATTGGGTATTCTTTGCCTCTGAGTACTACATTCCTGTGGTTCTGGTACACTTCTCTGCCTCAGAATACTCCAGGGTGCTCTATTAACTCTTTCATCTGATATGAGAAACAGCAAATCTCAAGTCTTGTCTCCATTTCATTAACTTTTTTGATGTGATCTGCAGGGCATCATATAATCAGGGCAATAGGTTCCAGATCATTTTATGAAAAAATGTCAAATGCACTCTGGGTGCAATTTTTTTTTTCCTTAGGAGGGATGTGATTGTAGGAGATGATGAAATGATTTCTACCGAATAGATTAAGTAATGAATGCTTGAAATAATGTGTGCATGTGACCTCTAGCTTACATTTGCTATCAGTCAGGACATCCATGCTGCTCATGGCATATCCTCAGTACCTGCAAGAGTTCACTGAGTTGTAGACTGTTTATTTGTGTATACAGAAATACGATGATTGGTAGCAGGACTCTCCAGAAAACTGCAAAGTGCAATATAAACCTGTGTTCTTTGAAATAAAACTGTAACGTCTAGTCACATTCCTATTCTGTTTCCCAGAACACCTTTCTTTAATTAGTTTACTTGCAGAATGAGATGAAGAGGACATGTCTCCCATTCCTAAAACACTGAGATCCCTGGATAATGTTAAATTTCATATTTTTCAACGTGAGTAATTTGCCGTAAGATTTCCCTCTCCTTGATTAGGTGCACAGTAGAGTGATTTCTACTGTAACTATAGATTACAAAGAGACAGAGACCTCTTCACTGCTAAGTTAAAAAGCTCATCTGCATTTGGTGGGCTTGCTGCTAATTGAACAAAAAAAGAAGTTATTGCAGTGTTCTCCCTGGAATGGAGTGCAAGCACAGGTTATGGTGTGATAGACTCTATTGGTTTGTTTCTTGTTGTCATTTTCTTGCCTTTATAGGCTGAACCTGTTCACAGAATAGAATAAGTTAACAGGACTTTTGTGTTAAAGATTTTCATTCCTAGAAACATATCAATATGTAGTGATTGTTTTTCATCTTTTGCTCTGTTGTAATTCCTGGGCTGATATGTAGCTTTCAATATGTGGATTGTCTTTGAGTAGCCTGAGTAGTGTCTCTGTGGATTCACTAAGGAACTCTGATGGAACAGGAAATGTTTTTGAGGCCTTAGTGTGTATTTGGATGGTCTGCTCTGCAGTCACAGCTGATAGAGGATAAGGGGACCAACGGTCTCTTTAGTCTTGATGATTTCTGTTAAAATTTACCACTCATTCTCTGTTGCCTGAGATGTATGGATCACTTTGAGGATAAGTACTTACTTGCCCTATTTATTTAGTAACAATTCTTTAAAATTCATTGAAAGTTTCTGTGGAGTAGAATGGAGTTAGGAGGATTTGATCCCATTTCATGTGTAGTGTCTTAAGACAATTCATCATGACTATACTATTTCATGTAACTAGACCTCTTGACTGTTTCTATGCTTGACCTTCCATTGATCCTTCCATTGTTTAAAACCCTCAGAATTTTAGTTTATCTTGGGATAAGGAATATCATTTGGGGTAGATGACAATACCTCTAAATTTTGTTTGTCTTAAAGATACAGTTCTAATCTCAGTTTATTGCCCTGATCCTTTTATAATTAACAGAAAGAACCAGGCACTTCCAAAGAGGAAATGTTCCCACCTAATTTGAACAACTTCTGTCTCTACAGGGAACCTGATACTGGCAGAGAGGAGATCCAGCCAGGCAAATGTCGCTGGGCATTATTGCAATAGTGGCAGTGATGTTACTGATATGATGTTCCACCTCTTCATTGCCAAGAAATGATGCATCATCTGAAGTCAGAATGAAACCGTTTTGCTGATTCTAAATGATACTTGTTTAGTAATTCCCCTTTTGCCTGGATGATGCTGAGATTTTCAGTTCTCTTACTGATACTGGTGTCACTAATTCCTTTTCTATGATTTACCATTTACTGTAGAAAGTCAAGCAGACACATTGATTTTTTTCCAGAGAAAAAAGGGAGCAGCTGAGAGGTAGTGTTAGTGAGCCCTGCTCACCTCTGCTTGCTGTGTAGGATGATCTATTGCAGCTGCAGATCTTGTTATTTATCCATCTTGAGGGGCGAGCTCAGTGCGTGGTTGCCAACGCTATGTAGACGTTACTGAAGTGTTATGGCATAATGGTAGCTCCTGAAACAAAACAGAAGGTGTTCTATTTTTAGGCTAGTAAGCTTGCTGCTCTAGGCCAGTTGCTGTACTTCATAAAGGATCCAGATGCAATATTCCCTAAAGGCAGCTGAATCCGGCTGTTTCAACACTAGCTCATATGTTCACACTGCTACATTTATCACTACAGTGTGTTTTGGAGTACAAATGCATAAAAACATCCAGTGTACAATTTGCAAGTGTTTATTTTGAAGAAGCTTATTATGTTATATATTACACACTGACACATAGCCAAGTCAGTGTGATTGCTCACAGATTGCCTCACTGGCAGAAAGCTTCTATAAAGCCTTACCTGTTCAAAATCAAGCTGTCATTTTTAAAGGAGGGTGAAAGTAATTACTGTTAAGCTGGTATTTAGATGTGTATATCATATGCTTTGTGGAAAAAAAAAAAGAAAATGCACAGTGTGATGGATGAATGATCTGTACATGGTGTCCAGATTTACTGGATGGAAACTGATTCAGTGACTCAGTGAGTAGCCTTCAGTATGGATTTAATCACTCGTTATTCCAGTGAGGTTCTTTGTTACTCCTCCTATCGAATATTAAAGCAACAACTCTGTGCCTTAAAGCCACATAAATGGCTGCAAAATATCCTAAATTTTATCTCTTCCTGGAGGGCACACTAAATGCAATGTTTTGGTGTGCGGGGATTGGAGAATGAATTACCCATGCATGCTAGACACCATAGAAGGCCAAAGAAATGAGTCATCTGCTGCTACCTTCACACCAGTTATCCTATTTCCAGCCTTACTATTTATTGAAGAAGGGATATATTTCATGTTTTTCTGAACCCAGCTTCTGTGATAATTTCTGAAAGGCAGATTGGGAACATTGGTCTCAGGTTAATTTCTCTCCATGTCTTTTGACTTACAATAGATTTCTCTTTTCTGAGGATGTGTCTGACAGGAATGTGACCTTTGGTAAACTGAGTGATTTTTCAGCTCTGCCAACAGTGTCAACACCCTCACGTGAATCCCATCAAGCCTTGTGGATTTATATACAAGAAACTTTCTCATGGAGCCTCTAACCTACTGCTCCTTCACTGTTAGTTGTCCTTCCCAAAACATGCTGATTCATCTGGAGGTAGAGGTGGAGACTTGACTTGCCTTTGGAGATCACAACGAAAAAGTTAGCAACTATTTCAGCCTTTCCTGTATCATTTGTCACCAGATTCTTCGACAGAAATGCTTATCAGCCAGGTCTTCTCCTTCACATACAAATCCATTGCGGCTGAGGTAGCCAGTAGGATGCTTGTTATTGACTTTAGGGCAGCCAGATTTTGCAGATTATGTTTAGTCCCTGCAATTAACTTGCTATGCGTGTGTGCTTAGGTACTGGTTTTCAGGGACTGGCCATTAGGAGAGGAAAATTCTAAGGCAAGATTCTGCTGTATCTGCTTTTTCTTACTTTGAGAGAAATAGAAGTATTTCTAGCTTTTTTTCTAGAATGGTAGAAAGGGATTTTTGATTCACCAAATCAAAAAAATATTCACCAAAAATATTGTTGAAGCAACAGAAATATGTCATTCAAATATTTTTTTTAATTGAAAATAATTTTATTGAAATGGATTTTTTTACAGCCATTTATAATATTATTTTTTCTTTAGAGATTTCTTATGTGATTACTCTTGCATTTATTGTCCTTCCTGCTGCTTCAAGCATTTCCCATGGAGCTGATTTTCATCACCTGTGATTTTCTTCTTGTGCATCCACAAAATCCAATGAGAGAAACAAATCTTTATTATTATGTACATTTTTTGGTTCTAAGACTACATAAGGCTCATTTCAAGTGTAGTGACAGCATGAGAGGCAACAGTTTTAAACTGAAGGTAGATTTAGCCTGGGTGTAAGAAAGGAATTTTTTCCAATGAGGATGTTGAAACGCTGGCAGAGGTTGCCCAGAGAAGTTGATGCCTCATCATGGGAAGTGTTCGAAGTCGGGTTGGATGGGGCTTTGAGCAACCTGGTCTAGTGAAAGCTGTTCCTGCCCATTGCAGGGAGGTTGGATTAGGTGATCTTAGAAGATTCCTTCCAACCCAAACCATTCTATGAAAATCTCCTATTAACATCTGTGAGACAGTCACTTGAGTAAATCTAATCTTGGATCCAACATTTTGCATCATTATAATAAAGCAGTAGAAATTGTTCAAGTTAAGGAAATGACTGAGTTGATAGCTCCCTACAGCTGCTGAGACTAAACCTTCGTTCAGCTGCAATTTGAGCTTGGCCTCTTTTTTTTTTTTTAAAAAAAAAAAAAACCTTTCACTTCATAAGAAGTTTGAGTTTTTGCTTCACAGCTGAAATGTTCACTATCAACTTTAAATTAAAATATGTACTAGTTTGTTTGGAAAAAGTTCTGGGAAAATTTTTTGGCCACAGTACGTTGAGGTTTTTTTCTTAGTGCAAATTTCATTGATCAATTTGTTCAGATACACAGAATTACAAAGAAGAAAATCCCTTTTCCTAAAATCCTTATTTTTCTAAAGAAAAATGTCATTATCTTTCATGAAAAGTTAGCAAAAAAATTGACACCATCTAAAAAACAATTGATCTTTCAAGAATTAATTCCTCCATTAAATTATTTTTTCAAGATCATGTGCAGTTTAAAAGTACATATTGTACAGTAAACAAGCATTATTAAATGTGAAAACCAACACATTTGTTTCTTGTCTTTCAGAATCAAGTCTTGGGTGGGAGAGAGAACTATAATATTACTTATAATTTTAAACAAGCATTCTTTTAGTGTGTTTATCCAGGAAAAGGGGGATGCTTGTGTAATGGTTAGTTCAGGCAGCCTATTAAAACCTTTCACTGTTGGGGTGTTTTTTCTTTTTCTTTTGTTTCTTTTCCTGAGAATACAGCTCAGTGTTTGTTGATAAAGCAGCTTGCTTCTCCACAGATGGTAGTGCTGAAGCTATCCAAGAGAGGATGAGAAATTACACAAATGTAGGTCTGCTTCATTTTAGGAGGAAAAAAATGCACCAAACATATGCTGACGGTTTGTTGCCCTGAACCATGCTTCATTCACCCTGAGAATTAATGACTGTGGCTTGAAAACATAAATAATGAATTCCATTTATTTGGAGGATGAAGCATTTCTTCGTTGTTGGCTACTGGATTCCAAACAGTTGGCCTGAAAAGATATATTAATGCATAAAGCTGAAACTTTTAAAAATTTAAAACCAGACACTTTCTGTTTAGCTCTAAGGGAGTGGAGCATCTCCCTTATGTGGAAAGGCTGAGAGAGCTGGGGCTCTTGAGCTTGGAGGAGACTGAGGGGTGACCTTATTAATGTTTACAGATATATAAAGGGTGAGTGTCACAAGAGTGGAGCCAGGCTCTTCTCAGTGACAACCAATGATAGGACAAGGGGTAATGGATTCAAACTGGAACACAAGAGGTTCCACTTAAATTTGAGAAGAAACTTCTTCTCAGTGATGGTAACAGACACTGGAACAGGCTGCCCAGGGGGCTGTGGAGACTCCTACTCTGGAGACATTCAAAACCCACCTGGACACCTTCCTGTGTAACCTCATCTGGGTGTTCCTGCTCCGGCAGGGGGATTGGACTGGATGAGCTTTCGAGGTCCCTTCCAATCCCTGACATTCTGTGATTCTGTGAAAAAAACAAAATAAACAAAAACCACTCCCCTCCAACCAAATAAACAAACAAAAGTAAATGTAAATACATACATACATACATATATATATATATATATATATTTTTATATATATATATTTATATATATATATATAAAGATAATAGAGGCCACACTGGAAAATTTACATGTAAAATAGATCTCGTTAAACAAACCATCTGATTTGGTTCCTATTTAGTTCTATTTAATTATGCCACTGTCAGAAGGAAATAAGCCTTTTTATGTTGGCTAAAGGTCTTATTTTCATAAGCCTGTTCTGTTTGCTTGCTCAGGTTACTACAACATTAAATTAGAATTCCAGAAGAAATGCAATCATTATTGTAACTTTTTTTAAAAAAAAAAAAAAGTAAACCTTCTTAGATATAAGAAGGTAATACTTCTTATATAATACTTCATTACTTCATTAGTAAATGAAGTAATACTTAATTACTTAATACTTCATTAGTAAAGAAAAACTTTGCTTAGCTTTACATAATACATGATGGAAAAGTCCTACTGGATCTCCGTAATAGTACAAGAAATAAGAAAAATAGTCTTGTAAAAGTGGTCATCATACACTCATAGTAATTCCTTTTTCATTTGAAAGCAAAGCTAATACTGTTCTTTATGCTTTCCAGTGAAATAATTAGAAATGTACACAAGAGCGAAAAAGGCATGAGGTTAAATTAATCTATTGTTTAGATGTTCAGAGCAATAACAAATGTTGAAGTTCACACTTCTGGCGTTGGGGAAGAACCACTAAGACTCAGTTTCAATTCTTTGAAAGAAAAGCACTTGTGATGGTGTTTCATTCTTCCTCCCATTTTTTTTTTATGACAGTTTCCACTGGAGCCGTTCTCAGGGAGTGACATCTCTGGGGTTTTTTTTATACAAAAATTTAAGACCATTAACACTATTTTTCTTAGTCTGTGCCACCAGCTGCTGTAATTTATATTTGAGATTCATGAGTAATAAAATTCACCAAATTTAATTTAAAATGATTGAATATATTGTCATGCATTTACAAATGAGAAACAACTGCAATAAACGCAGAGGAAAAATAACTGGGAGAAATGAATGGTGTAATCATGCGTATGCCATTCCCAGCCCGATCTCCTCAGGCTGTCTATGTGCTTTTCTGCTGGATCAGTCAATCAAATGATACTGTATTGGAAAAGCTTCTTGCGATATTAAGCAATACATTTTTAATGATTTTTTAAATGACTTTCACACATGCAGAGTGGCCCAGTGCAGCTGTACTGAGTTTTGTCAATTTTTATAAGTGTGCTTTCTTACCATAGACCCTACCAGTCAGAGCATGAAGGTCTAATAGTTCAGCCCTCTCAAAATCAAATTGCATGCTCCCCTGCAATACTGTTGTCCCCTTTTGTCTACACTGTATAATATTGGCACTCTTATTTTGTAGTCAGTGAATATAATGGGTTTTCAGACCAGATTCTGATTTCCCTTAAAATAAAAGTAGATTTCTATTGGACTCTGCAAATAGAATGTTATATTTTATTTTCAAACAATGGAGAATACTACAAGCTGCTTGTTTTGGTGTGACTGCTCAAAAGTCGTGTGTTGTGTTTTGCACTTGCGAGTTGAGTTAGAAGGTGCCGTGCTTTCTTGTAACACAGGAGTTCTCAGCCTAGAACTCAGATATGCCAACCTCACTGTTTAAAAGAGGTTGGGTAAATATGAGTAAAGGATGTAGCATCGGAATTCTGAGCTCTATATCCAGTTTTGCCAAATGTATCTTTGTTCAGTTTTTTAGTTACTTACTGTGTATTTAAAAACCAAAAATACTGGCAATCCTGTCACATTTAGGTTTTGACAGTAACTTTTCTAATAAAAGGCAACCAGCAAATTCCTGATCAGCTTTGTGAAGCATAGTTAGTTAATAATATATGCAAACTGTCCAGTCAGAGGCAGGTCTGTCTGTGTCATGCTATAAGAATTGCTGGTGATTTCTGGAGAGTTCAGTTTGGATAAAATCTTGGTGCAATTTCACTTGGCAGCAAAAGTCACTTGTTAGAGTTGGTTGGTTGTTTGTTTTCTTTTTTTCCCCCTAAAATCTGAGACCTCTTCAAGTTCACACATAGAATATTCTTGGTAACTGGCAGTTACCTGTTTTTTCCTACCATTAGTCTTGAAAAAGGGGGAAGAGTTCTCCCTGAAATTTTCTTTTCAGTTCCCTAGAAGAAGAGACTAAGCCTGAGAGGTGATAACCCGAGAAATGATAATGCAAAAATTCAGTGAGATTCTAGGCAAACTATTGTATGCTTTTAGTTTATGCACCGCTGCCACTGTGAACAGCCATTCTGTAGAAATACATTCTGCAAGCAGTCATATAGGGAATAGCATCCTCCAAATGAGCCATAGAGTGCCAGCCACTTCGTGCTATACATATTTATATTTCATAATGAAGTGTAGAGAGGTTTGGGGGATTTTGAAGCATGGATATAAATTTTCATCTTGAACTCATACTCTAGATGAAGGAAGACTCTGCTCTACATTTAATGTGCAGTTTATACTCCACTTATATGATTAATCAGTGTCTGCTAACTGAATAAAATAAGACATCCTTTCACCACTTAAAAATATCTATATTTTACAGCAAGACGTTCCTCAAATTTATGCCTTTTTAAAAAATTGTGTAGCACCCTTATCTTTAGAAAACACAGTTATATAAAGACTACAACTATTTTTAGGCTACTTTTCTGGAATCTATAGCTAAGGCCAGAATTTATATGCTTTCTGAATTACATCCTTGGTTGTTGGTGAAGCAAAGACATAAAGATAGATGTTTTCCTGAAAAAAAGTGAAGTGAGAATTGGCAATAGAGCTGGGGAGATAAGTAGTGTAAGATGCTACTAAAACATGTGTAATGGAGATTAATTCATTTTGAAAAGACTGAGGAACAAATAAACCTTACTGTTAAAGAAACATACAACCAATTTTAGTAGGATCAATACAACAGTAGGATCAGTCATTCTTAATGTAATAGTCAAATAATGCTAAATGAAATACTGGACATGTCTTTAGAAAATTGTAATTTGTAAGAGTCTAAGATCATTTATCTTAGACTCTTATCCCTAGTATGGAAGGCTGAATTTCCGCCTACATGTCAATACGTTGAACAATACCTGTTGGATCAAAACCAGTGAGGACCATTTTGGATTCCTTCAATCTCCATCATGATATTTTTTTTCCTACCCAGCTCAAGCTAAAACCTTGCTTGCTTGCCACCTACAACAAAAAGAGCAGGTGTTGCTGCATAGGCTGCCTTCTTCAGTGAACTGTCAGAATATGTAAACAGGAAACTCTGGCTGGGCAGACAGTTCCATGGAGCTCGTGGTCTTTCTGTACATGAGCAGAAGCTTTTCCTTCTTTTGCCTCAGGTAGAAATGAAATAGTAAATGTTGTGGATTCAACATGAAAAAAAGGCTTCCCACCATACTCTTCCAAAATTTTAATCAAATAAATTCCCAGTTAAAGTTTTTCTATAATTTTCCCATTGTGTGCATGTATATAGTATATAGCAAAATTATTGTCTGGATTTGGGTGCCCCATCTTGAACTGTTCAAGGTCAAGTTGGGTGTGGCTGTGAGCAACCTGCTGTAGTGGAAGGTGTCCCTGCCCATGGCAGGAGGGTTGGAACTGGGTGATCTTTAGGATCCCTTCCAGCCCAAACCATACTATGATTCTATGTAACAGAAATAATTTCTTAAATATTTTTCTAGAAGCAAAAGGGAAAAAAAAAAAGTTACTTAGACCCTTATTTCCTAATTCTCTTTTTTCTCGCTATATTTATGTGCTAGAGTTCTATTTGTATTGGAACAGGGCTGAATCCCTAATGGCCTCTGCTATTTTTTCCCTGAGATATAAAAAGAAGTGCTTATGGTGTTGTAAAGGTCAGTCTGAGGATCCTGAATTCTATTTTTACTTGCTTTGGTTTTGCTTTAGTACTGTTCCATTGCCTTCTGTATGTTTACTTTTGATTTGAAATTCTGTATGAGGAAATTGAAGCCATAAGATAGAATGCAAGAAGTGAGGCAGCACGCCTTGGAACTCAGGTCTTCTCTGCAAAGAGTTTCTGTTCCCAAGCATTTATATTTTTTATTCCATGTGCTGTAAATGTCAGGTGTTTACTAATGTAACCAGAATGCAAACACAAAGTATGTTAATTTTTAGTTATGGCAAATGTTCAATTAAACAGGCCACTGATAATGGTAATTGCGTGGCTCATGAATGAGTATACGATTTAACAAGTATGTCTAAATTTAGGCATGTCAGTAATCCCACTATTCTGATTTTTCAGATATGACAGCAGAATGTAGAATAATCTGTACTATCAGAAGTAACTCAAGTCCTGAAAACAGCATGGTTACCTGAATGCAGCGCTCTACCTTGACTAACTTACCCAGTTGAGAAATCAAGCTGAGCTTTTCCAGGTTCTGCCCTTGCCCACCCTCCATTCTGTAGCAACAAGTATCAGAAGCATCTCTTGTGTTGCCATGAGCACAGTGAGAAACGTCGTTAGGCTTTGTGTGGCACAAAGAGATTTGCTTATGTCTCCTTTCCTCTACGCCAGGCAGAGTAATTTTCTATAATGATATTTAACATTTCCCCTTGCATTCTTTGGCAGTATCTGGCAATTCAGTCAGGACACCAGAATCTAAGTGTTTAAAAAGATCAAGTAATTTTCTCTCTGCTAGTAGGATGCAGAAGTATCCCCCTTCACTTAAAACCTAAAGAAAACCAACCAAACATCCCCCCCCAAAAAAACAACCAACCAAAACCCAAAACCAGCAAACCCAAACCCACCCGTACACCAGAACAAAACAAAAAGGCAAAACAAAGCCCAGATCTTAAAGAAGAGAGATCAAGTCATCATTTTAGAAGTTATGAAGAAATAGAAATAGACCTCAAGCTTTAATGGGATATAGACCTCATGTAGTAATGTAGTAAACACCCTCACTGGGCAGTCAGGGAGTTCAGGACAAAGCTCTCCCTGAAGAGTCCAGGTTCTCCAGTTGTACCAACCTTCATCTTCATAACTGCATTCCATAATTTGAAAGATTTATAGTGGTAGATGGCATGCAAAGAATAATCCTAGTAATATCAAAGTTTGTAAAGTTAGTAAGCCATATGTGAATTGTTTTTCCAAATGCAAGCTATTTCCTAAAAGCATTTTAAGTAAAGCCATGAAGATAATGGAAGTGCTGAGTGCATGTTGGCTAATTTAATTGTTATACATGTGTGTGAAAACAGGCATTTTGACTATTTCTTTTTATATTTAACCGTTATTAAGTATGTTTCATTTTCAAGGCCAGTGACAATAAATGAGCATCACACTGTTTATGCATCTGTATAGGAAGTTCACTATTAATCACGCATTATGTATATTGTTGCTCGTGGTAAGACTCTTTCTTTTCTCCTGAGAATAAACTTCTGTTGTTTCTGCTTGTAGGGTGACTTTTTATACAACTTTTCTCTGCAGTCAACTTGCATGGTTAGCAAATGCTTTCTGAAATTTCACTGGATCGATTGACGGGCTAGAGGTGTGACACGCCAAAAAAAGGGCAAGATAGAACACCCGGAGTGACTTAGTTGGAAAATGGAATTTAGAAAATTAATTAGGAGAAGAAACTAAGAAAATAGGAAAAAGTTTGGCTGAAAGAATACACAGTATTTTATTTTTTTTTGTCTGCTAGAGAACTTGGTCAGATACATCTTCTCAAGCTCGGGAAAGTGTTTCTCACCCCAGCTGTCAATGTGAATGCATGTTTGGGATATAATAAATCCAAGCTCATGGTCTTACTTTTGGTTAAGCAGAGCAATAACTGCACTGGATTTGCCTGACTTGCAGGTGATGTACTAAGCTCCTCTGGCACAATTCCAATATCTGGAAACATTACAGTTTTAGTTTAGTTTTAAAAGGTGTCAAACTCTCGTTTTATTTATTTATCCTTCCATCATATTTTGTAGAACAAATTCATGCTTCTTCTGCAAAGTTGTGTTATCAATTCAAGTCTGCCCCATGGTCATAAATATTGAACCAATCTGATGTTTTAAGTGAAAATGAATTACCTGTTTAGTTTGGCAATAAATAGTGATGATAAGGCTTAAACAACTGTGGACCTCTAAATAAGCACTTACTCCTAAACAAGGCTCTTCTGTAACTAGGTTAAAAGAGAAATAATCTGCTCCATTTGCCTATTTCAGTCCTGAATAAGCTCACCATTAATCTGTTTATAGAAAAATGCACATATATTAAAACTGATAGACAGGCATAAAACTGGAACAACGTATATGTGAATTGGGCCTTTATTTTGTTTTGGGGCACACAGAGGTTTTGTCCACCAAAATTGTTATGGTAACACAGACAATATATTTTCTTTTAAAAAGACAGTACTATTCAGGAAATATTTCTTTCCTTCCAAGGAACACTTTCCTCCCCTTGTGTTTTTTTTTCCACTGTTACAGCTTAAAACAGATAAGAATATGACACACAAGATCTTTAGGCAGTGATTTTCTGGGCTATTTCCATATCTCCAAAGTATTTCCTTTCAGTCTCATAGATGTTGGTATCCAGATGTGTCAGATGTTTCCATTACTGCTTCTAGGAGTGGAGTCTCAAAACACAGCATATCAGTAACAAGTGTGTCCTTGGGGATGATTGAGTTCCATCAATTAATTGGACCATATGCTGAACATGAAAAGTGGCTTTTCCCCTAGTGCTGATGGCTTGAGTGTTTTTGGCAATGGTAATATTCTCCTGGTGTATAAAAGGCATATTAAAACAACACCTTACCCAAATTAGGGCTGAATTATCCTCACACATATATACCACTTCTAAACTAGCTGTGTTCAATAAAATTATGCTTGATTGCCACTTGCAGTTCATCATGGCTTAACATAACAAAAGCTCTAATGTTTTAAGTAGACCCTGCTTTATTCTTGCTTTTATGTAAGTGCTTCACTATTTCTACTGCTAGCGTTTTTTTCTACTGTCTTGCCTGAATCTTGCTCACAACCTCGCAGTGTGCAGAAGTATCCTGCTCACTCTGAACCCAGAGAACAGACTATTCTAAAGTCTCAGATTTTGTTACAAGGAGCACATGGGGCTGTGCAGGAAGACAGGTAATTAGTGAGTAGCAGATGAGTCCTGGGATGAGATTTTGAGATGAGAAGCTGTCAAAATGTACTAGTCTGCAGGGAAATATGTTACCCAGATGTTTTTCTGAAACTGGAATGTCTCTTCTGCTTGTTTGCCATCCTTAGGGTTCTCTAAGATTATTTTTACTGTTCACAGTAAGAAAATACTTAATGGAGGCCTCATGCTAGGAAAAAACCTGATAGTTATATCCTCTCGTGGCTAAGGAAAGAGAAATAACGTATTGCTGGCAGTCCTGCAATATGGTACCTGCTACAATGCGAATGGAAGCAGAATTTTGTTACAGGTCACAAATTTCTTTCTGTGTCCTTGAAAATCTTCACAGGAGTGCATACATTGCTTTTAATTTACAAATTGTTGAAGCTCTTACTTTTCTGGTGTTACCTTATATTATCCTAATTTCTTTAGCTTGGAATAGCTGTGGCCTATTTACTTTTGAGGTCTAAATCACCTTGGTTGAACAGAGGCATGGTTACCTGGGGCAGTTTCTATTCCCACTGGAAGAATGCTTTTATGATTACGATGTTTATAAGCCTCAAGGAAGAGGTTGAGAGGACAACACAGCACTCAACTCCAGATGGCCCAGTTTTAATGCAACTAACATGATTCACTTTTTTTTTTTAACAACTATTTATTATTTGCACAAAATGTGTTTCTTGCTACAAGTGATTTTCCTGTGACTGATTTTATACTGAGGTATTCTGTAGACTGCTTCGCTCATTATGTTTCCATCTTAGTATGACTTTTAAAGATATTAATATCTATCTAATTTGCCTTCTGAAATATGTAAGAGCTTGGTAATCTGTGAAATGTTTAAGCACTCTTGCTTTCTGGAAGCTACAAGAACCTTGCCAGGCTATTCCAGAATCAAAGTAATGAGAATTGTCTGCTAGGTCAACATGGTCAGTTAATCCTTCTTTTGCTTAAGGAATTCTGCCATTTTATGTATGGTACAGTTGAAATTAAGAGACTTCAACATTTGCTGTGGATGGGCAAATAAAATAGAAGTATTTTTCCTTCATTTCACCTCCTTAGTTTGAACATTTCATTTGAGTTCTCAGCTTAGTTCCAGACGATTTGCACCATGAAGTTAGTGAAAGGCAGTGATAATTCTTGCTGGCACAAGAGCACTGTTGTAAGACCTCTGCCTGTGAAGAAAGAGACTGCAAAAAAGGAACTGGAGAGCTCTAATAAACTTACCCACTGCCACCATGATCTCTTAAGAGCTCTGTGTCACTGGTGTAAGTATAAGCAGGATGACAGATGTTCTGAATATTTCCTGGGGTCCTTCTGAATGTTCAGGAGTAAGAGGAGCGAGCTGATTGGGTGTAAAGAGGAGTTTTGATCTTCTGAAGTTCAGTCTCAGGTTCTTAGCTGCTTTTAGTTCTAATCATGTTTTTAATATCACATTGTTACCTTTTTGAAACATATTAACTCTGCATCTCTTCTCCCCATTAGAGAATTCTTTAATGTCTCCAGCTGAAGGGCTATGGATATTTTAACATCTTTTTAGCAAATTTCTTCTGCAGCTATGTAACATCAGTTGTAAACAAGAAACCTATCTAACA
The DNA here is from genome assembly GCF_964273445.1 of Streptopelia decaocto. Taxonomy (NCBI): domain Eukaryota; kingdom Metazoa; phylum Chordata; class Aves; order Columbiformes; family Columbidae; genus Streptopelia; species Streptopelia decaocto. The sequence continues at coordinate 62,193,378 of NC_138661.1, forward strand.
GAGATATTTTCTGTGCAGTTTTAGTTGTATTGTATTGTACATCTGAATCAAAGTTATAAATGCAGTATATGTACACTGGATTTATTAACTAATTCTTGTGTTATCTGTTAAAATTTCTTTTTTTTTTCTTAACCAAATGCTAATAATATGTTATGCTCCTGCACTGCATGTAGCAATAAATCACAAAGCTTATTTTCTATATTTTAAAGCCTTTGTTGACATCGTGGATTGCAGTTTCCTTTAAAAATCTGTGTGGCTGTATATTGTCCTTGTATTTAGTACTGTTGTATACTATTTTTATCTTAATACTCTAAAGACTTTAGCCATATCTTCTTAAACTGAAGTCTTTTTCCAAGTTACTTTTGAGACTGAGAAGCTTTTGTTTCTGCAGTATTGTTCAGATGCTTTTCTTTTTAAGTGATGACATTAAATTCTTTGCTATTTTTTCTTTTATTTTACTTTCATTAACAACATTCATGTGAAATACCTTCAAGCTCTCTTTTTCATGCAGTTGATATGGAATAGATCTCAAATTAATTGCAGGTTTGGCCAAGTTTAAAGCTTTCAACTTTTTTCCATTCACTTGTCTGCTTTTTCAGGGTAGTCCTGATTACCCAGTTGTTCTCTTCTTTATCATTCTCTGATTTGGACAATGTGGTCTTGGCATGTTTAAAACTTCTCTTTCATTGTTTGTTTTCTGAATGCTGTGTTAGAGAATGGATTTGTCCTTTCTTGATAGAGAACTTTTTAAGGAAAGGGTCATAGCGCATAGCTTAGAGAAGTCACCTGCTAAATGCGTTGAGGTGGGGAGAAATAGAACTGTTAACTACTGTCAATTTATTGTGAGTTCACACCTTTTCTTATCACCTGCTTGAAACAGATGCTATTATAGCGAAGTATTCACTCAATATTTTCAATGAAAACATTTGTAATCTTGCTTGCAAAGGATATATCTCTCTGAACAGACTGTTAGTCATTTGATATTCAGTAATTTCTCTTGACTGCAGTGTTCACATTGATTACCCAGCTTCAGTAACAGTGTAAGGCAGATGAGGAAGATGTCTAGGAAGCGATTAAGAGGTTAAAGCTAGGAATTTACTTCTAATGCTCTTTGAAAGGGGAGATAAATTAGAAGTGGTCTCTTTGTACTCATCAGTATTTCTTGTGTGTGTGTGAGATGTTGTCATTCCTAGGACAGGGATGAGGAACAAACAATGAAATATCTTGGATATGTACCTGAATTAAGTAGTCCAAGTTCTTCATGTGTTTACACAAAATGAAACTAATAGCTACCTGGTTTGAAAACATGTGCCTAGCAGCACAGTTATCTGGACTGCTGGGAGAGTTAATACATGACTCTGAGGCATCAAGTACTAGCCACAGTCAATGAAAGCTATTGGACCAGATGGGGATATCCTCATTCTGAAATATTTGTTTATGTATCTATGCAGGAGGATGCATTAAACACTAACTGAACAGGCATGTTTACATGTTGGCATTAAGCTCACTAAGGAGTGCTGAGATAAGGAGGGACAGATATACTTATGTAAGCAGATGTAAGTTCAGTGTGCTGACAGACGCTTTCTTTGTTTTGGTATTTTAAAACAACATCACTTTTTCTACAATCAAGGCAAAAATGATGAGGCTGTTTACAGAAAGGATAAGTGAAAATGAGTAACGCTACCATGTGTTAACAACTCTTACTTGCAGAAAGAAGGGAAAAGCAAAGCAAAACAAAGTATTTTTATCTTTTTCCCACTGTATATATGAGCAAAATACTGTTAAATATCTTACCTGCTTCTGTAACAAAGAACAAAAGCAATAGGATTTTCAGTGGAAATGAATTTTATTGGTTGGAAAACTTCTATATGACTAAGTTCAATGTATTCCAGGTAAGATTTTCCATAATAGTTTGGGTTAGTAACTAAGGTTTTATTTTCAATATTTTCCCCAGTTAATACTCTGGCAACTCACCCTTTGGCATAAAAAAAGGGTAAGAAGTACTATCACATAAGTTATCACAAGGAGGATTTCAGAAAGTGCTGATATTCAAGAGAGATCTTCTGTTCTAAGTTAACTTAGACATGATTATGAGTTGCAATTCCTGGGGAACATTCACAGCTACAATTGACATAAGGCCACTAGTGAACGTGTTTCCAGGCCGTATCAGTCTCACGAGTGTCCTGTCCAAAGCCAGGTCATGCTGTGAATTTACCATTTCACACTGTATTTCAGTGAACTGGGTTCTTTCAAAAACTTGCTGACACAAACATTCACAGTTATAATTCTGCAGAGCTCCTGACCACATGCAACATGATCTAAAATTATGCTTACTTTTTCTGAAGAGTATTTAGTTCATCTGCCAAGAATTTAGCCACCCTGAGGTGTAGCCACTGAATCCTTGTTGCTCTGGCTCTTAGGAAGACTATAGTATTTGGGGCGAGTTGGAAACTTAGGTCTCAGTTGCAAATACACATAGAACCACTGATGGAAGGAAGGTCAGGAACAAAATTATTCTGCTGATTCTGGTTTTCTAGCTGTCTCGTTTTGTTGTTCTTATGATTTGATGTGAGTAGTTCTTCTCATGCATTGTCCTTCTCATGCAATGATTTTTCGGCTTTTCCCATGAGGGGTTTTGGAGCAATATTAATTTTTGCCAATGCTTTGATGTAATTTAATTAATTAATGTATAATAAAACTTCTAGGGGCCTTAAGCTGCAAGGTGCTAGGTGCTCCTCCCTTTGTAGAGGAAGCGATGCTGAAAACATCGGTAGATCTCACACATTTCAGGTTCAAACTTTGGTTCTTGGTAATATTCTAAGACATCAGTGTCAGTTATCTTCAACAAGTATCTTCATCTGTTCGAGATAAGTACCAAGCATTTATTTATGGAATTGAATTATCTATTCCCAATTTCAGAAACAGTATGAAAGAGCTTGCAAATGGCCTATGTCTTCAAAATAGATCGCAACCCTTTGGCCAGAAAGTGAGCTCCAAATCGAAGTCTTGCTGATTTGACAAGGAGATTTGGATTTATTTTGAAATAATTACGCTGCACCTATGCCCACTTTCCTCCATAGGCCTCCTATCTGACACATTTGAAAAACACCCACGGGACAGGGATCCTGCAGTGATTGTATCCTCTGAGACACCTTTTCTGGGGATGTATCTTATTTGCAATGGTATGACATGGAGTCATAATGACTTTTATAAATTTTAGAAAATTACAAAGGGGCTTTCAAGTGGCTGTTTTTGAGAATCTAAGTGACACCTAAATGGTAGATTTAGGGTACTTTGGAAAAAATTGAACTACTTCACCATAGCAAGTTTGTCTTTCACCACAAAGCCCATTTGAGCTTGGGAGGGAAAATAAATGATGTGTAGATCTCAGGCACGATATGATTAGTGAAAACAATAATGTGCCCCCAGCACACTTTCGTCCCATTACTAGCGCACCCCTAGGGAAAATGGACTTTATTAATTGCTCCAGCTCCAACACCCCAAGCCATAATAAATGAGGTTTACTGCACATACAGTAGGCCCAGCATAGAGGTTTGGTGTGGGATCTTGTACAACACTTCACTACCTATATAAGAAACTTTCCATGTAGACAAATTAATTACTCTTGGCATAAGCTATTGTGCTTTTCTTGTTAAGTGGACAGGAGAATAGCATATATGCAGTTGGTTGTCAGGGCTCCACTGGCAAATGGTGACATCCTTTTCTGTGCTAACACAGTCACTTCTAATCCCTCTAAATATCTTCAAGTGCCTAAGTCTCTTCTAGGATAAGAAACCAGAGAATTGAACACCTGCTCATACTGTTCATTATTTTAGACATGTAAAAGATTCATGGAGAATCAACTGAAACCAAATCTTGTAAGCTGTTTATTCCCCCATTATGTTGATTTTTTTTTTCCTCTTTATTTATATTTTTATGAAGCATTTTATCAGCTATCGCTGCATCGCTGTTCAACAACAGAGTAATTCCTAGAGGTCAGCACAAGTTGTCAGTTCAGCTTGAAATTGTCTTATGCCAGCTAGTCTCCTCTAATTGCACACAGGGCTTGTGCAGTGTAGAAAAATCACATACCACATTCAGATTGATGGGAAGATAGAATTCGTCACAGCATTGTTATTTATTTTCATATTTTTTTAGTGTTTGAATGTACACCAATCAAAAATTTGCACTTAAAAGGATGCTTGTGTTTAATATTGTGACACAAGATTATCATTTACTTTGGCAGTTCTTCCAGCTAAATTTAGGAAGACACTTTTAGGTCATGAAGTCTAGAGAAATTTTTCAAATACAGAGAAAGAATATGTACAATTAATATTCCCTGTATGAGTTTATGTGGATACAATTTGAAATGGAGATTGTTCACCATAGTCCATCTTGGCAGACTTAATTATAGTGGATTCTTCATTCTTCTAGCAGGAATGTTACACACACACATGTGTGCATACACACAGCGTTTAGGATGTTCACAAAGGCTGAGCATTCTGTGATGTTTAGAATGAACTTAGTTGAGTATTGATTTAGAGAACTTGGGTTACTATAGGGAGGAACTACCATATTAGCCAAAGAGAAAAAATGTTAACTAAAAAACTGTCCTAATTTTTCATCTACAGAATTTTTATGGTATAGTTAGAATCTGTGTTGTACAAGCAGCAGTTGATGTGTTCTTGGTCATTGTGAATGAAACATGAGAGCAGACTGCAGTGGAATGAACCGAGTGGAGAATGCTATTGGTATGGGAATTAGCACTGAATGGACCCTGAGGTGTGAAATGCAGAGATCAAAGACTGCTGGGTGAAGCAGTCTGGGGAGTAAGGTCTTCACTGCAGGTAGTGAAACCATGTAAATGACCTGAGAAAAGTCTGCACTACAAAATCTCCACTGAAGATAAAGTCTCTTGGAATTTATGAGATTGAACGGTTTCATAAACCCAGCAGTAATAATTACCATATTTATTTCTAGTTCAGAACAGTTAGTTGAAAAGAAAGATTTCTCCTCTTCTTTCATGTCTGTGTATTATTATCACTTTATCTAGGTTTATTAGCATCTTTTCTTTATTGTGAGATGTATACATTGTCTTCTACGCACATGGGCATACACATACATATACGCGTGTATACCCAGGTATATACTCTTAAGACCTTCATATTTTTTTATATGAGGGAATGTTTCATTACCTTATTGTAGCATACTAACACCTGAAAAGTCCTTCACATCAGTTGTAAAAATGTCCAACTCTATGAATCAAAGACGTGGACATGAGCATGGGTTGGAAAATATGTTTGGCTTTAGGAAAAAGAAAAATTACAGTCATTTTTCGTGGTACAAAGGACTGAAGAAAGAACAAGGCAGTTCCTAAAAGTGTTTGGTAGAAAAGAAATTACTCTAAGTGTTTAGTCCCTAAGTTTTACCAAATGAGCTAGTTAAAATCAATAGAAAATAGTAGTTGTAGAAGATGTCTTTCAGGTTTCAGGTTCCAGATTACCCTTCTTCCTATAGAAAGCTGTAGTACAGAAGGCTTCTTGCCCTGTTGTGTGTTCTCAATTGACTCTCATATATATGACTATGAGAAAATACATTTTAGTTTAGATGGATAGTACTGTCTAGGGACAGATGTTTAGGGAGAAACTGGAGTAAAAATAAACTTCAGCTAAGTAGCTCTGGCAAAATGTTAGGAAATATTTTCTATGTTTTGTCTACTTTGAGAGCTCCAATGAATCACATGGCTTTGAAATTTGTTTTAAAAAGTTCATTTATGAGCTCCAGAAAGGGAAGTATTCTAGAAGAAATTTTTTTCCACACTTTCAGTATCTTATAGTGCAAGGGAATGTCACACTCTCATATTCTTTGAACAGTGAATTTGAGTCACGAAGAAGAATCATGCAAAGGCACGCAGTAAGCTAAAGGTTTCTTTATTCTAATAAATTATAGTTTCTTTATTCTAATAAATTATAGTTCTCATTTGCATAACTCCCTTTCTGCCTGTCAGTCTCTGTACTCAAGCTCTCAATTATTTATATTATAAATGTGATGAGTTTAAACTTATCAGTTCACATAACCTACCAAACCTCTTTGTCACTACCAATTATTAGTGTTTAGTACTGTACTTGAACTGTCTCTCTGTTTCCCTCTGCTGTTCTGCCGAGACATCACTTGTTTTCCCAGTCTAAACCCTGTGCTCAGGAAGCCCAGCTTAGCTCACTTGAAAGCCAAATTGTATTACTTGCTTCTCCATAAGCATCTGCCAGGTCTCCAGAACTATTAGAACACATGCTTTATGGGGTGTTCACAATATATAATCACAATGGGATGAAGATGTGTAAAAATACATATAGTAAGACAAAGCATGACCTTTTTTAGTTTGTAAAGCCAGCAATGACAAAGACTGATATGTCATGTTCCAGTTGTTAGATGAAAATTCCTTTGACTGAAGGTGAGATGAGCTAAGAGAAAAACACCGGGAGGACAATATTTTTTCCACTGAGGACATCCAGAAATAGTTATAACCTGGGATTTGCAAAACCCTGCAAGAGCAAGACAGGATGGAATGGGAGGTAAAGAGGAGAAAAACTTCCACGTAATTCCTCCAGACCTGTTGCTGTGGAGTGAAACTTTCAGGTTTTACTTCCATGGAAAATTTCATCTGAGCAGAACAAAAATATCCCTTAGATTTATCTTCACTTAGGAAATATCTTCAAAGACACTAACTAGAACTTAAAATAAGTTTTAATTTACAAACATAAAGCTTAGTTTTGGCTGGTAGCTGAGGTTTACGTTGCTCATGTCTTTGCTCTGCCTCTCTTGTCTAGGGTACCTAAACCACCTGTAAACTATGATAATGAAGAGCTATTTGATGACAGAGCAGCTTGTGTATTGCCATTGATGTCAGCACTAAAAGTCTAAACAGCTGTCAGAAAAAAATTTTGCAGAATTGTCTTGTATTCTAGAATGCTTTTATTTGTAGACCATCCATTTCTTGCAAATCTTGGTGTAATTAACTACTCAACTGTCAATTAGTGGGTGGCAGGTTCTTTTAACAATTTTTTTGTTGAACCTTTTTTTAAGGTTACAAGTGTTTTAGCTGGCCATACATGTATGTTGTGTCCTATATTTCTATTTAAACAGGCATTTATTTCTAAAGGCAATTTCTCTCTAATACTGTTGCATTTTTCTACTGCAAGTACAATCATTAAGGTTTAACATAATTATTTGAATTTATTTACCTCTTTTGCCTCCAAATTCTGAAGTTTCCTATAATGAATCTCTTTCAAAACTTCTTCTCTTTCATTAACAATATAGGTCAATCAATTTGTTTTTACTCTTCACTCTTTGCAAGCGCAGGTGCAATGGTTTTTGCTAGTTTGTGTAAAAAAATCCGTGATGTTTGCTCAATTAAAATAATGTTGTCTGTTAATACTAATGGTTGTTTTAATAAGTCTCCAAAGCATCTTTACTAACATGGAGATGCAGAATATATTATCAACAGTTAACAAACAAGTCATTTGTTTTCCATAGTTTACTCTCATTTAGGAATGGAATCATTGTTTTTGTTGGTCCAGGCTTCTAAAATCTTATTTCTATCACTGTTTTTCTCCCGAGGTATACAGCTGCACACTTTTATCATTTTCTGATTTCTCCCACCATTTCAGAATGGTGCTGAATTCCGTTTTTATTTCTAGTTTATGTTAATTTTGAATTTAGTGTCCTAGACTTAATTTTGTAAAAGTTGAGAGCTGCAGAAGGACCTATGAAGCCATCTAATACTTCCCTAAGAAGTGCACTTCTAAAGGAGAAGCTTAAATGCAGTATCAGGTGCTTTTGCAAGTTGTCTAGGTCCGGGGCAAATACTTGACAGAAGAGTTAGTGAGATTTCAGAGCTGTCAAAAGCTGAAGTCTTCCTTGTAAAGTCCACACTCTTTACAGAAACCTCCTTGACTATGTTTCTGAAAGTGGCACAAGGGGAACATCATGGTGGTTTTATTTAGAGAGAATTTCTGCTCAGATGACATTCTTCAAAAGCAAATTAATTTAGGCTGTTTTCTTCTTTGTTACTTCAGAAAATTAAAGGTGGCACCAAAAACTCTAGGTAACTTTTTCTGTGACATCTAAGCTGATTCACAGCTTGATGTAACAATTATTGATATTGACCTGTCGACTTTCATAGTATTTGTTGAGATTTCTTTAGTGTTTGCTTTGAATATTTTCACTAATATTTTGGTCAAATAGATGACTGCTGTTGTTAAGCTTTTATGTAACCTATTCTAATGTCTGTACTAATTATTGTAAAATGTTTTTCTCCAGACTCCAACAATTGTAATTGAAATACTTATTTTTAATGTATTTTGCATTGGCATTTTGGGAGGTTTCGTGTGCCAGAGAACTTTCCCCTACTTGTTAGGGCCTCAAGTTCTGAGGGGTTACAAAGCTGCCGGCTCCGACTGACTGTCCCAGCCACAGATGTGGGGGCAGATGGTTTGGGAGCTGGAGCCGGACACTACCTACCTATGGGTACCTATCTAACTACCCTACGGGTACAAACTGGAACACAGGAGGTTCCACTTAAATATGAGAAGTAACTTCTTCACAGTGAGGGTAACAGACACTGGAACAGGCTGCTCAGGGAGGTTGTGGAGTCTCCTACTCTGGAGACATTCAAACCCACCTGGACACCTTCCTGTGTAACCTCATCTGGGTGTTCCTGCTCCGGCAGGGGGATTGCACTGGATGAGCTTTCGAGGTCCCTTCCGATCCCTGACATTCTGTGATTCTGTGATCCACTCTGACTGGAAGAAACGTGGTCTCAGAAAGCTGTTCTCATGTGTGGAGGGTGGTCTTTTGGCTGACGCTTCTGCTTCAGACTAAAGGACTGCCTTTTCCTCTTGTTTCTATAACTTTAGCACTGGTCACCTAAGAGAGCGACAGACAACTCTAGATGGTTAGAGATGCTTTACAGTTATTTTGGTAGCTATTGTAATGGATCAGCAGCATGGCTGTGCAGTGTTAGCGGTTACTTAGAAACAGAGATGGCTTCAAACCCGCTGGTTGAATCATGTGCAGTCATTTGTCTGTGTCCTTACCTGAAATCTGTGTGTGATCCCTGTCTGCTCCTTCCATCTGCTGTGTATTTCCCGGCACACAGCCAGGGTGCTTCTCAATGGAGCAGGGAGCTGTAGGGTAAGGGCATGGAGGCTGGAGACAGCTGCAGTGCAAGGAAATCCCTATGCAAAGCAAAGGCAGGAAAGTTTGCAATTAAGAGTAGGAGCAAATTTACTTATCCTTCTGGGCTCTCTTTTGTTAGGCAAGCACACTTCTACTGAAGTCAGAAATCTAGTCCTACTTGCTTTACATAAAATAACATTGACCTTCTTTTAAGGCAGCCCAAAGGGCCTGAATCTTCCCACTGATTTACAAGAATTACATGGAAGTTATCATGTTCTTGATTTACAAGAATTACATGGAAGTTATCACATTCTTGTTGTTCTGCAAGCTATTTAGAAATATCTTATGGACAAAACCCTGTAATTTTAATATTAATCTAAGCACTTTATACCAATATGTAAAGTGATGCCCAATAAAGAGCTTCGGTATAATTTTTAAATTAAATCAAACCTGAAAAGAAATCTTCATCTTAACTAATGTAGACTGTAGTAAATAGTGCATTTAGATGTTTTACCTTTGCCAAGTTAGAAACTAACAGTTCTCTAAAACACAGACAGCTGCTTAGCAGTTAGCCTTTGCTAACTGCATTTTAAATTAAAAAATTACATCTCTCTAGTTACAGACTCCAAAATGTAGTTTCATTAGGTGAATGGATATATTTACGGGGCACAGTATGTAACACAATTGGTACACCTGCTCATCTGGAGACTACGAAATCACTGATTAGGAACCAAAAAGCCTCTGTGGAAATAAATATTTAAAATGTGTGCATGGTCTTTGCAAGACAAAAATGTTTTAACAATTTTAAGTGCAATCTACTTAGGAAAGACAAATACTAGCCTGGTTCTACAGAATCCCATGCAGTTAGTCCAGTTTAAACTGTTTGAAGGTATGGGCCATGTTATTTAAAAAAACTCAGATTTGCAAATAAATAACAATGAACATAAGATATTTTGAGCAGAAAGGACTTGCAATTAAAAAACAGGGAACAAAAGGCTTATTAAAGTAGATCTGGGGTTCTTTAGGGATAAATGAATTTAAAAATGTGTATCATTCAAGAGATATAAAGGAAAAAATGTAAATGTATGTAAGTATACACATACACATATACACTTATTTGTACAGTCATACATTCTGAGAAAGAAGTACAGTAACGTAAAAGCACTCTGTTTATTGAAATTTAGTGGAATCACAGCTATTCTTGGAAGTAAGAAATATACGAGGTGTTTCAAAGCTATATAGAAATAAAAAAAAACCCAAGCAGAAATATAATCTTAAGTTGCCTCAGGTATTTTACACAAGCACACTCAAAGGCGGGTGTTTACTTTGGCATGGACACTCCCTCTCTGCAGCCAGGTTCTCTTACTGGCTCAACATCATCAACTAAATGAGATACAACCGAGGTTGGTCAGCCCTGCTGAGACCAAGTTCGCTCTGAGCAAACTAAGAAGCAAAACTTTAGATGCTCTAAGGCAGGGGTGTCAACTCATTTTCACCGGGGGCCACATCACATTTAGGACTGTATAAATGTAGGAGTAGTTATATTTATACAAATTACATTTGGCCCTTTGAAGGCACCCACAAGGCTGATGTGGCCCCCAGTGAAAATGAGTTTGACACCCCTGCTCCAAGGAATACAAATGTCAGAAACTGGTGTGCTTACAGATTTTATATCCTTCTTAGAAGCAAGATATAAGATCAATATTTTAGCATATAAACTCTGTCCATAGACTGCTTGTGCAGCTCACTGAGAGATTCGACTTTGGTCTTCCTCTTTATGGCCGTCTTAGGATTTTCCCTACTGTACAAAGGACCAAGCTTTAAAAAGTATGTAGGTATTGGCTACGATGGCTTTCTGTCTTTGGTGCTTAAATAGAAAGCCTTCCACCTCATGCATTTTTAAATACTATTAATAGGTAGAAACATTTATATCCCACACATTTTATAAATTAACATTGCAAAGAGAAGTAGTAAAGAGCAAAAACTAGCGAGAGTGAAAACTAGTACACATCCTGAAATACTTTTGATGGAAAATACAGGCTTCTGAGATAGTCCAGTCTTGTCCAGAGAAGAATGAAGAATGACTGACATGGCCAATTTCACACTCTTCTCTGTCATTTTGTGTTTATTGTTATTACAATATATGTGGGAAAACCACACAACTTTGTTTTCCCTGTTAGCTTGGAGCTTAAATGAAAACTGATTGGGCTTGTTTAGCCAGGCTGTAATAGATAACATCCTTTATCTCACTCAATGCATTTCAGCTAATAATAATAAATATAATTAAGAAGAAAAATATACATTTGAGAAAGCAAGACAGAAATTATTATTGAAATTATTTTTTTAAATGAGGTACATATATAACTGGGATCTGTGTATCTAAAGGGTTTGAAGAGATAGTATTCCAGCTAAACTTTGAGGGGGACAGTCATTAAATAATGGACATATCTGTGCATGTGGACTATATGTGTATGTAGAGTTAGTAAAGACCTATACTTGTGTATGCAAATGTATTCAGAGTGGTTTCGTATACACAGTTTACTTCTAGCCCTGTTTACTCTTAAAGCTTCTTGTCAGGCCTCTGAAGGTACATTGCATACAATGGTAGCCCAATACTGTGAAATCAAAGTGCTTATCAGAAGTTTTTGCATTACTGCCAATGGTAAAAATTCAGTAAAATATTCTATTTTGTTTTTATTTTACTTGAACAGTCCCATTCTTTTTGCTATTTCTTCTTCTTTCCCCATGACACAAAAAATACTGCAGATGACAACATGAAAATTCTAGTGACAGATATAGCATTTGAGATTGTTTTATGCAACTGTAGCTTTCTTAGAGTTGCATTTAAATTCTACCTCTGTTCAACCAGGTGTTCTTCAACTAATGTAAAGGAGATTTTTCTTCAGATCTCCACTCTACCTCTGTATCTCCATTATTATTATTTGGTCTGATTGTACCTTTTGGGGAGAATTTCAGAAACTGATCACTTCAAGCGAGCTTTTGTGTGTAATAAGAGAGATAAAGATCCGTATATGCATACAGACTCATACCATGGCTATGTATATGTACCTTATCTCTAAAAGAATGCAGCAAAAATGAGTGATGAGCAGCACAAAATGTCTTTAGTCACAGGCAGCATATAACCTAATGGGCAGCTGATTTTATTTTGCTGTTGGTCATTATAATCTCTTCCTTGCTCATCTTCCTTCCTGTCTGAAAAACGATGTGCTCTTGGAACATTACCAAAATTTTTCATCTATGTACATGTAGGTACATTTCTGAGAAGGCAGCACCGTCTGTTTTACCTGATGCTAGGCTGGGTTAGCATCCAACTGCAGCTCAAACAGAATTTCCCTGTGTGGTCACAGTAATACCACTGTTGGTTACCATGAAGTGAAAGAAATAACAAGCAAGTGCTGATGGAATTGTTTGAGAATATTATGGAAGAAAGAAGTCAGGAATAAGCAACCTAGAATGATCTTTATCTACACCTCTTCTCACATAGTACAGCTCTTTCCTTCTGAAGTATCTAATGACAAGGTCTAATGACTCCTTAGGAACATCTCAGGAACAAGTAGGCACTTCAGCAGGGAGCACTACCCTGTCATAATAAATTCACAGATAAGACAAGGAGGCTTCTTGTGTGTGCAGAGCTAAAAATGAGCAAGTCTAAGCAGCAATATATGTTTAATTTATTCTTTGTCTTACAACATGAGCAAGTTTGGACAGTTTCTTTTTTGAACTTAAGTATGTATATTTCAGCAAATGTATTGCTTATAAACTGTGTGATACATCTGTTCCTTTGTGTAATTTGTGTTGAGAGTTAGGCTGCTGTAGAACATCTAAAGCATATGGTATTATTAGTATAAAATTCTACCACAGCAACAGTACTGCGTAGGTTAGAGGCTGTACAAATACTCAGATAGGCATGATTCTGATTTCAACTATCTACAGTTATCTTAAAAAGAAGATAAAATGAGCAAGTGGGGCAAGCAATAGCTGGGAGCAAGTAGGAATTTTAAACAAACAAACAAATAAGGTTATGTCTAATATTTTACCAGAAGAATAACATAGGATAAAAGCAAAGACTAATCAAACTTCCTTTAGAGGTTTTTTTTCTGACTCTAACTTTGACTCTAAAGATATCCAGCCTCAGTATATATATTCTTGTCAGCTCTGTCTTGCTAGACAATTCTCTTGGCTTTCTCTTGGGGCCTTAATGTTGGTGTTTTTACACTTTAGCTAAAAAAACCACCAAAATCTGCTCTAAAAATATCCTTTTGATTCTCCTTTTCCAAGTAGAATTTGGGACTGACATCTCACCTCAGTAGGAGATCCCATTCTATAATGCAATATGCTTTTTCTACAGTAGTATAGTGGTGTGTTCTGTAATCTGTTGCAAAGATGTGACCAACAGAAGAGTGTGGCAATCAGAAAGCAGAAATAGTATTATGAACATCTCCAATGTGAGCAGATTATATGGAGCGTGGGCTTTTGTAAGGAACAATAGTTCAGCCCTGTGTATCAGGGAAAGGAGGTTTGTTGTTTCTCAATCCCATCTATAATACCTAGTCTTAATTAAACTGTGACGTCCACGAGGGCATTTTCAAAGGCAAATATGAGGCAAATTATAGCAATTTCTTTCAGCCTTTGAGGACCTACAGCCATCATGTTTCAGTGCTTTTGTAGCTCAGGAAAATGCATCACTTAGGGTACCACAGCACCCAGGGAATGTACCAATACTCCTTACTCTGCGTTTTGTGGAGATGCTGGATGTGTCTGCCCAAGTACCTCTGGAAATGACAGTAAAAATAAGTGCTTTCATTGAGGGCTTTCTTGGGGAGTCTTGTTTTCAAGATCTTTTCATGACCTGAAACATCCAAGCACTACATATTAAATAAAGCAAAACCAAATAAATGATGGAGGCTACTAGAGCCATCTGACTGTTGTGCAACCAGCCACCATGCTGTGAAATATATATAGAAATATGTCCCCAAGAGTGAAAATAGTCATTGAGTGTAATTAAGTCACCATACAGTAAGGGAGATCTCTGCTGAATTGCATGTGCTCTTTTATAGTTACTGGGACACATCAGTACATGAAAACTCCGCTGGAATGAATGGCAATTTCATGGCAATTCATGCAAACATTACTCATATCTTCTGGCAAGGTTATCTAAGGATAAAACTTATAAAAAGAACATATTCAGATGAACTACTTGCTTTAATTGCCTGCAGGTCTGTACAGTATCTCCCTTGCTTATCTCTTTGCCTTCATACATTAAAAAATATATTAAAATGGGGGCTTTTTTTTTGCATTTAGTAGATGAATTAAGAAACAATTATGTTACAGAGTAAAAAGCTAAAGTATTACTGACTTGTGATACTGAATCATTCATTATGCAATAAATACATGAAGGAATGAGCAGATGTTAATGAACTGTATTAAAATGCAAAGAGCATTTACCTTATGACATTGTGATTCTGAAGTCCATAGGCATTTTGGGTAGAGGTGGATAGCTATTAGATTGCTCAGTCTGCATGGTGCCAACAAAAACTCTCCGTATAACTGATTTATTTTATGAATCTGCACAGTAGGTTTTGGACACTGAAAATCATTTCACAAATTGCACGCCACCATAGATTTGCAATCAAACTGACATTGAAAGACTGTATAATTGAAGACATAGGGAAAACATCCAATAATTCAAACTTTTTGTATGGTCCTCAAGGAGTAATTTCAAGGAAAATGAAAAACACAGGTTCCTTTGAGTGTTGGTCTTTGGTATCCCACGGCAGCTGTAATGAAAAATTTCTCCCTCCTTCTTTGCTTCTGAAGAGATTTATGTGGTGGCATAATCCGTCCTGCTGATTCCTGCTGTGTAAGACAAGCCAATAATAAAAACATGTCTCAGTATATGGGCTGATGCTCTAATGTCAAAATAGCTGTCATGCTACAAAAGAATGTGGATGCTTAACCTGCTGGTTCCTGAAACTAGCACTTTACTAATATCTGTTTGGGTAACAATCACTTGTGAAATTACAGGTATTCACGGACTTTCTAATCAGCAGAAAAATTATTCTGAATCACAGCTAATAGGGCAAATAATATGGAAAAAAATTAATGCAAAGGTTGGGTTTGCTAGAACCACTTTCCTGCTGAGCTTATTAGAACTGTCCAATGTTGTCAATGAGTGAAGAAAAAACAAGGATGAGGGATGTTTTGGGGACTGTTTTAGAGTGGGCAAAAGGTCTGTTGCACATTTGATAAAGTTGTCTAAGCACCAAGAGATTAAAGATTCTGGGAGGGTCTTGATGCCTATACAGAGAAAGACAAGAAACACTGTTATGGTAAACATGGCTCTTAGCAACTTTTACAACAAGCTTAAAAGTAAGTAATCATTATTTATGAAAAATTCATGGCTGGCAGACTCCTGCTAGGATGGACTAAATAAATATTGCAGTCATGTTTAGACAGTTCTTGACAGTTTTTCATTTTTTCTCTTACTGGCTCCATTTTTTTAAGAAAAATGAGAAAATAATGTTTAATACTTTTCAGTATTATATGCCAATCTTAGCATTGTTTTATAATGATGAAAATGCTTCTAAGAATACCAGACTTCACCAGATTGAAATTCTGCATGTTGCATTATTCACAAGCTATTTCAGGAGAAGATGTAATGAACCTGTAGTAGGTGTATATGGGATTATTTTACCTTCCTGCAATGATATAAATGACACTCTTGGAAGCTTGAAGCTGAAATATTGAAACATCTTTCTTCTGGCAGAGAAGATTAAATGCTTTACTATGAAAATTAAGAAAGTTAAGGCACTGATTTGCTTCTCTTTTCTTCCTGTTGCCACATCTTCCTGAAGGTTACATATTTCCATTGGAAAATAATAACACAATATATATTAATATATTATTATTATTATATAATAACAGTTTTAAAAATAATAAAAGTAATTGTTAAAACAACAAAACCATCTCACCAACATATTGAATGCTAGCACATGAGCTTAAGGAGCCCAGGTCATTGCCAGAGAGTTCACCCCGAATGCACAAAATAGCAGTCACAGAGTCTTTACTCCTCACATTTGGGGTGTTCTTTTAGGATTCTGTCTTCAGCTGACATAAGTCTGTGGATGGAAAAATGCATCTGTGTCAAATCTGGCAACTTCTTTCATCTAGGAAAAAAAATCCTAAAGTGAGTACCTGTATTTCCCAGTTCATGTTTCCACATAGTTACTCAGTGGCGCAAGTATTCCAGCTTAAACTGCAATATAACTTTCAGAAGGAAAAAGAATTTGTTTTAAAACAGCCAGGGAGTATGTTACAGGAACTGGCTCTTCTTTCATATCACATGGTATTGACTATTTAACCCAAACTGCTATGCTCCAGGCAAGAATCAGTGTTAACCTTTGGTGGTACCTGCAGTCAGTGAGACTATTGGAACTCCTTTCAGAAAGGGCTTCCTCCTTCCTTTACTTCATATAAATCTATTATCTTCTAAGGCTCAGATGGGCCTGAAGGCAAGTTAAAGATCTTTGTGGGACTTTCTTGGTGCTAATTATCTCCTACCAGATGCCTGTCCTTACTTCCACACCCGTGTGCTGAAAGGCTAGAAGGTGTTATTGTAAGCTGAGATGTTATTTCCTTAATGATCACCATATTTGAGAAGAACCAACCCTCAAAATCCTTCTCATAGCAGCATAAAGACCCCTTTGAATTTTTCTGCTCACCATAATGAGAAGCAGAAGGCAGGGTATGAATGTTTATACACAACACTGAAGATACCTCATAGGACCAGAAAATCTTTCCACTTGCTTTCTGTGTGTTTGCGTAGGATGGCAGCAGTGACTGATGTTGCCATTTTTCTTAGATCTCACTCTTTTTAATTTCCACTCAGGCTGCCTGGACTAGTCTATTGTCTCGAGAATAGCTGAGACAAGTAGTTAATTAGAGCATGTCTGTCTTTGGGAAAAAACTAAACCAGAAGTGGTTAATGAGAGCAGTTCCTTGGTCCTTCAGCACTAGTAAAGTTACATTACAGTGATTAAGACTGAAAAACGAGGAGTGTGAAAATATACTTAGGAGCAGGTCGTGTCTGGTGCTGTATTAAAGGAGGCAAACTGTAGAAATAGCAAGCTGTAGTGTGCATCATGGAATGTTAGTAGTAATTTTGCAGGAGTATGGAAAGGATGAAAACTTCAAGAGATGAAAGTGAACAGAGATGCCCACTTATATCAAGTATTGTACAGAAGAATTAAAATGATAAATAACAAGACTTGAATTTTACAACAGTAAGGGAAATGTGGCTGTTTTTAATACCTTAGAACAGTTTATATCTTTCTCTGACATTTATCTTTAGAAACATCACAAGAATTTCAGCAGAAAACCTGATGGAATATGTTAATTGTCCATTATCTCTACTGCAGATACGCAGAATACATATTTTTCTTTACTTACTTTGAGCAGGAGAGTTAGTTTTGTCTCTCTGAATCCTTTATTTTCTGTCATCACACAGCATTGGACAACCAGATGGTCCTAGGTTATCTGTGGCACAGCTCAGCTTAGTATCAGAGTTACCTGAAAAACCTATCTCTTCTCTCATATATATCAGGTATGTTAATGTCCATTCCCTACTGGTTTCTGTCCTGAGCTTCATGGCAAAGTGGCCTAACAGCCTGATTTTCTTCAATATTGCATCGCAATGTTGCTGATCTTGTATTTTCCTTAACCTTTGAAGTGTTTCGCAAGGCATACTCAGGGATCTTTGACTTTTCTGTCTTTCATGACTTCCACTATTTTTTTTAATTTGAGACAATCCTTGCATGATATTTTTGATACTTTTGAAGGCATCAATAATGCAACATCTGCTCAAAACAGAGTATGAGTTATCTGAAGTGAGCCAGCAGCTGACTATTCAGAATACTTTTGCTGGTTGGTAGGGATCTTGGTTCTGGTTTCTCTTTTGCCAACTTTGGCAACCTGAGACTACAGAGTTATCTGTCTATCCCAGTAAATGTGGTGAAAACAGAGAACATTTCCAACAGAAGGGCCTAAAAGGAGATACAGGTGTGTCTTCTCTCTAAACAGGTACGGAACTGTAGTGTGATACATCAATTAGCTTAGATCCTCACTCAGAGCAGAGCACTAATTCATTTTCACGTGTTAATAAATTTTTAAAAACACACAAGTGTTTTGAGGGGGTGTAAGTTTTACTTTCATCTTGTGTGTGACTTTTAGTCTACAATATTTTTTTTTCTTTCTACAAAGTATTGTGAAAGAGCATATATCTAATCTGTAAGATCTCCTCTAAATGTGGACCTTTCTGTGGGGCATAGCTGGTACTCAAGTAAGCAGATGCTGAGTCTGATGTAAGTCTCATTATGATCTGTGGAAAGATTGACTACATCTTCTTTCATCAGTGCATGGTGAGGGGGACATAATGCTCCTTGCAATCACAGTCAAGAATCTTACGCTGGCAGTACTCTTCCATTTTCGGCTCCGTTAGCAGTATGTATTAAGCTATTTTACTATTTCCTAGTTGTTCATTATGATGGTGTGATTTCCAAAAGTTCCACTAGAAGTGAAAATTAGATTTTGAAGTCTGGTATTGAAGAATGTGAATATGAGTGGATAGCGGTGAACTTTCAGATCTGTTGCTCTGGAATGAATGGTGATTTTCTTTGGCAAAGGTTACAGGTGGAACTCACTTTTTATAAACATTGTCCTGCTTGCTTACTGAGACCATCACAACTATAGCAGTAAGATGTGGTGATTGGAATCGGATTTTTCTGTTTATTTTTGCACTGCAAATCTGACATGATTCAGAGGTATTTATTTCTCAGATGTATTCTTTAGATGGACACAGGTAATTCCACAAAACCATGTAGTAGTGCCAGAGGGATAAAGTACAATAGTCCATTGATTGCTAACTAGATCTAGCTAACCTGTGTTCAGTGCGAGGGACTGAGGGAGTGGGAAGAAAGGTGACTTTTGCCCATTCTCATGCTTCCTTGATTCTGAGGCCAAACTCGAGGTCTTGTGCTCCACTCTTCATGTACTCCCACAAATCATGAGAATGGTGCTGCAGTTGGGGTTGGAATGATGCAAAAATGTTTCTTGTACTCGAGCAAAGGCTATAACTTTTGCAAAAATTTTTGATACATAAGCAGATTGAGTATGACAAACGGAAAGAGTGGTATCTTCTAATAGTTACAAACAAATGTGGCAATCTTTCTATTATTTATGGGCCGCAAGTGAGTCAAAATAATGAGTTAAAACCAATTGAGAATACATGACTTGATTTTTAGTTGTTTTTCACAATCCAATCTGAATGCTCAGGAATCATGAGTCAATTTATGTGAAGGAGTACCTATGATTTGGCTTCTATGTCAGTGATATGTCAAAATGGTGATCTTCCATGAAAGAGCTAGGAAGCATAAATCATTTTGTGTTCCACCAGGACTCAGTAGCCATCTGGCTATTTGCCAACCAAACCTGGAAGGCAACTGTAACAAATGTGTGCTTTACATACTTGCCAAAGGATTTAAAAGTATTATTAATCTATTTTTTCAAATAATTGAGTATTTTAGGCATAGCTCATAGTATTCAGCTCAAAAAGATGCTCACAAGTATTGCTATTGGAAATGAAACTTCCAAGAGAACAGAAAATTTCTGAGATCATGTTTTCTGTAAAAACAGTCCAATTATAGGACAGGTGAATGATGGAGTCTTCTAGATAAAAGAATAAATAGTTTTTATTTTATTTTTAGTTGATTATTTATTTAAAAGTTAACATAGTGATGACGTGAAAGAAATGTTAATTTTATTTGTTGGTTGTTCAATTATGTAAAACTGTAGAACTTGAATATTACAAATAGATCTTTCTTCCTATATCTACTGCATATATTTGTATTCTATAGGAATGCTATTCCCATTTCTACAGTAGTTGCAGTGTAAAGGATAAAAATGAATGTGTTTCCCCAAAGGTATTGAGTGTTGTTGTTTGGCAGAAATTATTATACACAAGGAGAGTGTGGTGGATCTTGTAATACTAAATAAATAGAAAGGATGAAGAGTGCTGACTCCTAAGCTGCTCTTCACACATTGTCCAATATCACTGCAATACCATATGCAGATTGTAACCAAAATCCCTAAAGATGAGGTCCAGAGGGAGTTACTGTCTGTACAAAATGGGAACCAGTGGCAAAGTTTGCAATTAAGCTTAGTTTCTTGGCAGATAATGAAGTTTCATGCATTTTTTATTAGGAATTATTAATCCAAACATTACTGTCTATTAGGAATCACTTCTGCTATTAATTTTCATTTTCTTCTAATTTAAATTGTTGTCATCCCATGGAACAGCACAATTTCATGCAATTTTGATGATGAATGACATACCAGCAGTAGGAAAATTCTCAGAGAGCTGGTTGAAATCAATTCTGGCCTGGGCCTTAAAACTCCTTGTGATGTTTAATAATGTATATATCTGGAGAAATTGTGATCCTCTAACAAATCATTTAGAAATGGAAAAAGAAGGCTGAACTTATCATAAATATTAACAGCAACAACACTTCCAACCCATTGTATTTTGTCCTGTAGACACATGGCTTGGATAGATGAGAGTAAGACTTGATTTTCCATTAGGAAGTTGTCCCTTTTCATTGCTTTAATGTCAAAATGCAAAATGACCTGAAGAGATCTAAGTATCTAAGCACTCTTATTGGAAAAAAAACAATGAAGCAGAGGTGGTAGATTGTGTCCAACTTCTATGAGAAGTCATCATTTCATACAAGATGACCTATGAAAAGGGATTTGGCCTGGTGGTCATATCACAGCCAGTGGTGATAACTGCAGATTAGCACATTTGCCTTTTCCTTATCACATGTTGCAGTGGCAGTCTTTTTAGCTTTCTGGAATTTATTTATCTTATTTAAAACTAAAATAAGCACAATTAGTTTTAAAAGGGTATGCAAAAATGCAAAGTAGAAGACAGACAAGAATGGAAAAAAGCAGCACAATTTGGTTTGCGTTTGTAAATTTTGGCATGTGCCTATTCCAAAGTGATTGTAATGACTAGAATTTGACTACATGAAAAGCACAAATACACTGGACAGAGATTTCACAGAATTGATGTAAAGTCTAGTATTTGAGCAGTGTTTTTTAGTAATCCAGTCTGAGGTCAGCTCTGGGATATAAAGACACATGTACAGTTAACCAGTTGTGCAAACCATTATTGTTGATTCTAAAGTAAATTTCATTGCTATTTGGACACTGTGCTAATAGATTTTATGAAGACAAGCAGTCCGGCTTATGAAATTAAAAGTGGTACTGAGACCACTGCCAGCAAGTGCTTAGGAAGTGTTTATAGCTATATTTGTGTTGAATCAGTCTAGTTAATGATGAAAAGCTTCTCCAGAGTTAAGGATGTAGGAAGGACATTTCTTGTGGTGTGCACCAGGTGTTCTCAACCCTATGCAGTCAAGTAAGTGCAATGGCTCATGTGTATGTTTCTGTTACAGGACAGAGTGGGGCCAAGTGATGCAACTTCATTGACTGTAATTTTCTCTGTATGTTTTAGATAAGGAGCTTCCAAAGAAATACCCATACTTAATTGTTAGATTTATTTACTTGTTTATAGAAAATACCATACTCCCAACATCATGTTATTGTCAAGATGTTTTCTTCAACTTTTTCTTTATTCTCCAGTTACTCTGAAATATCTATTTACAAACAAGAATGTTGTCAACTTTGTGATTGTGAAACTTAGTTGAGTGAATGATGTCCATTTCTCCCTGGGCCCATATCTCTAGGGGCATGCATACTCATATGTATATATAGCTTATGAAGGAAGATAAGTTGACTTTTGAAATTAGTCTTATAATTAGCAAGAACTGGCCTATTTGTTGGTGTCCTAGCTGAAATCAGTGAGGCTAGATTTTGTTTCTGAAAAAAAGCTGGGCTTTTGCTGAATTAGGAGCTCAGTAGGAGCAGTGAGCAGGGGCTGCCTGGAGATGCTTTGAATCAGCTACTTTATCTCTGTGATAGGCAGTGATTCCCCATCAGGAACTTTGTTTCTTGCCCTAGACTTAAATCATGGCTCTGTCTAGCATGCCAAACCTACTTGGAAGTTTTGGTTAGACCTCCGACCAGGTCCCCCAAGTGTGCTACGGCCTCTACTCATGACCGAGGCATCCATACGACAAGTCATTACCATTACACTACAGCTCACACACGTCAATGGACAGCATTCAGATAGGAATTATTTCATTTGACCTAGATACCGCAGATCTGGGTCAAATTTTAATTAGTGTGAATTAGTCACTGATTCTACAAAACACTGCATTATGTTTGTGTGCAGCCTTATGTGTGCTAGTAATCCCTCTGAAACCAGTTGGTAATACACAAAGGCCTCAAGAGTGTAACTATTTGTATGATGAAGCTCTTAATGTTGCAGGCAGTTTGCACTTATTAGTCCTGTCAGCATCCCTTTTCCAATCCAAAACTTAAACCCCAGAGAAGGAAATTCTGAGTGAGGTCACTGAGTCAAAATGTAGGTAAGTAGTAGGAGATTTCATGTTGCATTTTTATGCAAGTCTCAAGTCACCAAACATGTTCTATCATGGAAATGGTGTTTTACCAGTTGGCATCTCTTCCCTTGGCAGGCAAAAAGGCACCTCTCGTACTGAAATCAACTCGGATCTTCAAAAAGCTACTAGATAAGACTTTCCTTTGACTCCATCATTCATCTCCTTTATGTCCTTAGGGCAGAAGTTTGTTCTATTGCATACTGTTTTAAAGACGGGAATAGAACATAATTAAAATGGATAAAAGTAGAGTAAGTCATACTAATAGGAAAAGAAAGATATTAAATGAACAAACATGTCAGGAATTAAAATGTGTTGACTGAAAGGAGATGGTATATTTCAGTACAGAAAAGTAAAAATGAAAACTAATAAAGACAGCATGTAGAAACTCTAGAATTATGAAAATTGTGTTTTCTTGAAGTAAGAGTTATAAGTCATACAAGATCCCACAGAGGCAGTTGGCAGTGGCTGTAAATAAGACTACATAAGTTAATTTTTTCAGAGTCAAATGGTGTAGGAGAATTGAAAAGAATTTTAAAAGGGTGATGATGCATGCCATTCATTAGCTTTCCTATTTCTCTTGTAAAATTATTCTAATAATTTAATGTAGTTTAACTCTTGGTTGCTTTTTTTTTTTTTTTGGTGGGAGCGGGGTGGGACTCAACAAAACAGAGCTCACTCTTTCTTGCAGAATGGTTTCAGAGTCCTGATTAGCAATTTTTAACCCTACCTCAATATTTCACATTGTAGTATTTAAATGCCAGTTTACATTTAAATAGGATCTCAGTATAAAACTGTGTTCCTACCTAAGCCAAAAAGTGAGGTGCTGTATGTTAAATTTCTGCACAGTTTTACTGGAAACAGCAAGCAACTGTGGAAATCTAAGGTAACCTGACGAGATCTAATTGAGACATGTATCTCCATCTCAGGTCTGTAGTGGGTAAATGAATTATTTCAAGCAAAGAAAAATGTTGACTTCTGTGTTCCTAGTAACTTCTCATAAATCACATAGTTGCAAACCAGCATTAGATGAAATCACAGTAACATAGAGTTAAACCACAAACACCTGGAAATTTGTAAAATGAAATTCAGCCCTGTGTCCAGGGGGTGCTGTGTCTGCCTTTATAATGGCTACAGGATTGGGGTCCAAAGCAAATTGTTTAGTCTCCAAGCACTTTGCCTCATATGCATCTTTTGGGGCAATGCAGCCCAGAACCTGCTCTTTGTGTTTTGAAATGATTGTGAAGTGCAGGGAATGCTAGTATATACAGATACATATGGTTTTGCTTTTTCTCATTCAAATACCTAAACACCAAATTACAAAGCAGGAAGTGTCTGACCTGCACATCAAAATTGTGTATTTGCTTAAGAAAGTGAGATAAACATTATGTGATTATGTATTATAGTTGAAGAAAACATTCTAAACTGTTAATTATACTGCATAGTGCAAGAAAACCTTGAGATTCTGCATTTCGGTACTTTGTAATGTATCGTGGCAAATGGGAGATTTGAAGTTTGTAAATTGCAAGGCATTTCCAGCCCCAGAAAGCACGGGATGAAAATACTTCTCTGTTTTACAGTAAACAGCTGTAGTAACACAACAGCTGCGGAGAACAACTTCAAACAAGCCAAGGCACTTGAGTAGTCTCTGTGCATTCACAGCCAAGCCTGATGAGTCATATGTAGTGTATGTACACTGATATTATAATATGTACTCTGCATGCATTGCACTTGTATAATTGTATTTAATGCTCATGTGAGAGAGTCTTACATGCATGCGTGAAAATGCCATTTAATACATACTGAGCAACTCTCCTGCATCTGCCAACAAACTTTCAGTACAGGACACAGCACCCTGTTTGGCCTGGAGGTAAAAACCTGGTCCCAGAGGCCCATCCTGAAGATGGTAATTCTCAGGCTTGATAGGCATCAGCAGAAAGGTGACATCAAAAGATTAATTTGAAAAGGAACAGTAATTTTGCTCTTTTTGTAGTAAGTTCATCCCTTATTTAGAGGATGGTAGAAAGTGAGAGAGAATTTGAAAGAAAATTGGACAGATAGATGATGACAGTTGGCTCGACTAGAGACAGAAATCACTGAGGAGCACATATTCTGACCACAGGCTATACTGTACTATAAGCTACAAAGCACATTCAATAGAAAACTTCTCTTTGGATCAGGAGTTTATGATAGACTGAAAAAGAGAGCAGTCTTTTGGTGGCATGGTGGCACAGCCAAGAAGATTAATCAAGTTGTATAAAAGTGAATGCATTGAAAATGGTTGAAGTGGCATGTGTCAAGATGAGAGAGCAAGATGTTGCTGAGGTCGAGATGAGAAACATGGTCAGCTGGGTTTCAGCTTCAGCAAGATGAACTGAGAGGAAAGTCTTATCTTGGAGATGCTATATAGAAAGAAAGAAATTTGACCTGGATAAACAGGCCAAGGTGAAGTTGACACCCCTTGCAATCTCAGGAGCTGGAGTAGTGGCAACCTCAGCAGGTTTTGCCTAGTCATTGCTGCAGGTTCAAATGAGAGAAACACTTTCCCAAGCTCTCATTTAAATGGATTGCAATTTTTTTTTTATATCAATGCATTAAGCCCCTGCTTAAGAAAACGTTTTGACAGAAGAATCTAAAAATCTAAGGCCCTAGTATGTTACTGCAGTACTTACTAAAGATTGAAGTAGGAGAACTGAAGAAAGATATCAAATCTGTGCCACTTTCCTGTAAGGTATTTTCTTTCTACCTCTATTACTGTGACCAATCAGAATGATTGTTACTATAGCCTCATAAAGGCCTAACCTGTGCTTAATTAGTAGTTTAAAATATGTGGTTTAAATACGAAGTTTAAGGGGAATGGATTTTTCAAAGAAATTATTTATATGTTGGGCAGCCTTTCTTAACAATGCTATTTACTGATGATCATTACCTGCTGGTTTTAAGTGAGACTTTTGTACTGTTTTTAGAGTTTTCAGGAGACAAAACACTTATGGAGAACGTGCATTTGTTCTGACAGGCCATGCGTTTTACCACACTGATATAATTAGTAACAAAAATCCAATTTCAGAGAGAGTATGAGTTAAATTAAAAATATATTTGGGTTTGTTTGTTGTAAGATAAAAATGCTTTATTCATGTCTCAGCCTTTTATGCAATAATTTCTTTTTCCTACTCAGCACACTTGCTCAATTAGATACCCCCATGATTTGCACTTACTCTTTTAATTGATATTCTCTTAGGACTCAGCACTCAGGCAAGCATTTGTGTGTTTATGAAGAGAAGTTAAAGAGGCACTTTGAATCACCCATCTGGAGTCTAGTTTGACCCCCTTGACTCTGTGGCTGTCAAGATACTACTTCATTTAAGTATTAAGGGAGTTCATAGATTAGAGTATTTGGAAACTAGGAGCTACATGATATCTAAAATCTGAAAAGCAAAATGTGAGTGAAGCCTTCTTCTTGTGCTTGACTGAATAAGAGACACAGTTCAGACCCTAAGGTATTTTCTGCTGATGTGAATAAAGTGACATAAATGAGCAGAGTTAAAATTATGTACCAAGTTTGGAAAAATAACACTGTTTGTTTCTCTCTGCTTCCCTTTCACAGAGCTATCAAATTACTTTTTCTGGATATTGTAGATGAATTATCAAAATTAATGATTAGAATCTCCTGTTTTTATCAAAGGAATTAATATTTACAAATGAACGCAAGACTCTTTTTCTCCTCTTAAGTTTGTTTTCTTAACCTCTATTACTTCTTAGAGTACCTAATCACTTCCAATGAAGGATTTTCCAGAATGTCTCCAGAGAAGGAGATTCCATAAACTCTCTGGGCAGCCTGTTCCAGGGCTCTGGCACTTCAAAGTAAATGAGTTTCTGCTCATATTTAGATGGAACCTGCTGTGCTTCAGTTTGTGCCCTTTGCCTCTCATCCTGTCCTTGGGCACCACTGAAAGGAGTCTGGTCCATCCTCTTGACATCCACCCTCTCAGCTTTTCCAGGCTGAACAGATCCCACTCTCTCAGTCTCTCTTCATAAGAAAAGTGCTCCGGGCCCCTCATCATTTTCGTAGCTTGCTGCTGGACTCCTTCCAGTGTTTCCTTATCCTTCTTAAACTGAGAAGCCCAAAACTGGATGCAGTACCCCAAGCACTTCTTTGTTGCTTTTAGCAGAGGTAGCTAGGCTCAGCTTTAGTTGGGCTTTGGCCCTTCTAATTTTCTCCCTGCCTCACTTCACAGAATTCTTGTATTCCTCTTGAGTAGCCTGCCACTCCTTCCAATGGTTGTCAATTCTCTCTTTATTCCTAAGTTCCAGCTGCAGCTGTCTATTCAGCCAGGCTGAGCTTCTCCTACAGCCTGCTTGGAGAGAGACCAGCCTTCCAAACCAGAAGGACAAGTCTGAGGATCTTTGCAGATCCCCTCAGGCTCCAGGGAGATTTGAACTCAGATCCAGAGCATTGGAAATGTAAGAGTGTTTATGCAGGGAGGAAGT
This sequence comes from Streptopelia decaocto, assembly GCF_964273445.1. NCBI lineage: Eukaryota > Metazoa > Chordata > Aves > Columbiformes > Columbidae > Streptopelia > Streptopelia decaocto. Next base: position 62,220,638 of record NC_138661.1, read on the forward strand.
GCAGAGGTTGAGTTGTAACTCTGAGAGTACTTTAACAAAGGGATGCTGCATGACTTGGAAATCTGAGAAATTACTTTTGACACCTTACCAGAGGACAATACAGGAAAAAAAAACAAGAGAAGTAACAATTAAAGCAAACCCCAAATTCTTGATGTATTAGCATGAGCATTACCCATATTTAGTTTAAAGCCTGAGAAGTGGATAAAATGTGGTCTGGCATGGATGTCACAACACAGAACTATGCCAGTCACCAGCTGAGATTACAGCTTCTTTTGCAAGTTGGAAGTGACCTTATTTTTCTGTGTAGTCAGGGGAAACCTGTAGCTCCTAGAGGGATATGAAGTGGTGTTAATCTAGGAATCAAGAAGAATTACAACCTGGAAGTGCAAAGGCATTAGTTTTGTTAGATTTTTGAAGCTCAGTATTTTAGTGAATATTTAGAGAAACATTGGATCAGAAGATATGCCTGCAACTTGAAAAAAATTGTATTTATCATGGAAGCTCAATATTGCCTTGTTGGCACAGTGTTTGAACCAATACTCGTGCCCAATTTCTGATTGCTCGGTAGTTGGCAGACACTGACTTTAGAGTGAAGTGGTCCAACTGTCTCTCCAGGCAATGAAATGTAGATGCTGTGCAGGAAAGGGCTGAGGGGAAGAGAGATTGGCTTGCACTCAAACTCTGCCCCTGCAGCTGATGTGGATACAGCCACGCGTGTGACCGTGAAGAGGAGTCCAGCTTAAGTATAATGTCCAACGAGGCGTCAGTGTAGCCTGTAATAATGTGTTTAGGAATTAGTTAGATGTGGCTTGTAACAGGCCTGAACTTTTAAGAAAAATGAAGCCTCTTAAATACCTGTAATGTGAAGGATTTTCACATTTAAGAAGGTTCAACACATATTCTTTCGAAATACATTTCCCTGTGTTTGCATTTTAACATGTTTTTTTACTAACGTGGGCTTTTGCAGATATTGCCTTCCTTCCTTTCAAAGAGTACCTTGAACATCACAAAATGTCCATGGAGTCAACCAGCTTAGTGATGTTTTCTTCAGCTCACAAAACACCAATGCTAGAGAGCGCATCTTTCAGCAGGTGTATAACACAGGGGTAAACCAATACAGATTCAGTTATGATGTTGATATTTTTCAGATGGTAAGATTTAGAAAAGGACATGGAAAAAATTAAATCATTTTTTCATTAAGTAACTCTTTGCCCTATTTCCCATATGGTCTTACAGCTCTTTTTAAATTATACACAACAAAATTATCCTATCTATCTGGACCATATATCACATTTATTATGATGGAATGCTTGGTGACTGCCTCTAGTTTGTATTTATGGGCACATAAAAAGTTTAATTCAGCAGGAGACCTGACCAAAACGAAAAGAAAAAGTAGTATTTTCTCTAATGAAACAGCTGTTAAATATCGTGGATAGATCTTGGTATAGTCAGGAGTCCTTCTCTGAGCAGAAACAGGCAGTCTTCAAAATATTGTATTCTGTACATTGTTTGTCTAGGCCTGATCTGAAGACACATAATATCTTTTATTAAGTTGTGTAGCACATGATCTAATTACCTTTTTGATAAAACCTGCATTTCTCATATTAATATTTTTAGAGCTTGCTTTTCCTGTATTTTTATACTACAGTCCTGAATAACTTCACTGTTATAATACACTGGAATAAAGAGAACGTATATGGAAGTGTAAACAGTACAGATGCACAGCTGGGCTTTGCTTGGACAGGAATAGGTAGACAAGGGAACAAATGAAAATTCATGAAAGAGATCAATTCTGATAGTGATTTCAATCACTATTTTTTCCAGTAATATAAATCATAAAATGTACACTATATATGAACATAAAGATGGCCAATTAAAGTTGGAGAGAAAACAGAGGAATATAGATGCATTCCATTCTGTTTATAAGGAGTGCGGAGACATGATTAAGCAATGTACATTATTCATAATATAATTGTGTCTGTGAGAGCTGCAAATCCATGTAGCTTTCAGATTTTCCAGTGAGTTTGTACTAGTCGACCATATTTTCACTAGTGGTTGAACTGGTGACCCAGCCATTTTACATGTGTTGAATTTCTTCTGCTCTTGCATGGATTCTGTCATTTTTTTAAACGTTGATTTTATGGTAGAGTTTTACGGTGGTTTTGATTTTGGTTTGGGAATTGAAGACCCCTTGCCAGCTGTTGATGCTAATACATTCCACAGGGTTTTTTTTGCCTTGTCTTCTGAAATTGTAAGTTCTTTGGACAGATGGTCTGTATTTTTTTTTTTTCTCCTTCTATTTTTATACTGTGAAGAAATGTCTACTTTAGGAATATTTTGCCAAGAAATCTAGCAAATTGCAGATACCTAAGAAAGGCCTCACCAGGTCAGAATCAAAGTTCATCTGCTATAGACAGCATCTTATCTGTGACGGTGGACTCTAAGGTAACAATGGAACCATATAGCGTTGTGCAAACGTACTTCCCCTGCACACTCAGATTTCTGAGATTCATGAGTCAGGGACTCACTGAGTCAGACACAGTGTATTTGGTATATTTAAGAGGCCTTTTTTCTGTTAAAAAGTATAAGATCCTAATGTATCTGACACTCCAGGTCACGAAGGGCACAATGAAGGCACAAAGAGAATATAGAGACATATTTCTTGACTCTGTGCTCATTGGAAATCTGCTTCAGTTTTTAGAACCAATTCTGTGTATGTTTATGGCTGTTCTTGAATATTCTGAGACCATGCAAGCTAAAGATCTTTACACATAACAGAACAGTTGCACTGATCATCTACAACAATAGAAAATGAAGTGTGTACTAATGCTAAAAAGAAAAACCAAAATCCTATGGGCTGCTTTTAAAACACATAATACGAACCTCAGCAGAACCACAGATCGTCAGCTCCCATCTGTGTGCAATGTATTTTTTTTTCCAAATACACTTTAAGACTGACAGTTATATCTGCTGGCAGCAGTCACCTTTCAGGGAATAGGCTTTGTGCAGCTACATTATGTGTGTACAGCTAATTTAACATGCTTATCTTAGTCAAATGCTCTCCATTGATGAAACTGTGGAATGGATTACTGCCTGTAAAATAACTTCAGTTTTTGGATGTCTAGAGGTAGCGAACACCTTCCACTGGCATGAAACAGTCCCTATGGTCTCTGCAATATAACCACACAAATTATTCTTGTTTTATTTGCCTTTATCTTATCTTGTCTATAATACTATACTTTGTGACCCTGGAAAGTGTTGGGCTATTTCAAATGTAAGCAAGGTAAGTATAATCTGAAGAAACGTGATCAAGGGTCTTACAGTCAGAAAATCCAGACTGATGAAATCCACCAATGGACCAAAAAAATTGTGGTATTTCTTGCACTGTAAGAGAAGAGCTTCTGAAGTTTGTAAGGACTGTGCATAAATTGTTGAATTCCTGTGTGAATTCTGTTGAGACAAGGTGGTCGTTCCATGGTGCTTCCTCTCCAGTACTGCTGGCTGCTCCACTGTCATGTCCCATGCCTGGACATGTTGATAGTTCATATGGTTGGCAAAAAGATCTTCAGTTTAGCATGGATTTGTCACATTTTGATATTATTCTCTTCCTTTCCTTATCTCTTTCAAAGAATCATGAAATCATTTCAGTTGGAAGAAACCCTCAGGATCGAGTCCAACAGTTTCCTTAAGGAATGTACAGGATTGGTCCTCTTGGAACTACACCTTGATGTTTTCAGAGTCTAGTTATTTTAGTATCAGAAAGTGTCTGACTTCTGCAGTGTGTTATGGGAATAGTATTAGGGTTAAAATAATCTTTTCAGTTGCACTTGAAAAAATAATCAACATTGCATGTGATTATTATGGATTGTTTGTTTTGAGAGTTCTGAGGATTAAACTTAGTGCATAAGCCCATGAATAGGCTAAATCAGTCCAGCATAAGTAGCATGAAATAAAGAGATGGTTTGCTATTTTAGAACAGGGCTGTCCAGCAGGGATTACCACCTACCCTGTTATAATCTTTGCAGTGATAAACACACTGTGTTTTTGAAACACAAGGGAGAAACTGAATTAATATAGACTGTCAGAAGCTGAATTTGCTACATTTCATTTCTGTTCGGCTTTCAACTAAACAATCATTAGCAGAGAAAGAAATGACGTATTTTCATGCATAGAGAATTTTCAGTGTCTGTGGCTCTTTACAGTATATGAACAGGATAAGCAGCAGCATGTCCCCACAGTCTTAAAATTCAGGGGGCAGAGCATCTGCTCCATTTGTGTCATTCAAGTGGTGGAAAGGATGCAGAATTTAGTTGCATGCACTTCATTGTGCAACTCCTTGTTCTCACACCACACCATGCCTCTAAAAACCTACAATGCCTAGAAAAAAAAGGTAAATAAATGCAAAAAAGCAGTTTTGAGTCTTCAGCATTCTGTTTCCTACCTCATAGTCCTGTATTCTGCCATATGAGCATCGCAGGAACAACTGATTTATTTTTTCCTCTTGGTTCAGTGTTCCATAAGACAATACTGATTTACAATAGCTAGAATGATAATGAAATAATATAATATGTGTGTGTATATATATATATACATACATACATACATAAAAGATATTCTCAAGAAGGTAAATATGTGGAATCATCTTAAATGGAGCAGTATCTCCTTTCATTATGGCTGTAGTTGCCAGAATAGACAGCATCATGGCTTCCTGGGGAGGTCTTTCTCCTACGACCTAATTAGGGTTGCTGAGCTGGTGTAAGCACTTGCTTTTAGGTGATTTAAAAGTTATATATGGTCTGATTCAGTGGCTCAATATGTTTGACAACTGGGTCATAAATCCTTCCTGTGTATTTGTCTCATTTTCTCATCTTGATTTTGAGTACACTTTCTTACCACTTCACAGAATATTAAGATGTATTCATTATGGCTGGTAAAGTGTATCAAAGGCCTTCAATGTAAAGTACAAGAGCTGCTCTTAAAATGTCAAAGACCACCAATAGGAACATAAGTGCCAGTACTTTCAAAGATCTCAGCTTTCCTTTTTTATCCCTTTTTGGCTTCAGGGATTTCTGTTTTTTTTTTTTCCTTCTGAAGTTACAAAGCTTGATTCAAAAATCGTCTACAATTCCTACTGCCAAAGGCTAAGCTATAAATAATTCTTCCCTCATTTGCTTTTTTTAAGTTTAACAGTTGGAATAGGTCTGTGGAGTGTATGTCAAAGTTACCTATCGAGTTCCACAGTAAAGAGGGAAAAATGTACATGCAGTTTAGAATTCCTGATGAGGAAATGAGTTATTGTATTATATTTTGATAGAAACCTGGGTAGTGCTATCATTTCTTAATATTTTTCTGTATTTATAATCCACACTAGGAACCTATTAATGAAAATAAGAAAAAAAATTATTGGGGAAAATATTAAAAAATAAGCTTTGCTAATAGAATTTTCAGCTAATTTTCATGAGTTTTCTACTTTCCCAGGAACATCCAACACAGCTTAATTATAAATATTTTCCCCACAACAGAGGTTGGCCGAAAAACTGGGGTTGTGTGCCATTATTGTTCCCTGGACAAACCTAATTTTAAACATGTTTGTTAGTAAGTAGATGCAAAAGTATTTTGATGGAACTTGAAAGTTTTCAAGCTGTAAGATATTTCACTTACCTTCCTCAAAATGTTTAATGAGGAAATACAGTCTTTTACCTGTAATGTAAGAGACCACGGTCAACCCAAGAAGATGGTACTCAGATTCTGAATCCTGTACTCATCCACTGATCATCATTTGTTTGCTGATGCTTTTTTTCCACTCTTCACAGAACCACAGAGTGTCAGGGATTGGAAGTGACCTCAAAAGATCATCCAGCCCAATCCCCTGTCGGGGCAGGAACACCCAGATGAGGTTACACAGGAAGGTGTCCAGGCGGGTTTTGAATGTCTCCAGAGTGGAACCTCTTGTGTTCCAGTTTGAACCCATTACCAATTGTCTTACCATGGGTTGTCACTGAGAAGAGCCTGGCTCCATCCTGGTGATACTCACCCTTTATATATTTGTAAACATTAATAAGGTCACCCCTCAGTCTCCTCTTCTCCAAACTAAAGAGCCCCAGCTCCCTCAGCCTTTCCTCACATGGGAGATGCTCCACTCCCTTCATCATCTTTGTTGCCCTGTGCTGGACTCTCTCCAGCAGTTCCCTGTCCTTCTGGAACTGAGGGGCCCAGAACTGGACACAATATTCCAGATGTGGTCTCACCATGGCAGAGTAGAGGGGAAGGAGAACCTCTCTCAACCTACTAACCACCCCCCTTCTAATACACCCCAGGGTGCCATTGGCCTTCTTGGCCACAAGGGCCCAGTGCTGGCTCATGTTCATCCTGCTGTCCACCAGGACCCCCAGGTCCCTTTCCCCCACGCTGCTCTCTAATAGGTCATTCCCCAGCTTACACTGGAACCTGGGGTTGTTCCTGCCCAAATGCAAGACTCTACACTTGCCCTTGTTACACTACACTTTCTCTTGTCTCTGCCTCCACTTTCTCTGCTGCAGTGTGCAGCTGTAGCTGCTGTTGCTGATCCTGAGAGAATTCTAGTGTATTAACTCATACGCAGAATGAATCTACCTGATTTTTGGATCAGCACAAACGGTTATGGAAGTTAGAAATTTCAGAGAGAAGACTGTGTATCTGAAGAAGTATGAGTTGGCCTGATGAGATGGAAAAATTATAGATCATAGCACAAATAAACCAGGAAAAAATATAATATGACATCATCCAACTTGGTCTTCTATTCCATATATCAAAAGGAATAGAAGGTTTAAATGTGTACAAAGGGATAGTAAGTAACATCAGTTATTAACCAGGGTTTCTTGAAATGTCATATTTTATGTTCTTTCAGAAAGAAAGTGAAGGAATGAATTTATACCACCTGGGTAGCTGGGCTGCACTTTAAGACTGCACTTGTTCTGTAAAGCATCAGAAGCCAAAAGACTAAGTGGCTGCATTACTTCCCCCCCGACACCCTGAATCTTTAACTTAAGTAATTTCTCTTCAAAGGGTCTGCTTTGATTTATGATAGATTGTAAAAATGACCATCTCTTGTTTGTATCTGTATACATGTTGCCCCTTTCAAATTTTCAGGTTAATATTAAACCCATACATAATTCTGATGCTAATTTTAGGGCTGGTCAATTATTATTATTATTTTCTTTGTTAATACCAGAGAGTGTTGTTTCATAAAGTTTCTTTTGCTGTTTGTAGTAGACTTGCTATTTTGATCTTGATCTTAAAAAAGAAATATTTCTGTCAAAATATGATGCTGCAGTGACTGATGTAAGTTGACATTTGATATCAGGCACTTCCTGATTGCAACTCTTCTATCAACACAGATATTTAATCTGATTAAGTCCCATACCTTACTGAGGAGGATTTGAGCTTGCAAGACACAAACTGCAATCCCTATGGAAACCCAGTAGTTGTCTTCTGAAATTGTGAGTCTTCCTATTCAATCTGTAAAGAGAAGTACTGGAAAAAGGGGATATCGGAAGGCAAAGCCTAATAAGACAAGGAGAGCCTGCCAAATCTGGTTTTATATTTTTTTACCACTGCCAAAGAACTGAGTTCATATTACAAACTTATATACCCACTCTTTTAAATTTATTAATGCTCTTTCCAAACAGGGATATTGCAACAAACAAACAAAAACAACAACAAAAACCCATCAAAAAACCAGCACTAATAATTTTTTGAGGAAGCAGTAACTGAACTTTCTATGCTTTTAGAATATAGAGCAATAGCTCTTACCACCACGGCTGGCCCTCTCAGCTGACCTAATTGAAGGTATGACTCTAAGAACGTGAAAAGGAGAAAGCAGCAATACTAACATTATTCCCACTAGATGGGAAGGGGATGGATAGATGCACAGCAAGGGAGGGAAAGCAAGAGAAGCAGTGGAAAGAGGCTTAGTGACTTTGGGAATTTCTGGAGAGTGATTTATTCAGCCAGACTTTCAGACCTAGCATTGCAACAGATGCAGTGTTTATTTATAGGTCAGACACTTCAGACAAGGTAATTCATCAGATGGAGTCAGAAGTCAGGGTGAACTGCTGACTTTCAGTTCATGAAAATGAATAATCTGAGCCATGAATGATTGCATTGACCTATTTAGTCATAATTGCAGAGCACGTTGAGGAAAAATACACGCATCCTTTCAGCCTGATGTATGCAGGGATAGAAGATGCTCGTCTATCTCGTTTTCTTAGTCTCTCTGTATTTACGGCATCCAGCACATATTCCATACTGAGTGGCCTTGCTGTGTCAGGTATAGGAGCAGAGCATGTAGGAGCCCATTAATTCCAGGACTCCAGCAATGATTTGAGCACTGAATGGATAATGGTGCCATCCAAACTGTGCGGCAGAGGTTTGCCTACAATCTTAGTTTCTCAGTCATTGTGGTCCTTCTGGTCTGGATTTCCTTCTCTAAGAGAATGTAGAAATGGGAGAGAGAAGGGGTTTTGATACATGACTGGTCTTGTTTTACCATAGGCTTGGGATGCATCTTGCAGAATCTGGTACTAATGGCACCTACCATTTAGACATCACTACAGGAACAAAGCTGCTAAGGAGGAGTGAAAACTAAAGGAATGAACAAATACGCTGCTGACTTGGAATGCTTTGCCACTCCATTTTGCAGTTAGCAGCCCATAGTGTATTGTTTTTTATCTTTCAAGTTTTTAAATGTAAGATACTAGGCACAAATCTTTGACATGTAGGTGGCTAACCTCTAGAAGCTCATCTAACTTTTTGATCATAATTTATGTATGACATATCCTATTAACCAGTCTTAATGAATACTAGATGATATTAATTTATGCTGCTTGCAGTGCTTTTAGCAAAAAGCATTTATGAATGGAAAGCAGAATTTTCAAGTTTTCATTTATGAATGGAAAGTAGAGGTTTTTTCTTTTGCATTTATGAATGGAAAGCAGAGTTTTCTCTTTTCCATTTATGAATGGAAAGTAGAGTTTTCTCCTTTTCATTTATGAATGGAAAGCAGGAGTCTCTCTCTTCCCACTGCCCGGTCACTTTGAACTTCAAGTGTTAGTTCTGCTGTCTTCAACAGGAAAACTATACTGTGGTAAGAGAAACAACTATGCGATTAAAATCTTTCCATTCTCCTCTGCCCATATCTGTAAGAAGGTTCTACGTATTCTATAGTATTCTACTATAAAGTTCTGTGTTCATTCTATGCTAAAGGCAAAATCAAAGAGTGTGAAATCCTCATCTGTCTGTGACGCTGTTGACAAAGAATTCTATACAAAGATAAGGAATATTTCTTGTGCCTAGCAGTGTATGATGCCACATCACTGTGACACTGATGCACAAATTTATTACTTAATCTCATCTTTAAGTTTTCATTTCTGACTGTAATTTCTGGATCATTATGCTAGATGGATGGTACTTTTCTGGCATAGATTCAGATAAAGCACTTTGCCAGTTTTCTCATCCCTCTTTCCTAAAATGAAAAGAATGAGTCCAAATATGGGATGTAGCCATTCTGTTTCCACTGCCAGCTCGTTCTTTGATCTCTGCAGATACTGCTGCAAGGAGTCAGTTAGCAGGAATAGTAAGGGTACTTTTTATGATTATAAAAGATACTCAACAGCAATAAGTTTCACAGATGATTTCTATCTTCCATCATTATCAGTTGCTAAAGGTAGATAGTATTTCCACCCATAAGCTTTGTAATAAAAGATGCAGTGCTCAGTTTTGGAAATCATTTTTTCTTCTTAATGCTTTCACTGTTTTTCTCTCTCTGCTTATCTGAACTACTTTTTTTTTTTTTTTTTTTTTTTTTTTTTTTTTTTAGCAGATTAATTGGAACTGACAGTAACCAAGTCTTTATTTTATGACTTGTGAATACTGGGTTATTAAAGTACTGTTGAATAACATTCATACGATGTCTTTCATCCAATGACTTCCAAGTGCCTTGTACTCATCAAGCTTCACTGCAGCCATGTGAATTAAGTATTGCTGTACTAGAGACAGTCAAACCAGAATGTAAAAAGCTGCAACAGTCTTCTCCATATTCAGTGCCAGGTGCACATAAGGATTCTGCTTCAGTTTTGTCTTATGATTAAATGTTCTTTTCATGTCTCATTTTCTGAACTGTTGGGTAAAGAGTAGGTCCAACCAGTAAATTAAGGGTTGTGTAGAAGCTACGCTTTCCTGACTGCTGTATCGTTAAACACAGAGTGTAGGTGGAAGATAGCAAAGGTTACTCTGTGATTTAAAGACATAATCATAAGCTGATGTAACTAGAAGGTCATTTTGCATCATTTCATTAAGTCATGAAGTAATGAAAACTACCCACATTGAAGTTTCTAGGAGTTCTCTTAACACCTGTGGAAACACACCTGTGCCCACAGCATCACTCCCTGTTTCAGGTGTATTACAGGCAGTGTGCCTTTTCTGGCTGGTGAAACTTTATGTATATTCAGAAATGAATCTGTCATTTCATAAAATATCCCCTTATTAAGACAGTCCTCTCTTTATTACCTTAAAAACCTCTAATATGTGTCAGTTGTACATGGCTGTTGGTAAATGACATGCTTCTTAGTGTTTGAAAGGGTGCACTGAGGACATTTTATCCCTGATGTACCAGAGAACAGAGTAGGAGCAAACTCAAGTGCACTGAGTTTAACTGTCATCTTTTCTGACAAATAATTTGAAACTGGAGGCAACAAATTGTCATGGTAAGTTTTCTAAGCATAATACATGCATGTGAGAATATAAGTACAAATATAGAAATGTAATCATTGGGCAGGGGAACCTGATTTGAATAATCACCTAGGTAAAAAAAAAAAAATGGTACCCCTTAAAAATTCTTTCTCATTTAATATGCTTTCAGAGTTTTCTTTCAGTTCATATTAGGCATCCAACTGTGAAAAACGAATGCGCTTTCTTTTTCTATGACCAAATAGTGCCTGGTTTTAGTTTTCCTGTAGGTTTTTTTGAAGGAGAATAAAAAAAACTTTGCCTATTGTTGCTCATTCAACAAAAACTGCTAAAAACCAATGTTTCCTGCCTTTGGAAGAGGCCTTTAATTTCACTGTGTTTGGGTCACATTGAGTTAACCACTTAAATGCTGATATTTAGTAGGCACTACCCCCATGAAGAAGTAGAGAGAACGAAATACACGATTGCTTGTGGACACAATCTCATTGTGAGACCCCACGTCTGTCAGACAGACACACGGCTCTTTGTGCTTCCACAGAAAGTGATCCATTGCTTCCTCCACCACCATCTTCCTACTCAGCACCTGTAGGAATGTTATGTTCCTAAAATACTGCAGAAAAAAAGTGTAACGTGATACCAGTAACACAAGACCAACGTGCATGACCTGTCAAAATTAAATGGCCTTATGAACAGCAAAGCACCAAAACACGTCTTATTATTTCTTACTATGAAATACCCGGACTTCTGCAGTTGTCTTCAATAGAGTTCTTATCTGCTTTTGTAGGTGGAATAGAGCTATGATGCAGAAGTAATTTATTGATAACTGAATGTAATGATGGATATCGAGATTATATCTAAACTAGCAAAACATTGAGAGCACTTGTGTTGATAACACGTTATGATTAATTCATAGGATGGCAATGAACATACAAAGATAGAATGGTACCTCATTAAAAAATGAAAGCAGAAAAGCCCAAGTGACTAATACCCCTTCTAAAAATGGAACTCATTAATCTTGACTCTGCCAGGAAATGTATTTGGTCAGGTTTACATGCAGAAATTGTTTCAGTTTTTCCAGTGGACCCATGTAAACAGTTAGCACTGTAATTCAGTGAATTAAGTTTTAGGTAGAGAAAACATGAGGCTTTTTAGGATGAAAGAAGTAGAAAAATGTGCAATAGGTACACACTTGCACAATATAGCAGGATGAAAACTGGCTCATCTAACACTACGTTTCCTGTCATCTTGCAAAGAATTGTTTCTACTGGTGCGTGTGAGAGGGATCTATCTCTGTCAGTTGAGCTCAGTTGATAGCTTTAACCCTGGCAATTTATGTGTTCCGGTATAGTGTCTGAACAATAGAAGTTGTGTACATTTGGTAGCAGTAAATTCAGGGTGTTAATTGATTTACTTCTAATATCCACAAGTATCAAAGATTAAAATATGACAGGCAGGCAAATTACAGCTGAATTCACAAACTCAGGCAGCATTTATCTTCCAGGTTCTCTATATAATATCACATTCTGTTTAGAGCTGCTGCTGCCTAGACCTTTGTGTTGGAACTTAACAGTCATTTTGCTTTAGTGACTTACCTGTTTGATAGCAGGAAAGTGTCACCTTCCAGCATCGAAATGAGGCCTGGTTTATATTTCCTAGTACACAGCTCAAAGATTTTGAGGACTCTGTATCTCACTATGTCTCCATACCATTCATAATCTCTTGCTTACACAGAAAACCCTTCATTTTTCTTCTGAGAGGAAGGAATGTGCATATTTTATTTTTTTTTTTTTTCAGAACTTCTTAAACTTATTTTTGAAACACTGTTGTTTCATCTGAGAGAAAGCAAGAGTAATAATGGGTTTCAGCCTCTGTTGGCTTTTGAATGTTTTTCAATGTGTGTTTTTGAATGTGTGTGGATCCCTTCAATAAACCGTCCATAGATCTCTGGAAAGTCTGCAAACTGAAAACCACTAACTGCTGTTTCTTCACATCAAAGAATTTCAAAGGGTCCTTTGAGGCCATTCCAGTCCAGGTTTTAATAAAATAATGTATGTTTCCCTTGGTTTCACAGTATTATCTAAAATAATCTGATTTGTCTTTCTGTTTTGAAAAGGAAAACACATTACATGGTAATGACACGTCTCCTTTGTTTCAAGAATCCAGATGAACATTGTTGTAATTTTGTGAATAGTGTATATTATCAGCAGCTTTATATTGAAAAAATACATTTGTAAGAGTGTTAGACATGCATATATTTTATATACGCACACAGAATACATTTTTAAGGAACTCTCCATTTGTAACCCAGAACGATAGTTAAACATGACTCATTCTGTAATTAAACTGAAGGGAGTATCTGCCAAAACATTTGTTAATGTTTGCTCAGTTTAGAATCTACTGAGGTTTTTGCCCTCTCATTTTTGGACGTTTTTCTTTCTAAGATACTTTAACAATGCATTGAGTCTCAGAAATATTCAGAGAAATAAAGTCATGTCCCATGTTAAGAGACTAAATTTATTTTTTTTAAAAAAAAAAAAAAAAAAGGAAAAAAAATCCTCATGACTATAAATAGAATAATCCTTTCATTTGGTCAGATGGCATTTGTTTTCAATGTTTTTTATTCCAACCTGGTTTTGAAAAACTGTGTTAATCCAGTCAAGGGACAGAGGAGATTACATTGTTCTTATGTATTCAAAATTTCAGCTTTTGAGTGATGAATGAATGCAATGCTCCTGAGTAAACTGTGGAAGAAGCCTTTATTCACAGATATTACTTCAGTGGGATTCTTTGTGGTCCTAGAGGTCCAGTGCATATCCAGTTGCAAGAGTAGAAAATAATAGTAGAAGAAATATAGGAGGTGGAGCGAGCAAACAGGAGTGAGTGGGCAGGAGAACTGATTCAAAGTCTGCTGTAATCAAAGGTGAGGCTTACAACCGCGAACAGATGCCTGCAAATGACACTGATGCACTTAGTATCAAAATAAACATCCCATGGGTAATTTGTCAAGAGAAAATAAAAAAAAAAATATGCTTTATACCTTTTTAAAGCAATACCTGTCTTGTGGAGCTAGTAACACCTGCTGTTAAAGCATAAGAAAAATCCTTATTTACACAGTTGTTTCTTGTTAAGAAAAGATGCTTTTGTGACTAGAGCTTTATGTTTATACTTGATTATAATTAGAAACATATAACATGTAGAATTACTATTTGATTTTTCTCTTGGAATAGCACAGTGTAATCCCCTGGCAACCTCATTTTCAGGCTGAGGGCTGCATACACTAATGCTGAGCTTTATTCAAATGGAAATGCTCTACATTTTCCTGTGTGGACAGTAGTCTTAGCAACTTGGATACTTGGAAGAATTACAGAGAAATCTGAAATATTTCTAGCTGAGGAGGACAGCACATTGTCTTAAATGTGTTTTGTCTTAAATGTGTTTAAGATATTTAAATGTGTATTAGTTCTTCTAAAATAAGAATCTTCTGTTGCATAGCACACAAAGCATTAAATATATAGGTACTGTAATCAACTTTTATTTAAACTCAGTTAAGCAGTATTAGAAACAGAATGTGAAGGATGAAGAATTCTTAGCCCGGGAGTAAACCACATTAAACATCTGTCAACCTGGTTGAGCCTCAGGTGTATCAGAAGCCTTTTGCGTTAGCAGCGCTGCTGGAAGAGCTCTGCTCACATGGCTGAGGAAAGGATCTGTGCATTCCTGCAACCTGCCTAACCAAGCTCCGGTGCTCAGCAGCAGCTGCTGAAGAGCCTTGTCTTTTCTGGAGTGTTCAAACTGAGACTTTGGGCCGCTGTGCAAAGGTTGAAAAGGCGCATTTTTCACCACCTGTTCCCTTCACTCTGCTCTTCTGCTGTTGCACAACCTCTTTTGAAGTAGAAGTAGGTGGTAGAAGAAAGTGTATTGCTTCCCATTAAAATGTTGTGACTCTTAATGTACTTGGAAATATTGAAAATTCCTTCACGATTTTTCTCCAGGTCATGATGTTACAATCTATTTGAAGCACAGATTTTCCAGCAAAATCAGCTGTTTTACTATACACGTTTCTGATTGGGATGATATCATGAATGCTTGTTCTGAATACAAAATAGTGCAACTATCAGGGAAAGTTTCATCCATTTATATGCACAAAGCTGATTATGAGTAATGGATTATGACATGAAGGGCTTATTACAGTTTGCTTGCAGAAGCATTGAAGAATGAATTTATCTTTGTTTGCCCTCAAAGTGCTGCTGGTTCCTAGGGTTACACCTCCCTGGTTAGTAACTGGTTTTAAATAGCAGAAAGCATAGAGGAAAACTGTGTTCTCTGAAGCCTGCTTTATTTTCAGCATTCCAGGAAATCATAGAATCCTTTAGATTGAAAATAGCTCTCATAAACATACAGTATGGGGGATCATTTCTACAGATATTTTCAATTATTTGTGAATGGCATTACATCTACTTGTACAAAGCCAAATAGGTTTTACTCTGAGGTCGTTCTCCCCTGCCTCAGCTATTCTCCATCCTTCCAGGTGACTAAGGTGTGTAATGATGCATCTTTTAACCTGGTTTGTGCAAAATGGACTTTATCTGTAGCATGTTCTGTTTTCCCAGAGAAACCTACCACTTCAAGAAAAGTATTTGGTTCTGTTTTGCACACAGGTAGGTATGTGTGCATAAGTTACAAAAATATATATTGTGTATGTATAACACATCCCCTTAAATTTTTTTTTAATGCAAGAGGAGCTGGACTATTCCCATTAGCAATAAGAGAGAAGAGGGTTGTATGCAGCAGCTGTGCAATGGACAACAGGCTGCACACATGCTCTTATGCTTTCTAAAATACAAAAGGAATCTTGTTTTCTGGTTGATTTGTGTGTGTGTGATTGGTGCACTGCACTGTGATGATAATGGCATTAATCTGTCACTTTAAGTCACTGCTTTGTATTTTCCCCCTTCTGTTTTACAGCATCAGCAATTAACCATTTTTTAAAATCAAAACAGGGTATATATAAAAATTGTATGTAAACAATTTGTACTTAATTAAGTTTTGATGCCTGTCTCAGCTGCTGAAACTACGTGCCACTGCACTTGTGTAAAATGTTTCTGAACTCCCATTATAAATATTAAATATTATATAAATAGATACTAAACCAGTAGGAAAATTAAACACCAGGGAAGACTCAAAGAAACGTGATGGAAAGCTAATAGAAGTGTTCGATTGAACAAAGATGATATTTTCTGCTCAGAATTCTAAAGAACGCGACAAGTCACAAGCGGTGGCCAAGTGGCTTTCAGCAATGGATTGGGTTGTTAACTAGTTAAATGCAGTGTAATCAACAGATTTGAAACTTCTCTGTTTTACACCTTATTCAGTCTCTACATCCTTTAGAAACCATTTACTAGGGAAGCTGCAATTCTTCTTATGAAATTTAATGTCATTCTTGGCTGACAAACTAAATGTCTATTCCAGGAAGGGACAATCAGTAAAAGAAGAAAATAGAATGTGAATCTCATTTTTCTTTGACAATGTAAGTGCATGGATTCTCCTTCTTTAATGCACAGTTAATGTAGTCAACCCCTTCATAAGGAGATACTAGCAGCTTTCTTTGACATAGATTTTTCTTACACTGCTTCTTTTCTGGATGCATTTTGAAAGTTTTGGTTGCAATGACCGTGATTTTATTTTTTTTTCCTCATTTCCGTGTGCAAACTGTTCTCAGGCAGCAGCATGTCCACAAATGAGAGCAGAATCCATGAGGCGGCAGGATCTGAGTGTTTAACTTGCGGGAGGTCTTATTTATGTAGCTGAGCATAGTCTGGAAAAGCTTCACTGAGAAACATATGGAAAAGTTTGCAAGTGCAAAAATAAGCTTCTGTTTTGTAGATATTAAATAGGGTACTAGTTCAAAACAAGGTAAACATCTGCAACAACTCCTTGTAAAATCATTGCCATGTGGTATTTCTAAGAAATTAAGCCAAAGAACTGCTGCTCTATTATTATCAGTTTCTATGCCTGTTTTTTCTTGATTGGAAAACTGAAGATCAAGAAGCTTCTTCCATTTCTTTGCTTACTTCCCTCTTAACAAAAGTCAGTATAACACAGCAGTAACAAAGCATTTTACATCTGGGATTCACCGTTCATCTCTCCCCCGCTGATTAGGGCTGGAAATTGGTAGGTAAAGAGAGGACCCTATTGTAGGACCCAGTGGGATGGAGCCCATCGTGGTTACGGCATATCTGAGAGTCTGGATCAGATTTTTGAAAGTCTAAATTTAAACAAATGTCCTTGCCATGACTGTATATGGAACATTTCTAAGAGCACACTCCAAGTCTTAGATGTTATATACGTGACATGGTTATGCACTAAATGGTTTCCTAGATGAAATAGTTTGTCTCTCTTTAAAAAAGCCTAGAGTAGGAAAAGTCATTGCTTCTTTTTTCTTTCTGAACACGTCATTCTTCTGACACCAGCTGCATGCTACCTTCTGCTAACCCAGTTTTGTTTTAGTAAGAAATATCTGAACCAGGAATTCTGGTACTTGCAGTAAATGTGATACATTTAATATTTCTAAAAATGGACATAGAGTCTCATCAGAACAATTAGACATTCTGACTGTTGTCCTAAATCTTCTTAAATATATCACTGGAATAAAACCAATGGCCTTTAAGGGTAGCATAGAAGGAACAGAAAAAAAATGTAAAACTTGGTATTGCTTATCACGTATTGTAAGATATTTTGAAACACCCAGCATGATGTAGATAATGGAGACGTATTGAACTGATATGTCTGATCTCTAGGACAAAAAAATAGTTTCTTCTTTAAATGCTAATTTAAAAAGCTCTCTGAGGACAGACCTGTCTTGTTGAGAACACTAGGACTTGCAGGGTTAATTTACTTGTTTTCATATTTATTACTATGCAGAAGATGTCGTTATGGAAACCAAGCCTATGCTGTTTCTTAAATAAATATTCTCCCAAGGCCTCTGGAACAAAGAAAAAAAAATGAAGCTATTAGTGTTATTGTTGCTGTTGGCTGCCTGAAATCCCAAAGCTGGAACTGTAATTGATATTGAAAATGCAAGGATTTTTGTGTCCTGGTTGTATAGTAAAAAGGTAGAAAGCCAATAGCATTGTCATCTGCTTCTTAATGATTATGACAAACTGGGACTGGGTCCTCATGGTCCCATTGCTTAAAGCACCTGGAGGTTTCCCCTGGTTTGGGAAGCCTGCAAGCCAAGAAGAATTTAGGTGGAAATCCACCAAGGGAGTTTGCCCTGTAATTTGGCAAACCTGCACCATAGCTTTGTAGCAAAGCGTCTCACAGATGTTTCCTGAAAACAGCTTGAGGTAGATGCTGAATAGTTTTCTGAATGGATTCGGACCCTCATGCACTTTGAAAGAATCTATGCTTGGTTTGTAGGCATTTTACCTTTAATTCTGTGGGAACTCATCAAACTCAAGAATTCAAATAAAACTGGCAAGATTTTCTAGAGGAACTTTATTTCTCTTAAAAATTTCCCTGTGGTTTAGTTATGATGCAGAAATAATCATGATGGGAAGTGAAAATATGAAGGAAGTTTCTGATCATGTTGTAAGGAGTGGAAGAAAATCATGTGGTGACAGTTGAAGCCAGGTAAATCAGCCTTTGGTCCAGGATATAGTTTCAGGCTGTGAGACTGGTGAAGTGTGACTGACGACTGAAGCTATCATAGAGACAATGGATTTGTCACTGAAAATTCTCAAGGTCAAATTGGTTCTTTCAGAATTCTTTGCTTTATTCATTGTGGAGTTGGAGAGACCAGTCAGGATATATAACTGGCATTGGTCCTTTCTGGCCTTTAATCTGTTTAATTTTCCTTTTTTTCATGAGCCATAAACAGCACAGGATTATTTATTTTGCTATTATGCACTAGGAAAATGCATTCAGATAGCAAATGTATTAAAATTTAGTTCCTTGTATAGGCATCTGGAACATGAAGAAAAAAATCCATAATGCATTTTTTGTTATTCATAATTTCTTTTTGATGCCCTTCATTCATGGAAATAAAATTCAGAATGAAACTGTCAGGAGCTATCAGAACATGTCTTCCAGAGTGATACTAAAAACAGCAGCTATAATCCTTAAATGATTAGAGGAATCCTTTAGAAGTGGGGAGGCAATACTTCACCTCTATTATCCCTGCACTTATAAGAATGTTATCAGGATTCCATTTCTAGTTCCAGACATCAAAAATGAGAGCAAAATATTAAAAGAGATTTAGGAAAGAGCTATGAAAAAGCTGAAAGCTCTGGAAAATACAGCTTGTAATAGTACATTGAACTTTGTTCAGTCTCTTTATTTGGGAAAGAATAAGAGGTAAGTTGACCTTAGGCACAATGTATCTATCCCTGCTCTAAAGGTCTGAAATCTGACAATATCCATATATTTTATTGTGCTTTTACTTTTGAGCCATAGCATTAGCTGAGGTACTTACAGCATACTGTATTACAGGACATCCTAGGAAATAGTTTGTTCTTTCGAATTAACCATTCTCTGATCTGCAGTCGACTACAACTGTAATTGTGTCTTATAAATTCATTTTAAGCAGTCTTCCAATGATTTGTTAGCAGATAGAGTATTAAGAGCATTTTCAGTGTAAAAAGCCTGCGTTACTTGCTTATTACATTAAAATAAGTATTTTCTTATCTTTGGAATAATATTTTAGTAGAATCAGGAGAGCTCATTGGCTGTTTTAGAATATTCTGCCAGGTGTCTGGTATGATTTATGTAAACCTATGCAGACATTTCCTTGAGGTGCAACCGTGATGTTCATTTTATCATTCAACTGGTAGAGTAGTAGACTGGAACAATACCTTGGAGGAAATTAATTTCTCTAATATTCACTACATTTATCTACTTAGTCATAATGTTTGCTTTAAAAGGGCCTGTCTGTATTTGTTCCAATTCACTCTATGTAAGTCTCTGGTGTAATAGTTAGGAACAAAGAAAGTGTTGATTATAGGTTTTTTTTCGGGTTCTACAAAGATTAATTTTATCCCATATTTGAAAAGCTAATACAAACTTGGAATCCAGCAAACAAGAATGTAAATGTAAATAAGAGAGTGAGTTGGTGCTTCAAAATCCCATCTCTTCTGATTTATTAAGCATAACTGAGGCCCTCAGGGAACGTATGCTTGGCCAGTCATTCTGGTGAATATGCAGAAGTACTGAGAAAAATAAGAAATAACTAGTCTTGTGTTGGCAATGCTTTGGGTGATGTTTTTTCTTTTTTTAGTTTGTGCTGGTAATAATTATCAAGACTGACTAATTTCAAATTGCAGCATGTGTGAAAACAACTTTCCCTTAGCTTTGGATACAGGATTACTTCTCTTCCTATTTTCTGTAATCATTTTTTCTGTTAGGAAATTGGTTTGGTTATTACCCATCAGCTTGCAATTCTAAGGATAAATTTTGCTAAATGGGATGTCACATCTTCAAGCATGCTTCTCTTCATTAAAGCTGTTTCTACATTCACATTTTAGAATCTTTTATTCATCTTTAACTCTTGAATGACCTTTGCCAGCTGTCACTGTCAACTAGGGATCACCGCGCTTGACAGTTGCTGTCAGTTGTGAAGAGATGTAAATCCCTGTGCCATATTCCACGGGGCTGGAAAACTCAGCGTCTCTGAACTGTGGAATACATCAAGGAATAGAAACAACCACCCACATGCACAGTAAATACTATTCCTTCAGAAAATAACTTGCCCTACTTACTATCTAAAATAGTGACAAATATTTAATGTGCCACAAGTTTAAAATAGATCAGAGTGACATTTGAATCACATAATAAGAGTGAAAGGTCTGTGATTCTGTGTAGTGCTGTCAAGCACAAAAATATGGGGAGATTGTTGTTGACTGATGGAAGTAACTAATCAGCTTTTTGAGAGGGGAGTACATTTCCAATTAATCCATCTTGTTCTTAAAAGGACTGGTAAGCAATAGAAAGGGTCCTAATGCTTATAGTAAGATTATTGAAACAATTCCAAGACCAGGATTCATTCGAAGTTAAAAAGGCGTATTAGAAGAAGCCATCTGGCTAAATAATTTATTCATATCCAAAACCATAGCTTCTGATTTCTGCAGTGAAAAAGGCACAATATTGTCTTTGTAGTATTTACCAAGGAATTTTTTACAAATTTGTAGTAGTTAAATAGTTTGGACATGTTGTAATAATTATATTGATCAGTGTTAATTGGTGGTTTTGAACATGTACCTATTATAATGTTATTTGACCAAGAAGCCCACAGTTCAGCAAATCATCAGAGAACAAAATTATTTGAGAATGTCCGTAAAATCTTAATTAGGCTGACAAATTAAAGGACAAATCTGACTCAGAATTACATAATCCTCAACATTGTTTTTTAGTTTCTCAGTTGTAAACAGAGGGAAGCATTACAAGCCAAGATAATGATTTGGTTTATCAACATGATCAGAATTTTTGAATGTTTTTGAAATATAAGAACATGTTGAGGAGGTTAGACTGGTACATAAGTGTAATGAAGGATTTGGGACCCAAGAGCACAGCTTTATTTCTGGTCAGAAACATCATCAGCCAAATCAAACTCAGGATTATATCTCTTAAATTTGTGTGCCTAGTTGTGTCCATGTTTGTGTGTGGATGTGTGTCTGCATATCCACATATAGAGAGGATTATGCTCACATATGTTCAAGAGATTAATTTATGTATTGTGATTATTTTTTTTTTCCTGAATCAAGGTTGCTAGGATGAATCAGTACCTGTCACTGCTGTTAAGTCCTTCTGTCATGGACTTGAGAATGTTTCTCAAGTAAGCTAAGAGACAGATGCAGAGCAGAAAATCTCACAGATGAATTCTTTCTTCCTCCTTTCTGCTCTACAGGACTGTCCTTGAGGAGTAGAATGTGGTGGAGAATTGTGAGCTCTTAGCCCATTACTGTTCTAATTTTCTTCCTGTTTCATCTCTAGTTTTACTGTGCAGACTTGGAGAATCAGGGATGAAAAGCGTGACTGATAGTGATGAGTTTTCTTTTTCACTTGCTATGTCCCTCTTCATTTGCGTGTCTGCATAAAAGGGCTAATCTGGCAAAACCTATATTCCCATGAAGAATCAGATAAAAGAGGGAAAACAGTTATTTCTCTACTTTTTGAGAAGTATGCTAAATGTAAGATTTGATCAGGGAAATTTCTGTTACAAATTGATCTGCTGTTCTACCAATGTTACCTCTGGCATCATCAGGGAGTTTAAAATTCATGACACTAGAACTGAGATCTGACAGCAGGTGGAACTGCTGAGACTGGTCATGGGAGATGTCATGACACCAACAACCCAACAGGCGATAGCTGAGTGCTATTCCTTGCTTGTGTTTTCATCTTCAACTGCATTTTCTACTCAAGCTGTATAAACATGATTTGTGAAATTTCAGCTCTTCAGCTGCAAAATATTTTATATTAATGTATTTTACTTTTTTCACTATTATCTAACGAGCGAACTGATTTCAGTAACTATATGTAGAGACAAAAAGCCTTGTATCTGAACAAAATATTTGTAGTTTCTCTAAAATGAACAACAAAAAAATCGGTTTCTGACATCAAGACACATACTTTTCACATGCATACACAGTAATTTATGGACTGGAAGGTTTATTCTGTTCAAAGGATCACAAGCATTGTAAAGTATGCACAAAACTGAAAAAAAAGGAGAATGTTCTTTTACTTCTGTGTTATTGGTACCTGGAGGAAATTAGCCTTAAGGTCTGTGGACTGAGGAAAGAATCAACATTTCTTTTTCTGTTTCTTTCTGAACATACTGAAATCACAAAGAAATTATCCATTTTTTAAGAATGAAACTCTTAGTACAAAGCCTGAAATTCAGTTGAACTATAAGTGGGCAACCAAAGGCGAGTTTAATATGGTTTATATGGTTTTCTCCCTGTGTTTCTTTCGGGAATTCCAAACATTCAGAGAAGTCAAATCTTAAAAACTTCAATAGGCTGACATTACTAATTAATAAGAAGATGCTTCCACAGCTCAAGGATACTAAAAGCTGAGCCCAACCTTGTCCCAAATGAGCAATCTTTGTGCTAAGAGCCTTATTCTGCCGTAAATCCACCAGTCCATCCCTTACTGATGTCAGTGGAAATTCTCTGGTAAACTAGAGTAGTATCTGTCCCTAAGGAATTACATGATTTACATGATCTCAGAGGACAACTAATAAAAGAAACATGTAACAGTTGAAACAAATTAGTCATTTCGCAAACGTTAAGTGCCTTTTACGCTGGTGAAATGGATGTAAAATGAACATGATATTGATTTTAAAGCAAAAATCCAGACAAGATTTTTCAGAGAAACAATCTGAAGATATTTGAACAATGGCATTAACAAAGTTAAAAATTAGACCAGGAGAATTTAGTTGACAGTGAAGCAGAGGAGGTTGCTAACAGTCCAAGATATCCCCAAAAGGAAAGACACAGGCCTTTTTTTCCCCCACAGATGTGCCTTTTACCATTATCACTCTTTAATACACCGCGGACTATGTACCACAACCACAGCTCTGTCTCCTTTTACCTTTTCCTGACATGCTATTTATTAGGTTGCTGGCAAATTTCCAGCCACGTCCAGCAGTGACGGTTCGTTAGCTGCGTATAGAGCAGGGCAGGCTATCCCGTTGTCAGATTAAACTGGTGATGAGAAAATATCTCAGAATTCAGATCCAAATTACAAATACCTTTTTCTTTAAAGTTCAATTTGGAATTGAGACTTAGATTTAATTTTATCTATGTCTAGTTCAAAGTTTAAAGGGAAATTACCATAAGTACATTCAAATGTTTCTCTTTCCATCAGTCTCTTTCATCAGCTGTTACAGAGAATTATTTATTGAACAGAACTGCTTACTAATAATGTTCAGGAAAAAAAAAATTGTTTTCAGTATGATTCTTAATGATTGTTTTAAACAAAAATTAAACAGGCCTGTTAGGAAAGCTCTTTGGAATTAAAAACATCTGTTCACTTTCAGTCAGTTTTGACATCTTTCAAGTGTCTTGATTATTTTTAGATAACCTACCTGTACACCAGCCTGCTTGTTTCTCTCAAAAGAAGAAGAAAAAAAAAGAAATATATATTTTTTTTGTTTCAAAAAAAAAGGAGTTTTGGGGCCTTTTAACAATCTGAGAAAAAAGCAGAAGAGAACAGGAGCAGAAAATCTATTGATGATGTAAATTGTGATACAAGTTATGTTTACACATGGAAGTTTGTGTAGCTGACAAAGTGGTGTAATTTGCGGTATCATTGAATTAGAATTATGAGCTGATAAAAATGGTACGGTAAGAAATAGGCTATTGTAGTAACTTACTGCCTGTTGTTCCCCTCAATGCCTTTCTCTGAGTGAAGGCAATTCCAGTTTCAGAAATCTCTTTCACAGAAAAGCTCTTCCAGTTGACTAAAGCACTTTGTAGCCCGTGTCTGTGGGCACAGCCACCTTGCTGCTCTGTTGGGAAGCGGCTCTGGAGACTGAGTAAAACAGCCATTTTACCTGGATCAAAGTCCTGAATGTGTTGGTAACAGCGATGCCCGAGTTTACCCATTCTATTTAGTGAAGTACCTCATTGGAGTTACTGTCTTTTGGGAAAGACACGGAGGCTCTCGGTGCCTCTTTGAACTGAGCTGCTGTGTTACCACACATTTTTGTGTGGGATGAAAAGCAATTTGCAGCCTACTGCTGAGTTCAATGTACTTAGTGTAGTGAAGGTGTCATCTGCAAAATGATTTGATAGTTTCTTGCAAAGACACTGAAACTGAGCTCTGAGTCGTTGAATTGCCCTTGTTGTGATTTTCTATATTTTGCGTTAGATTCCTGTTGCAGACAAAGCCTGACGAAACTGTAGTACTTTGACAAATCTGCAAGTGTGTGGCAGACAGTGATTGAAACAAATATACCCTCTTAACTAAAGCCTGCACAATTTTTCATAGTAAGAGATTCTCTGCAGATCTAGTTTATTAGATATTTCATCGTTGTGTATATCATTGCAAAATTGAGATACATGTGACAGTGCAGTTAATCAAAATCAACTGTGTTAACTATCACTATTTGAAAAATTAGCCTTTAGTGAGTTTGTGTATTCAGAGCCCTCTTGTTCGATTGCTTACTGGGATAAATCAGGAAAACTTTAATAACAAACCATAATCCTTATCGCTATTTCCAAGAACGCTGGAAAGGTTTACAAAGCTTTTGAGGCAAACATTTCAGAGGACTCTCTTTTACTGTTGTTGAATGTACACCAGTTGTGCTGGTTAACCCAAGGCAACTGTCACTTGTTTTTCGTCCAGTTCAGTTGATGAGTGACTGACATGACTCTTTTGCTCATCTTTAACATGAGTTTGTAGCTTTGAGAAAGACTTTTGGAACACAAGAGAGAAATAAATTTTGAAATGTAGTATTACATCTCAAATGTTTGCTTGTTCTGGAATCTAAACAGATGATCTAATTATATAAATTTATTTTTGTATGGTCTTTTACATACTGCTAAAGAAATGAACACACATTGTAAAACCACTTCTAATTCCATGTCACTGTGGATGATAATGTTATTTCCTTATAGAGAAAGTATTTTTTCTACAACTACACTTTTCTGTTTAAGTGTATTTGGTAAATACTCCAGTTATTTTTTTTTCAACCTGCGCATTTGAAGTAAGATAACAGAATATTGTAAACTCTTATTTAGTAATGCCGCAAGGACACAGATCTATTTGATTAAACTTTTTAATCTGTCTTGTGGAGTTACTAAAATGCTGAAAATATTCTATAATTCTTTAAATTACATTATATAAAATATCAGTAAAAGATATCCCAACAGTTTCCTGCGTGTTGGTAGTAGCTAGGACGAGATGCTTCAAAGGAAGCTGTAAGATTGCTTCTGTGGACAGATGGGGAGTAGTGTGATCCACATTACGTCACATTGAATCTTCAATAGAAGATTTCCTGCAATTTTTATTATCATGTTCATGGATATTTACACAACTGTATGGTTTCATGTTGATTTTTATTAAATTCTTGACATTTGCAAAAATTAAAACTAAACTATTTTTTGGAGGGGTTTTGTTTGTTTTTTACCTTTCCTAACAATTAAAAAACCCCAAGTTTACACCTTTCAATTTTGCACCTTTCCTTTCTATGGAATGCTCCCTTTTCATTATGTCATTAAAAAACCCCAGACCTTAATTTTGCTTTCTCTAGACTATTTATCCTGTACTGTTTTATTATATACTTCCTTCGATTGTTTTCATCAGTGTTCTCTGACATCTCTTCTATAAAATGCACTTTTTAAAGAAGTGGTGGCTAGAATGTCACAGGCCAATCTATATGAACTTTTGCTGTATATCATGATAACGGATAGTGCTAAACAGTATTGATTCTCTATAGCTTCATTTTAACTTTTATTTATTTATTTAATTGCAGCTGGACGTTGTGGAAGGTTTTCTACGATCATTACCCAACTTAAATATTGAGATGACAGGATCACTTTTCATCTTGATGTGAAGATGTCAACATACATGATTGGAACCATCTTCTAGTGGCTCTTATTGGGTAAGTTCACGTTTTTTACAGTTGGTAAACACGTACTGAGATTAATGTTACATACAAGTTAGAAGCTCTCTTCTTGAGTCACCTGTTAACACACTAACTTCTAAGTCAGAAGAAGCTATTTCTTCTGGAGAGCTGCAGTTCCATCTGGAAAATATGCAGACTTTCTGAAATTAATTAAAATTAGTAAGTGTCAACCAGTTCATGTTTTGTCTTAGCGACAGAAAAAAATGTATATATGAAACAAAACAAAATACAATTTGAGAATTAGGAATTTTGGACGTGCTGTTGTAGACCAAATGCAGAAGATCAAGCATACCATATCTCACAGTGGCGGACAATTCATGGGCACACTTTTTTGCATACCAGACTGAAAAAAGCTGCTTTCAGCAAAAACTTCTTTCTAAATGATAGTTACTAAGTTTCCATTGGTTCAATAAAAACATAATTATATATGTGTCCTCTGAAACTTGTCTTTTAAAAATATAAAGTTTTATATTAACAATGGGAGGTTTTATTTTAATTTGCTTCCAGAAATGCTTCTGTGTTGACATAGAATATATTGGCATAGCAGTTTAGTTAAGACATTGAATTGACGTAGACATTATTGACATAGAAGCTCAGTTGCAAAATGTCCCTCATTCATTCACCTGCAACTGTAGTTGATAATTTATGGAAGAAAGTGAGACTGCCTTCACATGAGAAGCGCCTGTGGCAATGTTCTCTCTATTTGTCCCATTCATTTGTCCTATTTCAGATAGTCCCCATCTGAGAGAGGAGATGAGGAGTTAGTTCTTGCAGATTGATTGTAAGCAGATGGCTGAGTGCTTATTCAAAGATTCAGAATACTGGATACTTATGGGATCATCCCAAGGTAGCAAAAAAAGAGCAAATCATTAGCAATGAAAACTACAAAGTAATGTCCCTTTGTGTATGATTTGGGAATACCTTATGAGTTTTAATTTAGCAAGTATAATCTAGAATATAGAGTCCTTTAATGGGACTTGTGAGATTTGAGTTCATTATCTGCTTCAGCCACAGACTTTTACATAGTGTATTCTGTTTAAAATGAATGCATTACTTTTCATCTGAGAGTGCTGGTAAGTAGATAAAACTTGTAAGTACTCTAGAGTGCACAGATCCTCTTCTGATATGCAATATAAATATCTAGTTTAGCATCTAACTCTGTGTTGTCTACACAGAGGCATACCCTGATTTAAATGGGATTAGCTGTGTGCATGAAGTTAAGCATGTCCATAGATGTCTGCAAGGCTTTACTTATTCAGTGCACTCATTATCTCAATTTGTTGTTTCATGGAATTGTTCCAAGTATCTCATCTAATCAGATCCTCCTGGAGGCACAACATATGCCCACAATAACGTGAGCTAAATATAGCTCCTTCCACAATTACAAAAGATCAATGGAACATTTTTATTGCCAGTGCATGTATGTGTCTGTGAATTATCCTGTAGGAATTAAAATCCCTCAATGAGATCACTGTGTGAATTCTAATGGGTATAAAGCTGAGGTAGAAGGTGTCGTTTTTAGATAAAAGCACCATAACTGAATGCAATATATAAACAAATATATATCAATGTGTTATAAATAATATAAAATAGATATAAGCATATAATTATAGACTAAAATAATTCCATTTAAAAATAATCTTCACACTATCTCTCGTATATTAATCATAAATATGATCCACAAATATAGAAAACAATATCATTATGCTGAATGAAAATCACCTAGATGTTCTTCATTGAAGATATTTACCCCAGTAGTAAAGCATGTTTGTTTCAGGTACTTCTCAATCACTAACCTTTGTTGTTTAACCTTGAAATGAAGATGGCAAATAGCCCAAACTTTCCATTCTCAGTGATGCTGTTGTTAATCTCTTGAATTACTCTATATTATTGAAAGTAGAGTAGAATGTGACAAAAGGTTATGGCCTATTTCTGCTGCCTTTGTTGTTTTAATCTACAAAGGAAACCACAGGAATCAATAAAAGTATGTATGAAGTATTACTTTAAATGTGTAAACACAGCAGTCTCTAACTCTTTAGTCAATCTTGCCATAGACCTGGCTGTAAAGTGCCAATATTAATATTACTAAATAACTTTACCTGATGAGTGAATTAAGCATTAGGCAGTCAAAAATGAGTTGTCTAGCCTTCTGAATTCTTTAATGAATGTCTTTGTTTCTAGATATACAATTCCCTCTTGGCCTTGATATTCAATGTGATTTCAGACTAGCTGAGAAAATGGTACTGTGACAATAAACATGTTCATATGTCACTTTTAAATTATATCAGCCATAGCAAGATGGAAGAATTTATATAGTGTTAAGACGTTGAAGCAATGGAAAATATCAATGAATGCAATTTTTTATTTTGGGGGACAAAAGTTTTGCTTGGCTTGTCTGTGCAGTTACATAAAAATGAGTAAGAACGCCCGTACTTAGAGAAATAGATACAGAAACACTGAATGATATTCTTTATTATGAGAGCTGTTTTTACCCAGAAGTGCATGAGGAGGAACATAAGCTTACTCAATTGTATAAGCAGAAATTTAGGTCAAAGTGAAGTCTGGCTGTCTGTCTACACTTTATCCCTGATGTTTTTCCCTATGCCTGTTGTCACACTGGCAGCAATACGTCTTCAAACTGTTGAGGTATATCTTGGTGGCATGAGTTTCTCCTCACCCTTTTCGATCTTTTCAATCACGTCAGCAGAGAGTTTTGACACATAGTTGAAAGTTCCACTGGTTATTATTAGAACCATCCATGAAGTATTCGACAAATTTTATAGCTACAGAAACTATATATATATATATATATATGTATACACTCAACTATTTGAAAACCCTACTGCAGAAAATCTAATTTATTGAAATGGTAAGTTAACATATTTAATTTATTTTACTTCTTTTTGTGAACCATATGGCTTTTGCTGCCCAAATATTCACTCCATTTTGTAGACACTTAAAAGTAAACTCTACCAAAATAGTTGTCTTTTAGGAGACTTCACAGGAAAAAAAAATAACCTGGAATGTAGCAGTGGAGAGACTTATTAGTTGTCAATTGAGTTAAAGATCCAGAAAGATGTTTAACGGGCCCATTGGTCTAATTCTGGTTTCTGTAGGGAGCTAATGCAGAGAATTGAACAGGATGATGATTTTTCTGCCAGCTGATTGTCAGAATTTCATTTTATTTTATTCCATGGAGTCCTTCACTTCAGTTTTGTTCAACTTGAAGAGATAAGCTCATATTTAAATTACAAGTAGCCATGAACATACTTTATTACCTTCACTGGGCTCACATTTTAGATCTTCACTGCACATAATCTCAGCATTTTTATATCCCACGAGAATGTCCATTGCATCCTTCAAGAAAGAGATTTTTTCTGACTGTAGGCTATTGATGAGAGCTACAGGACTGAATGTGTGTTGCAAATGACACACTTCTATGCACCAGTTCGTAAAGGAGGAGGAATTCCTCTAAGATCATTCATTAAATTTTGGTTAATTCTGAGTTTAAGATATAATCATTCTAATCTTCCTTTTCCTTCCAGCCCTCCTGTAACTAACCTTGACGGAATAGGGCACAAATAAATTTTTTTATAATTCCTTTATGCACTATAATCTTGGTGATTCCACCACTGCCCTGGGCAGCCTGTTCAGTACCTGACAACCCTTTCCATGAAGAAGTTTTTCCTCGTATCCAATCTAAACCTCCCCTGGCACAACTTGAGGCCCACCTTGGAGGATTCTCCATATACCTCATATTTTTCCTTAAGTCAGGATGTATAAATTTACTCTTATAGGCTTAACTCTGACAACACAAAATCTTTGTGTAAGCTTGTCACGTAGCTTGAATCCAATTCCGATTGACTTAATGTTAAATAGAAAGGTGATCTTACACCGAACAAGAATGCATGCTAACCATTGCACTAGTTCAGTGATATGAGCCTGTATTTGCACTGTTGGTGCAACCCTTTGCACTGTTATTGTAACTCTTATTAGACAAGGCATCAAATCTGTTGGATATATCCCCAGGCCTTGGAAGGACTCAATGACAGGGTTCTAATGTTGGGTATTATATCCAGCTAAACCTTTTCAATATATAAAATACAGAAATCCATTTATTTCATGGAATGTGCGGTACATTTTGTTGAACATTGTGATATGTTTCTTTACAAAAAGTGAAACTCGAAGTAAATAAAAGTCCCTACTGCAAAATTGCATTTTATACATCTTCTGATTACTGTAGTTTTATTTTTCTGTAAGAGAAAATTGGTAGCTTGTACAATGACTATTCCCACTGGTTTGCATCCATTGTTTTCTTGGAAGTAAATACTCTATAAGTGGCCTGAGTCCATTTGGATTTGCTGAAGCTAAGAAATTATAAAGCACATAAAAAGGAAGAGTGAAAAATCTGTAGATGTTAATTACTTTCCTAGTAATTACTGTTGTATTTTATTATTTTTAGCCTAATCTGTGTTCTCTTAGTCATAGGTTTTAGTCACCCCAACAAGAATAACTAATGTAAGCAGAAAATAATGAAGCATCTTCAAAGAGAAGAGCAATGTATTAATCATGAAAATGACAGAGCGGGGAAGTTAAGGTGAATGAGAAATAACTTTAAATCCCTCTAGACGATACAGTGCTACCTCAGGACAACTTCCCGGGGCAACAGAACCAGCCAGGTGACAGACCACAGGCCTTGGGTGTACTAGCATACCCTAAGAGGTTTTTTTGGAGTTGGAAGGAGTTTATTTGTTTTGTATTTAGACACTTACCTTGAAAGTCTATCCATAACTTACAGGTATGTCAAATAGAATTTGAGCGGTTCAGTGCCACAAGGTTGCACTCACCTGTATAGCCATTTAAAGGCTTAGAGGCAAACATTGTAAGCTCCTTGGTATAGATACCAGGTAATCTAAACTTTTATAACTGCAAGTAGTTACCTTAACACATTATATAAGCAAGGGATCTGTCTCCAGGATTTGTTGTAACAGAAACCGCAGTTCTTAGGTTTTCAAATTATTAATGATAATCAAAATACTATAACTTTTTGTTTCATCTGTCAGTTAAGAAAAAGAAAAAAGAAAAAAAACACAATAAGTTGGGGTTTAGCAGGAGGCTTCTAGCTCCTAGCCAGAAAATACATTGCAGTACTTTTTATAAACTGAAATATGGGCCTGTGGGATTTCTTCATTGGGTTTAGATGCATAGGGTGTTTTAGAAACTGCAGAGAGGATGGTAAGAGAATGCTGCCTTTGTAGCTCTATTTGGTGCTGAAGCACATAGCATGTAACCTGTCAATGCAAAAGGTAGTTTTCCATAATCCTAAAGTGGCTAAACAGTCCCAGCTCTCTGAGCCTTTCCTCAGGAGAGAAACTCCAGTCCCTTAATCATCTTTGTGGCCCTTTGTTGGACTTTCTCCAGTAGCTCCGTATCTCTCTTGTACTGGGGAGCCCAGAACTGGACACAGCACTCCACTGGCCTCACCAGTGCTGAGAGGGGAGGGATCCCCTCCTTCCACCTGCTGGCAACAATCCTCCTAACGCACCCAGGATATCATTAGCCTGCTTTGCTGCAGGAGCACATTGCTGGCTCATGTTTAACTTGGCGTCCACCAGGATCCCCAGGTTCTTTTCTGCAAAGCTGCCTTCTAGCTGGTCAGGCCCCAGCAGGTACCGGGGGTGCCTGTTGTTATTCCTGCCCAGGTGCAGGACTTTGCAGTTCTCACTGTTGACCTGCATAGTGTTCCCGTCAGGCCATTTCTCCAGTTTATCACGGTTCCTTTGGAAGGCAGCACAACCTTTTGGCATATCAGCCCTGTCTCCCAGTTTTGTGTCATTGGCAAACTTGCCTGAGGGTGCACTCTGCACCATCTTCCAGATCATTAATGAAGATGCTGAAGAGGATTTGACCCAGTATTGACCCCTGGGGCACTGCCCTCCAACTAGACTTTGTCCCACTGGTCACCACCCTTCAGGCCTGGCTGTTCAGCCAGTTTTCAATCCACCTCACTGCTCATCCAGCATTGAGCCTCACGGAAGAGTTTACAGTGAGCATAGCTATCAGCATTGAAAGAATAACTTGTTCCCTTCTGAGGATTATGTACATGAGTAGATGGAAACACAGTACAGAATCACTGTAGCCCACTGTATTTGGTTTATTATACCACAGCTGATTCAGTTTTAAAACTTTTAAAAAATTTAAAAACTCCACGTTCCATCCATCTTTTATGTACTGATGCTCTATATTTTCAGTTCTGAAAAGTGGAGATGTGTCACCTGGAGCAGTATAAACTGCTATTTAATGGTGGTTGTTCAGGATACTATGGAGTGAGGAAGAAGGTATTTTTTTCTCTAACAGCAACAAGTAGCTGGGATAAGGTCAGGTTTGAAAGCTGTTACCCAGAGGCGTTGATGAAACAAGATTAAAAGCAACACCATAGGTACTTCCTTTTCTCTTTCTTTCTCTTCAGATTTCTGATCAGGAATACTTTCTGACATGGCATCTAAGATTTTGCCTCTCTAATAGCTCCCTGCAAGCAGGACTAACACAGAGAGAAGAGTGCTCTCTACTGATTGTCAAGTACTGTCTGAAATATGTAATTCCTTTGAAATCATCCATGTTGATATGATTGTATTATTATAGCAAACGGTTCC
Source organism: Streptopelia decaocto (assembly GCF_964273445.1). Classification (NCBI taxonomy): domain Eukaryota; kingdom Metazoa; phylum Chordata; class Aves; order Columbiformes; family Columbidae; genus Streptopelia; species Streptopelia decaocto. Next base: position 62,253,641 of record NC_138661.1, read on the forward strand.
TAAATATTTTTGTAAAATTATGAACTGTATAAACACTTCATAGAGAAATAAAGTGATTTGCCATAGAAGTTCTGTATCAGAAGTAGAAACTGAAGTCTATTATAGTCGGTTATAGGCCAATTCCATAATTGCTCAAGCATTTTTATCTCACCTTTCAGGTCCAGTCAATAATAGAAAATTAAAGTAGAGTTAACACAGGGACCAAAGTATTGTCCCCTCCAGTTTTTCCTCATAATAAGGCATCGACACCTGCAATATCCTGTCATTTGTAAGCCGATATACGATTGTATAGAAGCCAAAGAGATGGCTTCTCCGTGCAGATACATGCCCTGAAGTTTGAGATGCATTACATTGGAAAAGTGCTCTTGAGTTTTCCTATTGTGATTTTTATTTCTTCCCTTACTCCTGATGATTTTGCAGCATTTGCTGCTTTTCAAGGCTAAACTTTGTAATTTAAATATAGTTCTTACTGCTGATAAAGCTCCATACAATCTATTGATTATTCACAGCTTGTTTGTGAAGTTGTGTATGCTTTTGCTGCAGTTTGGTATAGAAAATGTGTTCAACTTCTGCCTTCCTCTGGCACTCCTAGGCATAGCAGTGGAAAAAGAGCTTGAACTCAAACTGCAGTATAATGGTACCATATTATCACCCTGCATTTTTGTAAGTAAGCGACTGCTTATCAGCATAGTAATAATTGTGTTTAGGAAAAAGCAACGTGAGAATATATTTTCCACCTTAAAAACAGAAGTGGCCCTTCTAGACAATTGGTACATAGTTCTGGGAACACAGTAGGTTTGATCTGACAGCTCTTTCTCATTAGAAGACTCCCACTGTGATTTACTAGACTATGTACAAATGATAAGGTTTGCAATGTGTGACCTTAGAACTGTTAATGTTTCTATTCCAACGTTTAATTTTCAGTCTCGTTCTTCATTTTCCAAACAGGATTTGAGTTCTCTCATCTCAGTGTACAGGTATATTAGAGCAGTGAGTATCATCCTTTGCTTTTGAAGGGGAAGGCAGCAAATTATCACATACATACTTTTTAACAATTTGGTTGTTGGTTACTGAGAGCCCCTAACCTACAATTCACACTGTCTGTGTTCTGGGGAAGGCTCCCAAACATAGCATTTCCATATTTAGACAAAAGTAATGCAGTCCTAGTTTCATTTTTAGGTAGGTAGAATTCTTAATTAATGTTCACCTGCCTTTTTTTTTTTCCTTATTTACATTTTCTGTGGTATAAAATACAAAATAAAAAGAAAAAGGAGAAAAGACTGGACAGATGACTAAAATAAAAGAATTATAAACATCCTTACCACCTTTTGTGCCATATGTTAAATAGCAACCTGATGACCCTCAAAACATTCTCTATGCTTTCTCTGTGTCTCCTTCATTCCTCTCCTCTAACAGCCTGTTCTTTCAGTGATACGAAATTACATGATAGAACATGTGAATAAGGAGGAATTGTCATGATCCCTGGAAGACTGGCCTGTGGATTTGGATATCTGGTGTAGTGTTCAGTGACCTGTTCTGCCCTAGCGTGACATCTCCTTTCTTCGTGCAGTACTGAATGCACTTAATATGGGAAACATATAGGGTTCAGCCTCTTCTGTTTTCAGTTTGTGTTGTTTGAATTGCATCTGAAAGGAGATCCTGGAGACTGGATATCAGTTTAATGCAATTGCCAGCAAAAAGTTGATATTCCCACCCCACTTTACCCCAAAAGTATGCTGATCTTGAACATGATGCAAAACCCAGAGTAGGGAGATAAGTTAGGGCAAATGGTTGCATGAGCAGGGAAAAAAAATAAGGTTTCCACATATGAGGACTTGGGCTGTGGTGTTGAGATTGCTGATATTTTACTGCCACTTGTGAGACAGATGAAGGAACAGCATCATGCTTACTGGAGGGGTCTGCAGCCTGGAAAGCAAAGCTTTGCAGACCAGTTCTCCCTCAGAAAACTTTGAACCAGATGTGTAGTAAGAGGCTCAGGGTACCTGAATACGCCTGGTCAGAAATTCCTCCCTTCTCCCTCCAATCTGCGTATGATGGAGACGTTGAGTCTCCTCAACCCTGCTCCTTTGTGTCTGTCTTGACCCGCTCTATTTACAAACGTAGTCAGATCTGAACAATCTGGGTTCCATTCTGGCCACAGACAGTGTATCTCTGACAGTTTATTGCACTGCTTTTGTATGCTCCGTTTCACTGCAGCTACTAAACAAATGCTGGTGTCCTAATAATTCTGGCTTTCAAAAAATATAAGCAGCTTTGTTCTTTTTACCATGCTTTTCAACTATAGTCACAAATGTAAAAAGGAAATCTGTGGTTACTATTGAGTCAATGCCAAAGTGCTTTGTGTAACTCAAAAGTGAAAAGGATTTTGCTCCATTTATCTCATTTGTTACCAGCCTGATATAAAGTAATTCATATCCATAGAAATGCAAGAAAAATTCAGTCAGCAGGAGCCTGTGGTCCTAAGTGCCCAAATAAACCAGTGGCCTGGCCAGGAGAGAATTTCATTTTCCACATCCTCACACTTGCAGTCCTGTTAAAAGTTCATGACTTTGTGGAATGTCAGTATAAAATGGTAAGCAATGAGAAAAATGAAGCATTTTTGTTCATTCATTCATGCAATATTTTGTTCACTTATTCATATGAAGAGCAAGTAGTCTTGGGAAATAACTTGCGCTATTTACTCTAAGACATGGTGAGATGTGGAGAATCTAACCAGGCTCAGTATATCCAGGGAAACAGAACTAAATCTGCCATTTTTAATGGTGTCTCTTGTGTTCTCATCTTCTCTTCCCATGAGGCAGTGAGTGACCTCGCTTAATCTTTTTATTAGAAACAGCAATACTCTTCCAGTGCATCCCTTAGCTAGAACATTTCTCTCAAAGAGATGATTGCTATTTTTCCAGAACTATTTTCTATTCTGCACAAGTTTCTGGAGACTTTGTACCTGACTTCCTCCTCAGGTACAGTTTCCATTGATTTTAAGTCAGAAAAATGATAAATATACAATATACAACCAGAATATCTTTGAGATTCTGGGACAAAGGGAAAGCACTGTCATTTGTTTCTTTTTTGAAGGTTTTAGTACCCGTGTTATGATATACTTCAAACACAGGTAAAAGCAACCCAAGACCATGGTCCTCACAGTGATTAATTAGTGTGCCTGATGTCAGTAAAGAGCCAGATGTGACCATTAGCCTCATCTGTATTTATTAGGTACATTAAATATTTGTGGTTAGTGTAAGGGTCAAGATAAAATCAGTTCAGTGAGTAAAGACTGTTGAAAGTGACCATTAAGTACCACTACCAGGTGCAAAACACCAGTAAGAATATGAACAGTCAATAGGTCAAATTGAGATTGGGGTACCAGACCTTCCAGAGCTACATTAATATTGCCAAATATACCCAAACTAGAGTTTTTCTAGAAAAGGACAGTATAGATTTTGAAGGCCTCAGCATGTTTCTGCTTGGGTGAATAAAACTAAATGACTGTGATCACAATACTTAATTCTGAATAGAAGTTTTAGAGGATCCCAGCAAAGAAGGGAGATAGAATATCTGGAATGGTTTACCAGAGGAAGGTTCTCTCCAATGAATGCAGCCTGGGACATGAGGTATTCAGGAAGGGAGAGTCCCTAACCTGTGGTTAGGGAAAGCATGATTGATATAAGGGGCAGGAACTTGTAGGTTTGGTTTTACTATAAGTAGATGGTTTTCTTCATCTGTGTTCTTTATATATAATGGAAAAAGTATTTGGAAAATAACAGGACTTCAATATTTCTGTTCTGAAGCACTGAACAATCTGCAATACGTCTTCATCATTTTCAGCCCATCCGTCTCCACTCTAGGAGTGAAGAAATAGGTTTAGAAATGCTAACAGTTCGACTTCATTTCTCAGCAAGGACAGAGATTTGTTTTCTGTGAGTACCATCCACTGGTAATTTTATGATAATTAATCACATCCTTCATATTTCTTCTTCCGTGTTACTTTACTGTCAGAAAATGTTGATATTTGTACTAAAATAATCTGAAAGAAGCATCAAAAATGCCTGTCCTTTCATTTTGAAAGTAGCAATTTACATTTGTGTAATTTATGTTACTTCTGTGACAACTTGAATAGTGCTGCAATTAACAGTCCATAGTATTTTCCATGATAAATCTGTTTTTCAGAGATTCATCATTCAGATATAAATATATACTCCACATTCAAATAAGTCTCATTGGTTGGGAGCAACTATTTATCATTCACTAGTCTAGTGGCAACAAAATCGTATTCATGCTTCAGTTACTCAAAAATAGCAAATTTTGAAATGTTGTTCACTGCTGGCTTGTTAATTGGATTTAATTAATTATAAAAATGATAACAAGAGCTTGAACTGAATTTCACGCATCAACTCTAATTTTAAAATAAACTAAGTTCAAAAGTAATTTTGGCCTGTATGTGGCAAAGTCAAATTAGGATTACATAAGAAACTCCACACCTGACATTTTGTTACTTTTACTCGATTTGTAAAGTGTATGTTCTTTTAAACTAGTTTTATTTCTTTTTTTCTCTTCACGTTTTCTTCTCTATATTAACTATACTCAACCTTTCTCCACCAGTTTCTGCTTTTCTAGAGACTTGATCTGTCTCTTTCGATCCAGGCACCGATACTGCCATATTCCTTTTCCTGGCCGAGGTATTTCAATGAATGAGGAGTGACAGGCAAAGGCAGGAAAGTGGTTTTTCTTCCCCCTTGGGCCGGCGATACTTCTGGGTGCTTCTTTTGTTTTTTATTGTCTTGTATCAAAGCAGCATGAAGTTTCTGAAGGTTCTGGTTACTTGTACAGCAGGTTACTCAAAGGAGACAGGCAGGGAGAAAGCCTCTTGTCATCAGAAAGTTGGCTGTACCACAGTGCGTATTTCACCTTTTACTCTGAATAAACAGCATGTAGAAGTAGGGAAATACCTTATCGGGATTATGTGAAGGGAAAGCATCACAATGTAAAACCAAATTTTGAAGTATTTCCATTGTTAACTAAACTTTACCTTACTTGCTGTTCTTTGATATGATTTTGACTAGAGACTTGATTTTTAAATAAGTGTTTTCTTTCATGACCAGTTAAAGTGATGCATCACAAAACTCTGTTTTTCATGAAGAAACATTACAGTACAAACTGTGTATCAGCTCAATTAAACACATACAGCTCTGAAGCTCTTATCTTAATCCCTGTGGTGATAAAATAGTAATTATTCTGAGAGACTACGAGGGAAACTGTGACTCAAGCAAGGACAGGGTGTTCCAATTGATCTCAGTTACTGTCATGTAACTAATTCTTTTGTCCACCATCTAAATTTAATGCTTCTGTCTCCCTGGGGATTTGTCACAAGATCTTTTACATTATTGTTTTTGTGTTGACCTGTCAGCATTCTCAACCAAGCTGAAATAATTGTCTTCATTTACCTGACAGTTCTTTTGAGATCTCAGTTTGTCACAGGATTTTAAATGTTTCAATTAGTTCAATGTGAATCATTAGTCTGGTGTATCTTCAAAAGATCAGATTCTACCTTTTTTTCTAAATACAGACATAATGGGCCAAACTTCTGCTCTAAGTAGGCATAATTGACTCATACTTCATGAAGACTTCATTTTGGCATGAGCTTACAGCCTTCAGTAAACTTACTCCAGATGTATATAATGAAAGAAACTGAGGTTCATCCTTTAGTTTAAATAGTCCTTGTAGAATGAAGATATACTTAATGGCAACCAATTTGTTCTTTTGTGTATGCAATGTATTAGAAGCCTTTCTGAAACTCATTGTGCTGTTCTGTCATGTTAAGTATTTACCTCCTTCTCTCTCCCTAAGGGAGGAGAGTATCCAGTACTAAGGACAAGAATTAGGATAGAAAATGCTCCTTTTTAAAACCTGAAAGTATACTGTTTTTTACTTTGGGAATCTCATTTTTCAGCATTTGATGTGTACTTCTTGCTTTGCCTCTCATCCCTCTCAGACTGTACTGTAAGAGTGGCAATTAAAATCAAATCACATCTCAATTACTTAAAAGGGTGGGTCCATTTCTCCCAATTTTTATTGCAAAAGAAATCCCAAAAGGCAGATTGATGAATATATTTCATGTACATCAGATACACTACCTCAGTAAATGATCGCCAAAAAAGTAGGCAGATTAAGAGTTGTCGACGATAAGTTGGGATGCTATTTCCAAATTCATTCCCAGGACAAATGAATCTGCAAGCAGTATGGAAGGAAATGGTCACCCAAGACAGGAATGCCAAAGTGGAAGTTGTCCAAGCATCTAGACTGCCATCAGTAGTTATTTATGTGTTCTGTGATCACAATTGACAGCAGTAATTACTGTATTTCTCCAGATAACAACAGCTGGGATGTCATGGGATATTTGTTTACGTCTTTGGAAGAGGTCCAACTGATTTCTGGTCCAGGGAAAGAAAAGCCTGAGACGGAAAACAGATTTGTATTCTGAGAAATAAGACATAACTATTCATTAATGTGTTCTCATAACTAATGACATCAAGAGAAATCCAGTACCTATGGAACTTGGAATCTTCCATATCTGTAGGAGAACATTTTTGCTCAGTGGTTCTGATGCTATTGTAGAAGGAATTGATATAAAGTGAGGATCTTACAAGAGCTAATGACTGCTAGTGGGCCAGATTTTCATATAATCCTGAAAAGGTTTTGTGCAAGAGGCCATGCTGTGATTCCTCTTGGAGCACTGTAGCTGTAGAATAGCAAAGATAAGAGCTTTCCTGGGCTGGTGTGCTCTAAACATGGAATAAAGACAAGTTGTGATACAAACCCTGAGCAATAATAACTGCAAAGATGTTAGCTAACGGACTGTTCCTAAGAAACTGAGAACCTCTCTGACCTACTGGCCACCCCCTTCTAATACATCTCAGGTACCATTGGCCTTCCTGGCCACAAGGGCACAGTGCTGGCTCATGCTCACCCTGCTGTCCCCAGGACCCCCAGATCCCTTTCCCCTACGCTGCTCTCTAATAGATCATTCCCCAACCTATACTGGAACCTGGGGTTTTTCCTGCCCAGATGCAAGACTCTACACTTGCCCTTGTTATATTTCATTAAATTTTTCCCCACCCAACTCTCCAGCCATGGGAAGACCCATGTCAAATATTTTCATGCAACTGGAGTTTCTTTGCCTTCTCTTGCTGTGACTTCTGTGTTCCACTCCAATCACACTAGAAATAATAATGCAGCAACTCTTTCTCTACCCATTTCTTGTAATGCCTTCCATTGGGTTAAAGTCTGCAGAGCCTAGAAGAAAGCATGGGTCTGAGGGACAATGTTATGGACTGATCGAGATTTACATTTTTGTTTTGGGGTGCCAAATGAACCCTGACTTGTTTTTGAAAGACAGTCTATTTGCAGTAATTTACTTGTGGCTGTGGTGTTTCTGACAAAAGCCTAAGTCTTCATTCAACAGGAGCAGATCAGAGCTTAGAGTTTTTACTTTAGATTAGAAAGTTTTGCTAAGGATGACTTCTTCACTGGACACAGAGAAACAGGAGGAAAGCCAAAACTTCCACAAAACAGTGTACACAGAACAGTTAATTCATGGTACAGTGGAGGAGCTGAATATACAGATCAAAAAGCCAGATGTAGCTTTGTGCCTGATTCAGAACTAGTACTGTCCTTACTCATGTGAGTAGTATAATTCTTCTGGCTCACACCCTTTAAAACTTGAGTAGGGGTGCTTACAAGCCTAGTTAGAGCCTTGTGAGTATTTGTGTCTAAAGACAGTGATTACAAAGGAGTAGCCTTGGGCACCCTCTAGTGGTGTGCTACAAAATTTAATGTTTTGTTCAGATTTCTGGCTTTTAAATAGCCTTTCCATGGATTAGTGTGTATATTCCATGTATTCAAATGTAGACAATGGATTTTGGCTCATGTTTTGTTAACTGTCCTTAGCTTTTCACCTCTAGGAGATTAATAACAAGAGAAATAATAACATATAGGCCACAAATTTTCAAAAGTTAAATATTGGCCACAGTTGGGTAAATATGTTTTAATTAAAGAAGACCTGGTATGGCATGTCCTCTTAGAATTAACCTTACCCTCCAAGTAGGAATTTCAGAACAATTGAAAACAGTGTTTTCTTCTTCAGTGTTTTCAGTTTTAGCCTCATCTATGCAACTCAATATAATTCTTAATTGTTTATAACATAAGCACTTGTGATTGTCTTCCATCAGCCCCAGAAACAGACTAACCAGTTAGACCCAAGCTGGTTGGGAGTGAGAAGGATTTAAGTACAGGATTCAGGACAAAGCAAGAACAGAGAATGGACTCATATTTTTATTAACAGCCATATTTTCTGTACCTTTGCAACTCTTCATGTATTTGCAGGAACGTACCACCTGCCCCAGGATTGTCTAACTAAGGTTTCAGAGAATTGGTTTTACAGTAGAAAGTTTCAGATGTGAATATAGTTCCTGATCCTTGAAATATCCCTGAAATGCATGGTAAGACAGCAATGTCGAACTCTGTGCTTTTTGAAAAGTTAGCTTGTTGAATCTACCTGTGTTTCTCATAATGCTAATCACAGTCTGAGTTTAGCAAACTTTGCCTATCTCAGCTTTTGGTCTCAGTTCTACCTTGCAGGGGTCTTTATATACAGCAACATAAATTGCTTCAGTGGGGCACAACACCTTGCCTGGAGCAATCTCAGTCTTGTGTAAGTGGTCAGCTGGCAAGCAGCCGCACTCCGGGGGTCAGAGTTAAGGTATATTAGGATTATAAAATATTAACTCCTTGCTGATCTGTAACTGCAGAGAAATTTCCTGCTGAGGGACTGATTCAGCTGCGGGGCACAGAGGAGGTGCAGCCACAGCCCAACTTGAACAGCCCCTGTGGCTGGTGCTTCAGCCCAAATGTTGTTGTAGTTTCCAGAGCTGTGATGAATCCTCCTGCTTTTGTTGAGCATTCACCTGTTTTTCAGCCAGCTCCAGTCATTGACTGGAACTGGCCAGACAACCCCAAGCAACACTGTATGAAATATGGGCCCAGATCTAGCAGGATTAGGGGACAGGAACAGAAATGTATCTGTTTCATTATGGAAAAAAGGGGAAATAATTTGTTAGGTTTTAATAGGTTTATCCCACCATTGCTGCATCTTGTGGTCTGACTGAGGGGAAAAAAAGTAATAATAAAAAAGTCTCTTAATGTCTATTACAAGCATTATTACAAGGTTGAAGGCAAGGCGTCTACCCGCGACCCGGGGGCGGCCCCGTCTACCCGCGACCCGGGGGCGGCCCCGTCTACCCGCGACCCGGGGGCGGCCCCGTCTACCCGCGACCCGGGGGCGGCCCCGTCTACCTGCCAGTCGGGGGCGGCCCTGTCTACCTACCAGTCGGGGGCGGCCCCGTCTACCCGCGACCCGGGGGCGGCCCCGTCTACCCGCGACCCGGGGGCGGCCCCGTCTACCTGCCAGTCGGGGGCGGCCCCGTCTACCTACCAGTCGGGGGCGGCCCCGTCTACCCGCGACCCGGGGGCGGCCCCGTCTACCTGCCAGTCGGGGGCGGCCCCGTCTACCTGCCAGTCGGGGGCGGCCCCGTCTACCTACCAGTCGGGGGCGGCCCCGTCTACCCGCGACCCGGGGGCGGCCCCGTCTACCTGCCAGTCGGAGGCGGCCCCGTCTACCTGCCAGCCGGGGGCGGCCCCGTCTACCGGCCAGCCGGGTAGATGCCTACCGCAAAGCTCTTTAGAATCTTACAATGAAATGCAGAAAAAAGGTGAAAGGTCTGCAGATTTATATTTCTTTGTTGTATGTTTTGTTCAGGTGGCGTATTGCTTACGAATACCAACCACTTGCTGCTCCTCTGCTGTTCTTTTGTTTTAAGGTTGCCGTGTTTGTCTGGTCTGTATTTCACCGGATGGCCTGTGTTTCAGTGCAGGTCCACATCATAGTGACATAAATGCTGTGAAATTATGTATCAGAGATAAGATATGTTACCAGCTTTTGTGATGGAATCGCTAGATAATTAACAAGTTATCTTGTCATATATTCTTCTTGGAAGTAACTGGAAAGAATGGATCTCACTGAAACTGCCGAACAATTTCTGTAGTCTTTCAAGTGCAAAGCCGAAACTCCAGTTAGCAATTTTAGCTATTTCAAAAACGCTCTTTCTGTCCTGTCTGTACATGATTCCTTCTCAAGCTGGATAAAAGTATATTCATTGATGTGGAAATGAAGTATGTGTTTATCTACAGGGCTCCTTCCAACCGAAGTCAGAAGAGATTCTTAACTTTCTGTAATATAGAAATTATATGAGACGAGCGATATGATACATTTGGCTTAGTATTTGTTTTCCTTGAACTTCATACACTGTTTCCTGAGAATTATTTCTGCTTACCGTGGAAATGGTGAGAAAGATGAGGAGCAATAACTGAACTTTTTACTGGTAAATGAGCAACATATGTTGGACTCCCTCCAGCACCACTGTTCAAACTTCTTTTTATCGAGGTGTTTTCTGTTGAAGAGTATGAGGATGTTGGTGAAATATATTAAAACTGAGTGACCCTGAAGTGAATAGCAGAAATAAATGCTATGTGCTCTCTCTTGTTTTTCCCTATTTCTTTTTACTGTATTGTACATAGATTTGATCCATGAGTTAGGAGTCCTGAATTTTCTGTCAAGCTTGAACCTCAAACTTAGTGACAGAAATGTTATGAGACATTGCTATGTATTAGAGGTAGCTAATTTGTCAGTTTATTTGATGGAACTCTCCTGTCTTTTTGTTTTAATGCTAATCTATCTAAAATTTCTTTTCCATTAGTCTAGTTTGTCAAGCTTGTGTCTAAATGAGACAACAATGCTGTTACTTTTAATGAAAAGAAGTAACCTGATTTTAATCTAAATTAATGTTATTACATTGGAAGAATTATTGTTACATTAACAATTACACCTGGCATAAATTAAATTCTCTATCACCTCTAGCTATAACTTGTAAAATAGCAAGCTGTGACATGACACGTTCTGAAGCACCTAAATAAGTGTATTAAAAGGTCGCTGTAGGAACAGATCTGATTTTAACACAACAGGAAATTGAATGAATGAAAAGTTAATTCTATATACTAAACAATTTAAAAGCTTAGTACTGAAGCTGTTCTACTGACCAAGATTTTGGAATCCATATTTCCTAACAAAATAGTTGTTAACAGTTTCTATAAAGGAAAGAAAACCTATGGTAACCATTGTACCTAATTGGGGGCAGCGGGAGGAATATTCTTACGGTTTTGTTGGCGAGCATTGATTTTCTCAAGTGACACCTATGTGGCAGTATATACATGTTTTTGTGTAAATGGCTTACTTTAGACAATACAAGTTTGTTTATACAGTGACTATAGCATACAGACTCAGATCCTATGCAGTCTGGATGTAATTTTCTTGCATTAAAGGTGGTTTGCTGCAATAGTAAGATCCTTGAATATGAATCCTATTTCATAGATTTTCAGGCATTCTTCTTGATAAGCTGCTATACTAGGGGAATCAATGTATTATTTATATTTTGCTATCTAATTGTTAGAGCCTGATGTACTGAGCCCAGTGTGAGTAGCACGTTACTCAGTGGGACCATTCTGGAACACAGTGCTACTCATTGTGAGGGCGGATGCCACTAATTGGTTCCACGTGATGAACCTTGAAAAGCCACTTACAATGGCTATGCAGAAAGAGACAATGAAGCTGGCACATTCACCCTTAACTTTGACATTTTAGTACTTTAGTGAAGACTAAAGTACTAGTTTTTGATAAGCTATATTTAATACATAGATTTAACACCACACCACCTCTCATTTTTCTAATGTGTAGTTAAAATCAAAAGCTGCTGGGATTTCAATAGTAATGTCTAGAATTTAAGTGTATTCTTATTTCAATGTGAGGTCTGGGGTTTTTGGCAATATCAGATACTTACTGTTTTTTAAAACTGTACAGGTTTTATAAAACATGTTTTTAAAAATAACATTAGCCCATACAAATACACACAATTTGACAATCGAACTTTTTTTTTCCCCAATGACGTTCAAAAGAATAAGAAATTTATGATATATTTAAATGCTATCGTGATTTTCTTTCAAGATTTGTTTGTAAAAACAAGAACATTTATGCCTGTGGGTCATTCTTTTCCTTTTCATCCTTTATTCTCTGGATCTCTTACAACAGTACTACAGTTGAAGTTCCTAATGCTGAAGGAGGTCAATACATTCTTGCAGTGCCCAGGGAAGAAGGTGAACGCACAGAGAGCTGCAGTGACAAGTAGAAAAAAACGGTTATTCACTTGATGGATTTCTTGAGTCCTGTGCATGGGTTGAAAGACCAGCAATATTGGCACCCCTGTGCAAACTGGGTATTTGTGCTGCTGCATCTTTTCCTTGCTCGGTCTTTTTCTAGACACTCTGATCTCTGTCCTGGCATGACTTGTGTCTGGATGTGCAGTGAAGGAGTAAGAGTAAAGACTAGGAGTACTTACCCCCCTTGCTAGTCAGTCTACTGCCCAGCTGCAGCACAGCTTTATGGTCCTTCCACTGCACCCTCAAGCACATTTTCTATGTTATCACAACAAAAACAAACAAATCAGGCTTTTCCTCCTTCTGTTTCAATAATCTTGAGCTAATGCTTGTACTGGCAGTAAGAAGAGTGCTTTAAAATGAAGGTAAGGCTTTTAAGGTGACAGGCTTTCACTGAATAATTATTTTTTCTTATTATTTCTGCCCACATGATGGCAGTATATGTTAATCCAAACCAAGAAAATAATAATAATAATAAAAAAATTACAGCTTCTCAACAACAGAGTTCTGTTACAGCTGCAAAAAATCCAAGAAGCTAAGAGAAGTTTCCAAAAGCATTATGAAATAATAACTCCCCCTTATTGTAAAAGCCCCCGAGACTTAAGAGTCCGTAAAGAACTTCTTCATGCAAGAACCACACGTAGCTAACTCTGAATGGGTAGGGAATGATGGTGTGTTATTAATAGAAGTGGTCAGTGAAGCTTTGTCAGTCATGCTTGGCTTAATCATCTGCAGTCAATAAAGTCATTGAAGTATAATTACCACTCCCTGGCATCAGTTTTGCAAGTGCAGAACCAGAGTTCTGAGGCTGCAGGGACAGCGAGATGTTGAGTGTTTAATCTGTGGTAAGAGTACAGAAAGTCTAAACAGACAGACTATTGAGATATGAGCTGCAAAAAAAGTAGTTTAGGCATTACTTCAGAAGGATTATGACCAGGAACAAAATCTATTGAATCTGTCAAGCTCTTCATCTCTTTGTAAGTTGAATCAAGGGAATTTGAGTGTCTGTGGGTTCTGCATGTGTTTACTGGGTGGAATCAGAGAATGTTGCCAGTAGTCACAGATAAAGGTTATAATGTTAAAAAAGAAAAAATAAATAAATAAAAAGGAGGAAAAAAGCAAACACAACATTAACCAGTAGACTTCTTTTCCTGAACCTTGACATATCTGTAAGCGTGTGCTATTTTTTAAATTTTCTGTGTACTGTAAGTTAAAAGTGTAGTAGCTTCAAACTCTTTTATACCAAAATTAAATTAAAAAACAAAATAGCAAGACTGTGTTTTCAACAGCAAAATTGGGGAACTAGGAACAGATATTCAGTTCAGCCCAAATGCATAAAATAAGAGGCACCTGTAAAGCTCATCAGGGTCCTTTGATTAGGGTCTCAGATGAGTGTCACCTGTGACCAATTTACCTCCTGGGTCAGGTTACAGAACATGTGAGCACAGCCAGCACTCTTTTTGTTTTTCTTTCTTTTCCTTGTTGTTTTGTAACTCTGAGTTCAGTCTTAACAGATGTGATTTTTCCCTTCTTTTCCTTGATGTTGTATAATGAGGAATTGGAAGAGTACTGTTTTATTGGTGCAGCTTCATTTCCTGAAAAACCTGGACTTCATGATACGGCTGGAGAACTGTTGTGTGGCACGTACCGGCGGATACAAAGCTAAAATAAGGGGAAATGAAGCAGCTGAAATACCAGAGTGAGTAAACTGTTGCTACCTTTGCTTATTGTAGTTGAAGCTTATATTTCTGGGATTGTAGGATTATTACTCTACTTCCTATATGGTTCATTGTAAGACATACCATGGCTAACATACCTTCTTCTAATGCATCTCTTCTACTTGCTGCTGTATATAACGGGCTGGGTAAGTCCTTGCCCTCATGGTTTACGTTCTGCAGGTACACAGGAACTTATTGTGACGTGTTATATTCACATATGTTTGGAGTTACTATTGAAGTTATACCTAAAAGTAAACCACCAGAAGTTACTGTGGTAACTTATTCCTGTGTCCACATAGAACTGGTATTACCAATGGGAGAAGTCCTGGCATCTTCATTGTCTAGGGAGACCTTCTGATTACATAATTCCTAGAGAACTGGACAAATGTTAGTTTTGTTTTACTCTTACTCATCTAATATGGGTACGAATCTCCTTCCAAAAAATCTTACTTTCTTCTCAGTGGGTAGCTTGTAAATAATGCTTACTTCTAGAAATTGTCTATCAAAGCTGCACAGGTGTGTTATTCTTTTGTTCCCTCACCCCACCTCTTGTATAAGGAAATAATCTTCATTTCCCACCAATATACTCCTCTGTGTGGTCAGGCTAGGACTATTGAGCTGGTGTTCATCTCACTCATTTTACTATACTGAGGTATTATTCCACAAGGAAGTTTTCCCATTAATTTAACCCAGAGATTATACAAGGCTAGAGTCCCACGTGATAGCCCCTGTTCATATGAAGAATAGGGAAAAATATGTCAGTTGAAGAGATTAATTAAAAAATAATAATAATTTGGTATATCTCCCACCAAAAACTAGGCAAAAATAAGACTGCTTCAAATAATGGTAGTGCCACAGCATCTTGAAATGGGCTGAAGTAATAGGGGACAAGTGTTCCAGAAAGATAAATATGAGGGGAAAAAGGGGTGTGTTAGACTGGAGGGAAGAGTGGCTGATGAGAACAAGCTGGCTGTTTATTTCCTGCACATTAATAATACTGCTGAAATTCAGCTGGAAAAATATTTTGAGTTTCCATATGTCTGAGGTCGTTGATTTTTTTGGTTATACCTACTGCCTGATTTCTTCCTATGCCTTGTCCGCAAACTGAAGTAGATTTTTGTATACCAACTTACAATAATGTGAGAAGGTATAGAGAGGCCCCGTACCAGTTTGGGCTTGGTGTATGATTGCTGTAAGTATTTTAAAGGTGTAAAGCTACCTTTAATGTTTGCAGCATGTAGTACTGGTGCAAAGCAATAGGAACTCCTATAAACCAGCATATTTTGTGCTGAGAGGGCTGATCAGTTTGCTACGCAATATTTTGGTACTCAAATGACTGTAAAACCGAAAAGTGCTACCGTGGTGTTCATTGTGAGTCTATGTTGCCTGAAGTTGAACAGCTGAGATAGTCACAAACTAGCATGAAAGAACACAGTAGCTTCAGGTGTGTCATCTCTAGGTATGTCCATTAAAAGGTAATGATGGCATTACCAGATGCACTCTGTGTTTCTGGTGTCCTGTTTTTCTAGCACTGGCGAGCAGAAATATATGAGTGAAAATTCATGTTTAAAAACTAACTTAGATGGCTCTAGAGAGAGCTGTCAGGGTTGCTCAGAGGGACCAGGTTGGTACAAACCTGGCAGAGAAAGCAGTTGTGCTACTTGGAACTGTTGGGGAGAGGATGCAGCAGAGGGATCTGAATTGTGTCAAGAAGGCACCCGGGCTGGATAGATCTGGGTACAAGCCTAACATGAGCTTTGTCATTGCTGCCTCTTCATATGTCATTTGCAATTATGTGCTCTCCAAAATTATGAAGGACAGGTTATTATGGTAGGTTTCTGTTCTGGAATGTGGGAAAAGGTACTTCACAGGGCCAGTTTATGGATAAAAAAAATAATTATTTGATCAGATATTTGCATGAACTATGTTGATATTGAAATCACTATCACCATCCCTGAAAATAAACTCCTCAGACTACGTTCCTCATCATTACAGAATTGCTGAATTGAGTATTTATGCCTATATATTCTACAATGTATATGATAGTTTCTTATACAAAGCAAATCCATTCCCTTTTGAAGAAACCCCATTGTTCTGAGGATTGGTTCTCTTAGCACCCTGCTATGCTCTTGTAAATTAATTTGTACATAGAATTATGAACAAGAAGTCTTTTAAAGGCAAGTCTTTCAAAATTAGGGCAGCATAGGAAAGCTGAAGCAACTCATTTTGGAAAGAATATGTTGGAAATTAATTAAGAATGCAGAATTAGCCCTGGTGCTAATATTTCCTAAATATGTCAGTGGAGGATGGAAAGGATTTATTTATTGATACAACTGTTTGTCATGTAGGAGGCAGTGCTCCTAGAGAAAACAGTTAGATATTTGAGCACCTCTATATCATTTCCATAAATTTAGACTGATACCCAGGTTGCAGTTTTTGTACACAGGCTGAAGCACTCCTGGATTCTGAGCTCAAAGAGACATGTTTCTTCCTCTGTGCCAGGTTGTATTTTGTTTTCTTTCTTATTTGTTTTCCTCTACATATGTACTCTTACCATTAGTAGTATTTATGCAAGTGGATTCTATGTTGCTTCTGAAATAAATTTCATCATCTATCTCTCTGATAAACTGTCTGATAAAATTCCTCACTGATTATAACCTATTGTAAGAAAATGTAGTTAGAGATTAGTGGCTGGACTATGACTTTGACAGCGGATTATAGGACCGTCTAAATACAAGCTGTTGTTTAAAATTTGATGTAGTACATTGCAACCAAACAGTAGTTGGACTGTAACAATTCTGAGAGATCAGTTTGGTCTCTTTCCAGTCCCCAGTGGGTAAAATGCTTGGCTATTGCTGCAGTTGGTGGTAAAGGGCAGCCTGGGGCTCTCTTCTTGGGGTCTCTTTTGTATAGACTTCCATTCCCTCCCTAAACTGGCTTAACAGGCCAACAGGATGTTTCTTGAACTAAGGAGTAAGTTGGACGTTTTCCTTTCTCCTGTTATCCAGTACATGGGTGTGTCTTGACAAGAGACTATTAATTGGCTGTTATTTTGCACAAGGGATTCTCAGCTGCAGAAATATCCCTTTATGGGCTGCTGCTTGCTTCTGTAGTTCAGAGAGGCCTTGGGGCTTCTTTGACCTAGTTCCCTGTACAGTTTAATGGGAGTACTGCTCAAAGAGTGCCTTTGTTTACAGTTTTCACTAATGCAGTGGAGAGATCTGACTCTTGGTGTTCTTGGCATGGAGAGAACGACAGATTGGACCATCCTTTTGTTCTTGGTGACAAAACCTGTAGGATGGAAGTGCTCAGTGCTGGAGATTATTGCACAAGTTTCACTTTAGCATCAACTAAATCTACTGAATATGGTGTAGAATGGCACAATGTCTACAGCACTAAGCCCTTTCCCCCTCCCCATGTCAACTCAGATAACACAAGTTATTCTGAGCAACATTTTTCATGTGTATAATCTGATAACTGATAAACGTGAATTGTTTCCAATTCAGTGTTGCATAAACAGTTCAGTGTAGATCACAGAATACAGTATTATGTCTACATTTTATAATTTATAATATAAGGTAATGTTTAAAAACTCTAGCATACCTCACACACAAGAAGTTAATCAATACCTGGCTAAGTAGCAGCATAAAGATGGTGTCATCATTCTACTGGATGCGAATGTTAGCTTTGTATGTTTGTTTTGGTGGTGAAGATGGTTCAGAATAAAAAGTTAGGGTAAAGCCCATTTTCAGTTCTGCTGATCCTGCCCCAACCACTGACTACCTTAAAGTATACTCATCACTTGGAGGCACCTGCCTTAGTGAAGAAAAGCTCATTACTGTGTTCTTAACCAGCTTAAATTGAACTTGCACTTGAACTCGAGTATCAATCTAACTGCAGTTTCACAGAGAAAAACATAGCTAGCACAGTTTCTCAAGGTATGGTAGACTAGGCAGCACATAATGTCCTTGCAGCCAGTTAAAAAAGGCCTGCATGCCTACAGCCTAATCCCTAGAGTAATTGCCACAATGTAATGCACTGTGCAAAACACCAACAGTCTGGTGGTTTCCATAAAATTGGGCTGAACTAAAACTGTGCAAAACTGAAGAGTGTGAAAGTTCTGCTGCAAGGTCCATCAGTAGTTTGACTCAACTTTAAGAAACTATTTGTTTATTTATTGGTAAGAAACTGGAGGATTTGGGCCCTGTATATCAGACCGTCTCATTAAATGTGGTCTCATCAGAACTGCAATTCCTGCTTTGGGGAAAGAGGTCTTCCTGAGGGACAAAGAAAACCTACTGCATTTCAGATGAGCATTCAAGAGAGAGAATGTGGGTTGTTTTCTGCTAGACAAAAACTCTTTATCGTTAGTTAATACACAGGTCAACAAAGAACAATCAGTTAGTAGGTCAATTAACTGTGTCCAGTTATGAATTAATAAAGAAGTGTCTCAAACATTTGAAATAAATGAAAAGCATCTTTATTCAATGCTGATAATAATGAAAAAGCCTGACTTTTTCTACTTGTTGTGCTGGCTCCGCGTACACTTCTTGGCCAATGTGTCCAGTATGTGATGAGACTTTCTTTATGGAAACAGTGAATATCTCCATACAGAAATAACACTGCAAAATTGTGAAATAGTAGAAGCTGAAGCTTCTCTTGGTTTGGCCAAATGATACAATAGCGTACACTCAGGTAGAGTGTGTAGCATTTTCTTACACAGAGCTTGTCACTTTGTGTATGACCGAATATTTTCAAATGATCACTGTAATGTTAACAACTAATACCTATTTGGCCTTTCTTTAGTATTCTTTATCTTTGTAATTACAACTTGAATGTAACTTGTGAAACTGGCTCCCAACAAGTGACCATCCCTCATAAACAGTAGCTGAGTGCGTACATAATGTGAATAGTTGTCATTCTCTTAGGTCGCCCTCAGACTACGGTGTGTCAATTGTACTAGAGTTTAAAAATCAACATTTCTTTAAGTATTTTCTGCAAATATTGATCTATACACCTTCAAGGACACAGAGAAAATGAGAGTGAGCGTATCTGCAAATGTTTGGGACATGAAGTCACATTTATGCTGAATGGAAGAGCACATTTTCTGGGGTAGATTTTCCAGAAATTACAGATAAGCGGTAGCTGGGCTTGCTCAGACCAAGTATGAAGTTTCAATTCTACTCCATTGACATTCACAGAATTACAGTGTAGTGAATTTTTGTGTCCCTTTGGTATGAAGTGGGAATACAGACCAGCTGAAAGATACCAGTGTCCTAAACAGCCAATGTAGTTTTACTGACAAGAGATTGTTTTGTCACTAATATTTTGATGCTCTAAGTGTTTATTATGAAGTGTGTAATGGTCTTGACCACATCATTTCCTTTGCTACCTTTTCCCCTTCACTTTGACACTTTTCAATATGACTTGTTACACAACGGTCAAATGTGATCAATAAGAAGTAGGAGTTTAGAAATCGGCATTGACTTTTGATGTTTAGCTATTGCTTCTGGTGGGTGGAAAATCAATTATATTAAACATCAAGTATTTCAATTTTGCCAAATTGAGTTGAGTATAAGGGAGAGAGTAAATCTTTGTTATTTTGTCATATGGATAATAAAACCTGCAAAGCAAACAACTAACATGTTACTCTCAGTGTCGTTCAGGTACCTAACCATCATAACAATATGTCTCTATAAAAATGCTGTGCATTATAGTTGTAGTAAGACCTTTTTTCACTTCAGTATGTCCTTGGACTGGCACTGCAGGAAGCAAGTAGGTGCAATGAATTTTTATCATGGAACAGATTTGGCATAGAAGTTTGTCAGTTGTATAGCAGTGTTGTAAGACCCACATTTGCTCTTTTAGCAGCATAAATCTGGTATAATTTGAAAGTTAAGGATGCTGTGTAGACTTACGCTATTTGATTGTGAAATCTCTAAACAAGGACTTAATTGGACTAGAGCAGTTGCACAGAACCTGAAGCAACCAAGTACATGTTGCCCTCAGCTCCTTGGGACTGGCATGCGAAGGTGTGACTTGATCCACAGCCTTAGTAACAGGATCCTGTGGACAAGATCTCTGGTGGCCACCTGGCACTGAAGCGGTGTTGGTGTCTGGCGGTTTGTGTGTGTATAATAAAACATCCTCGTCTTTTCATATAGCAGCACTGCATGAGAAGTAGTTCACTGAATTTACTTTTAACTGTGTTTTGGTTTCAGTGTGAAATGCTCCCACACACAGTTTCACGGAAATCTCTGTCCTCCAGTTAGGCAGAGTAGTAACTAAAGAATTCCCCTCTCCCATTACTCCTGCCCAGTGGGGGAGGACAGCATATATACAGCAGGATCTTTTTTATGTTGATCTGTAGGTGGAAGTGCCCTGCAGCCAGATCCTGGTTCTGTGAGGAGACTTGAGCAATGAAAATATTTTATCCTTTTACCCACTCTGTTATTCAAAAAAGATATTTCTGCAGGTGTGAAGTGGCTTCTCCAGCAATGCTTCCTTCAGAGGCAGAGTAGTAAGAAAGATGTTTGGCACTGTGAAAAGAAGGGGTCAGATGGCTTAGGCTGTCTTTTCGGATTTGATACATTTTCTGTACTACTTTGTTGCAATGTATGACATTGCTGTTGTTTCTACTTCTGTTTTCGGATAAGAGGATAATTTCAGGTTATAAATATTGGAGTTCTGGCTCTGAGAATTCACTTGGGTAGTAGCACTTTCAAATTTGAGGCTCTCACTTTGAAAATAGAGACAAAACCATGGAAGATAGACAGCCAAACAATTTAGTACTTGAAGGAATGCTCTGGAGATCTTCCATGTCTACCAAGTATCTTATCTGAGATGTTAGTTGAGTCATAAACAGTTATTTCTTAAAGTCAAGTGGAGTGAAATTCAGTCCTATGCAGGAACAAGGCCCTGCACTTACAAATAGAACAACACAGTGCTAGTTTAAGTGGTTCATGGACTTGCTGGTGAGCCAGGGTTTAGGAGCAGATGATGTCAGCTGTATTTATCTTCATCAAAAGAGAAGAATTGTAGGGCATTAACTCTGTCTACCTCTGTGTTAAAACATGCATAATTCTGCCTCTGAAGGGGAGGCAGATGCCAAGCTGACTTAAACCTGATCCTCACAAACCCATGCCTTACCCTTAAAATCCAAACTGTCCTATTAATCTCCTCAATGTAAAGAATTATTTTTCCTGCAGCTGTACACATAGTATACAGTCATAACTACTTCTCAATTATCTGCACTGACTATAGGATAGCAAAAACCTCCTCTGTGTAAATGAGTCAGCCCTAGAGAACCCGCTTACTTGTTGACCCTCTTACACCTGGTTCCCTTTTCATCAGCTTTAGCAGTGAGAGTGTTTCACCACAGACGTGCACATACCAGGCTTCAAGCACCCAAGCTAATGCTTATCTCTAGCAAAGCTTAAAAGCGGCAGATTGTTCAAAAGTTCTTGGGGTGTCTGTTGTTTGTTGAATAGCCACAGACCATAAAGTCTCATCTCTTCCGACAACAAAACACTCCTCTGAATTGCTGCTTACAGATGGCTATGGTTGACTGGAGAAGGGCGAAAAGGGGAGAAATCAGCTGTCTTCTGTGACCGAACATTTATTTGACCTGGGATGATGTTCTACACCGACAGCAGTCAATGAATGCCAATGAGGCATGTCAGTCAGCTTGCCTTGCATTGCATGGACTATCCACTTGCCAGATGTTAAAGGAGCAATGCCATGAGCTGCCCAGGCTCTGTTATGGGCATTGAAAAGCAATATTGCCCGGCTTACCCAGGAAAAGCTCCTGACAAAAGCAGCATGGTGTTTCTGCAACTTCTAATACTTTCTACTAAAAAGGCAGAGCTATCAGCTTGATTTTGCCCTCCCCCACCCGGAACATTGTAAAACAGATCATAAAATACACAAAATGGGACTTTCTCTGCATTTTCTTCCCTTACTCCTTCCTCCATCCCATCTGCTTGTTTCATTATAGGTAGATGCAAGATGAAATGTGATCTTCAGCACTGCTGGTTTTCCTGCCAACCTCCTGAGTAAATGCCTGAAGTGAAGTGAAGCCACTTCACTGTTTCTTCCTAAAGTTCTGTCTAGGTTGTCCTATATCCGCTGCTGCTGGGGCGGTTATAGATTCCCACTCACTTGAAGAAGTTTTGTGCTTGTAGCTTAGCTCAAAGGCATTAGGAGGAAATAAAAATCTGAACTCTGACCAGCTGTGTGGCCTGAGGAGCCTTTTCCAGCTGTGCAGTGTACATAGGAGATGCTGCCAGCCATGGGGTGAGGCGATCTAGCGATTCATCAGTTGTCTGAATGTCATGTAGGTGGAGAAACAGTGGCATGGGGGACAAAGCTCTAAGACAGCGGATTTCTGGAGCAGAAACTTTTCATCCAAAACCAGGCTGCCTTTGTGCTGAGACCTGGTATGATTGCTGGATGCAGCATATGCAGCTGAAATGGTCTTCAGCCACCTGTGTGGTGTAGGTAAACAAAATGAATTCACAAAGGCTGCCTGAACAGAAGAAACAGAAAATGCAGCTGTTTATACTGTCATCCAGATGACTGCTGATGTATGACAAATTCAAAATGTTTTACTTTTGTGCCGGGTCTTTAAATGGAAAAAAAATCCTATCATGATTGTGGGAAAGTTCGTTATTTTAATTCCTCTTTTATTTAAAGTAATTCATCTTGCTGCTTATACAGTCTTTAAAAGATTAATGCTTTACTTATCTACTTTTATAGTCTTACTAAACTTCAGATGGTGCAAATCTTTTCTTTGGTGCTTACTCTAAAACTTGTCAAATCAAAAACTTGTCTTTAGAAGTTCTCAACAGTAGCAATCCTCAATAAACAATTTCCAACTCATACAGAGAACACAAACAATTGGGACACTAATAAAATATTTTCTGCACTTTAAGGTATTTATAAATGAAATATATTTTAAGGCATTGAATAAAATTATTTTTTTAACTAAGAATTGGTTTTAAGTGATTCTTTTCTGCTGGAGATGACTTAAATACAAAGTGTGTGTTTTAGTTTTTAGTAGAACTTAGATAATGACATTTGCTTATCCTCATACGAAACTGAGTTCCAAAACACAGCAAAAGTGCATAGAGGCAGTAGAAAAATCCATAACTTCTTTCAGGAGAAAGAAAATACCATTAATATCGTTTTCATTTCCCTGAGTTAAAAACAAACAAACAAAACCCACCACAACAGCAAAACCACCACAAACCAACCTTAAAATGAACAGATAATGTTGCCTGTGGTGCTTCCTTTCACCTTTTTTACTTGTATTATTTGCAGTCCCCTAATCTCGACAGAGGGATAATCTGTTCACATTACTTTTGGCTATAATGCTATTCTCTTTTCTGTGTTTACTTTAACATAAATATTTCCTGAAAAGGTGAAAAGAGTCTTTCACATATCTTAGTGCTTCTAGTCATTGACTGAGACACGAGAATGCAGAAATGAAGACTTGGGATTTAATTACAGCAGTCTTACTGAGCTTTGGGTTGGAGCTTGTACAGTGCTGTTACAACTTCTGTATTTATTTTCCACTTATAGTGTTATTTTGGGGAATTAGGGCATCTACAGAATAAGTACTGTTAAGTGGAGTAGTATGAATGTTTTTACTCCCACTCTTTTAGGTGCTCACATGATTCTCTTGAATGTTAACTCATCTTTTTCTCTGGCTAATGAGATGTACCACACTGTTGTTAAGTCTTGATCCTTGTGACATTTTAAAATCTCTCTTATTTTCCCAGTTTACCACGTTTTATGTGCTTTAAATCTCTTAAGAAAGCTGCCACTTCTTTCTTAGCCAAGCTCAGGGATTTCTGCCTATCTCAAACTTAATCCTGGCCTCTGCCAGCATAAATTCTTGTCCTAGAACTGTGGCCTTTTCAGCACTGTGATATAAATCTAGCTCTTAATCACCAAATTTTGCAACCTTATTTCTATTCCCACCCTAAACTGTATAGCCTAGTAACCTAGGAACTGCTGCCTGCATGGGACATAATCCAAATCCCAGGTGACTCACAGCCTTCATCCTAATCTCTTTGTTTGCAGCTATGTCTGAACTGAACTTTCATTCTAAAGATTTCCTTATTACCCTTGCTTATCCTTTGGGATTGAGTAGTAGAATTGCTTGTCTATGCATTTTGATTTTTTTTTTTCAATTTTAAGCTTCCATACTCCAGGGCTAACTAAAAACCTGTATCAGTTTTAGTCTTCAGCTGTCTTTAAGGTCACTGTAGAAGTAATTACTTGTTTGGGGAACAAAGTACTTTAACTCTAAATCAGCCTGATATCTGGTTTTAACACCTCCAAATTCCAGACTATACCATGAACCGTGTTCAGTTTCTAGTATCTATCTAAGCTGCTCAGGGCCTCCAAGCATATCAGCCAGGTCTCCTCTCAGCAAATCAGCCTCCTAAATAGCAAATCTTATCCATATTTCTTGCCCATCTCTATATTATATCTTAACTCACTTGTCTACTGCACATGTCCTTTGCAGTGACTGAAAAGGCTTTGCTATGAACACAGTCCTTCAGCTGATCCTAACCATGCCCTTACCTGCAGCTTCCGATGGTACCAGCTTTTTCTTTGAAAGACCTCTAAGTTTAAAGTGAGGATGACGAGGTAAATCTAACTGTTGTTAGATATGCAGTTGCATTGCGGTTCATCTGTCCCTCACTGCACATTTTCTAGGCCCTGATACATCTTCAGCACATCACATTCTGAATCTCTGCTGCCTTGAACCTCGAGCCATTGCTCTAATCTTTGCATCAGGCTTAATCATAATTCGTTTATTTTCATCTTCACTGTCTCTTCTTTCAGACTTTCTTGCTTTAGGCAAGCAGACAAGTGTTCAGCTGTGTATAAACCATGATTTTAAAGCTCAGAGTTAATCCTTGGGCTTTTACCCAAATTTCTTCTTCTTAATTCTAAACATACATACTGTGGGTTAAGGAAGAAAAGTCTTAGTTCAGTAGCTAATTTGGAGGCTACCTTTTCCAACGTGCTGTTGAAAGGATTACACAGTGACCCTTCATTGTCTGAGAAGAGAAGCTTATGTTGTCCTTAGACAAGATGGTCACTTTCTTGCTTTGTTCCCTGAAGGAACAAAGAGAAGCTGGTTCAAGGAGAAACAGCTGCAATTTGTAATAGCAGGAGGAAGCTGAAGGGAGAAGGTTAATGCACAGGAGATGCATGTAGGGCTGCAAATTGAGATCAAAGAACATCAGAGACTGTGGGGAAGGTCAAGGAATTGCAGAGAGACATAGAAGCAGAGATGTCGGATGGGAAGGAAGGAAGATAGGGGATGTAGGAAAGAAAGTCATGAAGAGAAATGGAGATTTGTGGGAAACTTGCAAATTTATAAAGGAAGGAAAACTCATGGAATCCAGGGAGAGGAGATTTTAACAGAAGAATGGGATTTGGTAAAGTACACGTATTTGTGTTGAGCTGTTCTTTGGCAATGAAAGGCGTCTGCTTCTGTGCTGTTGCCCAGCAAAGATTCGAACTTTATTATTTTTATGAAGTATATCTTTCTCTGGATTGTAAAGTGTTGAGACCCTTCTTAAAAAGGGAATGCTTTTCATGACCAGTGTTCTAATGTATTATCCGAGCAAAAAGTTTTCCCCAAATACACAAATCTGCGTATACTCATATCCTCGTTGCCTGTCCTTGGATGATTCATTATACTTCTGTGTTCTCCCCTTGAAAATCCATAACAAAGTTGGTAGTGTTTATATCTCACAGCTGCTTGTTCTGTTTCTCTCTCAGCTCTAAACCAGGTAGCCAGTCTAGAAAACACCTTTCCCCCCCACTTTTTTTACCCTCTGCTTCCCTTGGCAGGGAACTGTTGCTTTTCTTTTTTTCGGTATGTTCTTGTTTCCCAGACAGCCTCACAGTTTGCCGCTTTTTCCATCAGTGAAGAAACAAGCAGCTCCCTTTATCTTGTTTGCCTTTTAACTGTTCTCAGTGCTCTAAGTTATGACCCAGAAGAAAAAACAGGCAACACCTAAATTCACATTTAGGTGAAAGAGCAGACCTTAGCTGTGCTGGCAGTCCATCTTTGCTTAAACTCACGTGACAGCATGCGGGTACAGCCTTCAGTGCTGCTGCTGATAGGGCTGTCATTGACGGAATTAAATAGTTACTACAGGAACTTTTTTTTTGCTGGAATGTGATGGTTCCTTCATTTGTTAACTAGCATTTAAAAAATGAACAGAAAAATCTGTAGTGATTGAAACCCACTACCTGGGGTACTTCTCATATTGAACTGTAAACTCCTGAATGTGACCCTGACAAAAAGAATACTACTCTGTGATGGCACAACCATGTAAAATGATGCTGTTAATTAACATTATTTTAATGTAGTAATAGACCTGCATTAAAAGGACTCAATCCTGAAATGCGCTGCAAATATCTGTAAGCTTCAATTAAAAGCTGGAGGTTCTTGCACTTTGTGGGATCAGTCATTTAGCTCCTATGCTGAAATCCCAGAAGTTGGGACCTTGAAAATTTTGCTTCTGCTTGGGGTTGAAACACTAAAATTCCTCTTTTTGCTCTTGTCCAAATTTTCTTCAAGTACCTAAACAAATTGTTCCCCGAGGTTTAATTAGCACTAACAGAACAACTGCCTTGGCTGTGTAATGAAGCCATCCAGAGCAGTTACAACCCCTCAACCCAAAATAAAACCTTTCTACCATCCTGTGCAATCATGCATATTACCCACCTACTCTGCATTGCACCTGTACACGTATGTCAAGCACATGTCTAACATTGTCTTGTATATATAATAATTAACTGCTAAAGGTGCTTGTTTAATGTATTATTTTCTTTAAACCTTCTCTGATTTGAGAACTTCTACAATGATCCAACTTGGAGTATTTCCAATGTTTCCTGTACCCTTTAATTTTAGCAAGTAATTTTGTATCACTAACCTGCTATTAACAGTGTTCTATGGTTGCATATGCAAAGAGCTAAGAGTGGAAATAGTAGAACAGCATCAAAACAGGAAAACAAGTTACTTAGAACAAAGGCATTTAATTAAATGAAACAAGGAAAATATTTGGGAGACTTTCTCGTGAACAAAAATTAGGAATGCTGTGTTGTTTTGCTAACTCAGAGATGTACAGAATCATCCAACAGAAGTTTCGTTGTCTTTCATCAGCTTTAATGCAGCTTCCAGCTGTAAAACTCTGCCAGCATGCAGATGAAGGTGTCTGGGCATATTGGTATGCTATATCATAAACTGTCTATTCTCGTTCTGCATCATTTGATTAAACTTAAGGTTCCAGAACAACCTGCAGAAAGTGAACAATGTGTGAAATTTATTGCTGTCTGAATACTTTGATCAAGTTCTTCCTTGTCTGTTTGCAATCAGTTAATAAATACACTAGTAGCTGTGGTTGGAAAATATTGCTGAAAATAAAACTTGGTCAATTATTGATTGTTTTGGACCATTTCTGTCTATAAAGAAAGAATGAACAAACAGTCCTGTATGTTTGTTTGTTTTTTAAACTTTAACCCTTTTAGAAACTTCATGAAAAAATACAATAATACAGGATACTCCTTCTTTTAATAGCAAAATAGGTTTTTAACTCACAATTATGGAGTAAAAGGTTTGTGTTATTAACATTGCCTCAGATGAGAATTTCAACCCAAAAGACCACTGCCAAATTTTGCTTTCCATAGTTAGGAATGATCAGATACAAATGAAAGACCACTGTAGTCAACAGACCTCTACAGATTTGCTGAAAAATTTGTATTGTGTGGTGAGTCACCTACTGCAAATGCGTATCTGGTAAAGAGTCTAAAAATATGGCTTTCTCATTCTTATTGTCACTATTATTAATGTATGGCCCACTTGCCTGGCTTTTTTTTTGTGAAGGACACCTTAAGAGAAACTTCATGTAGAATACTTTTGATTCTTTCCTTCATCCTGCTTGTACTGGTCATCTTGGGTTTTACTAATAACTAACAAAATTATTGAATTGGGCTCTTGAAATATTTAGTCTTAATTGATTTTAATCTAAAGCCTACTGACTTCAACTAATTTGGAGTCGGGTTAAAACATGTAAAGCACTTGTTTGTATGTAAAATTAGCCTTAAATAAGTGTCTGTATTTCAGGTCCTAGTTTCATAATCAATACTCAATAAATTTGGAGAGCGATAATCTCCTGTGAAACATTGATTTGAAATCTTCATATTAACTTTGTTAACCTAGATGATGAATGTACTTAAGTCCTTCTCTTCTTTACTCTGCCTGATTTGTGAAATAAAAACCTGGACTTGCCAAAAGTAAGATGAGCTTTTGGTGGAGGAGCAAATATGCACTGACTTGAGAACAGTCTGGCTAGGTTGCTGTGTCATCTCATACATGTTGTGACACTCATCTTCTAAATTCAATTGATCTCAGTGGAAAGAATTTTGAGCAATAATGGACATTTACACTTTTGGAAGTTGAGGAAAAAATGCTGAGAGACCTGAAGCCTTAAGAAAGCAATAGTAGAGAGTGTATAGATCTGTAAGTGGACCATGTATCATAACGTTTTTGAAAAACTGTTTGACACAGAAAAGCTGCCTGTTAAATCAGAACCATCACTTAACAGATTTCTTTTCCTGCCTTTTTTTTAACACTGTTACTATCAGCTAACTGTGTGCCAATGGCAAGTGTTTATCTGAACTAATGAATATGAAGAACCTACAGAATGATAATTTTAATTTAGCCTAAAGGTATGTAGAAACCAAAGTATCAGCATACAATTGCAGCTTATACAGTTCTTGAAACTGTAAAACACAAGCAAACAAAAAACCCCAACAACTTCCCCACCACTTCATCCCACCCCCACTTCACAAAACAAACACCCCCAGTGACTAATATTGCCTATTGCTAATTTTAGGCTATGTTTTTGGTGTTGTCCATATATGGTCTTTTTTATCTTCCGTTCAGGAACAATGTAGAAGCTGCTGTCTGCCAGTGACCTCATTACTACTTGAAAGTTCTTTCTCCTTTAGTTGATTTGCTTAGGTTAACAGTGAGGGTAAGTCACCAAAAGTAAAATTAATCCTTTGAGAGTGTGTTGTCTGTAAGGAAGGAAAAGATTTTTAACACAAAGTTCACATATGTGAACCTATGATGTCATCTTGGATTCATTAGTTTGACTAGTCTGTACTTAAATAGGTGACGGGGAGCACACTGTATCCATACATCCATTGTATCAGCAGGTCATGCATTCTGTTTAATTATGCTAATGTACCAAAAGCCAAAAACTTCAGTCTTCATCCATAAGACAATAACAGGTTTTCTGGGTGCTTCCACAGTTTATAGAGTTATCTAAAGCATTCTCTCACATGACAGTGCTGGAACCTTACCGATCCCTTTAGATTTTCATGTTGATGTACAGGCATAGGAGCCTGAGCAGTTCCAGTATCATCTCAGCCATAGCTCATCTAATCATCCCTTCCAGCAACCGTGAGCTCTGAACTTCAAGCCTAACATCCTATTTTCTCCATTAAAAGTGCCCTCTTTTTACTATAGATGGAGAAATCTCAGACACTAGTGGAAAAGAGACTTTGCTTGGATGGTTGAAGCAGTTTTGATGGGATGGTATTACAGCTGGTTGGAGTCTGTGTATTTTGAAAAGGAACCATAAGGCCAAACCACAGACCCTTGTATGCCATCGTAATGCTCAACTGAAATAGCCTGTGAGTCTCTTGTTCTGTTAAAGCATCTCATTGCTAAGCTGCTGTTCCAACAATAATGAGTTAAATGAGCTCATCAGTGAGGTCTGCCAACAAACTGGACATGTCAAATCTTTGTCCTTCTTTACCAGAGCACTGTGCTGAATTTGGTCTCTTTTTCAGTAGTCCAGCTTTGTGGTTCTTATTAAAACCGGTAATTTTTTTCCCCTTTGTCTTGAAAGGTCCCTGAAAGATTAAATTAAATTGTGTACAATGCCAGAAAAAAAGAGTAAGGCAATATACTCCTAAATCCCAGAATAATGTTCTAGCTTTCATATTTTGCTGTGTTCTTTGTGGTCATGTTTCTCCTTTTTTTTTTTTTTTTTTTTTTTTTCCATACTGGAGGTGTTTATTGTGTTTGAGGAGAAAAAAAAAATAGGATCTGTTGGTGAAGGCATCATGATTTATGTCAGTGGGTAGCATTTGGGCAAGCATGAGTCTTTATTTTTAAGTTAGCTTTCAACCAAATGTTGCTTGCTGCAGATTTAAAAATGGTAAAAATGAGTTTCCCTTCAGTGAATCTGCTGATCATGGCTGGTAACGTCAGGAGTGACTTGTATCTGCCTTTCTGCTGTTTAGCTTTCTTTGAAAATATAGTTAGACTGTGGCTTTTAGGCTGGAGCTGCACATATTTGCTGTTTTTTTTAGTGGAAGTTAGTGGTAGGGTGGGCAGAAGGGTGATCAGCAAAGTGAAGAGACAATCTGCTTTCAGAACGTAGTGCAGACTGGAAAGCTAAGAATATCAGCACAAGAGCTTACTTCTACCTTAACCATTCTAGTGTGCTGTATGTGCAAACTGCTAGCCCCTAAAGAGTTAAAAGTGTTTGTTTCACAGGAAATTGGAAGAAATTTATGTGCGCAAGTGAAACTGAAAGGTCGAATGTGTGACTCATATCTATTGACAGATGGAATGAGCATAGCATAAGAAGACAGTGACTAGAAAACAAGCAGGTTGTGTGAAAGTATTTTTAGAGACTAATTTCTACCCAGCTGTGTCTTCTATGAATGGAAGAAGTTTGTCAAAGTTACCTAGAAGTTGCCTAATAGCTACCTAGTGAAAACTCATTACATTGATATGGTTTAAATGGAAACTTCAACCCTTGGGATGAAAACAGAGTAAACACTTTTTAAGAGCTTTATCGGAGAGTCAAAACAATGTAGGAAAACAGGAATTAAGAGAACACATAAACTCTTATTAGTGCTCCTAAACTTTTACATACCCACTTACTTTACCTCAGTTCCCCTGTTGACTCCCACTTCTGTGCTCTCTTCCCCTCTCAACCTATCTCTTCTTCAGCTTAAAATATCAGAACATACCCAACTTGCTTGTTATATAATAATGACTCATCCTTTCATTGGCTTAAACTTTACCCAATCTTTCTTTTGTGTCTTTTCTGGTTCTTTAAATTGAGATTTAGCCTCTTCAGTTTTGGATACTGTGTTGTGGGGTTTTTAGTAAGTTCCACTGATGAAACTTGAAAAAAAAAATATGGTGCTGAAACTAAATATATACACTTGTTTAGGAATACAAGGATATTATAATGATTTAGCAATGTTTTATATGATACATTAATTCTGACGGACAAGCAAAGATGCGTAATGGATGGAAACCCATCATGCTGTATGGTATTCAATAGACAAAAAGTCTTAAGCAAAATTTGAGCCAAAATGTAGATATGAGCCACAAAGTAATGTACATGTGAGTGCTTGCTTGCCTGTTGCCTGGAAGAGCAATGTGGGCATATGATGCGATATAACATGTTTTATTTGCCTTGTGTATTTTGTAGACAATGAGGTTAAATTCTGAGGTAATAAATTCAATACTTAGCAATTGAAATTTCTTCTGTCATTGCCCTGATAGACTCTTGTAGCCAGATGACCACAATCAAATACGTCAAGCATATCTGAAAAACTATGTATTCCATTAATGAGTGAAAACTTTATAGCATAAGGTACTGTACTACTTTCTGGACCTCTGCTCCCATCAGGTGAAAGGATAGGGGGCAGAACTCATGTCTCCATGAACCCCAGAGAACATTGGGAGAATAGAGTAAGGGTAGGGGCACTTTGCCCAGCTTGTGGAGTTCACTTTCCCTCACCCCAAGCTCTTGGGTTTATTTTCATTCAATTATTTATTTTATTTAAAGGCATCTCCACTTCCTAGGCTATTAAACGCTTTCCCTTGCATCCTGACTCTGAGATGGGTTCCAGCTCCCAGACTGCCCACTCCATAGCCAGGTTGAAGAGTGCAAATACCATGCACTGCAAGTTGATTAATTTTGTTAAAGAGTGGGAAATGGAAGAGAGAGAACCATTCATTTACCACAAACTTGGGCATTTCAGTAATGTCAAAATCTGGATTTCTTTTTTAGTTGTTTTGTTATGTGTGCTCTATAGACATAAGCTACCGCTAGCATGTTGTGTGTTGTTTACAACGTTCTCACATAAGCCAGGGGGATAAGTGTAGCCTACTGGCATGAGGAAAACATCTGGTGTTATCTTTTACAATAAATGAAATCTGCAGTAAGTAAAATCTACACATTCCCTCCATGCTAAATCACAGAGAAATAGTGTAAGTAGTGGTATGGATAAATCCTTCCGAGAGTATGGCATGTTCTGTAAAAGGGAAGAACATAAGTTGTTCATTACAGTGGGCAGCAGGAAGCAACAGTAAAAATGCGGGTACTGCAAGAGCAGGAGATCTTTTTTTAAGTAAGCATTTGCATATAGTGTTTTCCATTGTCTATAATCCTTTCTTATCCAGCACATATGCTATTCGTGTGCTCCTCTTGCTGGAGCTCATCCAAATACTATCAGCATCATTTCCTGCTCAGAATAGAAAACTCAAGGGGAGAAGAAAAAAAGATTCTTTTTGCAAATAATCCTATAACACTCCTCCAGGAATTATGTATTAGAGAATAACTTTGATATGAAAATAAAGTATTGAATGATAAAAATTAAATAATGGAGCTCATGGGGCAAATTTTGTAATTCTGACTCCAGTGGAAATACAATAGCAAGTATATGAATGAAAATATCTCCTTTCAAGTACTGCTCGTCGTTCTCTCTATTTGTTCTAAATTATTGTTCTACCAACACTGAAAAAAAGAAAAAAATTATACCTCTTCATTTGCATTCTTAGAAAATAGTGTTTTCTCAGCTTTCCTTGAAAAATCTGTAGGAGAACACTGTTTCATATTACAAATATAAACTGAGACCTAAAAATCCCATGTACAATTAGAACATGCTTTAAATAAAAGCAGAAGCTGGAACGTTACTATAAATGTAAAGATTACAGTAGTGGGTGCCTAAGTTTTTTTCTTTTAAGATGAAGGGGATGTTCCAACTGCTGCCAGTAAGTGGTAGAATACATACCCTAACCTCGTATCTCAAGAGTGGATGACTCGTCCAGTGTGGACCACAGAGAGTCGTCCAGTATTTGATGTAAATCAGTGCTCTTCCTCTACTGTAGGGGAGATTTATGCTGATTTGTACCATCGATGGGAGGCAGATTATAAGTGTGAGCGTACATCATTTCGCTCCACAGTTGTGATCAGTAATGGTGCAGACAGGAAAAGGCCCTGGCTGCAGTATTCTTTTCTGTGACCCACCGAGGCTCTCACAGTTCTGTCTGCTTTGAAGTCTTGTCTGCATGAAGCATTGCGAAATTTATAATCTTTTTGTTTTCATTTCACTGAGCAGTAAGTGAGTCTGCAAAACACGTGAAGTAGGTCTGGGTGTTGTGGCACAATGGCAGTGCCCTACAGTCAATGAAAAAGTTGCAGGTCATTAATAAGTGGTTTTTACACATCACTAAGAAAATACAAGATATTTCTGAAATGAACTAAATACAGTTATGACTTTCTGACTTTGCACATCTCTAAGTTTAGGAGAACCTATGGCTGGGAGAAAAGTCTTGGCTATTTTATCAGCACTAAATCCCATGCAAGCCTGTTCTTGTTTGTTTTAGATTCTCACTCTTTTCACTTTTGCAAAATCTGGAAGACTGCTCTGGATGCTACTATCTATACCTCTAATATGTCATTAAAATCTGTATGGGAGGACATCTTGACCTAAACTAAACCCATCACTAATAAGGTGATTAAAACTGAACTGCATCACTGTAAAACAGCACAGGATCTAATCTGCAGCACTTCTGTTCTGATTCTGCATTTACTAAAGCCAGCAGCCATGCTTACTGGATTCTTTGGTGGTGTGTCTTATTTTGAAACTCAAATATTCTGTGGATTTGATTGTTGAATTCATACACATACCTTTGAGTTGAAAAGCAAATAAATATATTATTTGGAGAGGAATAAAAACATTCAGTGAAAAGCCTTATATAGCACCAAATCTAATGACACACCCAACTTTGGTCCATGCTCATGTTTTGGTATGATTATTGAGATGGAAAAGGAAGAAAATGAGGTGAACAAAGTTAACCTGTCTGAACAGAATTAAATCTAATAACTAGAAGGAAGTAGATGTAGGTTCCTACATCCATATGTGTGGTTATTGACAAAGTTGGCCATCTTGCAATAGTCATCTCAGATCTTGTAGAACTCTGCTTCCCCCTTTTCATCTTCTCTCCAGTGTGATGCATTAGATTAAGTAAGAATTTATACTCTTCTAGCTAAAAGTCCAATAGTAGTCTTGCATTCCTGCCAGAAAATGTACACGTCATTGCAAGTTTTTGGAAACAACAGTAAAAATACTGTAATTAAATTTTAATAGGAGTTTTCACTTTGTACAATAGCTCGTCTTTAGTATTCCATTATATGTATTGAAAACTTCAAAATCAAAGTATTATTACACAGGTAACATAAGCTCCCACACGTTCCTTTGGGAATTTTTAGACCAGTACAGCTCTTATGAATGGGAAAAAAAAAAAATCTTGAAAGGCTGTGCAAAGAAATTAATGGAATTTGTATCCAGGTAATCGGGTAGCTGGGCATATTTGTGTACGTCAGCACATAGCTACACATAAAGGTACCACGCTGCTTAGATAAAGGTCACCGGTGCATAGGCCATGTGCCTGCAAGTGAAATTGTGTTGATTCCCTTTTCCCTTTGCTTATCAAAGAAGATGGTACAATGCGTGGATAGACATCATTACACTGAAAATTTTTCTGTGTCTAATTAGTTTATTTATGCTTTTCTGAGGGCTTACCAGCTGTTGGTGTAGGAGTAGCACTGCATGTTAATAGTATTTCTCTCTTAACCTCTGTTGCTGCCTTAGTGAGTATAATCTGAGTGTTTGCATAGCTGTACACACAACAGTACTTTTGGAGATTGTGTTGGGCAGTGGGGTGGGGGAGAGAAGAGCTTTCGGGTACATGCGCACCCAGCACTAAACCGTGACGAATTTGAATTGACATGGTGCTGAAGAGGACTGTATAGTCATCTCACAACTTTGTGATGGGGACAAACAGGGAAAACCTGTTGTTACTCTAAAGCACTTGTTAGAATAGTAACTACTAGCCCTTTGTAAGACCACTGAATTTAAAAAAAAAAAAAAATATATATATATATATATATATATCTCGTTTGTCAGAAAACTTCCCTGGACACGTTGGCCTAATAAATCAGTTTAGACTTGGATCCTGGTTTTATATGGTAGGCCGGAATTTATGCACATTATATCACAGGATGAAACTCAGCACATTCAGAGAATATTTTCAATAAGCATCAGGAGATGAGGCACAGAAAGGGGCACCAAGGAGGAAGGAAAGCATCTCACCGCTCTCTATAGAGTGACCTCCATCTACAGTGTCAACAAAGATATTTCCATTCTAGGACTATTTCCATTCCTTGTCCATGGCCCTTTCTTTTACAGCAATCATTTTGCTTTCCTTCCTGCAGCAGGAATGATAATTTGAACAGGGACAGCTGGAAGATCTGTATGGGCCTTAGCAACTCTGCAATAAGAGTTGAGAGAAGCATGCTTCCTTAAAGAAGTGGTTTAAAATGTCAGATTTTCCCCTGGAAATACTTTATAGTTATGTTTAAATTCTTCCAGTTCTTCTAGGCCTTTTTTGGTAGTTTTTATGGTGTTTGTTTCACCCTTAGAAAGGGGGGGAATTGGGGAGATGACATATAAACATTCACAAGGAAAGATTTTACTGCTTATAATATGATTCGATATACACTTGGAATATCTTGATCTCTTTAACTTAATAGCAGTTGCCATTGGCATACGACTGGCGTGAGCTTTGTATCTTGGAAAAGAATGGCAAAACTGTTACTAGTATCAACATG
Source organism: Streptopelia decaocto (assembly GCF_964273445.1). Lineage (NCBI taxonomy): Eukaryota > Metazoa > Chordata > Aves > Columbiformes > Columbidae > Streptopelia > Streptopelia decaocto. Next base: position 62,289,726 of record NC_138661.1, read on the forward strand.
TACCTTGGTATGTAAATTATGTGGTAGGTTGACCTTGGCTGGCTGCCAGGTGTCCACCAAAGCCACTCTGTGATTCCCCTTCCTTAGCAGGACCAAGGGGAGAAAATATGACAAAAGGCTCGTGGATTGAGAGCAGAGCAGGGAGATCACTCAGCAATTTACCATCACAGGCAAAACAGACTTGGCTTGGGAAAATTAATATAATTTATTACCACTCTAAATCAGAGTAAGATGATGAGAAATAAAACCACATCTTAAAACACCTACCCCACACCGCTCCCTTCTACTTGGACTCAACTTGACTCCTGGTTTCTCTGTATCCTCTCCCCAAAGGCCACAGAGGGATGAGGAATGGAAGTTGTGGTCATTTTATCACATGTTGTTTCTGACTCTCCTCCTGCCTCACACTTTTCCCCTGCTGCAACATGAAGTCCCTCCTGTGGGAACTTCTCCAGCATGGGTCCTTCCCATGGGCTGCAGTTCTTCATGAACTGCTCCAGCATGGGTCCCTTCCATGGTGCGCAGCCCTTTAGGAACAGGCTCCTCCATCCTGAGTCCCCCATGGGGCCACAGGTCCTGCCAGGAGCCTGCTCCAGCATGGCCTTCCCCCAGGGTCACAGCCTCCTTTGGGCATCCACCTGCTCTGGTGTGGGGTCCTCCCCAGGCTGCAGGTGGATCTCTGCTCCACCATGGTTTCTATCCCTTCTTAAATACATTATCAAGGGGATATTACGACCATCACTGGCCAGCGGCAGGGCCATCTGTCTAGACATCCCCCTTCAGTCTTGCCACACAAACTCATTATCTAAGTGTTTCCAAATATCCAACAGAAGGGGAAAAAATCTAATAGGCGATAGTACCATGAAAGCAGTATTCAGAACCAGTAATAATTGCTGTCATTGTGTACATAAAAATACCTACTCTGAACCACTGTAGTAGTAGTTACTTCATGCTTCAACACCTTTTAGACAGAAAAAGATGTGTGAAGAAGCTTAAAGGGTTTGCTTCTTGTCACAGTTTAGATCAAGTCTGAGAGGAGCAAGAAACAATAGCAGAAAATGACTGAATGTAAACGTTTTTGTGCTTCATGATCCTGCTGAAAGGTTCAGGTCTAGCTGAATGATCATGTTACTATATGACCTGACCACAGAAATATGTCACTACTGGTCTGCAATGCTCTGCTTTGCACCACTCTCTGTTGGTGCTTCTGATATTTTATGATAAAAAAATAGGGGTTATTTCATATACTCATTAAAGTGAGGATTCAAATGTTTTTTTCTGTGGATGGAGATGGCAGAGCCAGGAATTTGAGCTTAAGGTGTTCATAAGTGGTTTATTCTGCTGGGCCATTCTCACCTAAAGATGCATTGAATTTATAATCAGCCAGAAAAAAAAAAATAATAATTACATGTTCTCTGTGAAGATAAGTAATAATTTGGAAAAGAGCAGAATGAGGTTGATAGATTCAAGCAGCTTGTATCAGAGGGGCAAACCCATTCTCCTGTACTTTTGCACACCTGCTATTTCAGACCTGCTCCCTTTCTTCCATGTCGTGCTTTAGGAACGCTCCCTTTTCTCACCTTCCCTCAGAGGCCGAGCATCTCTGCTCTGCTGCGCTCCAGAGCAGTGCTAGCCTGGAAAATGAGCCTTTCCTGCCTGTAACCAGAGATGGGAGGGAAAGGAACAATTTTCCTGTTAACAGCAGTTCTTGGTGTGTTGTTCTTTCATATCAGTCATTGCATTGGTTTCCCACCTTTGCTGAGCTGACACTGCAAGTTTATCTTCAGCACACAGTCCAAGATGTCTTATGTGCAATTCATATCTGACCTGCCAGACCTTCGTATGTTTAGTAGTTGCAGTGTCCACAGGTCCTCAGAAAAAGCTCTCAGACTATCTTTTGAGCTGCAGTACCTGTTTCAGTGACCCTGCCTTGAAAAGCAACTTAAGGCTTTTAATGAGTGGTAGCAAGAAATAACAATGGCTTTTGAGAAGGGTATGGAGGAGGACTCCACAAGTTTTCTTTTCAGTCTATATTACTGGGTTTATGCCATGAAGAAACATGAAATCCAGACGCACGTGTGCGATATTGACTGAACACAGTTGAAATAATAACTCACGGGTTTTTAATCTGTGAACTGGAGCCTTCCTTTGCTTTTAATAAAAGATGCTGAAAGAAATTAATCCTGTCTAAAGTCACTGTGTGTGCTATGTGAATGAAAGTGGGCATCAGTGGTTTCTTATAATATCAAAAGTCCCTTAGTTATGGCAATAAATATGCCGTTTGCCTATTAAGCCAGTATGTCAGCTATTGTTTTTTCCTTACTATTTATTTTAAGTGAATGTATTCATTTAACTGAAAATGCCAAGTGACTAATGTGTAACTACATGGAGAAATACAAAAATTGATCATTCTGTTAGAGAAATGATTTATTCTTTGTGCATAAATTCTAATGTTCAAATGCAACTAAGAGATAAACATAACATATTGCTGATAATTATGAGTATTTCAGCGATACAGAGCTTGTCAGAAAATCAGCTGTCTTCTAGTTATTAATGCAAAACAAAAAATATAGGGATGCATTTATTAATAGACCATACACAGAGTCTGAAACAAAGTGGTTTGGAAAAGTACTACATTATTTATAATAATAAAGGCAAAGAAACACCAGAGGAAACATCCCTGTGGCTTAATCAACAATCAGCACATGAACATAAGTCAAAGATTGTTTAGAATTGTTCCAAATGAGGAATAACTGACGTCAAGAGCTTGCTTGACTTCTTACCAGCTTCACACTCTGGTTGCCCGCAGTGACAAAAATACTAATAGAACACTTACAAGCAGTCTTTCACAAACTGGTTTAATTTTGTGTGGTTTTCTTGCATTTCAATTTACTTACAGGACCGCCAGAGATACCTTTCAAGGGCAGAACTGCGATACACTGGTCAGTCTATATTGTTGGCATAAACAGATAATGAAGGCAGGAACAAGTAATCAGATATTGTTAATGTGGAATTGCACTTGCACACTATGAGCCACAAATGACGTTTGGTCAGTAATGGTGTTTTTTTGTGTTAGTAGAATGACACACATACAGGACCAAATTAATTGTGACCCCACGGCCAAAAATGTTTGGCAGAATTCCTCTGCTTCTCGGTCTTTCAGGGAAGGAAATGTTGAGGTTGGGAGAAAAAGGGATTCTCAGCATATCAAAGATGCATCATGCATTCATATAGGTGCTGTGTAGTTGCTGTAAGGTGTCCCAAATCTCAGCTGTCTGGTGACTGCTCTAAATCATGTTGGGTAAGGATATTCCTGAGAATTGCAGAGCTAGTATTAATGTCTGTATGTGTTGCTGTACTCTCACCTGTGGACACATTAATTTCAGCTCTGGGTCAGGAAAGAGTTCATATTATGAAATTTCCCTGGCTATATTTCTATTCACGTGACTAAGCACCCCTGACATTCAAGAGTGCCTTTTCATTTTTTTCAGAGATTCTAAAAGCAAGTCTGAAGTCCATCTTCTAGAAGCTTTTCGCACAATAAGGAAATAATTTGTCTTGAGGGAAAAGTAAATGTGACATGTCTGTGACTGTTTAAAGTTATTGTTTATGCAAGACTTATGTAGTTTTCCATTGAATCTATTAAATGGAAATGGAATCCATTTGGAGAAACTAATCTGAGAAAAGGAAGAGTGGATTGTATCACCTGTGAAAAGTGTGGAAGTGTAATTGGTTTTGTTCCAACAGCGGGTCTGTTTTCGTGACTGATTTCTCCTGTTAGCAGAGTGGAAGCCTGGGGCAGAGCAGTGAGCACTCAGCAGTGCACAGACAAAAAGCTGAGCTGGAAGGGCAAAACATATATTTCCACTTACTACATGGCCAGATTTTTTCCATGCTGCCTGTTGTTCAGTAACTGAAAGAGGAGACCAAAAAGAGCATCTTCTGCCTGTGCCAGAAGCTTGTTGTATGTGACCGTGGAAGTTACCTAATCCTGCTGTCCTTCAGGATTCCAATGGACATCAGCCTCATTCACTGTACAGGCATAATACTTACCCTGAATGCTGCCTATTCTTTGTCAGGAACATGACAGAGTCATCTGAGAAATAGCTTATGGTCATGCTTAGGTGGTTTTTTCCTCTTCCTCTTTTAGTGCAGTCACCTGTTACTTCAGTTGGATTAAAAGTTGTTTCAGAAATGTTAAACATAAATAGATAGGGCTGCCTGGACTATTTTCTCCACAAAACATTGAACATACGGAAGAATAATTTGCTCCAAAACCATGTTCTGGATAGTTCAAGTAAACTGTCTCTGTCATCAGTTTGAAATGGAGCACTCTTGGGAATAATCAGTTAGAATTTGGGCCTGCAGGGGCATTAAATGCATAAACACCTGAAAGAAACTGCACAGGATATTTACAGTTTACTTAATTTTGCTTTCATTATGTTAGCCTTTATCATTGTGTATAGCAAGAACTATGGTTGAGAGCAAACTAACTACAGCTACAAAAATCCAGCCAGATAGAAACTTTCAGCAAACTATCAAATCAATGTCTTCCAGTGTTTCAACAGTAGATGTTCTGGCAGGTCGACCACACACATCCTTCTTGTTTTATCCGAATGGAGCTGAATCTGTTACTTAGTTTCTTAAGTGTTTGAATATCTCCCAAATGAGTTTTCCATCCATCCTTCTCATCTTCATTGTTTCCATCATATTAACTCTGTTAGAGATAGAGAAATGTCTAGCTGCCCTGGTTCGTGACCTGGGATGATGGGCCTGGCAAGATTTTTCAGTACATTTTTAAAGGCTTGGGGGTTGGTTTGGTTTCTTTTCTGTTTTGTTTGGGGGTTGGTTGGTTGGTTTGAGGTTTTGTTTGGTTTTGGTTGTTGTTTTTTTGAGAGGCACATTGATAGCATATATCTCTTTAACAGGTAAAATTGCAGTTGCTAGCATTCCCAATCAGACATACCTAAGCATTGCTAAAATTCAGCTGTATCCTAGTCCAGGCATAGATGATTTACATGACAAGTGAAATAGAGATGGCTTCCTGGATGGAGGCTTCTGGGCCTTTCAGTTACTGGGGTTTATTTTAATGTGTAGTGGAAAACACTTATTGGAGAGGAAGACTAAACAGAGTTCTGTGAATGTTCTTTCTCCTTGGAACAAACCAGAATTCTTGTTTTATTTCTCTGTATGAGGGAGAATATGCGAATGATGTCTGTTTTCCACCAGAAGGCCATGTGGTTGTAAAATGACCCGGAAACTTTAGTTCTAGAGAAATGGTGGCATCTGGAGCCTGCCTGTGAAGGGAGACTGTGGAGAAACCCAGAAAACAATTCCTCACACTTTTCAGCAGAGATTAGACAGGATTGCAATGATCCTGACTGCTGTGTCTTGTGCCTTCTCTAGGCAAAGCAGAGCTGAGTGGTCAAAGAGATTTATGTGTCCACTGCAATTGCAAAAATGTTTTTAATGTTTTGTCTTTACACTTACCTGATAAGATCACAAGATCTGTATTTTTGTGACAATATAAAAACTTACAAAGCTTCTATGTTTAATACAAAACAAGGGGAGTAAAAGAGTTCAGCTGGAGAGGTCTGTATGTGTCTATTACGCAGTAGGATGATGGCATCAGGACTTAGCCTATCATTGTAGATGAACCAGAAATTATTGTTAGTATCAGAACTATAAAAATATCACCAGAGAGCTGTGATACTCACTGTGTGTCTGGGAATCCCTACGGGGTCTGTTCTACTCGTTGGTCAAAACTTTCCATTTATTCGGAACAACTGATTTAAAGTATGAAACTTTCTAGCTGAGTTGCCCATGTGTTTCTAACTCACCAACACTGAAAACTCTAAACCTGACTTTTGTTACACCAGTATATTTTTCTTTCTTGTTGGTTTAATGATAATGCTGCACAACTTCTCTGTCTGGGGAGATCATGTCTGCCTGAGTCACAAGGGCACCGTGAAATCATGCTAACAGAACTTTTCTTCAGGTATTTGGACAAAGTGCCCCTTCCCCCTCCCCACCGTTCCTTCGCAGAGGTCAACTGGTTCTAGAAAATTTGTTCTGTTTCCTAGTGTAACCTGCAAAGATGTATTTGAATGTAAGCTTAATACAAAAACCATTTCAAAGTAATGCCTACATCATATGAAGCTTATCACTAATGGACTTTGCTTGATGGCCCTACAGAAACAGGTTAAATATTCACAGTACTAAGAATAATACCAGATATTAAAATATTCATTTTCATAATGTACCTTCATTTTTCCATTTTACAAATGGGAGATAAGGTTAAGAGAGGGAAAATAAAAAGAGTGCAGGGTATATATGAATTGCAAGACTCTCAAAAATCTCCTCATGTGCTGACTTCTCTTAGTAATATTTCAAAATTGAGCCATGGTTTTCTTATGGTTTTAGAGCAAGCTGGTGTCATACCTGAGAACTGAACTCTTATTCCTGGAATTTCAGGTCTGATTCTTCCTTTAAATCTCCATTAAATTATTTTTTTGTAGAGGCACTTTTGGGCAGAGCAATAGCATATAAGCAGGAATTTTCAGAGTGCTTGGAGAAAACAGGGCTTGCAGTGGTCTTGGCTTCTGGAAGAGTTTCTATGGTGAGTGTGTCTCTTTCCTTTTTCATCCTTTGCACAATACCCACCCACTGTGTCCCTGCAAATACTTCAGCCCATGTGACAAATGAATTATTAAAAGTAAAATCTGACCCCACTGATATCAGACAAAACTCCCCCTGACCTTGGTGGATCAACATGTGTCACCCTGTGACTTGTAAACACGCAGATGCAGTGTTGGTACTGAAAAGAGAGTGGACCTGGGTGTAAGGATCTGTTTGCTTTATAAAATATGCCTGAAACCAGTTACCATCACTGTGGCTAAAGACATCTGGTTTTAACTTTTCAGCTTCCTCCTAACACATGGAAATGAAGTGCTGAATCTTATGTTCTGTGTATTACTAAAAGTCTTTAACATTTCAAAAGAAAAAGAAGCTACGTAGGCATAGTTTGATTTAGCCAAATAATACACAGACACATTGAAACAGGTTTATTAGCAGTCTGTCTCACACTGTATGTTGCTTGGGTTAGGGGATTTAACAGCAAAGATGGTGTAATCTTACAAGCTGACGAGGGAAAATTACAGAATCCCTTCTGAATAAACAACATTAGAAATGCATTTTTTTCATACACTCTCTTGTCCTTACTAAAAAGATTTAAATTAATCAAAACCTTGGAGATTAAATAATTAAACCTGTAGGTAACCACAATTTTTTATTGTTAATTAGTCATAGAGAGGTGCCATTTTCATAGGATGCAGAGTCCCTAAATTTAGCTGTGGAATATTACATTGATCACACACAAAAAACCATCAGTGATTCTCTGGGGAAGGGTTGGACGTCAGTATGTGCGTTTTGGCTCAGTCCACCTTTCACCTATTAAAGGGGGTTCCAGTAGATTTTTATCCTTGCTGCACATAGCAACAAAATGTGATTTGCCATCCTTAACCCTTTGAACATTTTCAGCATCTTAGCAGGATGATTCACACTTACTCAGTTACTTTGCTTTCATGCCCTGTATTGTGGCTGAAATCTTTATACCAAAAGTGCTGCATTTTTACCCTCTGCTGCTCTGTCAGTTTTTTAATGTATGGTATACATGTTTAAATATTTAATATACACTGAAGCCATTACAGCATGGCTGTGAAAAGAATCCGTAATACACCTTTTCACTATGACACTTACTCCTTTCTGTAAATGACTTGTAGCATTTGTAAATAAAACTCTAAAATTAAACCCTGACATAATGGAAAATACTGTATTTTACTTCACCTCTTTAAGTTTACTGAAGACAGTGAATCGAATTAAAACACTGAGCAGAATATTTTTATTGCTGTGTAGATCTTTGCCATTCTGCAGTATGATAATTCTCAGATCATTTTTCCAGCAGTCACTAATTAAGTGTAACAGGCATGCATCCAGACACTCCTGAATTTTAATCTTCATATTTCTTAATGAGTTGATCAAATATTACACAGAATGTAGAAAAAATAAAGGATTCATTTAAAATACAAATATATAATTTGTGTAATTGTCCACCTAATTAATTATGTCCAAATATTATGCTTGTTCTTGCAAACACTTAAGGATGTGAACATGCAGATGGTGGAAATTATCCATGTGCATACATGCAACTAAATATTCTATACACATAGTTGTGCGTAATGATTTTTGTAAGCATACATAAAATTGCCTTTTCAGAATATGTTTTAATGTAGACACAGGTCTTGCTGGGCTGGGAGGGGAAACGAGTTGTATTAAAAATATTAATGATATATAATCAAACTTGATAGAAGGAAAATTTACATAAAACAAAATCCAATACCAATAACTGTCACCTGACTTCAGCACCAGCTTTTCCTGGGTTGCAAAATGACGGAAGAGCTGCTTTCCTCCTCGTCCTCTCCTTTTGCTGATGGGATATTCCTGGCAGCTGAAGTGCCTAATATTTGACCTGCTTTAAAATGTATTGCATGATTTTGCAGAGTCAAGGAGCTTCCAGTAGTTCAGCTAAGCTTTCAGCAAGGATCCTGCTGCTTAGCTAAAGTGATGTTTTGATGTTCAATACCCCTTAATTTTGGTTCATTCTCTTCTATCTTAAAGAGCATCTACACTCAGTATTATTTATTGAAAGAAAAATGAAAGTAAAGGATTGTCATTTGAGAGAAGCATTTGTTTTTCTACACACCAGTGGCAGAAGCACAGTGTGGTGTTCCTGAACAGTGAGGGCCAGCCAGAGTTCTGTCTCTGCTTTATTCTGTGCAATCGGATTTAGTTGGGTTTAGTTGATAGTTTTATTTTCCAAATCCTCGGGTTCGTAAAGGCTGGAAAGAAGAGACGGATTGCTCAGGGACTGAAGAGAGAAAATGCTTTGTGGTTGAGCTGCAACCTCTCTGCCTGATTTTGTGAGGGAGAGACAAAAAGAAAGAATGAGTGTATGCGAGAAATGCCAGTCATGGTGCTTATCACACCGTTGGCAGGCTGCGGAGCTACTTCTGTGTTAGCAGGTGGAGAAAAAGGAATGGATCTGCGGAGTAAAACAGCTGGTGCTGAGCACCTGACATCCCCATCATGCCTGTGCTGGATGGAGAGGTTTTTCTTCAGCCCAGCTCTTCCTGGTGCCATGAGCTGCAGCTGGGGTGGGAGGTGAGCTCCTGGAACCAGTGCCCTGCTGGAACCCTCCTGGTGCTCTGTGACACTTCTCCATGGTGCGGAAAGGGAAGGGGAATGGTCAGAAACCCACCTCAGGAGGATTTTTCTGACCTGTGCTGTAGCGCTAACAGACCTTCACTCACTTTTTGAGTGTCGGACACAATATGAGAACCTGAACACTGCAGAAAAAGCTTTTAGGAAAAGAATGTCTAAAACGGGATTATTCTTTGGCTCTTACACGTAGCTATGAGAGTAAAAAAGCACAGAAGATTCTCCATGCTGAGATATCACCCTTTCATTTTACAAACTCCCCTCCACATAGCAATCATGAAAGTATGTGCTTATTGTAAAATACTTTACAGTGTTGGCTACATCTCTATTCTTAAACTCTAAGATTAACTTTTTTTTGGTATATTGCGGACTCTGTCCTGAATCAATTCAACTTTTCAGATGATTCAAAGTAGATGTGTTTTTTTAATTGACAATGTAGTTTAACCAGGTAATTACAAGCAATAACAAAGTTTAAATGGAACCAGCATTGCCTTGTGCAATTGTAGTATCCCGAGAACAAAGGAGTTCAACAGACTGCCCACTGAGAAGAGGCAGAGTTTGAGAAATAAAAAGATACAAAATAAAAATACTTCATTCTCACTACTGCCTTGCCTGTAGTAATGAAATTAGTATTTTGAGAGACTGATATATCTTCCCCTCCTGCCCCCCTACTGCACCAAAGTCTCCTAATGCATGCCAATGCTTGAGCATTTTCCATAGCCTTTCCAGTTTTCTTCACTGTTCTTTTATGTTTTAATTGCGGTAGTAAAGGACTTTTAGAAAAAGAGCTTTTAAAAAAGAGCTTTTATAAATAAAAAAATGCTGTAGCTAAAAGTTGTAACCACTATGAAGGGTCTTACTCCTGGTTTTGTTTCGTTTGGTTTGTTTTTTTCCTTCTCTCCCTGTGCATATTATATGCTTCTTTACATATCAACACAGATTCATAGTAAGAGTCATAAAGGGTACCCTTATCCAGCCTAACAGTGTCTGATCCTGGATTTTGGACCTGTGAATTTGAACTCCCTTAAGTTAAGGAAGAGGATAAGATGATTAGTAAGAAAAACATGAGTCAAATTTTAGATGCAAAACTCTTCCTTCAATTATCAATAGTGTTGTTATGTGAAGTAGAAAACAGCTTTTAGAAGTACAATTCAGTGAAAAGCAGAAGGGCAGACTAAACATTTACTTCATCGGGTTGTTTTTATCTGGAGGGTGGGTGTGCATCCCTTACACGTGGCTGCAAAGGCTGAACTCTCCTTTTGAAAGCACTCAGTCTGCAGTGTGTCAAAAATAGTAACGTCCTGGACATGCTTAAGTTTTGGCAGCAAAGTAACACCGAATTTTCTTTTACAGTAAATATATAGATGTATTCCAAAGTGACACGTAGAGCAGATGCTTCTAAAAATGCAAAGAAATTCCAGTCTGTTCATGTTGATGTCGTAGCTTTAGTCCTTCGGAACAGAACTGGTTAAACAATGCAGTCATGGGTGGAAGTATGAATATTTGAAGAGTCTGTGTATGAAGTCAACATCTTGTATGGCCATGACATCTACAAATAAAAGGACAGCATATTTCAAATTCCCCTATAGAAACGATAAAGCATTCCTTCTAAAAGTTTTCAAAGTGAGGGACCATTCCGGTATTCAGAGTTCCAGCATAACAGGCTTGACTCATCGACAGATGACACATCAAGCACAGGGAATTTGAAAAAGCACTACTTAACCTCACTAAAAAAAAATCATACTTTTGAGAACAGGAAAGAAGGAAAATTGCTTTCTGATCCTTGACTCCACTATGTTCAAAAAGGGTAATGAATGTTCTGATGAAACATACTTCATTGGACAAATAAATCTGGTTCAAACTGACAACGTTATGTAAAGGGATGTCCAAGTCTGTTTAAAAATCATTTTGAAGCAGAACAAAAACATACAAACCAAAAATCCATCAGGAAGCAAGAAATTAAACTTGCCTGCGCATTAATTTTTTTTGGTTGTTTCTCTTGTAAAAACTTTTAGTCATTATTTTGAAAATATTCTACATAAAGATGCCTGACACAACTGGGCAGCTCCTGGTGTAGCAAATTATTCTAAATACGAAGAGAAGTGGTTTAATTACAAGAAATCAAGTATAATTGTGTGGTGGTTTTTCCTACAGTGTTTTCTATTCATTAACAAGTTAGATGTTTGGAAAATTTCAGTGGCATCAAAGCTAAATGCTCTCTCTCTTCTAAATCCTGCAGGAGTTCCCAGTCCCCTTTCAGTTTAGTTGCCATCAACCTGGGTAAATGGTCTGGGAGTAGATTGCTACAGATATTTTATATTTCCTTCTCCCCACCAGGTTATTCTAGTATGTGCTTGAAGGGCTTCATATGAGTTCTAGGAATGGCAGTGGGTTCTTGGCTTTGGAATTAGTTCCTTTAGGAAAAGAAACTTATCAGTATGTCACAGTAGCGTTCTGAGACCTCAGCCTAGATTGAATTAGCGCTTACCTCAGATATGTTGCAATTTGCAGACTTGATTTTGATACCCTTCCTTATTTTCTGTATATTTATACTGTTGGGTTTGTCTGTTAAAATCAAGGAGGTTACTAGGAGCAGTTTATTATGCAGTTTAAGTAATAAAATTCTCTGTATTCCTAAGTAATTGACACTTTTTAATCAGAGTTAATGACAATTTTTTTCTAGGACATGCTGCAATTGCCTGGTTTTGCCCAATGTTTTAGCTAACACTGATTTGTTACTTCTCTCCGTTAAGTTTTTTCTGTTTCTCTCCCTGACCTGCCGGCACCATGTCTTTAGTGAAACTAATTTCTTGAAGTGCAAATAATATAAAAATTTAACTAGAAATAAACCGATATATAAAACATAGGCACATATAAAACATTCATGGTGATGGTAGAAATGTTTAAAAGGAAAGTATCTGGGATGAGAGATTTTCATTAAACCTCACAGGTCAGTCTTTTTGTGGGTTTTGATATATTCAAAAAGTACCGAATCTGAGGTAAACAGGGTGTATCATCTAGAGCTGTTCTTGTTTGTCAGGAAGGGATTCCTGGGTGATGCACTCAAAATGAGTTAAAATTCCGGGTGCTCTTCAATTCTCGTTTTTAGATTAATGACCACATATGAGAAAATCTGTGTCACTCCATGGTTCAAAACAGCAAAGGAGATACTGGATTTTTTTGGTTAAAATAATCTGTATCATACATGTAATGTAGTAAAGTAGGTAATGAATCCTGTCTCCCACTGGCAGGTCACTAAAGGAGCAGTGAGTACTCCAGCACTCTGCTGCTCATCGCCTCCCAGCCCACTTTTACCTGTTACAGCATAAAATACTAGAACATTTGTGATGTGTTGTGAAATGCAATCCGTGTTAATCTATAGCTAAAATAGAAGACAGCTTAAATGTTTTAATTTCAGGTATTTGTAAGAAAATCAATAACTAGTTTAAAAAGAATTAATTGTATAGGATTTTAACTTCCATCTCCTGCTTCTGGTATAAACATGCTGGAACGGTTGGCTCATTATCCTCATTATGCTGCCTTGAATATTAGCATAGTGTTATAAAGGACGTTGTAGACTTTTGGTGAAAGTTTTCAGATCGGTTCAGGGAAGAGGATTGGCATGCGCTTTTTTTAATTACAATTCTGACCGCAGCTGCAATACTTTTAACTGGACTACACCAGTGTAATATGTGAAGAAATGTTAAAAAACCCTCAAAGAATCAGACTTTATAAAAGGAACAACCACCACCAACACTCTTTCTCTGCCACCAAGGCTCAAACCCCATTCTCACCCAGTCCCAGAATGAGCATTTCTTTTGTCTGTCATACTAAACAGGGCAACGTGGTGTCTGACATCTTGTTTACAGCTTTAAATCAGTTAGGAGATGTATAGGATCATTATTACTGGCTTGATTCAGTTGCTTTAAAATAACAGTCTCTTGCCATTTGGGATACAATGACGTGTCTGAGACAGGTCACAGGGTTTGCAGATTGTGATCTATGGAAACCCATAACCTTCTGGATTAGAGCTGGAGGCCAGCGTGAATATCATAGGTCCTGTCAAAAAGCGCTAGATACCTGTGAAATACATTGAACTTTACATTTTCAAGGTTTTAATGCATCTCAAATACCTTTTGAAATTAAAGGGATGGTAAACTCAGGATTACTTCTTTGAGTACTTTATATAAACCCCTAAAATTGTGTCAGCCTGCATAGCAGGAATGGTTCATATCAACTTTTCCTAAGGTTACCCACATTTATTAAAGTTAATATAAGTTATTGTAATTGGATAATGTATCTGTTATTAGTGATTTGTCTGACACAGCTAACTACTATTTTAAGAGTAGTGTATGAAAGGAACCAATGGAAGAAAGAAAAACCGAGATAGTTTTTCATCCTTCCTCCCCCCCCCACCAAAAAAATAAAAGGACTAATTATATGAAATGGGTAAAGATATAAGTATTGATGAAAAAAATCAGTTTTGAAAAGCCTACCTACTTGGATGGGTAATTTGCAGATTTTTATATCAAAATATAAAATAATGCATTGGTATAGGAAATTATGCACAGCAATATCTAGGAAGCTGTTGACAGAAATACAAAGAAGGCAAGCCATTCTGGAAGCAAGCCTGTCATAGCTAAGAAATACATCCTTAAGCTTCTTGTGAAGAAAAATGTTTGCTTGTTCCAGGTGGAGGGAAGAAAACACCCAGAACAACGTTTCGCTCACCAGGTATTGCCTGTTGTAAGAATCGCATGAGTTCCAACTCTTAATTTTTCAGCAAATGATCTAAATGCAGCATACAAGACCATCCATTTGGGAGATCTCCTCGGCTTAGTGAAGTCTGACAGCATGAAAAAAGGCTTGGAAGTGTTTGCATTTTCTTCACACTTGCTGAGCAAACTGACAAAACATTAAGCATCACAAGCGTTAACACTATTTGTTTACGATGAAATAGTAGGTTTTGCTGCAAGAGCAGAAAATAGCAGTAGTGAAATATCACATGGTGCAACTAAAGAAACTCTTGGGACACTTACAAAAAAAAGCTAACTAGACAAGAATCAGCAGAGGAAAGATTTGTCAGCCAGCTGCTTACTTCTAGATTTGTGATATACATTTAATCTCTCTCTTTCCTTTCTGTAAAAGTAGGGACTTGTGCATAGCTGCTAAAATGCCTTCTAATGTTGTTGTCCAAAATGTCCTTGTATATAAGTAAAACAGTTTAATATAAAAATCAAGACAATTACTTCCAGCTGGTTGGGTGATATTTGTAGTACAGCCTGGATCCACATGGATGGAAACAAAATAGAAGAACAAAAATATTTACTTTTGTAGAAGTAAGGAAGAGCAATCTTTCTTATACCCTTAGAACTTTGTATAAGAAAAGGTGGTTTTGAAAGAAATTAATTTTTTTATGTATGCTAAGCCTACTTTCCCTTATAAGTTAAATACTATCCATAAAAACTGATTTTTTTAATCGTCTCTAATATCTTTATTGCTCAGCAATTCTCAACCATTTGTGGTCTCCTTCCTTGTGAAGCAGAGAAAGATGTGAACTGGTACAAAGCCAGTTGAGAGTTATTTCATGTCTATGGTCAAGGAGGGAATTTATCTGGAGGAGGGTTCTCTTGGAATCATTCCTCTCAAAATCTGAAGCCTCTCTGACCGTGGCACTACGTATACATGCAATACAAAGATCATCTTGTTTGGGTCTCATGAGATTTTCAGTGGAAAGTTAAAATTGCACAGATGTACAGTTGAAAATGATGCCTTTAATTGTGTGCCTGGAGATGGATTTTTGGGTACTGACATTTGAAAATGTTAGCCTTTGCCTAGAAATTATTCCATGATAAATCTGTTCATCTAACAACATATTCTGTCCAAATAGCTGTCATAGTTAACAGAACCAGTGTTGATGCAGTGTCTTACATTCAAATTATTTCTTGTATTTAGTGGATTTCTTTGTGTTTTAGTTTTCTTTGCCAGTAATCAAGGTGGGTAGGAGAACTGTACAAGAGCTTTTTTCCCAATACTGCTGGCCAAAGGAATCAAGGGTTCTAAGAGTTCTAAGACATTCTGTTGGGCAAGACAGAAGCTTTTAAAATGCATTAGAGTGGAACTTCTAACTGTTTCTTCCCAATAAATTGAATAGTAATGAAAAGTTTGACCTATATTGGGATCGAAAAATATTAAAGGTGCAAAAATTGTTCTAAAGTTGTATTTTGTTTTTTAAAATGGAAATTCCAAACTTTTGAGATATTTTGATTTATTTTTGTTTCTAATTTTTATTCCCTTTTTTTCTTTCAGTGAGAGGGTTGCAAGGCTAGAAAAGCGTATGTGAGAGGTGGTATGGAAACAGAGAACAATGGGTTGTTTAATTCTTCTATTATTTTTATTAAATCAACTGCTAATAAGACTACTCGTAAGAATCTTCAGCTCAAAATGAAACCATGTTTCCTGTAATTTAACTTGAAGTATTTCATTTCAGCACCATTATTGTGTCAGTGCTGGAAAACAGTATCCTACTCATATTTTTATATAGTTGAGTGTGAAGGAAGCCATGCATGTCTTGGGAAGGCAAGAGACAACAGATGTAAATTGAAATGTGAGAGGTTGCAACTTTGATTTAAGGAAAGGCTTTTTCGACTTAGGGCACTGGAAGAGTGGAACAGGTTGTCCAGAGAAATTGTGTATTCTACATATTTAGAGATTTTTGAAGATCCAATTGGTTTGATTCTGGAGCACCTGTGTCTAATCACATGGCTGACCCTGCTCTGAGAAGAAGTTTGGACTGGATGAACTGCCAGTGTCCCTTTCTAACAGGGATATTCCTTGTCTGTAAGATCCTTGTCTGAAAAGCCACGATCCTTTTAGAACTCTCTTTTTTTTTCCTCTCAAATTATCAAGAAATATGTCACGGTGTTTGGTTTGACAATGTGTGTGCACGGGAATTGAGAACTGAATGGAAATTACTGCTATCTAAGAAAAGATAATTTTATATAGGTCTTAGAACACAGACTGTAGTGTGTTTTAGTAATGAACTGAATAATGGAACCGATGTTCTAGGAGCATGGTGGTCCATGTCCATGGCTCTGCCACTGCTTGCCTTAATCATACAGGGACAGTAAATATTTAGAAAGGAAAACTTTAGCTGAAGGGTGGTCATCTCTGGTTCCATCTGCTGTCAATGAAAGGAGAGAGTCCTGCTCTCTGGCAGAGACTGGTACATGGAGACCGCAGAAGTTGGATGTGTTAAGCTAAAGCTCATCTTTTTGATTACATCTCATGTCTCTATCTCTGAATTTCTTGATACTTGGACACCTGTAAGGCACTTGTCTTTTATCTCATTCTTTGTTTTCTTTATAGACTGTACATGAAAATGACACTAAAAGCAGGTAAAGATACAATTACACAGATATAAATAGTTTACAGTCGAGTGACAATTTTTGATTGATCTTTAATTAATATTTAATGGATATAAAATGTGCCAGATTAAAACAGCTCAGGCCTCAGAGTTGCAAAACTGCTTTTGTAACTCTCCGTGTAAAAAGTATTCATCGATTTTTGTCCATCTATTAGACTGCCTTCTGATAAAATACAGAGATGTTTTCAAGAAATCCAAGAAGAAAAACTTCCAGAAGCAAAATATGTTAAGATATGTCACTGAAAACAATTCTGTTTTCAGAGTAAAAGTAATAATTTTGGCTGTCACAACTATGAAATGTCTCTGTGACTGTGTACGCAGAGGAGTTAAGGTCAGCAAAGAAAGTTAAGTCTATACTCTTCTGATAAATCCTCATATTTGTGGTGTTCTGTAAATAAAACTCCTGTGGAAGATACATTCAAGACAGCAGTCAATTTTATGCCTACATTTTTAATCTATTTCTTCTGTGAACTTTTGCAGAGTTGTTGCAGTTATTTTCTTTCAAATGAGAGGGGGATCCCGTATTTAATTTCCTCCTGTCTACAGATCGATAATTTGATATTCTCTTTGACGTTGGGTAGGGTAGATTTTTTTTATGCCTCCCACACTCTTAATTTTAAGTCACTTTCATTGTAATAAAAGAAAATATAAAAGCATAAACCAGTGCATTTCAAATATAAATGTATGAAAAATAATATTAAATGGTTAACCACCTGGGCTGGTTGTGTATAGAAACGCTCATAATAAAGGTGAAAATTGAACTCATTACATATTTTTCATATTGCGAAGTTCAGTTCTGTATCCCAAAACCAAAGTAAGCCACCTACACTTGTACATGTTTGTATCGCACTACGCAACTTAAAAAATATAAAGAATTTAATTATGTAGGTATTTGTTATGGAAATGCAGATTTGATTAGTATCTTTTGTGGAACTATATCTTCTGGGAAATATCCTTTCCATTTGGTGATAGATGGGAGAATTGTTGTCTTGTATTAAAAGAATAAGATTTAGCCAAGTTATTAAAACTCTCTGAATCTGAAGTAAGGCCTACAAATAATGCAGAAAGGCTTCCTTCCATTTGAAGTCCATAGCAATTTCCCAAACTCTGATGTGGAGCAAAATATTTACCCAGGGAGGACAGGAAGTGTTAAGTATTAAACATTCTGTTCAGATATATTGAACTGTTTATTTGGGTTTTGAATATTTTATCAATTCTAAAAGAAACCCTTTCTCTGTTGTTTGTTGGAGGGTTTTTTGTTTGTGTGTTGTTGTGTTTGTTTGTTTTCTCCTTCTTCCAGTTACATCTATCTCTTAAGTCCCATTATGTTTATGACTTAGAATTATAGATGTTTTACTCAATTTTGCTCTAATTTTAGATCTTTCATCCCAGTAATTCTACTGTAAGGGCACTAACTTGATTTTACAGATAGGCAATAGTTTTCCCTTATCCTTCAAGCTTCCATCTTTTGCCATGATGGATTTCATTATGGCCAGAAGAGTTGTGCTTGTTGATGAGGCAGTAAGCTGAATGGAACTGAAGAGGAAATGTTGGGAAAGTACAGCCAAAACAATTCATTGTTTGATGCAAAAAAAATCATAAAGGTTTCTTTTTTGGCCTTCTCTTTCTATCGTATATCAAAAGATTCTTTTTTGGCTGTCTCTGAAAGCATTTCATTTTGGTAGGTTTGGATGTGTTTCACATGGTTTTGCTTCCCTATCATGTTAATGTTTTCAAAATAAACTTAGATTAAATTGTAGAGAATAAATAACTTTAATTCATCCTGTGCAAATAGCAGCATGGTGTACCTCATGTAAGAAATTTTTGGTATTGTGGTCTCATAGTTGACATTTCCAGAGGTAGAAGTAATCTCCATCATATCCTTGGATGCAGAGGATCCCAGAAGAAATAGAATTCAGATTCCATAACTCAGGGAACCGATGCCCAAGGATCTTCACTCTTTTGTTCTTTTGTGACAGGAGGTGAAAGTATAGCTAGAAGGAAGCAGACATGAAGGGCTCATCATTCTCTTAATTATTTTATCAATTCTTCTGTTTCCTTGCTCTGGTAAATTTGTTCTTATTAATAATGGATAAATCCATGGATTTTCAAGCTTTTATCTTTTGAGAATCTCATGCTCAAAATTCAGCCAGTGCTGATATTATATGGAATTGATTTCCTTCTTATTTTCAGAGAGACTAAACCAAACTTAAGTGGATATTTAGCAAATAAAAGGTCTGCTTTTTCAAACACTGACACTTAAGTTGGCATACTAATGCTATCCTTGCTGTCAGTCAAAATTATTTCCACTCCCTAAAACAAAGCATATTTTAAAGTCTTTGCTTGGGGAAGAATATCTTGATCCTGGTACCTGGCCATCTTCAACAAGCTGTGTATAAACACATAATGCTTTCTAGTCCAGAGTTATGGACCTGATTCTCCCTCCAAATCAAGTTCAAAACCATGCATAAAATGCTTCCAGCTGTGTTTCGAAGTAGTTCATTAAAAGAGTCAGTCAAATTATGTTAGCTGATACCAGAATTTGAATGGTGTGTACGTTGTAATTTGAATAGTGAGTTGTATTTTTCCCCTAATTATTTTACGGATGTAACAGTATAGCTTCAAAATATCTTCATAGGTCATCTGTGAGTTGTTTTCCTTGCCTCACAGGTGTTGTCTGTTTGCTAGTGTTCATCTCAAGAAGGATTTTTTAAAGGAAGAGAGAATATTATACTAGTAAGATGGGTGATGGAGTTTCTCAATATAATGTCTGTATATATGTAAAGTTCTGTAACAAGAGCCCTATGTAATTGTTAAAGCAGAATGGCCTGAGAGAGGATGGTGATTCTGATCTACAAAAAGTTTAGAGGAGGAGTTAGACTTTAAAGTGGAATGGTAAAAGGAGGTGTTTGACATATAGAGAGTAGCTTTATCAAATGTAGATAAGTTAAAAAATGGGAAGGGAGCAGTGCCAGTCCCACATGAGGATTTAAGCTAGCCTTTTATCTTTCCTGAGACAAATCTGATATGGAACAGTTTGGAAACTAATGTTACTGTTGAGACTGCTGGAAATGATTTAGCAGTCAAATCATGGCTTTGGAAACTCAAATGCTACCTCTTTGCCTAATGTGGACATGGCAGTACACAGTATCTTATACAAGAGTTCATTGGAAAACAATCATATTTTCTCTGTGAATTTTACCTACTTTGTCTAGACATGCTGATTGTTTCCCTTTATCTGAGGTGTTTTTGACGGCTGGTGTTGTAGTGCAGTCAGTCAGTAATACTTACACACCTCTGTGAACCAAGGGTGGGAGTTGCATTATAAGCTGATGCTCATCAAAAATAGAAAGAAGTCTGACTGAAGTTCATGCCCTTATGTCATCGACAGAGACTTGCTAGCTGAGGGAGAAAATAGCACATAATTTTATCTGGAGTGAAATTTAAGGCCTCTTAATGCCGTATTTATCATTTCCTTGAAGAGCATTGCTGACTTAGGAGGGCATTGTTGAGCCTTTGATGTTTTGGGGATCAACAGTTCTTTCAACAGCTTCCTTAAAACCTAGTCAAATACAGCCGAGTGTAGTAACTCACTTTCCACAGATAGAAGTTGAAGTCATATCCCAAAGAAGTAATATTTTCATATCTACCTAGTTATAATGTTTTCTAGTAAAGGGAACAATTAGAACCTCATCTTGTATAGTTAGCAAGCCTCTGCTGGATCAACTTTGATGCTGTTGGAGAATATGGTCTGTCGACTGCAGAAAATCATGAGGAACAGGCTGGGATAGACATATAGTGAATGCAGCTTCTCAGAGGAGCATAAGGACAACAGTTTTCACTTGGGAGCAGTTCTGTTTAGCAAATGTCAAGAGAATGGCTTATTTATGTAAGTAAATTGTGAAGGATTCGACAGAAAATTAATAGCTGGTATAGCTTCAAAATCAGCAGTTATTAATTTGATACACTTTTATTTCGTTTGTGTAGGTCTGTGTGCAGGATGTAGTATTCACTGACAAACTATTTAGTCTTTCTTGCAATGTAAGTTTAATACATTAATAATTTTCTTCTGATTAATTTGCAAAACTCAACTGGTTTTAGAAGATGGTGCCATTGATACTTGGATGGAGTAGCTGGGGACTATGTTTTTTCTGTTGTAAATTTCCAGTTTGGTGGCTTAACATACCATCCTGTTTACCTTCAGACTTTTTATAACAGTGGCTTCCGTGCTGTTCCATCCTAAAAGTCAAAATCTTTTTATTAGAATATGAATTGTATCTGTTAGTCATCACTTGCAGTTTCTTGCCCCTGTAATGACATATTAGCCTAAAGGAGCACAGCCTGACACTTTGATTCTTCAAACAAAGAGAAGGAAAAACGCTGTGATAGAAAAACATGAGGTTCATTTCTTGGGGAACAGAAGAACAAAGTAACCCAGACCTTGCTTATTTCATTTGTTTGAACACTAATATTTCTCGAACATCCAGAAGTCCACATCTAGAATGTTGATATTCTGTTTGGAAATGATTAGTCTGCTGTACGTGTAAAATGACATTGTTTTGCAGATGTTAATTTTGCAAAAAAAAGTAATTTTCTGAAAATATAGATTCTTTGCAAGATGTCTACTGAGTAAATGGTTAGTTTGAATTCTAATAAATGGAAGGGTTCAGCAAAAAGTTTAGGAAAGGCTTCTGTGTGAGCGATGTTCAGGGCAGCAGTCTGCTCACTGTCCTGTCTGTAACCCATAAAACAGTATTTGGTTGTTACTCAGTGCAGCAAGATGTGGGAAAACAGTTTATTGGGCTGGATCCGATCACCTGGAAAAAGTAATTTTATTACTGCTGGAACCATACTGGTACCTTCAGGTGAGGACTTTTTTTTGGACATAGCCCATGATGACAGAGGATTCTTGGCTTTTATAGCGTACCAGGTCCTAGAAATGAAAACAAACACCGTTTCCTTCCTTTTTTGAGTGTTTGTATGATGTTTTCTTTATCAACTTAGTACAAAAAAGCTCAGGTTCCTCCTTCCTTTTATGATTTGTCTTTGCTCATTAGAATACATTGATATATAAATGAGTATTTTCCAACTGGAATACATTAATCTGTAAATGAGTGTTTTTCAATGTCACCTATATTCTTGTATCAAAAGTCTGATGTGCTATGAAGTGTTTTAGTTAATTTTCTTCTGTAGCCTATACCTTCACTAATTCTCATCTGTGGTCCTGCCTCCTTAAACATCTCTCTTAACAGTCTTATTAGTGATGCTTTCACATTATTTGATCTCTTGCTAGAAGACTATTAAAAAATTACAAGATCAATTTTTCATATCTAAAATGTTGTTGTCCTTAGTCACAGCCTTTTATCTGCTGCTTCTCTCTCAGAAACACTGACAATTTTCCCAGTAATGTTCTGTAGAATTCCCACTTTGCTGGTTTGTTATTCCTCCTTGTGCAGCCTGTTCTGCTAAGCCCCTTCACCAAGGCAGTCAAGATGGAAATACTGGTTCTAGTCTACTTCAGGCTTCAGGAGAAGCCTTCTTTTGAATATTAGAAAGATCGAAACATTCTCAGGGTATTTTAAAGAGCATATCAGTTTTTCTGATAGATTATTTCAAGCACAGAATATCAAGATTTATATTAAATGGATCCAGTTTCAATTTAATTCAATTATTTTGATTTTTATGAACAATTAAGAGGCTTGTAACTTTAGTCTAACCTGTGCTCAGCAAATAAATGAATTAAAATTAATTAAGTTTAAATTTAAATTTAATTAAATTTAATTAAAATTAAAATGTTTAAATTTATAAATTATGGAAAATAATGTCAGTAATCAATTAATTCATTTTTTTGTAAAGCAAAGTAATCAAAACTACTATCCCTGGTAGAATATTCAGAAAAAAAAATCTAAAATATCAGTGGTATGTGTTACTTTTGATTTTTCTTTTATTTCTAGTGTATCAAATTTATGCTTACTAGGATTCCTTTATAGGGACCTCAATTTGCATTGATTATACTATCTGCTGCTTCTGCGTTCAGCTATATTGTATGTAGGCATGTTATTTTTACGACATTTCGTCCTCAACTCAAATCTGGTGCCTGTTCCCTCTGTGATCCCTTTTTTAGATGGTTTTTGAGCAGCAGCAGTCATTCTGCAGTCTGTAGTACTTGTGCTGATATTTAGCAAAGAAATGTGAGCAGAATCTCCCCTGAATGCATCAAAGTGCCTTTCCTCAGAGTATAGACTAATACAAGATCTAACTAGGTAGTTTCTCTTATGGAGACCTAATTGGGGTCCATTTATTTACATCTTAAATATAGTTTAAGTTGCAAAATAATATGTTTTATTCATGTCTGTTTGGCTAGGTTTAATTTCAGGGGTTTTGTTCATTTGTGTGGGGGTAGTTCCTATTTTTCTAATTAAAAAATAATAATTAATTATTTTCAACAGCATTCCATTAAATTTTACTGCTGTAAGAACCATACGGTATCCTTCAAAACAGTGGCTTTGTTTTCTTTAGTGGAATTAATTAATTTCTTAATTATACACGTGTTCAAGGTCAGAAATTATAATGACATTGTAGAATCTTGAATAGAGGTTTTTTGTTTGTTTCAGTCTCATTTTCTTGTCTCCTGAAGTTTACTGCAAGAACTGGGAGTGATTTCTGATGTGGAAGTTCAGGAAGTAGATGTACACCCCTATCATGACCGCAGTTGCTAAAATCAGTGATTATTCAGGATTATACACTAGAGTGGTAATGTGAGTTCTATTCATGTCACATGTCTGACATTTACAAAGTGGCGGAAATCATTAAGTACATCCAGATGACAAAAGCCACCATTTACCAAACACGTGTTATAACACCCTGGACTGCGCAGGGATCTGACAGTGTCGTCTATAGACACTTGCAGTTGCCAGGCCCTTTTCATTTGCTTTATTCTAGTTCAGCCCTAAAGCTGATATTTTTAACTTGAGATGAGTTGCCTGAAGCTGCCATTTTTGGGGAGTTTAAGATAAAACATTTCAGCCATACTGGGGAGCAATACCGGCATAAAACCAACTATTTTTTCTTAAAATAAAATAAAGTACTTCTGGCCGTTTTATTGGCATCAGCTCTATACTTGGGAACAAGGATTAAAAATGAGTTAAAAGCCTTTGAAAACTCTGTTCAGCATCCTTTGACATGGGGATTTGAAAACTGTTTTCGTGAATGAGTCTGCAGGGCACTGAAGTGGTACAGTGATAAAATTCAGAAGCTGATGAGGACTTTTCTCTGAAACTGCAGTCATGATCCGCACTTCATTCAGGTGTAATAGTTCATTTATTCTCTTTGGGGTCAGAAATAGATTCATTTTTGTACAGCAGGTGCCATGACACACTAGCGAGCTGTGAGCAAGTGACTTTCCTTCCACAACAAAAATCTGTAAATCGGAGAATAATAACATTTAGTACTTAAAGAATTTTGTAGAATAATTGTCTTGGTGAAGCCGCATATGCTAGTTAGCATTTTCTGCCTTTACATCATGTTAATTCCTATAAAGTATAGCTATATTTTTGTATGTTTAATTATTTTTTTACCATTCATTTGCATAAATACTACACTACTTTCTATGATTAGTTTCCCAACTTTTATTGTGGTTCATCAAATACAACTATCATACACAGACGTTTGTCTTCAGCTGAGGTGTGTATTGCCTCACCATGGAAAGGACTCTCTGGTTGTTTTTCTTGTCATTTTTTTGTAAGTGAAGTGTGTCATTGAGATCCACCCAAGAGAAAAACACAACTGTTGTCTCAGAGTTAGAAAAAGGACTGTTCAGCAGTTTTTACATCTTTGAAAGAAACACAACCTGGTCTAGACAGCTCAGTGGGTGATAAACATACATGAGGAAAATCTGCTATAGAGTATGTCAAGTATTTCCAATAACTACTTCCAATAGTAGAAGAAATCATTAAAAAGTTCCTGGCATAAGTAAGGATTTTGCTGAGAAAATCCTGTGTTTTGTTTTCTGTAACTTAATTTTTCAGAAGAGTTAATTTTATTATTTTTGAAATGGGAAGATGTTTAATATTTGTTGTTTTGTTTCTGTCTGATCTTGTTATCCCGGGGAGAAAGAAGTTGCAAAAGCTGCAAAGTTCTTGTTGAAAACATATTACACACTGTGTGAAAGAAGGTATCGCACAAAGTAAGGGGAAGGACAGAAGAGGAAGACAAAGGCCTTTATTCTTGATCTTGACCTTGAGTAGTGTTTTGCACAAGGATGTGGGAGTACTTTTCTTTTTTTTGAAATACTTGAAAGTGAGAACATTTGCATGCTGACCTGAACAAATGTGTAGAAAATGCCTTGCGCTGAGAGGTATTACGGATAAGTTTGGTTTGTGAAATGTCAGTGTGGGTGGATGTGAGATGATTGAAAGGAGGTATGTCATGAATTCTTTATAAAGATAAACTTGCCCCAAACTCCATAACATTTGTGAAAGTTGTTCATATATGGTATGAATAATTATATTTGGAATTTGTATCTGTGGTATGTCCTATTATTGTAGCTCTGTGAACTCAGAGAGAAATGAATGTTTCATTTCTCTTGGAGAGCCATCTCTTTGTTAAGCATTGGCATGCTGTTGAGTTATGGAGCTATGGAGTTCTGTCATTTTTGCAAGACCTTCTTGGTGTAGCAGAAAGGAAATACTACTATATTTATCAACCAAAACTCTAATTTAAATGCTATTTTAACAGATATTGAGCCACAATGAAATATCAGAAGTAGTAAAATGGAGGAGTCTGCATTTCCAAGACTATTGTCAAGCAAACAAAAAGATTCTGTACAAGGAAAACCTCACACTAGACAGGTATGAGAAATACATGAGCTGTCCTTTCTGAAAGCACTGCCCAAAGCAAGTGATAGGGTTGATTTGCCTTCCATTTTTCTTGTGCTATACACCTTCTGCTTAGTGAACGTTTTAATCTTGTGTGACCCAATGGATGCGTATGTCTCTCTGGATTTCCGAATAGCCCATGTCTATGAGCATTTTGAGAGACGAACATGGAGAAATACTGTCACAGGGATGATGACCCCAGTGGTTCTATACTATGAAAATGAGCATGATGGCAAGACCTGCTGCAGAGATGAGGGGTGGAAGTCTTCTGCAAGGACTGCTGGAGGACCAGGCGCTGCTGCAGTGTCAGGAGAGGGTCTCTCTGCACAGGGAAGTGGAAGCCAAACCTAGTGCAGCCTCATCCAAGCTGCTGTTTAGGAGTGGACACTAAAATGAGTCATTACCTTTATTTTAGGCTCAGCTAACTCATTGAAACAAACCAAAAGAGAAACAGGGAACGAGCTGAAAATTTAGAAGAGTTGAATGCTTTATACTGAATATATATTAAAATAAGGTTCAGGAAAATCTTAGTGTGCACCGGCATAATATTCCAGACTGAGTTTAAAATGGTATCTGGGAGCAGGATCTGTGATAGTGAGTTAATTTTCAGTTATCGTGATGTATTTCATATTTTTGTCAGCTCGGCATCACTATGGAAATATGACTTTCAGAAGGAACCAAAAATACTTGCTCTTTTAGTGAGTAACAATTTGAAACATAACTATATATAGGACAAACAGTTCCTTAAAAAAAAGCAAAACTCATATTACATGTCCTAGGAGATAGTATATGCCAAAAAGGAGATCAGAGTTAATTTTCAATTCACTAGCTTTGGGATCAGTCAAGGACCTGAGCTATAGCCATGTTTTTCACACTTAGGGGAATGTTTTATTTTCAGAGACAGAGTATGCTAATGTAAGGTATAACATATATTAAGAAGGTATCATGCTGAAGCATGACAGAGATCAGTGGCTTCAGGAGCCATAAGGATGAATAAATGGTTTTGTGGGTTTTATATAGGCCTCGGGGTTCAGCTTTTGAGCGCCGGTTGGCTGAGCCCTTCAGGTTTCTATAGAAACCTTTTGTATGAGACTTTAAATAGAGGCTTTACATGTACCCAGAAAGTAAGAATTCTCTGGTGTCTTTGGTTACAAGGTTCTTCTTTTGACCAAATGTCAAGTCTGATAGTATTGAAAAGATCAGAGATACTCTGGAAGAAAAATGCTATACAGATAACAAATATATGTATTATTTATATCTCTTTGTGACCTTACAATTTATCTTATGCTTTATATAAATAAGCTGTCCAAAGCATATAGTGCTCCCAAAAGTTTGTATTCCCCATCTACTACACACGAATATTAGCTACTTTCTTTAAAAAACATAATTATTTTGGTAGTTCTGAATGTTCATGAATAAATGTCTTCTATAAAAAAAAAAAAATCATCAGTTTTGGTAGGATTATGCTCAGAGACGATGAGGCAGATCCTGACATCATCTGGGAAGATAAGACTCCCAGTGAAGACAGAGACTTGTGCCTGCTATACATCATCTGTCTCTTTCCAAAAAATTCCGTGTCTGTTCTAAGATGTGTTTTGTCCAGCAATTTGCCCAGAAGGATGTAACTGTGCTAAGCACAACCAGCTCACCCCAAAGAAGAAAACCCACAAACAATACTGAGCCATGGTTCTTTCCACCCAAGTAAGTTCAGTCATCTGCAGCTCAACAAAATATTTCACCTCAGAAGTAGCAAAGTTTCTTCTACAGTTCTATTAATTGGTGAGATTTTTCTCTTGGGTTTTTTTTTGCTTGGATGGTCTGTTTTTCATGCAGCAACCAAGGGCAGTTTTTTCCTCTTGATATGCTAACTTTGCTAAAAGGTTCAATTCAAGATGATTTTTTCCTAAATAAAATGCTTTGAAGTTTTGGTTAAAACAAAATATACAAACACACACACACCAAGACACTTTAATGTTTTGATTGCAACTTTACGTTTTCATTGTTTTCAGAAAAAATGAAAAGGCATTCAAGCTTCTGTTGAGAAAGTCAGCACAGCCACAGAGAAAGTGGAAAGTGATTATTTGTGGTTCACTAACTCATAACACCAGCTTTTGGCTACAGAATTGCTGTCTTCTGGACATTTGTTTCAAAAGGACTGGTTCTTTATCAGTCAATATACTGTTCATTTTGTTGTTATTTCCTATAGAGCTATGATTTTTTTTTTTTTTCCTGCTTTAAGTCCTGTGTCTATGTGAGTGATGGGTAAAATGCACAATTATTATAAGTGGCCTGGGATTTTAAAGGAATATTATGCTATTAGATGTCCTGTAAAATAAACATAGCCTCTTCATTGACTTTGGTTTTTTTCCAGAAAAAAGAATTCGTTCACACAGGTGATTTACATTTTACTGCTTGGGATTAAGATGAATGCGAAGAGTGGGTGTTGTACTTGGCACTGGGAACTTCTTAAACTACCACAAGGTAAGACTTGATATAAGGAAAACAACTTTTTTTCAGCACTGCCATTGTAGTGTCAGTGAAAGTGGCCAAAACAGCCATCTTTCTACATAAGGACATGTCAGTTATTTCCTACAACTTCATAAGTTATTTAAATAGAATAGTTCTAAGTTGAAAGGGACCTTCAACAATCATCTAGTTCAACTGCAAGTGGTGGTGATTCCCTGGGAGTGTAGTAGCAGTAGGAAAATAAAAAATAAAATAAAATAATAAAATAAAATAAAATAAAATAAAATAAAATAAAATAAAATAAAATAAAATAAAATAAAATAAAATAAAATAAAATAAAATCTGCCTAGTGGAAAAACAGATTCAAAACATAATACCTAATCTCAAACAATCCAGTACATATACCAGCTGAGCCCTTTGGAGCAAATCTAGAACTTCTTTCCCAATTAGAAGAAGTATATTAATATAACTCACAATACTTTACAGATGTAAAATCACAGTGACCATACAAGTGAGGAACCTATTACTGGAACCATTCCGTAACCCCTGGGATTATAATTCATTATTCCATAAAAAAGGTCTTTTTAAAAATATCATAAAAGCACTAAATAAGGGAGAGATTATCCACTTCATTACCATGTGTATTAAAGAGAGATGGCCAAGTGTATTAAAAGAAAACAAAAGCAAAATAGTTTTTTTCATTAGTAGGCTTTTTTATTTTTTGGTGTTTTGTTTGTTTTTTTTTTTTTTTAAATGGTGAGTCAACTATTTTAGAGTTGTGTATTGAAACGCCCAGTTGAGCCTTCTAAACAGTAGCACATCTAAACCACTAACATTTTCAAATACTAATTACTTGGTCCATCTTGTGCATGACATTGTGTTCTTCTCAGCTCAAAGATCCATGAGCATGAATCCTTCAGATCTTGCCTGCTTCCCTCACCCTCATTTAAAGAATAGATTGTATCTTGTTAAAATACAGAGAAACTGTAGATGAAAGGACCATGACGATGTCAAAGAAAGATGCAAGTTAATTAATTTGGATGAAGATTCAACAGCACATTGAGAGACAGGATGGAGGAGCAATAGCACTGTGTTGAATTATCCTGGTTAATTTATATGCCATTTTCCATTCAAAAGGATTTCCAGCACTATGATTTAGATGGTTCTATTGCTACATGAATATATTTCCCTTTTCAGATGCATTTCTGTAAGAATCTTACCTTAATATGGCATGCGCTAAATTTCTCATACATTCTTTGATAGAACTTTCTCTTGTTTTCTGCGTGAGTTGAGCACTGATCAGGTAGAAGAATGTTTGTGTGTACTAGAAAGCCTGAAATGCCACCATCCCAGAAAGATGCGCTACCGCTCTCTTCCACGTGGTGCTATTTCTTGGGAGCTGAGTACCTACACAGGGGATACATAGCCCAGGTTTTAAAAATGAGTGTATTGTGTTTCACAAGGAAGCCCTGGGTAAACAGTTGTGATTATGGTTCTGATAGCTTCTCAGCCAGCATAAGAGTCCCTTCCCGGGAAACTGAGTTTCCTTTGGTTAAGTCTCATCTTATGTATTTTAGACTAATCTACTGAAGTAAGTTCAAAAAAATCCCTTACCAGCAATAGTTACATTCTACTTAAGCTCCTCTGCACTTTGTTAACATGGTTTGCTTAAATCTTTATATGTTCTTATTCAACATTAGTATAAGTTTTGTCAGCGTAAATTTTCAGAAGTTGTTACATATATAAAGTGAAAATCTCAAGAATTTATTTTTTCTATTTGCCCTTCAGAATGCATCATTGCAGTGCCTGGAAAAAGTGGGAAGCTTTGAAACAGCATTTGCCATCTCCTAAAAAGGTGAGTTTATCTATAAGAGAAAAGTACCTGCAATTCTGATAAAAAGGTCTAGAACCCATGCCAGTTCTAAGAATTTGTCTGTCATTCACAGTTTCTTATTAGTAAATGTTTTCTTTCCAGTGAACTATAATTGAGTTATGAAGCAGTTCTCTGCAGAATCAGAGCACATTACAAGCTCTCCAGACATGTCACGTCAAACATGAGCCTGTCAGCAAGGGCTCCGCAAAGCAAAATCTTAGGTCTGGAAGGAAAGTTTTCCTTACTGTTCTCTCCACATGGAGTCAGGTTCCAGGATGTTTCCTGCATCTTTTATGACACAAATCAACTTACTGCATTCAGTAGAGACAGTAGATTGGATATGACTTGAATCACTATCTATTCCTACTAAAAATGGTATTGATAGTTCATCTAAGGATAATATGAACCAAAGCTCTTAACTGAGTTGGCTTTGCAGTGTTAACGTTTTCCTGTTGGATGGAGATTTTCTTTCAACATTGTTTTTTCAGTCTTTTTTTTTTCAACTGTTGCTGCCCATTTGCTGTCTACTGACTTTTGAGGTGATCCAGAATAATAGTTATTGCTGATTGCCTCATGGTATGTAATACTGAGCATTTCATGGAAAGAGTAATCATAGAAAGAATAATCGTATCAGTGTGACCTTAATGACTTTGTCCACCAGGGAACTGAATACATGCATGAAGGCAGTTACAGAACTGATTTTTCAGTAGATTGTTTTCTTAAGTATATCCTATTTGAATTTAACTATTTAAAAAAGAGCAAGGAAGTTTCTTTCAAAGCATTGCTTAGGTTCTGCTATAAGCTTCTTTAGTAGTAGTATTTTGGGGTTATACAATTATTTTTCAAAACAGATACAGAGAAGGTCCAAGCACCAATGATGTGAAATAGAGTCAGGTTTTAGTTATGCGTAATTCCAAACCATACCAAAAAGCTGAAAACTCAACTAAGTATCTAGGAAGCAAGAGAAGTATTGTGTTGCCAACATGCACATGTTGCACATGCATGGCCAGTGGTAAATTTGATGATGTAAACAGCATAACACAACACTTTAAATCAAAAACGCATAAAAATAAATAAAATACATAATAACTTCAAGTAATGAGATCTCAAACTATGTATTATTTAAAAATTGCATAACCAGGTAGGCTATAATGAGTTATGCTTTTAATCAGATTAATGAGTCTACAGTTCAGCACTGTTCATGACT
The DNA here is from genome assembly GCF_964273445.1 of Streptopelia decaocto. Lineage (NCBI taxonomy): Eukaryota > Metazoa > Chordata > Aves > Columbiformes > Columbidae > Streptopelia > Streptopelia decaocto. The sequence continues at coordinate 62,320,850 of NC_138661.1, forward strand.
CAGAATATTTTTTCCCTATAGCACATCTTCTGAACAGCCCTTCATGTATCATTCATTAAACACAGACCAGCGATACTATGTAAGGCGTAAGGACATATAGGACAAGAGATTTTGAAAACTTTAACCATAGACAAGTTGGCAATCCCTGCTTTGTATCAAGCCCTTTAATAAAAGTGACTTAGAACACTTGTATAATGAATCAACTCTATATACATTCAACCATTTAATGAAAATTTAGGCCACACAGTGAAATATGCTAAATGCTTGTTTGAAACATGACAATTTTGAAAATATTATTGTTTGACTTTTTTAAAAAGTATGTTCAATATTGACAAAAAATACCAAAACCATCAGAAATGTGAGACAGTACCTACCCCAAGAAAACACACGTTTGTGAAGCCATGAAGCCTGAACAGAAGTAAACAATAGTGACATTATCATCAAATCACAAAAAGCTTCTCCTGGAAGGTAATATTTGCAGAAAGAAGTAAATAATTCACGTTTAATTCAAATTTATTTAATTATTTTTGTGCCACCTTGTGCTCTTTCCTGCTTCTGATGAGAGTTTGATCACTAAAATAATCATGTAGACTCCTACCATATGACTAGAGTTCCAAAGAGAGGGCACAGTTGCAATAGGGCAGGCTCCTAGAAGAAGGCGGAAGAGCTGAGCGTGTGTCTTTAGGTTTAAAAGAGGCCTCAGAGCTATCATATGAGCGTTAGCGCTTCTCCAGTAAACAAGCTGGTGTTAGATTTTGCATAACCAATATTTAACATATAATTATCTTGGATCAAAAAGCACCAAGGAGCTTTGAATGTGGGCCCACACTTAAATCATCCAGCAAGCCCTAATCCATTTCATGTATCCAGTTCTTGCAACTCTTTCTCAACCTAAATAAAAATGTGTCTTCAAAGTTAGCAGGACCGCATACAGTAATGTCTTGGAAAATATCCCTCTGCTAACAGGTACTGCATCAAACCAGAGTGCACAGTGTTTCTGACAATTGCTGTATTTCCTCCAGAAGGCAGGATTCACGGGAACGGTGAGCAGCATTTACAACTTTGCAACGTTATTCCCTAAAGTGCTGCCTGACTCATGTTCAGTTGAAAGAGTTTTTCAGCTCTAGGGAAAATTACAGCATGTACTCTGTTGTTGTAAAGGACTCTGCTAACAGTGGCGGTGTGCAGCCAAAGACAATTATGCTGCTTACAAATATTACAGAAACATAATGTTTTCTATACAGGAAGTCTGAAAATTCTGTATGTGACATTTACATAGACCTGTACCATGCCACGGCCTTCAGAAATATGCAGGTATGAAAAAAATATATTTTAATTAAACTTTATTATACAAATCACGTCACAATTTATATAAAAGAGACAAAGCAGATTTTTAAGGTGGTGTAAAATGTGTGTTCATTTTCATCTTCTGCAAGCATGAAATTTTATGCTCTGATTTTTAACAGCATAGCAATGGTATTTATTAATATTTTTTTATTATTATTATTATTTAGTTAAAACTTATGATATTTGAATGTGGTAAGTAATACTTCTTTAATTTTGCAGAAAATAAATATTCTTTAAGCGGGAATGGCAGACTCTTCGCAGTGACACAAATGCCAGTTGGTAATTACAGTGGTGGTTTTGTCTTGGTTGACTACTCATCTTTTTGCTTTCATTTTATGTATGTTCTGAACTTCAGATTAGAAGTGTGGGAGTTAAAATCCTTAATTTCATTTCCAGCTCCTCTACCATATAAAAGTAAATTTATTTATATATTTATTTATCTATTAAAAAAAAAAAAAAGTGATTTTTTTTTTCTCCATTTCAGCAATGTTTGTCTGTTGGAGGTTGGATTTGTCATCTTGAACCCAAGTTAACAGAATTCATGAGCTACAAAATATCAGACTCCACATATATTGTTAAATTTGCATTCTTTTCCTAGCAAGTTAATATGGGAATCCTGTTAAGTGTTTGGGCCCTACTCATGTCGACAACTGTTAATAGAACAACTCATCTTTTGCATTACAGACTTGGAGAAACACGTATGGCAGACTGTGATGGCTGTAGAAGCAGCCCTGTCACACTGAATTCGGCAGTGCTGACTTCTGCTTCACTGAAGATTCAAGGGAATGTCTTCAGATGGTGATTTTTTATAGGCTGTGAGAGAAGGCCAGCATCTTCAAGCTTGCTTAAATTTTACAGGACAGTTTGGGCAACGTAGGTAAGTAGTATATGTGTTTGAGGTACCGATGTTAATCCCAGTGAAAGTAAATGGTACAAGCCACTTTATGGAGAGTAATAATAACAATTTTTCCATCTCCTCATCCAGAATATTCCAATCATAATGAACAAGCTGAAAATTGTGGTTAAAATGACAGAAAAAGGAAGGTATTGTACTTTTGGTAGGTCAAGTTTCTAGTGACAAGATTGAAACAATGGTGGTTTCCCTTCATGGAAAATGTATAGAAGCTCCCCCTCTGTTACAGGTAAATAGATTCTTCTGTGTTTGGGTTCTGGATATCATTATTCTCGGGTAGCAAGATTTTTTCTGTAAGTTAAAAGGGATTAAAAAAGCTCATAGGCATTTTATTATCTCTCTGTCAACATCACCTTCAGAAAAGTAACCATTACTTTCTTATCCTAAATTCTAATTGGGAAATGTAATGATTGTAGGCAGATAATGATAGCTGAACAGGGAACAGTATAAAACTCAAAGGAAACAATATTTTGAAATGAGAAATTACTCTTCTGTTGTGAAGAAAATAAATCAATCATTCTGTATTTAATGTAGGTGTTTCTGAGACCTTTTCTATGGCAAAGAAGAAAAGTTCTCTGAAACGTTCAGTCCTTTTTTTTGTTGGTTTGTTTTAAAGTTTCTGAATGAAAAATCTGAGAGTGTAAGCCAGTGTGTCTCACACCACTATCCTGATAAGTTATAGCTGTGGTATTGTGGGTTATTTTCTTATTTTCTTTTTTTTTTTTGTAATATAAAATATATGATGTTCCTCTGTATTTTATTGTGAATAATCTTCTCTGAATGGAACTTCATCCTAATTTGAGTGCCACTAAAATAAAGGTTAGCTTTTCTGACTGTATATAACTTCAGTGGAAAACCTTTTCTAAATTACTTTATTGTTTCTCAGGCCTTGGAGAGTGCTGTTGTGGATGGCAATGAGTGTGACTCATCTGTCTATGGAGCTGGAAGTGTAATATTGAAGAAAATAAATAACAAGACTGAAAAGAGCATTAAATGAGGAAATGAGGCATGAATGCGTGAGACAGAGGTTATTCTACTGCATGTAAGTAGATACCACCTAATTACTTGGGAAGCAGAACTTAGTAAGGAAAGTGCAAGATCATGAATGAACTAGAAGCGCTCCAGGATGTGCCTGACTCCTCAACTCCAGCCATTTCGCTTCCAGCAGCAGGCGGCTGCCTCACGGCCATTCCGCAGTCTATGGGGGAATAGGTTGAAAATCCGAGTCTTTGAAAGAAATGCATTATGATTATTGAACAAGTGATTTGTATTGCTTATAGATTTGTTATTACGAGTTTTTTGCATTGCCCATAAGCAGCTCATTACATTCAGTTTTCAAAAATCATGCTTTTTTATTATTTTTTTAAAAAAATCTAAAAAAGCTCCACTAGCAAAAGTCAGAGCTGCCTTGTTATCTGGGAAGGGCACCGCTGCTCTCATTTCTACCCCAGCTGTCTGCCTTACTTTTGAGGAGCCCTTGCTCTTGCCATGCATATTTTTTTTCCAGAACTTTTATTCTTTTACAGAAAATTAACTCTTCCTGATCTGTAAAGGCAGCTAAGAGTGAATTCAGTGCAGAAACTTTTGATGGTGGTGTTTTGGTTTGTATTTAACCAATTGGCAACTGACTGTAGCCTTGACTGGGACAGAAACACTATTCCTTTCCTGTGGAAGTCACTCAAATATGTTTAAATTATTAGGTTAAAAAACACCACCCTTCACCCCCCGGATTTTATGCAAAAATTGCTTAGATAGAATGAGTGTGTTAAACTATAACTCCAGTTAATGTATTGAACTATACCTATAGTAAACAAATAATGAGGGTGTTTGGGCATTTGTTAATGTGTAATTGTGCTAATATTCATAAAAACATTGGCATGGCCAAACCTCTATGAGAAGTTACATGAAAAAGACCTTAAAAAAGGGAATTTATGTCTTTCAAAATTCAGTGCTTACATATCCAAGAAAGCTAAGGACATAGAATGAAATTGCTCAGTAATTTTCATGTGAAACCTTGTTAACAAGTTGTGTCAAGAAAAGACACAGAGATTAATAGGGGGTGTCTTCATTAATATTTTGCTGTTTGAGCAAATAATTTTTCCAAATGAGATTTTTGCAGTTCATTCTTCAAGACTGTGAGATGGTGATTACCATAGCCTGTTGGGAAAACTAAGGAAAAAAAATTGCATTATAAGCCCATTGATTGAAAAGATTAATGTATTAAATATATATTAATACATTTAGTCTAATTATTTCTTATCAAAATGGATTATAGAGAGATTTTTTTTTTTCCCCCACAAATTGGATTTTGAAAGAAGGGAGAATTATAAAATTCTAAGGGTTATGAGAATCTTTATCTAAATATGTTATCTCATATTTTAGGATAGTCTTCAGGGCAAGACAGAGGCCTGTGGGCCATTCCATAGATGAACAGCAAGAAGCTGCAGGTCTCTTCTTTCCTAAGTCCAGGCTCATACCAGTCATGCTCCACACATCCAAATCTATACATGAGGTCATGTAATTAGTCTAATTACTCATTGACTTGCCAAAGGCATCCGTGACGTTGATCTGTTTAACTTCAGAGTTGTGGAAGACTACTGGAATATTACTGAATTTGGGCTCTTGACAGATAAGAAGACTAAGGTCTGATAGTGTTTGTTACTTGTCTTATACAAGATGGTTAATTTTAAATGAAGCAAAATAATGTTTTGATTCAAATATTCTTAAAGGAAATAGACCATCTGAAAACTCAAGAACTAAATACATTTCCCAATGTTTGGTCAAGCTAAAAACTGAATGTAGATCTGCCAAAGGAAAAGACTTTTTGTATTAAAGTACTGATAGTGGTTTAGAAAACAATTTTGGTTGTAAAGCAAAGTGACATTTATAGTATCAAACAGAAAGAAAAAATTAACACTGCCTATTGAGCTTAGATCATCTGGGGCTTGGATAGAGCAAGAATATAACAGTTGCCCTTTCAGATATCCCCAGTGTTCAAACTACGGTGGCATCTTAACGAGGAATACAAAGAACTCTTTACAGCCACAATTGTGGAGGAGAATCCGGGTTTCATGCTCTGTTCTGCAGTTTAGCTTGGTTGGTAGTAGTTCTACGTGCTCAGGGCAAATTTTGGTCATTAGGGATATTTAGGTGAAAGGATGGTTTAAGCCCAGCACTGACATTGATATGGATTCTTCCATCATCTGGCCTCTTCACACCTTTCCCTCTGCCATAAGCAACTCTACCATCTTGAACCTCCAGGTGGGAATCTACTGTACAACGAGAAGGTAGAACAGGAGGAATACAGTGAATGTATTGTAAGTCCATTTATTACATTATGTAAATATATGAATTTTTGTTCTTTTTCAGCTCCTACTGAGGTACTGGCATTAACCAACAGTTGCCCATAGGTTACCTACTGTGCATCTTCAGCAAAAGACTGACAGTCAAATCGGTTTTAAGAGTCCCGATTGGCCCGGTTACTAAAGTGTCAGAAAGAGTTCAAATAGGAAGTAATAGGTATAAATGAGCAAATTATGCATACAAAAATGGTAAATGTAGATCTGATTCATCTTTTTACCTGGGAAAATTAAGAACTTTACAAAGAAGAACTTTAAAAGCACAGAATTCCCAGTTTTGAAAGGCACTATGAAATTTCACTAAGCTCTTTCTAATGAACTCCTTTGATCATATATAATGATTAAATTGGAGTAATAAAGATTTCTCCATTTTTACGTACATTACCTGCCCTTTTTCATTTCCCCCTTTTATCCCTGAGCTACAAAACAGAAAGTAAAGACCTCCTGACCACTCTAAGACTTGATCTCTCAGCAGCAGCGTAGGTTACATCAGCTACATTAACAAATCAAACTTGAATGCATTGTCTTTGTCATAAAAAAAGACCACATGTATTCTCATGGATTTGGCCTGCTTTCATTTATAAAAGTGTAGTAGTTTAGTAAAATGGTGGGTCTTGTTCCTAAATGTGTTCATACTTGAAGTTTTCTTCCTCGACAAATATTCACCAAATACAGAAAATGTTCTTTCTTGTGTTTAGTAAGAGAAACCATCTGTCTAATTAGTGGTAAACAAACCTTGTGATAGAAGGTAGTGCGTACAAATCAGAACTGATCCAAATATTGACATTTGAAAGTTGCAGTTTGTCTCTTCCAACAAAAGATGGCAGTGCTCAGTTTTCCTCCAAACTCTAATGTCCATTCATTGAAATTAAATGCTTCTAAAATAGTTCCCTTGTCTTTGTCTACAATCTGCACACTGAGATCAGTATTCGTTATTACTGATTAGCTAACAAGTTGGCCTTAGATATTAAAAAAACTAGATATGTTTCCACAAGAAGTCCCAACTGGAAAAAACTAATGCAATTAATTCACAAAATACTCTTGCAAATTTAGCAGCATTGAAAACCTCTTGGAGTCCAATTTAGAGTTCATCACTATTTCATCGGACCAGTTTTTCAACAAATAGGAAATGGAAGTAAAATTATTTCCAAGATTCTCTCAGATCTGTCTTTTTCTATGCAATATACATTAACCATTTAGTTATTAATTAAAGTGCCTATTGATCAAAGTATGCGTTTTCCTTGAAAGTTTCTGCTTATATTATACCTGTACCCAAAAGCAGAAATTCTACATAAATTTGAACTTTTCCATTGCCTTATATCAGATTAGATAACTCTGTACCTTAGGGGTTTTTCTAGATTTAGCTATGAGTAATAATCCCATGGCTAGCAAATATTAAAAATTAGGAAGACAATAAGAAATTAATAGAAGTTATTTAGTGTGTGATACAATATACCGCCCCTCCCCCCCGAAAAACTACAAAATAAATTAAAACTTCTACCTGTTGCCAAGACTGAAACGTAAAAAGAAAACAGAAGCCAAGCCCATAATGGTAATAATCATAGTAATAATAATGTGTCAGAAACCAATTTAGATAACACTAAAGGCATAATGTAAAAATACACAAAACCATACTTTTTTTGTCATCATCTTATTCTAATAGGATGTAAAGTGAAGTGTCAAATACATAATGACAACTGAAATTTCCCACGGCATCCAGAGGGCTTTATGCTAAATGGAACCAAAGAGGTTCAGATGGTTTGGATCAAGAGTACGATTTACTTCATTTTGGGGGGATTTGTTTCCTGTCATTTTTTTGTGAATCAGCAGTGGGGAAATTTCTCTATCTCAGAAACCATATTTCAGGTATTTTTTCAGCCTTCTTTCTGGGTTTGTTTCCTAACAGTACTGTCCCTGCGCTTTTTCAATCCTTTCCATAACTCCCTCCACAAATAAAGATTTTATATGAAAAGAAAAACTGCTAAGCAAACATTTCTACATTTTCTAAGAAGCTTCTTCAACATGAGCACAATGTTTTTTGGAAAGGAAGAGTATGATCTTGTTCTGACCATGACAAACCATTCAGAGCACGGTGAAACCCAAGAACACCCCCCACAGTTCTGATGGTGCCACTTTGAATATGAGCAGCAGCAGTAACAGGGAATCCTAACTCAAAACAAAACAAAAGCAACAACAACAAACCCAAACCAAACAACAACAAGGCATATTCAACCGAAAGCTGTAATTCAAACAAAAAAGATGGTGATTATAACAATTCAAACATTATTGAAACAATGCAATTTCAGAACAGCGCTACTGACCTTTTTTTTTTTTGGCAGAGTCGTCCCTGGTTCTTAGATGTAGCTCACTAGGTCAGTCCTACCAGCAAATAGGACAATGATACATTGATAAACACGCATCATTATCCTCACTAGGTAAAAAGAAAACGGTGTTTTTATAGGTCTGGGCACATTTGCACAGCAAGAAATCACCTTACCTCATTAAAAATACATTAGTGCTTTGTTTATGTGTTCCAAACGAGGGTTTTTAATGAGATTCATCTTAAATTACTGTGTTAAGAGAAGCAGCATATTAGATAGTATACACATATTTCAGTCATAAATCCAATGCAGTAAATTAAAAAAAAAAAAAAAGGCTAAAACCAAAGAGAAAAACCACATAATAATACAATAAAAATTAAGGTTTTAAAATCGCTATTGTGTGTCTTTTATTCCCCATTGTGCACGTAGACCTTGTTCTGTTATAATGTGCCAGTCTTGGAGTTGGGAGTTCCTCCAAATTTATACACTTAGTTAAATTTTCTATTTTTACCTTGATTTTCCCCCCCGCCCCTTGTCTGAGGCTCCACAGTGAATTACACAACTGCTTTACCCACCCTTGCTGTCTCAGAGCTGTTTGTCCTCACTGTGTTCTCCTTGTATCACGGGAGGGTCGTCTCCCTCTAAACTTTCCCATTGTGGCTGCATTCAGTAGATCTGGAATTGAAAAGCAGGTGAGTACGGAAGGGACACCGCAGAAACAGGAGTCTTCCCAAAGAGAACAACTTTCTTGGCCATGGAGAACTCTGCTGACTTCTGTCACAGCCCTGAGAGGCAGATCCTTCCCAGAGGTACCAAAAAGGGCTCAACCCAGGAAATGCCTCTAATTGCATTATATTTCAGGTGCTAAAAACCTTCATTTCACTGCCAAAGTTCTTTTGGAAGAAAAGCCAAAGTAATATAGAGTAATAAACCAGAGCATTGGAGAGAGAGATTGAATCTGATGCTTAAGACTAATGCAAAAGTTTAACAAAAAGTAAATCCAATTTAGACAGCAAATGGTAGTAAACAGAAATGCAAACTTCCCCATAATGACTTTAAAGTGCATGTGGTTCTTTACCGGAGGAATGTGATTTTCATGGTGTGCTACTGTCTCTTGATGCTGCATCAGCAAGGACAACGAACAGCAGGTCAATTTTCTGCCATCCATGGGTTGCAGGTGTCTTCTCAAAAGCTGACATTCTTTCACAATTGCTATCACAACAGACAATGATATGCAGAATTAAAAAACAGTCAAAATTTCCCATGGGTCATCTTTCTTAACATGCTAACTTAGATGTGCTGAAAATTAAGAACTACTGTTAAATTTTCATATTTAACAAACTACAGAGATCATTAATGTATTTCAGGTAAAGAATGTTCTGGTTTTAAACTTTTTGCAAAATACCATATATTAGATTTTGTTAAAATCTTTGAGAATAATTTAATTTCAGAATATCTAATTATCAAGGAAGTTACCTCACTGCATGGCTAAAAATGTGGTCCTTAAGATCTCACCAAAATCCATATGTTAAAAGGCCAAGCACAATATAATAGAGAGCAGATTTCAGAGTATAGTATCACTGTTGTACGGCCAAATTCCTTGAAATAAAACTATGATCTCTTATCTTAAAATTCAGAACCTACTGAATAATTAAGTATCTTGAATAAGTGGGATGTACAAACTCTGGTTTGGGCAGTTTGAAGACCACTGCTGCAAGTCGCAAGATTCATGACTCTGTTAATGAAAAATTACTTATTTGAAACATGAGCTCTGCCTTCTTTTAAGCTGACATCATATCAAACATGTGGGCAGAGAAGGTAAAATTATTCTTAACAAACACTGAGCAGTAGTGATCTTCCAATAAACCCCTTCTCTCTGAGAAAGAGCTGTCATAAATATTTCTTAGATCATCAGAGAAAACCTCATTTTAGCTCTTCTCCCATCTACTGCTGCTCCTTAAATTCAGGAGCAGTGTCTCTTTATACTTGGCTTGGCAAGCAGCTCCTCCTCTTCCTCACAGCATGTGTTTTGGCTTGAATACAACAGATTTTTGTTTCACCGGGAAAGTGTTGGTACCATCTTGCCACACCCCGATGCCTCCTGACCCAAACACTGGAATCCATTTCTATTTGTTTTACTCTTCACCATCTCCCTGGTAAATTCAGCCTTTACACACATGACCCAGGTACTTAGAGCAAAACTGGGTAAAAGTCTTACCTGTGTAGGGCGTAAGTGAGAATTTAGGTGCCCAGGTCTAAAACTATGGCTTGTTTGTTGACATCAGCTCCTGGAAGTGCATAAAACTCATCAGGCTCCAAGATCACAAGATGCTCCTTGTGTTGTGGCTCACAGCAAATCTGAAAGGAAATAAACTTTGACTCTACTATGTATTCCTAAGTTTTTAGCTACCTTTTGCATTAGAGAGTCACGGGAGAAAATATTAAATGAAGGATAAAAATCCAAGACTCCCAGTGTCAGAAGATTCTGACCACTAGCTAATTGTTAGTTAATGAGTAACTCCAGCCCTGTGCCTGGCAAAGGGAAGCTGTAGGCATCTAACTCTACCTGAACATGTAGATTTTGAACTCTGTTGTGAAAAAGTCAAGAATCTAGTAAGAGAATGTAAATAAAAAGGGGTTTAAGTTCAAGAAAAAAAAAATCAATTTTGTTTGTTAGAAAAATCAGACATTCTGACAATTTTCTCTAAGAAAATTTGACAAGTTTTTATTTCTGTTAGTAAAAAGAAATGTTAGAAAATTTCCAAAGCAAAACATGTTCCTTTTTCCTTCAAACTGCCTAATGAAACCAAAGTTTGCCTTGGGTTTCTAAAAAATAAAGTAAACACTGTTTAATTGCAAACATATTAGTATCGTATTAAAACTTTGCTTCACTATAAAGTTCCTGAGCACCCAAAGCTCTTCATAAATAGAGGAGAATAGACTATTCTTTCAAGTTTAGGTTAATTTACTGGAGCTAAATTTTCTTTGGTAACACAATTTTAAATGTTTCAGCATTTATTTCAAACAACAAATGTTTTAACATTCTTGGACACAAATCAGAAATGCACACTTGTATTAATAGTGTAATACTCTTTAAAAATTGTATGAAAAATAAATACAGTGTTTTCCCTTCTGTTTGTTTTATAAAAGGCAATAAAAGTAATACAGAAGTACAGTATTTAGATTACAGTATGTAAAAAAGAAAAAGTGTTAACTACTGGTGTTCACTTGCAACAGTGGTAATTAGGAGTCAATCTCCATTTCCCTTAAATGCAATTTCCATGTGGTATATTCATAAGTTTTTCCTTTTAAAATAAAGCAGCTTTAAGAGCTCATGAGTCCCAACAAATTACTTGATTCTGGTTGCTCTGAAGTCAAGGAGAACTATTACTTCAATTCTAACATTTCCTCAAGATTTGCATCAGTGTAGTTAAAAAGTAATAGTATTTCCTAACCTTATAATATCAAAATATTTCAGAGTCTGTCTTCCTTTCTTGAGCTTTATGTTATGACTTCTCTTATATCCTTAAATTTAGTGTCTTGAGTTCTATCATCTCAATATAAGACCTTGTAAGAAAGGAAAGATGAAACATTTACTTCATACTTCGGGGTTTCAAAAAGTTATTCCTGTAGTTTTGAAGCTATTTGACAGACTGTGACTTTAAAGCTCTATGAATGTAAAGGATCCATTAGAAAGTAAAACAGCTACGAAATGCTCAATTAGTTGTTTTCTCTGCTTTGACAGTATCATTTCCCCTAACATTCTGCCTATAAATCTTGTTCTTTCCTAGCAAGGAAAAAAAAAAAGAGTTTTTATAATTCCAGCATAGACTTAAAATGAATGACATGGTAAGTAGATTGTCTTCTACCCAACCTGTCTTTTAGGAGCCCAGTTATTTTAAGGAACTGGATGGTCCCTTGTATCTGAACAAATTGTATCTCTATTACAACCTGTTTTTAATGAAGTAATCACATATGTTTACTTTTATAGGTATTATTTTTAATAACTTCCTGCCAACAAGATATTCCGTAACTTGTGTGAAAATGGCCACAGTTTAACATTGCTAACCTGGTCCTCCCTTCTCCAGACCTAGTCAGTCCAGCTCCCTCTTTCAATCTCTTTACTTCTTTAGCATTGGTAGTTTGCTTGTCTGCTGACTTTATTATTTTATGTACTAAGTAGTAATGTATGATTTGTTGTTCTCTCATGGAAACAACATTTTTCTCACAGAGAAAGGGGCGGGGGAGCAGAAACAAAAATCTAATGCACCCAGAATAGAGACCTGACTAGAAAACCATAATGGACTCTTGTCACCTCAGATTTTCTGATACAGATATAAATCCTGGAGAAGTTGTGATGTTGTTAGCTGTGCAACTTCTTTCAGATCTTAACATGTATGGATGAAATAATGTTGAAGATCCCATCTTGATGATAATTTTTTTAAAATTCAGGTTCCTTGATTCTCTGACTGTATGACTTGAAACAATCTTTTTTTCCTTCTTCTTATACTTCCCCATCTTATAGAAAACATATTGTGTAGGTTTTTTTTACATTGCATTTTCATTTAACTGGCACCTGTTTGTAATTTCAGTGGTCAGGATTATAAATTACAAAAAAAACTGAAGCAGATGTGAATTTTGTTCTCATGGTGAGACGGCAAACCCGGCCCAGACGTGGCATAACAAAATTCCCAGCGTGTCAATGGCCATTCTTTTATAACTGGTCCATCTGCTGTTCATAGGGGATGTCTTGGTTTGGTTTTTTGTATGTTTGGTTGTTTGGTTTGGTTTTTTTACTTGTTTTTGTTTTGGCTTAAGCTTTTTTTAGGTTCGCTTTTAACCTCATTCAAAGGGTACATTTTTCAAGAAGCATAGACTAATTTGTTCCAATCCATGCTAAGATGTTTCCTTTTATAGGGATATGTAATGAATACAATTAAAAAATATAACTTAGTTTATGTCATATGACATAAAATGGGGGTTTAATGTTCTGTGGAGTATCTTTGTACAGTTCAGTTAAGAAAAATTAATTATTTGGTATCTTGTATTATTTTCTTTCTCTTTTGCCTTTTTTTCTGATGATAAAGAAGCAATTTTTTTTCTTTTTTTTCTGGGTTATTTTATATGTTCTTCCGCAATGTTAGTTTAGAAATACATTTTAAACAGAAGATAAGGATAAAAAAAATACAGTAAAGACAGATATAATTAATCATCTTAATTGCACTAATGTTAAACTACTCAGTTATGCAAGGATATGTTCAATCTGAATCAAAATATATATATGAAAGTCGTCGATTTCATATCTGGCATCTAACTTAGACATTTTAGTGAATTTTTATTACAATTAGTTTGTGGAGGAGAAAAAAGCTTAATTACCTGTATGGTATTCAGAGCTCAAAAAATGCCGCAACCAGTTCCTGAAGAGTTGACGAGAGTTGTCCAACTGAACATCCAATCAGTGCAATGGAAAGTTATCAATGTGCAGCATCTGCCATGGGAATATTCACCATCTTAAAGGAAGAAAAGCAAACTAGGTGTCATGTTGATTAGCATCAAATAAGTATTTCCAATTGTGGTGTTTCTTTAATCAAGTCAAAAAATGAATGGTTATATTTATCACTCTTAGTAAAATTCAAATGGTTTTCATAAAGTTTAATACGTCTGTTTCCTTATGATAGCTCTTTTAGCCAACAGTGTTAAAATTATACCAAAAATCCAGAAGCGGAAGGAAACTTGGGTGATTTTTTTTTTTCTGTGATAATGGAATGAAACAAAATAAGAGGTATAAAAAGTCCATGCATTTAAGAAAAAATAATTAAATTTCTTGTCCAATAACACATACCTTTCCTCTAGCACAATTAAAGTCACATTTGTTAAGAAAAGTCAGGCCTAATATTTTCAGTGAGGTTTCAATTTTATAATCATCTCATTTGGGATGTCATATAAATTCTCAGTGATTTAAAAGAATGGTCTAATGGTTAACTCTGATCTGGATCCAAGTTCAGTTTGTGTCTTTTCCATAGACTTCCCATGTCGGACAAACCCTTCTATCTAGTCCAGAATTCTCTGTCTAAAAATGACAAAAATTATATTTTGACATAGCTGGTTTTGTTGTGTTCTTTGAAGTGCCATACTGATCAGGGGCCCTGCTGTGAATGGTTTGCATTGGAATTATGATGGATGATTTCTCTCCTGGTGATCAGTCTATGATGGCAAGACACATTTTTATATATTATGGGATAAATAACATGAAATAATCGGTGTAGGGTTTCTTTGCCTCACTCACCAGCCCCAACTTCAAGAAAAATTACCCAGGAGATACCAGTTGGTAAATATGGAGTTACTTGGTTTCATAATTCTACATTCCAGTATTTTTTTTAGTTCTCTCCCTTCTTCTTTGCAATTATTCATCTGCACATACATCAAAATGATGAAAAGAGTCCTCACTATACAGATTTTTTTCCTGACTTCAAACTTTATGCTTGCTCGCATCTGCAATGCTGTAATGATCAACCAATATAATTAAGAATTCTTGATGGGTGAAACTCCTTTTCATGAACAAAATACAAATGTCAGTAATAGGAGTTTTGCCTATCTCAAGATGTTATATGATTCATCCTTGAACTTCTGATTTAAAGCAAAATAAGTAGCTTTTTGTAATTCATAAAAATTGATTTTCAAAGTATATTCTTATTTCAAAAGCTAACAGTCTAATACTCTTTCCTGGGGGGGTGGGTGGGCACATAACCCTAAGGATCAAAGACAAAATCACATAGAACTAGGTGAGAAGAGAAACCGGCTCACTCTCGTCTTTCTTCCCTCTTGTTCCATCAAAGTGATTAATGACATTTAGTGATCATTGACCGAACCACAGTGAGATACTCCTGAGTGTGCTGCCAGGATAAGGGTGGGAGTTGTAATTGAATGAAACACCCTAAGAAAAGCTGAAATAAATCTATATCCTCAATTTGATAGAAATACAGGGAAAAAAAAAAAAAACGGAGATTCAATATAATAATAGCTTACAAGAATACACATATTGTTGTTGAAAAGATAGGTCTAGAACTCGCAATATTAATTGCACCTTCAAAATAAACTTTATAAACAAATTTGCAGAAAAGAAGCTCCCTTGTCTCAATTAAGCAAAATTTCTTTGTATGATTGCAAACAACATGGCTACTCATAAGGAAAGAAGTGGAACAAAGAAATGCAGCTGAAGTAGAGAACTTCTGTTATTGTCTGCTATTATTCCCTGTGTTAAACTACTGTCCATGACAAATTTTACTTGAGGATATTCTATATAGCTTCAAAGATGCGTTTGATCTAAAGATGATCAGTAAAGTTAAAAATCTCTGAAAAATGGTGGTTGACGTGCTTATGTTAAGTCACTCTGGTTTTGATTTGCCATTATCCTTTTTTTTCTGATGTAATGCCCATCCTATCAGTTCTTGGAAAGACCTGGACTAGTCTCTGAGTTTGTGACCGGTCTATAAACCTCCACAAGAGAGGAGAAGACTCACAGGATATGGGTGAAGGTGATTTGCTCATGAAGCTCAGGGAAGAATCGAGGGAGTGACTGAGCAGAGCTGTTAAAAAGGAAACTGAACTTAGCTCAACACAAAGGGGACTGAAGGGTGGCCTTAGATCAACTGAATGGGTGAACTGGTTGTCTAAATATTTTTGCCCAAGTTAATCAAGAGTATGAGCGTCTTCCTGAGTCAGCCAGGCTAACATGGTGGGAGTGTATGTGTTGCTCAATCCAACTGTATAAAAGCTGAAAAAATAAAATTAACTTTGAAGAGACCAATAGGCTTGAGCTGGTTTCAAACCTTCTTGGCAGCTGGGGATGCCCCGTGTTTTGACAGTAAGCATATTATATAGACGAGTAATGAGAATCGCATTTGTATTGTGGTTCAGCTGTATAGTGCAATTCCTGTTTTCTGTGAAGTGTAATTTGCATGTGTATTGTGATTTCAGGACCTTGTGGTTGCTAAATCAAAATCCTATACAACATCCAGTATCTAATAAGTAAAGCTGGTTTAAACTTTAAAACCCTCTGTGTGAAACATCTAGAAGAACCTGGTCAGAGAGTATTGGAGTCTGATGGAGTTGAAATGGTTATTCACCTCTTTGGTAGTAAGACTCAGTATCTGTTACTTGAAAATGAGCCTTTTGCTTCAACTTGATTAATGCCACAGAGAACTCTCCTGTTCTCCTTTTTGGTTAGGTGCTACCATGCTGATCTCTGTTTAGCTGGAATTAGCCTTCAAGTCGTATGCAGAAGACAGGTAGAACATTCTAAGTGCCACATGAATCACAGTCTTTCATTCGACCGCAACATTTTTAGGCATACTATTAAAAAATGTCAGATTTAGAAACCTTTCATTTGACATTTATCTGAAAAACCATAATGTAACTGTATATAAATGTCAAATGAGAATAAAGCTGTATTCTTATCTGTATAAATATCAAATGAATGGTTGTTTCCTCTGATATTTAGGGTTCTGAAAGGGTATAGGTCAAGTGAGGTGCCTCCCCGGACAAAGGTTAACGTAAGTGATGAGCTGGCATATTACAGAATTCTAAAGCAATAGCTCACATCACTACCCTGGGGTTTGCTGACCCTGAGCAGTTCAAGTTAGTGACTTAGGAACAGGATCCTCCTAAGGCAGCTCTGTCGTTAGCCAACACAACACCTAGTTCCTGTCTCCTTCCCCTAATGCCTCTTTTACATGACATGATTTGGAGAGAGAGGTGAACTCAGGTATTCCACTTTCCAGGTGAACACTCAAATCACTAAATTATTAGTTATTTTACAGGGTGTCTCATTTTCACACTTGCTGAAATAGAACTGTAAAACAGTTAAAAATGAAGTATATTCAAATGGCGACAGTAGAGATATAAATGAAAGCATCCAGATTCTGTATGTCCTTCATACTGAGATCCATAACATTTGTACTTTGTGAAATCCATCTGCTTTTCATCAGGTATCAGCAGAACAGAATTACTACCCAAGTAAATTTTTGAGTAGCCACCCCATATGTAAGAACATTGACTGCATTATGAGTCCTCTAAAATTATTACATTAATGACCGTAGGGATCTAAAAAAATTTTGAAAATTTGTCCTTCAATATCTAAATAGGTCCAAAAGTCAGTTTGTACATGAATAACATGAAAGAGCACTAGGTCACTCAGCTTGGGAACCAAAAGGTTACCATGCAGTTCAATAAACCAAGCAAACAAATTCTTCCTCTAAAACGTGAAGGAACGTTTAATTTTGTTATCTGTTTATAAGCATCCATAACATAAATACTTCCTATCCAAAGCCATAACTAAAATGCTAAGTAGAAAACAAATCAAATCCATAATTGCCTAAAAATGCATATAGTATTCTCATGTAAGATCCTAAATATGTTGGTGGAATGCACACACTATTATATATGTGGAAATGTTGAGATTCACAATTCCAAGTGCTGATACGCTTATACACTCTAAGTGCAGACTGTAAAATCTAAACATAATAAGAAATGCTATTTTACACCACCTGTTTCAAGTACATTAGCATACTGTAATAACATAATTATGGTCTTAAAAGAAAGTAGAATTCAGGAAAATGGCTGCTATATCATCACATTTCCACTGGGGGAAAAAACAATCCATCCTGACCGACCTGGCAGGTAAATCACGGCATGTCTCATCCTCCCAAGCTCCGCAAAAAAAAAGGAAAAAAATGAAAAAAATCCCAATATGGAGAACAAAAAGCACACAAAACAAAACAAAAACCACCTTGAAATTCCAGAGTAACATCTGTTGTGTGCCCTATGTAGCAATCATTTCACCTTCCCATTGCAATATCCTAGAAGAATGCTTAAAATGTGAAGAATCCTCCATAGGCAGTTTCTTAGGAGATGTAGAGCTGGGAACAACCACCTCAAGCCTGTCCTTTCTGTCCTATTCTCTTTGCCATTCACTCATTAGAAGGAAGATTCCTTTTATATTGCTAGGACTTAATTGTCTGGAAAACTGTGATGCCCTCTTTGGAGTCTAAAATGTACGTCAAGGTCTCTTGTCTTGAGCATCCTGCACCACAGCAGGGCTGTCCCTGCACCTTGCAGGCACTGAGCTACATCTTTGCTCAAGGTGGTGCTGGGAGGTTGGCCCCTGAGGATCCCTACTTAGGCAACTACCTGATAACTACACAAGGGATTCTACTAGGCAACCAGGAATCTAAAATTCAATTTTGTAATGCTGCCTACAGATACCCAAATCCACTTGTATTTTCTCCTCTTGGTGCTTTACATAAAATAATTGTTTTCTTTCTTAATTTCACTGACATTCTACTGCTGCACAAGCAAGGGAGTTTAGATTGGATTCATATAGTCAGTGAATATCTGATGTTATTCTTTTTGAGTAAGGATGGCATAGAAAGGCCCAGATATGGGCTCGAGTCTCTTGTTCCCCATAGGACATATAGTCAATTCAACTTCTTTCTCTGTTCAACTCTGCAAACATCGGAAGATGTGTGAAATGAACAAAGTATGTGTATATAAGCATGATGGGTAAAGAGTGTTGATGTTGAACCTGAAATGAAACTAAGGAAAGCATATGATGTGTGAAACATATGGCAATGCATATGTATGAAGTTTGGATCAGGATATGCATCACAAAATAGTAATAGGTTTTTATTCTGGGAGGAGAGAGTGATAAAGCAAAGGGGAATAAGAACCTCACACTAAAAACAAGAGAAGTTGGAATCTCCTTCCTCTTTGCTATTTGGCATTTCCTCCCGAGAGAAGCGGAGGAAGTATTTAAATATTTTATAACCTTCATTATTGGAATATACATCTCTTTATTACATTTTTGGAAGCATGTGTTCTATTTGAAATCAGTTTAGATGTATAAATATTTTTAGGAGATGATTATTCTCTGTATGTAGGTGGAGAAGAACATCGAATTAGTGAGATCTTGCTTTCATGAGTAACAGAGCAGCTGGCATTATCCCTCCTTTCCTCCGCCTCCCTGGCCAAGGGAAAACACCTCTTCTCCTCAACTTCAATTCCCAAAATAAAATAAGAAATAGTTTTGGCTTCCCTCTCTCCATCTGCTTCTCCAGGTAATAATGAAATTACATCTGCCGTGTTTGCAATCCTTTTACCGGGTCATTGTGAAAGTGTATGGAAAGTGAAAAGGAATGGCATGGAGCTATCACAGAGCTGTAGAAAACAGGTAGAAAAGATCTTCCAGTCTACTTCCCCACCTAATCGTCTGATTTGTTCTCAAAGGCATTTAGTCCTTGGGACTCAAAACTGTTACATAATCTTCTGTACCCTTTACATATAAACAGCCAAGTTCAGATGCTTAAGAGGAGGACCAGCTCCTCTTTATCCAACATGTGAAGCACAGATCTCACCATAATGAAGAATAAGTACAACTGCCAGTCTGTGGCAATTCAGTGCCCTATGGTCTTCACCTTCTGTGTTCAGATGGTGGTGGAAATGCAAACACCCACCGGTAGTGCTGAAAAAAGAATCTGCTCCCCAGTTCTGGTAAGATATAAACTTCTTTGAAAGGGTTGAAGTCCAAGAAAGCTACTCAAGATCACTATTTGGAAAAAGCTTCAAAGACTTTTTCTCTCCTCTATACAGAGATATGCTAACAGAGCAACAAACAGCAGCAGATGCTATGACTCTAGTTTATCTGACTGAAGCCTTGAAATCTTTAAATCTCTTTTTTCTACTATTTCATGGATTTATTTCTTGGTATTCAACAGAGTTCGAACTTCATTCACCTCTCCTGACTGCATATTTTGTTTGCTTATATTAAAAGAACTGGGTTTGATGGAACATCACTGAACTCTTGCACCTGAAATCTGGTCCAACGTCTTCTCTAAGAAACCACTGCAGAAAAACAACAACTTCATCTTTTCAGAAAACTATGAACTCTTTCTCTCATTGATACTCATGGGTAAAAGAAAAGGACAATTGTTTAAATCTCATCAGAATAAAAGGCAATTGTCATGATTTGGAAAAGGTTTAAAACTGGATAAAAGTGGAACTTGAATACAATCAACCAATAAAAGGAATATCATCATTCCATTTTATTTGGCAAACTAATTGTACTAGAAGACTCTGACCACTAGAGTGAAGTATCCACGTTAAAACTGATCATGGATGACACTGCAGTGGATTTTCTAATTGCTCATGTTATGACATAATTAAAAACATTCAGATTTTCTTCTGAAGGCGAACTCAAGATAATTCAAACAAGTAGAGAGAAGAATGAAATCCTCAAGATAGCAGAGTTCATTCTAAACCACCTAAACAGATTTATCTGTAATTTGACAGACTGGAAAATATTTTGCTGTTTCTTACTCATTTGCCATCAAAGATTTAGCATTAACTGTAAACATAAATGAAATTTAAAACCTGATTTAACCATTACAAAAATGTGTAAAATGAAGTTTTTGCTTTACACATCTAGGGTTTTTTTTTATAAAAAGATATTGACTAGCTTCATTCAGAAGGATGAATCTCAATTTTGAACAGCCTGTATGCTTTGGAGTTTTTATGCAGTTTTTGCTTTGGCCCCTTATGAAGATTTGGGCAATATACAAAATTTTATTCTAAAATAATGTTTGGAATTTTGAATGATGCCATATTCACTGCTCTTTGAATTACCTGCTTGGATAGCAGCCATGGCAATCTGCAGATAGTTAACTGCTTTACTAAGTAGTTTGAAAAGTCTCTAACGCATGTGTGTGTCTATTCTCAGTTAACAAACAATAAAACTGAGGGACACAGATTAAATAATCATTTCAGATTTGCTTTACTCTTCTTAGTAACTTACTGGGCAAATATGTAGCCTTCACCTTTTATGCCTTTCCAGCTCTTCTGCGGTAACTAATCGGGCTGTTCCTGTTGTCTTCTCTTTCCATTGTGTCTTCTCCCAGCTGAAAAACAACAAAACCTAAATCTCAGCTACAATACATAACTAACAAAACTATGTTAATTGTCCTTTTTTTTTTTCATTTGTTGGCATGATGCATCAGCTTGCCAAGCTTATTTTTTACATTTGAAATCTTAAGACATCTGGAGGTAAGGAACATGTCTTTTTCTATAATTGTACCACTCCCAGCACAACAGGAATTAGACATTGATTAAGCCCTAATGTCATATAACTATTTTATTATTGTCACCCATACTAAACAAATACATTTGCTTGAAACAAAGCATGTTCAATGAGCAACATTTAATGAATCCCTGCCTTTTAATTCACTAGTAACAGGCATGTTAAAGCAAAATGACACTTGTGTAAATCTGGAACGATCCTATTATTTTTAGTGGAATTATTCCAGACTAATATAGACATTAACTGAGAATAAAAAAAGCCCAAAATCCACAGGGAAAACAACAGAATAAGTGAGTTTTAAATATACACATTTATTTTGCCCAGGTTGTGAAACAGACTCAAGGCAATTCTCTAGAATGTGAATCCCACTGATAATCCTGTTCCACAATTTAATTCAATGTTAGAGTAGTTATTTACTGCCTTTTTGCAGATGCACATTTTAATTAAGTTGATTTTGATGAATATATTATTTATAAACCCACAGTACTAAAAGGTCACGAACTGCAGTGTCTCAATTTATTGAGACTTTCATTCTGAACTATTTATCAGATTTGGCTACAAGAAAGAGCTGGCTGCTTGTGGGAGAAGTGTCACTTTCTGGTCATTTGAATTGAATTATGAAAGACATACACGCAGAACATTCCAAAATAGCATCTCTGTCGCTATGACTGCATGTCACTTTTGTCTCCATATCATTGGTTTTAGAAACATTACACAAAATGAATTGCATCAACCTTTTGTTTCTTTTTCTTTCCTTTTTTAAAGTGGCCTTAGCATTTCCTGACCGAGTTGAGATGGAGCAATAAGTACAGATTTTCCTCAGTGTCCCACAGACACATAAGTCATTTGGTTCATATGTGGGTGGTCTTTGACTTATTCAGCTCGCTCTTATAGACTCCCTAACACATCCAGCCCAATTAGATAGATGCACAGGATGGTCTTTACAAAATACCATTCAGCCGTGTATCCTGCAACAAGAAACTACAAGTCATCTTCAGGGCACTGATTTATTTCTCATTGCCCTACCAATTTAATGACCTTATGATTTACACTGATTATGGAAATCTCTCCTTGGCAAGCAAAGTAATTATCCATCAATCTTAAATTCTTTAAGGGAAGCAAATGTTTATTTTCTGTCTGCATAATAAGTTTTATGTCATTTTTAATGTCATGACTCCCACATGCACTGAAGATATATGTAGTGACTTCTAATGTCTCACAGAATGTCAATTGGAAATGCAATTTGACAACAGGCTTAGCTTCTATTGTCTGAATATCTGGCATTATATAATGAAGATGGTTAAGTCCTCTGCTTGGAAATGCGTATGTTATCCTAAGACAAAACAATGAACAAATTCTGTGGTCCAGTCGTGAGGCCCTACAGAAAATTCTCAGTGAGAAAAATAGCAGCTTTTAAGTACATTTAAAGATCAACTCTACAAATAGAGGTTGAGAACCAAATGGATGGATCATACCTCAGCACAAAGGGGTGAAGCTCATGACCTCTCACAGCCCACTCTGCTCCTGTTTTTCTATAATTTGATTTAGAGTAAGGATTCCAGCATTGTGAGTTTATTTTGAAATGAAATAGGTTTTATTTGAGTGTAAATCAGAAAAAATCTAGGTTCCACTGCGTTATTTGCCAAACTAAAATGTTCTATGTCCTCTTCTGAAAGGTTATATTATTCTGGATATTTTAAATGTTGTTGGTTTTTACTGTAGAACTCACAAATGGAAAGGTTTTTAAAACCTGAAGACCAAAGAGAGGTCAGCATCCAAGGAAATGGAGTTTTACAGATGTGCCAGTGAGTCCCCCAACTTGGCTCCTTCTCAGCCCTGCTCCTCAAAGGTTATTCACACATGGTGGATCAAGTCACTAATGATGACACCTTACTGTTTAGTTCCATCCTTTTAGTTATCTTCTCCCAGTCTCTGCAGATTGATTGGCAGGTATCCTCCATAAATAACCTTTGCATTTCAGGACCCAGAGTGTAGCAGCTATGTAAGATGATGAAGTCCCTTCCACTCTTTTTGGGTTTGATGGGAAGATTCACTATTTGCAAGAGTTTGTATGGATGGCAGTGATGGTTGAAGTCGGGTACAGAAATGAAGATAGTGAGGTTCCAATATACAGCATCAGTAATACAGATGACATACTAGAACTATTCCTTTCCATACATTCAAGTTACTGGAAATGATAGAAGAAAACCACTTCTCGGGAGCACTGTATGTCAAGAGATTTTAGATTTTACAGGAATCCTCTACACTTTCCCCATGGAAAATGCCCATATATTGGGCATGGATATGGTTTTCCTATGATTTGGTAGTTACTTTATTTCTGAGTCGTTAATTTTCTTCTATTACAGCTCAAAACCAAGACCTATCAGAGGTAAAAATTTTAGAGAACAAGATCCTGTGAAAATTTAACAAATAGGAAATGTCACCTTCTACAACTCAGGTGATATTGCCAACTCAGTGTAAGAAGGACTGATTTAACTTTTCACATCTGACTTCTCGTGTTGAAGTGAAGCAAGAAAATCTAGACAAGCCAACAAATACTCTTCCTCCTTGAAATCTCCAATTACATGTTTTTCTTAAAGTTAGTGTCACCAGAAATGACAGTGACATACACCTTTTAAATCCTGAAAAGGAAAATCTTAATGTTATCTTAATGCAACACTAACTGTCATTTGACTGGCCTGGTACAGAGATGACACACGTGTCTTTTCACAACTTTCATTACAGACAAAAACATATTTTTCTTCCCTAGAGGTAGTGGAATATGACCAATCAAAAATTTCAAATTTAAACCACTTTGTCCCATCTTTTAGGTAAAGGAGAAAACCAACGTTGAATGTTTTTTTCACATTCTCAGCACTACAAATTTCAAGTACCTCAGCAACTCCAGCACCAAGTGAAATGGACAGATTGGTGTCCACACTACTAAATGTAGCCTCTTTTGGGGTAGATTGCCCACATCCAGGGTAGCCAGCCTTTTGATCTCACTGCATTCTGGTCCCCATGTGGTCCTCTGTTGCCCTAACACATTATCATCCACTTTTAAAATTTAAAAGTGTCTATAATAACGCAACAGCTTCATTGCAGCCAACCAGAGATGTTGATTTTATATCAGAAAACTGAGGTAACAGAAAAGACTGAGGTAGAGGCATGAGGGTGCATTTGAGGGTGCTAAACATTCTGAGATCTATATTTTTTTAAAGACTGCGTAGGTAGAGGAAGCTAAATTTGATGCACTGATTTTATTCATCCTGCATTTTGGGAGAACTCCAGTTCCAGCTTTGGAATGTTAAAAAGTAAGCCAAGGAGCTGAGTGGATCACCAGGGATCCAGTGCCTGAGCCTGCTTCCTGGCCATTGGTAGCACTTTAGATACCCCTTGTGTAACGGGCTCTAAAACACAAATAACACATACCTCAGTTCAGCAATTTTCATTTCCTATTTGTATCTTCAGCGTACACTGTGAAACAATTCCTAGCTCTAGGAAAATTTGCAGGATTAAGAGCAAGACCTTTGAATCAGACTCAAAGAAAGTACAGAAATAGAAACTACAAGAAAACAAAACAGGAGGGACTGATCATATCTCTAATTGTGAATTGCCACACCCTACAGATTTATAACATTTTATAGACACAGCTAATCTTGTGTGAACCATACATATAATCTATAAATTTTACAAGATTACTCTAACAATTTTTCATTAATTATTAAATGCATTCTAAACCTGAATTCCATCTTTAATACCTACTGTATCTTTCTTGAAAGACAGGAATATAATGCAATTTACAACATCCTGAAATAGTTATTTTTGTATACATGTCTTCATTTGTTATCCTCCTTCAAAAAGTATTTCCCACACCATAGATAAATTCCACTGAACATTTTCGAGTTCCTGATTTCAGGTAAGTTTCTCTGAAAAACAAGCCCATAGCCATATTTGCAAGACTATCCAGTCTGCTTCTCTTTCCCTTTTACCTTCCTAACTAACTGTCTCATTTTAGGTATTTCTAGGAACCCTTCATTTGCTATCTAGAAGCATCTACTTGCAAACACAATTTTTCAAGACATTGAATTTTACTATAAAACAAGCCTTTGCCCTATAGAATTGTTTCCTTTATTTCTGTGATCACTCAGACCTCCTATACGGCACATAGACTTATGCAGGCCCCTCACCCTTTATCACAGCAGTACATGATACCCCAAGCATACGAGACCTAAAACCGGATTGTTTTGGTAGATGCACCAAAGAGCGAAAGGAAAACACAATGGAATTTAAAACATGCTTGTGATCTGCATGATGATTCACCACTTATTTTTATATTGGAAACAGAGTTGATCTGAAAGTTCCGTATGTCGCATAGATCACAGGTACGTGGTCTTTGCAAACATTCATGAGGACAGGAGAAAAGAAGAAAAAATACTAACATCTTAATTGACTGTTTCCCCCATCCTTCATCTCTGCATTTTGTAGCATACAATCTAGTAGAATATAGGAGACAAACTATGAGAACAGCTGTGTTATGTTTTTCCTTTGGATCCTCTTTTTGGTTTGAGGGGTGGGAGTTTTGTGTTTGTTTGTGGTTTTTTGTTTGTTTGGTTGGTTTGGGAGGGTTCATTTATTTGTTTGGGTTTTTTTGTTTCTTTGTGGTTTTGTTTTTTGTTGTTGTTTGCTTGTTTGGGTTAGTTAGTTAGTTTGTTTAATCCTAATAACACTCCTACTATTGACCGCTTCATACTGTTTTATCATGAAAAATACAAGAAGGTTTGGTTATGCTGGAAATGTCAGGGCCTTGGGGAAGAAAACATGGAAAACAGATGTTTGTTGTTTAAGGTTACAATGTAATTAAACCAATGGGACTAATATTACTTATATGCCATTACTTAAGGAGCAGCTGTTCCTCCCACCGCCGGCTTCATTGATTGGATCGTGGATATTTTCCACCCCCATAACACTGTCTCTTTGTCAGCATAACTTTCCTCTTTCTAGTAAATTAGAAGGCAATGTTAACATAAATTTAAAGGGACCATCCTCACACCTTTAGTAAACAGAGGTTGCTAAAGGCATTGTTATTCTTTACACTTGTTAGCAATACAGGGAATTTGGCTGCATTCCATTAGTTTTGTGACATTCAGCCCATCTTACAATTAGAACGATAACACAATTGTGCATAACAGGTTCATATTATTTTATAGGAACTCATATTAGTTCCTGGAAAAAAATGAAATGTAGACCTGGTAGAATCCAGGCTAAGTTACAGGTTAAAGACTGTAGAACATTTACAAGGAAGAAACAGGAAGTAATGCCATATCTTGAGAAGGACTGGAGAAAATGGAGCATTTGTATAAATGCCAGCAGAATCAGGGAACGCGCAGTGGCCTATTGATGTCTATGCTTCTAGGACACAGCTAGCTTGAGAAACATAAAGACCACCAACTCTGCCGAATTTATCATTTGCCAACTCGTTTCATAACTTTCATCATCATCAATATCTGATAAATGTATATCCCGCACTATAGGAGATTTATATTATCTTTATAATTTTTCTCTCCCTATGAGTTCCGTGGCTTGTTTACACAGGGAAATTAATGTGGAGTAAGCTACAGTAGAACAGTTAAGCAGGCTGTTTATTTAATGTATCACTCTTAGATTATATCATGATACAAAAAGATTAAGCAATGTCTTACTTTATCCAGGGAGTTAGCATATAAATTCTGTTCTTATTCTTGTGTGAATCAGTTTGCCTTTGCAGGGTAGTCCAAAGCCTATCCTATGATTAAGAATAAAACATAGGTGGTGTCCTCATCTGTTCAGCACCTAATGATTTTTAGTTGACATGAAGTTCTTCATCTGTGTTAACTCCCAGTGTAGACACTGTTTAACTTCTATACAGGCCGCTGGAGAGGTTTATTACTTATCTGATAAACAAATATTTTTATTAACTTAAAACTCCAGTAATATAATGAGTACTGCTTGAGTTTCAAAATGGCTTGGATAAAAGCTGCAAATCTTTGTGTCCTTTACTGTTTTGCAACCATTACTGTGCCCCTTCTTAGGCACGCATCATTTTCTGTTTCTCTGCATATGGAATATTTTATGTTTGCACTTATTTTTACTGTTAAGATCTGAACATCCCCCATTTCTGCTCTTCTTGTACCTCAGTGCCATTATTGATTCATATTTGAAGGTGCCTTTGCAAATAGTAGCTAAAAATTGTCTTCCTATGGATTTGTCTGTAGTTAAAATATAATCTTGAATTAGCAAGTTAATCAACTCAGCTAAATACCTGACTAGTCCAACCATGGGATTTCAAATCTCAGGTTAAAATTGAACTGAGTGCATGTAAGGATTTTCTACAAATAGTAAAATGCCTGAAAACCAACAGTTTAAATTGTTTGCATATTTAATAGTATGAAAACTACTAATCAAAACAGTTTGATATTTAATTTTAGTATCTATATGGTCACTTTCCAGCAGTGAAGTAAAATAATTTACTGTTACTACAACAATACTTGACGCTGTTAAACACATTATAAACCAAATGAAAACTTTCTCATGGTGACAGATTTTTGTAAATGCCTAATGAGAGCTTTATGCATTTACATTTGTATAATACTTTTTAAGGAGGTTCCAAAGAATCTAAATTTTCCCTGAGAGTCAGAGCCTGGAGAAGTGAAAGTCAGATTATGATCTTTTACAAATAGCCTTGGCCCATATTTAACACCAAATGCTTTGAAATACACAATTCAAACTGTGTGCACGTTTGTGTGCGAATACTAGAAGACAATTTATAAGCTTCTTAAACATCATGACACCAGTCACACGGTGCTATTACCTGGCATGGCATTACCAGGCAAAATATTTGAAGCACCTGATTACCAGTTCTGAAATATATTGAGGCACAGTCTTGGCTTTGGCCTTTAATATCTGATCCCTGATTCTCAGACAATTAAACTTAAGTTATGTGAAATTCAGCTTTTGTGAAGGAAATTTCACTTTGGATTTTTGCTTCAGAAAATGGATTCTAAACACTTGATAACATTTTTGCAAAAATGCATAGCTAATGAGATGTGGTGTGTACTGTAATATTCTTTTTGAACTTTTCTATGGAGTTTTAAAGCAGATAACTTATCTACTAGCTTGCTACCCGTCAGCCTACAGAGATGTGTCAATTTTCTTGGTCATACAAGTGGCCTATAGAACATGAATTTCACTTTCCAAGGCTAATTAAATGTTCTTCTTGTTAACATTGACCACCATTTAAAGTGTCTGAAAGGGCTTCATTTTTCATCTCTTTGATGAATTTGAAGTGTACAAGTGAAAATGTTTTAACAGAGATGTCACTCTTTCTGTAAAGGAAAGAGATGCCATGGTTATTAAAGCAGAGTTATGATATCTGGACTGGAAATTCAGAAGAGGTTTATAATCATCAGGGTTTCTGGAACAGTTTTCAGTTAAAGCCCTGGGGCCAGACGGTGTCTGATGATGTTGGTCCCTGAGCAGGGTATATAACAGACCATACAGTGTAGCTGCCACCTGCACTAGGCGATTGGACACAGTGATCTCACAGAAATTCCTTCATTTGCTGCTATGGAGACAAACTTGAAACTAAGACTGCTTAGTCGCTTAGAAAGAGAACTAAGGACAGTTCAGAAGTATTTAATGAATTCAAGTATAAAGTCTGCTTATAGTTCTTACAGGCTTGACTTCCATATTTTGAAGCATCTATAGAAAAATGTATAAAAAGCATATTAAAAATCAGAAGGTGCAATACAAGGTACAGCCAAAATTTTCCTGATTACAGTTTATAGAAGGGAAAGCTCTGTTTCTTGGTATAAGGAGCATATTAATAGAATCAGAGTCATTTTGGTTGGAAAAGACCTTTAAGGTCATTGAGTCTAACCACAAAGCCAACACCACAAAGTCCACCTATAAACCATGTCCCTAAGTGCCACATCTACATGTCTTTTAAACTGCTCCAGGGATGGTGACTCAGCCACTTCCCCGGGCAGCCTGTTCCAGTGCTTCACAGCTCTTTCTGGGAATAATTTTTTCCTAACATCCAAGCTAAACCTCCCCTGGCGCAACCTGAGGTCATTTCCTCTCATCTTATCACTTGCTACTTGAGAAAAGAGACCAACATGCACCTCACTACAACCTCCTCTCAGTTAGTTGTAGGGAGCAATAATGTCTCCCCTCAGCCTCTTTATCTCCAGGCTAAACAACCCCAATTCCCTCAGCTGCTCCTCATCAGATTTGTGCTCCAGACCGCTCACCAGCTTCATTGCTCGTTTGACTTGACCTCTTTTAGGCTTTTATATTGCCATCTATCGTCACAGGATTGGAATGGTTGGATAAGAGAGGACTTCCCAAGGAATGAATGAAGCGCAGGCCAGGTACCGTGTGCTCCAGCAGTCCTCCACAGGAAGGTGGGGCCAAAACAATGGTCTTGAACTTTTTGGAAAGTATTTTAAGTAGTGTTATATGTACAAAGATCAGAGGAGGAAGCAAGGGGGCCAGTTTGTCTTTACTTTCTACCCTGCATCAGTGCTGAGAAAGTTGGGGAGCATCAGTTACTTCAAAGTTGTGTTTGAGTTACATACTCAAAGTATGAGATACTTTACACAGGGGAAACTGCTACACCATAAAATGTTACTCTCCGTGCTGAAAATGGGGTAGTGGAGTTGCAAGTGAGGTCAGAACCTGTTACTCAGAATACAAATTTTCAGAAGAAACTGCAGATAGTTCATATGTGAATGTTTTGAATTTGCAAGTACAGAGTGTTCTTCCAACTCATTAGCTCATACTTTATGCTCTGCCAAATTGCCAATTATAATGCCCCAAAAAACATAATCTTGAGCAAATTGTAGAGAACAGTGACATTCATAACAATAGATTAATGTCAAGTATTTTAGTATCAGCTGCATGATATACACGGTTTAGGTTGAAGGAGGTGATGAATCAGAAGATTTGGGATTATCCATTGTGATACTACTTTTTAAAATTTATTTTTTCATTTGCATTGATTTTAATACCATAGACCAGAGTATTTTCATAGAGGTTTCACACTATGTGAAATGCACTCTGGAGTTCCATTCAGGGAATTTCAATTTTTGTTATCAGCTTGAGGCACTAACACATAATTTGCAAAGATGCTGAGGGTCCTTGACTTCCCATGGTTTCAATGAAAGACTCAGGTTTCTGCATTTCTTTTGTACCTTTTTCAGATCAACAAGAAGCTGAGTAGGTACCCTCATACCTCATCGAATTAAACATGAAGATACATCACATCATTTGAAACTGGACTCTAAAAAAAAAAACCCAAAACACACAGCTACAGAATTCTAGGGCTAACTCATGCTCTCATCATACTGCAAAATACTCAGTGATCTCAGTATTCATCAACCTACTGAATCCTGAATTTTGATTTTGCTAAAAAGAAATAATATGCAATGACAGCTTTCCAACCTAACAGAAATATATGTATTTCTGGTTCAGATGAAACAGTCCTCTGTAATATAGAACACAATAGCGCTTGACTACCACAATTGACAAGAACTTGCTCTACGGGTACTTTGTAGGCATTTGTATCAATCTGTTCATGTTCATGCATGTATAGCGGCTTCCAGTCTCATCAAAACACAATCAAACCACCTCAGCTGCACAATTCCACTCAAGTTGACAAAGCTATATGTATTTATACTTGCTACAGATCTGTCCTAAGGATTTTTGCTAGTAAGGCCTGCTGTAATGCCCACTAAAGTCAGAGAGGTGACCAGAAGAAAATACTCAGAATACATAATGACACAAAATACAAACTATATAGAGGGAGGAAAAGGTTGTTTTTCTTTCCAGGCATCAGAAAAAACACTAGATGAGAGATACTCCCAGTTGTACAAAAGGTTTGGAGAAGTTTCTCTTTTACCCACGCCACTGAATCACCCTTATGTCAGGCTCCATCTGTAGAACCCTTACTCATGTAAATAGTATAGGGCTTCATGTTTTTGTCAGTTATTTTTAAACCTTTGCATTTCTCTTGAAATTAGAAGAGGAAAAGGTAATCTCAGGAGCCTGATTTTGCCCTGTTTCTAGCAAAGTTTGGTTTTTATTTGTGGAAAGGGGCAGAAATATTAATAGGAGGAAAACAGGTTTTTAAAGGAAAGAAAACATAAGGTTATAATGAGTTGACATGAATTTCATGCTTACATTTACCAGTAAAATTAAATGTGTACTATTGAACATTTGCTGTGAAATCAGTATAAAGAAGAAATTAAAGTTGTTTCCCTTAAGAACATTGGCTATCCGAGAGATTTGTCAAATTTACAATAATTTAATTGCCATAAATCAGACCCTATTTGAAAAATCTTTTACTGTAAATTATCTCTACGTTAATAAGCCTATTGGAATGATATTCTCATATCTGAAGCAAAACATCTGACTGCTCGTTTGTGCAGGGAGATACAAACCACAGTTGGCAGTTACTGATGTAATATAATCAAGTAGGAAAGAAACAGTTATTGAAATACAGAAAATTCTACAGTATGTGAAATATTTATATCGCACTTGTATCACATTCATGCTATTAAAAAGTCTGAGCAGTCACTGCATACATCCAGACTGTGGCATGTGAAATGACAAAAGTAAGTGAAAGCCAGTGCCAAAAACTTTTAACATAGGGGTTGGGATGGGTAGGGAATATTTTGAGATCCTTCAGTCAGTTCAAAGGACAGACAGATAGTACTGTGGGTTACTACATAAGCTCCTCAAGACTCGCAGTATGGTATCAATACAATCACCACAGTCCATACAATTCGCAAACCTTACCAAGTAGTAGAATGGTTTTGCAGAACAAAGGATTCAAATCGGAGTAAAACTTTTGGTTAATGTACCATTATATAAATGTTTCCCAATTAAGTTTTAAAATTTTCAGTGACAACAAATGAACTTATTAAAAACACTGAACGATCTTTCTTATGACCTGTAAGTTGGTGATGAGACATCAGCCATTTATGCCTTGCACCAGTCCTGTGAGATACTATTATATCTCTACACAAGGAGAGACCATAATATAGTCTTAAGTGTAAGCCATTTCTGCAAGGTCCCTGTGAGAGCTAAGAATAATAAAGTGGCGTAAGAATTTATTTATCTTGGTGACTGGCTATTTAAAGAAAAATCTATTTTATATATGGTAAAACAAATGAGGTTCTTTGCTTTGCATGTGGGTTTAGGTTTCCACTTCATTTAAATTCTGATCAATTTTAAAATTCCTGTTTATTTTAAATCTAACAAAAGAGCCTCCTATTCATCTCCTCACAGTCTCTATAGTCCATAATTGAGGAATGAATACCTAAACCATAAATTTATTGCATGATAATTATGTAATTAAGTTCATTATATAGAAAAATATGACGGAAGGTTACTGGAAAACCAAATAATTACAAAAAACCACAATAAAACAAAGAAACAAGCAAAACCAGCCAAACAACCAAGCAACCAACCACAACAACAACAAAAACAACACCACCAAAAAATGAAATGAAATTACAAATAACTAGAGAAAAATAGCTGAAATTAAATAATAGAAAGTAATATGAGAGATAAACCTGCTAAACTTCTGAAAGCTACAGGTAGAAGCTGAAGAAATAACTTGTTATTTTAAGCATCAGAGAAAAGGTGCCGGAGTTACTGAGGGTGTGAAGAGACTTCACTGATGCGAAAATAAATTTCGGGGGAACATTTCTGAAAGTATTAAAGCAAGTTATTTTGTGACTATGTAAAAAAATACTGCTTGTCTTGATTTTGCAGTGTAAAGAGAGCAGTTGCCTCAAGGATATACAACTGGTAATCCCACACATTGCAAAATGAATCATGAAAAATGTAAACTTTTTTGGGGGGAGAAAGGGAATTTGTACAGAAAAAGTCGCTGATTCTAGTAGGTCCCTTCTCCCTCACACTGAGCAGCAGACAGGAAAGTGGAAATGTATTAACAGTTCTGTGACAGCTGTCAGATACTGAGCTCTACCAGCCCAGGCAAACACTGTTACTTTATACTATACTATGTGGATCATTTCTAAAGAACTATTCAAAAAGCAGCATGTCCACAAGAAAAATATATGGCGTCTCATAAGCCCCCATTCCCCAGTGGAATGCAATGGAAATTGTGACCCAGGCCATTGACAACAGAGAAACAGACTTTTCCAGATAAGCACTCTCAAAAGCTAAAGAAATTGGAAAGGCAGAAGAAGCAAACCTGAGCAGGTGTTTCACTTCTGCATGCAACAGAAATAACAGAAATAAAATTATTCAGTATATGTCTAAAAATGCGTAGTGCTGAAAAAGAGGACCGATGACTACAAAACATGTTTTTTCCTGACTTTTGCAACATAGTTTTTAAATCTTAAGCGCAAGAAGAAACACAACTTTATTAATAATATAATATTAATCATAAACTATCTGACAAAATACACTCCTGCATTTCATATATCACCCTTCACCAATGTTTCCTGCCCTTGTGACAAAATGTATTGTCACCTGAGTTGTGGCAATCCAAAGCACTTATGGAAAGAAGCTGTAGATTCATTAAATTAAGTTTTTCTGGTTAAATAACGAACCAGAAAACCCTGGAGGTAACTCCATGTGCAGGACTGTTGGCAGAACCCAAACTGCGGCACAGGGTCAGAAACAAGTGCCTAGGAACAGAACCATCTAAAATTGGCTGGCTGGCTTCAAAGAATAAAGGGTCGTATCTGAGGCTGCAGGTAGGAATCCTGTGTTAAACAGGGATGTTGAAAAAGCACTATGATGCTCATCCTCTAATACAATCTGTGAGTGGGCCTTAAATGCCCACGTAACTCAGTCAACTGAAATAAGAATCTCTGGGATGTCATAGAAACCCTGGGGTTGGGGGGGAAGAAAGAAAATATTTTATAATGTCACCAGTAAACATCCAGTATGGCTCTTAAAATTCTTTTCTTATGCATAGAAGCGAACTAACGGAAGAAAGAATGACCTTCGATTCTTAGAATTTATTTCCCTTGGACGTCACTCAGAGCAGAAAACAGATTTTTTTTTTTTCTCCTCTTGCCTTTTATTTGTGTGAAAGGATATCTGCAAAGTTATATTTATAGCAAAAATAATACACTATTGAAAGAAAAATCCTCTAGATGTATATGTATGGAAGATAAAGCAATGTGTGAACTGAAGCTACACTGACAAAACCAACTCAGCTCTTCAGAAAGGGTGATTTGTTACTTTCTATGTCTGATTTGATTAGTCCACTCCTTCATGAACATGAGCAGCCTCAGTTGTCTTGAATGCTTGTTTAATATTCATTGATACCAGAGTGATGTAGCTTAATTTGTTTGATTTTGTTTGTTGGTTTGGGTTTTGGTTGGTTTTGGTGGTGGGTGTTGTTTGTGTGTATGTGTGTATTTGTTTGCCTTTTGTTTTTTTAGGGGGGTGGTTTGGTTGTTCTCTTTTGGTGTGTATGCCGTTTGTGATTTTTTGGGTTGGTTGGTTTGTTTGTTTTCAGTAGGTAGTTTGATTCCAATTTACATCTTTCAATACTTTCTAGGTTGCGGACAGTGGTGAACCTTGTAATTTTTGCAACGTTATGGTAATTGCCATAGGATTATATAGGCCTTAGTTAATAGTTTAGATATTAATATTTTAACAAAGAGTATTTAAAAGTCTGCATGGCTTAAACACAACTGGGTTGGTTTATTTTGTTTTCTGTGCAGTTGCTCAGCAAATTGAGAAAGATAAACTAAAAGGAGAACGTTCAACAGTCACCCAAAACCTGCGTATTCTTTTGATGCCATGTGGCACTGATAACTGTACTGAGGGCAAAGCTGAAATGCCTCAGGATGCAGGAAGATGCTTATACAGACCAGCTGAGCCAATTGGCCTAACAAGAATATAGAATGTCCTGGTTTGACTAAAGGTAACTAAAGCTTACATTTTCAGGGACTTCAGTTAAAACCATTTGAACTGTTTTCCTTGTTGACTCTGGGACTTGTGATACTTGCATGAGACCTCATGTATTTTATGACATTAAATGTCTTTACCCAGAGTTATCGCTTTTTAAAAATCTTTTCCTTTTAAAGCTCAAAGGCAAGATGCGAGAAACCTTGCAGACTTTTTCTCCACAAAGTGGTACGTATGTGTACTGTAGATGCCTGAACCAAGAAGAGTAGTGTTACTAATCAGGGTTAGCAAGTAATGATACCTATTAACTACTAAATAATGGGACACATTCTCCTTTCATTGAGCACTTATTTATCCTTAAGAAATCTGCCTAAAATGAAACTTAAAAATTCTGCTGCTAATTTTATTGTCTGTATGTTTATAGACAATAATAATGTGCTTTTTGTAATTTTATGACAAACATTTATATAAAACCTAGCAACATGACAACTTTCTGCTCTGTTGAAAGTTAATATTGTTGGTTTATACCACAATACTGATCTAATTAACACGTGAAAGGACTAGCTGCTATGGCACTGGCTGAAGAGGACTCTACCGTATGATCCTCCACGGCATGAGTAAGAACAGCTATATGAGACTTCTGCTCTAAATTATCCCTTGGAGAAGCTCATCTCTCTTCACTGACAACAGTGACAAGTTAGGGAGATTCAGCCTGAACTATAATTAGCCAGTGTGTATTCCCCCTAAGTGGCAATGCAGAGCTTTGATCAACTTCAGTGGAACTTGAGTCCAATTTCTAGTCCATCCTCTGCTAATACAATATAATCTGTGAAACTATCTCACATTAAGAATTCTGTTGTATTGCTTGCTTGGTAGAGGGGTTCATAGCCTCAATTAATAATTCCCATTAAAAAATTATTTTTTAAAATTAAATCTATAAATCTGCTACCCATAAAAAATTCTAAAATGTTAATAAAATAATATAATCTCCTAGGTAAAACAAAGACATGAAATGCATTCGTATCTGGTTTTGGAGGGTGAAATCTGTTTGATTACCCACAGTATCTGTATATAAAAGTATATAATTATATATTTCAAACAACCTGGAAAAATATGTAAGTAGCTAAACGTAGTATTGAAACAAATAGGAAAATATTTGAGCGATATTCTTTTTGAAACTAAAATAACTTTGTTACAGCTGAAACATCAGAAAAGAAAATCAATACAGAGAAGCAGATTAAAGAATAGTCTACACTGTTTCATATGAAGCAAAACAAATCAGTGCAACCACCTAAAATCTGAAAAGGAAGTACTAAGAAATCTTGAGAAACCAAGTGAGATGAGAAATCAATATTGAACATAGACCATCAAAGAGAGAACATAGAACTGATGCGTAGCAAAAAAGCTGACCTGAATCCTAAGATAAAGCTTTTTACTTCGGCACACTCTATCCTATCAAGGTCAGTTTTGAAGTCATGATTCCACAGACATTCCACTTAGTTCAGTATTGGCAATGTGGCAGGAACAGCCTGACCCAGCACTCTTATTGAGAGACACAGATGAACAAATGTGGCCTAAATGAGCAAATAATTGTTTAATGTGCTATTCAAATGTAAGTGCTCAGTCATCAATGAACAGTTCCTATACACAGCAAACAGAAAAAGCCATTTAGTTCAGCTTCCTTGGAAGAGATCTCATTTATCACTTTACAAACGTGGTGTATACACCTCTTGTTCTCAAAGAGGAAATATTGGCTTTGTGACAATTTGTTTCCTACCTTTTTCAATGGGGAAACTAATGCTAATTTTTACATTGGCCTTCCAGGTCTTTAATAAGCTGGTCTGGCACAAAGCAGATATCTGAAATGGATGAGTAGTTTCTCCTGAGCTAAAACTGAATGTTAATATGGACAAAACAGGTTTGTTTTGGTTGCTGAACCATACACCTACTAGTTTTTCAACCCTAAGGGGAAAATAGGGTGAAAATACAATGAAAATTATTCAACCTTGATGGCTAATGCTCAGAACCTATAGAAACAAGTCTTTAAACCTACCTTGTGGCAATAAAAGTCTGAAGAGTAAGGACAAGTGAAGAAGGACAATCAATAGACAACATAGGTCCTCCAGACAGACACCAGGAAAGTTTGTTCTTACCCCAGCCAGGTTTGTGATCCATAAAGACAGCACAAAATTACCTATCACCAAACCTTCCTTCCCTCTCTTCCCCCAGGATGCTCAAGTATTTTGCATTTACACAGAATGTTTGAGTATTCCTCTTGTTTTCTAATTTTTAGGGGAAAGGGTAGAAAAACAAATCTGGTACATTTTCATTATATTTTTTTCCTTATCCATTTCTAAAGACCTTCTTCTAAAATTTTATATGCCTGCACAGTATACACAGAAAACTGTGGGGCCTCCTTTAAGCAGACATCAACAACTGCAACACTTTATGCTGTGAAATGCTTGGGGATTTGCCAACAAAATGCTTATCATAATAAAAAATGCTGTCACCCAGGTTAATAAAAACATTCCTGATATTTTAGTAGGTAGGAGAAATGACAAATTTTTACGTTATGTGGAAATAATACTAATATAAATGAAAACAGGAAAAGTGTCAGAGATAATTCAGATAGCCAGGCTACAGAAATTGCATGGGAAAAAGAGAGTAGCTCAGTCAGTGATCCTTAAGCATCCTTCTGGACAGTGAAAAATGATAAATTTATCAATTCACCTCTCATTCTGCCACAGATTTTATTATATTTGAAATACATTTGTTAAGTACCAATGTGTTTTTAAGAAGCACATTACATAAGAACTAAGAAAAAGGGGAAAATTCTTAGGACATTGTTAAAAGGCCTAGTATTTACGTCTTGTCCTTCATTTGGGACTGGGACACTTCATTTGCTCAGGAGAATGCCCTGCTCTTCCCACCTGAAATCATGGCAATAAAGCTATAACTAAATGTCAAGGAACCTACTTGTCTCCCAAGACAGCATTTCATGGGCGTTCTTGCAGTCCTGAAAACCATTTTGAAGGCAAGTGATGGCTGATATGCCACAAGCTATACTAAACTGATCATGTATTAATGCAAGGTACTACCCAGATGTGCCATTACTGGGTATCTTACATCCCAATGGTAACTAAAACTCCCACACTGAAGAAATTTTCTTTTTTCCAGCCATCATTTCTTTGTCTCTTAAGTGTTAGTACATGTTTAAGACAAATTCTTCTTACAATCCCTGTATGCAGTCCTAGGTTATATGAGCATATTTTCATAAAACTGAGCAAAGAAAAGGACTCATAAATGTGCCCAAGCAGCATATTCACGCAGAATAGGAAACAACAAACAAACAAAATATTTCCATTAACAGCAGCTTGTAAGGAACCAGTTCCTATCTTGGAAGGCTGCGGATGAGGCTATGAACCTTATGCTGTATGGTTTTTAGGATTTTGTCATCCTTCACGTAAAGGACAAAAGCACAAAGACATACCTCTTCATACTCAGCCTGAAGCAACACTACTGCCAAACAAGCACTACCCAAAACACAGAATTATGCAGCAGAGCTGTATACCAGGAAGGAGAACAAGAACTCATTATGTGTCAAGCGCTCTGCAACTATGTGCTGCAGGATTATTTTCCCAGGACACTGGGAAATGCGTATTTAGTAACTTCAGCATAACAATACCTAATGATGGCGGGTCCCCTGTCACCACTGGTGTTGTGAAGGCAGGGAGCTGTCTGCCAGCAAAGAAATTCTCATACCAGAGGGATTCTCTAATGTCAGAACCCAGTTGCTTTGCCAGCTCATGCAGTTAAACAGAATAGAAGAACACAAGGAAAAACTAATAATGTACAAAAAGGTCTTAGTCAAGCACGTTGAAACAAGCAGCAGCTCTGTGTCGTGCTCTGGATCACCGCTGGCATGCAGCTTCCCCTTGCAGAAAAGGAAAGGCAGAAGAAAACTGAGGCAGTAAGAGCTCGGGTTGGACGCTCACTGTCCTCTACCAGACTTAGCTTAGAAACCGCTTGTTTTCACCTTTTGGAGATGGTGGGACCTGGGGCTATCTTCACGCATTATGCTTTTGGCAACCAGAAAAGTTGCCCTTTGAAGTGGTTGTCACCAGGTTAATTCACTGAGTTGCTCAATGGTAAGAGTGAAAAGAATAACTGTTTGGATTTTGATAAGTGTATTAATTCTCAGGAAAAAGAAGGTCTGAAAAAAAAAGCATCTTTTTCTCAGGAGTTGCTGTAAACTGGTTTGCGAGGGTATGAAGTTGCCAATCTATAGCAGCTGTTTATATGATCCTATAATTTTCAAGTTACACAAAGGCAATAGGGTGCATGTCTGTAATCACAGAATAGACATCTTTGAACTATATTTGGAGGGCTTGAGACAGGGCTACAGAGATTACCAAAGGAAACTGCAACTACACCAATCCACAGGAGCTAACTGTCCCTCACAAACCAGGCTGTGCCCTAGGCACGTGGGAGGAAAATCTCACCGATCGCTCCCGGGAAGCTTGTGCACCTGCAGGTCCCTCCCTCGCAGCACAGCTATTCCCCTTCTAACACCCCGATGGAAATTCTGCTTCATTTCACTGGGGTGACGCCTGAAGTTTGTAGCAGTTTGTTCTCCCCACGTTTGTGCAACTGAGCTGACCTACTCTTGTCCCCAGCAAACTTTCAGGAGTATGTGTGAATACTTTACGTATGAATCTAGTAAATGGATTTCCATCAAATGTAAACCATCCAGCAGAGGAACAGCTTGTATAAAGGTATGCACACATCTGCCGTCATCACAGACCACTCGGGCTTTGCTCTCATGGTTACCATGATATCATCACAATTCCTCAGAGTGCGTACTGCCTTCTCTCTCACCACAAATGTCAATTATTAATGCCTGTTCATCATAACAACACATCATCTAAAAACGCTTTCTGCTTTCTCCCTGTATATCTTAACAAAAGAACAAAGTCTCTCATAATTTCTAATAGAAAAGTACTTGCAGAAAATAAAAATGTGCTTGCAAGTGTCCACAAGGAAGTATTTGCCTCTCCTGGATTAACTGGCCTGCTAATTACCCACAAAAAATGTAGTGGGTATTTATCACTGGAAAAGAGATAAGCAAAGCAGGTGGGAAATGTTTGTACAGGCTAGACAACTAACTGTTCCTGGTGCCAAAACAAACAGGTGCAGATTTTATTGATACAACAAACATGGAAACAAAACCAAACAAATACACAGTTGATGGGGGTATATTTCTGTACCACAAAAACAAAACCTACAAGTTAAAACAAAAGATGTTGTTCTGTTTCCTAGTGGAGACACTTTCAAAGTTAGGACTTCTCCTCTACCTTCAGAACTCTAGCACCTGGGGGACTTTAAGAAAGTTGTCCCCCAACAGATGGTCTAGTACACCTACAGGAACTTATTTCACATATTTAGATCATTTTTCTTGGTGGTCTGACCTTAGATAGCAGCCCGAGATATGTGCAGGTAGTACAGTCAATGGAAAAGCTACCTTAGCATTATCTTCCCACTCATCCAATGGTTAGAATACACCAGAATATTGGGGATTAGTGGGCATGTCTCTGTCAGATCCAGGATCACACATCAAACTAAAATGCTAATGTAGATGCAACCTGGAAGCCTTTTTATTTTCTGTGGAGTGAATCCTTTTAACTGTCCTCACGTAACCAATGTGGTTCACATAGGAGAGCAATGTTAGGGTGCACAAAGTAAAACTAAACTTAAACCAGAAGACGCATTCCAGTGTCTAGTGGTGTTCTGTCTGCAGAAACAGGATAGAGCTCATCTGTAGCAACCCACCCCAACCCCAAAAGGGTACAGTGTGAACTCTGGACCCTCAGCACCAACTGTGTTACTCATCAAACTCATTTTATGAAGTAATAAGTCCTACTGAATCTAGCCTAAATTTTTACCATCTATTTTGGAACAAATTAATTTCATCTCCTTTTCACTGTTTTGAGCTTAGACTAATAATTTACCTTCCTGATAAACTGTTTGTTCCATATAGTTCAATGTAAAACATTTGTTTGTTAAGTTTATTTTAAGGTAAGTTTATTTTAAGGTAAGTTTATTTTAAGGTAAGTTTATTTTAAGGTAAGTTTAAGTTTATTTACAGGTAAGAGTAATGAAAACTGTTAGAGTTCAGTGGCAAAGCATGCATACTACCAAACAAGATTGAATGAACTCCTCTTTTTAAGGTTATGCAAGGACCTTAGCTGCTTTCTAAAAACAGCTGTTTGATAGGTCTCATCAGAGCAGTTTGAAATTGGCTATGAAGGTACCCATAAAATCACTGTGCAACATTCTGTGTTCAAACCTTATGCATATTTTAAAAAGTCTTGTAAACGTACAGGAAGAAATGTTTCAGCAATTCTTCTGGCTGAAAGTTCGGGGTGGATGGAGAGGGGCAGCTGTTTCACACTTGAATAATGATGAGATGTGACACAGTTGTGTCAGTTCTGAGGAGCTGGAGGTTACATTATTTCACTGTAAATTACTGTCCAGTTGTGTTTCCTGGCCGAAGACAGACAGTGAGATTATCCCAGGTATCCAGCCTCAGAGATGAAGTGCTCATCCTGATGAGCACTAATAAATGAATAATTAATGGAGACAGCTGAAGCAGTATCATCCCATATACTCATTAACAAGATGGTTATTACCCATAGTATACGTAGTACACACTTCATTTCACTAGTTTGGGGTATGTTTCCTTCCCCCAAGGAAACTGGGGCAACGTGCTTACGTTACTGCAGAGCTTTGGGCATCGCTCTGTAACAGACTCTTTATGGTGTTGGCTATGGAGATTAGTTTAGACTAAGATAGAACAAAAAGCTTTCATTTACTCTCAGACAGGTACACACTAATTACCTTTGAAGAGCAGAACCTCTTTCGAACACAGTCAAGGCTCCCTTTCTGTAGCCCTGTATCTCAACAGCACGTTGTTGTAGATGTACCACAGGGCAGCTGGTGCACTGTGCTTGGCCTCCCGAGCTTCTGCAGTTAATCCTTGAACTCATTACCTGACCTGAACTGCCACATATGCTCTGTTTCTGATCTCCCTGCTGCCCAGAAATGTAATTTTCCTACCTCTAGAGAAGGGAAGGCAGAAAAGAGAACAGGATAAACCCCAATGCTTTATTAAGCAACATCAGGTTCTACAAGGATATCCTGCAGTATTGCAGCATCTGGCTGTGGAACACCATGGCGCCCATGTCCAGGACATTCACGGGATGGGAAGCAGTGGCTATTGCTCCCTTCCCCTCCCAGTGCAGCTTCTTATAAAACTTATTTTCTCCTGGTTACAGTGTCTATAGTGAAGGTGAGGAAAGCGTTCTGCAGGAAAACTGATATGCTCAGTTTAGCAGGTAGTGACTATGATGTGACCATCTTTTATTTGAAATATTGGACGTTGCATAGGACCAACTCTGTCAAACACATCAAAGTATCGGCTCTCAATAACGTCAAAGTTCTGTTCAGAATTTTGGCTCTCAATAAAGTGTGTTAGAATCCTGAATGTTTTCATATACTTTTAGTTGTTGTTTTTCATCTTTGCTGCTTCTTTGTGGTTGTCATTTTTGCTAGAAATATCTGCAAATTTGTCAAAGGTTATTTGCTAATTTTTTTGAACATGTGTGCTGATCTGAGAAGTAGCAGATAATTGGTTTATTTAGTGATCTTAGTGACAACTATTTTGAAGAGCCTTTATATGTGAGGTTACTGCATTTTCTTTTAAGTCTTGCTTGAATTCAAGCCTTATCCACTATACCCTGTCAGCTTTGGGCATTTTCTAAGTCACATGAATAAAATTCTCTACTTTCTTCCCCCTTTTCTTTGCAATTGTTTCCTGTAAACTAAGTAATTTTCAAAGGTATTGCCAGGTTTTTTTTTCCTGTTACTGTCTCAGTGGTCCATTTTAGTGATTAGTACATGACATCTTTTAGTGCACTAATCTATGTGGCCTCACTCTATTCCAACTATTTACCATAATTGTTCATTTCATACATTTCTTGAGCAATCATCTAAAAATGGAAATGAGAAATCCACATTTCAGAGCACACTACCAGCATATAACAGTAGACTTTCAAGTGTTAGTTTCTCAGCCACTAAGTAGAACAGGAATAAAATGTTACATTAGAAAGAAAATAAGAACATCTATACAGGCCTTACTTCATTCGTACCAGACATCTTCTTTATTTTAATCAGTAGTACTTAGGAAATGCTTAATTATGATGCCTTTAATTTTTAATACAAAACAGAATACCTGTAGCTCTGTGAATATTCCTTCAGATTCCTGTCTGCATAATTAATACTATAGAAGGAATTCCTTTGCTTGTTGTCCTGTGCCAACTAGTAACTATGACGGTGGTAACTAATTAAAGAACAAACAATTAGCATATGAGAATTTATTCAGTGGAGGTTAACTAAAGAATTAGGAGACACATGAGAACATGGAATAATAATTTGTAATTTCTTGGGAAACATTTTGCTGAAGTTAATCTACAGAAAGTTTG
The DNA here is from genome assembly GCF_964273445.1 of Streptopelia decaocto. Classification (NCBI taxonomy): domain Eukaryota; kingdom Metazoa; phylum Chordata; class Aves; order Columbiformes; family Columbidae; genus Streptopelia; species Streptopelia decaocto. Next base: position 62,364,400 of record NC_138661.1, read on the forward strand.
GAGAGATCTGAACTGCTATTAAAAACAGATGGCATGACTCATTTGTTAAACTGTCAGGAAGAATCACGTTGATCTTTCTTTTCTTGTGAAGTAACTCAAACTACTCTACCTGCACGATGAGTCAAAGTTCTTCCCTATACTTCAATTACCTGCCTGAAAGAGCTGTGATATTTAGCTCAAGTTCTAGATGGAGGCACTGTAACTCTTTGCAACTTTACTCCTTTGATACCCCTGAAGAACCTTTTCAACTTATCTATTGTGTCTATAAAATCTTAGCAGAGTACCTGCAATAATAGCTTACAAGTCAAATTCATGGCCTGTGCGTGCTGTCTTGTTGCAGCAGCACGTGAGGACATGGTTGAAAACCTCAGCAGGAAGATCTGCTTAAAAGTCCTTTTCCATGGCCAAGTATCAGAGCACTCCCTCAGGAAATTGTACATGAAATGGAATGACCAGTCTAGGGGACTGCTGCCACCCATACAGGAGCAGGTCTGGAACAGAGCTTTCACCATACCTCTTTCTAAGGTCTGTGCAGTGGTTCCCTCATGCCATATCCAGATGTCAGCAACATCTATCATCTTGTAAGTTCTTCAGAACTCTCTGAGACCTCTCTTATATACTGGTTTGGCCACACCACAGAAAGGCAAGTTACCTGTGAAGAAAATGGCCAGCTTTTCCATAGACACTTATGTATTAAAAAATGTCACCTCCTTTTCACGAGATGCTCTAGGGAACATAATTTCTGTCTGGACTAAGAGAGACAAATAGTCTGTGGGGGAAGATACTACCCTGTGAAGAGGCACTTTCTCCCTTGTTGAGCAGGATATTTCCACATGATGTTGTAACTCTTCACTCATGGGAAATGTGATTGCTGAGACCACGCTCAAAGTAATCCCAGTTACTAAATGCAGTGTGGCCGGAGACACCGACACTTCTATTCATGTTAGCAGATGGACAGAAACTGCCAGTTTGTTTGGTGTGATTAGAAGTCCTAAAACATTGTACAAGTACCCAGAGTGACTGGCCTGATTATCAGACTGACACTGGCAAGTCAAAAAGTTATGGCATCCACTGAAGCTGACTCTGTTGGCAGGCAGGGTGGTAAAGCTAAGATGCTATGGAGACAACTGGGGAGCAAGTCAGTTAATTATCTGAGGATGTTCCTCGCTGGATTGCCATCATGGGAGCAAGTTTTGGGAACACTGCTGGGGAGAAGCAGCAAATCTGTCCTCTGCTATGCCAGTTATGGGAATGACATTTTGAACTTGTCATCTAAAGTTTTCCAAACTAACTTCATAAGGAGCATTGCTGCCTTCAGCGGGATATCTGTGCATGTTATCCCACACACTACCATGTCTTGGTCAGATCAAGGATTCTGTAAACACTTGTGACTAATGTATGTGTTCAGGCACTTACAGATATATGGTGTTTTTTGTTTTATACTTTCCAAATCCAAGCACAGCTCAAGGTTGTTTAAAGGCAATATCATAGCCCTCCCCTCTTTTAATTGAAGCTTCTGGCTATCTTTCTATGAAAAAAAATAGACCAGCAAATTACTTTAGTTTTGGATCACAGGTATCACTGGCTGCAATTAAAAGCTCAGCACTTTCAAGAACAAAGTTGTTATTCAGGTGTCTAAAGGTGACTCTAAGGTAAACAGATTTAGGTAGGTGTTTGACATGTATTTCCTAATAGCATAGAATGAAAACATTCTGAATGGGGACTTTATTTTAAAACTTGTATGGAATGAAGTATATTAAGAAGATATAGCCAAGATGATACCAAGTAGCCTAGTCTAGCTCCTGTTTTCACAGCTTTTCCCATGTTGTCTCATCAGTAACTTTTCAAAATAATCTGTGTCTTTTCTTGTATTAGAAAATATTCAGAATCACTTCAGAAAGTCTTTTCTCTTTGATGATCTTGTGTTCAATGATAATTTAATCCTAGCCAAAGCTCTCAGTCAGTACTATAATTATTATTAGTAGTATTTCATAGTAGTATAAGACTTCTAAGAATTCTATTCTCAGTACTACTATTGACTTTCTGCATAAAAAATACCAATTTCTTCACACATTTTTCATTCTGTATTCTTTGATCTAGTCTATTTAGTTGGCAAACTCTTTCATTCTACACTTCTATAATACCTAGGAGTTGGTGCTTGAGCTTTTTCCCTAAAATAATCTACCCACAATGTTTTAGAAGCCTCATTGTTCTGCTGTACCTCAAGCACGATGTTTCTAACTGCTGCCAGTACTCTTTAGTATTCAGATAAAGTAACATTTATACTATTATATATCACAATAGCAATAGTAACTAGAGATTCAGGAATTAAAAACCAAAACTAAACAAAAAGGCACTGTGTATATATACATAATGCCTATGGCTCTATTTATAGGAGTGAGGATTTCTCTACAATCTTGTGCTGACAAGTGACTCATCCTATCTATACTACAACATGCATGAAATTTTCCTAAAATTATATTGCATAATTAGCAAACAGCATTAGGAAATTCACTGCAGTTTATAAAAACATTTTAAATAATTATATATGATTATGTCATTAGTTCCTAACGCACAGATCAAGATGCTAAAGTTACTGTATGAGTCATGCAAACACCAAGTCTCAATTTCTGGTGTCAATTGATTGCTGCTCACTAATTACAAGTTTTTATTAAATTTGATTAACATAATTGCTTTTAGTTTGGTGACAAGTGAAACAACAGGTGCGCTTTTCACTTCATAATTAACTTCTGGGTCAATTTAGACATCAGCTTATTAGTTTAATATGATACCAAAATGTCCACAGCTCACCAGCTCTGGGATCTTCCAGGCTACCCAGCCAGCGCCTCAAAGGAGCATTGGGTTGTCTGCAATTTGGCTTCTTAGACTGATTACGAAAGAGTTGGCTTTTGAAGCAAGTGATCATCACCTCTCCAATGAAGGGAGTTGGTTTTAGAGAGCGTTTTGTGGAAGATGCTCGCCCTGTTAATTAACTGAAGATATTAGCCTGAGCAGAACCCTTGCCCACTGCATCTAGTTGTAACCTACACCCGAGCTAGCTAGCATCCTTACACTTAATTTGAGTATATCTGCATTAAAATTTTGTTTCCGTGTACATTGACCTTATGCTGCTCACGTATTCCTGTCCTTTTGCTTTAGTCTTATCAGAAGAATGAATGAGAGGTTGACTCTACAAGCCCTGCGATAAAGCACTCGCCTAGAATAAGATGACAGTGAGGTGCTGGGCCTTTCTCCAGTGTACTGATAGCTATATATTCAAAGCAGAAAAGCTTCAAAGGTGGCTAGAAGAGAAAATCCTACATCCCTAGGGCTATGCCTTGGAAATAAAATAGTATAGGAATCGGGACTCAAAACTTTCTCCAACTGAAGCAGAGCACTTGACAGATTTCAAGTAAATGGAAATTATTCTGTCTCCTGTCTCACTGAACTATTAGTTTCAGTGAGGTAGGAATAAGAGAATCTATTAATATTTACATTTGAGAAGAAAGTCACATGGTTTGGTTGCCTAACCTACATGAGGATTCAAGGAGAAATGGTTGTTTCCTCGTCATCGAGAGCCAGAGATCTAGACCACCCCCTTTTTCATTTTCCCACAGATGAGTTTGCGAAGTTGTCTATCAAGTTTATGAACTTCTGTGAATCCCATTCTTCAATATCATCTTTCTCTGTACACTTTGTAGAAAATTTAGATAGGTAGTATAGAAGGAAGAGTTCCTTCTGTGGTAGAAAGACTGAAAGCCAAATGGTATGATACCAAGAGATCAATAAAATGCAGAAAAATATGGATTCATTCCGTACCTGTGTTGGAGCTAACATGTTGGAGTCAATACCCTCTACACTTTATGACATTTAAAAAAACAACACTCATTTAGATGGGTTTTCTGAGGTAAAAAGTGAAAGCAGCCCAGCATGTCAAAACCATCCACCCAAAGCTGACCAGCTCCCCAAGCATCTCCTGAGCTCTAACATATCAAAAGAATCATGTGTGAAACAGACACAGTGAGGCTCAGAAGCAACATATTTCATGAATAATCACACATTATTGCTCTTGTTTGTTGCAATAGTCTCTGCTCAAAGGAAGAATAAGCTACCCTACCTACAATTCTCAAAGACATTCAATTGCTGTCGGTCATAGGCTATCGCAGGAATCCCTTATTATTGAAAAGCCACAGAAATCTGAAGAATAACATTGCAACTTGCAGTTCCACGAATCTAGCAGGTGAAACAATCCCTCTCCTGAAGCCTCTGCTGTCAAATACAGGTCTGTGTGGAGTCTAAGAGTTTACTCTCTGAGCATAAATATACAATAATGCATAAATCAACTTCAACAAGTAATGCAGAAGTCAACATCAGAGACTCTTAATATGGCAGCATTACCTGACTATAAAGCATTATGACCTTTTCACTAATAGTCCACTAGGCTGACACACAAATACAGGCACAGAAAATCACCTAGTCTTATAAAAAATAAGGAGAACTGATAGCTTGATAGCTTGTTCTGTTCATTAACCAACTTTATAATTAAATCCTCGTGTATATTGTTTAAATTCATCTTGCTCTGTTCATTAGATCTTGACAAGTTTAGCACCATTACTTACAATGAAGAACATAGTGAACTGTAATTTAGAAGTTAAAGTTTTCAACTTGTTAGTTTGCTCCTAGTAATAGGTGCATGTCTGCAACCATTTTGCTTTATACTGGTGCAAGTACTGAGACTTAATAATTAATTTTAATATATATATTTAAATTTTGTTTTTCCCGTTGCTGCTTCTTGAAGACTAAAAATTATTGTTAAACTAAAACTTCAAAAATATATTTATTCTATGGTTTTCATGTATTAGAGCTTGCTACTGCTGCATTTACTGCAACTTTGAGAGCATGCTGCAGCATGACAGAACTTTGCCATTTTCATATATAAGGATGAACTGGCATACTTTATATATACACACTTATTTGCTGTGACACATGATAATAGGAGACAGTAATTGTTTTTGAAAATTACCATCTACAACTGTGACACTTAACATGTTTTCTGTACACAAGAGAGTGATATGTTGACATGCACTTTAAAACCATAACATTTAGGAATTTGCAAATGATTGCTGTTATTTTGAAATTTTTTAAAAAGTGAACACAGAACTTCAATAACACTCTTAAAATACAGGTTATGTAGCTGCTTTCTCGACAACTATTTCAGATTTGGATGGTAATAAATGCAACAAGTCACGATAGCAGAAGTGGAGGATTTTTGTTGGTGACAGCAGTGGTTTTACTGCAAAATATTTACAAACTGGGTAGATTCATGAACTCTCCTGCTATCACTTGAGATCTTGAGATAAAGTATGAGCTTCCCTAACAATGGGACAAACTTGCATGGATAAAATTGGTAGGCATACATTTCTAAAGAACAGAGCATTGCCTTATGGCATGCCTGATACCAACAGGACCAGAGTTTTCCAGTACTGAATACTTAGATAAATCTGATAGAAATAATGTAATGGAAAGCTAATAATCTTGTGATCATATCAGGACCATTACAGACGTATTTTTTTTATTCACACTATTTGTATTTTTACTTCTCTACTTCAGGGATACTGAAATAATCTTCACTCTTCTATTTCTTAATTAAAGGAAGGATGACTTTTAAACATCTCATTAGTTTTCAAGAGATATCTTTCATTTCTCCTGTAATCAATCCTTTGTCAAAGAATATTCCCAGCAGCAGGCAATATCTGCTGTCAAATAAACCATATAATAAACTGATTTATTTCGTATCTTTGTGTCTTAAGTTTTACAGTAGTTCTGTATTTGTCTTTTGAAGAGTTGGAAGGGGAAAACATATTTGCTTTTTTGCTTTCTTCAAAAATATGTACACATACTGAATTTCGAACCGCTACAGCAATAACAGCTTGGTTGCTAGGAAGAGCTACGTTCATATCCCACTGATTCTGGACATATTTGGTATCATGGTGTTTCCTAGAAAACTTGACTGGCAGTTATGAAAATATAACACTTCCTGGTAAGGCCTTTCTCCTGTGGATTTGTCTGCTTTTCTGTTTCTTCAACCAACGTCTTACGGGCTTAGTCAGAGAAAGAGTCAGGATGCAATTTTCTGTCACCTTTGATACAGTTTTACGTTTGTCTGGCCAGCTTCATTGGCTTTATATATCTATATTTATATAATATATGCATTTTTCTAAATTTCTAGATGTCACTAAGTAGATTTCACTAGGATTCCATTTTTCATGGGCAAAACCAAGAATAACAGTCCTGTCTGCTTTCTATAATACTCTTCACAGTGTTGCAAATTTTTACCAAAAGACACAGTACTGCAAGTCTATGCCTTGGGGGCAACACTACTCTTAACACCTCTAATGCTTACTAGTGCATTAAAGTAAGCCTGGCTGTATTTTCTTCAGCATGCTATTTATTTTACTCTAGTCATACAGTCTCTGTGATTGCTGGCCTAACTGCATTGTTCATTCGATAAGGAGCTGACATTTTCCCTGGTTAGCGTCAATCTATACTATTGACTTTTTTGTAGTGCTTTAATTAATCTGTACATTGCAAATTCTGATACCATAAAAATATTGGCACAGACATAGAGCAGCAGTGCTTAACAGATGGCCTTGACTCCCACTCCCATTTTCTGCAAGGGTGCTGATGAAAGCACCTCTGTTACAGAAAGGATAGCTGCATATTTAAATGTCGGGCAATTCCTGTTCTGCACCTAAAAGTGGACAAAGTTGGCTGGGTTTGAAACACAAGGAAGTCAAATCCAACTTAGTAGCAAAGGGAACCAGTCTTGTACATAGATTCAGTCTTAAATTTGGAGAAGTAAACAAAACTGAAACTGGTCTGAAGTTCAGTTTCCACAACTTTAAGCTAACTAAGATGGGATAGAATTTTCATTTTCAAATCCTTGAGGAGCAGACCATAATAAAGCCAGAAGAACACACACTTTCCCCCAGACTCTTCCCCTGCAAAATATCAGCCAGACAGATTCATTGATGTTGAAGCAGAATGAAGAGATCTGTGGGTGAAAGAATTACTTTTATGGGGAGTTCAAGGCAAAATGTTGAAGGCTTCAAAAGAGATTCAAACCCAGAAGTTTTATGGTGTTCCCTGGCCGCTATGCAAAGCCTTTCCACATAAAAGTCAAATGTGTTCCACATGATTCTTCCTACCTACTGTGTAACAGTTGAGTAAGACTGTGAACATGACCCTAGGGGTTGGTGAGTAGGATGTTTTCAGAAAAAAGTTGTAATCTGTTTTGGAAACAAAATCCCCCAATATACATATGAGAAGGACCTTGTTTGCTAACTGATAGTGCAGGACCATCTATTTTCACTGTCCTTTGGTACAAAGTTACTGAGAAGTAAGGAGGCAATTACTGTGGGATAAAAGTAACCTGAAGGAGACTGTAGAGAACTTGGTGCAGCATTGTGCAGTTTGGACAATTCATAAAGGTTTCACGCTGGGACAGCTCATCTTTACAACAACAAAACAGATGTATCTTCTTGTTAAAAATATTGAAAGTAAAGTTTAATTTTCTTTAGAGCTTTTTAGAATCTCCCTCAGTTGTCTGCACTCCCCCAGTCCATGTCAGGTAAGAGTGTGTGGGGGGAGAAGAGTATCCACTTGCTGGAAGCTGGCAGAGTGAGAGCGAAAGCAAAAAACACCAATTACAACGCAATTACTCCTCAGGCATGACTGTACTGGAGTACTACCCACTCACCAACTGCCCATATCTGTGGGTTGTCTTTAGTTTAGCTTTACTATAGCTAAGGAAATGTTGCATTACTTGTCGTTCAGACAGATTGCACATATTTAAGTACTGTATTGATTCTCCTTGTTGTTTTTAAAGATGTGTTACTTTTAAAGCTTTGTGTTTTTTTTTTTTTCTTGGAGGACAGACAAGTAAAGCGTCTGACTGACAAGCACAAAACAGATTTATCACTGTAGACCCATTTGGTTTGTTATTTTTATATCTAAATAACTGTACAGATAATTTCAAAATGGATAATGTGCTGTCTTACAAAGCATGTTACACGAGGCCAAAATGAATCCAGAACTTCCCTCATCTCCAGTCATGTTTATTAGGACCTGTGCATCTATGAGTTACTTAAATTGGAATAAACCCAGCCTAAATGAAATATCTTTGCAGAATACAATTTAAATTTGCTAAAGGGTCCTGGGAACGTAGTAAAAGCCAACACAACCCTCCAGTCAAAGAAACCCCTGTGTTTCTTAGTTCAAAGTCTAGCTCAGTTGCCTAAGTAGTATCATGGAGCACTAAAGTATAAGAACAGGAGAGACAGGATTAAAGAGCACTAATTTTTCAAATCTAGTCTCAGCCACAGAAACAGAAAATAGAGGTTGTTAAAAAAAAAAAAAAAAAAAAAAAAAAAAAAGACCCCAGTTTCAGGTTATTTTCTTCCAGGTACAAAGAAAGGCAGGAAACTACAGCTCTTCATTTTTGGTCATTCTTTTGCATGCTCATCCTCCTGTGGGAAGAACAGCACTCTCTTTCTTCATTTCCTACTCAAGAAATGCTGTAGATTTTTTTTTTTTCTCTTTTGATCCCCTCTATGACTTCATAAAGAAAAATTATAGTAGGTTTTCAGAAGAACATTAAAAGATGTTTCTAGCCCAATAATACTTAGCATCTGACAAGGTGCTTATGAAAAGGAAAGGGCAGCATCTTCTATACAACAAGGTAATCTGCTTAGGTGTGAGGATTAGAAAATTCATTGTGCTATGAACATAATGAGCAGGCAGTCATTTCAGTAGAACTTGGTGACGTCAAATATGGTCTTTTGAAGGTCAGCAGTTGAGATGATCTACATTATTACAACTTTAGAAAAGGACCAAAAGTTCTTTGATCTGCATAAAATGTCCCATAAAATATTTTGTTGACCTTTGCAAATAATTAATTTTTAAAAACTGCATGTTTTGGTGATCTACCTCAAGGAAAGTGAGGTCCATGATTCAGCACCAGGCTGCAGATATTATTCACTGTGTTCTAATTATTTATAATCATATATCCACAGTGAAATCTACTTGTTTTTTTCCACATGGATTGTTAAAGCAGATATATAACCATTCTCTTTAAAGATATTTCTCTGGTATAGATATATAAAACCTAAGTGACTTCTTTTTATATAAATGTCTGTAGCTTTACAGATGAGGCAGTTCTGTGGTTGGGTTTGGTTTTGTTTTTTAACCAAGTTTTATCAAACCAACTAGTTCTAAGATTGGAGATTCCATTAAAATGTTATAACAAGAGGGGATTTTTAGCTTTTAGTATTACAAGCAAACATGATCAAATGCAAAATAGGTTTTGAATAGAGACTGTGTAATGGACACAGAAATAAGCATGAAGTCTCTGAGGATTCTTAGATATGGACATGATATATTTTCACTTCTGCAAGAGGCAAGGAGAGGATTGGTCAGGTGGGGAGAAAAAAAAAAGGGAGAGAAATAGCAAAATGTTTCCATACATTAATAGGAAACAAAATCAGGATAGAGTACTAAATGGAAGTTAACACAAAAGTAAATAAGAAATAAAGAGGAGGTACTTCCCTGTATGATGAGAAGAAAGGAAAAGAGGTAGGAAAAGAAACACAACAGAGAAAAAAGTTCACTTGAATCAACATACTGAATGCAGCCTTAACAGCTGACCAGAGCGGAGATTCGTTGTAAGTAAAGGTTATGTTAAAAAGAAAAGCTGAATCACTTTTGGTTCAATTTAATTATTAAATATATATATATAGAGAGAGAAAGAGAGAGAGAGGGAGAGAGAAAGAGAGAGAGAGATAGAGAGAATGGAAAGGTAAGGAAATAAAAAGTCCATAGCATAACAGATTTCCATTTCAGACTAAGCAAGAGGAAGAAGCTCTAGTGGTACGTTAGTGTGTCTAGTTCATGCAGCAAAAAGGTTATATTTGATCTTCTCAACTGCTCTTTCTGTCATATGAGTCATCAGTGATATAGATCTGGATTTTTAAGGAGTTATGAAAACATATTCACAAAATGCCCATCTCTGATCATCTTACTTATTGGTGAAGACATTCAGACATGATTAATATCCCAACCTAGGAGAGTTATTAGTCACATACTTAAATGAAACTTAACAAATCTGAAATAACTAATATAAGATTATTCATATGCTTGAACTGAAGCAAGTGCTTGATCATAGAGAAGCCTAAACCCCTATGTAATTCTCTGCCTCACATGACCCCATTTCTGCACACTGCAAACCATCAGCCACTTTGATGTCGTTATTTTGACTATTTGCTACAACTCATCAGATCCTCTGTTCATCTCAAGTATTACTCCTCCATCCTGTGAATTTAGGTAAAGAGTTTTGATTTGCACTTATAGTAGCTCATATTCTAGAGGAACATGGCAAAGAAGGATTGGCTGAATAGTTGAATGGCTGAACAGTACTCTGGAGGCCTGAACATGTTTTGTGTTCTATCACAAACTCACAGTGTGACTTCAAGGAGTTACTTACTGCAGCCTACACCTTTTAGGTACCTTGGTACATGGTAGAATGCCAAAATTATACCTAATTAATAGCTGAGTTACTTAACTTTCTATATGATACACAGGAAGAAGTAACAATGCTAGCAAAATTTAAGAAATCTGAAATGCTGAATGAGGAGGTACCTAAGTCATCCAATAGAAAATCCTATTGCACAGAGTTCTTGTGAAGGGGGTGTAGCCTTAGAGTGTCCCCCTTGAGCTGTGGTGTAACTAACAGCAATTTCTTTCTACTACAGAATGTACATCTGTGAAACCTCTCCTGGATGTAGTTACTCGCAATGACTACTCTTCAGGACACACAAAAAACCCCAAGCAGCATCACAACGCATCTCTGATTTTTCTGGTAGTACAATGGTTAGGAACGTCACCCACCATTTGACACACCCAGGTCCAGTTGCCTTCAGAGAGCAGCTGCACCAGGTCAATAAGAGGCTTTTGGTTTCAATGACCTGATGTTATCTGTGCCTTGGTGAGACAAACAGCAGGTAGTTACTTGCACATATAATTGTTGAGAAGCATCTAGGCAATGACTAAGGCCAAGCTCTTCTTAACAGAGAAAAACATGGACAAACCAGTGCCTTTAGTATTTTTCTATGTTATTGAATAAAAATAATTTTAAATCAATAGCCATTTTGTGTTGTACTAACCAGGAAAAAAAAAAAAGCTGGGAAGAAACGTATATCCCGATTAACATTTTGTTTGCTGCCCAGAGGCTGATACTCTGAGTAAATCTGAAAGTCTTCTAGTTGGTTTATGAACAGTGAACTGTAATGAGCTAAAATGTCATAATTTTTCATAATTTACTCTATTTGTGAGCTTTAAAACTCTACAATTACACATATTGTAGCTGTTAATACATCTATACCTGTAGATACATACATGGAAGAGTATGATTTCTGTTATCTACAGATAATTTTATAATTTAAAAGTATAAAAGCTGATCTGTTGTTTTTCTTATCACACAGGGCTTTAGGGTTTAAAATAATTTAATAAAGATTTCAGATGAAGCTGGAATGGTTGGTGACTCATAGGCCATCAGTGGGTGGCAGGTGAGAGAAGGGAAAGCCTAAAGCAGTTAAGGTTTTAATGAGACTCACAGCTAGTTTCCAATTCAGGACATTATTAGTTATTATTTTTTCCTGTTATTTTAACCAATACACAACATCAAATATATTCTCTTTCCTCAACTTCTGTTTAGTCTAATTTATTCTTTCCCTTTTCTCCAGAAATTTTCTAAAAAGCAAAAAGATTTTATCAGTTTCAAAAAACTAAAGCATTAGTAAATAAAATTAAATTTTAGGCAGAATGTTATTATTCTTCAAAAGGAGGACTTGGGTTTGTTGTTTGTTGTTGTTTTTTTTTTTTTTTAATACAACAGTTTCAGGTATCCAGTTTGATTCTTAAAAATTCACAAGTTTTGAGTAAAAAAATTACTATGGGAATATAGTAATTTTAGTGATACAAATGATCATAAACAACATGTATTTCTTTAAAATTGAACTTGTGAAGCAAAGCCAGAATTTGACAAGCTTCTACAATTTCCCAAGTAAATTCAGTTGAATATGTTAACCACTTCTTATTTCAAGAAATCTGTCTGCTCCAGTTGAGCTGAGATTTCACAACAGGGTAGGATCCAAACTTTTAACATAGCAGAGAGATCTTCCTGAATTACCCAAAGCGTGTCCCCATTTGAGATGCTGAAGCTGATTCTTTGTCATTTGATTTCAGCCCTGATATTATGACGAGGAGTCTCTCCTTCTCTCACCCCGTAGATTGGAGGTGGCCATGTCTACAGCATCTCATCCTTCAGAGAGATTAATGAATGTATGAGTCAGCTGGACTGGCTGAATAACAAGATAGTGAAAGGAACATGCAGCACTGTCCCTAATGTCAAATAAAAGCTAAAGATAAAGTTTAGAGAGTTTTTGACTACGTGAACTTCTTTGAATAGCTTCTGGTCCTCACTTTTCACGGGACTATGTCTTTCCACGTTTTTCCCCTAGGAACTGATGTTATGAGTGTACACTGGCAGGACATCCTGAGGGTCTCTTCCAACCAAAATGATTCTATGATTCTATGACATCTGATTCATTTACTTCTCATTTAAAAAACAAAAATAACATGGTTCTGGTACATTCCATTCTTCTTCCACTCTCTCTAGCTTCTCCAATCTATTCTGTTATTCTTTGCCAATGACTTTAAGGACTAAACATGACCCGTCCTCTTCACATACAGGAGCAATAGAACCTCTTGTGCTAAGTAGAAGGACTGGAGGAGGAATAAGGAATAGGGCTCATGGTCTACCAAAATTAAAACAGTTTCACAGAGCTTCTTATTATCACAGAAACTGAGAGACAAAGCAAAAGAAAGTCTGAAGACCTTTTCATACACACCTCTTCACCCCTTTTATTTTCACAAAATGAAGTGCTGAGATTGAAATCTCTTTGGCTCAACTCTCTGCCTGATAGTCTGAAAAGACGATGTTCTCTTCCTTTCCAGCTGCACAGGACTGTGACCTACCTGAAATCCTCAGTTTCTATCTACATGTAGAAGAGATTTGTTTTCTTGTACATGCTCTCAATAAGGGAATAAATCTTGTTTTTTACTACAGTAAAAGAAACCAACCAACCATCCACCAACACAGTAGTACCACAGGACTGTGCTACCTCCTCCTGTGCATTTTGTGCAGAACTGACAGCATAATATGCACGAGTTTGTTACTCTGTTCCTACTGATTCGTAAGGGAACACCCTATTAGTATAGTTTGGGGTATTCTTTTCATGTTATTAACCAATGGTTGGTTATTCTTCAAAATCATTGATTTAGGCCCCTAGAATAACAATTCAAACATTGCTCTTATTAGCGTGATTTTACAAAGTGAATAGGACCACTTTTACCTTTGTGAAAAATTGTTCTAATGACACCTAGAAAACATATACGAGGAAGCGTTCTGAGGATCAAGCCAAGTGGCAGCAGGCATACCGAACAGTCGAGAAGGAAGGAACATCAGATTTCTGAAGGGTAGATCAAACCCAATGAGTTCAACTCACTTGACCATCACTGAAACAATATCCCCAAGCTGGATTGGACTGAAATTGCTCTGTCTTCTCTGGCAGGACATATAATGCTACATTTTTTTCAGCATGGCTTCTTCCATATATAGCAAAGGAAATTGCCTCCCAGGATGCAGTTTCTTTGGAAAAATCTATGTTAGTAAACTTGAGAATCAGTCTGTCTGAATCTCACGAGTACGTAAAAGGAAAGTGCAGAATTCTCTATTCTGCCAAGGGAAAAAATCAAGAGAGAAACATTCATGTGCTAGTTTTTTGTGTTTTGTTTTGTTTTTTCTTTTCTGAGTAGCCTCTTGTACTTGACCATTTTCTTAAACTTCATGCAATTTCTAAATTTCTCATTAAAAATATGTATTTATCTTGATCCCTAATAAAAACTAGGCCAATGTGCCACCAAATCTCATTGCAAATAGATTGTGAAGTATTCACGATTTACTAGAGAACAGTGTTCCAGGTTTCATTTTTAAGTTCTTCATAGCTTCAAATTGTTACTTATATTGAAAGAGATTTCTAAAAGTTTCAGGTCCCTACTGTGCGAAGAGTACTTTTAAAACAAGAGAATACAATGTGGGGCAGCTGCCTTTGTTTGCAATGAGCCTAAAACAGCAGGTAATGGAAAACACAGCAAACTTTCTTATTGTAAAAGCCCTCTGCTTAGGTTATACACAACTACTGCCTGTTGAACCTGCTGAAAACAAACCTCATGAAATGTAAGTTGCAATTTCAGTACGGTATAGAAACTTTTTCCTTTTTCTCTTCCTCCTGGGAAATGCCTACAGTGACCTCTAACTTCATGGAATCTTCATTAAAATCTTCATGTATAGAGAAGGCAAAGTGGAATACAGAAATTTATCAAAACCGATAGATTTGAACCCCAAATACTCAGACCTTTTCAACTTTCAGTGGCAGACTTGGCATTAAAGACTGAACTTTCTGCTACCAGGCTATGCAGAGCAAAGAGAGAAGGTAGCAAAACAGTTCACAGCTCCCAATCTCATTGTAAGAAGCAAAGGATTTGTTTTATTGCAGTGTAAGAAAGGTTCTGCCAGTTGAGAAGAATCACAGAACCACCACTCCCTCTTCTCTTTCTCCTGGATATCATCCCAGCCTGATCCCTGTCTCCCATTTCCAGCATAGATTTAACAGGTTTGGGCAGCAGAGCAGGTACAGGAGGAAAAACACTATCCCACGTACTCTCCAATGCATATAGTGGTTTATGGTGTCCTATGAACTCAGGGAGACCATTTTTCCCTTCAGTGTTGTTTCTGTGTATTGTACTAGGGGAACAAGTGATCATAATGAAGTGAGAGTCAGATCCTGAGATGGTATGAATCAGTATGCAACTCATAGCAATGTTCTCCAGATCTTATATTGCTTCAAATATTCCTCTGCTGATTTCATTGCTGAGTATTCCATGCTCATAAGCCAATCAAGCTAGGGAATCTAATAAAAATTATTTTTAAAGTCTACTTTAACATAAATCTTGTTCATTGGTATCTTTTTATAGGCTTGGTCAATTCTATCAAACTATTTCAGAAATCTCAAAATTAGACTGTTTTTTATTTGAACCTAGTTTCCTCTTTCCCTTTTCTATCCTTCTTACAAACACATATGCAAAATAAAACTCCCAGAGTTCTTTCTCATACCTTGTGATGGAGCTGGTGATAAGTTTATCACATAGAGGTGGAGCCACATTTTCTAGTTCTGAATCATACTACCAGGTTTTACAGTAACAGTTAGAGTGTCCCTTTCCTTCTTATTGGAAAAAGTACGAGACTGAAACATACTGAATTGATCCTATTTCTACGAATCCGATTAGATTTCAGCCTGTAGTTTCTACCATAGTAAGTCTTTTCGTATCAGTTGCCAAAACTTCAGAATTTGCTTGCACCTTTCTCTTAAGCTGGAAATGAATCCTGAGGATACAGCATCACCTTAAAATACATTTCTGAGGTGTGGGAGGAATTTTAAGATCTGCAAATGAACAAACCATGGAAAATGTCTCAAAGCCAAAATATGATGATAGAATGACATAGTGACTGCGTCATGATTTTTTTTCTGGTTACAGCTGCCAGCATTCTCTCTTCCAGAGATTTGGTATGTGTTAAATAGAGCAAAACCCATGAAGTTTCAGTAAAGTTTTATAAAAGATGTAGGTTTCTTTTAAGAATTAATCATTCACTCCTTACGTTGAAATAAACCAGATTTTGATACAAAGTACAAGTATAGGAAAATTCTTCCTGTCCTAGCTTTCAATACTTTCAAGAAAACTTCTTCTAAATGGTCTACTTTTAATTGCCAGTCTGTAAGATGAAAGTTAAGAGCAAGTTTCAAGCTTCATGCTTGTAGTAAGTTGGCTCCAACCAGCAAGTAGGCACACACCAGCTGCTCACTTACTTCCTCCCAGCAGAAAAGGGAAAGCAATTGGAAGAGCAAAAGTGAGAAAAAAAAAACTCTCATAGGTCAGTAAAGACACTTTATAAAGTGAAGAAGAAAAAGAACAAACAAACAAACAGACCCACCCCAACTGATGCAAAGGAAATCACTCACCACCTCCCACCATCAGACTGATGCCCAGGCGGTCCCTGAGCAACATCTACCTTGGAAAAACTGCCCTCTAGTTTTATTGCCAAGCACGATGCTATGTGGCATAGACCATCCCTCTAGTGACTTGGGGTCAGCTGTCTCCCATCCTCTCACCCACTCCCAGGCTACCCACTGCAGGGTAGAGTGAGAAACAGAGGCAGCCTTGGTGCTATGCAAGCACCGTTCAGCAATAGCTAACACACTGGCGTGTTATCAACACCGGTTTTGTCACTAATCTAAAACAGTGTCATAGAGGTTTAGGCACAGCAAACACTTTAGAGTGACTTCTCTACTTCTGGTAGCGTTTTCCTGAAATTTTAGTGCAGTTATCTAACAACAAACTACAAGGACCCCTCTACATATTTATAGGATTTGTGTGGACAAATGTACTCCTGAAGAGCTAGGTTTTATCTGTTGACAAAAATATTTCTCTTGGAAAATTGTATGTCCACTATTACAAACTACTGCTCATCTAAGGATAAGTGCAAACAATTCCAGTACTGCTCTTTGAAGAATAGGGCTGAAACAATCTTAACAATCCCTCGTGTCATGGGGGTGGTAGGGCCAGGCTTGTGCGGTGGGTCTTGGTGAAGGCTGTTCACCATGTCCACTCTGCAGTTTCAACTCTGAGGCACTCCAGTACGGTTCATGCTATTATAGAACCATGTTATATCTTCACCATGTATTCAGAAAGATTTCATTCGCAAGTGAAATCTCATTCAAGTCAGTACAAAAGCTTTTATTTACCTCAGTGGAGCCAGGACTTTATTGCAAGTTCTGGTAAAATCCTACTTGGCTTAAGCCAAACATTTCTCATTTGAACCTTCATTTCCCTGTATCATTCATTAGCATTCACAGTGTGGTAAGTTTGTCTACACGCTTCATTCCCCTGCTCAAAAGTAGGCTGGCTGTTCAATCTGTGGGACTCCAGACAGCAGAGGGATTGCCTGTAAAATCTGCATTTGCAAAGAAAATACTAGAGATTTCATTACTTTGTAATTTGGAACCAAACTAGGAAAGATGCAGATAAAAAAAATCACCAGTCTATCACCACCAAACATTGATACTGTATCAGTAGAAAGTTATATTAAATCTATTGATTTTAAGACTGTTCTTCTAGCTTTCTTTCCTAAAGCATTATAGGGAAAAACCAAACCAACCAACTCTTCCAGCTACCGCCAAGACTGGACTATATCAAAGTTTTAAAAGCTGCTTATAAGCATGGAATATATTGTCTGAAACACCTAAGGATCTATTGAAAAATTGATGTACACTGCAACAACAAGTCAAGTTTGAAGACAGTAAGGAAGTTATAGGACATTGCCCACCTAAAATGGAGCTAAGGAAGAATCAAGGATGCTGCTGGAATGACACTAAACACCAAACATCTATTCTTTTTGGGTGACATTTACTCCAATGGCATAATTTGGGGTGAATTTTGCTCTTTATATAATTGCTTAAGCAATTAAGACATTTTAAGGGATTCTCTGATCCCTCAAAAGAAAGTTGGGGGTAGGGGTTTACTTCAAAGTATTTCAGATGGGAAAAGCAATATATTTGTATTACCCAATCGCAATATCCCTATTCAGATTAATCTTGGGCTTGGGGAAGAAGCTTTACTAAATAATTATATTTAAACTTTTATATGAAGAAACTACCATATACAAGGACAAAACTGAACAATTTTGATTATTTTTTTCTCATTCTTAGTAAGCAAAACCCAAAGTTAGAACTTCTTGATTCAACAGGGGTCTCAAAATTTAGTTATATCCAAACTGCAAGCAAGCTGGTACTTTACATATGGACTAGAGTGGAAATGGATAATTAGCAATAGTTAGAGTGCTGTGCCAGACACCTTTTTAAATGAAAACAAATAGTGCTTTATTCCTAAAAGGAAGGCAACAGTCTTTCCAAATCTCAGCCTGAATTGACACACAGAAATCAACGGTGAAAAGTCTCTATCCTCTGCCTTGGTTTCATCACACTTGTCTCAATGTCTCTATTTTCTTATATTTTGGCTCTTTCCTATTCTTCCTCCTACCTCATCTCTCATTTTCTCTCTCTTGTGCCCATAACCACTATTTCTTTCTCAGATTCTCATGGCAGAGGATAAGAACCCAAGTGCAATTCAAAGCATCAGTTCAGAGTCTCATCTCACAGGATCTTTGCAGCCCTCAGCTAAGTGTGGTGGATGAACATTCAAACTAATCTGTGAATAGTTACTGAGAAAATAAAACAATGGCCCACAATATAATCTTTTTGTTGAAGACCAATAAAGTTCAGTTAAGTCTGGCAATGGATAGAGTACCTGCAAACCACAGCAACGTCATGAAAAATGGCTATTTTATCAATTGCTGATAGACATCTAGTCTAAAAAAGTCAAAAATGACACAAAAATGCAAACAAACACAAAAGAAAAAGGGGTGGAGAAAGGGAAGCTCAGATGCAAAAAGGAGATTGGCAAAGGAGGTAGGAGGAACACATAGCTTTTAATATATTATTTGAAAAGGACAAGGAAGCAATTCAGGCTCCTTGCTAGTGAGACAAACGCATGAAAGCACAGAAAGTAATCATGTTAAAAAACAATAAAAATAACATGAGGTGTAAGTTCATGACTTAGAAGTTGATTCTGTTTCTAGTTTTACATACAGCTGCATGTGCAGCCTAGCAGGAGTTTCACAGCCTCTACAAAATTTTGCATATCTTTTTATGTCCAAAGTTACATACGCTTTGACTCTGGCAACAAAGCCATCTTAAGGAGTCCTCGCCTTTGTAGTTAACTGCTCCTTTTATCACTTCTCCTCAGCTGACACAACTGCTAATGGAGCAGGTTTGCAAGTCACTGGACTAAATACATTTTGGTTAAAAATGACCTTGTCAAAATAACCTCTTAAAAGACCCGTTAAACCAAGTCATTTGATCATTGATCCTGGTCCCTGAATGGCTTTCTAAACTGTTGTCTTGCTTGAACTGAGGGGAAGTTGAAAATTTTCAGGTGAAATCAAGTACAAGGAGCTAATGGATAGAGCATATGGCCTCTTGAAAACCAAATTTCCGTCAAACTCCTTGCTCTGTGACATTACGCTTCAGAACTCAGCCTTTTTAGATAAAATCTTGTCTTCACAGAAAAGCAACTGAATTAAATAATCATTAATAAAGTTATTTTTTTATATATTTAAACAGCAAACTATGTTACACCAAATAAATATTGATATCCAATAAATACTGATTTTCATGCATGCTGAAGTGAAGCATCATAAAAAGTATCCATCCAAATTAAGAACTTTACCAATCTCTGGATTATGTATTCTTTATACCTGTAAAAAGAAATTGCTTTTCAAGATGAAGCTGATGTTTTTCATTTAATATAGATTTTTTTTTTTCTATTTGTAAATAGAAGCTTTTTTCATATTTCCCAATAAAATTTAATCAGGCTATTATAGATGTACATTTTTCTTCAGTGTTTTCTTAAAGATCATGGTTGTGAACTATATATCTGTATGCACAGTACGGCATATATAAGAAAGAGAGAAAGTCAGGAGTTCTTTCACATGATTCTTTACCAGGCACTCCTTTTCTATTCCTTAACAATAATTAGAATACCTTGTCTACTGGGAAAAGCACTAATTGGATATATCTGCCATCACTGTGCCATGTCACAAAGTGAAAAATCCTCACTAATGGCTCCTGGAACGCCAATCTGAGGTAGGTGGCATTAGGTGATTCACAGAAGACAACTATCTCTATAGATTAATTATTTTTATTTTGTTCAGACTTTGCTGATTTATTTTGAACTAGTCACAGGGTAGTTAATAAATGTCATTCGCTTCATTAAAAACCAAACTTCTTATCTGTTGTAAATAGTAATCAAAGCACATGTAAGAGCAAAAAAAGGTAGTGCTTATAATGCCCTCTGCTTAGTATTACAAAGCACTATGAAATCAAGCTTTGAAGTGGTATATGGATTTTTCAAGGAATTACAGTGAATTACACTTTTCTGGTAATATGGAAAAACTTACTTTCATATTAAAACAAATAAATAAAAATGAACACACCAAAACTTTGATCCTCATATGCCAGGTGACTGTAGACTGCCAGGCAGGCACAAGGGCATAGGTAGAAGAATTATTAGTCTGGAAATCACAGCCAGGCACAGACGTTGAGCTGCACAGCAGGACACGTGCACACACAGACACGGCACTAACAGGGTTTGGGGTTGAGGGCAAAGCACTCACGCCTCTCTAGAAGGTATTTGCCCAGTAGGTTAACAGCAACCGCACAGAGTTTTCAAAAATCTACCTGTTCCACTTAGACAATTTAAGTACCTAACCCCCTTTCACAGCCATCTCTAAACCCCTTCACTGACCAGATAACTGAAGCTTTGAGAAATTTAAGGTCCAACACACAAACCAGAAGTCATACGCAAGACAGAGTTATACCAAGAGAACAGGACTCTTAGGCTGTATGTGATGACTTGCACATGGAAGACAATTCCACAAAATATGGCTTCAAAAGTTAAACTGGTTTATAAATTTTCAGCTGTCCTATCCTCACAATCTCATTTTTATCCCTGCAAACATCTCTGCCTCCTCACTTCTGCCAAAGCAATTATTTTAAACCACACTATTCACTACGCACAAGTTAGCTTATAGCCAGGGTTTAAAAATAAAAATATTTTAAAAGGTTTTTTTTTAAATTGAGCTTCATCTGACTACCTTTGGAGAGGGTGGCTATCACACATTGGAGTTTGATTACTTCAGAGTAATCGCTGTAGAACAGATTTGCCTGCCTGCACACATCAGAACATTCCCCAAGTCTAATCCAACCCTACTGGAGATAGAGAACTAAGCAACCATTAATTGTTCTTAGCATATGGTCTTTATCTTCGCTGTCTACAAGGGGCTACCCTGATTAAAAAAAGTCAGAGTTTGCTGACCTTTTATCCTGTGCATCAGTTTCGACTGGCTGAATGACCTGCTGCTGGCTGTATATGTTGTGTACACCAAAAATTCTCAATCCCATCAAAAGTGTTAGCTGGGTACCCACTGTATCCCCTGGGGAGGAACACGGGGTGCACAGCACAGATCAGCAGCGATTCCTGATGCCAGGAGCCTGGATGGCACCTGAGACCCCCATAGTCAAGCTGAACAAGCCAGTCAAAGATCAGCCAAAGCTTCATAGCTGTCCTGCTTTCACTGCAGTGCAGCCAGCCAGTTCACATGGAAAACGGTACGACTTCAGTTCCCAAGCCACAGGACATAATTCAGAGACAATCTCCATTTCCTATTTTGTCTTAATGTAATTTCTCTTAAAAGATGCAGTTTAACCCTTGGGGGTTAAATGCGTTTAACCAAAATCCAAGATAAATCACTTTCAACATTAAATGACTGGCAAAACATTTCTAAGTCTTACAACAAATGTAAATTATTTCTCAAAGCAAGGAACACTTCATAGAAAATTTCGCAGTTATGTGAGCTTAAGTGAAGAGTGAATTCATTGTTTTCCTTTGCCAAAGACAGCAGGCTACCTGAGACTGGACAGGACAACAGAATCATCCTTTCATTTCAAGTGCAAGAATAGTTTGAGATTCTTTTCCTTCAGCCTCAGAATAATCTCTAATGAAATTTTTCCCCTCTACTTCAGGTGCAGTCTTGGCACTGAAAAATCCACTAACAATCATAGTGTTCCATTTGTAAGCTCATCTAGGTGTTCCTGCTCCGGCAGGGGGATTGGACTAGATGATCTTTCGAGGTCCCTTCCAATCCCTAACATTCTGTGATTCTGTGACTTTGGCAAGATTATTTCATACACATAAAGTATTTGTAATGCATTTTTTAAATGTAGAACAATATCAGCAAGAAGTATTATTAAATATGAATAAACTTGTTCTTACCTTTTTGTTCAAGGTGCCCTCGTACCTCAAAAGCTTGTTTTCAGGCTCTATAAATAAGACAGAGAGAACACTTTAACAAAACAATAAAAAATGTGTCTACTATCTAATTAGCAAAATTTAGCATAATCTTTAAAGAGAAAATAAAAGCTATATGACATTCTTGCAGTGAATTTCTGTATTGCTGGCTTCTGTATATGAACTGGAAAACAACAATTAAAGGAATTTGCTTTACAGAAATCAATAGTCTCAAAGGACTGGTGTTGAAATACTAAACGGTGTAATACAAGCATTGAAATAATTCAATATTAAAAAGAAATTACTTGCTGGACAACTTTAATAGCCTTAAGAAAGGAATCTTAATACTGACATTTTATTAGTTCTGCTTAACATCTCAAGATTCGCAGGTAGCTACCTTACAAGGAATAAATCTTATTCAAGGCCTAGATATTAAATCAGAAAGAAACAAAAATCATCTTGCATCAGTGAGCATGAACCTCATACAAGCATGAGGTTAACAGCAGTTGCATGTTATCTTTGGGAAGAGCCTATCTTTCATCATCTAATTACTCATATAAATCTCTATTAATAAAAATACGGCGCACAGCTTTTCCCCTGATTTTGTTACCTTAAAGGTTACTAAAAGTGTCTATAACCTCTTGTAAATTCTCCCTCAGAGTTGAAAAGTTAACTGCTTCTCCAAGTTCTTTTCTATGATTGCTTCTTTTTATTCTTCAGTGTTTGATAGATTTAATTTGTCCTAAACTAGGCTAAAGCATCATGAAACATAACTTATACAGTATAAAACTTGTATTTCAATAAGACCTAATATAAAATATAAGAGTCTATTAGCATTCCTACTTCCACCAGCTTTCATTGCAGGCAGTACTTGATCTCTGGACTATGCGTTTGCAGAACACAATCTATTGATGCCACAAGTCATGACCACCAGTTTACAAGTTTGGTGCCCATTTTTCTCAGCTCTGTGACTGACTGTCAAGGTTTAAGGCAAGGCGGCAATAAACCGCGGCAGACGCTCCCTCTTATCCCCTTATTTCCCGCCACCCCTTCCTTTAGATGGGAAAGATGATAAGAAAGATAAGGGGAAAGGAAGAGAGACTTAGACTTCAAGTTGGGGAGTTTTAAAGTGTTTTACTAATACTACTAATAAATAGAGAATATATACAAAATATACCAAACCAGTCTCAAGGGTTGGATGTGGAGTTGGCGTCACTCAGCAGCAGAGCTGGGTGTGTGGAGCTGGCGGCTCCAGCAGCTGCAGCTCAGGCCCCCCAGCAAACCAGAAACTGGTTGCAGGGATGCCAGGCCTGAGGCCCATAGATCACAGGCAGACAGACAGACAGGGGCCTCTCTAGATGCCGGCCATGGTTGAAGAAGAGCGTGACCCTCATGATCACCCTCTTATACAGGGGGGATGACGATTATGGGATGGAATACTTCCTTTGGTCAGTTCTAGTCACCTGTTCCATCCACCGCTCCTCAAACACGCCCCTCTCACAATGGAACGTGGGAAAACTTATCAGTCTTTCTTAGCTACCGTAGTAATAAATCTAAACACGAGCTTCTTCAGCATTCCAAGTACAGCATCCTAGGAAAAATGTGCAGGCTAAAACTCAGAGAAGTACAGCCACCTAGAAGAAGTTGGCTGAAAGAAAAATCACTAGAAGAGAACCGGTCTTGTTTTTAACAAAACCAGGACACTGACATGAGTTTTGTTTTCCATGAACAAGGGTTTGATTCTAGCTTGTGCCTTTACAGTATCATCACTTCATTTGTAGATGGGGCACCACAAAATCCAGAAAGACCTTCAGTTTCATTACAATTGGTGCAAAACAAATTTGATACTGCAACGTTTTAAAAAACCATCCCATCCCACGAAACAGGATTTTTAGGAAAAGGGGCTGTCAGCAGGCAGCCTAAAGTGTAACGTGCTGCTTAAAGAATATCTCATTCAGCAGTAAGAGACCAAGAACTATCATCTGTTAGCAAACCTTTCTTTTTCTAAATGCCGACAACAACGCCCACCAGAGTGAAGGGAGAACCTCCGCTCCCCAACATCTCTCCCAACCAGCTGCAAGGCAGCATTTGGCTCAGGGCACTTCTTTTGTCCATAGACAAAAGGAAGTAGATCCATGCCTAGTTTAATTTGTCTCAAAGTATCACTCCAAGAAAAACCTCCATAATACTGTGGGTTTCATTTGGCAAGTTTAATTAGACTTATAATTAATGAAATGAAAAGTTAAACAAAACACGATGCTAATTTTACAAGGAGACTGCATGGGATTAGATAGAAAGAAAAAAGAGATTAGGACAACAAAACCTTTTAATTTTTTTTTTCTTTCCTGAAAGACTGCAAAAATTAAGAACACAGTGAATAACATTCCAGAGTTATACAGATTCAGGTGAAATAAAAATACCTATTTTGCGTATACTGTTCTTACTCTGAAACTATACTTTGAAGTAAAAACAAAGTCCAACAAATAGGGGGCAGAAAGAATAAGGGAGGTTTGAAGCATGTTTAGCATATTACGACCTCTCCTTTCTTTTGACTTTTAGAGCTATCTGTCTTTAAAAACAAAATAAATCTTGCTTTTAAGAGCTGGTTAGGATGTGGTCTGAAATGGTGGTTCCTTAATGCTGCAACTCCCCATGTCCACTAAACCACTAATCACAAACTGAATCAAACATGACAGCCACCTCCATTTCTTAGGCCTTCATGATTCCCTCTGCCCCCAGAAGGCATTTAACCATATACAAAGGCCAGAAAATAAACACATTTTGATAGGACTTCAGTGTTTTTAGCCCTCAAGGAAAAATTAGGATTAGATACCTAGAAAACAGAATATCTCCCTAGAGCTGCCTCTGTATTTCTTTGACTTTATAGATTTACTGACTGGTCACCAAAGACAAAGTTGATTTACCTTCCAGTTTTTAGCTGACAGCCCAGAAGGGTGGGTTGGGTTGAGAATCTAAGGTGTTATAAGAATACTTTAAAGAGTATAACTCACATTATTAAGTGAATGGGGGCTGAGCAGAGAATATTAAAATGAGCAAAGTCCAAGACCTATAAAAAAGTGAGTGCTCTCACCTCTGGTTCACTTCAACAAGAACTGAGGGGGCTTAAGCCCTAAACGACTGTCAACTGTCTTTAGGACCTAGAGAACAAAGCAGTACTAGAAAAAATGTAAAACAGTAAAAAAAAAAATAATCCCTTCTTCATAAAAGCTGTCTTGTATTATTAAAATGAAACAAAAAGACAAAACAATCATGCCACGCAGATCATAATAATTTAATATTAAGCATATACTGAAAATCACTACTATATAGCAGCCCCTGTGCATCTTTTGATGAAACAGTGAAATTATAGTGGGGAAAAAAAAAAAAAAGCCTTTGGTTATTTACAGATAGACCTGAAAAGTTCTCAGAAGGTCTTCAGGTTCTTTTTCAAAGTACAAGGAATTTACTTGGTGTAAATACGCTTGACATAATTCCCTATTGAACTATACCTATCTATAATTCACTGGAAAAACAGCAAAGTCAAATCATCTAGTAAAATCTGCTGTCTACGTTAAATGGGCCATTTGAAAAGTCTTCCACTCAGACCTACCACATTTCACACTCCTGAGAAATCACCATTATTTTAAAACAATCAAGTCTCGTATTTGATTTATGTAACTAATATCCAAGTATCATATCTCTAAAGATACAAATGTATAACCTCATCATAGCCATAGTAGAGCAGTCATTACCAGCAGATTCAGTTACCAGTGAATTTTCTAAATTCTGTACACTCCAGAAATACCTGAAAAATCTGCAAGCAATCCGCCTCCCCTACAGTATTTGAATGCATCAATAATGTGTAGGTCAGTAGGACAGGTGTCAGCTTTCTGGATAAGAAATATTGTATGCATTATAAGAGCAGAAGAGGTGGTTCAATGTGTGCATTGCTGGAACAGGGCATCTCATGGGTGAAAGATTTTTAATTTGTTTTCATTATCTAGGTTTATATATATATGTACTTTTATATAAAGCTTATACACACACACAGAAAGACTTAGAAGCAATATAACAACAAAAACAAAAAAACCCACACCCTACTCAAATCTATCTTTTAATTGGTCATTTACCAAGGAGACGTTTGCCAAGAAACATTATATGTGATGCTGAAGTTAATATAACCAACTGCAAAATTCCAAGAGCTGCATACTAGCCCAGTAATGCTGCAGATTGAAAAAAGTAATAATAATTAAAAAAAAAATATTACTGTCATTGAAATTATTTTCCATGTTATTCACAGTAAATGCAAGATGTTGAGCAAATTTCAAAGTGATTTAGCATTTAGATTATAACTGCCGTGTAATTTAGGAAATGAAAATATCCGCTGCTGTACTTCCTGCTTTGTGGGGAAACGATTGCTTTACGGACAAGACTTCCGAAAGACACTAATGCCCATCTAGAAAGGAACAAGTGGAAGACAGAGATGCTGAGAGTCTGCGTATCCCAATTATCACATCTGCTATGCCAATACACCTCTTACAAGCATCCACGTCATTCTATTTCAAATGTTCAGTGTCGTTCTATAGAAATCAGTAGGGGTTATGACATTTCTAGCAGTGGGAACAGTGTCCTGAGTAGGAGGAGATGTGTGCTAGAAGCAAAGACCTACGTGACCAAGATCACAAGAAAGCTGAAAAGCAAGTTTCAATAGGAGCTTTACAACAAGTTGGATTTGTGCCCTTTGGTACTGCACGTGACTGAAAAACGGATCAAAATCCAAATGATGGATTTTGTGTTTGATCAATTTTTTTATTTATTTTTAAACTTAACGCTTCAGCAGCTCAATAGTTTGGTAATTAAAGATCTGGGAACGCTGGGCTTTTTCTACTGTAGATAGTTGTTTCCTGTTAGACTAACTCTAATGATAACAAAATCAAGTAGTGCACATTTAATTCAGCTTTAAGGGGAGAAAAGTGTGTGTCAGAAGAAAGCCAGACTAGTACATTAGTCCCTACATTACAGTATATGAAGTGTGCTCATGTTCTCTTGGAAACAAAAGAAGTCAGGAGCCCTGATCTATTTTTGCTTCAGTTTACCTGTTTGCAAATCGTTGCAATAGTTAGGAAGCATTCTGGAAAATAATACAAAAAAAAAATCATGTAAAGAGTTTTAACAATGTCACTAGCAGTGCTCAGCTTTAATTAAACGGCTCCTATTTCTACGATGCTCCGAAGTGAAATTTGGTTTTCCTAGTTTCTTTTTTATGCACTGCTATTTATGAATTTGATGTAGTAGTTGGTTTGACAGATGATAGGACTGTTTGCAAGTTACTCATGTTTGGATCCCTATGCAGAAACTTCTATCTTTTTTTTAAGCACTGACCTCATCTTTTTTTCCTCTTTTTTTTTTTTTTTTCTTTTTAATTAATCTCCCTTAAACATATGGCAGCGATACAAAGATTATAACTGACCTTTAAGCTATCTGTATATATTAGGGCCTTAAGTTAATCTCATAGTGTTTTAAATTTAGTTTCATTTTCCCATAATAAGTCTGTTGCAAAATTATTTTCGAACACTACGTATACCGCTGCAATACTCCGCGTGTACGCATTTGTGTGCGCACATTGGGGCCAAGGACAGGGAGAGAATTGCATATTTCTCATCCAAAGGAGAATACAGACAGTGAGAAAGACGTAGCACGGTATGTTCTTGTCAGAGATCACACACAAACTGCCTAAAACACAGCGTATGATCCTCCCACAATGGGATATTTTTACTATCCTTAATGAAGCCAGGCAGGTGTTTACAGTTATGATGTATGTCCGTCTAAAGTTGGAATTAAGCACAGACACAAAATAGCAATGCTTGACGCACTAGTCCATGACATACTGTACGCAGTGTAATTAAAATAGACTCTACTCCAGAATTTTGTTTTTCATGAGGAAACAAGAAAAGCTATGAAGATGCACTTTCTGGTTTGTGGAAAGCTTCAAACTATTCTGAGAAGTGTAAAAAAAAGTAATTTGCAGAATGAAAGAAAATTCTCTAAAACACCTTTTTAGCCTTGGCTCACTCTTTGCCAGGTGATTTTGGGAGAGGAGGAAGGAAGGGAGCTTTCCATCTGTTGAGGTGTTTGGATTCTAAACACGTTCCTGAGTTAATTTTGACTCTTTAAAGTGTGAGCTAAGTTAATATACTCCAAACCAATACATCATGCCAATCAACAGTGCTTTTCTCAATATCAGCCCACTCACTTCCACCTCCTGCTTGCAGGCTCTAGAGGCTTTTTGCTCTAAAACTATGTTTCCTTTAAGAAATGAAACATTCAAGTGGTATCAACAAATCATAGATGTCTCTAATAAAATAAACCTGAAGAGTGTGAATGGAAATAGAAAGGCCGACGCTGTTTATTCACTTTGCACTGATGTAGCATTTTACCTAAATAATTGCAAACATTCAGAAATACAAAGTAACACATTATTTTCATTTTCCCTTTTTTTTTTTTTTTTTGTTTAGGTTCTTCAAAAATAGAAAGGAAAAATATTGTAAAGAAACACTATCTGTGTTTTAAAATAATACTAAAACAGATATATCCCACAATATCTTTTTTCTGTATCCATTTGTAGTCTTTTCAAACCAGGTGTAGAAGTCTCTGAAATACATTAACATTTGCCAGATACTAGAAATCCAAAATATTTGGAATATTGTATCATCAACTTGTCAGAATGTATGAACAAATTTACTAACTCTAAGCCTGCCTAGTCCAATGTACTTTCCTGAGGAACTGAAGATCACAGCAGATAGAAGAGATACAACAATCAAATGATGCAAATGTTACACCATTGCTTTTGGCGTGGTTGCATTTTTGTGGGAACTTCTGACAGTACACTGAGAATCCTCATACATAGTTCACCAACAATCCTTGCCCTTTTCTACAATAGTTTCTTATTTTGTCTCATCTATAACTAGAATAATATTGATGTTATAATATTAACTTGAATTATAAGTTCAATAAGATGTAAACTGAGGTCAAGAAAGGAGAAGGGTCAACCTGTGAAGTATTCCAACAGTTTGTTTGTTAGCTATTTGAATATATTAAAATTATTTTGAATTATATGTATATGCACATCTCCTATATATGCTTCTATATTTCCATAATATATAATTTACTGTAAATGTCATGTTGACTGTTAAACTCAAATCTATTTTGAGGAAGTCTTTGGTTCTCGACCACTCTCAGCTGCCAAATACAGACATTTTTCTGACTAAAAGCAATTCTGATCATTCATGCTCACAAATTTTCCCCGATCATTGAGTTGTGTGTTTCTCTTGTCAATATTTAAACATGGTTTTCCAAAAGCATTCGAAAGAAACAAAAAACCCTTTAAATAAACCATTTAAATAAAGCCTTGTAAAAGTAACTTCAAGTACCTTGTGTTAGGAAAACACTAACATCCTGATTCTCTTTCTTTCACTGTCACGTGTGGAGCCTCAAAGCAACATCACACAGGGAAAATTAATTTTTGAAAGGCTAGCGAGGGCAAAAAGTGTGACCTTTCAAAATCAGAACATTATTTTTAGATGTTTAAAGCATTTTAGTCATAGTCTGTGCAATTTTAAACTCAAACATTGAAGTTACAAAGGTAACTTTTGTTCGCAATGACGTGCTGCAAGAACTGTACAAATTAGTCCTCAAAACCTGGGATAGTTTTCCCTTTGTAAAATTGAATGCAGGACTGGAAAGTAAGCAGTTAACTGTTCTATTCAAATAATAGAAAGAAATTTAAAAAATATAGAAATAATGGAAATAAAAATTGAAGTTACATAAAATGCACCTCATGCTTATAAATGGTGTTTACTCCTTCAAGAACTTCAGCACGAACAGTAGCTGTAAGCATATAGAATTAACGTATTATCAAATACAGCAAATGAATGATTCACAGCCTAAATTTCCTCTTACTTATTTCAATTTAAATCAAATCAAATTAAACTCCATTGAAATGAATAAAAGGCTGATCATGGAAAGCAAAAATCTGGCCTATTACATAACAGGAAAAAAAAAATGCATGGACATAAGATCACTCTAAAATAAGATGGTTGGGGTTTTTTTTAATTAAAATTTTTGTTTTTCAGCTTCGTCTTTGAACCTGTACATTCACCTAATATTGTTTCTATTTTTCCTTTTTTTTAAACTATCAATGAAAATACCCCAAATAACTTACAATTTCCAAAGAGCTCGACATTCTTCTTATTTGCCTTTAAAATATAATAAATATTTTTTGATTCCCTTGATTTCACAGGCTGACAAGTTCAAGATTATTAGTGACTGACTAATCAATGTTCATTATTTTTAGTTGCATGTCTATCAGTTGGAAGGCGACTTTTGATTTTTAAATCTAAACACTTAAGAATTTCTGAAAGAAAATTGGAGTAATAATTACATTATCTTCCATCACTCAGACACAGAAGGAGCAGAGTTCAGCAAAAAAAGTGACTAAGTATGGTAATTAAATTAATTTCAATTCAGCAATATAGGACATATGCAGCACCCAAAGTTAGAAAATACATATAACTATCTTCATTTTTTTGTTCTGTCTTACAAAATTTGCAGAAAAGAACAGGTCACCTGGAGTGTCTTTCAGATGTATCTGTGGCATAGTTTAATGTGTTTTCATCAAACAATCCAACACCTTGAATCAAGGGAGAAATATTCCTATAGTTGTATGGGATTCAAGTCCCAGATTTTTGGATGTGATTGAAGACTAGACCATACAACTCATTGACAGGAAACCAAGCCCAACACAATTTTACTCCCCTCATTATGTTTACTTATGCAATGAACTTCAACTTGCTAGAGCAATCTGAAGGCTCTTAAATTTCACACCAGTCATCAACAGACCTCAGGCTTCCCAGAATAAGCAGAGAATGTAAAGAACGTGCTGCTGGTGTTACTATTTTCCAAAGCACAGTTCCTATGGGCTGATGTGTACTTTCTGACTTCTGCCAATGGCAGGGTAATCCTGACATAATTGACATTGCAGGTTTCCCACTCGATTTTTGCCAATAGTGCAACAAAAATTAAGAAAAGTAAAAGAAAGAAAAAAAGGGGGGGTGAGGGAGCAAATAAAAACATGACAATAATTCTGAACACTAAATTCCCCTACTTGTTTTCTATCTCAGATGGTACTATTGTCTTGATGCCATATCACCAGAAGGTACATTTTCTAATACATATATGATGCTACAGAAATAGATTTTCCTTTTCTTTAGCAAAGTAGTAACAACACATATGGTGTTTCCATCACAATGGGACAAGTGCCTTCATTATCAAAAATACCTTGCGTAAAAAAACTAATGTCTCAAGTGAGAAGACTGTAGGTTAACCTAAGTGTAGTCTATCCGGTAAGGCACAGGTGACACAGCTAGAGACAATGTTCATAGCACTGTAGTTATACCCAAATAGCCCTGGGGAAAGGGCAGGTTATTCTTGTAAAATTAAGGGGGTTTTCAGTCCTTAAATATATACTCTGGTAGACTACAGTAGGCACTGGAAAAAACTCACTTGTTCCCTAGGGTAGAACTCATTAATTTTCTTTGACAGGTTCACTCAAACAATCAATCAGCTCGCTGCCTATGAACCAGCCAGCTATTATACTACTACATTATAGAGCACCCACCAAGAAAATATAATTATGTTCAATCAAATACTATAGTTAATCTGAAATTCACACTTAAAAGGAGTAGGTAGAGCTGGTAGAATAGAGCAGTTGACAAGCATGAAGTGGATAAAGCTGTGTGGATAGTTCTGGGACTTGTCAAACGTCCTTTCTACTCTAGTCCCTTTCACAGGCTCTGTGGACAGAAGCGATGCAAAATAAAAGGCAATTTAAGATGTGACTCTCCTGTACTTCAAACACAGGAAAGGAAAACCTGGAGCTAAGAACAAAAGTAGCTTTTTAATATGGCGTAAATGAGTCATAGCAAGATACAGCTTGTTAGGAAAAAGTGAGCTAGTTCAGTCATTTATCCTGTACTTTCTGAAGCAAGTCAGTTTAACTTAACTCTAAGACAAGCTGAAAATTAGACTAACAGTATATCTATGGTATTTTATTAAGGATTTTGTCCAATGTTACAGCTTTTAAATAGAGACACTCCGTGTCAATAATATTGGACATGCAGCCACCAAAACTAGTTGAGCCTGCACTGTAGTAAACATTTATGTATAGTTTAATCACAACTATGTAGTCTTTGAAGCAGGGGAAATAAAAACACAGACACCACACCTACTAATGAACTTTCACCACTGAAGAGTTAAGACAGACAGACAACATTTGAAAACTTCAGAGGGCTACAGTTTTGTTTCTGTAACCTGGCAGGGAGGCACCTCCAGTTCTTAAATGGCTCTTATATACCACTTGAAGGGGTTTAATTGTTAGACAAAAGTTTCTTCATTGTGCAACTGTTGAACATCATCAGTTATTAGTAGATTTAAATACTGTAAAAAGCTTCCAGTTAGCTGATTGCAGTAGAGCTATGTGAATAGGATGTTTATACAGCCAACTGATAACTAAAACTCTCAAATTACGTCACTCATTAGCAAACAGTCATTGCATGGTACCATCTTTTGATTACTGTTCTAAGCTTGTTTAGATTTAAGTGGCAATCTGAAGAATACTCTCATTTTCCACCAATTTCACGTTATCTGCTTTTACTTTAGCATTTGCCATGCAGAATCATAAAATACATCATATTTTTCGTAGCTGTAATTCTCACAAACTGTCAGGAATGTGGGCGCCAAACACTTTTTTACAAGTTAAGTTCAGTACAGAAGTAACTGATCCATTAACTAATATAATATTTTCTATGCTACAAATACACATTGAGAATCCAAAATACTTCTGAAATACAGACTTTTGAGAAAATACATATTGCTACAATAGCTAAACTTAGCTTTCCACCAGTGTGAGTCTGTTGGCATGATCTCAGTACTGATAACATAACAGACTATGAGAGAACATGGAATTAATCACAGGCTAACAAGACTCCTGGGTTTCCCAATTTGTTTTCCATTTATCTCGCTAGATTACTTAGCACCTGATAAGATCAATACTGATCTTAACTGCAACCCTGTGATTTCACAAAATACCTAATATATGCTGAGGTAAACTGAAAGTATCAATCAAAATTAACATTAAGTTGTTTCGTGACAGTTAAAATATATTTGTTTTCATTTGAGGATTAGTTTGTTTGGTTTTGGTTTGTTGTCGGTTTGTAGGTTTCTGTTGTTTTTTCTTTTGAGTATCATGAAGTACTGGACTCTGTAGTGCTTGTTCTACCTATTTATGTAATAGTAGCCACATCTTTGAGGAGAATGAAATACATATGTAGAACACCTTATTTATGATGGCTGTTCTGCCCTGTGACAAACCTCCTGGTGGTGTTATGTTTATATGCATTGATCGTATGTACTTCTTCACAATTTTCTTATTATGTGCTGTGTAGATAATCACATTTCTACCTGTTAGTCACCTTACTCAAGTAATTTGCTTTTTTCTGTTTGAATGAGATAAGAAATATACTTCAAAAAAGATGCTTGCTTAAAACCTGCACTTGCTTAACTTTTGGAAAAACAGCACCTATTGACAAAACTACATCTCTCTGCACTTCAAAAACAAATAAAAGAGCAAATTTGGTGAATGTAAGGCAAAACTAACATACACTGTTCCAAAGACAAAGAGCCAAAACCAGCCTTAAAAAAGTACAAAACCCAACCTCATATTCAAGCCCTAAAAAGCGCATATAATACTCATAGACAAACATTTGGGAGAAAGGTAGTACCTGGAGAATACAAAAAACACAGCATAGTGATGTTTCCAAATAGCTGAAGAGCTGAATAGTGAATGGGTTGAATAGCAATTCAACCAAATCTGCTGAATTTTTGTTCAGTGTCAGGACAGGACTCGCTAGATGGCATCGTTACACACACACAGACTGGTGGAGGTTCTATTTCCCTTGGGGTACAAGTGAGGTTGTAGTTTGAGGGGAAAGAAAAGATGCCTCTTTGCAGTTGCCTGTTGGCATTTGTCTTTCTGGGATGCTCTCTGACTTGTAAATGCTTGAAGGAGTTAAGGCAGAGATATTCTCTGGGAAAGTACAATATAGATTAGGTAAACTATCTGAGTACAGTCATTGTCAGAATGTTGTAAACAGGACAAGTTTCATATAGAATATATCAACCGTTATTTTTCATTCACGTTTAAGGTTCTGTTATCTGTTACTGTAGACACTATTACTTTGCAAAAGTTTCGCTTACATTCCATTTCAGCTATGTTAATATCCACAGATGATTTTTGAGACACTAACTTAGTGGCTTGAGTAATTAAAGGCAGTGCCAAGAAATTAGGAATTCAGGCTAAGCAGGTATGATAACAATGTCTTCAGGACAGCTCAACAGCATGTTCATCCCCAAGGTTTTCACATTGCAAAGCTGTGGGGCCAGACTTTTGTTCAGTACACCGAGGTGTCCCAGGCAGTCAGCCTTCTCTCCCATGAGACAGTATAGTAGGCAGAAAATGGAGCACACCTTATTTACAATTCCTTGGGATACTGCTTTAGGCATGCAAGCATGCATGCCTAAAACATGCAAGCAGGTTTTAAAGGAGCAGAGCCATATTATTATGAAAGCAGACAAAAATTATGGCAGCGTTGCTGAAAATGAATGGAAGCTGGATAAAGTGTCATAACACAAACTTGTCTACATTACAGAGCACCAAATTGGTGTTTGCAAAGCCGGGGGAGAAGTGTTCTGGTAGCAAGAGCTACTATAAGAAAAAACAACAATGCAATTTAAAGCACATGTATTACCTCTACAAAGTACAGACCATTGCCAAAAATAACAAATCTAGAAATAATGAATAAGCTGCTTAAGTCATTTATATGCAACTAAACAGTCTGGGAAAGAGGGAATAGGCTTTGAATATACTCCGTTTTACTTTGTTTAAATAGATTGATCTGTCAGTATCAGTTCTGTTATTATAAAGCGTAAGCGACTCAAACAGCAGAGACCCTTTCTTACTAGAGAGTCTTGTTTCCACAATTACATTAAACCCTGGGGGACTGACACACATTGATGCAGGAGAACCTTGTCTCTCGTTTGAATAGGCTGTGCACTGCCTAATTCTGAATTCTGTTTGCATAGGTAAGACCCACCAAAATAATCATTTATATAGAGCTAAATACGTAGACCTTTTATGTATTCACCAGACTTGTCAGGGCTCACGCTTTGAGCGTGAGGCTGACACGCTTGGTATCAGCCTTGTACCGCCTCTGTACTTCACGAGATCACACATTTTGGCACAGAGAACAGCTTGGCCACTTGCCAAGAAAAATCTTCCTTCTTACTATCTCTTCCATTGTTGTTAGCTGTTAACAACAGTAATGCTTTCCCTGGATTATTATGGAAATGGAATGCATTCTCTCACAAGTAGTAAAGAAAGAAGACAGCAAACTTTATTTGACTACTTGCAAATAAAAAAAGGGTTTCAAAGCTTAGGTAAATGATCTGAAAGAAAGAGAAAAGCAAAAGAAAATTTGAGGATTATATTCACACTTCCAACCTGACTGAGAAATTCCTGAATTCATTAGCAGCATTTGTTTCTTAATTTCAACTCCTAGTGGACTTGCTGACTTTGTAGATCAAGTTTCACCCAGAAAAAAAACCAGAAACTTTGAACTCCATTAAAACTGATGTTTTGGCAGAAGTGCTCAACAACACCTCCAGTATAAGAAAGCAGAAGAAATTTCAAGACATGCAAAGGAAACAAACATCATTTTGACATTGCAGTTTAGCCACTACTATTCTAAAATGTTATTCTGGCTAAATAAACACCGTTTTGTTTTGGTTTTTTTTAAACCATATCCTCATGCTCCAAATCTTTTATTTTTTTGCTTTTCCTTCAGATGGCCCCATTCTTCACACAGATACCCCCCAAACTCCTGATTCAACCGCATTCACCAGCCAGTCATTCTGTTCTCATACTGGACCTTGCTTTCCTCCATAACCAGATCTGGAATCCTCCTCCACAGCTATTGCTCCCTCTTTGTGGATGACTGCTACTCAAAAAAGGCACAGAGGTGTAAACCAAATTGCTGAACTCTGCTGCTCCTCCCCCCTCGACATCATCCCACAGAACACAACACTGGATCAGCTGATATTTGTTGGGAGAAAGAAAGATAATGGCCATGGGAAGACAACGTAATGCAAGTCCCCATGTAACCCACTGCACAGGCTGTAACAATGCCAGCCAGCAGCACAAATATTACTTTATACATGCTTGTGAACTTTGACAGGTACATGGAATTGCTATTATGCGAATTCCTTCAAGAATAAAAATAAGAGTATCTAGGCTCTACAGATGAGCACTTTAGTTAATGTTTTGTCTTTTCCACAGGACATGCGAGAGAATGTTAAGATCGTTAGAGGACATTCAGGTTAGGATGCCAGGTATAAAAGAGATATTTTCTTTTGCAACATCAGGATCTAACGCAACTTTGCAAAATGTAAATGTACAAACAAATATAGACATACAAACTTATTTAGAAAGTTCCAGGTGCTCACAAATAGCTTGGCTCCAAATGCAAAAAGGCAAGTCGGCACCTTGAAACAAGTTAGGAGGAAAGAAAAAACACATAAAGTTGAGCTGAGTAGGGCATTTGTGAAACTATTTTACATTTTTGCTCCAGACTGTCTCTTTATTAGAAAATTTTGTAAGAAACAAACACATAGGAGGACAAACCCACAAGGAAAGTTGCTAGATCTTCATTTGTTAGAATTAGGTACATAATAAGTCTAGAAAATTATCAAATTCTGTTGACTAAAAGTAATTCCATGCTTAATAAGAGAGAGAATGTGGTTTTTTTCTACCTTTCTTAAAAGTAAAGAAAATTTGCCAGTACAGATAGTGGTTTTGATCAGCCAGAACATACCACATTTGTTCAAATATCACAGTAGCCTTTTCTTCAATTACCTATTTATAAACAAAGCGGCAATATTACAGTGTCTGTGCATGTGTGCAAGGAAGCCTTTTGGTTTTCTCAAGCTTTGCTAACTTGAATGACCTCTTTTCCCTCAGTATAATTCTTTAAAATTTATAAGAGAGGGAAATTGGACAAACAGGCATCCCTTGCCTAAAATCAACAGAAGTGAGAGAAGAATGTCTGTCACCTTTAACTGGCACAAACTGATTCATGTCAGTGAAATCAGAGCCAGGTTTACCAGATTTATTTTTAAGCCTGTTGGGATTAAAACAAACAAACAAACAGTCCTCAAAACATTGTTCTAACTAGGCTCAGGTAAAGGAAGTTAATACTTCGGTAAGAAAATAAATCGAGATCTTCCATCATAAATGGAGGCTTGTGTCTGCACCACCAAGCAATTGTTTAAAAGGCTACCTATGCATCTTGCTGGGCTGAGAACTCTGGCCCACTTCATACCCTTGGGGCATTTCAGCCACTAATTGCTTGATGATTCATTCTTTGTTTGTCTCCTGGTTTGTTGCAGTAAATAGAGTATATGCCAAAAAAGATATATTTGTTGGAATTCCTTGTTGAGAGGGCATATATCAGAGTGTAGGGAGAGGAACTAGCAAGAAGGCTTTTTTCTTTCTGTTGGTGCATCTAAAGGAGAATGTGCACCAAATTAAATAATTACATAAATTCCCACACATATTCATTCTGAAGCTCTTGTCACATCAAAAAAAAAAAAAAAAAAAAAAAAGGAAGAAACAGAAAGCTTTAGGAATTTAAGAAGAAAATAAAAAAGAGAGATATGAGGAAAAACTCTGAGATTAAGAAGAGCAAAAATGAAGATAAATCTGTTAGTTAATTACCATATCCATTGGTATCACCAGTATGGGGTATAAAGCCAATACTGTCATTCACATTTTTGTGAATAAGCTATCTGCATACAAAAGTAAGGTCAGTAGGCAAGTGGAGTCCATCACTACCACATATCTCACACGTAACTAGCAAATAAAAAGGGTACTGTTGGCTTCACACATGAACAGAGCTGGCTTTATATCCCTCCTCCCTTTGACCTTTATAATGAGAGAATCACAGCAACGATAATGAAACACCTTACTCTCAACTGGCAGAGGAAAAATGTACAAATGGCAAATTTTAATAGATTGCAAACGGATCAAAAAGAGACTGAGATACCAGCTCCATCAGTATGGACTTTCCAAATCACATTAAGCCAATAATACTTGAAGTTTAATAGTTTTTCAGCAGCTTCACTGCCACAAATGGCATGTGTACAAATACACGAGAGCTCATGATGCATTTACAGGCAACCTATCCTACAGCAATAAAAATCTTTGATACTTGTATTTCTACCTGTTTGGTGAACCATATGAAAGACAATGAGCATGAACATGAGAACACTTGCAGTTTAGGAACCAGGCTTAAAGAAGCTAAAAATATTTGTGCCAAACACAGTCAGATTTTGTATTTCAATTTCTGCATTCATTTGCCAGAGTAAAACCCTATTGGCTGTAATTAACTTTAATACATTAAAAACAGGAAATATTTATGAAAATATTTTTCATTATTTTTGGTGTTCTAATGCCCAAGTTTTCAGCTACTATAATTTGGCTTAAGAAATCAGTGAATCATCACATTTACACCTGCCAAAATTCAGCCACTTTTCATTTTTTATGGAAACTATGAAATCTGACAAAGCAGGAGGAGTTTATAGTATATAGTGTACAAAACAAATATACGCTAGTTTACATGTGAAATTTCTTAACACCTCTCTGTACATTTTTTCTAAAATGTTTAGGGTTCTATAGTCAAATAGCATTGTAAAAAAAATATATCTGCTGTAAAGATACCCAGACACAGGCTGTAATCCAAGTAAAATATCCAAAACAACTACTTAGAACTGAACTACTTTTATATACAAACAACAAACATGCTCCACAATTTTTTAATTCTCGTATATTTACCACAGTCATAAACCTCAGTTTCCTAGCAGTCTGATCATGGGAAACATGACTTACATAATCTTACAGTAGATATGAAACAAAACATTAACTGTCTAAGAGATATCAGAGTTAGGAACACTAACACATGTGGATGTATGAAGACTATATTTAGGAACATCAGGGTAAAAGAATTAAAAGAAAATATGTGAATAATAAATGGGTCACTGATGCACTTGTAGCTAAGCTTTTCTGTGACTAGCTTAAGAGAAAATGAAAGAAAATAACAAGCAACAAAACAAGCAACTGTAAAGTAAGAGTGGTTCCTGACTTGTCATGGTAGTACTGCACTTGCCTTGAAAGTATCAGTAAGAAGGAGAATCCCACCAACTTCAGATAAATAGGAGAATAAAAGAAACAAAGGGGACATAAAGAAGTTATCATAGTAACACATGAATAGAAAATTGTTGAAACATATTAACATTTATCAAACATATGAAAATGGAAGCCAACAGCTGGAGAAGATGTACATATCTTCAACAGATGAGGAAACGTGGAAGCAAGAGCAAACAAGTGGCTGGACATCGTGATATTCCAGGCAGAGGGAGAGAAGCTGATTTCAAAAAGAATTTGATTT
The DNA here is from genome assembly GCF_964273445.1 of Streptopelia decaocto. Lineage (NCBI taxonomy): Eukaryota > Metazoa > Chordata > Aves > Columbiformes > Columbidae > Streptopelia > Streptopelia decaocto. Next base: position 62,404,152 of record NC_138661.1, read on the forward strand.
GGGAATTTGTAAAGGAGTGATTCCCCATGAATGAAAACCAAATATCTCACTATAGAGTTCCCCTACAACTTCAGGTGAGCTATTAAATTCTAGCCTGAGCGTGTAATTCACATACATATGAAGGTGTCAAGGGACGCAGTGAGGGTGAAACAGGTAGAAGACAAAAAAGAGGGGAAGTCTCTACATTACTACAATAAACGAAAATTTTGGAATAGTTTCCAAAGGAAAAGATGGAAGCTGGTATGAAATTCAGCCTACTTAGAGATACTGCCATCAACTGCATTTTAGAAAGATACTTGGAGATGTAGAATATAATTAATGTTTAAGAGACACGCTACAACACACTACAGAGGAAGTCTTAGAAATGAGAAAAATTGGAATAGAACTTGTTAACCACCATCTAGTTTTATGTGTTCATTTTTGTAACTCAGCTGCTCTATTATAGTGATCTGTTCAATGAGCATATCTATACAGGGATAAACAATCTGCAATCTCATGAAGGTTTTTAATCTATTATTTTTTGCACCAAAGACTTTGTCTCAACATCAGTAGAAAAGCTTTGAAACACTTGCCCTTCATCCCAAAAGTATTTGCAGCTCCAGAGTTATTCTTTAGTTAGCCTATCATATTGATATTAACTTTCAGTGCTGCAAGTTGGAATGTCAGTGCACATTAACACCTGATCTATAAAGGGAATGCTGAGATCTCACTGGAAGTATTAGTCACTGCGCCCTGGGAACGCAGGGTGTTTGTGTTTGTGTTCTTGGCTCAAATGTCTGAGCTAGACATGGCTTGATTCTTAATGAAACACACACCATCAGATTCATTATCCAGAAAGTTTCTAATTCTGAAGTGTATCTCCAACTTACTCAGCAATTACTAACCTCCATGATAAATTAATTCTTTTGGAGGGGCAAGAGGTCAGACCATTCTAACAAACACACAACTCCTTGGAGCATCTAATCCTTACCTGTGAGTAACCTGTTCCTCCCTTTCTCTTTCTCACTCTTCTTTTTAATTACTATTTTCTTAAGGAAACCCTTTAGATATTTTTGCTTTTAACAGCAAGGAAGGTGTTTTAGCCCAAGCTTTGCAATGTCACTACGCTGACAGTTAACTTGAGATCTCATTCGGTCTCATCTTAGAAACACTTTTTTGGTTCATAATTACAACATATCACAACTAGGTGAGTTTTCAGTCTTATCGATAGTTTTCTGGCTACTCCAGGGAGCATTTCTACCAATCCTACTTCTAGATACAGCCCTGGGTAGTAATTCATTGCCTGAGCTACTCTTTCATATGCTCCACCAGCTACTTGGACCCCTCTATTACAGTACAATCAGAGCTACCACCCAGTTTCCTCTTTTTATCCCACATTGCTCTTTTGCAGCTTCACATCAAACCCACTCAAAGGTTCTTTGTTTTTGTTTTACAGCAAAAGCTTTTAATTTTCTTGGGAATGCCCTCCCCAGAATACATTTCTTCCTCAATTCTGTGAGTCTAACTATAATGGTGTCCTTTTTGTGCCCTCAGCCCTTTTTTGTTGTTACGTTGAAGCAGTGGTCAAGTACCACCTCTTCTACTTCCAAAGAGAGGTTTTGTTGAGACAGAAATAAAAATAATGCTGACACATTCTGTATTGGTGCAGCTAGACAACTGCCACCTATAGCTTGTCACACTAACCTTTAAGGCAAAAAGAGCATTTGTACTTATTTGCTGATGTTTATTATACTATTAATTGCATAAGAAGTTGCTACAGACTTACACAGGATCATAATGTAAACCAGGAAGAAAGAAGAAAGAAACACCGTGTAATTAAAGGCAAAGGAAAGATAACATCAGATAAAGTTTCCATGGAAATAAAAAGCTATGAAACCTTTTCTTCAGTGTTTTCAAACAATTCTCTCTATTTAGACACTTGAACCGGGACTTCAGCTACCACACAATTAAAGTGTCTATGCCAATTTTTACCCTCTCTAAATACATTCTATTATGTCATGCAGACTTTCTGACCATGGAATTTAAGACAGCTTCTCAAATGAAAAGCACCTACACATTCCATAAGCTCTTTAACATCAGGAGGTTTAGGAAATTATCAGGGGGAAAAAGTGAACTTTCAGGAGACAATAAAGAATATTTTAAGTTGCCATAAATCTAATTGCAATATTATGTTGCAAAAAGGTACAAAATTCCAGGCATTGATTATCAGTTAAAAAAAGGAGATGCATAACAGACCAGGAAAAATGCCCCCAAAACAATAAGCTGCTATATGAACATTCAGTCTCAATCAGCATCTTTTTGAGGATATAACCTACATCTGTTGTTTGTTGAATGTGCACTTTGTTGGAATGTAAAAAAGCCCCCGGTATTGCTAGAAGAGGCCTTGTGTTTCATTACCTCATTTGACACGCTGGAGGTTTCACCCATCTCCAGGCTCTCCAGGTGCTAGGGAAACGTTACATAATAGTCCTAGAAAATCACAAACACACATCCTAAATTATTAAACCTCTCTTCAATCATGCCAAGTCAACATATACCAATTCATTTTTTTTTCATTTAGTTAGTCTGGAGCACATTACATAGCATTCCTAGAAATTACCTCTGGAGTTCACATTAAGACTCCCGGTAGCTGCAAGTTTAAATATGCAATTCCCTACCTACAATAGCACAAACTAAACATTCCCTCTTTTTGCCTTGTTCAAGTAACACTGCAATTATACATATATATATATATTTATATACAGACGCAGTCTCACCTATTTCATAAACAGTGCAATTTTTATAAATTCAGATGAAGACAGACAGTTATCATACATGAGGAAACATAAAAGCATTAAGCCTCTCTCACTTTACACCTCTGTTAGTATTCTGTGTAAAATTATGGACTAGCAGCCTCACTCTTGAACCGGATTCAAAAGCTTAAGCTCCAGTAGGTGAGAGAAGAAAAATAAGAAAAGCACTCAACATTTATTTTGCAATTAGCTTAAAATATCGTGGGGTTTATTTTTCTTTCAGGATATATTGCTCTTTCCATTATACAAGTTTCACATATATTTTTTATGTAGATAATATTCAGAAATTAAAAACAAACAAACAAAACCTTACAACATTTTGAAATAAGCATATATATTTTCAACTTCAGAATATGACTTTGAGAAAGAAATCAATCTTTCATTGATTAATTTGATATTAATACATTCCATGGGATTATTCGTGACTATGAGATGTAAGACGTATATTTTCCTTACTGACAGACAGCTTAAATGGATTTCAGCCTGGATTACAAGTTAGGGATCTTGTTTTGCAGTCACAATTAATGATTCACAAAACTATAACCAAAAGTCTTACTTGCATTACAGAATTTTCCCTGTATATTTGTCAATATTTCATATTTTGGATATCTATAGTTAAATCTCTGTAGCTTAAAAGCAATTTTAGGTTCTTATCCCCTTCATTTCCAGACCAACCAAAAAACTCTCTAAAATGGTCTCTGCTTTACTTATGAAGAATCTGGTACAGAGTACTTGATGCCATAGCATACAACCTGTCACAGAATTTCTTATATACAAAGTCACAATGATGTCTCTGTGTCTATTTCAACGTATTGCCTATACATCTGTCTTCTGTATAATAAGTCAATTTGGGGAAACTAGGCAATATATCTGGTCAGTGGCACTCAAACTATGAGCAACTTCACAAGGATATTCTGTGTCAACCTACATACTCTCAGGACTGTGAAGTGTAACAAGACAGACTTACAAATTCTTGAATCAAGATAAAACCAGACTATTTACCATTTATTAGTACCTGTAAAAAAAAAAAAATAGAAGAAATATATACTAAAGACCAGCTGGCTGGACTATTCAGGAAGACTTTAAAAGCAACAATGTTGAGGGTAAGGTGCAGACATTCAAAATATAGAAATATATTTGGAACTATAACTTGGTGGTTATGTTATACATAACCAAGGAAGAAATATGGGATACATCATTTACATTTGCATGCACGTTTTACAAAATAATTGCTTCTTTTTTAAATTGAAGCCTCATGAGAAAGACTTTTCGGATTCAAATAGAATTAATATTTACACTCTTTTTTAACAACAAATGAAAAGCAATGTGGGTTCTATGTATGTTTCTCACTTGTTGACAGGTTGAAAATAAAAGGAACCTTGAAAATTCTAAGATCAACAGCCTGACAGATAAACAAGACGTAGAATTTTAACTGGTGTTTCATTTGCTTTTGTGGTAAAGAACAGAATGATTGTTTCTATCTGTCTAAAGCATATGAGGGGAGGGAATCCATTATTACAGAAAAGTCTGTTCAAGTGATGCTGTGGGTATATTAGTGTGCAGGCAAAGCATTAATTCAAGAAGCACCGTGTTTATCTCATCTTACATAACAAAATTTTGCATGTACTATTTTGTTAACAGTTACAGAATAATCTTCAAAATACATATTGCTTTTTTATTGGTTTTTAACACACGAATACCATGTGCTTGGATCTTTTCCAAGATTGTAACATGTAAGTTACTAGCTATTTTCCTCAACTGTCACTGCGGAAAGTAGTTTTTGCTTTAAATGAAGGGAGAATGAGAGCAAAGAAGAATAAAAGGTGCAGATGGACACTCCCTCACGGCAAAATAATTTTCACAAATGAGCAGATTTGACAAGAATGTTAATTTTGAGTACAGCTGTAACTCTTCTTGAGAGGAACAACATAAATCAGCAGTAAACAATTAACTGGCAGGTTATTAGCCTGTGCTAAAGGATGCACACAGAGTATTGTAGCCTTTGCTATGATTAAATTTTCTGTGAGATTTCATTTTTTATGAGAAGGGATGGCTGAGCATTTTGTAAAACCTCTCTTAAAGACTGCTGCTTTTGAAAGCTTGGGGACTTCTGTATTTTAAAACTAAATGGACATCAGATATGTGAGTCTGTAAAAAAAGACACTTGTGAGATCCAGCATTAGAGCGAGAAAGAACCACAAGCCCGAGATGCAGGGGGGCACTAAAACAAGTGTGTAAAAAGATAATAATCCTAGTTAGGGGAACTGGCACTATCAGATTCTTTTCCCTCCATATTTTATGCTTAATCTGGATTTGGAATAGACCTCTAAAAACAAATAGTACACAGTAGTGTGCCATTATAAAACACTTTTTGGGAGCACCTATTACTTCTGTTACTTTCTTTTTAGTAACGTAGTCCCCAAATTTCCCTAATGGCAAGAAATCCACTGATTCTGCTGAAGTCACCAGGGTAACATTTCTGTGAAAATACAGTAATTGTCAGAGTCCTGTGATATATGCTTTCAATTGTACATTTATTCCTGAAGCATGCGGTATATACTTCCAGAAGATCATAAGGGACTTGCAAATATACTTCCAGGGCCTTAACTAAAGTTGAAATTGTCATACAAAAAAAAAATGAAAAGAAGGATTGATATATACATGGAAACATATCTGGCTTTATTATACACAGAAACACGAAAGATGTAGCACTCTGACTACAACTGTATTGATCTGTCTGTTAGTCAGGGCTGCTATTAAACAGTGCAAACACTTAGAAAGAAAGTGGCAAACTTTTGAAGTCGCTGAAGTGGAGAGATGGAAGGCATAGTCAAGAGAAAGATGGATTTAATTTGCATTGTACTGCTCTCAAATGAACACTAAATACAGAAAGGAAAGGGACTGCTGAAAGCTCAGGAATTCTCTAACTGGACGTTATTTCCAGAAATTTTAGAAGGTTAATATAAATTTGTGTATTGTTAAAAAAAAAAAAAAAGATACATCATTTTGAATTATTACTCTTTCCTGTACTAACATTACTACAGAATACTTACCAAAAAATGTTCTCTTAACCACCAATGTGCTACCTCACACACTAAATTGGACAAAGCATTAAGATAGTTAGAAGTGGGGAAAAAAATCAATCATTAAGTTTTAATAGGTATTAAAAGAAGTGTTGAATAATATATCTATTAGACTGTTAGCATGACACTGATCATGGACAAAAAAAGAGAACAAATAAAGCCTAGTATGACTACTTCTGTGAGAGTTTATGGAAATGCATATTAACTAGTGTTTGTTAGATATTTTTCTTCTATAATTTCATTATTATCTACTAGAATAACAAATAAGAAGATTTTTTTTAACAATGTGTTTAAGTGGAGAAGTCTCAAATTTTAAAGCACAATTACCGTTAAATGGGTACATATCTGCAAAAGTCCATGTGGTCTTTAGTATTTTTATTGATGATGGGGGCAGGGGAGGAGGAACAGGACTGATAAAGCTCAGAGGCGAAAAAATGGTTTAGGAAGCAGTTAATAAAAAAGACCAACAAAGAGCCTAAACTGGAACTCTGAATAAGAGGGGAAAGCTAATATCTGATGACAGCTACAGGAGTACAATCAAACAGATCATGTCCTGCCTCAGTAGTCCAATAAAAGAAAGCTGCTGAGGAATGAGTAGAGGTTTGGAAAAGAGCCACAAGACTGACTGGGAGATTGGTAAACATGCCTTAGAGAGAGGTTCCAGGATTTAAATCTATTTATCTTAGCAAAGAAAAGGTTAAGAGGTGATTTGATCTAACGTGTTAAGTAGCTACATGGGGATTAGTAATGTAATAAAAAGGAGTTCTTCAATCTCTTTTAACAAGGACCAGTAATGGGAACATGGATCTAGACAAATATAGAATTGACATTTTTAACCATTAGTACAGCTAACTATGTGGAAAACTCCAAAGACTAGGGTCAGTCCTCTAATTACTGGCCATATTTCAACAGAAAGATTAATTAGTATATATTACCTCTAGCTTATCCCAGAATGGAATAAAACAGGTTTGAGACAATAGAGTCTGCCACTTGGCTTTATTGCTGCCAATGCAAGCATCTCAGAGGCAATTGCTGATTGTTCCTTAAGACTTTTACATTTTCACCCACTGCAGTCACTACAGCATGTTCCTATTAATAATATTTGCCCTCCAACAGCATTTCAGTGTTATTCTGTCTATCTCAGAAATTCCATATGATGCATCTACACCTATATATACACACACCACACGTTTTGCAGCAAGGATCAAAGAAAACCAAAAAGCTTCTGTTTCCACAAAGAAAACTTAAGCTTACATTTAGAAAAAAGACTGACTCAACAAAATATTTTCACTATGTCTCTCAGATCACTCATTGCAAGATTTAGTTATGAAAGCTGCAACAAATTCAACAATGGTGATTAAAAATAGTAAAACCCAAAGTACACTTCTATAGTCAACAAAAAGAAAACAATAACTGCATCTAACTTGAGTATACACAAACTTCAGGGTGCTTGCTTGGCATCTTCAAAAGAAAGGGAATAAAAGAAAATAAAGAAAATAAACCCTTTCTCTTAAACCATAAAGAGTTGAAAAGCATGCTCACCACAAAAAGGTAGCTTATTCTCATCCCCGTTCATCTTGCTAAGATAGCGCATCTTCTGTGATATGAGAAACTCACACAAAGGCAGGATTCACTAAACCAGATGCGCCTCCCTTGTCCAGACTTTCTCCTTGTACAACACAAGAACAATCTTTCTACTCCCAGTACAAGCAGGAGTGCGTGAAGGTTTCTCCTTCAGCCTACAAATCAGTTGTTTGGGAATTAAATAGTCTTTCTATATACTTTTTTTAATATCAATAAATAAAGAATAATAACAAGGATGAAGATGGATTATCTCCATTTCATGTATAGTTTCTACAGCACAGCTCAGTCTTGTAGAACCTCATATAAATAACCGAGGCCTCGCAAGCATATGTAAGAGTTTCATTGTATTGTTTACAGTACTTTGGGACACCATTCACGTTGAGAATGCAGTAAACTACCAAAAAATTCACTTTACTTAGTCTGAAATCCCGTTTTAAAAGGATTGTTAATAATCCATTACTAGATCCTGTTTTAATAACCTTGTATGACAGATATTACAGAACTCTAGAACAGACCCGAGTTCAGTTTTAAGTGTCATTGCACAGATAGTTAACTAAGCTGTAAACCACCATTGCAACACTGAGTCAGCAAAAAAACGGCATTGTTATCACATTTACAGACAGGGAACTGAGTTACAGACAACAATGAACAGAAAACTCTTGGTTTTGTCAAGATTAAGCCACCAAGAACCCTTATTCAATGGAAAGTCATCTAAACCTGTACACATCAGCAGACTCAGAAAAATATAGGACAGATTTTCTCCACCTAAATCTATGCATTGCTAAACCAATTTTGAGTAGGGAGTAGCAAAACACACACTTGAGAAATTACAAGCACATAGTACAACAACTCATGCAGTTCCTGAATTAATCATGCTAAATTATACTTAGAAAGTAAGCTATTGTTTTTCTTCCTTTGCAGTTAATTCCAGAACACAATTTGGTGCTCTTGTTAAAGAAAAAGGTAGTCTATAAAGAACAAACTCACAATTAAAAAGATGCCTCTAACATGGCAAAATTACGTTTTCTGATAAAAACAATAAATTTCCTCAAAGGAGAAAAGTAACTTTTTTTCTGTGGAAAGTATCCCAGTGAACGAGTAAAAGAAGCTCAGGGCCTTTATTATATATTCTCCTCTTAAATAGATAAAACTGAAGAAAAAATGTCTTAGTTGAGAAATTTAGACAGAACATGCAAGAAAAATGTTTGTTAGAGGTTATTAAGCACTACGAAAAACTACACAATAGGTCAAGTGCCTGTGTGCACTACAGATGTAACTGATAAGAGCAACAGATCAGGCTGCAGAACAAGGAAAAGGTAAACAAGGGGATTCAATAGGAGCAAAAAAACCCCACTAATATCTGAATTATATGTTTCTAATGTAGACTCATCAACCTTTGACATTTTGCAAAAGACACGTAGATATTCACAATGAGGACTTGTGACATACCTCAGTATCACTTTCTTACATTTCAAGATTAAGGTCGAGGGGGTTTTTTAAAATTTTATTTCTAAGCAAATCCTGGCCCTGCTCACTGGCAAAGCTGCACACCAACCTCTCCCACAGCATTCAATTATTCTTATAACCTCCTCCTTATAATTCTCCTCCTTTATTCAGTAAAAAAGAAGTTAACATATTAGTTTAAGCTAACAATAATAAAACATTGATTTTCAAAACAGCCAATGTGGTTCCATACAGAGAGGAGACATCAGTAAAAAGGCTTTTCCTTTCCTTCTGTATGGACTAAAACCAGTTCTGAACATCATTGACTATTCAAGTAGTCTTGAACAAGTGTGGCCTCAGCAAACTAAAGCACTCCTATAGTATTTCTCAAAATAGAGAAAAATATATTTATGAACACATGCTATTTTACAGATGCATATGGAAACACCAAAAAAAAAAGGCAAAAAATTTTGAGAAGTAAAGAACTTTCACTAAGGTCATGCTTAATAATATGATGTGTGAATTTGTCTGATAGCACATGAGGAGAATTTTAAATGAAGAAATGTCACATGCTGTCTGCTGCAGAGACAAATGCTCTTTGCTGCTGCTTTGTTAAAATTTTGCCAAATAACTAATACTTTTAACACGTAAGGAAGTTAAATAAGGATAAGGTTTTAAAGGCAAGCAATTCAAAAGGGTATTTCGAGATTCACCAGAATATTTGGTGGTTGGTGGGAAAAAAAAAACACTATAAATTATATTTAACTTTCTTATATTAATAACTCATTGCCATATCACAATGCAAATGTTATGATAATAATACTAATCAGTTGACCTCAAAATTCAGCCCAGCAGTTATTATGTATTCAGAACGATGTGCGAGCATGCAGTACACACAAATCTCTCTTGTGTCAACAGAAAACTAAGCATATGCTTAAGTGCTCTATATTAGTCAGCCTAACATTTTGAGTGGACTATTCCTATTCTACATCTAAAAGACAAAAGGGAAAAACACTAACAAGAATTTCAAAAATAACGCAAGGAATGCAACGGAAATAAACAGATGCAAAATCTAGCAAACATCAAGTAGGAGTAGGGAAATGATTTAATGGCAACATCTGGCATTAGTAAGGCTTCTACTGATTCATTTCTCCATGATTCAGAAAGGTTTCTGACAAACTGGAAAGTTTCAGAAGGTATAAAAATAGTCTTAAGTCTAGAAAATGTGGTGCCACATAAAATTAAAAGTTAAGTCCATTTATTTCAGACCCAAAAAAGTAATGGAATGGTTATAGTATCACATCAAACTATATATACAGAGAGATTTGATACCATTATAATTTTGTTCTCCCCCCTCCCCATTGGTATAAACCAAAGATACTAAGACAATTGTAGATATATTTAGATTAAAAATAAGCTGCATAATTCTAAAGAGCAGGCCGGCTAAACACAACTGAGACATTTTCTACAGCTGAAAGTTCTAATAGTGATGCTAAAAGAAGCATACATTAAACAAAATTAAGGATTTCATGATGCTTCTCTTGCTTAAATCTTCATAGCTTGTATAACAAAATATATCACACTAAATCTAAATCTACAATTGACTATGAGAAAGGACCTAACCACCTCTTCAGGAATTATTTCCCTAGTCATTTGGTCTGCAACTTTGAGCAAACACTGCATCGCAATATATTGAACTTCAACTTTATGTTCAAAAAACTGAAGGCTAACATTTATGTTTACAAAGCAGTTAGAAGGCTTTCAGTTTCTTTGTTGTTTCTGGATGAGACCTGACTTGTGGACATTTAAAATCTTTAAACACACTTACATACACTTATTATCTGCTACTTTACCACTTGCATTTCTTTGTGTAATACCTTCAATTTACAAACACACACACTAATTTGATTAAATCACATTTTTCGTTGTGTTTTTCAAAGTACCTTAGATTAAAAACTATGCAATCCCATACAAACCATTCTCATTTGGTAAGTATCTCATGTTTGTTAGCCCTTGTGGTTATTTAAAAACAAGCAAACAAACCAACCAACACCACATCTGCTGCCCAGAAGGAGAAATAAAAGTACAAAATGTCCCTTCGGTTTTGAGAACAAGTTGTTACCATTTATATCTCTCTTCATGTTATGAATTACATCTCAAAAATATCTCTACCACAGTCCTGCCAGCCTATAGTAGGTATGTGTTACTCCACTTTAACTCATTTGTGTAACGGCATTTCTTACTATTGCTGGCTCCATTAATAAAAAGTATTTTTTAAAACATTGACAAGCTCTTCCATGCCTCTGCTGCCACAGCTTCATCCTGATACATTCATGTGTCATCTGCAATGCACTCCAAAAATAAAAGCACGACTAGTCAAAATATTTACACCCTTCCTCATTAAACATTTCACACGAAGACTTAACAGGCATAAGTAAGATATGATGAGTATGTTAGTTTATCTTCAGAAAAGTACTTTGAGAATTTCCTGGCATGCAGAAAGAAGAAAACTAAGCCAGACATTAATTTCTGGAATGCAATGTAACCCATTAGCCTTCCCTTCTCTTTTCCTTCTGTCCCTCAGAAAGGATAATCAGCTGATATCCACCTCTTTTCACAGAATCCCACATATAGTAGCATGACACAACTTATTTGATAAGTACATGCCTCAGCAGGACCTAAAAGTTTGGGGTTCTTTTAGTTTGACAAACAATGTCCGTTCACATAGGTCTTTCCTTCATTCTACTTGCTAGACTGGGAACAGAACCAAGTCTAACATCCTTGTTAGCTATTTTAAATTAGATTCACTGCAGGAAACTAATGGAAAGGAGGGGAATCATGATAGTCGTAGTGGTATTTTCATCTTCCAGGTATATGAGACACAGTACACTGTTTGCAAAATGAAAAAAAATCCACATGGAAAGATCCATACTTCAAGGCTACTAAATACATTTCTCCTCCAAGTAAAGTAGGTAGACTGATAACAGCACGAATATGTAGGCTTTTGTTTAAAAAGTAAGCTCTTGTTTAATGACATTTAACTTAGTGAAATAGTTCAAACAGGAATGTTTATTTCCTAATTGCCTTGTTGTGCTAAGTGCTGAGCACTCATAACACAGCAAAAACCAAGGGCACTCAGGCACCTTTTAGGATCAAGTTCCGTCACAGAATATAGATATCAGTTAGTGTTACAAATGAAGGGCATAAAGCAAACAAATGAATTCATGTACCATCAGAATTGGTGTACAGAGGTGAAAGACGATCAATTACTAACAAGTGATACATATGACAAAGGCAGAGGAAGACAACCAGCTCAGAAAATTAATCAGCATATAAATTGATCTTCTTACCTAAAACCAAATTGCAGTCTAAATTTTGTTTTCAATATACTAGAATGCTAAAACTTTCTGCTGGAATAATACTAACATAGTATAGCAGAATTTCTGAACTCCTGATGTAGGTAGATACTAAAATAAGAAGGAAGAAAAAATAGTTTCCAATTTTCTCTATTTACCTAGTTGTACAGGTTTTATTTAGCTCATTATGGGCAATAACACCTTTGTCTGAATTTTGTTTGGCTTGCTCAGAGTGTTAAGACTGAACTTGAATAGCTGTAAACGTTGAAAGCATTTATGCACCAAATAAACTGCTTCCAAAATGCTATAAAGGGAGAATTAAACAGAAGAGAGACATGATTGCAGAAAGAGGGTGATAGTATGTAATAACCTATTAATAAGCTACTTTTATTCATTTCCCTCTGTCTGAAAGGTTTTAGATTTTAGACATTTACTTGCACATACTAAAATGCTTTATCCTTATAACTCATCCTGCATTCTATCGGCTTACAAGTCATGACTTCAAAACAACCCATTTAGGTATTCCTTTGGACAAGCGCAACTCAGTCATTCATGCAGCCAAACATTTGAAGAATGTGATTTTCTTCTTTTAGTTCTCTCACTGTCTAATGGACAGTTTACTGTACAACCGTTTGCTTTGTTGCTATGGAATCTACCAAATTCCTCTATACTGTATTTAATCTAACAGGAGTAATAAAGAGCAGGGGAGTGGCTCATTTCTCAGCTTGACAAAATTAACTGTTTTGCAAGCAGGTAATTTACGAACTGTGAACTAGAGATCGTTCCAAAGACTTACAGAGATCCAGTCTCGTACATTCAAACAGAGCAGCACAGTACTGGGTTAACTCGAGAAGACATGTCGCCATATCATGAGACCTATGCCAAAACATAGCAAACCCAGTACAACAGATGAAGGACTAATGGGACTCTACAGCACCAGGACCAAAGCTGTTCATCTTCTAGCTAAACTCTGTATCATGCTAGCTTTACTACTGTTTTTACTACGTTTTTCACAATTTCCACGTACCCAGGAGAGTAGGTCATCTCTATTTCTTCATTTTTATCAGCAAAATAAGAATGAATATTTCCCCACCTCATTGATGAAGCTGAGACATTGAGCTTCCTTTAGCCAGCCCTTGTGGCCTCCCACTACACAGAGCGCCTTAATCTCTATACTCCCTTGTGTGTCCTTTTGTCTCTAGATACTTTTACATATCTTGAATAAATTGGAAAACATCTTCAAGACCAGTTTTCAATTACTTTCTTAAATCCCTAATACATTTTATAAAATAATCCTCATTGGAGATTTACACTGATCTACTTTTGTTTGTATTTTATAGAGAGGGAAACTGAAGCAAAACATATTCTATAAAGCTATAAAGTAAATTACCTATAAATGTAATTTATAGACAATCATGTGCTGTCAACCTAGAGAAAACTCTCTGAAATGGACAGATATTAACAGTGCTGGGATTATTCATTCTTAGTTTAAAATAGAGACACATTGAGCATATAAAGTTTTAAAGAAAACAAAGATAGCTAAAGCATTATATAGAGATGCTTGGTTTTATTTTTCCCTTTTCTACCTATGAATGGTTTGTGGAAGAAATTACCAAATAGAAAGCTTTCATTTCACCCTTTTAATCACGCAAGTCAAAATTTAAATTGTCTTTGAAACTTTGCAAAAAGGTCTTCATTTAGAAAAGGCTGTGAATAGACACGGATAATGTATCTTACTGGCTAAAGCAAAGAGAAATGTATTTATCCAGCTATTTTCACACCCTTTTGTAACTACTAACTTGACTTTTTTTCCTCAGTTAGAGGTGTCCTTCACCTCTCGGAGAAGTTCAAACAGTGACCACTGCTGCTCCTTTGTGTCTTTCAAAGCAGACTAATTTGAGCATCCCATTTGTAATCCCAGGTTCATAAAAGCACTTTGATATAAGTAAATGGGAGCAACCAGTTGGTACAGGCAAGTTTTGTTACTGCACTTAGATCAGTGATTTCCCACTACTTTTAGTTCTTTATCTCAGAACATTTCCATAGGACACAAAAATGAAAATACTTACATTTCAAACTGCTTTGTGTGAGGTAACTGAATAAAGAAAACAGCAGCTGGTATTGAGCAGGTTACATTCTTCCTAGATATCTGTATACCCTTTCTAATTATATAATATCTTTAAGATGTTTTTATGGGCCAACCTGAGAGGTACCCCAACAACACCTAAAAGCACAGTGCTCCCTCCACTGGGGCTGGGAGAGGAGGGAGGAAGTCTGCATTATTTAAGCCAAAGTGAATTTCCCAAGTAGAATGACAGATATGTAACCATATTAACCTGAATAAAATAACTGCTCAGTTTTGACTTAGAATTAGACTATTGAGCAACATAATGAGAGTAAAAATATGTGTTTCTTTCTGTAGCAAGTGGTGTTGCATGTTATAACAATTTCACTGATGATGAAGGGGTTACTTCACTTCAGTGTAAATCAGAAGCAAGCAAAGTCACAAAGGAACATGTAGCTGCAAGCTCAATTGTCTTCAGGTTAAAGTTCAGAACTGAAGTCATAAGAACTAATGTCTTGGGCATACTGGCCCCAGGGGACATTGTTTCTCAGTAAGTGAGAACAGCCAGGACACAGAGCTCTTATTTCCTGATTGACCACTTTGTTCTTTTGACTGATGTGCAAGTGGGACAGATTTACATGGTAACTGCTTACTGTACCTATTTCTGCTAATCTTGGACTCTATGAGTACAATAGTAGCAAAGCTGGCACACTAGTGTTGTGGCCGAGACAATAAGGTCCTAGTTTACGTACAATGGCCAGGATATGAGAAGTGGCAGAGTGATTCTTCTCTCTCCCATACCTAAGTCTGTAATAAGCACTATTGGAATAATTCGACATGATTCAAACAACATGCAACCTATGTGACTAGGAGCTGTGAGGAAAGCTGTTGGAAGCAGTGAAAACGTTATATCCTTGGGGCTTTCATCGAATGGCTTAGCTTAAGAAGCATCAAAGAGTTCCATAAGTCTATTAAGATTTACTAAGATATTTACTCTTCTTTAGCCATTAAAAGGAAAGATCTCCCTTTGACCTTTCCTTTTATTTGCCTGACATTCTCTTAGAATAAAACACCTGAGCCATTCAAAAATAAATGCCAATTTAACGTTTTCCGCTACCAAACCTTATGATTTACTATAGATATTTGATAGCATGTTTCTTAAACATTTCAGCTTTCAAAAGTATCCACATGTAACCTAAGAGTTAAAAAGAATGAACATTAAGCAACTACTCTTTGCATAACTCTACAGCCATGAAAAAGGTTTCGTAAAATGAAATTACAACACTGGTAAAACTATTTAGTGCTGCACGGTGTTTTTGAATCAACAGACTAATACTTTAAAACCCTTCATTTAGTCAAAGATAAGAAAATGGACATAACTGCATAAGTTCCTTCTTCCTTAGCCATGTTCTTCAAACCTGACGAGCCTTGACAAGCCTGGTGTAGAATACAAACATGAATGCAGTGAGTCTGAAAAAGGATTTGCATGGTGACTCTGATCATAGTAATTCATAATGAAATGTGTATATGCACAGAGCAAGAAGTGGGGCTATTCTTTCTACTATCCTCCTGACCACCAGACACATTCATGGGGCTTCCCAGATCACATGTTCTTTCTAGGAGTACAAAAGAAATGAAGTTTGAATTAAGATGTAACTTTTTTGTTACTGTATTATGTGTTCCTTCAGGAACACAATTTTTTAAAATTGTGCATCATATATGATTAGGGAACCAAAATATTCCTTACATAATATTTCCGCAGTTTTTATCGTACAGTACAACACAACACTTTGTACACCGATATAGTTCAAGGAAAATTTAATATAGCTTGGAGATTTCTGGAAGAAATCTATTCCTGTTCATAGCCATATGGAAAAACTAGAGGATGCTCACTTCAGATTTTGTATCAGTCATTATTCTTACATTTGGCTATTACCACCATTTGTCTGGGTGTGATGACAAAATTGCCAGAAATAGGCAGCTTCACACATGGTACGAGATGTCTTGCGAGGATATATCCCGTCTTCTGAGTCAACAGTTACTATTTGTAGAGTTTCATGTCTTGATTTTACCATTCAACACAAATCTTTTAAAACATGCTTGTAGGAGTCCTTTAGAACGTAGTCCTCCTCTCACAGAAATTAATAGAAAAACTCCTAGTCATTTCAGCCCTGTGACCGGAAGAAACCAACCAAAATAACTCCCTTGAAATTTCCCTTTTTGGCCTTTGGGAGGTTTTGGTGGGTTGGTTGGTTTTGGTTTTATTTGTTCATTTGTTTTGTGGGTTTTTTTTGTGGGTTTTGATTGGTTTGGTTTGTTTGTATTTATTTGTTTGTTTTGTGGGTTTCGTTTGTTTTCTGTTGTTGTTTGGGTTTGTTTTGTTTAACTTTCGGCTGTTGGTTACAGCCAAAAATCTATCAAAGAGCAGACAAAGCCTTCCTCAATCAGTCTTCAAACTTCATACTCCGTATCATTCGCACCTTCGTCCCTTCCACCTCCTCTTCCCTTCCATCATCAGCATGCTGAAGAAACACTTATGCCATTAAACATTTTCAAATATTGAGTTTGATAATAAATTTCTTTTTGATGTGAAACCCACATCTTTTGCACAGTCTTTCTCCCAAACACTAATTATTTTCTTATCAGATCTCCTTTATATGGAAACTAGACTTCCTTTCTCTCAGCCCACCAGAAGAGGGCTGATATGCATCTGGAAACAGCAGCAATGAGTTTAGAAACAGAAAAGTCCATTCCTGCTCAAAGAAACTTAATGTTTAAGGCAGATTCTTAATTCAAGGCAGGCATGTGCACCAGTCAAATATACCAGGATACAGGAAGAAACATAAAACATTTTTAATTATTTGCTTGGATAACAGTGTGACTAGACACATTATCCTTCTGGCTCTTAGAAAGGCCATGAAAGAAGGCTGAAGGTTAGCATCTTCAAGAGGGCCCAGTATCTGTCTAGACAGTTGGATAAACAGATGGTGAAAACAGAGTGATAGAATAAACTCAATTGGAAGGGACATCAGGAGGTCATCTGGTCCAAAGCCCTGCCTGATGCAGAACTAGCTAGCTGTATGATGAATTCTATTGCCATATGAGCTGTATGATGAATACCCAGCTGAAGTTGATGACATCAGATTCCAGTTCTATAGCGGAGAAATGAAAGGTGTCTACTAAGGACAGAACACACTAAGGAAGTAGAGAGAGCTATAATTCTAGCAAAGGAGATTTCATTTCAAGAAGAAGTGGAGAAAATATTTTAGATCCTTTCATTTTCAGACTGAAAGTATTTTGTCGTCTGTTACAATGAATCTTATACTATTCCTTCCCTCATTTGATATAACATCAATTTTCAGAATGGAAAGAGATTTTCTGCATGGTTGATTAAGTTTAGACGGTTCACCTTTATACGAGACTCTTCCATGTAATGGGATTTTCCACTGAAAATTCTTTTATTTCCTCAACTAGATTAAGACAGGTTTTGTCAGGAATAAGAGGAGAATCTCTATGATAGAGAATTAAGAAAGAGGCCAAGGGAGGCAATATTCCTCAAAGTTTAGAATGTAAATCTATTAAATAGTTCAGAGCTAGGCTATGCGTTCTTCTGCACCACCAAGCACTTGACCCAGACTCTGGGGTAATTTATAGCAACGGTCTTTCCATACTCATTTATTTAGTCCTAGCCACCTTAATTCTATCAGATAGCACAGCCTAAACCAGCAAGTACACAAAGATGTGGGCAGCCCTGAGAAGAAGCTGAAATAATTTACTAAGACTTCCAAAATTTTTCTCTTTTATGTTGAGGAAACAATGACTGGAATCTTGTCTCCCCCAGTAGTGTCACATGATAAATACAGTTATTCTTATGTGCCAGAGAGCCTGAATCTGCTGCTTCAGTGTCCTCCCAGTGAACAGCCACGGGTTGGACTCGAAGCCCTGTCCAGGGTGCTGAAATCCACAGATTTGGGAAATAATATCACGTGTCCTTCTAGCTTACCAGATGCTTTGAGCTCGAATCTGCAGCTTTTAACAATTAGCACAAATTTAAATGCCTAATAAAAAAGGTGGGATCAAATTTTAGTTTCACAGATGAAATATTTGGGGTAATTTCTAGCTCAGCTTTCTTCCCTTTTGTGTTCTCCCAACTATTCAAGCTTTTTGTTCTTTCTTTATAGTTGACTCTGGTTACTTTCTACAGTTCCTCTTCATATTCAGCTGTACAACTACCCTCAAATACATCTCAAAGAACTTGGGATCCATGTACCTACTAACTTTATAGAAAATGCTTGTGTTTTCAGGTCCACACTGAACTAAGAATAAAATAGAATGTGCCATACGAGTTGCATAATTCAGAAGTTCACCAGGTGAGCAAGATCAAGAATGACAGACATTTTGCTGTAAGATAATCACATTTTGGGTGGCCTAACCACCCCCAGGAACTGAAGATCCAGATCTTCACTAACAGAATCCAGAAGGGTCTAGAGTACGAGTCTAGGAGAAGTAGCTGAGGGAACTAAGGCTGTTTAGCCTGGAGAAAAGGAGGCTGAGTGGAGACCTCATTGCTCTCTACAACCACCTGAAAGGAGGCTGTAATAAGGAGAGTGTCAGGCTTTTTTTCTCAAATAGTAAGTGATAGGATGAGAAGAAATGGCCTTAAGTTACACGAGGGGAGGTTTAGATTGGATATTAGGAAAAACTTCACAGAAAGAGTTGTCAGGCATTGGAACAGGCTGCCCAGGGAAGTGGCCAAGTCACCATCCCTGAAGATAGTTTAAAAGGCACATGGATGAGGTTCCTAGGGACATGGTTCAGAAGTGGACTTGGCAATGCCAGGTTAATGGTTGGACTTGATGATTTTGAGGGTCTTTTCCAACCAAAACAATTCTATTATTCTATCTTTTGCTTATACTGCTTCCAGCTGGAATAAGAAAAGTGCAAGAAACTTTTATCTGACTGAAATGTGTTCAGCTAGCTTAGTACTTCAGGTTTTCAATGCAGAAGTAAAAATTCAAATTCAGTTCTAAAGATCTGTAACAAAATAATCAAAAATTCTCTCATACATTCTCTTAGTGTTAAGGGTGAGTTACTTAGTATAAATATTAATGTGTTCTGTTATGATGACTAATGTTTTCAGCATATATTGCATGCCTTCGAAAGAACTATTGGTACAAGCACCGTAAGATCTATAACAGAAGGTTTATAATACAAGAGCCAGAAGAATTTACTGGTATAGCACTTTTAATACTCCATTCCCACCCCTGGTTGGGTTGTATTATACATTGACATCAAGATAAAGGAGCTGAGTCATCTTTTATGCTCCTCTGTTTCTAACATAACACATTAATTTGAGAACTTGTTGGCTTTTGTTTCTGAACATGTTGCTAATGCTTCCTTTTCATGATTTCATGCTGGTTTTTAACTTGTGCTGACAAATCAAAAGAATATGGAAAATATAAAAGCAAATTTAAGAGTCCATCATCAAGCAAATAAAGAATCACAGAACCATTTAGGTTGGAAGGCATTTCTTGAGACCCCCAACCTCCCTGCTCAAGCAGAATCAGCTACAGCAGGTTGTCCAGCCCTGTGTCCACTTGGTTTTTTAATATCTCCAGAAATTTCTAGAGCACACAGCATAACCGTGTTATACCCATTTGCTCATTTTATTCAAAATTAAATAGACATCAATGCCAAAGAAGAGATAAGAAAGAATTCAGACTTTGTGTCTACTATCTATAGAATAACTTTTCCTGACATTGTGCAAACAGTATCTCATTTTGAAAAAAACATAAAACATTCATTCTAGAGTTTAAGAAATATTTTCTTGAAACCTGAAAGTAAACTTGGTTTCTTCTGCGTTTTTTTGGGGTTTTGTTTTATTTGGGGTTTTTTTTGTTGTTATTGTTTGTTTTTGTTTTGGGAGGGGATAATGGGGTGTTTTTGCAAGACTTAGGCTACTTTATATATAAGCAAAACACTTTTAAAACAGTCAGAAAAAGCAGATGCCAACCATTCAGGTGCTTCTCTAAATCAATTCCTATCATAAGCCTTAGTTTTATAAGAAATCTTAATAAAAACTTACATCATAGTGAAATTCAAGCCTTAGATTTTAATCCAATAACAGCTAAAAACATTAGTAAAAGGCACTAATTTTGTTGGTCTCATCTCTGATAGGTTTTCTACACTTGAAGAACTTGAAAATATACCAAAGTAAGACCCATGTCATTCCTTTTTACTGTCCTAAAGAAAAAAATTACAAAACCCCATCCTTTTCTACAGTTAAGTTTTGCTTTTTGAAATGTTTAATGTGGGACACTTTAGACTACCACTGAATTTGATATCATCCAAAAAGACCATATGAAACCTCCATCTGAAAATCACAAATTACTTGTGGCTAGTATTTCCATGTAATCACTCACAATGGAAAAATGGAAACAGACCAAAGAGGCTGGGTATTGCAGCATCTAAAATATAGTTTGAAGATTATGCAAAAGTATGCAAAAGAAATTTACAACAAATGCCTGGTATTAGTTGGATAATGCAATAGGTGATAATGACATTCCTGGCAAAAGGTCAGCTCATCTCAAACACCTGTTAAGAATGAAAACATTAAAAACAAAGCAGTGTCATACTGTGGGGGTTTATGCAGACATTTGCTTCTCTTTTGATCTGCCATGGTTTAGACTCCTTGAACTTTATCCTTCAGTTGTTTGTTTCCTGTTTTTTTCTTTACAAAACTTTAGAGAGTGTCTAACACTCAAACCCACAGTGACTAGCACTGTTGCAAATGTTGACCAGTTTTCTTTTATTTAAAAGGTGTGTGGAATTTGTCCAGTTATTGCTCGAAACCCAACTTAGGCCATGGCTCAAGACTGCAACCATACCCTACCAGAGCATTACGCTGCTTCCTATTTTGTGAATATTTTTCACAGGCAAATTTTGAATCCTCTCTTCCTGACCAGTGTTTTCCACTTCCTTGCTCATATCTCCTGTAACACCAATTTTCAATTCAGTTCAAGATTGAGAACAATTAACCATCCAGAAGCAACTACCCCATCCCAGATGGTAATGTTTAAGTGGAAGACATAAAAGCTAGTTTTATAACTTAGTCAAATATTTTAGAAATATTTCAGTAAGAAACCTCATCAGATGAATACTAGGCTTCAAAATGCCTGAGCTTACCTTTTCCTAAAAAACTCATGAAGGTGCTAAATGTCCAGCTATGAGGGCATGAGTGGTTCATGGGCTGGAATTCAGCAGAAACACATTTCATAGACTGAACCTTAAAATCCATTCTCTCCATTGGTGTAACAGAAGCTTTTTCTAAGACAGTAAAACTTGACTCCAGATATTCTCTAAAGGCAAATTGAACAAAATTATATGCTTTCAATCCCCCCAAAATGAGTGACCTTTTATTCTTATCATCAAAAGAGGAACAGTAACTGCATTTATGCCAAGTGGTTGCCAGTTAACAGCACTGGAAGCACAAATTATGGTGCAGAACTCCATCACACATCTTTGGCCTTCACACATACCACAATTTTTTGTGGTTAATCTCAATACAACTAAAGCCACCAAGTCTGGGTCCACACCAACCTAATTATGGTCTGATCACTGGAATACATTGGAATATTCTTGTGTTGCAAGACCTCTGGCCATGAATGGGCTCAGTATGATGGTGGCCAAGAACCCAGGTCTACTCCTAAATTAATATGAGTATAAAAATATAACCACTCTTTTTAAATACTTAGTCACATTCAGAAGCATTCTCTCTGAATCCCTAGTGGCTGCAAGAGGCTAGTAAATAGCCATGATTTAAGTATCTCTATAGTCCAGAGAGCACTGGATATTCAGGACACTCCCTATCAGTCACACAGAAATCCTTAATCAGTATGAAATTGCAAAACCCAGATTTTTCTTCATTAAATCTGGAAATACCACATGCCCTTAACTGGGAAATCTGGCATACACACAATCAATCTGTTAACATGAAAGGCAAGGTTGGAAAAAACTGTTTTACAGGTGTAACTTTCAGTAATGGTCAGGAAAATTCATTCACTAGAATTACAGGAGGTAAGAGTTTGTTATAAATATTACAGGACCATTAAAAAGTATCATCGCTTTAAAATGTACTTAAATCATATTCATTAATTATTAAGCATTACTGTAGTTCTTCACGGATGTTTTTAATGGAATGAAGGTTCCTCAACTGCAATAGCGTCACTGCTATCTATTTATAGACAACTCATCTTTGGGTATGGAAGTGCCTCTTCAAGTTGGTATCAAAGCAGATTTTCACTTCGTAGAAAGACTTCGGAGCTTGAATGAAAGTAATCCATTACTTAGTGAATGAAAAAGACAGAACTGTGAATACCTGTGAATTTAATAGCATCCTGGGTGCTTATTCATGGTAATACCAATAAAACAAAGCCAGATTTACAGTAGGTTATTTACGGTAGGTTATTTTTTGTTTTGTTTTATATACTTATTAAGGGAGATTACATTCTCTTTATTTACATTTGAAAAAGCCTAGGAGATCTGAACAAATGATGTCAAAAAAGCAACCTGTTGCTCACTGCTGATCTGTTCTCTTGTTTCCTCTAGGCTATTAATATTAAATATTGCCAAGGTCAAGTACAGAGTCCAGCTACATAAATTTATTGTTTTTTTTACCTTAAGTAAAGAATTATACTACCTGCCAATCTTAATCTATGTCATTACTGAGGGTTTGTATTTTTAGTGAGAACACTGTCATACTCCTGATCCCACCCCCTCAAATATGAAAGCACTGAAAATGAAACAAAAACCAACAAAAACCAACAGCAACCACACAAAAAACCACTTGCCTCTTTAAAAGTCTGCAAAAACTACTAGACAATCTGTAGATAATTTATACCAATAGATACTAGATGCTAAATAGAAGTGCCATCTGTCTGAGCGAATTATGAGTTGTGTATTTTACTATGCCTAGGCGAGCAGGAATCGCATCCTCATCTATCCCACTGGCATACATTCACAGTAGCTCAAAACATAGCTTAAAATTACTACTCTTCAGAAGTGCAGAAAGTCTTCGAAAGGAAATTCTCATCCCAGCATTGCAATTAAAAGAGTGTTTGCTTAAGAGGATCTCAAAGGCACTGTATCATTCTGGCTAAGGTTCACCTCAATCCCTGAAATGTTACTAGTTTCCAGAAAAATCTCCTATTAACAAAGTTGCCATGATGAAAGCAGATAAAATTTAAAATAGACTCTCCAAGAAAATGCATTTACCTAGAAAACCCTAGAAGAATATATCTGTGACCCTAGGTTGAACAATTCATTATTCAGGGAGAATAAATACAGAGCTGTTCTGTAAGAAAGTACATTAGAACAATTCCTCTGGATTATGTGCGTATCTAGAGGCTGTGCTCTTTTCTTTCTCCTTCTCAATAGAACACCACAAACAGCGAACTGAAAATTAAAAAACTAACACAGCCACTGCAACACACAGAAGGAAACCACAGCTTCAAAAAAACTGCCGGAGGTAAAGTCTCAGTTCCTTCAGCTTTATGCCATCTTCAGACAAACCAGTTTTCATTCTGACCTCAGCATTTGTGTGCGTCAGCTCTTCCAGTCCTATTTTTGCTTCACTTCTCTCATCTAACAATATCAGTGTCCTAGTGAGTTCTGCCTGTTAAATTTAAGTGTCTCCTTAGTGCCTTAGCTTTTTGTAGTAATGAATCCTCTACATTAAATATGGATTATATTCAGATCTGGGGTGTCGCGTTGCAATAGGACAAGTTATTAATTACATTTCTGGCTTTGATATTGTTATATGAACCAATTAAAAATAAAATCACCAAAGCATAAGAGGTTTATTGCCTCTACACAGAGCAGAACAGACAACTGCCCTGACAGCCAAACTAGGCGTTATCTAATTTCATGAGCCTCAACCAGCTAGTTTTAAGGTGTGTTTTTTTTTTTTTAACTGGAGTAGACATTTGAAATTATAGTCCAATATAGCACAAAAGCTAGCAAGTCTTTAATTAAGTCAAAATAAAATACTAGCACAAACTCATGCCCAGACTTACAGTTATTACAAAAACCTAAACAGTACTACCCAATAGAAAGGCCAGCTTTTATGCAAAAAAAAAGAAACAGAAGTAGGCTACCTGCTGTAAAGCAATAAAATCTTCCTAGATTCCTAATTCATTAATACAGAAATATTACTAGCAATTACCCCTTGTCCCTTCTGTTTCCAGTGGCTGTAGGAAGCCTCCTACTTCCCAGATCAGCGCATGTACCAGGCAGAGCTTCCCAGAGGTCCCATTCACAACTACACTCCATTTGTCCACTAGAGACCCTAATTCTTCCAGTGGTGAATGTATATATGCACTCACTTTGTAAGTCTTCTACCTGCAAAAAATATTTCTGCTAATCAAATAGAAATAGGTTTGGACAACAAAGCCTTAGACAGAATGAGGACAGCAATATACATTCAACTTCGTCTTAGCCACTATATTTTCTACTTAGACTATTCTTACCTTTCGGGCTAGAGATTACTGCAAACTATCAGTACCCCAAAAGGCCTCCACCTGCTTGCAAAATGTATAGATCTGACTGACAGTGTCAACCAGTTTTTACATGGTCCTACAATGAGTTATAGAATCATTTCAGTTGGAAAAGACCCTCAGGATCATCAAGTCCAACCATAACCTAACTCTGGCACTAAACCATGTCCCTAAGAACCTCATCTAGATGCCTTTTAAACCCCTTCAGGGATGGTGACTCCACCACTTCTCTGGGCAGCCTGTTCCAGTGTCTGACAACCTTTTCAGTGAAGATTTTTTTCCGAATATCCAATCTAAACCTCCTCTGGCACAACTTGAGGCCATTTCCCCTTGTCCTGTCACTTGCTACTTGGGAGAAGAGACCAACCCCCTTCATGCTCCAACCTCCTTTCAGGTAGTTGTAGACAGTGATAAGGTCTCCCCTCAGCCTCCTCTCCTCCAGGCTGAACAGTCCCAGTTCCCTCAAACGCTCCTCATCAGACTTGTGCTCCAGGTCCCTCGTCACCTTCATCAACTCCTCTGCTCTCTCTCTACTATTTCCATGTCCTTCTTATGACGAGTGGTCCTCATGCTCCAGCTCCCATATGAGTGCAGAGTGTACCCAAACTGAAGTCCTGCCACGCAGACTCAGAGGCAGATATTTTCCAGTCTGTTACCAGGCTGCTGAGATGAGGAGGCAGCTTGGAAATATTCTGCCATCACGCACAGAGGAAGAGCTCTTCTCAGGGCTGAAAAGGGACAGCTTTGCCGGCCCTAGAGTCGGACACTGTGGTGCTGCAGTTGCACTTTTATTTGCATTTCAGGGAAGAAAATGGCCCTTTAAAACTAAGCATTTCTCACTTTTCCTTTGAATTCAGATTCCCTTTGGAAAAAAGATGATGCAGACAATTTCTTTTAAACCAGAGGACAGATAAGAATCTTAATTGGTCCTTTTAGCCTTTTCAGTGCAAGCCATAGTGCTCAATGTAAGAATACATACAAGCATGAGGCACTGTATTTTTAACCCTTTAACTGTCTTTAACTCATCAAACTCATGAATACCAGTATTTCATTACATCGACTACCAATAGTTTCTATCGAAGTAAAGAACAAAGTGAACTTTGCTAATAGCAAAAAAATTGCATTAACTATTATCTCCAACACACACAAGACAGAATTGCTATACATGTGCAAGCAAAAATAGTTTATAATAAATATTTCACTTGAGAAATAACTGAGAGGTTTTAAATAATTCTACCCACCAGTCACTGGGTTATCTATCAGATGAAATCCACTGCAGATTAATGAAATCTGCAGGATGATAACCTTTCCCACACTGTTAGGATCATGAACAAATAGCACTTACTGAATCTTGGAGTAACTCCTCCCCTGGCTGAACTGTTCAAGTACAGAATAACTGAACATGGGCCTAAACCACCTAATATTGAATTCCCATTCCCAAAGCTCTTAAATAAAGCAGAATTAAACTCTGCAGCAGTGCTGTTCTTTTTCTTTTGTAAGATAACTGTATTCCTATCTAGCCAGAAGCCAACTTCATTCTTTATAAACTTTTCTGTAGAAAAGTAAACCAGGCCACTTTTCACACATCAGTTTGGAATTACACCTGTGTGGCAACACTACATATAAAGGGAGTGCAAAACACTGTAGAAATCTCCAACTCGATGAATCAAGTCTCTCTTTCCAACTGGAATAAACTCACAGGTCACAGAACATTTTAAACACCTACTATTCAGCTGCTGTTTAACCTATCAAATGTTATGTTCAAAGTAAATTTTAGCTATATCAAGTCACAAAGTCATCAGAAACTCTCAACTTTCTAAGTTAGTAACTTCTGAATCCTGAAGTCTTACGTTCTATTGGACTTCAATAGGAAGCCTAAGGTTGAAAACATACTGTTTTTCAAAAATCCTGATTTTTCCAGAAATTCATTGAAAAGAACACTCTGGTTATCACATACCTATCTTGGTAATATCCTGAATGATTATTCATGATACCAACTGTAACAGAGGCTCCTCAAAAGTCAATTTTAGCCAGACAACAAGTTCCAAAATGGGCTTTATTCTAGCTGGAAAAGTGTAGCAAACTGACTAGAAGGAGGTTTTATGCAATTATTTAGCACTCCAACAACATAAAATACATGTTTGGATATCAGTTGAGGAGATTATTGGGGTACAACAACATAAGAATAATGAGGATCCACAGTATGCATGCATTCACTCACAAGAAACAAAACCAGAGGCGTCTCACTCAAAGGTACCCAGAAGAAATAATCACTTTCCTGGATTAGGCAAGGACTCACACTTGCCTGGGTTAGGTAAGGTCTCATTCAAGGATATATCCAGTAGAGAAAAATAACCACTCACCAGATGAGGAGGAGAGGCACACTAAATCCTGGGAATTCTCCTTAAATGGCATCCCAGTCTAAGGGGAGGGCTCCAGTTCACAGAGCCACTGTTCCAAGAAGACCACTCAGAGGGGGTCTTTGGCAGGGACCCTGTTTATAGCCTGGTCAGATCTGGCTGTGGTAATTACAATATGGTCCAGAAGCTTCTCGGCTTCTCTGGGCACCTCCTTTGTTGAGGACCCTGTCAATCGACTGGGTCCCACCCCTCCTGCCCCCAAGGTGGGTGGACGTGAAGTCACCCTGCCCCCAGGTGTGGGGAGGACGTGACTGTCAGCACCATCCTAGGTGCATAAGAGGTACTAAAGAGCCATCAAGAGTCCTATTGAAGGCTCCGGATCTCATCTGGGGGATGTGCAACTGCTACACCGACCACCCATGAGTTTCATTATTTGCATCATACATATCACAAGTTAGACGGAAGTTTTTAAAGATTACACAAATTGCCCATTTGTCAGAGTCAAATACTTTCTGACCAATTCTTTTAGATACTCCATGCATGAAGGGTATAAGTTTTTGTACCCTAATGTTGGGTTGAGACACGTATTCCCTCCTCCTATGTTGGTCTGGGTAATTTAGGGAGAGGTTTACACTCTCTTAATGAACTTTTAATGGGAGAGTCATTTACAACACCATTTGATCTATTCAAATGTTGATAGCTGTTTGCCCAAACCAAAGACCACTCTCCAGTCCCCTTTGTGGTGCCATAAAGTCAGCTTCTTTGCAACAACCGTGCTCATTATTCCTCGAGTTTCCTGGGCACATCACCTTTGCCCATCTCTGAGCCTTCTTCCATTTTAGAGGTTTATTGGTCAGTCACACCACTTTAGCAAGATTTTCATAACAATTATAAAATAAACTAATTAATTTATAAGCTAACGATGAAAACACAAAGTGATACTGCTATTTTTACACAATGATGGATAAAGCTACAAAGTTCATGCAACAAATAAAACATCTAAAATGGAAAAGAAAGAGTGAATTAAGAGTTTGATGAAGTAAATGAAACTTGCAGTTTCAAACTGCAGATGTTTGCATTTGTAATGAGAATGTATGTTTATGTGGCCTGTTCCAAATCAAAACAAATTGGAAAGCTCCTGGTGGCTCTATGGTAGCTCATCCCAACTGTCCACCAGAGCATCACTGTATGGTATGAAAACAGAATTAAACATGTTTCCAACCTGAAGACCTACTACACTCCTCCCAACAAGAACAAAAATCCCAATTTATCCATAACTATGCCTGGTTTAGGCAACATGCAAAACGTTAGAATTACTCCTTACCAGGTAGATTCCATTTAGAAATTTACACAATCCAAAATTCACAATGCCACTTTGATGAGATTGTCATAATTAATAAAGCAATAGACTTAATTCAACTTTTTTTTTCATAATTTCCAGTTTAACACTATTTCACAATTATTGTGCACTTTTGCTAAAATTACAGCACACTGCAACATCTGTTTTGTCATAAAATGAAAGTATGGTGTTCCCAATAACCTTTAGCAACACTCAAGTACTTAAATTTGTTTCATTTTTGTCTTCCATCACCAACCCCACCAGTTTATTTCACTTTTATTTCCTTTTATATTATAACTAATGGGATATATGAAAATTCTTACAGAACACTTTGATACCTTGATGCTTGAAAATATAAAGCTTTGAAAAGCTGATTTTCCATCACACTGTCAGAATTTACTCACACTGAGGAAATTCTGAGGATGAAGCTACAAACATGCCGGTACCATTAGAAACATGCATGAAGCAGGCAGAATTGAATTTGAAAGCACACATTTATGAATCTCTAGGAGTGAACACCATTTCATCCCCTTATAATCTATTTTTAAACAAGCAAGTTTATCTTAAAACAACATTAATTTGCTAAAAAAAACTGGATGCCAGACTTTCCTCTTAAGAAGACACTTGGAAAAAGCCAGGGTGATTATGTCTTTGCCTGAAGCTGCAAATAAGCTGGTGTACTGGATCCAGCTCTTAATCCCTCTTTCGGTGCGGGCAGATGACAAACACCATGCCACCTCTGGTGTACCGTGCTTGCTTCTCTGATTGATGACATCTATTAAACTATCTGCAGCTTCTCTATTGCCTCTCTACACTTATTCAATTGTTTCTGCTCAGTCAGATAGCGTATTTAGCTCTTTCAGGACAGCAGCTATTTTGCTTTTAACTACATCTACTGCCAGACTACAAAGAATAGCCTTCTCACTAAATTCATCATTAATATCATCATGAAAGGCAAGGGGACACTATTAAAAATGATGCAAGCTTTCAGCGACCAGGGTAGTTAAGTTTCCTGCTTTTAAACAGTGCCCCAAGAAGCTGAACTACAAAGAAAAGCAGCAACTTGATTGATAAACAGAATAAAACCAAAATCCAATCCCTACTCTTAGCTATTCAACTACAGGCATGCTGCTTACTCATTGCTAACAGGCTAAGAGTTTTTTTCTTATTTATAAATTAAATTATTTAGCCACTCGCTTATATTTTTTGAGGAACTTTACTCAGCGTCATAGTTCACATCTCCTTGTGTTATGCTAACCATAAGAATTGAATGTACTGCTGTGAAAAAGAGACAAAAACTCTTGAAGTGTTTAGGCTTGGGACAACAAAGAACACTTGGCTATGACAAGCTTCATAACACACTGAGCAAGAGAATTTACTCCAAAAGCTTTCCAGTGCTCAGAAGGAATTAATATTCTGAGATGGGGATGTTTTTGAAACATAATTAAAGTGGAAAAATCTTAAACTGGGAATTAAAACTTACAATTTTCTAAAAAATTACTGGCAAGCAACTCTCTCTTTACAAAGGACTAAAAAAGCTCCAATAGCACATGGTATTTTCTCCCTCATGATCGTGTAGGCAATCGTATACTTTTATTTAGTATTTAGACTATAATGATTTTCATTACCTAGGAGTTAGTCCACTGAACACTCCCATGTTTTTGTAATACATAAATATTGAACACTTTTTATTTTCTTTCATCCAAACTAGTATATTTTGAAGAAGGCTTTTTATATACTGAAATATGAAGATGTACAGAATCCATTAGAACTTTACCGATGGAATGACCAAGAATTTATAAAGAAACAATGATTCTCTATCATTCCTACCATTTGATCCTTGTCCTCTTACATGACTAGTTGCAAGTTCTAGAAGAAAGTAAGAACCCTGTGCTGGGTACATGAGATCCTTCTCTCTCCATTAATTGTTAAATTTTCATTGCTGCCATAATTAATGCTTTTCTCCACAGCTAAAGGTTACTCAACCCCATTTTAAATCTTAATATTTGAATCCAGCACCCACCTATGGCCACATTTGATGCATAAAACCAGAAATACTCCATGTTGACCTTCCTATTTTTCAGATGTTTTGAATGATAAAGTATTGAGAACTCCTGGTTAGAGGATAAACTGTGCACTTATGTAGTGTTTCCAGCCTACCCTAGTACTGACTTTGGACAACCAAAGACTTCTTTATATCTTCACATCTAATTAACAGTCTATTTTTCTGTCAGAATGTACTTAACTAAACGTCAGGCCTGAAGCTATAGGTTAAAGCTCCAGCCAATGAAAGGGAGCTTGAACAAAAAATATACCAATTAAATTTCTAGTGAAATGAAGGGTTACACATAAAATATTTTCAGTTTTGTGGTGACCCTAAAGAGCATATTGTACATTCTATTATAATTACCGCTAGTACCTTAAGGGATAACTGTTCTGGTCATGGAGTTGGCAAGCAGCTACTGTATACAATATTTCAAGTAGTGCTTCTTATAGTTTAGGAGTTTCTGTAAACTTAAATATTATTTACTACTACTGATATGATTAAAGTTGGTTTAAAAAAACAAACAAACAAACAAACTATGTTTCTTCATTTATTTAAAATTCAAAACCAAAGGAAGATAATTTTTAAATTTTCATCTTCTATTTGCAAAAATGTATCAATTTCAGAGGCATTCACTTTGGAATTCTAAACTTCCAATGCAAAAAGGAGATATTTCTTTTTAAAAAAGAAAGGGTATCAACCGATATCGAACAACTAATCTTAGCCTTTTAAGCTTTAAGAAAATGAAGCATCACATGTACAAAGAGTCATGTAAAAAAAAAAAAAAAGGAGTAAAAGTCATGAGAAAGAATAACAAAGTTTCAAAAATGAGAAGTTTTACAACACACACACAAAGATCAAGTCTGTTGAGTCATACACCAATTTGACTTGGTGGCTGCAGATTTATTCCTAATCTTGCTCTTATATTTTTGGCACCTTAAATATTGAATTCTTTCCTAGACAGGGGCATGACTTCAACAGCTGTACATAAAGCACACTAGATGCTACTTGCAAAGGACAGCCTGGACTCATCTTTCTTTGATTCTTTTATACCACCTACGCCGTAGGAACAAAAGAGGCAAACTCTCTCTCCACAGTGTAGAGCACTCAGCCAGCACCTCTTTCCTGCCCCTTACAGCCCACAGAGAAAAGCAGCCCCATGCCTACCCACCTGCAGCTGATCTCTTACCAAGCAGAGCCTGGGCATGTTTTGTTTTCCCTGCAGTTTCATCTTAGTTTAAGATTAATTGGCATATTGTCCTTCAATAATATAACATAGGCACTATCTAGAGACCATTTTTAATGTATAAAATCATAGAGAATAATTACAAGTCTTATTACACAAACACTAAGCAGAAGTTAAGAAAATCTACTGTGTTACAAAGAAACCCCAACCAGGGAGGGAGGGGGAAGGAGTCAGATTTACAAATTTGAGCTATTAAATCTATGCTTTACTTTGGAAACTTGTTGTTGCTGTAGGCCAACATTTAGAAGAACACTTCAGATTTCTGCCTTACTATAACCAAAAAGAAAAAATAAATAATCAGTCTCAGAAAGCTGCTACAACCTCAGTGAAGTAGAACCTCAACTAACAAAACCTTTCTATTACAAGGCACGATTTCTCACTCTCTAACAAAGTACAATGATTATTATACCAGAGATTTCATTTTAAATACTCTTTTTAAGAAGTTTCTGTGCTTTTCTTCCAGGTGAGCCACCACTAAACTAATCTGCAGCTTTCCCAGAAAATCACTTTGCCAGCAACTCTACATTAGTTAGAGAAAGCCTACACTGTGCTCTGTACTACAACATAGTTCTAAAATACACACACAAAAAGCCCATTCACCATAAAAATGTAGCCTACTTACTTATCTCCATTTCGCTCCTCTTCTTTTGGAGTAAACTACCATTGTGTGCGGTTTCTGTCTTCCACCGAAGATTTCAACCAGGTGTAAGAAATCAATTATGCTTAATGAAAAACATGTGTGTGCTGTTGATCAGTAATGGGACTTGCAGGCAACCAGAATCTCCTGCAACACAGTAACAGAAAGAATTACATGTAAAATTAAAATAAGAATTTCTGTGCTCTTTTTATAGTTAATAGAAACTGTCTGCATAAAACCAAAATTTTATTGTCACTGTCGAGATGAAATTGTTCTCAAAGTATTGTTCAAAATACATAGACCTACATTTACATTGCTAATAATTTTTTAAATTACAGTATTTCTTATGAAGCTGTCTAAATATACATATATACACATACAGAGTGATAAAAACCATACAGAAACTTCCTTTTCACAACAAAGCACCCACACATAAAAAACCCTAAAACAAAAACTGTGTTTGGAAAAGGAATTTATAGCTTCTGATTTGTGTTTAATAGTTTCAAGCAACTCTATTATTAACATTCTTTATCTTATTCTACAAATAAAGGTTCTTTTGTGCTAGCATATTTTGCTAGACTTTAGCATTTCAAAGCAGAGCAATTTGTGAATTAAGTTCTTGAAACAGATACTTTTCATGTCTAGGAATAGAACAAAATGAAGAACTGAAGTACCCAATTGCAAAAGATCTGTCAACAATTCTTTTATAAAGGCCCATTCTCAAGAGGTTAAAATTATTACAGCATGACTTTTTTTTCAGGGAAATGATTTTGCCTTAGATGGCTTTCTGGTTTATAGTTTTTGGTGGCCTTTTTGTTGTTTTTGTGGTGTTTTTTCCTCTTTAAATGAATAATGACAGTTCACATATCTGTAAGAGGAAAATTATATGTTGCCTTACAACTCGCACTTCTCTCAACAATCTGAAAAAAGAGGACTCTAGACTAGGTCTAGATTTCACTCATTTTAGCTTCTCTGATATTCCAACTGAAATCTTCACATTAACACACTATCATAAAATCTAATAATATAGAGATAGACTGATTTACTTCTTTGTTTTAAAGATATGTCTGTGGCTTAGATCATTTAAAAAAAAATGAAAATCTGCTTTTAGATTAACTCTTCTAAGCTAATTAAATGAACCTTTTTCTTCCATGAATGCATATACTCTCCCAAAATATAAATGCCAATAATGCAAAACATCCACTGTTTGGGGAAGGAAACAAATGATGGTTCACCCACTATTTCACGTCTCAAATCAAAATTCCCTCAAGCCAAAGGCAAGTCCTTTGCACAGTGCCATTCTAAAGCACCGGGGAGAGCACAGCAAAGCTTTTCTGGTGCATGTTGTGAAAAATACTTTTATAGAATTCTGAAAAGGGCATAAATAATATTAATCGATTTTAAGTTGCTTGCTATTTTTGGAAACTTGAAATGAACTGACATATTAATGGGGATATGCAACATTTTCAATGTTTCTGAAAGATCCTATTTGGTAATTTTACTTTATTCTGTTATACCTTAGAGCTTTGTAGGATACTCTTTAAAGAGTTTTGAAAGACTGGCACGTAGCACACGCTATAAATACTCTTACTCAGCTATGTTTTTCTTCACATTAGAAAGAAAAGAGGATTCCAAATATTAATTGTTTACATTGTTGAACTGCTGTACTTCTTTGCAAACACAGCTCTTCAGAAAATCTGCTGCTGGAGCACATGACAGGTATAAAGAACTACCACTTCTAGTAACTTTCTCAGCTCAGGTCTTTTCTATACACTACAGACAACTTAATCCTTCCCATACAAAATTCTCAAGGTCTTTTTAATATGCAACAGCCATGAAGCCATTTTTCCTTGCTATTTTTTCCTCAATGATAATTGCACTTGGCAGGAACTCAAAGCACACATGGCTGCTGATGTTTCATACACTGGCAGAGAAGGTGAAGGTTGAATCACTCTAACACTTAGGAACTCATTTGGAATAGCTCTTACAGGTTTGGAAAAAACTACTCACTCCCCCAGCTACAGAAATGTTATACTACACAGCTACAGGCTCAAAGAAATACAGACACACAATTTACGAAGAAAGCTATTGTACTTCATCGTACACTCTATTCCCTGAGCCTTGGAAACAAAGAAGGAGTTGAACCTCCTTAGTGGGAGATGATTATTGAGCTGTGCACCTGGCATGCACAAGGCCCTTCTGTCCTTCATTGATTGCTGTGGGCATCAGAAATGAATGAAGTAGGGGAAGACAGATTGTTCTAATACTCTGTTTCCCAGCAGATAAGCACCAAGACAGGACACTCTTTCCTGGCTTCAGATAGACCTTCAGGTATCTTTTGAATTCTGCAAGCAGTTTATTTATACTCAAAACCCTTAAAATAAATATTGCCTCACTTTCAGCTGTCTCAGAGTAACTACATCTCTCTTTCTGTAACAAAGCAGTAAGTTCATTGTCTTGCCCAAGGCCATAAACTGTTCCCTTCAGCTCAGGGGCTTTACAAACCTCCTCCTGCTTTAACTATCATCTTGAATGACTCTTCTTCTTCTTCCTCCCCCTCCGCAGACCTGCCTGCAACCACTTGCTGAGCCTCACCCCCTCCTTTCTCTGCTCTTACCTTTCATCTTTCCCAGGGGCATCTCCTAACACCAAGCACCTGGGGCTCAGCCGGCTGGGAGAAGAGCTCTGCCTGCCCCCTCCTTAGGGCTTCCAGTCACAGCCCTGGAAGAAAGAAGCAGTTTGGAATGTGTTTGATTACCTATGGCAATGTTAATCAACTATATCCAAAGACTGAGCAGCTAAGAACCAACAAGCTCTGGGGATTCACAAGCAGTTACAAATACTAAAATATTTAAAAAAGGGGACTTCAGCCATAAGGAAAAAAGCTCAGCATGAAAACAAAATTTATAAATGTGTTTTCTCAGATTACAGGAAAAATAGTGTTTAGCTCATGGTAGCTACTGCAGGAACCCTGCTGGACATTGAGGGGTTTTTTGGTTAATTATTGGTTTAAAAACGGCCCTCATTTAGAAAAGAAGTTGTTTGAAAAAAAAAAAAAGTTCTACCTTTGAGAATTTCCCTTTTTTTTATATAAAATACAACAAAACCAGTTTTAAACAATGGGTTTCAGATTTATTTTCACCAGGTAAGCAGATTTTTTTTTTAACTGCTTTCATCTAGTTGTATATCAGCAGTTTTGCCCCGAATGTAATGTGGAAAAGGAAGGTCTTTTATTTTATTTTATTTTCTCAAATCTCACTGAGTGCTCCATGTCAGTTTTGTTAACTTACGTCTAGCAACATTTATCTGACCCAAGCACTGAAGAAAACCATCTCCAGAGCATCCAGTTCCATCAAAAGATTCATTTATGTCATGTCCTTGTCTGCCATTACTTCATAATTTAGAAAGGGGGAGGAACAAACCTGCATTCCAAAGCTCACAAGCAAAGCTCAGTGTTTTAACTGATGCAATTACTTCAGCTTTTTGGAGCCAGTAAATTTTTCTACCATAGAAAACTGAGATAAATAAGGACATTAATTTACTTTTCTTAATTAGGAATGGACAGTTTCTTTTAAAGGTTGAGCTTTACTCTTTGTGGTTTAGAACTGGTCAGCTAAGTGGCAAAGTATTTAATCTGCAAGTTAACAAACAGTAAATTGTAAAAGAAACATTTAAAGATGCTCTTATCTGCATGTGACTCCTTTTGTTCGTATGCCTAACTAGTCACCGTCTGAAAACAAATCCATTCCTCGTACTTCAGTCAAAAAAACCCCACTCGATTCAGATTGTGAGGAGAGATACGTGATATTACTGCTGTGAGACTACCTAAAGTACCCATACCCTGTCCTTGTAAAGTACCTGCCATCATACCATATTAACACCCCCATGAAAGGTTTGCCACAAATCTACTTTATAACTAGAATTGCTGTCATTTTTTGTGGAGGGTGGTGATATTCAACTATGATACAGACTCACTATCCAGAATTATTTTAAGTGTTTCTCATTTTCTTTAAATATTACCTACCTTGGCTGTGCAAACCATATCAAAACATGCTTTTCAACAATTACATTTAAGCATATAACTGTTGAGTTTTATTACCACTATGGCTATGGTGGTGATAAAGAACATTTTCTAGAAAAAAAAAAAATGTAATGACTCACATTCCATTGCTAATAATATGGAAGCCAAATGAAGGTCAATTTTCCTGTCACGATCAAGGTTACAATCCCTTTAAGTCTCATTTTTTTCAATTATTTAAGCCTTGCATTAAAGGCATTTAACCTTCCTCTGGATTTGAGTGTAGTTTGTTTTGATTTTTTTTTTTGTTTGGTTTGTTTGTTTTAATAAAAATCCAACTAAGACATTATTTTTTCAGGACATCATTTTGAACATCTTACCAACTGGTCCTGGTACAGCTTTCCGTCCTAGAAGGTAGGACAAATCGAGCTGACAAGAATGCTTCTTTGTTGCAATCTAGGACAACACACACAGGACAATTTCAGTGATACTTTTTTATCATGTGCTTTTTCAAGTACTCATAGCTTGCAACGTAGCAAAACCAGATTTGTTGAGATGGCCAAGGATCTAAGTAGCAGTAATACCTTTACCAGGTATTACTGGTTGATAGTCACTGGCTATTAATTTGGGTTTGATATTTCTTCAATGTCCATAAGCTCTACAGAAGCTACTGTGCTTTGTTTTCTAGCCAGATTTTAGATTGTGGCTGCATTCTTAAACAGATTCTCATTACCTGTCAAAAATTTTCTCTTTATCCACAAAAAATGGGAAGAAGATGAAAATAAATACTGCTTCCTCCCACAAAATATCACCTAATTAATTTCACTGTGCGCCACAAAAGTCTTAGTATCTAGCATGCCATGCACAGCATAATAACACCATAAATACAAGTTATTGCCATGTGTTGAGCCACAAAAAGAGAAGAGGTTGAGTGTCTGGGCAGCTCTGCCTGTGAGTCACAGTACAATTTCTGCTCCCCTTTGTTTGACCTGGACTATTGAGTTCTCTACACTGACTCAGCAGCTTTGACCAAGGTATTGAAGAAATGGAGATGAAAGTACCTGTGTCAGCCTGACTTCCCATCCAACTACCACTTGCAGTGCAGACTGACAGTGGGACATAAGGCACTCTTGACCCTTAAATAATCTTCTAGGGCTCAGATATATAGATGTGTTTGCCTTGTAGGCACTAGGACTTACCGCTGTCTGAACGACAACCGAGAGCTCTAGTTACTCCTATCTGTACA
This sequence comes from Streptopelia decaocto, assembly GCF_964273445.1. Taxonomy (NCBI): domain Eukaryota; kingdom Metazoa; phylum Chordata; class Aves; order Columbiformes; family Columbidae; genus Streptopelia; species Streptopelia decaocto. Next base: position 62,441,918 of record NC_138661.1, read on the forward strand.
TCTGTGACTACATTGATCATGCAATGGGCGTAAAGAAACTTGTGCTGCTGGAAAAGGAGCTGGCGAGTGTGTTTACTGGTCTTTGAGTCTCCGTAGGTGGCACAACTCTGTCCCCACTGGGACACAATACGACAACCGATATTAGAGACCAAAACAATTGTAAGAACCTCACTTCGAATAGATACATCATGGAAAGTGACCTATCCCTCGAAGCCCTTCCTTTTCCTTCTAGTAATCAAAGATGTTCTCCTGCATTTCTCTCAATGATTTGTTGTTTGTTGTTCATAATTTATGTTTTGGCATTCTTAATTATTCAAATAACACACATTTTTATCTTGATATCTAATTGTCTTTCACCATTACTATATGCAAACATACCTGTTTATTCAGTAAATATATCTTCTGCAATTACAGAAATTAGAAGCTGCTAATAACTTCCAATTAGTTTTAATGGATGCTATCATAATTTTACCATCTTACATAAAAATTATTCTGCATCAGAAAATATGCAAAATAATTAAATTTAGAAAGCATAAGGGTAGCATACTGTGAGGGTCTTGGAACTATAATATGTTAAACGGAACAGATACTAAGTTTTAACAAGTATATTGAGTGTTTCCCCCTCTTTGTACTCAAAGCATAAACTTTATCCAAAGCTTCCAAGAACTTAACCTGTGATAATTTCCAGCATTTTAGCAGATTATTCTGCAACAACATATAAAATGAACCAGGGTGGTGAATAATCCTAACAACAACAGAATGGAAAGAGCCTTTTAAGTATTATTATAACATTTGCCTAATAATGTTTCCATATGGAAAGTGTCTCCGCACTTACAAAATATTTGAAGACAAATCCTGTCAGATAAACAGTACTTGAGAAACGAATCCTGACATCTTCCATGGTACCCCACAGAAAAGTCCTGAAAAGCTCATTCCTGAAAACCGTTTCAACGGAGCACAAATGTGATACTGACGCCACTTTAGCAACAACAGTGCAAAGAACAAAACCCTGGGTTTCTGAAAGGGCTTTGTGAACCGGTACAACACTGCAGATTTCACAGAATCGGCTTGAAAAGGTGACGAATGCTGAGTCTGTCACCATGCAAACTCTATGACATATGGCCAATAGATGATGGTAAATATTTCATAAAATGAAACCTTAGTCTCTGACATAAAACTTCTACTATTACAAAGAGGCAAAGGTAGAGCAACAAAGCACGTGCTCTTTTTTGACAATGGTGCTGTGTTTCAGGTTGCCCATATCTACAGACTAAAATTAAAACTCAGTCTGTTACCACAGTGTAATACAACTCAGCAGAAGAGGCCTCTGTAGATTTTCTTTTTAGTTAAACCTGCCTTTTATGGTTCAACAGCTTGACAGGAGTGTAAACATATATTGTTTTTGCTGGAACATTTGTCCTTCAAGTCATTATTATTCCTACTCTAAAATCTTTACTGTTAAAGCCAGCAGAGTTTGAGTGTTGGGTTTGTTTGGTTTTTTCCTTTTATTAGTATCTTATACTTTGTGTCATGTATAACATGCAGATATTGCACAGCACTGGTGCTTCTAAATTAACAAAAAATTATAAAAGACATCTCAATATGCTAGTCACAACAGGTCAGTGACAGAAGACCGGATTTTATAGAGGACTAATTAACTTTGTCCTTTGGAGCTGTGATTTAAAATCAGAATTACTACTAAAAATGGTTTGCAGCTTCAATTCCCGTAGAACTGCAGAAAATAACATAATTGGCAGCTCCATTCATGACTGGTATGAACTGTCAGAATGTAAAATGCCCACATTCATATATGCCATGACAGAGTGATGTGCACTATTGCCAATCCAAATCCTAAAATCAGGGATGGTTTAAAAAATCTTTGTTGTTAAGAATAATGAACATTAAGGATTTGGGTTTTTTTTCTCAAGTTTTCCTGTTTTTGCACATAGGGTCACACTTTTTTTCAACACATTCTAATTTTGGACCAAAAGACTATAAATGCAATTTCTTCCCTGAAAATTAAAACACAAATGTCAACTCCTGATCTCTGCAGCTGAGTTTTAAGACACCAAGTCACCTGACAAAAAGCTAAGAGGTGGTACAAGATAAGATCCGCGATACAAGATCCATTATGAAGACCGACAATTGGCAACGTTGTACACAGCAAGTATAAACAGTGCTTGCCAAACTTCTGTGATGGAATTAATCAGCCATCAGAAATGTTTGTCTCAGCCCATTTGCTGCAACGGCTTTACTTCCCTCTCAAAGCCATCACTCACTGCTGTGTGGAGCTACTACAGACAGCTCGGCACTTGAATGGATAAATATGTGAATGGATATGCTGGATAAACTGCAGGGTCAGTATGTCTGTCTCAACAGCTGTTAAGCAATAACACTTCTTTTTTTGGACAAATTAATCAAAGAACTCTGCATTTGACTATCAACATTACAGATTAAATATTTCTGAAATGCTAGAATTCTCCTTGTCCAGCAAAGCAGCAGGTTTTTTTTCTTCCATTTAAAGAAAAAAAGCAATTATTTAAAAAAAATAAATTCACCCTGCAGGGCAACAACATTTATTTAGGATAAGCAAATCCCAAAACTGCAATTATGCCTCTTTATACAATGTTATAATCCTTAAACACTCCACACAGTGCTATCTTGCTGTAAGTTATTTTCTGGTCAGCTTTGTTATTCCAGCATCTCATTATTCATAGTCAAAATTTCAGCCAAACTAAGAACAAACACATATGTAACAGTGAAAAAAAAAAGTCCTGGCATCTGTTCAAATTAGTAATAACATTCTGAACATTTGTTATTTAAGTTTGTTTAAATCCTTCCATCTTCAAGTGTGTAACAAGGCAACTTGTCCTATGCATCATCATGAGATCTTCCATTATCCAATCATGTATCAAGAAAACATGAAAAAGTCATACGAGAATAGCATCTGTTGATGTGTTTGAAGTTCTGCAGTTGCTAAAGCTGATACTGAACACAAACAGAGTCCACTAGATGGCATAAAGCAATAAATATCATGATAAAAAACATAATGAAACTCCTGATTCCTATTATGCTTATTGCTATTATTTTCTGATTTCTTTTAAGACAAAAATCATGCAGTGAAAGTATTAATTTGTTTAGTGAAATATTAATATTTTTTCCTTGTATGAACAAAGTGCTATAGAGGGGAATGTTGAGGAGACAAACTTATATAAGGAAGTCAGGTAATATTAATATGAAGTTTATAAATAAAACCTTAACTATACCCTTTGAGATTACATATTCTAGTACAACACTACTACATAATCACACACTACTTCACGAATAATATAAGACAATAATTTAGGTTTTTATAGCTTTCTTCACAAAAAAAGTTTTTGTTTTTATTTTTTCGATTTTTTTAATATCCAAAGTGACTATGCTTCATTTTTGCTAACAACTATTAACAAGACATCTTTAAGATTGAGACCTGGCCTGGAAAATTTCTCCAGCCCTCAGGAACCTCTCCCATTCACCAGGATCTTTCATAGATTATTAAGAATGGCCTTGCAAAGACATCAGCCTCCTCCCTCAACACTCATGAGTGCATCCTATCAGGTCCCTTGGACTTATGGACGTCCATTGTGTCTATACATCCCTTGATTTGATCCTTGTCACCAAGGGTATGTTTTCCTTGCTCAAGATTCCATGCCGGTCTCTGGGGGCCTGGGACTCCTGAGCAAAACCCAAGTGGTAAAGACCAAGGAGAAGGTGGCACTGAATACCTCAGCCTTTTCCATGTCCATTGTCACAAGGTGTCCTGCTCCATTCTGCAGAAGGCCCACATTTTCCCTAGTCTTCCTTTTGCTGATAAAATATCTAAAGAAGCCCTTCACATCCCTCACCAGATTAAATTCCAAGTGAGCTTTGGCTTTTCTATCTCTGTTCCTGCATACTCTTGGAATGAAGAAAAGAAAACCAATTCTTAATGTAAGTAGATTAAACATCGGGTAGAGTGTTGGGTTTTTTTCATTTTATTTATTTTATACTTTCTTATAAACTTGTAACTTTGTTTATTCTAAATGTCATGAACAAATACTTTCATGTGCATTCAATTTTATCCAGGCTCAGTCTAATGTGATTTAAGATAACTATGTAACAGCATCCCACACCTCAGGTCATGACAAATCTAAAAAGCGAGGCCCTGCGGCACTTTACCAGTAGCCCCAGCTCCCCAGCCCATCCTCAGCCGGTTGCTAAAGGCAGGTTTACAGCTGAGCTGCTCAGGCCAAGGAGAGAACAGTCACTGAGAAGCAAAAATTATCAGTTGTGTTTACACGAAAGTCTCCTCGGAACTCAGGAAAGCACTGGGACGCTGCAGGAGTCACAGATATTAGGGGGATATTCTGCACTTGTGAGCTTTACCCTTTGGTTTCACCAAAATTTCTGTTTTCTGTATTTACTCTCTGCCTTGGTTCAGCCCTTTTATGCCTACGTGCTATTCTTTTATAGTCTGTTGATGCCACTGTGGTAGAGCCAATACAGAGCCTGCTCCAGAAACAGGGACCAGGATGCTCATGAAAATGTGACAGACAATTTCTCCCCAGCATAGCATTACCTGGTAGTTACAACTTCTTCTCTTCAGTTTTTCAACTAGACCATTCCACAAATAGGAGTTTATCTCTAGGTGGTAACCAACAGACCCCAGCACTAGGTGTTAATTACTAGTAGCACCCAAATTGTTACATGATTTTGGACAGAAAATAGAATAGCCTCACAAAATGTCTTCTATGCTTTTGTTGCCATGTTGCTAGTTGTGTAGATGCACTGAGTTTTTGGATGTAATCTTTCACTGGGTTTTAATTAGCTGTTCTATGTACTCTGCAAACCCATTCCCTATATTCTTTCTCTGCATGCTTCCTCATATGCTGCATGTTTAAATTCCCTTCCCTGTATGTATACGGTCCCTGTATGTTTTCCCTGCAAGCTTTCACACACTTGCTCCTTACTGACCTTACGCTGAAGTTTTCTTCTACATGGTACTTAAAACTTTTCAGCAAAAAGACACTGAAGAGGTAGCAACAGCATGACTTTTCTTGTGAAGAATGAGTCAGATTTGGTACCTTCGTGTTAGTCATTCAGGCTTAGTTTTAGAAATGCCCCAACCACCATGACAGATTTTTATTAATACTTTCTTGATATCCACTTCCACAAATTACTTTAAGCTTCTGAGAAGTGTCAGCCTCTTTGACTAGTTAAATTAAACCCTATTTGAAATTGAATATTTGAAATTGAATATTGTTGTTGTTGGTTTTAAAAAAACAAACACACATGGCTTAGCTGTCATTGTTTTGCCTCTAAAGTGGTGACTGCAAAGATTGTGACTATGCAAGCATAGTGAAACATGGTTTTTCACGACTGCATATCCATAGGATAGTCCAGTTATTAGCAGCTGTGGGACATCTATTTATGAGACATAAAAAATGTTAGAGCGTGTATAATTTTTTCTGTCTAATATAATTTTAAAACAAAAGCTGCTTCACAGCTAATTGAATGCAAACGAAAAAGCAGATGTTACTTTATGTAAATGCCTGTTTTAATCTTTAGTGAGAAATACTTTATCTTATTACAATCTTTTTGGAATACTAGATGATTCTCACCCTGTCTGTACTGATGTTCCACGATAGCATGAAGTTGTTTCAAGGGTTTGTTTTGATATGATTGTATTTTCTAATGCTTAAGCACCAGGTTCATTTGTTAGTAGAAAAAACACATTTGACATTTCAACTTTAAAATTAAAATTCACTCTGATAAAACATGAATGCCAATTTGTGGCAAAAGAAGGCTGAAAATAATGTGTTAATGTTCCTATAAAAGACAAGGTACATGAGGAAGCCAAAACCTTGCTAAGTTCAAGCTTTAGTGTGCCACAGTAACTGGGAACATGTGCAACACAAGTATGAGGGACGGTGGGAGAGAAAGCCAGTCTTTCTGTGACTCTTTATAAAAATAAGAATCGATACAATAAAAAAATGCTCTGAAAAAAAGCCACACATGCCTACCATTAAAGAAAACGTTTTGCTTTCTGCCAGAATGGAATACCTTTAAACATATGCTCATGGGCTTTGATAAATTAGGCTAGAACTGTAAAGTAGGTCATAAAATATAATTCAAATTCTAACAGAAATTTTGAAAACTTTCTAAAACTCCTTAAAAATGATCAAAGTAAATTTTTAAAATTTTCAGTCTGAAAGTATTATTAACAAATGTTCCTATAGCTCCTGGAAGGAACAGGAGAGCTATTAGAGAGCTTGCATATCGAGAAACCTGGAGATCCTGGAGAAAGCTAAAGACAGTGTAGATTCCTTGAGGTTTCCCTGAAACCTCATTTTCACATAGCAATTTTTGTGAAGTATTTCAGATAAAGATCACCAGTGGATCAGATTCAATACTGAACCTACAAAGGCTACTATGAGACTTTTTTATTTTTTTTAAATTAAGGAGTAATTTTCAGTAAATCACCCACCCCTTCAAGGTACTGTAACAACTCAAAATGGAAGTAGCTGTAAGTTCATTTAGGTAGTAAAGAAGACAAGAGTTAATATTTCAGTCAGAAAATATCCTCCCATATCTTCAATAATAAACCTGTATCCCTACACACCATTCAACATATTCCACTTTACAGAGGTCTGGAATGGCAGCCTTCACATGGAATTATCAGTGGTGCCCACAGCTGTGGGACTGGCAGTAGACACTGAGACCTTGCTTCTGTGATACTATGTGTGGAAACCTAAAGACAAAACTGCAAAGTATACATTCATTCTCTCTCCGCTCTATGTTCTTCATCTTTATTCCCTCTCTTTGCTCTACAGAGCTTGATAGCTCCAGCTGTGTGCTGGGCTTCGTCTGTGGTCTCATGACACAGAAAGGATGAATGAGGAGCAAGTAGAAATATCTAGCAGCTCCTGGGGCTGCTCCTGAGATACGTTTCAAAGTGTTTATGAAAAAATTAAAACTGATATGAAAAGTCAAGACAAGTTGACAATATACAACCATCCCAAACTCTCCAACTTGCTCATCTGCTTTCTGTAATTCTCACTTATAAAATTTCTCTTTTCTTTTAATACACTAACTAATACTACTTCTCCAGATCTAAACAAGCCAAAATTTCTGATTTCCCTCAGAAATTCTCAACAACAATCCCATCTCACCAAATAATAGCTTGATGTGCAGCATAGAGACCATTACTATGAACTTGGATTCACTTTTCTGGTTCTTGAAGCATATTGATCATAATAGCGTTTCTAAAAAAACAAAATCAAACTCCATACATGAAAATATCATATATCACTTGTCTAGCTTAAGTTGATTCACTTTTAGCAGTAAATCTATACATCCTATAGCAGCTTCGAGCAAAAGCTTTCTTTTCAGGATATTGATACTGGGTTTATAAAAGCTCAGACCCACAACCCTAGTTCTGTCTTTCAGGCACATGTGCCTTAATAGGCATTGTTGGGGCCAAATAAGCCATGTCTGCTCCAAGAAATGAATAGCATTAGTTTTAGCTCTTTTCAAGTTTCCTAAGCTGAAAATAAAAAAGTACTCTATTTTTCATATTTTAAATTTTATAAACCTTCTGCACAAAAAAAACCCAGAGCATCTGAATATGGCATATTAACACAACTTAATGCTGCACATTAAACTGTTTTGAAAATCAAAAAAGCAATAGTTAGACAAACAAACAGAATGAACGTAGCACAGAAAAAATATTATGAATATATAAATCCCATATATAATATGGCATAGAAAATACTTTAAAATGCACATCATAGCTATCAGGATAGTTTGCTTCACATTTTGCTTACTTACAAGGGCTAAAACTTTGGTTTGTGCTCAAGAATCATGAGATCTACTTGAAACAGGCTCTTTACAATCTCTTGCTTTCCACAGTAGGCCATACTTGACACACGTCAGAATGACATAATGGAAGCTATATTGTATTGATCAATTAAGAGAGCTTGACAACTTATATCACAATGCATTACTAAAGTGACACCACAACAACAAACATGGTGATTTTTTTGTGTTAAAACACTTGTCTGGTATAATTGTTGGACAACGCAGATGTAAGAGCAAAAAAACCCATTCTTTTAAAATAGGTAAGACAGTTATTTGACCTCCCAGTGATGCTGGCAAAAGATAAAGCATTGCTGTGGTGAAGAAGAAGATACACTACAGTTAGCAGTGCCCATTCATGTGTATCACATAGATGAAGCAGTTTCAAGCAGGGAATAAGTTGACCACTAAGTTGCTACAGAAGCTGAAGATGCCAATGAAGTGCTGAATCATTGCAGTATCGAAAGTCAGAGAACTCATTCATGTTTATGCTGAAAATTATTCTGTTCTGAATAACAATACACCATAGATTTCCTTTTCAAGGCTGCCCTTGTTGAAATCTGCCTTCTTTTCAGTACCCATTCGCTGGCTGAAATATCTCGCTATATAAGTATTTACTAAGTTGATGGGGTAGACAACTGCTCCCAAAAATGGGGAATTGTGCTGTGGAAACAGAATAACAGTATTTGTTTACACTTGCTACAAACCATTTTGTTAATCTTGAGCAAACATTGCTCCTAACATGATCACAGTCTGCCAAATGAAGCACTACATCCAGCCTCGTTAGGTAAAACCCAGTTTCTTCTTCAGGCAGTACAATGAACAACTTCATTTGTTGCCAGGTTACTCCATCTCTAATTTCTTTTGCCAAAGGAAGCTGGAATTGGCATACATCAGAAGATGCCACAATAAAAATGGGTTGGCACAATCTCGTTGAGAAATTACTCCTCTTTTATGATGAATTTACAAGTCAATACAGTGAGTAGTGGCGTGAAACTGATACGTGGCTTCTCAGGATACTCCAAGAAACATCCTGGACTCACTGAAGTGCATAACATAAGAATGAAGGGGAATACATGCAATCTTCTGAGATTTTAATTAAATTCCTTCTGCTGAATTGATAAAATTAATTAAGAGCACTAATTCTGAATGATCACAGTCCCCACCAGAACAGTATTCTGATAAAGTCATAGGAGAACCAGTCCATTCCAGTGGTATCAGTGCTATCAGAAAAGCATCTTTGAAAACTGTTACTTTCAAAAAACTCTTGTAACTTTAGAAGCGCATGTAAAACTTGGGATTGAGAGGCAACCTTTGGCAAAATGTTACATTTTATTCTGACTCTCTTCTTCTACTGATGCTATTTTTGGTACAAAGAGTTCTTTCTATTGCAGAAGATATATTTCAGGCCCTTTGTCCTTACCAGACAGTAGTAAACAGCCCTTCCCCCCCTGCCCCCTCCTTCTTTTTTAACTGAACAAACTGGGAACATGCAGCAGGGATATGAGTAAGCAAGCAACAAAGGTATGTTTTCAACTTCCTAAAGATGCAGCAACTAAATCTACTTCATTAAAAGTGAGCTGTTCCTTTATATTCTTCCTCCCTACCCTGGCCACTGGCAAAGTTGCTTTATTATCCTATGAGTCATTCTTTCTTCAAAATATCTCTCTGGGTAGTACTTGTTAATTAAACTTTCTCATCCTCTCTTTTTCTTTTTCTCTCTTACAGCTGTTGGCAACAGTCTTGTATCCTCTCTTTTGAATAGACATCTATATGTAATCTCCCATTATTAGAGTAGTAGGAAGGAACTGACTATCTTTTACCATGTTGAATATACAATTACTAATTATATCAAGTGTGCCTTGTGAGTGCTACTGGTGATTTAAATAGTACATTTTCTTCATCTCTTTAGGACAATGTCATCTATTGTACAATGTTTCTGTCTGATTCTTTGGTGGCATTTTAGCTAGTGAACTTAAAAAGTTCTTCAGTTTCATACAGAAAAATGTGGAACATCTGTCCCTTTTCTGTGGATGTGAGTCTGCAGTAGCTAAACCAGCCTGCTGTTCAGAAACGCAGAGTAGGAAATAAAATGTCATTTGAATATGTGTGGTAATAGTAGCCTGGTGGCAGTGCCATAGGCAAAACCAATACTTGCCAGAGTTGTATCTAGTAAAATCATATGTACTGATTTCTTAATTTCATTTCTTATTAAATGATTGGAAAACATTTTTCACAAAAACTAGGTTTCACTCCCAACCATACAAACATACATATGTATGTCATGCTGATCTGTCCTACAAAATATATAGAGAAGTAACTGAGCATGAATTAATCACCTGAGTACACATGAAAGGATAATAGAGCTGTTATTTATGCTTCATGAAACAAATTCACAGGGTGGCTCTGTAGATGGCCGAGAAGTGACAGCTCATGTCTTTATCCACAGTCATTTAGTACATAGCTCTGTACAAAGTAACAGCTCTAGCTTTAGGCATATGGCATGTTAGGGAAGGTAAAATATGAGCAAAGAGTAGCTGATGTATTGGAAGAGTGAGGTAAGCATTGAGAAAGACCGAGCAGAGTAACATCTAAAGGTCTTCAACTGAAATCAGACTTCCACCGTGGAGGCTACATTAGAAATGAATAATAACAACACATGAGAAGTCTACAATTAGTAGTGAATGGAAAGGTATAAGAATTCAGTGACTGATTTAACACAGGCAAATGAAATCCCGGAGAAAAACCAGGAAAATAATCTACATCTTGGAAAATCAATCTGGACCTTGTCCAGAAAACCATTCCTTTTGTAAGCAGAAACAAAACAACACAGATTGTTGTGCTCTGGGTAGCCAGGACTCTGCCCTAAAGCTGACCTGGTAAATCCCTCAAAGTCCCTTCAAGACCTACATTTCTAGGGATTCAACAGTAAGATAAAGAAAAGGAGAACAGGCCATTATATATGTGATGTTTGATCTTTTTATTTCTGTCATGTATGAACATCAAAAGCGTTTGTTGGGACTGCAGTTGTCAAATTGTAAGCCAGCATGTGAAAACAGCTGTCTATCCTCAGCACCAACAAACATGAATAGATCTGTCATCATAATTACAGCTCAGAGCTGGATTGTCTTCAAATACCAACAACAGTCTGCACTGTGAGCGATGTCAAATAAGCCTGACTCAACTGGTTTAGGATCCATTTTTCTCGAGAGCATAATGACAGCCTTTCTCTTCTATGAAAGGTTGCAAAAGTTTCTGTGTAAGGAAGATTGTTATTTTTCATGTTAAATATTTCATGACTTGCTAAAAGAAATCATTCTAGAAATAAAAAGATGATTTACACATCTAATAAAATAATTACGCGGTTTATTTGTGTGCATACAACTTTAAGCTGATTACACTCCAAGAGTCTTGTTTCCATATTACAGCAGTAACTGTCTTCTGATATTGCTTTATGAATCTCTCACAAATGTTTATTTAGATACATATGGTAGCTCAAGGGGGTTATAATGGAATACTGAGATTTTTAGCTCAAAAGAGCTGTAAATTGGCAAGAAGTGACTGAGAGAAGTCTGAAAGTATCCCCTGATTTAGCAGTGGCCCAGACAAAAGTGATTTGGGACCCTTGTTCAGAATGAAATTCTATAATGTAAATATCACACTGGGAGCATAGCTGGTCGGCAGATTTAGCACGAATATTACACTTCTCTGTATATCATTGACAATATGAAAAGGAAACAGGTTTGTTTGAGGAAAAGACCTAGAGAGAGTCATTTCCCTTAGGATACAGAAGAAGTAGGAGGAATTTCAAGTCCACTATCACAGGATCTAGATACTAAACGCATTGCTAGATTTTAGTCTATTCTTGAAGATAACAATAGAAAAAATGTACAGTAACAGAATCTTAGAGTAATTCAGGTTAGAAGGGACCTCAGCAGCTCTTGTGGCCTATCCTGCTCGAAGTCCAAGACACGTCTCTCAGTTTGGTTCTATTTTTATGCATGTGCATGCTCCTGAAAGCAAGTTCTGTTGAAATTTTAGTATTTGTCATTATATTCTGAATATTTTTTCAGCTAAAATAGTCTGAAACAGCTCACTGAAAGAATTTGCAAAGGTCTTAAAAGTTGGACGTTGTGCAGTATATATACCTACTCTGTAGATTGTATCAGAGAATTATTTGGAGCTTCTAGTCACTGAGAAAGTGATGCAATAATGATATGCAATGCAATACAATAATGAATGCAAAAGGGAAGAGAGGCAGTGTGGGAATGTGCATATTAGTTGGCAGTTTTAAACATGAAAGAATAAATTGTTTTTAATTGTCACTAATTTTTGTTTAAGCTGCCATCCTTCCACTTCACACTAAAGACCAGTGAAATGACAGGAGTTATTCAAATTTCTAAAGGTGATTTTTTGTTTCTGGGAAATCTGGGATCTCAGAAATATAAAACAAAATATAATCTCAGCATGTCTTACATACTCTTTGTCAAGGTTTCTTCATAATTTTTAGATTAGAAACAGAGAAGCAACTTATGCCAGTTCCGGATCTACTTCCAACAGATGATGCAAATTGTGGGAAGGGAAGAATGGTGTTTTCTATGAAATATTAAGTCCCTGTGTACCTTTAGGGTACTCTAGAACCATGGTGATAGAGGGAAAGTGATTATTTTTTAGGCTTGTCTTCCAGAATAAGGAACTTGAATTTCAAAGAGGCATTCTTGTACAATACAGTATTGTTCCCCATGACTAAGGTTTGCAGAATCTCTTTCAAATTTCACACAAGCATATGTGAGGAATGTGCAAGGAACAGAGAATAAAATACAGTATCACAGTTCTACCAGTGATGATCCCAAAGTCAAAAAGTATCATGTTATTTGTAGGCATGAAGCTAAACTAAGAGAAGACCTCTGAGAATCAAAAAAGCTATTATTTGAGATACAATAGGCCACGAACTCCACTTCTGCTTATGCATCCCAGCAAGAATAGATAGATATCCTCAAGAAAGAATCTCTGAAACTTACTCATCTTTTCCGTAAGCCTGTAGAGAGAAGGGAAGAGAGAGGAGATGTTTCCATTTCATCCTGACGAGATGGTGAATACGTCTGTAACAGTTGCTAACATTTCTTAGACATTCTCTTTAATCACATGCACAATAATGTAATTAAAGGTGCAAAACCACCAAAAAATTAAAGGCTTGTCTAAAGAAGTGGTGATTCACAAAGAATCGAGTACACAAAACTTGGTTTGAGTCTGAGTCATGTGGAGCTCAGCGTACTACTGATTTTTGCCAAAGGCAACTGCAATAATGTTGAAAAAGATTAAAATTTTAAATATGATTAAACTCATTAAGAACTTGTTTTGATGCTCAAGTGGATGTGGCAGTAGAGAAGAGGCTTGGATGCAACTGTGAATCATGCCCATTTCACTCTGAAAAATGCTCTCCAAACACTTTAGTTGTACTGTGCGCTGAGGAAAATGAGCTCAACTGGTTTCCTGATGCAGTGTGCCTGTAAAAGTGAGAAAGTTCTCTGACCCACAAATGCTGTTTGCCATAGTACCTTTGCAAGTCCTGTGTCCTGCCAACCATCTAATAACCTGAGACTATATTTGAAAATTATAGGGGAAAAACTGAGAAGGAGGAATGGCTGGACAAATTAAATATGAAGCTTTTCACTTCATAAAGTTGTCAGAAGCTTGTCAATAGGGATTTAAATTTGTTGGATGAGCCACATTCTGGAAACGTCATTTCCTCATCACTTTCTATAGAGCTTATTTAGATTATACAGCTTCTAGGTGTTTATATACAGATGTGACGTTTCTCACAGAAAACAGAAGATATCTAGATAATGAGAGAATTGGATCACTTCTTGTTTGTAAGAAGCACCATTCTGACCCTAGTAGAGTTTCTACTTCCCTTGATAGAGCTCATAAACTCTGGTCTGCAACTGAACAATTCTAGTTTTCCTACATTTTGGTACAAAGATCGTGAAACAAAGATTAGAAATAGCTAGTTACTTTCCTAAATAGAATACAGTAAAAGAGGTAGTATCATAGTACAACTCGATAGTATTTTTTCCCCATGTAATCCATTAACATCTCTGTTAATAAAGAATCATTGTTTTTCATAGGGCTTTGTTTTTTCAAGGAGCTGAAATTTCAACAGTATCCACAGTTTCTCTGGAATGCTCATTATTTTTTCATTACTGAAAAATGAAGGAAAATACACCGATCAGCAAATTTCATCAAATCATCAAAATGATCAGTTTGTTATTTTGGCAACATTAATATAAACAAAAACAAAATCAGAATTCTTAATATACCTGTAAACTTGTTATTCTCACCTTTTGATTCTGAGCCTAATAATTCTATTACCAGGGGGTAGCCTTCATTTTCACTAAGCATATAAGTGAATCTCTCAGCAGGTGAAACACCATGTTTCAGAAGCCCAGCCCCAGTTAAATGAACTATTTAAATATGACATACATTCACAGGGTTGTTATTTTTTTAAATGAAACCTATGTTAATAGTTCACAACATATTTATAGAGTCAAAATTTTGGGCTAGCATTGAACCAAAAACCACCAAGTTCATACCACCCTTTTTTTCAAGGCAAAATTGATTTAAATTTCTAGCCCTGAGACTCCGCGAACTCTAAAGACTTTATATCTATATGTTCTTAATCTAGGGATCATTATACCTTTCCTGAAAAGTTCTGACCTAACAAAGTGTGGTGAAAAAGTGTGGTTAACAATAAACTATTTGTATAATACTAGGGAAACTTTTTGCAAGAAACTGGGTAGGTTTTGATCCTTTTGTGGTTTTCATTGGAAATCAGATAAACATTAAAGCAAAAGAGCATATCCAACAATCATATATCCAGTTGATATTATGTGACAAGATCTAGTGTAAGACAAAATATTATTAGTATTTTAGTCATTTTTTTCTAGCTCAGTTCAGCTCTACCTGTAGTTAAAGTGTCCCATGTGTTTCAGTATGTTACAATGGACTTTCGGTGAAGGAATGAAATATGATTAACTTTAAGCATGTATTGCTGAATTGGGGCCTTAAAATGCAAACATAAATCAAAGATTAATAGTTCTGTCCAATTCTCTCTGGGAAGGTACTTGCAAGGAAATGTTCAAACTAGTGTACTTTAGGTAAATATTTAACCTCTAAATTTGTTATATAGAATAGATCTCAAAACAGAATATTGTACTGATGCCAAACAAGTTGTACACACCTGCGAAGGAAATTTTCTGCTTTCATACACTTTTCCATTCAGAGCTAATCTCTTAAAACTCACCTGGTGCAAATGAGCATCTTTTCCAATGCTTCATTTAGCTCTGTAACAAGCCCCAGGTTCCCTAAATATCTTAAGGACAAAAACCCACGATCTGTCTAATGGATATTAAAAGATAACATGGGGTTTTTTGTTTGTTTTGTTTTTAATAGGATAAATCAGTGTTAAGACATTTGACTATTTCTGAATTAGAGAATATTATAGTAACAACATGCTTGTGAAGAATACACTATTTATTGTCCCCTCTGGAATTTTCTTCAGGTGACAGCCAGCTTTGAAAAGAAAGTATTCTCTTAACCTTCCCAGACACATTCCTACACCTACCTGCTCTTCCCCAAACAAAATTACTTATGTTAATTGCAGTTACTCAGTATTCTTCTGTATTTTACTGGGAGAGGGCTGGAAATAGAAGAAACTGCTGGGAATGAAACTATTTCTTAGCAGATACATATAATTATATAACAAGTCCTGAACTACCCACTTTGAGGAGTCATATGCGCTTCTCCTGCCAAAATCTGATCCGACATTCCTATAACCCAGGCCTCTGAAGAATCAGGGGATGCTAGTTGGGGGTAGTTCTTGACTTTTGCTTTGTGTAAAATCAAACCAGTAATAATGAAAAGATAATGGTTTAAGATACCATGATTATAACATACAGTGTGCATACACACGTTTTTAATTTATTGCTCCCAGGACTGGTCTTATATTTTACACAAATTCTCTACGTAACACCAGTAGAGAATTCATCCTGAAAGCAGCTATGGTAGCCAGGCTCTTCTCTCTGAGTGACAGTTCTTAGCACTGAACTAAGCAAACAGATCTGTTTTGAATATGTATTCTCTCTCGTTTTCCCTCACAACAAAACAGATGTCCAATTATGGGTCATTTGTGCAATGTGGAAGAGTGCTATTGTTCAGACAACAGACAACTGCCAAGTTCTGGCTCTCTGGTTCTCTGCTTTCCAGAAGCTGGACATCTAGGTCTCCAGTAAAAAGTATACCCAGACAACTTTCTACCTGGATGAGTGTACCAAACAACAGAATTATGAATTGAGGATCATCAGTTTAAAAAAGCAAAAGCTGCAAAAAGAGCTCAGTTCTTTGAAAGAAAAAGGCTAGTGTTTTACTGTTTGTACAATTCTACTCTTTAATTGCTTAAATACTTCTCTGGTTTAGTTGTTCTTCTGTAAATAATTCTGTCTTTATGTTACTACTTATCTTTTCTGATTCCACCTACATAATTTCTATTGGTCTGGTATTGACCATTGTGATACTACCTGTTCATAGCAACACATTTATAGGCACTGCTACAATACAGATAATAAAATAACAAATAATGAACAGCTGTCAGCGAATGAATGATGTTCTGTAATGATGCCAAAGCCTACCTGATCAGACACAAAGCCTGAATCATCTTCATATTAAATCTGACATTCTCTTGCCCATTGTAGTGAAAGATCTGTTTTTCTTACATGCTCTGCAGTCCAACAGAGAGCTTAGGAAGGGTATGCAGCAATACTGTGACAAAAATAAGAAAGTGGAATACATCAATGGAACCACAAGCAAAAGCAACTCATGATGCTGGTTCCCATCATAGATGCCAACAACTCAAAAAGTTGCAGTTCATGAGTTTGTAAAAAAAAAAAGAGTTGTCTATTCCACAAGCTGTTTTGGCCCCTACCTCATGGCTGCATGACAGTAATTTAGTAATTCTTGATGTGAAAGTTTGTCAGATGCATATTCCAGGCAATACCTCCTCCCCCTCGTTGAATCATACAGGCTGTGTCCTAATCAAACTATATTTTTGAAGTGTTTCCTCACTGAATCCCACAAGATTGTTTCTCATATTTTCCCCCACACCTGCTTTTAAAACTAACTATCCTGAGGCTGCCAACCGAGACTTCTTTCTTCTCTCTCTCCCTCTACCCCCTACTTTCTTTTTTTGGGGGGGGCGGGGGGGAGGCGAGGAGGAAGAGAGTCATGGAGTTATGTTCGTCATTTTTTAGTCCTTCACAATCTGCCCTGTCAGCTGATAATATCTAAAAATATCAGGAAGACCAATGCTTATTTCTGTCATTCCAGGCTTATGCCCACATGTTTTTTCATATGGCTGAGAAGGAGGAGGTGTCATCTATTAACGGCAGGAAAACAGTTGTGTTCAGATCTGTCATGTCCTGTTAGTAGGACTGTCACCGACCTTCCCTAATATTTATGAGGAGGCTCATTGATCTCTTCCAGCAAATACAATCGGATGCTCCCCCTCACAGGCCAGGGACAGAAGGCTTGCTGGAGAGCAGCACAGTAGTGACATGGAATCTTTCACCTGCGCTCCTGCCATTTGCTGCCTCATCATTGCTCAGTGATTATACACAAGAACAAAACATTATGTCCTTTGCTGCCCACTGGTTGCCCCTGCTTATCACAAGCCAGTTACATCATACCCTGTTTTCTTATTAATAATGGACTCACTGTTGTCTTTTGAATTATTTCCAGTTGTATTCCAAGAGTTGTTCTCTGTGTATTGCCATGACCGTGTACCACCTGTTTCCTCACAAACTGACTTGCAAGGGGACATTTATTTCACTTGTGCCCAATCATTTGCTAAAACAGGCCTCATTGCTGGACTACAGCCTGGTACTTTTCAGACACAGTTCTGATAGTCTAGCAATATAGAACAGCTGATAACACCTGACCGCCCAGACTTGTATCCTCAGTCCTCCCACAGTTCCTGGCACAAAAGTACAAGGGGACACCGGGTCACAGGAACAGAGGATTAGGGAAGGCTGAAATACAGCTGTAAGGGTAACAGCCTTGTGGATTTAGTACGCAAATACATGTGCAATTTGAGTAAGACACATCCACCACATTGAACATAGTGGCAAGAAGGTATTGTCTGGCCTCTGGAACCATGCAGCAGAGGGAACAGGTGACCCACATGCAAGTTAAGGTAAAGTTAACATTGTTTTTATTAATACTTGGGCTTTAACTATTTTCCAGCAGGCCTCATGCCCTGGGAAAATCAAAGAATCTCCATGGACAACTTCCCTAGCATAGCACTCAGTAAACCAAAAAAAAGCCACATCTCTCAGTAAACGTGGCTGAAAACACCTGCTGCTGCTCAGGGCTGGTTTGCAGCTGCCACTTCAGCTCAAGCTGGTTCCACCTCTCTTTCTCATCACAAATTCTTGTTGTTTAGTAAAGACATGCCATACGAATGATAGATCATATTGTGCCAAAGAAACATGAAGTCTTAGCTTTTGCACTTATACTCAGAGATGAGCTGAAAAACATTTATTTCCTAAGCAAAAATACAAACAAGTTATATGAAAATGCTAATTGTCAAAGATCACATGAAAACAATTCAATTCTTTTGGCACAAGTTGACTACCTCTCTGTGACAAAGAATGCAAGTAAAGGAAGAAAGATATGGATTGCACAGAGGACACTGAAGGAGGACTGGCAGCTTCATTGAAAACTTCACATATTCTTTATCAGTTACTTAAAAACAAGCTGTGCACAAACGGAAGCAGCCTGGGGATTTAATTGCCACATTTATTTTTAAAAGAATCTCCATCTAAGTTGACATATGAGACACAACATAATGCCAATCATTATTTCAAGCCAAAGGATCTAGATTTTAATATATTAGCGATTGGCTAGGGGAAGATGGAAAGGGGTTTTGAATACATTCTGAAGTGTTTTTGCGATATATACATGGCAAAAAACAATCTAAAATGATTAGGTATATACACTCTTATTCTGAATATTGACTAGGAGTCAAAAGCTGCAGTGGCCTTCATTGGATGCACTCAGTATCTTCAGTGCGCTTCGGTTCCATCATGTTCTACAGGTGCAGAATCTAGGCATAGGCCTGAATGACGAATTATACAGGGACTATAAAACCTGTTTCACCATGGGATGGGAAACATTTGGGGCATAGCTTGATGTTGGAAAGCTAATTTATTTGATTAAGAAGTCTTCAGTAAGACGGGTCCTTTGTAAGTATGATGCAAGTATCAGGAAGAAGGGAAGTATACATGTTTCATATAAATTTTTTGTAGCCTTTGCACCTTCAGAGTGAGGCACATTGATAGAGATCATTTAGAAGTTACACTTTTGAGAAGACTCATGGGCTTCCGGGGTGTTGAAGTTGAACTGCTAGAAGTTCTAGATATTCTATTTTCTGATCTAGCCATCAGTACAGACCCCAAGTATGCTGTCCTGATTACTGGTAAGAAACAAGGTAAGTAGGCCACTGAAAATCTATCAAACCGAATGTTCGTCTGGACATGGTGGATAGTACCTGGGAAAGCTCAGCTAGATTTGTGGACTGCCATACAGCCTTGGCAAGAAATTCAGTCTGTCCAGAGCACTACCTGAAGCTATATGTACAAGAGCACAGTGACAGTATTTTTCTCCTTCTCTGGAGCTTTTTAGAGACAAAATCAAAGAGCGACACCAAGGTGTTCTTGTGATAAGGCAACAGTTACCAAATACTATGTATATGATAGCAATAGATACCTGTCAGCTGGACTTCCACCATAGTTCAGTTGTCTAAACTGAGCTTAAATAACTGAACATTTTTCCATTTAATTTACCATATCCTCAGAATCCACCATCTATCTCAATTTGGTAGGTTTTAAGCATTAAGTTTTTCCAGTCCAACCCAGAGCAGGATGAGTCGCCTCAAAAATTCCAGACAAATTCTCAGTTACCGTTACTAATATCAGGAAAACTGCAGACACTCATACATTCATCCTGGTCTTTGGCTATCAAAGTATAACCAGAGGATTATCAGACAATCCAACAACAGGGACAGAAGCAGAGAAGAGGACAATAGGTATTAGGGAGGCTAGACAGGGATGGGAAACTAGCTGTTTAAATTACTGTTCATTGTCAGTAATAGGAAACTTGTCATCTGGGCTATTGAAACTCTACTGCAATTATTAATAACATACAGTCAGATAAGTTGGAGAGATATTAACAATACTTAGGTCAGTCAGCTTGGAGAAAAATCTGTGCATAGCCTAAAAATAAATTAAAAAAAAAAATCTTATGATTAAAAGATTCATAGGTTTAGTGTAATTAACAAACAGTGATGAGAAACAAAATGAAAAAGAGTCTCTGAAGGTAGTATGAGTGTATCCAATAACATAAATTAATAAGTGGAACATCAACTTGACCAAGAGAACAGGAAAAAAGCTTAGATAAGGCAAATTGCATAAAATCCTTATAGGGAGGTTTTTTCCTCCGCTGCTACCACACAACTCCCTACATCAGTAGCCACTACAGATATCATGATATACATGCCCCTAATATGAGTATGTATGTCCAGATAAAGCTATTATAAAATACACGGGGAGGAGTAAATACTGAATAAGTGCGACTGTGTAGAAATCAGGATTTAAAAATGTACATTCTTGTCTCACAGTTGCCATGCTTAGTTCACTTTACTACACTACCTCACTCTGAGTTATTACATCATTCTATCTACCCTTGAGGCAAGCTATCTCGTTGAATTAACATTTGCATATTTATATTTCATCTAAAAAAACCTGTAAACATATGTATATAAATACTGTATCCCACCTGCCCATCAGCCCCAGTCACCTCCCACCTCCTGCTCACTAATAGCACAGTCCTGCATCACCTCCCACTCAGCCAAGCGATCCTGCGCTAGCTGCTTTTGACATACTCACAGCTATATATATTTATGAGCACGATAAAACCCTTCTGCAAAGTAAAGCTAACATCTTTTTTGCAAGAGTTACAATGGATTTTAGAGTCACTGTGTGATGCTCTGTTTTTTTTTTGCTGTATTATGTGCTACATTTACATATACATGTAAGTCTTTGCAATTCATCCAGTTCAAAATATTTCACTGAGATTAAAAAAAAGCCACAACCAGCCATGTTTATGTAGGTAAAGGTATTTTTTCTAGCATGATAATTAAATCTTGATAACTCTGAATTATCAATAGATCTTGCAAAAAAAAGTGAATACAATTATGTTTTGTTATATAGAGGTATATTTCTCAGAGCAACTGTATTCTACTGTGGAAAGACAGTCTTTTGATTACTTGTGTTCTATACATTCTGTATCAGTGGCTAAATACAACTCTAGTTAGGAATTCCTAGTGTTACTCTGCTATCAAGCTATTCCTAGTACAGTGCAGATACCTTCCGAATCTATCACAGAATGATTTTCACATGATGCAAATGTTCCGTTTTCTCTTGCTTTTCTTGTGAGGCTCTTCAGTTGTGTAGTATTTGATCTCACTGCAAAGAGTATTTCATGTTTCAAACTGATTTTTGTTGCTTAATTTCATCTAACCATTCTAAAATAAAAATTCCCCACCTTGGTATTTGCCCTTTTCAAGTGCATGTTAACAAATATCATAACCTTTTTGCTCCATACTTTTTATTTGGCCAAGTTATACTTAGCAATTTCTTTTCATGGTCAGTCAATTGCCCTAATCTCTAACTTGTCTCTAGTGGGTTGAATTAGGGCTTAATGCATCAAGGTCTAAGGTATTCCTTCAATTTAAAGACCTAAGCACTCTTATTCTTGCAGATTTACAGATGCTCCTGGTTAATAAAGTATAGCTGCAAATATGAAAAAGTTCATAAAACTCTCAGTGCAAGTTAGACTTGATCCTCTTTGAAAAGTTTGCAAATGCATGTGGGCTACAACATTTCTATATTACATCAATTCACTTGATGAAAATTCTACTGTTTATAAGGAATTTAACAAACTCCCTATAATTGATGGAAAGCAATTGGTACTTGCCTGACAGACTTCATATGAACACTATGACCAAGAGATGGTCTCATTCTCGCTCAAGTCTAGAATGTCTTTTTTACCTCCCTGCATTACCTGAGGAGTACCCAAAATATTTCTGGAGGGTCAGAATTCAAGCTCTGGACTGAAATTTGCAGAGAATTTGATATTTGACATTTACTAAATGTCTGAGTTTGGTTTTTGCTGTGGGTTTTGTTGTTTCATTTTGGTTTTGGGTTGGGTTGGGTTTTCTTTGACAGGGCCAGGAAAGAACTTCTTCCTCCTGTGACTGTTCCCCTGCAGTAGTCTTGTTAACAGTTTATGATATAACACACTATATTCTAGGCCGGAATGACTCCTTACAAGAAAAACTTCTCCTGGCAAGTAAAAGAAAAGTATATACAAATTTTTAACACTCTATACCTAATAATTTTAAAATATCTAAATGTTTTCTGAGAACACGATTAGGGTTATAACAGTGTCTCTCCATCCTTGAAGAGTCAGTAACAGTGGTCAGCTGAACACCAATTAGTTTTGTTATCATATTACTCACCAAAAACTTGTTTCCAACCAGAGCATCTCTAATAAAGTTTTTGTTTCATTGGGACTTTTATGTGTCAAGCTTCTAGGTACCAGAAATTACCAAGAAAGAAAAACAAACAAAAACAAAACAATCAAACAAACAACAAAACCAAAACAATGAAATAAACAACAAAACCATATAATGTGACTCTAAAAATACTGTAACTATTTCCAGTAAAAGAAGAAAAAATAAGCATTCAGGGCCTTATTTTCATCTTCTTCCCTGTTTCTGCTTAGAGCTCAGTTAATTAGCTCCATGTGTAGGGGTCCAAGTACAGGCCTACAGGATACCAGATCTGATAAAACCAATGTATTTTCTGAAGATCTGAGCTTGAATCTTAATACAGATTGTCTTACAAAGTGGCATGAAAACAAAGTACACATTCCAACGTAGGAGGCGAAAAAGTCTAGGAAAGTATTTTAATTATGTTTATGCTTTCAATGAGCATAATAATAAGTACAGACAAGCAAGTAGGCAGCAACAGAACTCATGGGGATTATTTGTAAACTGCTGTAAAGTTAAACTAATTAATTAAGTGCAATTGATATTCAGTTGCATTATCCTCAATAGGGTAGAAGCAGGACTTAGTTAACATGGACATTTGTTTGAACTGTATTTCTGCATCAAAGGATTCAGACCTATCTTAAAAATTAAAAGAAGTAGTTTCTCCAAACAAAAGAATTATTGCAATGTAGACAGTAAATAATGGCCCTTCTTTAAATTTTGACACAAAAAATGTTTGTTTGGTCTTAGGCAAAGTGTTCATTCTAGATGAAATAACTTCCCCTGTTTTACTGGCTATAACTGTCAAAGGCAGAAGAGGCTGGTTTCAGATATTCTAAGTGAAGACAAAACCAAGGAAGCCATTCTGTTCATGGAGAGACTTACTTTTGCCACATTGCAAAATAGGCAATTTTCTGTTTACAGCATTTTGCACTTTCTCTTGGCAGCACAAAGTTCTTGTATGTCCCAGAACATTTCCACTGCTTAGAAACAACCATAGCAGATGACAAGAAATGCTGATTGCTTTGCATAGTGGCCCTTTCCCTAAAGTTATTACAGAACATTGTAGAATACAGTGTACCAGACTGCTATAAGAACATAAATAATCCTTGAGTTTTTTCAACAGCCAATGTTAACACTAATTCATTCCCCTAGCTCAGGAAGAGAACCATAATCACCACTTTACTTTGCAAGAAACAAAGGTGTCATAGTCAGAAGTCAGTCATTGGAAATAAACGGAAGCCTATGGGTACCAACCGACAACAAATTTGCAGTCATTCTCATTTCTTCTTTATAGCTGCTGTTCTGAACTCCACGTTGTGCCCAATTTTGCATTTCTCAATGCTATCCTTTAAAAGGCGCACTGAATGCCAAGTTTAAGCTTATACATATCAAGAAGTTCTGTCCATAAAGGATAGTGGGAGTTCCATCTGTAAGTCTTCGCAAACTACTGTGGTAATCATCACTAATCACCCATGTTTCCAATGTAGTCAATATAAATAATTCCACAAACAACATTTGCAAAGTTCTGACATGTGGCAAATGTTCAGTAGCTATGTTTAGCACACACTGGATAATCCAAGTTCTTCATACACATTAAATTAGCAAATTTGACTCATGATAAAAAGGGAAAGAAAAAAACATTTAGAATCTATTTAAAATATAGGAGGAAAAATATGTGTCATGCAGGAGTGATAAAAACTTATAGGATGAGGTGCCTCCTTAATATAACAAGCAAGGTACTTTTTCTAGTTTCGTACTACCAGTGTTACTTCTAAAGCTTTCTGTTGTTCAGCACAGAGGAATCCTTGGGTAGTGTACAGCTGTTACAGTTGTTCCTACATCATCCTCAGCCAATATTCTGAGTCCTGAAGCTGTAGAAAGGAAACACACGAGTTGATATCCAACTGTCAGAATAGTCCCTTAGGGAAAGAGCAGACCTGTTATGTTATTCCTTATGAAGACTTCCATAATTCATCCAAACTTCTGCAGCTTTTATTAGGAGAAATTCTGGTATTCACTCCCTTTGGGGAGGAAATGTTCAGTTGTTCCTCTTAGAGAAAGCGTCACAGTTATATTTATCTTCTTTGGAGAAAGTAGAGTGACTGGAAAATGGAATCTTTCCTACTAAAATCTCAGATTTTTGTTGCATAAATTTGAATATTTTATTTGCTAATGCTACTACAGTGCCTTCTGCTTCCCAGCTCAGATGTTATCTCCTCTTGTGCAACACAGCCACTTGTAAACATTGGAAGACCAGTGTATGAGGAGAACGCTCACCTGCCGTGGAACATAGGAATTGCAGTCCAAGAAAAATTTAGCTAAAGACAACAAACTTATCTCCTTAGAGTCACTACAGAAGAAGACTCACATAAAAATTAGAAATGGCCACAACGAAGGCATTTGGCTGAAATTCTGTGGGTATTTTTTTTTTCAGAAGAGAAATAAAAATCACAGATGGAAGCCTGAAACTTTCTGTAAGAAGCTAAGAGGTGAAAACAGCGTTAATATTATAAGATCCAGGTGAATACTAGTCATGTTCTTACTGTGATTACTAGCATGGCATTTGATGAAAGAAGAAACTAAGTTATTCAGGAGAGTACTTGCCTAGGGTCAACCACTGAAGTGGTGATTAAATGGAAAGCTGAACCAAGCAGCCATAAGCATTGGTGAGGAACAGAAGGCTGGGGACAGGAAAGGACTGTATGAGCCGCAATTAACATCAACCTTAACAGCTATAGAACCACATCATAAACTTTGCCTCTTGAAAGAGTTACCTTAACTCTGCTCACTGTGTTGTCACTTCCTCACCTCGCCCCAAATAATGCATTTCTTCTGAATGAGGAAGAAGCATTATCCTAAAAGGGTCTCTGCCTTTACTCCTCTGAAAAGCTTTTGGCTTGATCTTTCCTTTGTCCAGCTTCTAGGCAGCTATTTAGAGGAACACAAACGCTCAGCAGTGATGCAAAACACACAAGATTAGCGTTCCTTACCAGCATATGCATACATTTTATCACAATATTCTTACTAGATGACAACAAGCAGGCAGAAGCATAGCTGGGTAGCACTACATCAAGGTAACTTGTTGTTCTGCAGTGTGGCAACTTACACGTTCTATAAAAGATTTGTTTTAATTCGCGTGTTTGTTTGAATACCCTTTCAGTTCCTTGTGTCTCATATAAAACACAGATTAATTCCAGGGGTATTCAGCCATGGTAGAAATTCCTCAGATTCCCCTCTCTTGCAGGATCTCAGAGTGTTAGTAAACATAGCAGACAACCAATCAGTCAGGCTACAGCAACGCACATATCTCCAGAAGGCAGTGAGAAAGCCTTAAATAAAACATAGTACCAGCCTTCAGTAGAGTGCATTGAGACAAATGCCAGGGATGTGAAAGGTGTCGCTGGGATTACCAATGACGTGCTAATGGTTGTTCAAGCAATCTCTGTGCCTCCTTCTCTCTGACTCACTGTCTCCCTTCGGAGGCTCCTCTCACGTCATTAAGGGACTGAGGGTTATTCACAGATCACTGACTAAACGCAAGCTTTAGCTTCCCGCCTGCATTCCCCTGGTCATATGAACAGGACTGAGGTCACTGCCAAGCAGCCTTTGAGCTTTTTATCAACAGATCCAATGAAAAAAAATGAACAAAACAAACAAAAACAACTTGAGTACCTTCTGCTCTCCTGTTTCTACCTCCTGCCACCTCCCCCCCAAAAAATCTGGTTTGAGCCGTTATCCCCAAAGGGTTAAAAATTCCTCTGATCACAGCAGAAGTTGTTTTATGGTTCCTGCCTCTTTCCGGAGGCTTCTGACTAATAATACAAGATGAAGTATATGCATATATATATATAAAGCTCCCAAGTTTCATATGAGAATGCAGCTTCAGGATAATTACTAGAGAAAACTTTTGTTACTACTAGAACCAAAGGAGCCACAAGTCAACCTAACCATTTACTTATACACCTGTTTCTAATTACATTTTAGGGTGTGCTGTGATGCTCTCTCACATGCCTTTTATACCATCACTTTACTAGGAAGGGCTGCAGGCATTGCCAGTGCAATGACTGACTCGAGCCCCTTCCAAGTCGCTGTTATCACTCACTCAAGTGCTCTACTGTTGTTGATTTTTTTAAATTGGATTCTATGAGTTAGTCATCATTTCCAGTGTAACTGTTAGGTTAAGGCATTACATCCCCAAACGAGACAGGCACAAAATAATACAGCCCCAATGCAGATATTATGGTATTGCTTTAATGGCACCTTCGACCAACTACAGTGGGGTTTTTTGCCTTTCCTTGTGGAAATAATCTTACTGCAAAAAGTGTATTCATACTAGGATAAAAGTAACAATACCATGAGAATGTAATGAGTACAATTAGAATCTATACAGCAAAGTAGTATAATATTTGAGTGCAGAAAAAAAATAAAAGAGAAGATTATTTTACAAACGATGGCAAAAATGAAGAACTCAAATCCTGTTTATTCAATGAACACCGTCTTCAGCACACACAAGCAAACACATCGAAGGTCCGTGAGTGTAACCCATTCACAGGGCTTTTACACATCACCTTCCTCATGACTTAATGTGTAGTTGTCCCTATGTCACCTTCTCCCCTGCTTACTTATTTTCCATCTATTGTTTTTCTCCAGGTAGCAGTTTTTCATCCGTAATCCTCACCAGATGTTGCAATATTCCAACAGTCAAGATGGCACCTTTTTCCGCCTACAGCCCTCTTAAGCAGAAGCAAAGCAGCAGATTCACTTCATCACCCTCTGCTATTCCCAGATTGCTCAGCTAATTCATCACAAAAGCCTATTGCATCACACTTGATACCACAAAACAAGATTATTGTTATTCTCCAGAGATAACAATTTCTGTTGCTTGCCAGGAACCTTTGTTTCAGGAGGCTCAAGCCTCTATTGTGCATAGGCACTTCACAGTAAAAACGGTTGGAATGAGGGCTATTCAGACTCAAAAACCAGGGAGAGCCTGGAAAAGAGAAAGGGTAAGGATAGCAATAGACTTAATCTGATTAAGCCTTTTTGTGTGCTAACACTGAAATGGAGACGGTAACCTAGAGATGAGATAGTCAGCAGAAAAAACACTTGGTACTTTAACATGTTAAACCACTAGAGCAAAAGTTTCCAGATTGTATTTCTTAGCACCATAGCACAGCCCATTAAAAGGAGCTGTGGCAAGGAAGCAGACTGGGGAGGATTCTATTTTTCATCTCCTCCCAAGCACTCCACGGAAGGAAAATACCATGCCAAGTTCTCAGTTTACATTTTGTGACAGAGTGATGCTCTTAAAAATTAGTTGTACCCTCCACTGAAAGTATAGTTTTCTGCTGTCATGACTAAATCTCCTGAAATAACAAGTCAGTTTATTTTCACACCCTACAGTTCTCTGTGGTAAAGAAATTCCAATTTATTTTTGTCTCTCTTCTTCCTATTTTCAACATTTGTGACACTTCTACTTTATAAGATAAACATTTGAAAAGGAAGACGTCTCTGCACTGCAGAAATGCAATTTTATCACACTGGCTTTTAAAAGAGAAGTTCAGTTCTTAAAGGGGGGAGAAAGCACATCATCAGAAAATGACTTTGGATAGTCCTGTGTATGAATTATTCATGTTCTATTTTATAGTCCCCTTTATTCTCCAAGAAATATCAAATGATTCAGTAAGCCTATGATTTTCTGTGTTAATCAGACGTCTGACACTATAGTCAGGCCTGATGATGGGCCAAAAGAGAATGAACTTCTTTATGTGAACTAACTGCAAAGACTCTTGACAAATCCCACTCAGTTGCATGTCTTCATGTAATAAGATGTTCAAATGCAACTTAATTATATTAGTGAGAATGGAAAATTCCATCTAATGATTTATAGCTCAACCACTAAGACACCAAGAAAGTAGCCTGCCTGATATTTCCACCAGAACTCTTATGTCCAAAATGAACTATAGCTTTCCATTCATTTTGGGGAGGGAAAAAAAAAAACAATTGGAAAAAAAAAGCTGTCCCCCTGTTTTGTTTGTTTCTTTCAAATCTATTAATACAGCTAACATAGCCGTGGTTTGTTTTTCCAATACGTTTCACATATCATCACTATTTGTATTCAAGGATAAGGATATACACACATGCCTTATATAGACACATATTTAAATAAACAATGGTTAGTTTATCTTTCTAACAATTCAGAAAAACAATCTAGACAACCTTCTGTTTCATTTGCTGCCCGAGGAGGTTGTGGAGTCTCCTACTCTGCAGACATTCAAACCCACCTGGACACCTTCCTGTGTAACCTCATCTGGGTGTTCCTCACCCGGCAGGGGGATTGCACTGGATGAGCTTTCAAGGTCCCATCCAATCCCTGACATTTTGTGATTCTGTGACACCTCACCTGCCGAGGGTGCCATTATATGATGTTTTACAAATCTATCGGTAACATAGAAAGAATAACGCAGCATATTTGTTGAGAAAAACACAGAAAATCTGTAGCATGGCCTATATAGCTGCATAAATCTGTATATGGGCTATGTAGTGAACACTGAGTCAGGATCTTCCAAACTCCTCATCGTCTTCAGATTTTTCTTTTTCTCTTATTTTGGTGGTTACAAGAATCCTTTTTACCACATCTGCCAGTACTTGGTACAAATTCTTTAGTTCTGTTAGTAAAAAGTTATAATTAATAGTAGGACTTAGCCACCTGAGGAAAAATTGTTCTTACCAACAGAGGCAGAAAATCAGCTATAAACCATAATTATTTTCATTGTTGTTGTTTTTTTGTTTGTTTGTTTTTTGCTTTGCCACACAGGAAGTTTTTGAATAACAAAAGCTAAATGAAAAAAAGCAACCCCATGTCAGAATAAGAAAGTTCAAAGTTATATCTCAACTAATCTAAAGCTCACAATGGTCAAGAAGGATGTTCTGCTCCAGTCTAGCTCACCCTATACACTTCTGTCTATTTTCCTTACACCTGATCAAGTAGTAGCTAGCTGAACCCAACCACCTTTTGGATACCAGCTTGATTTTATATTAACTCAGCTGTAATACAAAGCTGCAACCTTGGGTAGGTCTACATAGGAAGTTAGACTGGCAAACCTGCAAAATCAGCTTAAAATCCATTGTCTAGATTGTAGGAAAATAAAAACATGTCCTCAAGTAAGCAGGGTGCTTTTCCAATGCTGAACTTTAAATTAACATTTTTATACGGTGTGACTTCTGACTTAGGTATGACAGATCATATACATTTTGAAATCCCATTGAAAATAAAATACCTCCTATGTTACAATATCTATAATTTCCTATTTCCTATGTAAGATAAAACAGTAATATAAGTAATAAGTAACTAAATAATAAATAAATAAGAAATAAGTAAAATATGTAATATAAGAACCTGGCTATATTTGAAAAATAGGAAATCACTAACAAGCAATGCTAGATTACTACAAGGAAAAAACTGTTCAGTAAGATTATCAACTAAAGTATCTGCTGCCTACGGAAAATAACTGTTGTGATTAGATAAGTTTTTCATATTAGAGTTGAAAAGTGGGCTACAAAATACAAGATTAAAAGAAAAAGAAATAAAGTATTTTTACATTTTTTAATAACACATGCTAGTCAGCTTTTCAAGGCCTCAGTGCAGATTCAGTTTGATTTCTGCATTATGGCCTTTATGTACCTGCAACACGCTTAGGAAAATAAAAAGAATCAAAGTCAATTAACATTGAATTTCCAACTAACCCTTAAGATCCGAGTAACCTATGGAACAGGCAGGATTATGGAGGGCAACATATGATAGATATATGGACTGACTGAACAAAGCAGGTTATACATACACCCACACATGAGGGGTGAAAGAGAAAGACGTGGGATGCAATGTGGCAAGAGTAAGACTTGATAAACCAGACTCTGCTGCCTTATCTCAACTGCAGCTTTCTTGTTTTGCTTCTGCGACACTACTCCAGGAACGAGAAGAGCACGAAAACAAGGCACTCTAAGAATAAAAGACAACCAATACACGTAATAAATATTGTATGTTCATTTTTGACTTTGCAACTTTCCTGTTCAGTGGCCGAGCTGCTCTAGGACCATCCTAAATTGTAAAGCTTCTACTATAGGCAGAGCACAGAGTATAAGGAACTAAAATACAGTCAAAAGTAATCACTTCCTTGCTTAACTTGCACAGTTGGTACAACAGTTGTGTTGCATTAGTTACTGATTCATTGCTGGCTGGAGGGCATCATGGTCTTGGATAAAGCTGAGTGAACAACAAACAAGCATGCTGTAGAACAAAAGTTTGTATCAGTGGCTGGTAAGTGTGCCTGACAGCACTAATTGCCTTTCAGGAGTTTCTTATAGATTAAGAGGATGCACAGCATAGCATCATTATAGCATCATCAGTTCTGAGCAAAACAAACAAATGATTAAATAAGTTAATAGTAGCAATTGAGAAGAAGAATAATGGAAAGTTAGCAGCATATGAGAAAGAACACAAAATATACATACAACATGAATTTTCTCTAATCTTTTAGAACAATTACCTTAATACTAGCTATATTATGTTAATTAATGATACTAGAGCTCGCAGCTATGGCATTTCTTGGCAAATTGTATGAAACAGATGTCTGAGCCTGAAGACACTGGCTTCTATTTTTCCCAAAAATAGTGAGCTGTTAGCATTCTTGCTGCTGCTAACATATTGAAATCTGCTGCCATTTTCTCTCCTGTGGTCTCAATGTTAAATCAGAAAATACATTGTTGGTTGGGTGAGAAAGGGTAGATGTACTAGGCCAAACTGAGAAAAGAAAATAAATTAATAGAGACATAAATAGATTCCCTTTCACAGCATTGCCACCCTCCAAGGAATATTATACTGGGGGAGAGGTTGCTGGAAGTATTTTCAGCAACTGATGAGGAAAAAAGGATAGTGTGTGGAAAGCACATATAATAGAGTTCAGAATACCTCAGAAGGGAGGTCTGTTCCATGTTTTGTTACTTCATTCGTTAGTGCTAAAGCTACTGAGAAGTTGAAAGTCTGAATTCCAAAATTCTGATATGGCAAAGATTTCACTTGGGAATATCCTAAGGAATATTTTTTTTTTACTTTCTTTACAAATAATTCTGATTTCATCTGCACATTTTTATTTATGAAAATACTTAAGAAAATTATATTTTCTAGAAATTGATTCTGATTATTGAGACTTGGTCAATGTGGAAAAGCAAAATATGACAATTGTAATTTGTGTATCAGATCTAATAATGATAAGACCTTGATTTCATTCTGAAGGCTTAGGATCTGTGAAGAAAGGATTTGCAAAATGCTTTGAAAGGCAGGTAAGAGGAAGTATAGATGGCTTGAAGATAAAAACAGCTGGGTAGTATACATTGAAGCCTCTTTACTGTAATGTTGAAAAAAAAATCCATGTATTATTGTTTAGGAGGAGGAAAAATTGTTTCATTTACTAATTACATCTTTCTGACTAAAAGGAACAAGCGCCAATGAAACATCTGGTTTAGTCCTCACAACCTGAATTCTGAAATGGTTAATTCTGTGACCACTGCCCCCTGCCTACTGGCAGCAACACCCTGTCCTGTGTGGATGCTACCACGTCAGGTCTGTAAATGGCAAGTTATATGTCCTTGGTGAAAAGCACGTTCAACAACTTCACTCACTGGTTGACTGAAGGGATCAGTCACAACATGAAACAACCAGGAAATCATTGTAAAAGAGCCAAATCTCAATGCACATTCCTCAACTGTTTGCTAGTTCAGGTCTGAGAACGTTCAGCATACAAACTGGGCTGTCAGTATGTATTCCCAACTCAATTTTTATTAATATTCTGCTTTTGCGGATAGAATAAGGAACATGAGGCTGGTAAGCCCTTATCTCTCCATCAGTCCATTTCAGTCTGTTGAAGACATAAAACTACTTATATCAAAGACAAACCGGCATTTTCTACATTAGATGTATCAGTTTATCATGGCTCAGGGAAAATATTTCCAAAAGCCATAAGAGAGACAAGAATCAAGCTGGATATTTCACAATAAGGACAGAACAACAGTTGATTTAAACTAAGTGGAAACTCTGTGAAATGGTAACATAATTTCCATACAAAACCTAACACTGTAGATACTGCCCAGTAGAGCCAAGAGACTTGTCTTAAAACATTTGCCCAAAGTATTACCTGTGCTAGGTGAGGATCCTAGTGAACAAGGAAGGTTACCAAAGAAAGAGCATGCGTAACATTGCCTTTTATTTATTAAAATGATATTCTTAAATGTGTTTAAGGAAGAACTTTTTAGGTGTATCTCAAAATCCGCTGTCAGACAAGCAATGATACAGATCGTTATGTGGCAGAATACATCATCATCATGCTAGAAAAGCCTATTTAGCAAAATATATCAGCAAAACAAGATTAGTCTGTAGTACCAAAGAGATGCTCTCAACTATGTTGGCCAAAAAGATATAAGTTTGAGGGCTGGTTTCGGCTGGGATAGAGTTAATATTCTTCCTAGTAGCTAGTATGGAGCTATATTTTGTATTTGTGCTGAAAACAGTGTTGAGAATATGGGGATGTTTTCATTCTTGCTGGGCAGAGCTTACCCAGAGTCAAAGCCTTTTCTGCTTCTCACACCACCCACCAGCGAGTGGGCTGAGGGTGCACAAGAACTTGGGAAGGGACACAGCTGGGACAGCTGACCCCAGCTAACCAAAGGGATATTCCATACCATATGGGGTCATATTCAGCAACAGAAGCGGGGGAAGAAGAATGAAGACCAGACTTTCGGAGTGATGCTGTTTGTCTTCCCAAGTAACTATTACACGTGATGGAGCTCTGCTGAACACCTGCCTGCCCATGGCAAGTAGTGAATGAATTCCTTCTTTTGCTTTGCTTGCACACATGTCTTTTGCTTTATCTATTAAACTGTCTTTCTCTCAGTCCATGAGTTTTCTCACTTTTACCCTTCCAATGCTCTCTCCCATCCCGCTGTGAGGGGAAGTGAATGAGCGGCTGTGTGGGACTTTGTTGCTGACCGGGGCTAAACCACAACAAGTTTGTTTTTAAAAGTCTGCAAACTTGACATGCTAGCTTTTTAACACTAGGCTGTTTAGAACCATCCTGTATTGTTTTAGCTTGGATTTGCCTTACTGATCTTTACAAGGCAGAGAAATATCTGTAAGGAGGAATATTTCAGTTCTAGAATAGGCTAGGCAGTGATTACTTGGAAAGAAATTAAAACCAACTTCTCTCTTTTGTAGAACTTGGGCAAAACTGTTCAGTTGTACTGCATTCAATTCTGGGACTTGAATTACAAAGCTATAATGTATGAAGTATAAAGAAGTCAGAGAAAAGTAAGACAGGAGCTGGCAGAGAATGGAAAAAAACAAAATGAAAAAACTCAACAAGTTGTTTGATGAACAATGGAGGGAATTCTAAAAAAGAGGATTATCTGATAATTTTTCTCAGATGTCTGAGTGGTATGGTTAATGAGCAAGACTTTTTAACATTGGAAATCACATAATTCAGAGTAATCTGGTGAACTTCATAAATCCCAAAAGAGGCAGGAGATTAGAGAAGAAAAATATATTTAGTAGTCAAATTCTCCAAAGACAGCTGACTTCAATCACAAAGACCTGTTTCCAGGTCATGCACAAGACAAGAGTACAGTGGCTCTGGGCTCACTTATCAGGTCTGTCATACATATTATCAGCAAGCCCAGAGCAGCTCATCTTTATTTTGCTTCAGTTGTGTTTCACTAAAATGGAGACATCGGTACTGCCACTTTCTCAGTTTTTATCTATCTAAGCTGTAAACCCTTCATGGGAAAAATTACTTCATGCTATGTGTTAGTAGAGTGTCTTGCACAGTGGGATCCTAATTTCAGTTGAGCTCTCCAATTGCTGCCATAATACAAATAATAAATGATAATGTTTTAAGACCACCAAAGAACAGCCCTCCAGTTTAATAAATGTAAATCCTCACTTGAGATAGTTAAATCTACTCTGGACTTAGAAATAGAAAATATATTTCATGGAATAATCCTGTACCAGTAGGGGCAGAGCTGACCTATTTTTATCTCTACTCCATGAATCACAGAAGTTAAAATGGACGTATTACAGTATCAAATGTCTATTTTAAATGATATAATAGAGGAGAAATCTTTTGAAGTTCCTTTTCTTTCAGGCACAGCACTCTACATATTAAGCCCAATGTAAGGTGCTTATCTTTGAAATACAGAATAAAAGCTGTTGACCTTTTAAACATAAAATCTTGGTGAGCTTTGGTATGGCTTGGTCTAATTATATGATAATGGACAGAAGGTAATCTCTTATGTATGCTGTCTAGACACATCATCTCTTATCAGAAATCTCAGGGAAAAAAAAAGGGACCTATAGCAAAGCAGTGATGTAGCAATCTTTGTTGAAAGACCAGGATACCATGGCTTCACAACAGACAACAAGAGATGCATGACATTGCTAAGCAACGCTATGAGCTACTGAGGTTTTCTCTGGCTTCATACGGTGTCGTAGTTAAGGAAGGAAGAGCAAGAAAAGAAAGACAAAAACAACCAAATGAACTGAAGAGTGTAAGAAAGCAAGCAAAAGAACAAATGGAAAAGCAGGAATAATAAGTGTGAATTAGTAAAGTAATTGTAGCATATCAAAACTGCTGTTCTAGGAAAGTCGCAATATTGTCATCTTCTAATTAAGAAGTAACAAAAATCAGCATGTTTACCAATGGATTTCTCGAGCTAAACTTTCACCATCTTATTTTACTTTAAAGTTTATAATCACACATGGATTGGCAAATGCTTCTTAAAGTAAGCTACGCTTTAAAGGAAATCACCATTTGTTAAAGCTCTTCTGCAGTTCAGCTAGAGAATGTTTGAAAACCAAACAAGTGGGCTCAAAAGCGATTGACAGAAAGTCAATTTCATAGAATAGAATAATCAGATAAATGGTAAAAACGTCCTCTTTGAGAGTGTGGTAAGATATTTGCACTCTATAAAGCAGAGCTGTTCATTTGTCTCCATCTTTTCGTAAGGTTGATGCTCAGATGATAACAGGTTTGCCTCTATTATTAGACACTCACGTGTTTTCTTTTTTCTTTAATAGAAATATTCACCACTGTTCATTTTATCTCCATGTAGCCAGTGCTATGAAAAGACTTCCCACCAAAAAAACCCCAGTAAATAACTTTTAAAAGTATGGCTTGAATTGTTCCTGCATATAACCAAATCCATGCTCACATGCAAGGGAATCTAGCTGAGAACAAAGGTATCATAGCACCATGCTTTCAATCCAGTTATAAAAGGGCATAAGTTACCCTTTCTAAATAAAGTCTTGGAATTCCCTTCCCCTACTCAGATTATTCTTCAGTTCTTTCTAAGGTCTCTCTCTTGTGCAACTTTTGTCTTCTGCCAAAAAAAATTACATTTGGTAAAAGATTGATGAACAACCCCAGTCCATCTCTCATTCAGCTCTGAGGAGGCGTATTGTCACCTTGTCTACATGTACCTCCTTTCAGGGAAATACCTTCTGACCCTGTTTTTCCTGGAGTACTTCCCAGATAAACTAAAGCTATCACACAGACGACAACAGAATTGCTATCTCTTAATTCCTCGAGGAGAGTAGGAGAGATCCTCTGCAAAAACTTGATCATATGATGAAAAAGCGGTTGTTAAATGTTTCTCACTGTGACCTAAAACAGTTAGAAGGACCATCCAAAACAAACCATTTAAAATGTCATTATATAACAACAACCATTAGGTGACCATAATCTTTGCACCAGTCAAAACAGAACAATGTCTCACTGAGCATTGGTCCCCCAGACGACAAACATTTTTCCAAAAATAAACAATGTAGCTATTTAAAAACAAAAATCGCAGATTAGAGAACAAAGTATCTGTTTGACACAGAATATGAATCTATGACTTTGTATGCTATTTTAATTCAAGTAAGTCTAAGTTTCTAGTTTCCTACTGTTTTGTAAACATCGGGCAAGAACCACATATTAACTCCCTCAAGAAAGAGCATCAAGTACAGACTAAATAAGCCGCAATTTCAGTGTTTTCAGTGTTTTCTATTTGATTCATTAACAGGAGTGAAAGTAATCTTGGTAAATAAGCAACAATTACAAGCAGACTGCAGGCTGCAAACCTGTAAATTAGTACTATGGATGAAGTTGTCATTTCCTATTATTTTTGTGAAGGAAGACTATTTTTCTCTACAGTTTTCTAAGAATTCTCAGTTTTTAACGTGCCTACATAGCTTATTTTCCTGTGCCTGACAACCTGGAAGTTGTTTAATTGTTCTTTCCATCTTAATGAAAACATGCTTCTTATCTTTATATTAATGGCTAAAACCCACAATGTATTTAGAGAAGTTTTTACTTTCTGGTTAGAATGACCCCCAGTCCTATCCTTTCTTGTGCCACACTTTTGAATCTCTTCTCTCACTAATACAGAGGGACATCAATGAGTTATCCTTTAATGAAGTCCAGGAATTACAGAAGAAACTTTTGAAATATTTCAGCTGCTTTGTTAAAGTTACTATTGGTTGAGTTTGGGACATGAGAAATGTGTTTCGACCACAAGAGGGAGCTCATATTGTTCTGTTACGTACAACAGCGCTGTGTGGAGGCGCACGGGATAATTTGCTGTAAATCCGTCTTCGGTACAGAAATGAGAAAGGTCATCAGATATATTTTAATAAAGTACAGATGCAAGTTTGAATTCAAATCAATCTTAATTAAAGACATTTTTAATGAAACCAGAATTGTTCCAGATTTTGTTCAACAAAATAAAATGCCACATTTTTAACTATGTTTTTGATAGAAAAAGATTTCAGATTTACGGCTGCTACTCTTCAATGAGTAACTCCCTACGTTCAGTGAGACCATTCATGGGAAGGCAGATCTCTGCTGTGGTGAATGATGGCTCCAAAGTTCATTCTAGCTCTATATGTAATAACAATATGCGAATGCTAATGCTCCTAAAACAAACCTCAGATTTCCCACCAAGCTCTATCATATATAATCTGTGGTAGTAGTAACCGAGTCCTTTGAAGGCTTAGAATACTCTTGAGCCTCTTACCACCAAAATGGAAAAATTACCGAATGAGCAATGTGAAGAAAGAAAATGAGTTTGGTCTGAAGACAGAAGGTATCAGTTGCTGTGTCTGCAGCCAGTGAAGACCAGCTCCAGTGCAGCCCAAAGAAAAATGTTCCAGAGAGCTGTGAAAGATGTTGGAAACACAAGAGAAGTAAATTACATCACCATAATGTGTTCTCCTCCATCATTGCACTGCTTTCTGAAGACCATTTTCTAATCTTTAGGTCTGTTAAGTTCTAAATGTCATGAATTATGAGGCTTTTATCAGTTCCCACATCCTCCAAACTCCATAGTCTTTTGTTTCTTTGTTTGTTTGTTTCTGTTTTCATGTCATTACTTATAGGCCTACATATCTTGACAAAAAATCCCACTCCCTTCTTATTGCTCACCTCTTTGAAACAGTTGGGTCTTGTTCATTTACCCATACATATCCACACACAAACACATCCATGCACTTGAAGGGCCCTGGAGTTGAGAATTATATATATGGCTAATATAACTGTGAAGAATCAAGAAACTGATGCAAACACAAAATTAAGTAGTGAGAGTTTGAGATTTTCTTTTTTTTGAAAGAAAGTATTTCATGGGTGGTTTGAGATGAAAACTTCAAAATTTTATCTGGGATTTCAAGCACTGTTTATGCTTCACTGGAAAGATTTCCCCATGCAAGCCAACTGACTGCATATATGTCCAGAACAAAAGTGCAAATGTGCATCCTCTACATCATTGTATTTTAGATATTTGCCTGCAAGTTCTTCTTTTCATGGTCCTTTCAATCATTAGAGTTTTCAACAGGGGTTATTTATAAAGAAGAACAAAAATCTGAGAGGAATTGTTTTCTGTGCAGATCTGTTTCAATATTATTTAAACATTTATATACTGGTGCATGTTCTGCTTTGAAAACCAGTCTACTGTGCCGACAGACTTAGACACAAGTTGTTCCAATATCCCACTAAAACATAACAAACTTGTAATTCCCAAAACATATATGTAGATCATTAGTGGTTTAAATTAAGTGATGTATTTTGATTTTAAAAGACCACTCCTTTCCGCATGCAGCACTTGGCACGTTCAACCACAACACATTTCACTCCCAATAACTTCCCTAGAGAAAAGTGTACCACCTCCAAATTCATATTATCATGGCAAATTAAAAATACTACTAAAGGCTTGCAGATATAAAACTCCATGCAGACGGCACTGAGTGAATCTTCTTTGTGCAGAAAGTTTTGCTACATTGCAAATCTATACATACTACTTGGTTTTATTGTGATATAAGTGCCATTAAACTCCTTAGTGTATTTCTCAGAGTCATATGCTGATTTACATTTCAATTCTGTTCATGTGTCTTCTCAGTAAACTGCATTAAATCAGATTCGCCTTAGTTCTATTACAATGTAAAATACCATTTGTAACTTAATAAAAGTGATGCATATATTAAAAAAAAAAAAAAGAAGAAGAAGAACAAAATAGCATAGAAGTCTCCACTCTCTCCTCACTGCAAATTAAAACAGCAGTTGAGAAGGAGAAAAGAGAAAAATCTTATTAAGGGTAATGCTACACACATTTATGTAATAAAAGTATGTCTGACCTTCTTGCAGACCCCCAAAATTGCCGGCTACTATAAGGTTTTCCATAAACTGCCTGCCAAAATGACAGAAAAACTGGCCACTTTCCTATAGTTCACATCTGTGTTCAGTTTACATGCAGTAAGAACATAA
The DNA here is from genome assembly GCF_964273445.1 of Streptopelia decaocto. Lineage (NCBI taxonomy): Eukaryota > Metazoa > Chordata > Aves > Columbiformes > Columbidae > Streptopelia > Streptopelia decaocto. The sequence continues at coordinate 62,481,302 of NC_138661.1, forward strand.
AACTTTGAGAATATTTAATTTGTGCCAATCTGTGACATTATTTCCAATGAGAAAGATACTTTATCATGGGAAACCAATGCAACAGGTGACCAGTACTCTCGATAAGGAATATTTTATTAATAATAAATGACTTGAATACAGAGCTTACTTCTCCAGATTTTAGTTAAGCTACTTCACGATGTCTGACACCAAGTTTTCCACTGCAGCGACATTAGGGAGAAAACACCTTCTCTGTCTTTGTCCTGTCCAGAGAATGAATCCCAGTCCAAATGTGGAAAACATTTGCTAGGCTTGGTTTCACTATTAATGAGCATTTAATGACACCAGCAAACCACAACATGAGCTGGTAAAAGAAGCAGCCTTCCAAGGAGAGGAACAATGCTACTATAGTCTACATTGGAGCCTGAACGTTGTAACTTGTGTATGTGTGAGATCTTCATTACAAGATATGATCTTGCAAAAATCCTAATTGTTTAATGAATGCATTTGTGTTAGCTCACCAGATATTTTTCTATATCTACACAGGATATTCCTCATTTTTGCTGGAAAACAGCTGCTTAAAACCACCACCACTACAGCCTTTTATGCTCTCTCAAAGGTCCCAAATAAAAATCTACTTGCGGAGCCTCATGACTTCCTAATTCTCAGCACTTCTAGCATTAAAAGTGAGCCTGTGATCTTGTGCAAGTAAAAATGTTTGCCCAGTTTAGGTAACTGCTGACTTAGAACTATGAAATTGTGTCATGAGTGTTACAAAGATGTACACTGACGGTACATGATACAAAAACCTTCACATAGCCAAAAGAAGCATGTAAAAAGGTTTAAAACATTCCTTTAACGTTTTACCTCATTACCTCAACCATTGCTGTCTCTAAAAAGACCATATTTATTCTAAAGTGTTTTCCAACACAGTGCTCAAAGCTTGACCAACAGTAATACAAACTTACAGTGTAGAGCTGCACTGTGAAGTACGGGCTCTTCATTTTTTTTGCATAGCAAAATGCAACCTGATGTTTCCCAAGGTCAAAATTGCTGAAGAATTGGCAATTACATTTACGATATAAATAATAAATTCATTGGAAAAACCCCCACAGGTGAAGCCCTTACCTTCGCTGTTCTAGAGATGTCATTCTGTACCAGGCGTAATGTCAAGCTTCTAATCCCAGATCTCTTTGGCAAAGCTGAGAAAAGTTGGGCTCTTCCCCTTGGGTCTCCTCTGCCACCTGCAGAAATGGACATAAACCAAAAAAAAGTATTTGTGATGGTGGGCATTCCACTTGGGGCATCCTGAACAAAAACCTTTTCTATTAAGATGTAGGAAAACACCACTTTCTGAAAAACAGACTTTTTTTCCAATTTATTAAACTGAATATAGTCACAATCACTAGCTCTGTTTGGAGGATAGTCACCACTACCAATGCTAGTATTTAAATAACAGTGCCAAACTTATAGGATTATTGTGAGAATTTTACTTTTATCAAAGAGGTTGAAATATAAAAGGTTCAACTGCATTAAATATACAGATATGAAATTAAAACAAGTCTATCTTTAGACCAGTGTTGAAAATTGAAAACTTAAGAGATTTGTTTCAATGTTATTATTTTGACAAAGATTATTTTTTCCTTCCTCTCCATAAAAGAAGCAACCAACACCTCTGAAGGAGAAGTGGAAACATTCACTTGTCTTTTAGACACTTTTAATTAGGCAGAGGGTAGAATCAAAGCATGTTAGTGAGAGCAAACTTAATGCAGCACACCAAGAAGCCAGACATGAGTCTGCCACACATCTAAAGGAAGAGAATAACCACAGTTATTTTACCAGTTAAGCAAATACAGGTATTTTCCAAGTTCTCTTTCTCAAGAAAAAAGGTCCTGTTCTCACAAATAACCCTTATTACCTACCAGGGAAATACGAATCAGTTCATCTTTTCTGCAAGCCTCAAATAGATTGCAACGTGAAACTGTCTGGACATGAACTTTTTTCCTCTCGGTGGCGTACATCTCTACATATCCTTGTTCTGTTCCAGTGCTGAAGCACAAGTGGTGTGAAAACAAACCCAGAGTTCATTTCTGGCTCTGTAGTTTTAGTCTGCACTTAGGAGAAGTTTGAGGCTTTTTGAATTGTCTGGTTAGGGGAGATTGCCCTCTTTAAAGCAAAAGCTGCTGCCAATTAATAACCAGAACAAAACTCCACAAAAGCAGATGGGTCAAAGAAAAATGTTTCATTTCATGTCAACTATTCTCACCTCCTTCAGCTAACTCTAAGGTCTCATAGGGCACTCCAGGCTCTAATATTTGGCATGGAGGACAAAGAAAGAATTGAATTTGAGCTACCAGCATTTTCCAGACTCACCCCCATCCTCACTCTTGACTCATTGCTCTCCCTATATTATTCTCATCTATTTTTCACATAAACTATTGCACATAGTTGCACCTGCAAGCTCATCAATAAGGAATTTAGAAAGGCACTGAAAACGAGACTACCACCAACATCTCTGAGTTTTTAAATGCCATAGCAGTGTGAGATAAGGGGCAGATTGCCATGTTAGGTAAGAAAGCAAATAAGTCTCAGGGGAGTACTTGACAAATATTAACCTTGGTGGACTACTGAAATGTACTCTTTAAGATGTTAGCAGTTGTTTCACTGGAGATTTGCATTTATAGTACGGTTACTATGCTATCCATAACTTAGTCTATACCTGTACCAGCTAAAAAGTAATTAGCAAGACTATAACCAATAAATGAAAATACAAATTAAAATTGCAGTGACTCCTGGCATGTGAACAAACAATGTAAAAAGGTAGACTTTCTAGGCTGGTATTGTAGAAACCGCAGCACTGGCTTCTCAACACAGCCAGCAAAGTGCTCTGGAGTTATTTGCTCTTAGTATGGGACAGGATCTGTCTCTGCGTTGGTTCATGCTGTAGTCCTCTCTGCTGACATAACCTGCAAGGGGCATCTAGGGACAGGGTGGCTTCCAGAGGTACAGAGGCCCTTCATATACTAAGGATAAAATGTCATCTCAGCAAAGAATAAAGACATTTTTGGAAAGGTTTCGCTGCATGAATTTGGTTCAGTTGCATTCACTCAGAGAGGGCTGCTTCACCAAAGGACCATTTGCAAAAAGCGAATCTGAAATTTGTCTTTTCAATATCTACTATGTCGGCTAAATTGTCAGACATTCAGTTTATATTAATGAGTAGAATAATAGCACTTTTTGGCTTAGGCTGGTAGAGAACACAGTATGAACATAAATACATCCGAACAAAGTGGAAACTCATCCTTACTACTAAGTAAAATATAGCCCTTCCCTCACACATATTCCATTAGCAAACTTAGAAGCAATTTGGATTTCTTTATGTTAAAATCTACTCTATTAGTAAACACAATGCCCATTTTTTAAGAACATTTGTGAGATCTGCCTTTTTTCAGTTTAGCAAACCTCAGCTGAACTTCACATATCACAGGTTGTCTTGTCTGTCTCTTACAACAACTTCTAAGGTATTACACACAGCTGATGTCAGTCTGTCTAGTCTGTCATTCCTGAGTTCATCTCAGGTCCATACTGACAAACATTACATTGATTTTTCCTGGTCCTCAGGTGGTTTCTTGTATTTTTACTTACTGCATTTGTATTACGCAGAAAGGTTCACATAAACCTCTTCAGTTTCCAACTCTTTTCACTTCTTTCTGTACACTGGAGTACACCAAACTTGGTTGCAAACATGTCTGCTCAGTTAATTGAATGCTCCTCCTATGACCACATGAAGGATTATTTGTAAAGCCTCCTCAGTTCATCCCCTTCTGATAGCGATAACATGCTTCTTAAATTAGGTAAAATGGTAAAATACCTAGCTTCATAAAAGTAGCACTCATTGATTTTCTGCCTCTCATTCATTTCACATTTTGTTTTTAATCTTGTGAGGTGGGCATATAATTTTTTTCTTAACATACATTAAACATAATCACACCAACAGTAAAAAACAACTATACCATTTTGCCAATAGTTACCTCTCCCTACTTCAATTTCTTCAAACACATACAATGAAGCAGATCCCACTACACATCAACTATTAATAGATCCGGGCTCTTCCACCTTTATTCACATGTTCGCAGGCATACAGCTGTTCAGGTTTTTTATACCCAGAAAATTCACTGTAATCAACATGCTGGGGACAAATGCAATATTCAGAATTTGAATTAAGATGTGTAACATGGTTATTTTTCCCATGACCTGTGGTTTTATCCCTACCTCTTAAAGGTGGTCACTGCAGTCAGCTGGAATGTTCTCTAGGCTAAGTTTAGTACAGTATGAGCAGCAATAAGGGAACACAACCTACTCCCAGTCCACATTCAGCCTACAGCACGACAGAATCTCAGTCTCAAAGGATTGTGACTTCAAGGGAGAAATACAATTATTAACTACCTCATTTCTTCAGATTTGTAATGCCCAAGTGAACTAAGAAATTCTGTTTCTCTAGCACAGAAAAGTACAATTCCAGAAAAGAGCTGAGATCCTACAGACAGCAAAAAAATAACCACTCTGCAGAGACTTTTTTTGTCCTTCCTTTTTCCCTAAAAAAATCCTTTTTCCTGATAGGAAAGTTTTGGTGTTGGTGAGATACAAAGGACATCTCCAAAATTTTGCTCACTCTAGATATTATACCTGTGGATTTGTGCAACGTGAATGCTTCGTCTTCTCTGCTCCATGTCTCTGCTACATTGATCATAGTATGGAGCACTAAGCTCTAGAGTAAATTCACTGAGATCAACAGACCCATATAAATAGAACTTTAAGGTGGTGTGGGAATGACTGACAAAAGGACCTAATCTAAAATTCTTACTAAATCAACTTTTATGTTTATTTTGATCTAGATTTATATAAAATACAGTATTTACTGTGTAATTATATATGAGGTTTGATGACAGCTGACACAATTTTAAGGAAAATGTTTAAATATTATGTTAGTGTCAGATGGAGACTGTGAAATTTGATGTTCCAGTGGTCTTCACCACACTGAACTTTCATCAAATTACTTCACAGTGCTCTGCAAAAGCTCTGTAGTATTCTGAGCTGCAACAGGAAAGAGGAATTCAGAATTAGTAAAACCTCCCCCACACCCACACTTCCTCACAATAATCTCCAGAGCAAGGCCCAGAAAAAACTTTCAAATGCAAATGTTCTCCAACAGGAAGCCCAAGTAAGATGAAAATGAAGCGAGCCAGTGGCAGAACAGATTTTTAAGTGACAAAAAAAAAAAAAAAAAAAAAAAAGAAATTAGAAATGAACAATTAACAAATGCAAAATGAAGCCTTAGGGCATTAAAATCTGATGTCTAAATCACCCACCTAAATACAAAGTAGAAAGGCCTAATGCAGTTTTCAGTGGCTCTTATCTGTTTTTCAAATGATAGTGGTTAAATGAGACATTATATCATCATTAGTTTAGGAAGAGGAATTATCATTGAAATGTATATGTTTAGGAGCAACTAGCTTCTGTACAAAGGCAGTGGGCAGACACTTTATTTGGTCATTTGATAAACCAAGAAAAGGATGTAGTTTCTATTAGGACACTTCATAAAAACAGGTTCATCCAGCATTGATTAGGAAGAAGCCATCATTGCCATTGGAAGTGTGTATTAAGAAAGGTTCTATCCATTTTGGAACCACTGTGTTTCTTCACATAGTCCAAGACCAGGCACTGAGAAACTGAGACTAAGCTTCTGTGACTGTACCATAAATCTAAGAATGGGCATATGGTAAATTCTTCCACTCCCCAGAACTCACTAAAAAAACCTGTATCCCAGGTAATTATGTAGAAACAGAAGCTTAAAACTCTCAATACCCTTTCTCTGCCCTCTTACTAACAAGCTTAAGAAAGCATACACTGGAGAGTAAATATTACATCAAAGTGAAGCTACTCAATGAAGATTCCAGAGACCTTCAGTCATCTCCCAGATATGCCACAAAACTGGTAAGTACTCCTAAGCCAGTCACTTCATTAGCGGTTAGACTTGATGATCTTCGAGGTCTTTCCCAGCCTAAATGAGCTTATGATTTCCACTGACTTCAGATAAAAGCATTTATGTCATTTTGGCTCACTACTTTATATATAAGCTTGAAGTACTCCCACTTTGATTTCTTCACTTTTTCTCTGGTTTGCTGTTTCTAGAACCACAATTATGGATGGTTCCAACATTGTCCTTTAGGATGTTTTCTAGTAACAAAGTATTGTGTAAAAACATTTATTAGCATAGCCATTGAATGTTTAGTTAGGTCCTTGGTTCTGTCTTACTCTCCTGTGAAACCCTAGATGCAGGGCTTGAGTAACTTATGTGTAAAACAGAACAATACATCCCTATCTCAGCACATAGTCTGTGCAAGTTCAGTTCAAAGAAGGAACTGTCTTCTATTCAAAGCTCTCTTTTCCCTGTATTCATACTGAACTAACAGTCTTAAAGAAAGTATGTCAACAGCGTTTACTAGGCATATATTGCATTACACAGCACCAAAGCGAGGTTCAAACCTCAATCACTAATGCACATATAGCTTTAATGAGCTTTTCTTCAATAGGTCAGAATTATTATTCTCATGTCACAGATGGAAAACCAAGATGACGAAAGGGAATATCATCTTCTTTGTAAGGTCACTCAATGTGCCACTGCCAAACTGGGTTACAAATGCAGAAGTTTTTTGGTTAACACTCACTACTCCACACTTGCAAGCAGCATTGATTCTGGCCACATGAAAAGAGCCTTCAACAAACTCAACCAAACCCAAGACTCAGTGGCTCCCTAACACAGAATTCTAGCAAGGGCACTTACATCACAGGATAAGAGTGACTAATAATGAAAATACTGAGATGACAGAAATAGACTTTGTAGTAGTAAAGAAACTCAATCTATATTTTAACATTTGTGCATTCTACTTGAGACATTTCTAAAAATAATCTCCCTACTGTTGCCATTTCTCTTCTTGACTCATGGGATGCCAAGACTGAAATAAAGATAACTAAGTAGAGCTTCCGCTGTGATGGTGCCTTTAATTATTGACGCATGGTTCTTACTTCTCAAAGCCAATGACAGAATACATCTTTAACAATATATAAAATACAGCAACGACACTGGCACATTAGGATTGCTTTATATCCAGAAGAGTCAAACTTGAAATGCTTAAAATTAAGGACTTCACAGTCACAATATTTGTTTGTTTCCTGGTATTCTTTTTACAAAGACACAAACAGATGAGAACATTCATGATTTCCCAATTCTACCATCAAATACTTTGCAGATCTTTGACTATAAATGTGCATGGGAATAAACTGAAGAGTTACTTAAATAGCAATACCGAACTCAACAGTCCAGCAATGTGTGAGCGTTCTTTAATCTTGATCCAATAGTCAAATCATGGCCAAGATAATAGCACCACAGGTTTATTTTGATTCATTTAAGGTTTTACACCAGTACTGAAACAAAGTCACCTACAGTACTCTACCATAAACACATTCTTTCTCCCTTACTCTCATTGTTCATCTCTACCAGATCTCTAAAATTCCAGACAGAAAGGCAGAACTTTAGACTCCAAGGAAAAGGCCACATGAATGTCCATCTTGTCCACCAGTTTCCTATGAAACGCAGTGATCCTGTGGTTGTAAACAACAACGCCAAAAGAGCTGATCCAAAGAAAATAACATATTGAGAAGGAAAGCAAGAAAAAAAAGAAAAGAAGAAAAGCAAAAACTTTGTCTTAACTCTGGTTCTTGTGTCCCCACTAGCTTGGTGTGCAAATTGCAAAAACAGCTGTCCTTTGAAGTCAAGCCTGCCATTGCACGGTGCTTGTCTGTGAATTGTCATCTCACAGCAGGATTCCAGGTGCATAACCATTAAGCACATGTCATATGGTAAAGTATAAACACATATTTATATAGGGCACAAATAGGGATTCGGAGCACATTATTAAACATATTCAGTTGAACTTGGATAGTCTGCTTATGGGAAAAAAAAATATTTGCCGAACATCAGCCTTCATGTGAATCAGTTCTCTTATATCACTAATATGACAGGTAAAGCAAATTACTTTTTCTCATTTAATTACAAATTTGATATTTAATAACAAGTTAATTACCTTTCTCATGAGAAAACAGTAAAAACATCAGGCCATAAAAAATTCAAAATTGTGTCACGTTTTTCAAATACCTTATGCAGCACATTCGTGTACTATTCTGTTATAGAACAGTTTCCTTTAATAGTATCACTGTGTCCAGCTTTATGAAAAAGAAAATATGTTCCTTTATAGCACAATGGAATGCCAATGATTAATTCATACTAAAAGACACTCTGTTGGAAAGAAGCACATGTAATTATTTTTGTATTGTATATACACAAGACCACAATAGATTAACAACAACAACAACAACAAAAAGCTTCATTTGTTGAGCATTTGGTACCCTAGCTCTATTTAATGAACTAGTAATTAAAAATTCTTAGCAAAAGTGTAGTGTTATGTTTTACTGTTTCAGACTACATAATCAATATTTCAGAGTATGCACAAGACATGTTGTAATATTACAATACAAACATATTGAATATATGTAAATATTGAATAGGGAATACATGTTCATTTTTACATTATTCACTTCCATTCCTTCCCATGTTTTTCTCCACATTATTCAAAAAATATCGGGTCTGTGTTTGAGTTTTTCTTACACAGAATATATTAACTTATGGGATCACAATTCTTTCCATGGCAACCAACCTTCATATAAGAGATTCAGGATGTGTGAGGTTAATGACAGGTGAATAGGCATAGAAAATGTTAGTGGTGTCCAGAAGGAGATGATTGTATAGATCTGTCTAGTCCTCCAACCAAAAATTGCCATGTAATTCTATAAAAAAAATTGCTTTGGTAAACTGAGAACAAAGAAGGAACTTCCCTCACATTCATTATTCTCATAAGTCAACGCTTAATACATGAAAACGGAAAACATTGCGTAGTTTATATTAAAAATATAAAGAAAATTGACATCTCACGTACGTGTAATTTTAGTCAGCATTAAATGTGGTGTAATTTTAGTCAGCATTAAAATCAGATTGCCTGTAAACCTGTTTTACTCGCATGGAGGCCACAGAACATTCCAGATGAAGGCAGGTTCAGCAAGCACAGCAGCGCACAGGGCCCTGCCTTGTGCACAGCAAAAACAGGGAAAATTGTGGTATTCCAGCTACTTCTGACACCCATGCTTCTCCTTTGGTCACTTTTATTCACCTGGAGCCTGCCTGGGTGTGGAAAAACTAGAAACCAAGGGCAAACCCTGGGTAGCACCAGTGGTAACTCTAGTGTAAGGGAGCTCTTGTGGAAAGAGCAGCAATGCCACAAACTGAAATAAACCTGGAGAAAACCTTCTAAATCAGTATCATTAATGAGAAAGACGTATAAAGTGTTGAAATTAGTTGATAAATAGAAAGGTGGATGCTAAAATGTTAAATAACTAGAGAAATTCGGTTGCTCTTAAGGCACCTGTCATGGCGCACAATTGCTGCTCCACACAGTGGTGTTTCCAAGGGAAAAAAAAAAAAATGATCGTAAAAATAACAATTAACAGCAGAATTGCAGAATATTTTATGTTGGAAGAGGCCCTCAGAATCATTGAGTCCAACCATAACCTAACTCTGTCACTAAACCATGTCCCTAAGCACCTCATCTACACACCTTTTAAACCCCTCCAGGGATGGTGACTCCACCACTGCCCTGGGCAGCCTGTTCCAGTGCCTGACAACCCTTTCTGTGAAGAATTTTTCCTAATATTCAATCTAAACCTCCCCTGGCACAACTGGAGGCCATTTCCACTTGCTACTTGGGAGAAGAGACCAACACCCTCCATGCTCCAACCCCTTTTCAGGCAGTTGTAGACAGCAATAAGTTCTCCCCTCAGCCTCCTTTTCTCCAGGCTGAACAGCCCCAGCTCCCTCCCTTGAATTATTCTTACAATGTTATCACCAAAGTGCCGTAAGGGTTCCTCAGGATGAACCCTCCTCACCAGTTCTCAGCTCCCGGGCTGCCCGCTGCCGTTTGGGGTGACGTGTTACCTCTTCTGATCCCCCGCCCAACTAGGCCTGACTCTGAGGCAGATCTGGAGCACAAAGGCTGACACCCAGGGCAGCCGCTCACAGTCGGCCCGTGTTGCATGTTCTACAACCACGGTGTTTGGGATGGAGTATTCCTCAGAATTACAGAAAATGAGCATAAGTAAGCAAATAATGCAAAACAAATAATTTGTTCACATCGGAAGGAGGTGGGGGAATAAAAGGATGATGTTTAAAAGGAATATATGCATTAAAAAGTGAGAAAAATTATTATTTTAAAAATATTATTATCAGTGAAGAACGTTATTTACCTGTAGGAGCATGCAGCTGTTGAAGACAAATATTATTTTAACCATTTTTTTTGTCTCCAGAACCAGAAGACTGGGATAAGAACCACAAAACAGGGAAATGGTTTCAAGACCAAAATGGTGAACTGAATTATTATATTTTTGCAATTGTCCTTTTTCTTTGCACTGGGCTGAAAACCAAAAGAGCCCGGACACAAACTGCCCCAACCTCAGTTCAGTAGCTAATAGAGGCCTGTTACAAGTCTATGCCCCATATATTGAACTGTCTTACAAGAAGCTGAGAGAAGTTGAGCTTCATTTAATAAAGATTAAGTTTTCAAAACCTGGCAGCTTCATGTAATAAAGATTAAGTTTTCAAAACCTGGCCTGACCTAACCTTAGTCTCAAACTAGACAGTATCAACTGTTAGGGAGTGTGAAAGTTGTGCCACAAAGCTGTTGCCAAACATTCATGATGTGTTGCCAAACATTCATGATGTTTTCCCAAACATACAAACACAATTTTCATTCCAGTGGCACAAAACAAAAGCATTCACTTTCCTTGATAAATAAAAGTGGAAAAAAAAATCCTTATGATCATTCCCTTTAATTAAGCAACTAAACTCTAAAATGAAATCACTGTTTTCCTTCAGCATTTTCCAACCAGCCATAGGCACAGTTACCAATACCATTAGACAGAAAGTGAAGAGGATAAAGAAACAGATAAAATTAAATTAATAGTTTTCAGGTTTATTTAAAAAAAAGACAAAAAAACAAAACTGCTCATCTCATGCCTGTAGAAGGTGAAAATAAAAGATACGTAAAAAGAAAGAAGCTGTTTAACATCCTCGCCAACAATATGGGGAAATTACATGTTTCTTCTGGAAGCGGTATTTTAGCACCGTAGGATGTTCTTATGTTGTGACAAGATAATGTGTGTGTAAAGCACTCCTATAATTTAGCTGTCACACAGATGCACCTACTCAAGTGCATGTGTGTCAATGGAGAATTAGCTTTGATCTGTAAAATACATCAGATGGTTTCCATTTCTTACGCTGAATCAACTCAGTTTGATAAGAAATTAATCTGACCGTCTTTCTTATAGCCATTGTCAGAGTGTTTAACTTCTGGAACTAATGCTGTGACTGCATGGAGCTGTTTACAGGGCAAAAACCTAATGTTAACATGGTTAAAAGTTACATTTTTAATGGTTTTTATCTTAGCATTTCCCTTTTAGAGCATCCTAGACATTTAGGAGCCATCAGGGTAACACATTAGCCAGCAAATTTTTCTTGGAAGAAAAAAAATTGCAGTATTTCATGCTGAATAGACACTAAACTTTGGAACTGAGAAATTCTCTGTAGCTTTTGTAGTTTGAGCATTAGAGATCCAGATGTGAAAATAGAATTGTTTTTACAACTATGCTTGCCAACACTATAAAGACTGACTTAAACTTGCAGATATCTCCTCTTATCCAAACATCTGCAAGTTTAAAGAGGTGAGCAGGTATGGATGGTGATATGAGTCCTTAAGAATATCAGTAGAATACAGATTTAACCACAGCTGGTACTAAGCTTTTTTTCACTATAATCATTCTTTCAAATACAACTGAACTTCAGCCTGGACTCTCAAGTTCTTCAGTATGTGCTTTTTCGGACAATTAGCCCACAAACAAACAGAAAGTAAAAGTGACTAATTTCCAGGAATCAGATCACAAAGAAAGCAAAATAACATGTGCACACTGTAAATCTAGGGTGAAAATTTACATGTGTTTTGAGGAGTCGTTATGCTTTGAAACTGACGCTTGAGGGGCTGGGATCTGTCTCCTACTTTCTTCATTTACCTCCCACACATGCTCACTTGGACACACAAAATACTTGCTTCTAAGCAATTTCAGCATTCTTTCTACACTGAATATGTTTAAGTCTCTAAAGTTTTGCTGCTGCTGCAATTCATCTGCAAGTTTTTATCTGGCATGTGGGAAAAAAAGGCTAAATGTCAGATCAGAAAAAAAAAATCAGCTTAAATAAGGCCTTCATCTCAAGTATTCCTCTCTGCTGTACACATCATAGTGCTCCGAAGTCTTAGCTCTAGGCACAGAGAAGTCCTTAATTAAGAATCTAGTGTCAGAGATCGCCTACAGTCATTTAATACAGCACAAGAAAGAGGACCAGCCTGACAAATGAAAATCATGCCCATACTTGCTCTTAAGTAAAGCACGTTACATGTTTGGCTCTCCCCATCTCTGACCATTTTAATGTTTCTAAAGACCACTTTTAGAGAGTGAAAACCATCTATTTTGAGGAATCTAGAAGTCTAGTGAAGGAAAATAAACAAAAGAGAATAACTGGGCGTAGACGGGCTATTTCAGCATCCAGCGAAACTGAAGAGATAGGGCAGAGAAAGACGAAGTGGTGGTTGTTCCATCAATGATGGAAGTGTAGAGAGGAATGGGAACTGTATTGAACAACCAGAACCAAGTCATAGGGACAGAAGACAGGGAAGAGAACAACCAAGTCTTCTCTAAGCCTAACCACAGCCATATATAATATGTGCAGCTATAAGTTGTACTAATAAACAATGGTTACATCTCTGAACAATAGTTACATCTCTGAATATCAAATCTAATTCCCATCTTTGCACTACCTTTCAAAAATTATTCTTAGATGTGGAGAGGACACAGTTAGTTAGTTACACAGATTATTTAGTTATGTTTGTAGATTCAGCCAGACCAGGAAAGGTAGAGCAATAATTAATGATCCAGCCTGTAAGATTTTTTGCAAAGCCACAGGAAACAATAGCTTTGTCACCAGCCCTTCGCTCAGAGAATCAGCTCTTCTCTGGTGTTCCCAAGGCAGCTCACCTCTGTTTTCCCAGTGATACCAGCTTGTGTTAACTGCTTGTCTGCTTTCCCACATGCACCTGTGTGCTTTCTTCCTTACTTCGCAGTATGAACACCCTCCCTTCCCCCAAAAAAACACCTCCTAAGCCTCTTTCCAGTCCCACTTCACCATTAAGTCCCACTTTGATACCAGTACTGTCAGCCGATGACAACTGGGCAGGTGGGCAAACTGCAGAGGCTTTTGCTGGTTGGTTGACTGCGGTTCTCTCCATCCTGGAAGGAAATAACCATTTCAATTTTCTTATCTTCACTTATAGCCCCCAACCCCTTGCCTTGCATATATGAAGGAGGAAATAAATGAAACTGGAATAAAAATCCTGACCTACTTTATTCTTCCCCGAGTTCCAGAGAAACTATTATTCTCTTGCTCACACATTTGGGTGTGGGGGTGCTTTTCTGTTATTCTTTTTTTTTAATACCATCATGCTTCAGTGATCTGTCTTCCCTGTGTTCTCAAGTGATTCTTCTGAGATTTTGGACTTCAAACACACACTATCGTTTTACTATACACTTCTGTAAAATACAGTCGATGGGATTTCATCTTCATTTGTATTCTTGGCTGCAATTGTTGGACTGCAAAAGGACTAGTAGTAACAGGTGTACATAGAACTAAACTTGAGTAGGACGAGATTTGTTGTGAGAAAGAAAGTACCAAAATGGAATGCAAACCTGGTAAAGATGACATTGTTTTGCTTAACCGTGAACAAAAAAAGCAATGGCCAAAAAAGTATGTGTGCACTTTTGGGCCCATTAAAAATGGAGCATTTATATCTGCAAAAGCTTATTATATACAAGCTGTAGGTTTTTTTCTGGCTTCAAAACCAGAAATTTGCAGAGCCAGAATGTGAGTAGGCAGCAAAAGTTAATAGATCTGTCCTCGAAACATTAAAAAAGAAACTTGTATATGTTGTCATATAAAGAGTTTAATGGCTTTCAGACACACAGTGCTGGCCAATAATCAGACAGAATTAAAGTGCAATTAATTACACAGTTTGAAATGAATATATTAGTTACTTGATGGTACCATTTCTATCCCTAATAGACTTCAAGCTGTATAACCAAATTAAATACTGTAACCACAGCACAGCAGGACTTGCTATATGCACCGATAAAAGACCGTGGCCATTACTGCCTTTACTGGTTTGCACACCGAGAATTCAAGGAAGAAATTATTTCAACAAGTATCCAAGTAATATACTACAGTGAAGGTAAAAAAAGGCATTCCCTACTCCCTGAAGGAAAAGGAAAGAGCAGTGGTTGAAGAAATAATAAATCCAAGGGCCAGAAAAACTGGCCTAACTACTGAAGTATAGAAACTGTCAAATAACCACCTCCTTGATGAAGGATTGAAGTGACCAGCCCCTAAAGGAACCAGTCGTTATTTCACTGCAGAATGCAAAGTTTGTTTCTTTCCAGTAAAACAACACATACATCCAGCTATTCTAGAGTCAGTAGTGAGCAAGGAGCTGTGTTAAAATTTCCTAACGTTTCACAGTATCTGAAGTGCAGAAAAATCATGATATAGTGTCTCCGTCCAGCTTCATTAGAGTAATGCAGGCACACATAGAAACCACGCAGAAAAGCTCTGCAGGCCAAGGGAAAGGAATGAACTTCTGGCCACCATTTGAGAGCTTTTCAATAGGCTGCCACTTCTCTGCAACCAGGAAGCAATGTTCTGTTACTCATCACATGATTTTATTTATTACTGTCATAAAATAGGATTTGAAGGGTTTAGGATTTGATGGAGATACATGCCACAAATCTTTCACAAGCAGCAATATGGTCTATAAATTTGCTTTACTTATACAGCTTTTCTAAGAATAACACACAAACTAAAGCATTTCAATACAACTTTCTGAGCTTGCCATTTGCCTTTGCCTTCAAAACAAAAGTTTTGCAAACAGTAAGTGCATTAGAAATACTAATTCACTATTTTAGACAAAGGGTAGACCTGTATCAAATGAGCAAAAAAGTGAGTCAACTACATCAAAGTATATTCCTATTCCTCAAATTTATATAGACAACAGTATAGATCTCACAATATTATGATAGTACTTGTGAAAGAACCTCTATAAATAAACACAAAAGGCCACAAATTATATGTAAGTGAATGAAAACACACACACCCATTCCCAAAAGTCGATAACTGAAAAATGCACAAAAAATTCTATGATACTCATAAGCAACATCAGCTAGTAAAATAAAACTGCTCTGAAAGGAACTTCTCTTCAGTATGTAGTGTTACACTAGACATTTCTGCAGTCTTAGCTACCTTCATTATAATCTGACCTTAATTCACATAATTGTAGAATTTTTGCTCTAGCATTAAAAGCTAGAGGTTTCCTTCTGAGATTTACCTTAATAAAATTACCTTATTGATCTTATCAACTATATATGCCGCACACAAACAACATATCATACATGAGGCTTGTATCCATGTCTTTGTGCCATATCTTTGTGTAAATAAGCTTTACTTATGTCAGTTGTTACTAGATAAACCAATTCTTGGATTGGAAAAAAAAAAACACAACAAACAAAACCAAAACCAACAAAAAAACCCAAACAATAAAATAAAAGCCAAGCTGATGGAAAACACTAGATGGAAAACCAAGACTGCTACTCTTCCCCCTAAGCCTCTGCTTGGCAGCAGTGAACACTGTCCTCTGGGAGCTACCGCTTGGATTTTATTATATAACCCAAAAAAATTGCAACCACTTTAGATTTAAGATCTATAGATTTAAGACACTGGCCCACCTTGGTAAGATCTGCCGTTTCTGAGCATGTTTCAGTGCAGCAAACGCAGCTTGCTCACTTCTCTCCCCCTCAGCATTGAACATCCAGAACTGACTCACAGCAGCGTTGCTCTCTGGATAAGAGCACTGCTGGTTGCTTCATTAGGAAGGGATTTCCTAAATGACCTTTGCAACTACCTCAGTTTGAAGGAAAAGTAAAATTTTGTAGAGTGCTTGAAGGCCTTCTGGTAATTCAACACAAAATACGTTCTCTATGGACACAATGAGCGCTTGATACACGACTTTGGCTCTTTCCTATCAGCCTTATATAAAATTCGGCCTTTAACTAAACACCGTTAGCATTGTTTACACTTAGATATTAGCTATAGAGTTAAGAGTTGAAATAACAAAGTATTTCCTAGTTTCACTGGAAAGGAAAAAAAGATAGAGTGAAATGTACCTGTATGCTCCATACGTGTGCATCTAGAGGACCCAGAGGCAGCACCATCTCACCCATAAAATCCCTTCAAATCGACATCATACCTGTCTTATTCTGTGACAATTAATTTAAACATAAAGGATTGGCGTTTGCCCATGCAGTGCCCGTACGTACAGATGTACTTCTGTCATTAATTTCTCCAAAAAGTCAGAGTAATGTACACAGGCAATATGTCTTTGTCACACCAAGGTAACACCAAGGAAGAGAGAACACTCTCGGAAACACCTGGGAAGAAGAAAAGAGAATTACAGTCTCACTCACTGGAACCGCGGGGTGGTCATGGTGGCCTCTGAGGAGACCATGTAGCACAGGGTTGCTCTGTAGTCCCTTGTGAAGAGAGAAGGCTAAAGGAAAGGCAAGTCTCTGCTCTCCAAATCTTGCCTTGAACACACATTAGATATGAGGAAGAAATTTTTTACAATGAGGATGGTGAAGCACTGGCCCCGGCTGCCCAGAGAGGTGGTGGATGCCCCATCCCTGGAGACACCCAAGGCCAGGCTGTTCAGGGCTCTGGGCAACTGATGTATTTGAAGATGTCCCTGCTCATGGCAGGGGGGTTGGACTAGATGAGCTTTGAAGGTCCCTTTCAACCCAAACAATTCTACAATTCTGTAACATTAGAGCAGTACCACTCATAGTCTTCACTTTCCTTCAGCTGCCTCTGTTAACCCTGCACCTTAAGTACCACCGTTCAGGACACTTCTCAAACTGCAACACTGGTGCAGGGGATGGAAAGGTGTTACAATTATGCATCAAAAAAGATTTATTGCTGCTTGTTTTCATCAAGAACACCAGGATGTAAAAATTTCTTCTAATTTTAAATATGTCTCTGGCTTAACGTCCTGCACAGCCTTTTCTTTCTGCATATGGAACGTCCTAGTTCTACGGCTTTTGCGTCCACCTGTGTTCATATGCGTTGTTCAGTGCATTAGACAAGTGCACTATTGCATCTACCATTTGTGTAGTTAAAACTGTTTTACAAGGTTTCTTTTGAACATCGTGAAAGAGGGCAGCTATATCCTTATAGAGGATTATTAAAAGACCTTCTTATGTTATACCTTAGAACTAAACTTGTGTGCAAAATTCTATGTTGCTGCAAAGCCCTAGTGAATCAACTGACAAATGAATAACTGCTGTAGTTCCAATAGTCTGAATTTACCAACTATTCTCTCCAAGTTTTAAAATCAGATTGAAAAAAATGTTTCACCTCAGCCACGTGCAAACAGGAGCAACCTGAATTGATAAATACAGATTCCAAAATATCAGTAGAATACTGTGGTAGTAATTTAGACCTGGAGCACTAAGGAAGAATGACTTTTAATACAAACTGTCAGTGTCCCCCTTATCGTCTTAAGATTCAGTGTCTACAGAATTCAGCAACAACTTGTTCTTGGATTTCGGTTGGCATCGATAGGTTCTTTGCAACTTTGTGACTTTGTTCCCAGCTGGTGACTGTTTGTTAATTTTTAATAAAACAGTACAATATAACAAAATGAATCACAGTGACAGTGAGATGCAAGAAATAAGTAGCTTCCCAGTTCAAATGTATGATGAAAGCAATGAAATATAAACTTAAAATAAATTCTATCACCAAACTTTTTTTGTTACCAGCAACAGGCTTTAATAGTTGGAAATATTTCTTTTATTCATTGTCTCATTTTAAATTGCTTTTACCTTCCCTGGAGTACCTGGACTTCAGAAGGTTCATATTTTATCACCGTCTTTATTGTGAGTCAGCAAACAACAGGATTCCCAGCTGGACTCTTGCTTCTGCTCTTCAGCTCTATTTGATGTCACTCTCATGTGCTGTCTTGCGTCATTCAGAAAAATTATTCAAATAATTCTATCCTCAAAGTTGTTCGCCGAGAAGTTGTTTTTTTCCCCCTTTACGCAGAGCATGAGCTGTGTTCTTCTTCGCACACTGTTCAGCCAGCTTCCTGCCCCCCCTTTCAAATTCAGGGTCAAGGTCATTTTTACATTATCTGCTACAGACAGATTTTAAACACACCAGCCAGATGTTACTTTCATTTTAAAAACATAGATATGGAAAGTGTTTTAAGTCATAACAAAAGAAATCTGAGGATTTTTGAAGAGTTTTAAAGCAACTCAAACTAGGAAGATAGTCCACATGATGTTGCAAAGAAGCAGTTAATATATCACATTGAAAGTACAGAACACTGGAGAGATCAGCAATCCTGAAAATTCTGCAAAAGTCGTGAGAATAAAAGAAATATGATGACATATATATTAGCAATGTTATTAATGACATTCTAAAACGCCTGTCCAAACAACTTCAGAAGGAGTACCCACTATTACTTGCAAGAACTATTCTACCACGTTTGTAGTAAAACCCATCTCAGCACAGTGAAGATCTTCTTTTGCTCAACAATGACAGCTTGATGTTCACTTGAGAGATCACTAATGTACACTACATATTTACAGCTCACTTGAACTATCCTGGGAGACTCTTGGAAACTAATCACATATATCATCTCATACTTATTTAACCAACTACTTTAAGGACTGAGTTCACTTTTACATTTTCATAGGCAGCCCATGTCAGTGATGCCCCTGTGAAAACCATCCACGCAGTACAGTTCTCGCTTTCTTGCACCATGCAGATATAACCTCACATAAATCATTTTTTAATATCTCACATCTTTTGCCCTTAAAAAGCCCACCTCTAAAGAATCACCAGGCAATCTGCTTTACATCGGACCAAAGAATTTTCAATCCTTTTCCCTCTGTTTTTTTTTCAGAGGCTCCCATGATGCTTAAGCTAATGTCACGTGCTGGAACCTCAGCTTTGGCCACTGAAAAGTCTTTCTGCTTTTATAGGATTAAATTATCTTTTTCTACAAACTGGATGGCCTCCACCCATCAGTTAGGTGCAATCCCTGGTCCATGCCAGCTACTTCATGTCCAAGAAACTTCCAGGGAAAACACTGTCTGACCAGGCCAAACAAAAGAGGCAAAGCGTATTCCAACAGCAAACAACATGGGCAATCCAGTTTCAGTGCTGGGAAATATTCCCTGTTACTGCTGGACACGAATTGCATCTTGGCACTGCCTATAAACCACAAAACCTTACTTTGTGCAATGCTAGCTATACGCTAAATATTTGAGGCCCAGATAAAAGCTCCTGTAAAAAGGCTACAGGTAACTCTCTCTCCTTTAATTAACAGGGCAATAAATAAATATGCAGGAAAAATATTATTGCCTTCTTTAAAATTGACTTTTCTCTTGACTCTAGAACTCATGAAAACCCTGAAATAACTTCAGTTGTGCTGTTGGCAACCTTACGTTATTCTCTGAGATGACACAGCCTGGCAAGTTGCTTCAGGTCATTCTTCAGTTCCAAGTTCTCCACAAAGACTGACAACGTTGAGTTTCACGATGGAGATGCTGGGGACTGAATGGCAACTCTACCAGTTTTTTACACTTACACTTGTAACAGTGTAAGTTCCTTCCACTAAAGAAATAAAAGATACATATGTATGCACATACGTAAAAGATATGTACATAATGCCAAGCCATATCTTAGCACCAATAACGTATTTTTAATACATTGAGCAGGCATGCACCTGGTTATGAGACCCACGTGACACATTCAACATTTGGCATCTCTGTTATTCCAGCATATAACCGAAGCACAATTTCATTTATGAAAGCCCTAATAAAAAGTCAGGAGGCTGCTCCTCCGAGTCAGCTGTTCTACATTTTATCCTTTCATTTTTCCTTTCACTGTAATCCAAATAGAGATCCATGATTTCATCCCTGCCTGCCCCTGGTGGGTTACCACCTGTTTTGTAGCTGGTGGGTCTCTTTCTTTGCATAAAGCAGTTTTCAAACCAGACCTTTATTCTGGCACCATGGGGCAAATTTTGGTCCCAGTAAAACTTACTGTCCGATTGACTTCACAAGCACAGCTGAAATGATTCCAAAAAGACAAAAATCTGTAGCAGTCTGAAAACATGATTTATCAATCCAAGATTTAATGGTCTGTTTGCTTCTTCCAGAAGGCTACATATTGTGGCATTTTGCTCAGTCTAACAGATACTACAAACAACTCTTCTTAAAGCTGCGACCCTTATTTTTGTTAGCTGGTTTTGCATAATGTGAAATGACAGATTAACAGTTTCTCCAGTAACAGTGAGAATTACCGCAGTGGATTTATTATTTGCCTAAGTATTTCTTCCACACACATAAATTCCTGATGAATCTCAGCTCTTTTGTAATAAAAAAATCAGACTTATGCCCTCATATTCCTCCTGATTGGTGTTTGATTTCACTTTTATTTTTATTCCTGTCCTCTAACAGCAAATGTATTTTATTTAAGAACCTAAGGAAGCATCATTTCAGGACAAAACAATAAAGGCATTTCAGAGATTATTTTTGTGGAGTAACTGTTGTTAAACGAAAGTTAAATCATGGTAACACTTAAATGGTGTGCTGGCAAGCCAAGCTGGGATGTGATGACATATTTTGAGACATTAGATTTCACTGTATTAATGGAACGTATGTAATACAGGTTTGCAGGTTTGTTGTCCAGCTAAGTGTAGAGAAAATTTATTTAGTTTTATACGTGATTTCTAAAGTTTGCTGTTAAGCTTTTCTTTTTCAAATGTTGGCACCTTTTGGATTTCCCCACCAAAGACATTTTTGCCCCAGGCAGTAAATATTGATCCTTACACAAGTGCAATATATAATGATGTGCGAGTTGTTCTTGTTAAAAGTGCTTTGTAGCAATTATATATTCTCCCATGTTCATAATATTTCATTCTGGATGCAACAACTGAAGTACTGTCACATATGTCTTCAGAGTTTTGGTGCTACAGCGCGCTGATAACTAAAGAGATGCTCACACAGGCTGTGACCAAATGTAGCTGGTCACCTTCATCACTGCAACCTCCATCCACCACACAATCCCACGAACCACGTGGGATTTACATGACGAGAAACAACAGCCTGGATCGATGCGATGAAGTGAAAGACACATTCATTCTGCATGGAGAGAGCAGAGCAAACAGCAAAACCCCAGCAAAACACTAATGCTGTTCCTGAAGAGACGTGCTCCCCCTACACCTATCAGTGTACCCCTCCTCCTCCTCATCTCTCTGTTTCTTTCTTCTGACGCTTTTTCTAAAAAGCGTTGTTTTGGAGGGCAGGCTGCATGACAAGCTGCATTCTGCTCAGAGGAACAGATCCCTGACCCACAAAAGCTTTTGCACGGTTACCAACCTGCCTTTTGTGCACACGTAGGGATTCTCCAAAGTTATCTAGGCTGAAGAAATCAAAGTCTTTCGTATTATACCAACTGCAGAAGCTTCAAGGGGAATTTTATGCTAACAATTCTCTTTAATCTCCATATAATTCAGGCCAACTAAAAATAGATCTTTTACAAACAATGAATCATCATGACTTTAAGTGAATGCAGTTCTGCCACAATAAAGTTGAAATCTCTTGTTCTATAGCACCTTTCTTTCCTCTCTTCACGTAACAATAAGCCAACTGACAAAAATGAATACAGTTGCTTTTTCTTCTTCCCTCTTACTTCAGCTATCAGTAGTACGACCAGAGTCAAATCAAGAAATAATTCCAGGTACCATATTCATTTGAAGGATAATTCCAGAAGAGAAATATAATTTTCAAGTTTTTTAAATTAGGGAAATTAAACACGTGATTGTCAAATCTCATGGCAGTAGCCAGAGCCAAGCTAATTTCTTTTCTGAAATGGAATTTAAAAGCACCTAGTCCCAGAGCAGGCTGTAGACCTACTTTTAGTGCTGGTCCACTGTCCTGGAATGTGTGAGAAATCAGAGATACATGCAGTGACTGAAGCAATTTGTATGATTAATTAGCATCCATGTTACCTCACAGATCAGATCTGTCTCACAAGATTTCACACAGTGGCATTCTACATGCAAAGTTTTCTCCTGATATGTCACTACTAGGAGACAAATAGCTTTGTAAATCTCTCTCTAAGATAAAGCAGGTCTGTGCAGTAAAGAACTAGTTTCATATCTCTCATCCTATTTTACTAAAAACTACCATCACTGAGGGGAAACAGAAACAGTCATGTTTAATCCTCCACAGTAATTCATTTGGCAATTGAAAAACTACTCACCTCTCAGTGACAATATAATGGTTTCCTAACACAACTCTTGTGGATTCCTTGAATTTTACCAACACCCTTCTGGCATTCCCTTAAGACTAATACATAAGATAAAGGTTTGTATGCATTTTTCTTAGACAGCAGGTGGAATAAATGAACAACTAGAGAGCAAAGGCCAACTATTAATATCATAGAGGTTTAGGTCTAAGGGAGACCCAGGTGTTGGCTGATGAAAAGCAACCATAAGGCACACTGAAGGATTGTTCCCTGGACTTTTAAAAACCTTCAAGCTTGAACTTCTCTGACATTTGCTTTTGGATCTCATTACATTTTGGTTTTTCTTACTTTTTCAATGGAAGTTAACAGTATGATCCCAGGGTTAAGTTAATGTACCTTACTGACTGTGAGATCTATCTCTCAATTCACCCAAATTTCAAACCATGGAACTTCATGGATCTGATGTGGTAGCGTCCCACAAGTGAATGTGGATGTCAATATCAGGTAGCACAATGGAAGTACATCCCTGCAAGAAGCAATGTCCCGGCTGCTACTCAATGCTGTGTGACCTCTCTGACCCGGCACACAATGAGGAATTACATTGTCAAGATTACTGCACTTTCAAAAGTGCTGTTTAAAATTATCGCAATATATCCACCAATAAAATCAATGGGTACGGATGCAAAATACCAACAAGGAGACAACAAAGACCAACCGTGATGCCTGTCACTAAGCAGCCAACCCAGGCAAAGCAGCAGGTCGCTCAGGACACCTGGAAGAGCGAATCCCTCCGACGGTGGCTTTGCTGAGCTCTCGCTCACTCTTTGCTGGGAACAGCCCATCCTCTGCTCTGCCACCTTCCCTGCCCAGAGCACGAACAGCTCGGTGAAAGTGTCTGAACTTTGTATCAGGATGATGATCAGAGTGGTTTTTTTGCAGAGACAGCCATATTTCTCCAGGATTCTGAATGATACCTGGGCAAAGCTTAATTTTAACATTTTATTATTTACCTCCCAAGTGAATATCTAAATCTCTGTCTTGCTGATTTTTTAAAAATATGACTAAGAAAATTGCTTTCTCTTCTAGAAACACAGTTCTCAACTAGTTGGTGGTGCTCAGAATGTTTGAGGTACAAGTTAAATTGGATCTGTGTACTTACTAGAATTAACATTTCTGTATATTTTTGCAGGAAAACATTGGAAGCTCTTCCTTCTGGGTGAGTAGCAGCAGATCCAGATACACTAAAGGCAGTACGGTGCTTTTAGACATGAAGGAACATTTTCTATAACAGTGTACGTAGATATATATATTTCCAGGAGAGATATATTAAAATGTTGATACTAATACACACTGATACAGTAATTCAGTTTCGTGGTCACGGCTATAGTGATGAATGTGGGAGAGAATTCAGCTACAGAGAGACTTAAATTCAAAGTATCCTACAAAATGAAAGGATAAAAAAGAGCTAAGAAAGTCAGGACCCCGAGAAACTGTTAAATATGAACCAAATAGTGGTATTTGACAGACCGTGTCAAGAAAAAAAAAGAGGTTGACAATGAAGCTGAAAGTATCATGTCAAATTAAAATCAAAGAAAAGCTTCTAAGATGGAATATGAGTTCATGAGTAGATGTATATAAACAAGTAATATAGACCTGCCTTTTCATGTGTAGTACCTACCCCACAAATATGAGTCTTAAGTTTTCCATTATTTCCACTGTACCTGAGAGAGGAGGAAACTCATGAGAATCTACTATATTCTATGAGTCAGAAGACTCGTAACAAGATTTCCTTTAAGTATCTGCACTGTTTTTCACCTAACTGCTGGATTTTTAATCTCTTCCAGAGTATAATCAATGCTGGGGATGCACACAGAAAACAGGGTAAAATTTTTGGAAGTGCTCACTGTTGCTCTGTGTTGATACCTGGGTAAATTACTTGGGTAACATAATAGGTAACAGACTCCAGTTCCCACACAAAATATTTGAAAGCTCTTATCTTTCTTGCCCCTTTATATTTATTTGGGCTTTTATGTTTATTTCCTTCCTCTTTAAAATTCTAGCTCTCCCTTTCTGCTTACAGTAGTCACCTTCTTACTATCGAGCTCTCTGTGCTAATAATGATCAAATTGCTATATTCATAGAAGAATGAACATTAAACTTTGACTCTGCTTTTTGAGTTACCCCTGGAAGTTCCTGTAGAGGACATCCAAGGAAGTGCAATTACATAACATACCCTAAAGGCAATTAAAAGGCAAGCTGGCCAAGAGAAGACCCATTAAGGAATAGTTACTGGAGTTTACTAAGCCTCGTAACAAGCTGTTTAGAAAGGCTGTTCCTGCACAAAGTGGTACGAATACGTACATATTCTTTAAGGTCAAATTGCAACTGCAGGCAAAGAAGGGTGGTAGGAGTTCCTTCTATATTTCTAAAGGAGCCCGTAGTGAATGCAAACACATCTGGGGTTCAGTATACCAACTGAAATCAGTATACCAACTTACAGACTGTGGTTATATGAGTTATTCTTTAGACACTGCTGGCTCAGCATTAGCACGAGTTTTTTGAAACTTTGAGGCCTTATTACCCAATTAAGCCAGAAATTGCCTGTGTCAGGTGGGTTAAGTTACCTTGCATGTGTTGCACATCAAGCACATCAGCATGGGGACCTAGCAGAAAAAATTCCAGTCAGCTGTTACGCTTCAAGTTCCTTATACATACATGTTCTTATTCCTTGCAGTTCTCTTTCTCAGCGATAAAACATACAAATTATTCCTTTACATCACTTAAACTTACAAACTTAAACATAAGCTGGGCAAGCCTTTCTTATAATTTGGCAAAAATTTCCAGATTTGTATGCTTCATTATATTCATACCACGATGTTGTTTTGAATGCCCATGGAGCACATTTGGAAAGACTAGGGTTGCAACATCTTAACATTTTTTATTTACTGGCTACTTTCTAGGAAAATTAGCACTATCTTCATCACAGTCCTTTAGTAAAGGATGTTCCATGGGTTTTTTTTCAGTAACGTACCTACTTCAGACAAATACTGTCACACAAAAGCTGTCTAGTTCTTTCTCTCTTTGCTTCCTGTTTTTCCTTCATAGCATTTCTTCTGCGCTGCAGAAAATAGGATGCATTACCAGATTAAAAACTGTTTTTCAAGTTCTCTCTTCATAGAATGTCCCACTGCGCAATAAGCTACACACAATCATACTGCTTTTCCAGTAGAGAAAGTGGGGGGCTGGAATAATCCTACAGTACCTTTGTCTCCTAACTAGATTATTTATAATTGTGAAATCTGAAATAAACTCCCTTAGGAAATATTAAAAATTGATCCACTTTGGTAAATTACTATTAATGCTTTCAAGTAAATTAAATGAAACAGTCATGCTTGTATGTTACTTGCCTGATGGGCAAGTGATATTAACAACATCAGCCTTACTTTGTCGTCATCTTCAATTTCCAGTTGCTGAAACGTCTCCACTCTAAATAGACACGCTGAAAAATCAGAAGAAAAAGAATTAGCCTGCACTGTAGTTCTTTGATTCTTCTCGGCTTTGCCTTGTTGTTCTCCACCGCTGCATCTACTGGATAAACTTCCTTAAGCTGAAGGAACAAGGGGATCCTTTCCCTGCGTCTACAGAGGGATAGCACAATAACTGTGCTGAGGAAGGGACCGTCTCACCCATCCCAGCATCCTCACACAGCTCATTTGTGACCTTGAATCAGCTGAACTGCCTGGAGGAGTTTCTTGGGCTTTGTATTTTTAAGCAAAAGGCCTTAGCACTTAATAGTTTCGGAATTATTTATCAATAAATTTCTCAATTTATAGATTTCTTAGGCTAAAAATGTTACCAAGATAAAACCAGATCTCCCCATAGAAATTTTTGCCAGACACTGTATTTGATTCCATATTGTGTAGAACACCGCATTGTCAAAATAAGTCATATTGGTTCTGTTATCAAGGCATTTTCAGTGTGAATGCTGTGAAACACATCAGTCCATGGGCTGAAAAGTTATCAAGTTGAGAATTTTTTGCTTTTTCTCTCAAAAGCATATTCCCAATTTTAATAACACATTTTTAAACAATGAGACAACAACATTTAAAACTGTACGCTTCAGAAACCTGTAGTATAAAACCAACTTACATAACAGTAATGAAGTTTTTAAGCACCTGACCGAACTTTAATAACTTGATTCTCTTTTGGAGGTGTTCTTACTATGTCAACATGGTACACAAATCAATATAATTCTGATTAAAAATCAGAAATATTATTTTTTTCAGAGCATTCCAATCTTAGCAAGCCAGCTTGTGCTAAGCACTTGAGAAGATGTCAAAGAGCCACCACCTTCTTTCTCTCCCACATAAAACATTAAATTCAAATTGCCCGTTATGAATTTATCTTAGTGATACAGTAACAAATATATTGGTGTGGAGATGAGAGGCACACCAGTTACTAATATTATTTCATATCAAGATGTACTACTGCTGGATGTTTCAGATGGTCCTGTTACGAGTTCTATGCATCAATGTATCTTTATCTCACTGGCCTGCTAGAACAATGCTTTTTTTGGAAAAAAAGCAATCTATTTTTCAAGTAACAGATGGATAAACAGATGGGTGGAAAAGTCCACTGAATAGTGTGTTGGCTGCCTGTCACTGCCTGTATGACAGCCAATAAATATCATATGGATTAAACCTGTAAACTAACATGTCCCTCTTTAATGAATTCTTTCAGAATGGTACATGTTTGCTTGCCAATACCCATAGAAATGAAATGCCACTTCGGATAAGGTAAATTTTTGCAAGGAGACCAAACACCTAAGCACAGATTGTTCTAAGACTAATAACCAAAAGCAAACAGGGAAAGAAGCCCAATGGTAAAGTGTGCACATTTTTACAGATTCCCTGTGAGAAGGTACCTTTTGCACACCTGGAAATTCCTGGAAAGAACTTAATCTTCAGTATGTTTACACTTAGGACAAGGTTTTCATACAGCTTACATCTCTTCTTGGGAGAATCTAATATTTTTCGCTTTCAGGCTTGCATAAAGGAAAAGTGCTTAATTCAGCAGCCACTCGTGAGATACCTGCCCACATCAAACAGCAGAATACATATGTCAGCACATTTTGAGACATTCTCTCTATTTGTGGCTAAAATAAAATTAATGAAAAAAATACTGATGTGACATGAAATTCCATATTTACTGGCATTTAGGCCTTCCCATGCCACGTGCGTCTCGCATTACAAATGACGGCAATTTGCCAAAGCCAACATGGTTGTGAGGAATGGAAGGGTCCTGCTTACATTAGGGTGTTCATTGGCACAGAGATAATTATGTGTAAAAGGGCTGTTCCTTTACTTTTCTTCCAGCCCACTGTTTAATATTCCCCGAGTAATTCATCGCTCTCTTCCTTATTCAACAAACCGTTACTGATTTTACAGACAGACGTAAAACTCTTACAGGTTCCGCTCCACAGGCTGCAAAATGAGCGGGAGGGAGGTTAAACCATTTCCCCACACTATATTGAAAAATGCGCCTTGAAAAGGAGTTCAGTTCTCCAGAGCGATGCTCCAAATCCTTCACCACATGGGAACCTTATTCCTGAATTTTTGAAGAAAATACAAAAGCAAATATTCAGGCTGAATTATGGCGTGAATTTAATTATTAAAATCATTTCACTTTTAATAATTTTTCACAGGTAGTAGAAATTGACTTGCTGGTTTTAAAAAAATTCCTTAAAACCAGTATTACTGAAAACGCAGCACTTGTTGGTGCCATAAATCAATCATGAAATATTGAGCTGTGGCAAGATGGAAAATAATAGAAAAAGAAAACATAATTTAATTATGAAAATACAATCTCTTAGCTTAATACCAATGGATGGGGTAAATTGCAGCAAAAGTTTCTGAAAATGTACAGAGAGTTACAAAACACTGAGTACAATATTTTGCAATGCTATCAGACACACACACGGATGTGTCCAGCAGAATGGTGCATAACAATAGGAAACCCATTGCAATTTGAAAAGGAAATAAAAAACTAGTAGAAAACCCCTGAATAGGTTAGAAAAAAGATTTGACTTAAGGAAGACACAGTGAAGATTAATGTTGAAATGTAGAAAGAAATTCTGCCATATGAAAGCGTTAGCATGGAGAGACCTTTGCCTTTACATAACACTTTTTCCCTGAGGAGCTCCAAATCCTGTAAAGAGGTTAACAACTTTGCGACATATTAATTAGTTTAATATTATTTCATTTCTATGAAATGTGGTTAATGTGACATAATAGGGAAGGAACCAGGAAACACTTACAGACATCTAAGTTAAAAAATAAAAATAAAAATAAAAAAACGAGTTATGATAATAAAAGCACCTGTTCAGTTGAGCCCCCAGAGCACCTGGAGAGAACCACAAAGTGCTCAGAGGAAGCTCCAGGGATGCTTGGGGACAAAACCAGGCTCTCCAGAGCAGACAGACACAGATATCAACCACTCAGAGGACAGCACATCCCTGTTCTCTACAGAACAACATCACATCACAAAGCACAAACACTGAAGTATGTGAAGAGCAAACTACAAAACACATGCAGGAGTACTGTGATGAGCAGGGCTCCTGCTCTGCTACAGGAGCTGCTCCTGAGCAGAGACACGGCACAAGATAAAATTGAGCGATGCGTTGGTGCAGGGTTGCACAAACATGGGGGGCTGAGTCCTTGTGTCATATGAGTTAAAGCCTTCTCTAAAAGCATCACAGGAGCCTGTGAAAATCCTTCTTATCTTCAGAGTTTTCCTTACCAGCTTCTAGCACATCCAGCAAGACCATAATGCTGAGCAGCCCTCTGTCCATGTTGACACTGCTCCTCATCTGCGTATCCACAAACAGGTAACTCCAGCCTCTTAAAAACCAGCTTCTCTGGGCATATGAGGCATGTGTGTGTGAAGACATTACGTGGATTCAGTCTTGCCTACAGCTGGAGAGTTCCTGAATAGTTGGTACGATTTTCTTATGCACTTCAACAGCCGTTTGAGTGACTGCGCACCTCTAGATCTGACTGAAGGGGTGAATTAAAAGTGGAATATTCTCTCAGTGTAATATTACACGTCTATGCGTCTTGCTGTACACTTAGTCATCCCTCCATGTGTGAATAAGCTCTCCTGTGAAAGAGCTGCTCTACTCCGGGCATATTACAATGATTGACAGAATCTGCCAGAAACCACAGTGAGATTTTTGCCCTCTTTTCCTTAACTTAAGTGTTGCGGAGAGTAAAATTTTTAAAGTAATAGAAAATTTCACAAAAACACTAGAAATATAATTGACAAAGGAATCCAGGCATTTTATTTTTACCCCTCAAAATTGCCAAATGAAATTTTGTCCAACTCTTTTTTTTTTAACACAAAAGTCTTACATTCCAAAAATAACTAAATAATTCCATAGAAGCTTAGATTAAAATTACATGAAGCTTAGCTGGGTATCTGAACTAATTTTTACTCCTTGGCTGGCTCATCTCTAGAGTCTTAGGAATGCCTATGTCCCAGTTATTTAAGGCAATTCAAAGTCCCAAAAATGTGACAAGATCCAAATTTCAAAATATCATCATAAAGCAAAAATTTACTCTACTGAATATGAGCAACACAAACCAACCAAGCATTCTGGGTACATCCAGATTTAAAGCTACTTCTGGCTTGATACTTTCCCATCCCAGGAGGGATGGATATCCTATGGAATTACAGCCAAAGCAATGCATGAAGTAATTGTTCGCACAAGAGTTAAGTACCAAAAATGGAGATTATTGCTGGCCTTTTCGTACCTTTCTCCTCCTATTCTCAATATCCATGTCATGATCAGACTTTGTTTCCTCCATCATCTAGAGGCTTTTAGTCGCTACATACTTGGCTACTTCAGCCTTGCCTCCAACAGATTAGCCTGAGATCCCTAGCAACTCCAGATACATTTCTCTGACAGGCAATATTAGATTATTTTCCAGGTTGATGCCAACTTCAGCTGCGTTGACCTGTGAAATGATTTCACCAGACACCCAGGGAGTCCCCCTGAAGCACAGCCACAGAAAACACAGCGAAAACACAATTCCTCTCAATACTTCCAACAGAGGATCATCTCCAGGGGCTTCACACACATCATTGCGCCTCAGGTAGATGCTCTATTTATATACATTTATCACCACCAGACTACAGCTGACTACTTTTCTAAGTAGTCTGGAGGACACCCAAGATGGTTGATGTCTCCTTGGTGACAACTGCAACTCCAAACGGCCTGGAGGGTCTCAGAAGGACCCTGGGCCATCTCGTCTGTGGAGACAAGCACAGGCAGGTCACACAGCAGCAGTTAGATGATGTACAGCCTCATCACAGACATACTCTCACTTCCAAAATATAATCTACTCGTGTGTTTGACCCTGAAACATCAAAGCTGACTTGCTACACAGATGGTCTTGAGAGTAAGTCAGGTGGCAAAACCTGGAAAATTTCACTTTTAAAGTCTGCTTTAAATACAATATAGTGTTAGGTCTTTCAGTTGCTTGCAAAGATGCAAATATTTTGATCTGAATGATCATAACAAATCCTTATTACAAGTGTGTTTTATCATTGGGAAAAATTGAAAAAAAACCCCAAAACATAGAAGAATGAGGCTGTGTGCATTTTATCAATACAGTTGCAAGAGTAATGTTGGTTTTAGACCCTGAAGCTTTGAGTCACCTAACAGCAATAGTCACACTGGATGAAATAAAAAAGCCTGATCAGTGTCCTTCTTTGTAAACCCTTTTGTTAAAGAGTTCAGCATTTAAAGTGACAATAACCCTCAATACTGCTGTTTTTTTTAAATTCATATTTTTCTTTATTTCCTCTCCCTTATTTTAAGCAATTAAAACTATCTTTCTAGGACAAGACAAGAAGATGCAGGAAAATAGTTTGTAACACATGAGCAATGTAGGCTGATACAAGTTTCATATCACTTTTTTAAAGGTCTTAGTGATTCACATTACATTACTTGCTAAATCTATTTGCTGATATAACTAAAAAAAAAAGCTAACAAAACTCCAGAGAAGAGTCTGCTATACAAGCACCTAGAAATGAAGATAAAAGCATATGGGGACTTCAGTGTGTTTAATTCCCACTATTTTTTTCAACTTCTGCTAATAAATAAAAAACACTTCAAATTCTTTTATTTCTCTGCAACTTATTGGTTCTAATTAGAAATGCTGAAAAATCATGAATGGAAGTCTTAATACATACTGTTTCTGGACTCATCCAAATTAACTAAAGAGGAAAAGGTCCCATATAATTTTCAAACTTATTTTGGGGTTCCAAAAGGCTTAACAGAAACTTAGAACTTCGGTGTATTTTTTAAGCTGAGTGCCTAAAACTTTCCAGATTAAACTTTCAATGTATTAATAACAAAGCTGTTTAAACAAAGCTGTCATTTAAGAATTGAACCTAATATCACAAGTACTGTGCAATCTGGTCTTCCCAAACATCTCCCCTAATAAATTTCTTCCAAGCTGTGATTCAGAAAGTGAAGAATAGTTCAGGGGTAAGAGCACAGTGAAGCCTTGAGTCATCCACCCTTTGTGGAAAGAGTTGGTGTATCATTAACACAGGAGGAGAGAATAATTGATACGAGCCTCGTCCGCCAAGAGAGGACAAAGCCTGTGTTTGCGATGAGTGACTCAATGAGCTCTTCAGCGGCAGCGTTACAGACAAATAGCTTTCTGCAGATCCAAAAGAAGAGGGGTCTTTCAAGAGGAGACGGCGGAACTTTGGTAGTTTGGTACAGCCCAGAATATCCCCCTGCAGCATCACTCACATGTAAGTATAACTTATGCATTATAGGCGTGAATTCAAAACCAGCTAGGGCCTCCTTGTTACTTCTACTATGCCAGATATCACAGAATGGTTTGGGTTGGAATGACCTCAGAGATCATCTAGTTCCAACCTCCTGCCATGGGCAGGGGCATCTTCCATTAGACCAGGTTGCTCAACGACGCATCCAGCCTGGCCTTGAGCACTTCTAGGGATGGGGAATATACCAGAAAACCAGCATTATATAAATCAAAACGCCCTCACAGAGATAAAAGAAACTAGAGTTCAGTAATGTCATTTGCCATCTCAATTGTCAGTTTAGTTGAGAAGTCCATCTGTTTCTCTACACTCCTGTTCAGACATGACTCTTTCAAACAATAGTCAATTCACGTAGCAACAGAAATACTGACATTAACTAATGTTGGTTTTAATTAAGCATTAACATAGATGGGAAGTACTCCTGGGCTTTTGGGGAAGAAAATGGGTATGGTGATTATCATCATTGACAGGGAAAAACAGAACAGGAGAAAAGTCGGTGACTCTACCAACATTTTCCAACTATTCATATATCCAACATAAGTACAAGAGCTCAATTAAGTAGCAACCACATAAACTAGTGCCCTAAAATGAGGAATGGACTTCTTTCAGCTAATTCCCCTGCCAGTACAGAATAATTCCTTACATTATAGTTGGCATTTCTTCATCAAGTCTGATTGGCAAAGCCATCTCCACATGTTCTTTGGAAAAATCTGTGTGTTAACATAAATTTCCCATTAAATTCACCCTTGTTTAAAAATCCATTTCTTCTATTTTTTTCCTTTCAAACCACCCCAAGTTCTCCTCCCTCTTGCTCTTTCCATGTTCCAAGTATTTATATTCAAATATCACAGTTCTTTACAATTGTCCCTTGTGAGCCAAACATTCATTCATCCGATATGTACAGATGCAAGCCAGTATTGCAATAAACGGATTAGCAAGTGCAGCCCATTATCGCTGTTCACGTTTAAGCATTTACAATTTGATATCTGGCAAAAGAACCTACAGAAGCTGCTCTTAAAACAATATATTTCACCTTTGTACCAGCTTCTTCAGGTGTGTTTTTTGACTTTCCTTTGGGTTATGCTTTCAACTGAGAATTTTGTGTAATTTGGTAGCCTAAGGAAGTAGGACATGAAAATGGGATTTTGGTGAGGTACAGAATAAGAGAACATAATTGTAAAATATGCGATCAATGGTAGGGATAGGACTGCATCGTATTTCTGTTACTTTAAATGGCATGCTTAGGAAATATATGATCTGTTCACCAGCTACTTAACTAATCTATGTATGAACTTCATTAGGCTGCCTTCTTCCTCTTGAAGTAACACCCCTTATTTTCTCCAATACTCTAAAGATGGTCATGCTAATTATTGAAGCATGATTGCTTCATGTGTATAAGTATGTATGCATACCTTGACATATACCTGCATACACAAAATTAACTGGGTTAAAAGAGTGCACCTATATAAACTCTGTGCTGAGGGAAGTAAGTGCAGAACTCATCCCAAATCCTGCAGTCTAAGACCTTCAATGGAAACAAATTCATAGGCTTCAGGAGTCAGTTGCCATTGTAGTGCTCTTTAGACTGTTATTAATACCTCTGTAAAATGGAATGTTGATCTAAATTCCAGCAGAGTTGCTCCAAATTTTAAAGAAAAATAAAACTGAGATGGAAAAACAGCCAAAAGCTCATTCACTTTTTTCTACATCTTCAGTTTGGGGTAAAGAATGAAAAATCTAACTTTATTTGCTTCTACTTAAAATCTGAAAAAAAATATGCTTTTTTCAGATACACAAACTATTCTAATTTGTTTAGCATTTTGAATGAAAACGCTTTACATTTTCCAGTGGTCATTACTTTGAAGAGGCAAAGGCAGTTTCCAGGAAGCTGTACCTTATTTCAGTAACATGAAGAGTGGGGTTGGATTTACATGGGGGAAAGGTGGAATTTGAGAAGAAACACTTTGGCTCTTGGTGAGCAGCAACTGATAGATCCTACCCTGTGAAAGCTGATCTGAGTAACGTGAGGTGTTTATCCCTTCAGCCCACATCTAAAGACTTCAGCGTCAATAAAGACCTTACAGTGGTAATTAGCACCATTTCAGACAAATTATCTGAGTTCGCAATTCATTGCTTAATTGATACTTCACTCAACAGAAGGTATTTAATACTCACATAAACAAGGGTTTTATTAGAAATGTGATGAATGTTTTATTTTATAGACAAAGTAGCATGCCAATAAAGACCAAACTAGAACTATTATTCCATTTTGAGACTATGTTGGTGCAATGCCAATTTTGCAGTAGGAACTATATTGTAATTATACTAATAAAACCTTTATTGTCAGTCAGTTCTCTATATGCATGCCATTCAGATAATGTTAAGTAGTTACAGATTTACATATAGCTACATAAATATGTAAACCTATACTAAACCACTTTTTCCTGGTCAGAAGTGACTGAAAACTGTGATTATCATTTAATGAAGATGATGAAGTGAAACAGAAGCCCCCTCTTCCCCTAACACTGGAACGCGAATGAATTTAAAAATAATGTATTTGCTGTTTCAGATTAGTTGAAGGTTTTGCGAGCAGCATTTCTGCAAAACCAAGCAATTTACAATATACAGATTTAGGCATCTTACTTGCAGCATTCATACCAGAAAATCCCGGTCCCATTGACATGCTGTTGGCCAAACAGGGGGACAGGCACTGAGCTGGGAATGGGACCCAGAGCCACCTGTCACCGACCTGCCCTCTGACCACTGCGATCTGGTCACCATGACACAGGTTTCCATATTAATCAATACACAGTTTACCAACAATTTCTTTGAAGTCTAGAATACTGTATTCCTAGTTTAGGTCTTCTGTAATGTCAAGCAACCAGCAAACCGGATAGCACTGCAAATTCCATCAGTTCCTGGCTAACTTCAGCTCTATGGAATAAACTGTCCCACTTCTAGCAACAGCTTGCCTTTCTACAGGTTTCTCCTCAATTTGAGGATGGAATTCCCTTTTGATAAGAGGAAGAGCCTCATTACAGTGTACTGGAAATATCTACAGCAGACAGATTGGTATTAATGGGAGGACAAGGATATGTTTATGTAGTCAGGGGAACCACAACTCTATTTTTAAATACGGACTTAGTTCATTTAAATAAGGATACCTGGAACTTCACAGTAAGTAGACTGCTGAATCAGGTGATAACACTGTTATTTTTAAATCCTGGAAAAACTTAAATAAAGAAAATAAGATATAATTAATGAAACATTGTGTTTTCCTCTCTGCCAAGATTATAAAGAAAATAATAACATATTTTTGCAAGAACACATCAAACCCACTCATAAGCTAATCTTCAAGAAAGGAATCTTTCCCAAAACAGCCACTTAGATTAAATGGAAGGAAGTGATGAAACTGAATCACAAAGCTGTAGGGCTGGTGTTTAGATTAAAAAGAAAAATAATAGGAACCAATCACCCACTCTTTGTCATCTTGGCTGCTACTGCTTCTTTTTCTTAAGAAACTAAAAATAAAATATATTTTTCTATTAATGAGTATGTGTTGACTCTTGTGAAGAGAATATTGACAACTTCCCCACAGCTGTTCATATTAGCTATCTTTAATTTATTGCATAGGCTCAAACATCCTGAATAACCAACTGAATGTTCAGTAAAAACATTTAATCTGAAAATATTTTTTAAACGTTTAAGCTTTCGAGTATTTTTAATTCTTAGGTGAGTCAATATTGGTAAGAAATAAGCATTCTAATTTATTGTCTACAAAATGCATTTTTGTGGTTTGTGAGGATCGGCATAGCCAGCTACATACGGACAGCAAAGTTTATTTCATTAAAGCCACCTGCAGTGTTGGGCTGTACCTGAGTATGAGCACCTACTTATCTACACCTCTGGCTGTAAACAGCACTGCATATGATAAAAAAGACACCTAGAGATATCAGTGTTTAACTTCACTTCTTCATTTTTGCAGAGAAAGAAAAACATGAGGAGTTTTTCACAAGTCCCTTTCAAAGACCTTTGCTGGCTGTGACAGTTTTCTGTTTGTTTCATAGAATAATTTCAGTTAGAAGAGACCCTCAGGATCATCGAGTCCAACCACAACCTTACTCTGGCACTAAACCATGTCCCTAAGAACCTCATCTAAACACCTTCTAAACCCCTCCAGGAATGGTGACTCCACCACTGCCCTGGGCAGCCTGTTCCAATGCCCTTTCCATGAAGAATTTTTTCCTAATATCCAATCTAAAGCTCCCCTGGTGCAACCTGAGGCCATTTCCTCTTGTCCTATCACTTGCTACCTGGGAGAAGAGACCAATACCCTCCATGCTCCAACCTTCTTTCAGGCAGTTGTAGACAGCGATAAGGTCTCCCCTCAGCCTCCTGTTCTCCAGGCTGAACAGCCCCAGTTCCCTCAGCCGCTCCTCATCAGACTTGTGCTCCAGCCCCTCACCAGCTTCATTGCTTCCTCTGCATCTCTCTAGTATCTCAGTGTTTCCCTGCAGATAATACAAATAAGGAACAACCTCAACAAAATAGCCACCGGAGTCTGACTTGAGTTTTGCAAGCAAAATGGCAGAATTAGTTATTTCTAGAAGAATACTGGTTTGTTCTCAAGGAACACAAAGCCGTCCCTTCACGGAGCAAAGTTCTCCACCTTCTCCTTCAGGGGAGGCCACGGCAGGTGCTGGTGCCTCACGTTGGGTTCCCCTTGCAGAGTCATCTGCTGCCACCAACTCTCTGACCACTTACCCTCCAAACACAGAAGACAATCCACATCAACTCCATGAAAAGAGCATTTAGCACCAATAAAGCTGTTTTCACAGACACTGGAACTGTCGCAGAAAGCTCAGAAGAGCAGCTCCCCCCACAGTTAAGTCAGCGAAGGACAACGGTGGTGAGAGATGAGAAGATCAAGAGGACATCTGGGTGAGCAGTGCAGTCACAGGCAGCCTGCAATGCCGGAAAGAAAGGTCACAAAATAAAACTGTACATGGTAAAATGCAATGAATAATTTATTAAAATATTAAATAATATGCTCATTTCTGCATGCAGACACACACTTATTCACACTTCACAAACTCCTGGCTGAACATCAGAAAGAATTTCCTATGTGCATTTAATTAGATTCTGAATATTTTTTCATATACATTTGGAACATTTCCAAAATAATAGGATTATGAGTAAACACGTATATGTAATTTTGGACATCTTTGTAAACACAATTTTCATCTTACCTTTTCCGCATCGTGGGCCTTGTCATGGTCCACTGGCCTAAGAATTTTTGACAGGGAGCCATATCGTTCATTTTTATTGCAACTTGTGCAGCTCATTATAACGATAAAAACCATCAAAGCTGAGGGCTTTCATCCATCCATAACCCTATGCATTTTTTTAAGCCAGAGGCTAAACCCTTTGCTGAGATTTTGATAGATCTTCAGGATCTGTACTCTGTCCCTTAGAAACAGCTTTTTAATTAACTTATTTATTTATTGATGAGTGTAGATGATAGGAAAGAAGCCAGGGTAACAAGGAAAGCATACGTTCCCAGGCCATTAACCTCTGCTATTCAATAATGCACCAAAAGCCCCTTAACTTTCATTTTTTCTCTCTCTAGATAGTAAGGCAACACGCTTTACATTCAGCATGGAGGAGAAATAAACATTTTTGCCAGCTACATTTCTGCAGAAAATGAGCCCTAGATCAATAGATTTGTGTATTTACAGACATCTGCCACAGACGATGAATCCTCCAGTAGATTAAACTCAGAAGAAATGACAAATAGTTGTTGGCATGCTGCTGGAAATTGGCTATGTTGTCATTTCCCATGAAAGAGTACAGGCTTCTAACAGTGTTTAACCTCGTTGGACCCAAAAAACCACCAAGCTATACTATTTGCCAAAACTGGACTTGTCAACCTTGTCCTGAATTCGCTTACTATTGCTTCACTGGTGCGCTCCACTGCTGCTCTTCACAATGCTAGGGAGAAGGAGAGTGTAAAAACATAAAAAGATAATTGCAAACATTGCAAACAAAAATGTTAAATATAGGACATGAATTGACATTTAATGACAGTTTAACATGCTTTTAAGTCAGCTGACATGCTATTAAGTTGAGTATCACAGATAAAATCCCAAGCTGCTATGGATTCACGCTAGTATGTTCAAGAAAAGGATAGTGCAATAGACACAGTTGCTCTGTCCCAAATGCAACATACTCATTTTAACACTCTGTCAAGCTAATACATTTTGCTCAGTAAGAATTAATAGCTCTGGTTTAACTAAACTGCTTTCATTTCCAGGACTAACGTGTCAACCGCACACGTTTAACTAAACCAGTTATCAAAACAAATTCATAACCAGTAACTGCAGATAGCGTCTGTTTAAGCTAATTGTTTAAGTGGAATCACAGCAAGGCCACGATTCCCTTTTGAAGCAAATCACATGCTTTTCAGGCATCTAGCAACCCTTCATGCCCATGTACACCTTACCTAAGCATTTTGCTGAGACAAGAGAATTGACGGGTTTATGCTGATGCCACTTCTCGCCAGAAAAGGCCGTTCTGGCACCACTGCCAAGGCCAGCAGTCAGCTACAGCTCCCTTCTCCCGGCTTTGGATGGGAAGCAGTGGCTGTGGTGAATGCAAATAGAGCTAATAATAATTACCAGAAGCAGCGACTGGGTACTAGTCACACATTAAAAATGTTGCTCAAGTTTTCTCACGATGGCACTTCAAAGCCTTAGAGCATTTCAAGCTGCTGGATTTGACGCTGGGTCAGACCCCATATAGTTGCTAACAGCCCACCAGTGTGGCATAATTTGGGGAAAAAATGGGAGTATGACTCAGGCAATTTGAATTATATCTCAACTTTAAACACCAAAAATGGTATTTCCAAAGAACTATCTCTCAAATTAAACACTTCTCCCCACCACAGAAAATATACCAATTTAACCCGCCCAAGAAAAGTCACGTGCAGTATCCTTTTTGAGAATGATATCAATAAAAAGATTCTCCTTCTACAATAATAACCCTCAGTCTTTATCATTATCATAGAATGGATTGGATTGGATTGGAAGGGACCTTAAAGATCATCTCATTCCAGCTCTCCTGCCATGGGCAGGGACACCTTCCACTATATTTTCAATATGCTGCTGAACTAGTGAACTATGGGGAAATGTGGTATTGATGGAGGACTGTACTCTTATTTGGGACATCATTGGATCTAACGGTGACCGCAATTAATTTCATTCACTATTTTTGACTC
The DNA here is from genome assembly GCF_964273445.1 of Streptopelia decaocto. Classification (NCBI taxonomy): domain Eukaryota; kingdom Metazoa; phylum Chordata; class Aves; order Columbiformes; family Columbidae; genus Streptopelia; species Streptopelia decaocto. The sequence goes on from NC_138661.1 coordinate 62,521,051, forward strand.
CGAGAAAAACGTTGACTGCTGCTGGTTGCAGTCTCACTTAATTTTAAAAGAACAACAGCGATCTTGCCCGGAGAAAAAGAAAAGTTACAAAATTCAAGCAGCAACCAGAAAACACCCCCTACGCTCAGCTTGTAATACGTTGTTTTGCAAATAACTAGAGCTCTATTAATGAAGTATTTAAAAAGTCGTATTTTCAGGGGAGGCTCAGATTTTAATCGGCACGTCAGTCATCGCAGGCTGAGCCGCAGCAGAGCTCCCGCCCAGGTGCATCCCAGCGCTCCTGTGTTTACTTAAAACACACAGTAGAAAAACTGGCAGCATCCTGGCGTGAAGGCTATTGTGACACACCCCTGATTATCCCTTAATTGCTTTAATTTTAGAGTACTATTAAGTGCAGTACAACTACACAGCAGGGTATTTGCCAAGCTCATTTAATTAATCGGCTGGTTTATAATTTCTCATGACCTGCTAGTTAACAGAGTGATTAATAGCGATAGCTACAGCGTGTGAGCAGTTTAGGTATTCATGCCATGTTTTTTAAAGCAATGGAAGATCTTTATTACCTTTAGTAGGAGCAGGAACATTAGAAACTAAACATCCTTTTCTCCCAGATAATTTTTCCATCACCCTCCTGCCCTCCCCAAGAGAAACTTTAAAAAATTATGTGCCAGCTCCAATTCCAAGGATTTTTTTTTAATGATTATTTTCCTAACTTTAGTCTCTTGAAACTCACTGCCACTGTTGTTAAGCCATTGTGCAATGCAGTGTAATATGGAGCAGTGGACTTGCCTCCACATCAATAGCTTTATTAATTCAGCATTACCGTACTTGGTTAGCACCGTGCGAGCCCGGGCAGTGAAGCTGCACCACCCCATGCTCCGCGGACCCCGTTTTGCAGAGGGTCAAATCCTTTCTGCTTCCACAGAGACCCACCAAGACCTGGAGAAACGGGACATTTTAGAAATAAAATATGAATATAACAAAACCATACCTACGTAAGTAAAGGCTGCAAGATTAGGCTCTCAGATTGTGCGTGTATCAACAGGCACGCAGGCGTCACTACTCTTGAGAATGTAAGTTTTGCACTATATTACAAAACAGTTTGCATTGTATCTTCATTTTCAGATGCTTATCAGACAGGACTGTCAATACGTCTTATTCCAGTTCTTTGCAAAGCCTGTGAGAGATGTTCTTAAGCATGAAATTAGTTCTGATTAAAAAGAGAGAAGTATACAATTTACAGGAAAGGTGTGTAGAAATGAGCTTAAAATACAGTTTGAAATAAAAAAGAAGCTTTTCTAGCCTGAATTGTTGGTGACTAAGTTATTACTAAGCTTCCACACATTTTAGCGTACAAGTTATATCACGATGTTTCAAGACTTTTTTTATAGTTACTAACTTGTGATATAACCTTGTTGTCTTGATATGTTAATGTTATTAGTATAATTACAGCTAATATAAAGTGCTAATAACATCATAAGCCTCATAGAGACTTACTGTGAGTTCTAGTACGCATTCAGTGCAAATATAAGCCACAGACAACCTAAAACTGAAAAGCAGAAAACGTTTTCTTTGTCAGAATCACACCCACAGACTCAAACTAACGTGGTATGTGAACAAATGACAATGGAGGACACTGAAACATAAGTTTTTACTCAGTTGTTCTAGCATGAATGAATTCTAAGATGTGATTCATAAAGCATCATTTATTCTCATTCTAGTATCTGTGGTATCCCCTAATGTTTTACTGTTTATGTAGATTTTTCCAGCCGCACAGAAGATGTTTTCTTTAATGAATGACAACAAAAACATGAAGTACATTTGCCATGGTTATGTCTGTAAAAATTGTATGGGCACTAACAAATAGCTAGGTTTTTTATACATATATATTTCATACTAATAATAGATTATATACCTAAGAACGATACTGTGAAAGTTTCTTTCTCTGTCTTTTGAATTAGGTATCTTGATCGAAGTATTTTCAGATAAGAAAACAACTCGTCAATTGTTCTTTTAAAATTCCAGTGAGCATAATTTAAAGCAACTACTGACCTGTAAAAGAAGTTGTCCACATGTTTTTATCTTGTATCTTCGTGTTGACACTAAACATGCTGTTACCACGACCATTTGCGGGTACATTCCAAAAAGAACAAAGCATGGGGATTCCCAGGACAGATAGAGGGAGCTGTATCTCCAGTTTTACTCTTTAAAGAGACAGCTATAAACAAGGTGTCAAGTTCAAACTTGCAAACATACCAGTAAATTAAAAAAAACCTCCAGCTTGTTTTTGACTATTACAACCAAATTAGGCTTTGAAAGCATCAGGAAAAACACAATTTGCCTAAAGATCGAGGTATAGTGAAAAAGTTTTATTTTTTATAAACATAGCTATGTCAGTCCGTTAAGACATTCAGGCAACTGATCACTCGCTCTCTTGTTTTAGCTTAGATTTCCCATGAACAAGTATTGGCCCCTTTTCCAGCCCTAGTGATGTAATAGCAATACTGAAAAACATGGCACGTCATCAGTAAAATGTGTCAAAAAGTATTAAATAGCATTAATTTTCATACAGTTGGATGGACAGGCATGCCAGTATTCTGAAAAAGAAAAGCCCTTTGCTCTCATTCACCCTGGGACAAGCTTACAGGGGATTCAGAAAGGTGAACACAATTCTAACAGTAAAGGAGACAGAGGGGAAAAATATGCAGAGCTGGATTTAGAAGCACATACACGTTCCCACTGTTACCTTGGATTATGCACTAGAAACCACGCTCTGCATCCATGTAGAGCCTGAGCTCTCCCACCGTTTCTGCTTATCCCAGAACTGGGAAAATTAGTCAATGAATGGAAAAAGTAACAAAATACCGCATATATGAAATTTGGCTAAAATTGGCTGTCAACCTCGTAAATTACATTTTTTCTAAGAGGTTCACCTTTGCTGCTTGTTTCTTACTTTTTAATTAAACATATTTTTCTACTCTATCTCCTACAGGGGCTGGGAGAAGGGGAAGGGCAGAAGTTGTTCTACATTCATCTTAATTACTTGCAAGATTCACTGTAGCACTGTAGTCTTAATTAATCCACAAAATCCTGCTTTAATTCCAGTATACCTCAAGTGTAAAAAGCCCTCCACAGTTGATTATACTCCTGAAAGATTGTGAATATGGTTGCGTATTGTTCTAAGTTAGAGATTAATTTAAGCAACTGCTATATGAAAAATAAATGTATGGATATAACAACAGAGTCCCATACTCAACTGAACAGTGTTTGTAATCTTGGTCCCAGTCCTACTGAAGGACCCTTCCTGGAGAGATTTTGGGGCACAAGAAAAGCAGATCTGACCCCTTTATTACTCTTGCTAGAGGTAACGATGTTAAGTAAGAAGGGCAACAAATTGGTTTACGAGTTCATAATTTCTCAGTTTATTCAAATTCCTCTCATTTTTCACCAGTGCTTTCCTCCAGTAATACTCCAAACAATGAGTCAAGACTTCTTTTAAAATTTACATTAATCGAATGAAATCACTACCAGTCTGCATCTAATACTGTTTGTTGCACTCCCCCTGCACGTCCCCTCTGCTCAGGGCGCAGCCCCTCGCACTGTCCTGTCCCATCACCCAGGGGATAAACTCCCCACTTACTATCACGTCTCCACCAATACAAAGAGTAATATTAGAGCAATTACGTGAATCATTAATAACCATAGAAATGCTGCTCTAGAAAGCAGCATGCAAAAAGTCTACGATACTTGCTACTAGAAGAGAGCTGCTTGCTAATAGCGTTTACTAAAGTTGGTATTCTCCCCATTCATACAACATTAGGGACCCTCTCCTTCCATCCATCAAATACCTCAATACATCTGTACAAAAGCTGACATTTTAGACTGGCATTTTTCCAAGTCAGCTGGCAATCTCAGCAGCTCTGACTATACAAATCTACTGAGAAATTGCTCTACTGTAATAGTTTTTAAAAAATCCCCAAAGTGAAGAAAGATATATTAATTCCTTGCATTATTTGAAAGTGGTACGGTTAAAATTTGCATTTTGAAACAATGAAATTGATTCTTTTTCTTTAGGAAGCAATAGGGAGGTAACAATTGTTGGCAGGCCCTCATGGGGCCTTGTGTTTAGACTTTATAATAATATTTTTTACAAGTACTGTATTTTTACTATAAACCTTATTTACAGGATAACTGTGTTTAGCTTGCAAATAATTATTTTATGCAAATAATTATTCTATGCAAATCCCTTCACCAAGTAGGTACTTTTGACAGCATATCAACCCTTTACGCTCACTTGGATTAACTAAATCATATTTTCTAATAATTTCAATAAAAAATACGTTTACAATGCATACGAAGTCTCACACTGTTTTGTATCCTTTATAACAGTTTTCCACACCCTTCTAAGCACTCACATGAAATGATACACACTTTAGCAATACGCTCTGCATGCACGTAGTGTCTGGCAACACTGTCATCTCTCCACAACTACGTTTTGATATTCTCTATAAATATTCCACATGTTGGATATTTCTATTCTTCCCGGCGTGTACAACACCACGATATTGTCATGTTCTTTGTAAACACGGTCTGCGGTCTGTTTTCTTTGTTGATAGATAATTGTGCATTAGGCTGTATTAAAATGAACATTGCTCAGGTTGAATGGTAAGTTTACAGAAATTATATAAAATTTCTATCTTGACAGAATTTTTCCACCAGATACCATCTCCTTCATAAATACCATTTTTTATTATGGTAAAAAAATGTTTAGCTTTACTAACGTGTCATGTAGAATGATGTTACGAAAATTTAAGATAAGCTACGTAGACACATGTCCTGGAAAGAACATAAAGACCTAATACCCTTCACACAATATAACTCCAGCTATTAGAGGAAAATGAGATGCTTAAAGATACAAGAATACTTTGACTAAATATAACGAGTGTTTTTTTCTGGCAAATCCAGAGAATTGTTTTGTCAGGCAAGCAGAGGTTAAAACTCCAGGTCTCTTACTTTCCCTAATTGAGGGATTGTATTTACAAAAACTGATATACAGCAGTTCAACGATCGTCAGAAACTCTGCCTTTAAAATTATATGCAAGAAGTGTGGATTGTAAACATCATTTTAAGCATAAGGAATTTTAATGCTTTCATGTAATTTCTGCACTACAATGCTTCTAAGCCTATGTTGGAGGTACAATTATTCCAGTGTTCAACTGGAGTACATTTCACTATGGAATCCTTGCTAAAAATAACATTAGCTATTTATATTTAATGTTTGGATGAAAAAAATGTCTATTTAAGGTACAGTCTCTTTTCTCTAAGATGTCAACAGTAAGTAATATTATTTGAAGTGGAATGTTGTATTTAATATTTAATAGTATGTGTAATGAAACTAGTGGAAAAAATATTGACATTTCAGAAAAATATGAAATGCCATTCATCATTTGGCTGTTATTTCAGATTAGTCATGGATGTTGTCATGTCTATATGTAAAAATACATTACCTGATGTAGCTTTACCAAGGAATTAAACAGTATTCCGATATTTCAATATATTGTATACTATAGACAGTGAACCTAGTTTTCAACTTGTTTGTGTCAATATGACCCAAAAAGCTCCCGTGAAGTAATCATTTACATGAACACAAAGAGGATGCTTGATGAAAATCAAGTCAGGAATGATGCAGCCGGTTCTCTTTCAGAAGTTCGTGTAGTAATCATTTAGTTCAGTCAGAAATTGCATTTTTTACTCTACCAGCCAAGCTTCAGGTTCATAAAAAATGAAATCCTACTACCAATTTCATTACCTAAATATCTCTTTCTTGAAGAGATGAGTCAGATGTCAAAGAAGTTGAAACTTACACTAGTTTCTTATAATTTTTAGCATACAAAGACAGCAAATCAACAGTCTTTTAAGATAAAATATAAAGCCAAAGTTAAATCCAATTCATATTAACTTACTAAAAAATAAATTGTTACATGTTTTACTACCTACTATAGCAGTGAAAAAAGAGAACCAGTGTTACAGCGGGCCTTTTATAAAATTATTCAATACTTACCTAAGTAGCACCTCTTAATAAATGATCACCAGCAAAGGAGAACGCTTTGTAAAATCCACAATACTCCTTTTTTGACGGGTTGGTTATAACTTCATCAACACATGAAATTGTACGGGATCAATGCACAGAAGTTACGGTCACAGGAACAAATCCCAGTGATCAAGTACAAATCTGGCTGCGTGCTTTTAGCATCCAAGTGCAAACACTGGCCTTTTAAGTACCTTTTTCCCCAAGTTACATTTATTATTTAGAATCCATAGACATTAAATAACCAGGTGATCACTCAGAAGTAAATATTTACCTTTTTTTTTTTTTAAAGATAATAGTTAATCTAAAAATTCCTGGGTAGATCATTAGATTCTGATATAAATTTATTTAAGAACTAGCTCTTGTCCCACTGACATTCATGTAACAAGTAAATTGAGATACAGAGACTTGTATACCATCAGTTCTTAGGTCAGTTTAAACTGACTCTAGACTAAACCAGCCATCTGACTTAGGTGTGTGGAATCCAGTCCCATAAATGTGTCTTTCTCAATCAGCTACTGAATTTAGACTGTTAACATCAGCGTTTTTAATTTAATCTAAAGGAAATAATGTTAATACATCAAACCTGTAATTTTTATAAACTTTGGTTTTGATGTCTTCTTTGTATACTTAGTGACACCCACTATCTACACTTATTCTACCTTTTTATGCTCTCCACTACATCCTAATGAAAAAGAAGCACAAAGGTAAGAAACAAATGTTTTCTCACAGCCTTCATTTAATTTCCTGGTTTATATTATCTGTCCAGTCAGCCTTCTACAAAACAAAATTTAATGAAATTATACAATTACATAATCATATATTTTGTTCTAGATTTTAATAGCAGCTCTTAGCTTGGCCGACCTTCCTCTTGGGTTTGTTTGAATATCCTTGGACTGGGGTGTGAGAGCTTTTTTCTGTATAAAAATCCACCTTGAGTTGGATTTTCCATGGGGAAATTCTTGTGTATCTTCCTCTTTGGAGCAATTTTTCAGAGCCTGTCTTATCTTCTGCCTTGAGCCAAGATTGTACTTTTCTGTCATGTCTATTCCATGAAGAAAACGTTTGACAATACGATCTTCTAGTGAATGAAAGGAGAGGGCTACAAGGCGACCTCCAGGTTTTAGAAACTTCTCCGCTGTCTTCAGCCCTATAAAGAGTTCATGGAGCTCATCATTTACAAATATTCGCAACCCTTGAAAAGTTTTGGTCGCAACATGCGCCGGTCTCTGAAGCAAGTCCTTCCGTGCATACAGTGCTGATGCTGGAAAAGCACCTATGAGACATTTTAAAAGGTGTATGTTAATATCTTATTATTTCTACATTGCCCCCCTGATATTAATCTGCTCATGCATGATGACTTTAAAGGAAAGAATATTTACAACTGAACCTGGAGTGCTGACCTTCCTTCCTCATTATACATCTTTATTTTCTGCTTTGAATTTGCATTGCTAAAAGTAAACCCTCTGAAATTGATCTGGCTTCTGCTTGGGTGTTGTTTATTGTGTTTTGTTGTTTTTTGTTTGGTTGGTTGGTTTTGTTTTTTCCTAGAATCTTTCCTAGAAATTCCTTCCTCAAATGCTTCACAAACTTAAAATGCAGAATGATGGCTGAAACCAAATTAGGGGAAAAAGGAAGACAGGCTAGATAAGTCCTACACCTTACAGCTCAATGTAATCAATGTCAGGGTCACTATTTGTGATGGTTTGTTTATGCTTTTAAGGAAAAAGAAACTATTTAATATATGATGGATACACAATTTTCACTGCTTCTAAATAATTATGCATTTATTGAAAGGAGAGATAAGACAAAGACAATGTCTACTTGGAGATAACTATCTTTCAAAGAATTACTTAGAGCTTAAAAGAGGCATCTTTCTTTGGGGATAAAAATTGTTGGTGACCATACTGTGCTGCTTCAAATGCTCCAAAAATACCTTGAGAAATTTAGAAAGTGCAGCAGACTCGCTTTTTCATGTGTCTACACAGCAGAACGTGTCAAGTTATGAGTCTGTTGGACGAAAAAAAGCACCAATTAAATTATTTTGACTAGGTGCACAGAAGTCCTTCTTCTCCAAAATTCTTGAGATACACAAATCTCTGTAGAGACTGAAATTTTGTTAGAAACTTTAATATATCATTATTTAATGTATTTTAAGCTTGAATCTTCATTATCTGAGTAGAGAGCAAAAAGCTAGATAAGACAGATTTGATGGATCAAAGGGACTAAAGTGTGAGAGTTCAACAAGATCCGTGAAACCTCAGGAAACTTCTAATCTATTATGTAAGTGAGCACAGGAGTCTAGTGAAGATAAATTGAATGAATAATGCTAGTGCATAACTGGAAAGAATTATTCTTGCAAACACAAGGGGTCATTAGACATAAGCCAATATATCTGGTATGTATGTACTAAAATGCTTTAATTCCATGCCAGTGCTAAACTACTCCATAGTAGAGCAATGCATTTTAGGGTAAATGCAGTTCATAATCAAGTAGTTGATATTCTGTGTAGCAGAGTAAAAGAAGGGAACACAGTACCTCAGAAACAAGTTGACTAAATTAATATTTAAACAGGTGTTTGAAGAAAAGTAATCCGGTACATTGGCACAAAATAGTTTAGTAGTGGAATTCTTGAGCCTTTTAAAGGTAAGACTTTACCTATGTCAAATAACGTAAAGGTTCGACATCACAAATGCACAGTGGTCATCAGCGTTCAGCAAAGGGAGAGGCCAACAATGAGACTTAAAAATCCTATCACTGTTAACAAAATTACTATCATGTACGTCATGTATCTTAGTTTTCCCAACTACACTTCCCACCGCCTCTGACTCGATGCCAACAGTGCCCGAATTAACTGAAGAGACCCATCGTAGCTGTGGCTGTTTCCTATTCCTACAATCTGAATCCTTCAAGACCAAAAGCGGCAACAGGATCAACTTCTCCCAACACAAACTGCTGCACATGGATTTGTGGCTTTAAACTCTGTTTCACAAAACAGAGGAAAGAGATTTAACCTACAGGAACTGGGCTCCTCCATCACTTACAAATTCTAGCTAGTTTGATTTCTGTCTTTGAGAACACCATGTTCTTCCTATAAATCATAGAAAGACTATATGCCCCCATTGTAGGAGTCACAAATCCTGTTGTGATGGAAAAGCTCAACTAAAAGGACAGCACAAAATCTCAAATGTCCCAAGAAACAACTGACACTGACACCTGGCACAATATCTATTTGCATATTTCTTTACATACCTAAAAATAGATTCTTTGCAATCCTTAAAACTGCCATTTGTGTGTGAAGAAAACTGTCTCAATGTGCAACAGAAAGGAAGGCTGTGTTCAGCAAAATAAACAATTTTCTCTAAATGGTCAACTAACAGCTACAAACACTAGTAGTATGCTCAGAACTCTTGTATAGTTATTAAATGAAACAGCAGGGTTTAAAGTCAGCATGCAATGTATCCAGAAATACCAGAGGACATGCATGTTTCCATAGTACGCACTATGACTAAACGTAGCTTCAGCTCTGTAAGACCTGTCTCAGGTTTCAGTCATACTGCCATTTTTCTTCAATTGAATTTGAAGTTGACACATCAATACCTGGGTATCTTTCTAATTAAATTACAAAAGCCACGTTCTTTTGAACTGGAAAATGCTGTTTTTGTAGAAGATCTTCTACAACACATCTATCTCTTCTTCGGAGTCTACATTTAAAACCATTGGAAACATACCTGACTCTTCCCTTCTCCCTTCCAAAACCAAGCCCACTGCTCACATATTCACCTTACTGGAAACAGTTGTAACTGGAATGAAAAACCACTGTTCCCTTACAAAATATTAGCTACTAACAACCTGGGTTAGAAAACCTAGTGCATTTTTTCAATTCTACCTGTATTGTTTTATTACGGGCTTCCTGCAGTACTTTCCTCCTGCCACTTGCTGGAAAATTTACAGCTCTGACTTGAAGAACATCAGTTTTATACTTTTGGTTTGGGGCTCTTACTACCCAGAGCTGGTGTTCAACTCACAAAGCAGATTCAGAATTTTTAACTATCATATTTTAGCAGCCTAAATATTGCAGCCTCAAGTACTCTAGCAGCTTAAATATTTTCTAAAAATACTCCTGGTTTTCTGAGCATGATCCATTTCTGATATTCTAAGAGTATTCCAGCTTCCAAAAGTGTCACAGATAAAAATGAAGCCAACACATAAGAGTACAGCATGTAATTTAGGTTCAAATCTGACTGTGTTTCTTGTTTGGGACCAAACCATAAAAACAGAATCCTAGAATGAGATTCTTTGTTTAAATTTCCACAGTAAATCTGACTAGAGATTTGTGGTGAACGGAGCCAAATCCAGTTGGCGGGTGGTCACCAGTGGTGTTCCCCAGTCTTGGGGTTACTTCTGCTTAATCTTTTTATCAGTGATCTGGATGAGGGGATTGAGTGCACCCTTGCTAAGTTTGCAGATGACATCAAGTTGGGTGGGAGTGTTGATCTGCTGGAGTGTGGGATGGCCACACAGAGGGATCTGGACCAGCTGGATTGTTGGGCTCAGGCCAGTTGTATGAGGTTCAACGAGGCCAAGTGCCAGGTCCTGCACTTGGGTCACAACAACTCCAGACAGCACTACAGGCTGGGGAAGAGTGGCTGGTGGAAAAGGACCTGGGAGTGTTGATTGACAGTGGTTGAACATGAGCCAGTGTGTGCCCAAGTGGCCAAAAAGGTCAACAGCATTGAGGTAGTAGAGAGAGTGCAGAGGAGGCGACGAAGCTGGTGAGGGGCTGGAGCACAAGTCTAATGAGGAACAGCTGAGGGAACTGGGGCTGTTCAGCCTGGAGAACAGGAAGCTGAGAGGAGACCTTATCCCTGTCTACAACTGCCTGAAAGGAGGTTGTAGTATGGAGGGTGTCGGTCTCTTCTCCCAGGTAGCAAGTGATAGGAAGAGAAGGCCTCAAGTTGCACCAGGGGAGGTTTAGATTGGATATTAGGAAAAAATTCTTCATGGAAAGGGTTGCCAGGCATTGGAACAGGCTGCCCAGGGCAGTGGTGGAGTCACCATCCCTGGAGGGGTTTAGAAGGTGTTTAGATGGGGTTCTCAGGGACACGGGTGAGTGCCACAATTAGGTTATGGTTGGACTTGATGATCCGGAGGGCCTCTTCCAACCGAAACAATTCTATAATTCTATGATAATAAATATAATCTGTGGTAGTGATTTCTGTCACACCAGCCTTCATCTTTTTAGTGAAGGTAGTAGATTTTGAGCTGTGTTCCAGAGGTGAAAATTTTTCCTACGCTACTCTTAGTCCTCTGGTTTAGTTAAATAAAACCCTATTTGTGCTTTCTGCTAAGGCACAAAATCTCTCACCCAGACCCCTTCAATTACCATGACACTAACAGAAAATCCTTCCTGGTAACAGGCTGTACGATATATAAAAACACAAAAATCTGTATGGGAAACTTGTAAAATGAATTTCATTCATAAAACCACCACGCTTCTGGCTAGATGACTGGTTTGAAATCCCAGTGAGAGAAATTATCATTTTTAGTGTTGGGATGCCCTGATGTTACTTACACTTTCAAAAAATCTAATAGATTCACATGTTGCAATGTATTGAAGTTTTAAAGCATGTGAATGAAATTAACAACGTGCTGTGCCTGTCAATATGAACTATTTAAGTCCCCGGAGTGTACAAGAGTGGGAGAGTTTAAAAATTAATTCAGATCGTGCACCTGTTTGCAGGAATCCGTCTGTTGAATTAGCATTGCATTTAATAAGTTTCTGTGACGCAACTAATGTCCTTTTGTCTAGGCTCCCTCAGCAGAGAGTTAATTTTCACCCATCTGAAATTCAGACAATATTACAAATTCCAAGCTGATAATTAAAGTCTATAAATGTGAACCAATCTGGATGAGATTGGCTTTACCCGTTGAAGTTCTTTTTAAACTCTTCAAATTTCTTTAATATCTCAACATCAATTCCTTTCAAGTTAAGTCCAAGTGATTATGTGACCTCAAAATGATCTGTTAATAGACATACATAAGACCAAGAAAATTAAATTTTCAACCAAAACTCCTATGTAACAAGGTATGTTACCCACAGAAAATAAATAAAAATAGATCAACAGTTGTATAGAAAAAGCATATTAAAGTTACATTCTAAAAAGTCACTATTTTTAACCAGTTTTCTTGCACAACAAGTTAAACCTACTGTTAAACCAAGTAAACTACAGACTCTATAGCTCACAGGAAGCTCCTTATTTATATGATCAGAGGCCTTTTGGACAACGTTCAGAAAAACAAAAAAAAGGCCAAACTTTTCTAGGGGGTTTTCTAGGAGCATATTTATTGGCTTTCAAGCTCTATCTCAAGAAACAAAAGGAATTATAATATTTTCTAGAATTGGAACAAAGGAGAGCAAGAAATCACTTGGACACCTGAGTTAGCACCAAGCTGTTGTAGGCAATCCTGACATACCACTCTCTTTCTTTTTTCTAGCTATAACTTAAAATTTTAACTCTTGCTATTACAAACTTTAGAAATGTCTGTCTGCTCTGTAACTGTTGCAGAGCTAGTTTTTTGTTTGTTTTTTAATTAAATCCTTCACACTTATCTCCCTATCAATTAGCAACAGCAATACACAGAGTCTTACCTTTCGGGAAGGTTGTAGGAAATACCTAAAGCCTATCTCTCAACATAGAAATGAAATTTTCTAATTTCAGACTGGTCCAAGTCTAGATTCACTGGGGTTCTGGTTATCAGCTGGACCTTAACACAAAGCTTTTGAGTTCTAGAAAATGTTAAGCCATCATAATCTATAACATGTGAAAGAATTGTGGACTATCCATGAATTCTCAGATACCAACACCACCTCATTGGCTAGAATTTTTTCCTTGTTTTCTGGCTCCTTTAGTAGGCAAAAAAAAAAAAGTGATCCTGTTCTGGAGAGATAATCATGCTTGTATTGAGCCTGTAAAATCTAAAATGCAAGATTTTATTATTCTAATTAATATTTTATTTTTAAAGCTCTTGACATTTGACTAATAGGTCATAGATTTTACTCTGGTAAAGTCTCAAATTAGTCAGGGTTTTTTTTTTTTGTGTTGTGCTACCAAGAGGATCCTGTGGTCTCTGGCCTACCTCAGTAACTTCAGGGATATCGTGTTCTGTAAGAATATATATTGATGATATATGATAAATTAAACAAAATCTATTATAGTTACCATAAATTTTCTTAAAGTATCATCAGTTCAAAAGCTAATAGGATTTACTATTGTGCTCCTTTACTAGAGGAATCAAATCAAAATTGGAAGAAGTTCCACCCAAACAGGGATCAGTGTTACAGCGCTAGAATTGTTTTAACTACTTGCAAGCTTCATTAAAAAAACTCCACAACATAAACCATACGTATTTACTGCCTTGGCAGATATGTGCTGGATTCATCGTCTGGCATGTATACTATCTGATGCACACCCGATTCACCTATCAAGCTGATTTTCAAATGTAGCAGAGAGTTTAAAGTGAGAAGAAAATATCCCTCTTGTTGCCACAGTAAGTGACCATTAAGTGATGACTCACATGCAACACATTAAACACAAAGGGATCTTCGATCACTGTCTTTATGTACTAGTATTATTTTCTTAAGCCCAGCTAGTGCACAGAATTATTTCAGAAGTTACTGAGTTGCTTGTTTACAGCCTATGACACATTACACCTTTATCATGGCAATTCAGTTGCTTCAATCTCAATAATGATACACTGTTTATTCAATAGTTCTTCAAAATGCGCAACATACATGCGACAAAAAAAATAAATTCATTATGTTGATGCTAATGACTGTATTAAAAATGTAACATTTCAAGTTTTATAAAAGACCCATGGAGTTTTATCTCTTTGTTTTTTTAAGATTGCTTGTTCCTCTCATTCAGCATATTTATGGCAGGGACTTGCAAGAGCAAGCAGCGTCTTCAGGTCCTTGATAATCATATCAGCTAAACTTGGGGCCAATGGCATCCTGGGGTGGATTAGAAGGGGGGTGGTCAGTAGGTCTAGAGAGGTTCTCCTTCCCCTCTACTCTGCCCTGGTGAGACCACACCTGGAATATTGTGTCCAGTTCTGGGCCCCTCAGTTCCAGAAGGACAGGGAACTGCTGGAGAGAGTCCAGCACAGGGCAACAACAATGATGAAGGGAGTGGAGCATCTCCCTTATGAGGAAAGGCTGAGGGAGCTGGGGCTCTTGAGCTTGGAGGAGACTGAGGGGTGACCTTATTAATGTTTACAAATATATAAAGGGTGAGTGTCACAAGGACGAAGCCAGGCTCTTCTCAGTGACAACCAACAGTAGGACAAGGGGTAATGGGTTCAAACTGGAACACAAAAGGTTCCATTTAAATTTGAGAAGAAACTTCTTCTCAGTGAGGGTGACAGACACTGGAACAGGCTGCCCAGGGAGGTTGTGGAGTCTCCTACTCTGGACACATTCAAAACCCACCTGGACACCTTCCTGTGTAACCTCATCTGGGTGTTCCTGCTCCGGCGGGGGGATTGCACTGGATGAGCTTTTGAGGTCCCTTCCAATCCCTGACATTCTGAGATTCTGAGACCCAGCAATTTCATTTTTTGGGGTAAAAAAAAAATATCCCAAGAGTACATATTATAATGTTAATGAAGAGGATTTGTGTCTTACATTTTTACTTGAAAATTTCCACTTGAGAGTACGAACATGAAGGTTCTCAATGTGAGCACAGTTCCTGCCTAACTACATTTTGTTCAAGTTGTTTACAGTGAAGAGCAAGTAAGATGAAGTGTTTCAATAGTCGCTTCAGGCTGATCTAGTTGGCATTCACTAGGTGAAGCAAGCTATGTGTTGCTTTCCTTTTTCCTTCTGGGGTCTTTAAGCAGACAGAAATGATGCAATTTTGTTCTGCCATAGTACTTCCTCTCAAAATACTAAAATGTAGAAATTTAAATGTGAAATATCTGATATTTGGAGGCTTATCAATGGCTGGGATAAAGAATTCCCTAGGCTGCTGTCATTCTGTGTTTCAATTTGGTTGGCAGAATGATAAATCTCTCCATGTAAAATCTATTATTGAACTAATCGTCAAACTACAATATAAAAAGTGGGAGCTTAAAAATAAAAAGAATAAAAAAAGAGAGAGAGCTGACATCAGAGCAGAACAGGCAGGATTAGATCCTGCATGATTTCAAGTACAAATAGATCCCTCTGGGACTTTGGGGATTAATATTTTTTCTCCTCAGCCACTGCGAAGAATTAATGAGGGTACCTGCAACAATGCTTGCAAGCTGCTGAGTTCTGGTGATGGGGTATATGCTGCGTGCCTGAACGATGGCTGAAGCGATTTTCTTGGCGTGCCTCTCCTCCCCGTATGTTCTCAGGATGGACGCAAGTGCCTGTTGATCTAAAGCATTCACAACATCAGCAGCGGTGGGCATGTCAGGGTACCTACGCACAACAAGAGCCAATTAGTTCACTGACGTCAGTTTTCATTGACAAGAGGTGAAGCTTCATAGCATTGAGACATAAAGTCAAACACACACGCCGCATACAAGTGCCTTTGAGGTTTTAAAATAAGAGGCAGAAAACAGATATAGCTTGCACCTTTTAAAGCCTTTTTCTTGCTACTTTAAATTGAGTTTGCTCCTTAACATCAATTAGAACCGCTGAAACTTCCAAGTATTATCATGAACTATACCTAATGAGTTGACAAGAATAAATATATTTCAGTATCATGTTAAAATGGAAATGCTGTGTGACTTTTCATTTAGACAGGTTTAGAATATAAACTTGTCCCTCGTGGGTTCATTTTAGTCACCTTGCATTATATGTTGTTTTCTAGTCAGAACTGATCTCAAGGATCTCTTCTTTCACACCCTCTGCTATGACAATTGCTTATGAAAATAATTTATTGTAATTTTATTTTTCACTAAAAGGTCTAAGAACCTATATTCAAATACTGTTTTGAGAGAGTAGAAATGACCTAATATTACAAATGACAGGAATTATTACAATATAAACAGTACATGCTATATATTTGGGGTTTTTTAAAATCTGTGACTTCATTACTGAAATAGTCCAAGTTATTCTATGAATGTCATATATGGGTTTACTAATCGGAGAAAATACACAACCTACTCCATAAATTCTCTTCTACAAAGACATGAACGTGCAGAATATTTTTCAGGCATTTATTACTCTCCTGCAGTATCTTACAAAAGATAACAAAACTTAGAAATCAGAGGCAAGTAGTATCATAGCAACAACCGTAGCGTAAGGCTTTTGTTATGCCACAGGTACCCTTTGTTCTGCTGCCCCTGTTCCATGTGTGTATTCTCCTGATGCAAATACAAGCCTGGAGTTCAGATTCTTGAAATCTGAGGGCTGAATCCCAAGAGGATCGTGTGAGCCTTTTACACAAAACTGGGAGAAGCGAATATCATGAAATTTGCTGTGTTAAGACTTCGCATTAATGTGTTAGGGTAATTCCATAAAAACTGAGGCTTCCCATCGGCTCTGTGTGAGCAATGAAAGATTAAACGACGTTTCTTAGGCCTACAGGTTCATCAAAATACACGGCAAAAATCTTCATTCTGCCAGTAATGCATTATGCAATTACTGCCTTCAGCGATACAGCAGAGATCTTTGGCTGTTCGTGTAAAAAGCACAATGCTACAGAAATATATTAGGTTGTTTGAAGATGAAAACTGCTACATAAGTAGAAATTATCATTCCACCATTGATGTTCATGCTTGTTAACATACTAAACCCCAATTCTAATGATTTAAATAGAGGTGATTTATATAGTAATTGTTAATTTGACAATTAAGTAATCCTGATGTGCCTCCTACACAATGTGAAAGGAAACTTAAAATATTGCTCAGGAAATCTCACAATAAATCTATGGGCATGGAAGACAGCATTATACTAATGCGTTAAAAGCAATGTCGCTATCTGATTTCAATTGACAGATAAAATGGATGGGATTTTATTTAGTTATTTTATATTACTTTCATTTTAGAGAGAAGTAACTGGGTCAGATGGCCATTGCAGGGAAGAGGGAGGTTGCTCCTTTCCTGAGGGAGCAACCAAATGTGCTCAAGTGAAGGTTCCACAAATAGTAAGTGTGGCGGAAAGGGACTGCAGGAAGGGCTTGGGAGATGCGGATCAAGAACAGTCTGGGAAACTCCGGAAAAAATAGAGGGAAGACAGGTCTCTAAAAGTGAGATGCCCCTGTGACTGCACATCATACACTCCAAAAATGTATAATTTTCATACTATAGTTCCCCAAAATGCTACTGGTTTAATTACTCATCACTGGAACTTTCCTCTTATTTCAAAGAAGGAAAAGACAATCACCAGGGTTCTAAGTATGCAGATGGAAAAAAGCTTTGTGGCAGAAGAAAGACGGTACGCTCCAAAATTAGATGTGGTTTGATGATGAGAATTCTTCAAGTTGAGGGGAAACAAAACACACAGGGGTTGCTGAGCATACAGTTCTTGAGCTTCAAGGAGAAATATTTTATTAAGAGGTACCTGTCACCATCCATCCTCATGTCCAAAGGTCCATCCTTCTGCAGGGAAAAACCTCTTTCAGGTGTATCAAACTGCATAGAAGAACAGCCCGCATCCAAGAGAACTCCATCCAGAGTCCCCGGCTCAACTCCAGAGGAGATTAACAAAGCCTCTGACTGGCTAAACTGTCCTAGAAGAGCTCGAATCTGTTTCCTGTAAGAAAGAACAAATAAATAGCCTTAATTTTAATTATAACAGTGCAGTGTCTTCCCCATGCATAGCAGGACATAGATAGTAGCACTCCTCTCAGAAGCAACAAGGCTATTCCTGAAGTAATAGTTTCAGTACTTTTCACAGGTCAACGCTGAAAACTGGTCCAACCCACCCACCTTTAACTCTTTACTACCTTCTCGCTCAGGCTCAAAGAAACGGAAACCTGACTAAAATGTCATTTTTTTGATATGCAGGAATGCCCTGAGCACCGAGGTACCCGCTGTGCTGAGCAGGGCCCTTGGTCAAGCAAAGCCAAAGGGCAGAAAAGAACAAACCCTGGACCTGGAGGAGAAGCAGAAGAGATGGAACACGATGGCACAGCCTTGTGGTTAAAACTTACCTGCAAGGAAAACAATCCTGGATTCCTGCCACGGGACAAACACCTTTCCTTTTAGTGGTGTTTGCTGTTTGAAAAATAATTGGGCAAACAAGGCACGCTGGATCATAAGCAGATAAATATTTCAGTGTAGTTTCAATTCATGCACCTAATCACTAGGGAGAGGAGAGTTTCACATGCTTTTTTGTGCTTAGCGTTCTTCTTTCTTAGATGTAAGGTGGTTCTTGCTTAATACTTCCATTCTGGGAAGGGAAATAGTGGCATGGCAAGGGAGAAGATCTGAGATACCCAATACTTTCTTGGGTGTCTAAACTTGGACTTTTAATTCTTGCTTATACACAAGGTGACTTAAAATTTAATAATTTATTTTATCTCTCAAAATCTCAATGAATGATAGGACAAGGGGTAATGGGTGGAACACAAAAGGTTCCACTTAAATTTGAGAAGAAACTTCTTCTCAGTGAGGGTGACAGACACTGGAACAGGCTGCCCAGGGAGGTTGTGGAGTCTCCTACTCTGGACACATTCAAAACCCGCCTGGACACCTTCCTGTGTAACCTCATCTGGGTGTTCCTGCTCCGGCAGGGGGATTGGACTGGACGAGCTTTTGAGGTCCCTTCCAATCCCTGACATTCTGGAATTCTGTGAATTTCGCAGATTTAAAAAGAATAACCAACACATTGCTGCATTTTTAAGCAGTACCTGCAAAATACAATATACTTCTGCCCCTAACAAGCAGCCACTGTTTCCACATCTAAGCTTTGATTACAGTTTGGATAATTGCTCTTCAGGCCCACTGGTCAGTATTCGAATTATTACAAGGTCTGCAAGGTTAACGTGCAATTTTGTCTCAGTTACACAGGCAGGAGTGAGTGGACAGAGAGAGCAACTCCTGTTTTAGCTACAAAAGAACAGCTGCCCGTATTTCTTTTGACACTTCAGTATCATAGTATCATTCAAAATATCATCTCAAGTCTAATCCTTCTTTCAGGTCAGTTTAACATCGAGGCAAATTGGCTCTATGACACAGTTCAGTCAAGTCCAGTGGCTACAGTTTTAAAACAGTGTACAAACAGGGAATTGGAACCTTTTTCGAACCCATCCAACTAGTGGGAGAAAATGCTACCAAGATTAACCAAAAAAAAAAGAGAAGAGAAAAAGCTCTGTTAAAAAAGTGGTTATGAACGCAACCATATGGAAGAACATTTAGCTACACAATGGTATCCTCATTAAAGCAGAATGAATCAACCTATTTAACATAGTACAAAAACCAGGAAATACCTTGAATGAGCAGATTTCATGAGGGATATCACAATCTCACATGCACATTTTTTAATTGATTAGTGTCCAGCATGTAATTAAATAGAACTATTCACCTTAATAAGCACTGACAGTTCCTGAAAAGCACCACGATCCACTTAACGTATTTAAACCAATTGAAGCTATCTAGGAATAGCTTGGAGCTTGTATTTCCTCTGAATATAATGAGAGGAATTTTCTTTAAAATCTGTACCGTTTGGTCCAACTGGGCAGTGTTTCTCACTTTACAAGTTGTGCAAAGGAATGAACTTTAAAATTCTGTGTGTGGGAGACAAAAATAAACGAGATCTGGAAAATATTATAAATGGTCATTGTCTAGTTCCCCAGCAGACAGTAACCCATGTCAGCGACTATGGGCACGTGCTGTTCTGTGCTCCCAGCCAATATGAAAAATTATGCTAAACTACGTTTATAACTTGCTAGAAATTTGGCGACGTTTCTTTAAACAAGTCATACGTATTTGGACAGCTAAGATGTTTGGGACAGTGGTCTTTGATTTGTGGTCTGCCAGTCTTTTGTGATTAGGAAAAGGTAAATAAAAAAGATGTATATTTGAAGTAAGCAGAAATTTACTCTTTGGTAGAGAGCTGAAAAATGTTTTGGAGTTTGGAAAGAAAAAAAGATTGAAAAAGAATTAGATTGACATTTTGATGTCAGCCTTTCAGCTGTGTGAAATTATGGCTTCTGTCTATACCGTGTTATACACTGCATTTTGTGTGTCAATAGTGGATATTGGTGTCTTGGTGAATATAAATCTTTACTAAAACCAGATGCTTTTCATGACATTATAGTGACTATATTACAATGTTCAGGCCAGTTCTCTGAATTCCTGTTTCTTTGTGGACTAGAAGAAACAATTTTAAGCAGCTTGGGACCCTCATCCATTTCAATTAATCAAACCAAGTACACAGCTCTGAAAGATTTATTACCTTATGAAAGGAAATACAAACATCAACCCTTTTTTCGATAGGACAGTAACAATGATCATAGTGATGACAAGGACTAATCTATTAGACTATGAGCATGACACATTTACCAAGCATTCAAAAGCATTTATTAGAACATAAACTCTTCCCTTGTCTACTATTCTTTACACCTACGTTCAAATAACTGTTGTTACCTACAAGATTTTATTTAAAAATGCTTAATTTAGCCTCAGTTCCTTCTGCTTTCCGTAAATCCGTTTTCCAGAATAACCTCAAATAAATAATGAAAAACTGTGTACAGTAAAACTGTTTATTTCGTACAGGGACATGCCTCCTGCTTCCCCCAGGTATGTAGAAATTCCTTTTACTTTCTTTTTCATGCTCCAATGATTTCTTTGGGCATTAGATGATTTACGTTCTATGACCATACTTACCTAGTGTGGAAGTCTGTCTATTACCCGTTACATATTGCAAGAATATAAAGGGTATATATTGACAAAACAATGCTTAGTGGAAAAAGCAGGAAAGGTAAACCAGAAAACATCCCTAAATACCAAATCAACCAGCCAAGCTTACAGTTCAAAAAAGCCTAAGAAGACAGAGCATATCAAAACATTACAGATGGAGATTACATGGAGGCTTTATGGGGGGTCTTGGGGATACCCTCAAAAGCTGTAAGAAGTACAAAGGGTCACACAGCATATTCATCATTATAGGTGATCTTTGAAGGTTACAATCTGCCCAAATCCAATTGTCTCGCTTAAGAGAAAATATTTAAACTTAATACTTGAACAGCACTTTACCTATTCAGAATATTTTAGAAACATAAAACAACTGTGAAGGACTTTTAGCCCCTCCCTTATAAATAGAGAAGTAAGATTTGCAGGGTTTAATACTGAACGACTTGAAGATACCTATGTAGAAAAGCTATGATAATTTTAGAGATTACTGTCTGAGGAGGTAAAAAACCAGACAAGACCTGTGGTATGTTTAGCTCCCATTTGGCTTGTGTGTGTGTGTGCGGTAATAGCACAGTAATTTTGATAAATTCCCAACTGCTACAGTCAAGCAATCTCTGACTTCTCGAAATATTCAACATGCTCACTCCCTCTTTACAAATTTTGACATTTTCCAAGAAAAATGTAGTCAAGATTTTAAAAGAACACTGGGAACACGGACAATGCAGCCAATTTTAAAAATAATTGTTATTTCAGCTGCTATATATGTTGTCGGGGCCTTAATAGATTTTATTGCGCAACAACCTCAAGAGTTTGCAGAATTCTTGTATTGTTTGCTACGGTTGGAAAATAGCACAGAACCGTGGGTTCAGGACCCTTTGTTCAGGTCATAACAGTATTTTATTATATTATACTATGACACATAGCATAGTAATTCTGATAGACGGCATTGGATCCACACCTCAATTATAGGAAAGAGCAGAATGAGAAAGAGTTCAAAGTCTCCTCATGTATTTCAGGCTCTGCTGCTTTCAGTTAAACCTCTGGTATTCCTCAACACTTTATGAAAAGATTTCTTTTTTATTTTATTCAGGTGAAAGGGAAAAAAGTTAAGCATGAATATGGTCTCTACAAATAAGAGAAAATATTTTCCCTTATCTAGTTCCTCTCTGTTGTCACTGAGGTTGCTGTGACATCAATCATTCCAGTAATTTCACAGAAATGCGTGATTGTGCTTTCATGGTGCTCCAGCATTTTTTATGAGCATATAACAATACCTGCTCTTGATCTTTCACCATTGCTCCCCCTATAAATTCTACGTATGAGCACACAGCAAGTCAGGAAGTGATGATCCCTTGTCAACAGTGAAAACTACCTTCTACTCGACCAGAATAGGCAGTTTACTTGAGAGGACTGGAACACATCAAACAGGGACACTCATCTGATGCTTTGTTGGATTCAGTAACTCCACTGAGACTGCCAACAAGGGTGCCAATTAGCACCAGGGGTAATGGGGATATGGATACAGATGGGGTTTGGTGTCACTGACTCATTGACCGAGGTCACTCGGTAGCTGTGACTTCTACTGCACCGCGCCGGGCACACCTGGAACCAAACCAAGATGTCCAGGCGGAAATCTGGAGAAGTCTCAGCATCCTACATGGAAACTGTTGTGAGCATCACCCCGCCTCAGTGCAACACCCCTCTCAAAAAACGTATCTGAATATTCCATACAAAATTTTAAATGACCTTTGACAAATGGGAAATTGGTGTGGTTTTCATGTTCGCAAGAAAAAAAAAACCACCTATAACATCTATAAACTTATAAACTAATCTTGTCATTATATTCCTAGCTTTATAAAAGCTTAATTACAGCTCTGGAAAAAGCCCATCTATCTCTTTGAGAACTAACAGTTCTGTCCAGGCTGAGTTTTGTGCTACAAAATTACAAACATGTAGGGAATGAGCAGAACACGGCATCTTTTTCCACAGTGTTAATACCCAGTCTCAGAGGATTCTGAAATATTCAGGGTTTCGAACCGGGGACAAGGCACACAGATTTATCATTCAATCAGCTTTACTGATCAATTACTGAGCACTTATGATCAATGATGCTTAATGACCAAAACACCAGATATGAAACGTTACTGTTTCAAAAGACACAAAATTGTCTCTCCTGTATGATAAATGAAGGAAAAAGTGTACTTTCCCTACTAACTGCTTTCCCTCCATGCAACAATTTGGTTTGTGCTGTCTAAATCTGTTTCTACCTTACCCAAATCAGCAATTAACTATTCTCTGCATAATATGGATATTAATGAAGGAATTTTTACACATAATAGAATCTCAGATCAAGTAAATTATTTTTCTAGCAAAGCAAGTTAAATTATTACAGTGCCTAGTGCTTTCTCGCGTAAACCAATAACTTCAGAAATACATAGTAATCTGTTCATAAACAAAGGATTATGAAGAAAGCACAAAATAATCTTGTAGTTGGTTTCCAAGATTAGAAAATAGCTATCCAGCTTCCAAGAGTATTCACTCATTAGCTGAATAAAAGGTTTAGTTTATTGACATATTTATCTGCATATAAAACACAAACTTGAAGTTAACAGAATGTGCACTGACGATTTAATAAGCAACATGCAATGAACTATCAAAAGGCAACTCCTACCTCCAACCCACATGTTCAATTGTTTTAAAATGACTCCTATTACAATTAGATTTACGTTTTGTAAGACTGCTACAAAAACCTAAACATACAGCATGTAAAAAGCGTCTCTTCTTCCTCTCTGCAGAACCGAATAATAAATGAAACCATTGTTACATTTTCTTTAGCTAACAGAGCAAATTTACACAATACCTCACAAATCCTGGCAGCCTGAAGTGCTCTATTCAAGGAGAGAGTTTGCTCACGATTGCGCATAATTATTGCTTTGACAGACCTGCTGCTACTGATACTTGGAATACATTTGCATAACCTTTGCTTTGTTATCAAAATATGAGTCTAGGCCTCGCGACTCAGCGGCAATACTATGACACAGTAAATGGAAAAACAAATCGGAGCCACAAAAGCTTTTTTTTCTTAATTTTTTAGCAGCTGACAGTATTAGAGGGGCCTGATAAATCCCTACAGGATTTTTATTTCCTTTGACAAACTATTTCTTCATTTGACAAGGCAGTTAAACCTTAGAACACTAAGGATGAATACACCTGGCATCAAGAATTTACTACAAATGAAACAAGCAACTTTTTTCCTCCCTCCTGTCACTCTTACCTAAGCTTTCTCATATAAGAGCACGTCTACACCCCTAATTGACTCCCACCTTAACATTTACACTTGGACAGCATCACATCTCCCAGCTACAAGCTCCTAATCATGAGAAGGAGAAATACAAGAAGCAGAACACAACAGGAATGCAAATAAGGGCAGAAGTGAAGTGAGGGTGTCACTCAGCTGGAAATTGCAGAAGCCACCAAGCTTTGCTCTTCTGTACCTTTGCCAGTACCAGGGCTGACCCTTTATGACACACGAGAACAAGAACTGTGCATAAAATTAACAATACAATACCATGGGTTCAGATGACAGGCTAACAGTCACTACTGTGGTCTCTTTTCCTCCCCTAGCAGTTGTTAGCACCATCTCCTAACCACCAGTGAACACCAAGTGTTAAGTTTTCATATTAAAGCCCAGTATTTCATTACTGACTGCTCACCTCATAGCACATCACTACATAAGTCATCTTAACATGCTTTTTGCCACATCACATTATATTAATACTTAACTAAAAGTCTTTTCACCTGCCTGCCTTGTAAGGTTTGTCATTTCTTCAGAATAAGTCTTAATTTTTGCCATATTCGGTTATATAGCCTAATCAACAATCATCAGCAATTCGGCGACCAATTTGTAGCCTTATTTAGATAATTTATGAATAAATAGGTTGCATATCCTACCCACATGTCCACATGGTACTTCACTGGTGAGCTCTTTGCTTTGAAATGAGTGTGACCCTTATATCAAGGCAGAAAAACATAGACCAGAAGACTTGTTTGCTTCTACTACCCATTCATTACATAAAATGGTTACTCTACTTTGTTAAATTGTACTTGTTACGTCTGAATTTACAAAGCGCTTAAAATCATAATTAAATCTATATTTGCTTCTCAGAACATTGAAATCCACAATCCAATCCATAAATTGAAATGGAAAAAAAAAATCACATACTTAATCCTACTAAAGATTATAAGGTTTATATGCATATTTTAAAGAGGTATTTTACTAGTTCATCAAACCAAAACCTTCAGAAGGCCAAGAGTTTTAAGCACTGTATCTGAAAAGTTGGGTACATTCCCTAAGATAACAGATTTTTAGTTACAGTGATAAGCATTACATTCTAAAAAACTACTAAGGTTACACAAAAGAATGGAATCCTAACTGTAAGAATGCTTCTGTTTTAAAACGCTGACTCAAAACACAATTTGGCAGCAATTCACTTGCCCAGCGGCATTGACCTTTTTTCTAATTTAGAAATTTCAATTTCAGAACATAATCATAAAAACAAAACTAGTTTGTTTAGGAACCATTAAGATCTTGCTGCTCTGTAGACACCACCTGCTTGGCATCCACATAGAATGTTACAGGCAATTCTATATTAAATTTTCATTCTGTTATCTCACTGATGCAATATCTTCTATTAAAACCTGGCAAATTTAGCTGCATTTCACCAGTGATGATCTTTCCTGACAATCAGTGTTTCATGTATTGACATCTTTAATTCATAGAAGTCATGAGATGCTGCATTGAAATGGACTTCCCTCCATAATAACATCCAGAAACTGTGCTAATTATCTTTGAGCTAAATATGGGAAATAAGAATAATTACTGGTTTTGGTGAAATACCCTCATTTGAACCACCTATGTTATTTTCTGTTCACAGACTACATGCACGGTGTGGTTAATTGCCACTGCAGATGACAAAATAAAGGATGAAGCTGTGTTTGGAGAAATAAGAGAATATTTAATTGAATAATTTTGATCCTGAAAGCACACAGAATTTTAAATTACTGCTCTGTTTCTTTGTATTGGGAAAATATATCCAACTGAGATTCATTTAAAAAAAAACCAAACAAACCCACTTGTAAAAGAAGAAAACATCCAGAGTTAAAACAAAACGGAGAGTCGACTCGACCAGGTGTAAAAGGTAAAAAGAGTCATGGAATCAATGCAGTGTGATTTTTTTCAAGCAGCCGAAATGAACAACTTAAGTTAAAACGATACCATGAAGAAGAAACAATGTGGATGTACAGAAATGGGATGGTCAGGCTACCAGAACAGAGGCTGCAGCATAAATCCATTTCCAAGATCACAAAACGTGATCCTGAAAAACCCATAATCAAAAAAGTATTTGTAGTTGAGTTTCTATTAACCTAGAAGAGACAATGCCAACTTAGATTTGTGGCAAGTACCCCAGTAAAGGATGACAGAGTTCATAAAGAAATGACCAAAGATAAATACGATGAGTTGAACAGCATCAAATGTGAAATCATGGATTGTGGTGCCAGAAAAATCTCATCACCTGGGCATAACCACAAGGAAAAGGAATATGAAGTTTTATTTGACTGTAAAATGAACAGTAAACAGCAGCATGAACACAGTCATAAAAAAAAAAAAGAGAAACAAAATCCTAGGATGTACAAGTCAGAAGTCTTTTCATTAGGAAAATAAAATTAGAATGGTAGGACTTCATCCGGAGTACTGTTTGCCATTCCGGGAGCTTTACCAAAGAGAGCAGCTCAAAGTGGAACTGGCACAGAGAAGCCCTAATGGAATGACTAGAAGAAATGAGAGCTATTATTATCACATGAAAGTATAAAAAAACCCCAGACTTGTTTTGCATACAAAAAAGAAGGCCAAGAATAGATGTTAATATTCTCCACCAAGTATTTTAAATGCCAGGGAGAGAAAAGAGCTAATAGATATTAATCAACTATCAGTTAATTTTATTCATCTAAAATTAAATTAAGTAACTGCTTTAACCGGAAATTTAAATAAAGTTTCATATAATGAAAAATTAGAGTCTGGAATAGCTGGAGCACTACATATAGAACTCCTAATTACTTTTAAGATAGAGCATAGTGAAGGAGATTAAATTATGCAAAGCATGTAATACCAGGCAATTGGATTCAATGATCTAAATGCCTTTTACAGCATGTTTGTATTTGAACAGCTATTGTTATTCTCCATTGTAAAGTGCATCCAAAAAATGTTTACTTAAACTTACAAGACATATACACATTACACTTTTTATATGGGTATAAACATACTCCAACCTAAGAATAACATACCCCTCAGGTATAAACAATTCATTTTACTTTTAGAAAAACTTAAACTGGATGCATAAATACAACATTAGCACTGAAAAGGCTTCTTTCTCCTCATTTTTCCCAATCAAAGTGATTACCGGGGATTCTTGAAGCAAATACAACACTGGTGTTGACTGGAAATTGCTGCTTTCTGATAACAAACTCAAAAGAGACACTGCTCTCAGATAAAATCATTTTCAGCTTTTTTAAATTCAGGAGAAAGCAACTCCCAAGGCCCTTTGCTGCCACAAAAGGATAATTAGGATCCCAAGGTCAACACCTTTTGATCATTACTGAAGGAAAAGTTCAGTATCTATTTTTCCATAGACAGCGATAAAATCGTCTAAAGGCATTAACTTAATGTGATATAAAAGGAGAGTTCTGCAATACCCTAAAAAAACCCAAATCCCAAATCAACTTACTCTAGTGGTATTCTAACTATATATCTTTCCACCCAGAATAAAAGAGAACTAGTTTATCTGAAAAGAACATTAACATTCTGCTCCATGGCTTGGAACTTCATAGGCTGCATTTCTCTACGTTTATGTGCAGTCTTCCATGTATTTCACAGAGTAAGTAGCTGATTCCTCAATCAGACTAGTACTTTCTGTTGTATTACTAGCTTTAGTAGAGGCTAAGAGCTTATACCTCAAATAATTACAGGTAATTTCCATGTGAAGCTGAATGCCCTTTGAAAACACACAGTACCATGATCTCAACAGGCTTCAGAAGACAGGTACAGTCTACTTAGGCATTTATTTAAACTGAAGTTTTCCAAAACTGGAATTACACAAAAAAATCCATTTGATCCACAAATTTTCAGACTGTTATGGAGAACATTATTTTCTCATGTATCATCTTTTTTTTACCTGGGAATCACAAAACCAGAGAATAACTTGTCAAGAGAGACCTCCGGAGGTCTTCTAGTCCAACCCCTGCTCAATGCAGGTCTAATTAGACAGGGTTGCTCAAGGCCAGGTCTAGTTAAGCCTTGAACACCTCCAAAGATTCCACAAGCTCTCTGGGCAACCTGTTGCAGTGCTACCACCCTTATGGCTTTTTCCCCCCTAATCTTTAATTGGAATTTTCTGCCTTTTAACTTGTGGTCCAGAAACTTGGGACTCCAGCTACATGGCAGCCCTTCGGGCAGCTGAAAAGCTTTAGTGCAAATTGTTCATGAAGTTGGTAAAGGGTTTTAAATTATTTAAGTCTTCAACAACACTATAGAACACTGATCCCTTTTTTTTTTTTCCAAAATTATAAGCTTGAAATTAAGATAAAGCAACCATGTATTTAGTCCAATTATAAAACAAGTGTAGTTTGACACAGCTCTGGAACATTAATTCTTGGTTGTGTTTTGTCAGACAAAAAGCTAAAAAATTAGTCCTGAATCATTTACATATTTTCTTCAAGCGGGTTCATTTTCCATATCAGGTCACTAATACAACACTCAAATTTTTTGCTATTGGATTCTGGGCAATATAAAATAACCTCTCATCATTACCTGATGACATGAAAAATTTAAGAACTGAACTGTAAACACAAGCTGCTTTACAGCTCAGTATTTTTGCACATTCTCAAAATCAGTGATTTTTCAGTTATGATATCATTTCTCTTTGAAAGTGTCAGTAAATGGAGTTTCATTGCTCTCTATTTGGTATAATAGCAGAAACAATTCATTACTGAGTAGAACAACCCTCACTGGAAGAAAGTTTGATTTTTGTTACTATACAGATATATTTGTGTTCCTGTTCACAAGCTACATTACTGACATCAATATAAATACAAGCACCAGCACTTCGAGGGGAAAAATTACTCTCTTATTTCAAATAAATTTCTCTTTGCCATGGCAAAAACATGGGTGATCTGTTAAATTCTTCAAAAGACACTAGATGGCTCCACTGGTGTTCCTACAACGTGCTCTGGTAAGGTTTCAAATCTCCCATGGGAAACACTGAAGAAATCCCTTAGTATTTCATTCCAGCAGTGTGATGTATTATCTAGAGAATACTCTTCCTTAAGGTGGCATCCTTGAAAAACTTCTATAAAAGAAACTTTAAAAGACATAATAATGAAATATCAAATAAAATCAAACGGAATTCAATCAAACCATCCAGCAGAAGTTGTCAGCGCTGGGACAAGCACACCTCTGGTTTTACTCTGCAAAACTCTGCCTGGTAAATTCCATCCCCACCACATACCTCCTGCAATACCAATGACTTTTGTGTTATATTCACACTATGGTTATTAGATTTGTTTCAAAGTGTATAGCTCGATTTGATTTAGAAAAGTAATCCTCAAGCGATCCCAGAGCTATTGTTCTGTCTTACAAAAGAACCCAGATATTATTGCCGGAAGAACTTCCTCTGTGAGTCTGATTGCTCAACATTAACGCATTTGGACTGACTTCTCCACGGTGAGCAGTTCTGACATCATACCGCTTTTGTCCAGAAAACCAGTGAGTTATCCGATACAAAAACACATGAATAAAACTTAATGGAAGATGCTGTCTGCTGAAAAGATGATCAGAGACTTCTGGTTATATTATAGAGGGGGATTACAGACATGCTCATTTAATAACAACTATTATGCATCATTCTTCTTACAAACAAGGGGCGGAGCAAATCAATTCAGGCAAAAGCTTAAACTATGTCGAAAAAATATTTGGGGTTTTCTCAAAATATGTTCCTCACCATTTATCTCTATTGATCTATATCTGAATCTACCTCTTCATGGATCGCTCTGAAAAACACTAAGGTCTTGTCTAAAGTGAAGAGTAGAATGACCCTTTGCATGGCAAGGGTCTGGCACATCTTTTGTATATATCTGTTTTCTTCACACTATATTAACTGAAGTGAGAAGATTTTTGCTGATGATCCGGAGGACCTGAACCAGATTTCTCTCATAGTTCTGAAGCTGATACAAGACGACCCCATGTCAGAAGAACATGTGTACGGCACTCACATAACAGTGTTTTAGACAGGAATGAGTCTTCTGCTCGCCCTCACTTACTGCACTGGGGTTTCCATCAGTACCTGGCTCACTTTACAAAACACCTTGAAAACAGAAGGCTGGAAAAACAGAATAGACAAGTTTTCAATTGGAAAGGACCTACGATGATCATGTAAGTCCAACTGCCTGACTGCCTCAGGGCTGATCAAAAGTTAAAGCCTGTTACTAAGGGCATTGTCCAAATGCCTCAAACACTGACAGGTTTGGGGCATCAACCACCTCTGTTTCAAGGTTACTGAAGCACCAATATATAAGGACAAAAAAAAAAGCTACATAAGAATTTTGCAATCAAGTCACGTGAAGCCAATTATTTTGGTTAAGAGAAATAATTTCATTCTTCCAACTCCCCTTGCAAGAACAATGGATTGTGGGTAGTGAGTACAGAGCACAGCTAGTGCTGGATCTTGCCTGTTCTACAGAACATTAAGCAAACTAGGAAGTTATGGTGGAAATTTCTGTAGTTTAAAAAACATCAAATCAGTTATTATAAACAGTCTGTAGCCAAACTGGCTGGTAACCCCACAGGAATTTTACAGGCACTGATCCTGGGCCTGGTACAAGTCATCGTTTCCATACTGACAGAACAGTAATACTTTTATTAAAGTTTGAGACGGCTCTGAGCTGAAAAACCACAGCTGCCAAAATGAGCAGAATTCGGGAGAAAACCAAAAAACACCCACACCAAAACTGAATTACATCATTCAACAAAATAGCATCACCTTCTAATGCAGCGTATTAGGGGAAAAAAGGCAAATATTTTCACAGTAAAATTAGGAAAAGTCTGATAAACAAAATGAAGAATCAAGTATTCCATGTGACACAGAACTGATCAGGTATCACCAGAAGTGCTGGGCCAAGTTTTCCAGACAGTGCTTTAACAAAGCAGTCAACAAACTGAAAGAGATCCAGGGACCAATAAAAAAGGTGGTTAGAAAACATGACTCATATGGAAACACTGAATGTTGTGCTTGGTTTTGTTTTTCTTTCTGGATAAAAGAAGGCTGGAGAGGATCAGGATGCTTATCTCTATAAGATGTTGTTAAAAAGACGTCAGTATTCAGTCATTCTGCGTGCCAAGCGAGAGCAAGTCAAGGAATACTTGGCAAAAGTGGGAGCGAAGCAGCTCTGAACTAAACATTAGGAAAAATTCTTTATGTATAAACCACACAAAATCACCGAGACAGATTATGGATGCAATTCCTGTTACTTAAGAAGGTTTCTAAAAACAGGAAAGAAAAATACAATTTAGGAATTCCATTAGGAATTAGGATATTTGATTTTGGTTTAGATCAAGAAAAATCAACCACCAGGTAGTTTCTTGACGTTGTTTAAAACCCACGTCTCTAACACCCACAATTTAACTTCTTTTAATTTCTTTTTGGAAATCATTCAGGGTTGAAGCTGTTTCATTCCTATGATCAGGAAATTTGCAGTTAAATTTAAAGTTGGTTAACATCTGCTTTCATGTCTTAGAAAGAGTGACTGATCAAACTTTTGTCTATATCATCCCATTCGCTCTTTTGTCTTTTTTCCTGATACTTCTAAGGCTGCATGAGAAGATTCTTTTAACACAGATTTCTTTCTTTGTGCTAGAAATACAGGCAGAACAGCCCCCATCACACCCTTATCATCTCCTATTCCTGCAGTCAACAGTCTCCCAAGTACAATTTCTGAAAAGCAGAGACCATAGTGCCTACTATTTTCTGCCTATTTATTAGTAAGGTGGTTTTCTGCACTGATCAAGCAGATTTTGGATATGCAGAAAACTTTCTCCTTGAGTCTGCAAAGTCATCTTTGACTCTATTTCCTTCAGTATCACCAATGCCAAAGTATACTCTGTCCCTCTAGTAAACTGCAGTTTATATAAAACATATAAAAACATCATCAGAAAAATTACAGGTATGTAGATTATTACTATGTGAGCTTTTTTAAAAAAGAATGTAACATATAGAACCCACATTTCCTTTTTTGTGCACTATACATATTGCAAGACTGCTTCCTGAGAACCAAGTCTCTACCCATAGGAGTTAAATCATCCTTGTTGCCTTTCCTGTATGCAGAAAAAGTGTGTAATATTTTTTTTTTTCAGAAAATCTTGGCTGGCCAAATGTAGCAGGAAATGTTACAGAAGTTCCTGTAAATTAAAATAATGGTAAGGAAATGTCTAATTTAATCAAACATTGGCAACTATTGCCCATTTCAAATGAGAATGTCAGAGGTTTTGCTCAAAGCTGAACACAATGTTACCAAAAAAATAGGAGAAGGTGGGTAATTTCCAGGAGGTTCCAGACTGTGCAGAAGAGCCAAGTCTGAAGGGACCAGCGTCACACTCAGAAGCATTTTCACAGATCGATTTCATGCTGAAGTGGACAGAGAGGTGTAAAGCCACAGCGCTTCCCATGGCAACTGTAAGAGATGACATATATATATATATATTTGCTGTAGAGCAAAAAATGAAGCGAGACAAATGCACAACCATGCACAGTTTTGGTGGTGGTTTTGTGGTTTGTGTTTTTCTTTTCCTCTCTAAACAAACAAACCAAATTCTGTCTTTCACTCAATACTTGGAACTAAAAATCCCAAAGACAACCTGAGGACTCCTCTTATGCTGCTTCTTGGCTATCCCCAACTTCCCCACAAATTTTCATTGCTGGTGTTGAATGGTCAACCAATATTTAACTTCCATTCTTTGCCATTTTGCCTGTCACATTCCACGTTTCCATCTTCTCCATTCATTTCACCTCTGACTCATATCCTCCCTCTTAAAAATGTCCTGTCCCCTTCAAACATGAATTATAAGTCACTTGGCCTTTTGATATTTTTCTGATGCTCCATTTTATTCAGCAAAACTTGCATATAGTTCTTGTCTTCTAGACTTGCTTTTTATCCTTCCATTGCTATGGTTTTTCAATTGTCCTCATGTTCCTGAATTTCCTGCTCTCTTCCACATTCTTCCCCAGTGCTCCATGTAGGTATTCATGTCGGTATTAATGTATACCTATAGGTATACCTATTAATGTATACCTATAGGTATTTTGGAGACATTATAATTTCCACACTCTATCTAAACAATGAATGTGTATTCAGCACAGAAAATATCACTTCAAAAGACTATTTTCTAGGGCAAAGAAGTCTTGCCTTTTCTTAGGATGCTTATTTCTTGCTATTATTTCTCATTTACCAATATATAACCCAAAGAGTTATGAGGCATACTTCTTTTCCACTACATTAATACATATAGAGATCAGACTAAACATACTCATGTTCATTACAAATCCCATCTAAGTGATACAAAATCACTGAAATTTCACATTTCTGCACAAATGAAGACCAACTTCTGAAGCTAATTCCACTTAAATCACAGTTATCCCAAACTGCAATTGAAGTTAGAGGGCTGAAACACCAAGCTGTAGATACGACTCAGTTCTTCACAAAAAGCTTTTCCATTACAATCCCTCACCAATTGAACTTTAAATAAATAATCACTCGTGTACCTTGCATCTCTAGTTTAATCTGGTTGCCAACGAAATGGCAAATGTTAAGAAAATAAAAACCGCCTAAAATTAATTTGTGGACCATCACCGTTCTTCTGTTACACGCTTTGTTCATTCCTGTGACAATGAGAGGAATATACTGTCTGAATTACAGCTATTCAGTTCTGAAGGCTGATGTAAGTTTCTTCATTCAGGAACCTTATATCTCATGATCAACAAAAACCTGCTATCAGGGATAGCCAACATTGCAGGTATCTAGATTTTGCGGGTTGTAACAGCCTAAATGTGAGTTCATTTTCAACAGGTAGCTCAGAACTTTTCAAGAGGTTAATCAAATTTTCTTTTTGACAGGAAGTTCTCCAACAGATGAGCTTTTCCCTGATTCTTACATGTGCAGTATGAAGAGAGAGTATACGATGACTATTCAGATTTCCAAAAACAACTGTTCCAAGTATTGCCTAAATATCTGTAAATTATTAGCACTCGGGAAAGGGCAGGAAAAATATTGCATAGTAATTTTAAAGCTGGATTAACATTAGAGTGTAATTCTTAAATTTGAGATTTAAAGTAGTTTTCCTTCTTTCAAAAAGTAGTTAACCTCATACCAATATTCATTCAGAGTAGGCAACTCTACAGAAACAACTAGCTAACATATCTTCAAAATGTACGTATATTTCAATGAACAGAGGACTGTTAACGATCTCCCTCACGAAGCACAAAAGTGTGAAGAAGTGATCTGTCCACTGTAAAATTTCTTTTAAAATAATATTAAAACAATCGTACGGGAAAACAACCATATTTTTGGATGTTTCGAACTTCAAAACGTAGGTTCTGTTATGTCAGGTCAGTACGTACATAATTCTGAGTGAGCATCCAGATGCAAACAAAATGTGCACTTGGGAGTAACCAGCAAGGCCACTCTCGGCTTCTGGAAGACCTGATGTCTCCTTCACATTATTGCTTAGGCAATTATATCCTTTCTCCCCTTCTAATTACCTACTTGCCTTTCCCAAAGAGACTGGAATCTTCTCATGCAGTTTGCCTTCTCTTCCAGAATCCAGAAGATTTTCTCCTTTTTGTTTTAATGGTCTCCAAACCCCATCAACTCTTCAGCAGGCTTTCCATTTGTTTCCTTGGGCGAACAAACCCCTTCTTTGTCAGTCCTCACAACTACTTCTTTCTACCCCGTATGTTTCAACAATTTTCTCAGTCACCACCCTGCAAGAAGAAAATGTTTGTCTCCCTTAACTTTGTAAGGTCACTAAAACAGAGGTTGGTAAAAGAGAGTAGAGCCCCTTATGTGCTGCGTCTGCTCTCAGATTCCGCAGCGCCCAGAACAAACATCCAAACCACAGGACACAGCAGTGAGGGCTGTCAAAGGCTCCACATGTGGCAAACACAAGGACTAGAAGCAGAATATACAAAATTCTTCCCCCTCATGGATGCTTGAGAGATTGGTTGCTCACCTGAAATTACCTGAAGACCATAATATAACTATATGAGACATAAATGCAGATGTCCGATACTTTAAGATCAAGCAGCTTCTATTTACTTCAAAAATTAGGATGTGGCTGTCAAAGCTGAGGAACTTTAGTTTGCAACCACAACCATTTATGCAATATATTAAAGCTGGCCTGTTATAATAAAGATCCCAGACTTCAAGAGAAGCGTTTTTGCAGGAGACAACCTATGAGTAAAGTTGACAATATTTTAACTACTGATCTAAAGAACACAAGAACATCCATAAAGTTCAGGAAAGGAAGAGTCGCCTTATATAAAAGAACATTCTCTTCAAAACAAATCGACAGTACAGTAGTAAAGCAACATGTACAAAGAAGTGTTTTGTAACTTCTGCAGACAGGCGACTCCAACTTCATGCCCAAATACACAATGCACCTTACCAAGCCCCCAGGAGACAATCACCCAATATGACACAGAAGGAAAATGTGTCTGTTGTAGGTTCTGTTTGTACACAATCACATTTCTTCTTGCCAGAACAGACAGTGATCCTAAACAACCACCCGGAATCATATCCTATAGCACTCTTAGGCAGCTGTTTCATCTCACTCTGTGTGTAGTGCATACAACATGCAAACTCAGCCTAGTGTTGCCCAAGGTTAAATTTTTGGGGAAAAAGCCAACAACAAAAGCCTCTACTGAAATTTCTCTATAAGACATCTGGTTTTCACAAGCCCACCCCTTCACCCAATTTTCCTCCACACCCCATATTTCTCCCCAATTCTCTCTACCTTACATCTTCAGCCCCTTTCACATCCTACCAAAGCCACCAGACTTGGGAGCATGACTCAGCTGTAATTACATTAAATTCCAATAAAGGCTCATACATTTGACAAGGCAGCCCAGCTTAACCCCTGCCTCTCAATTACACATGTGCAGCAAGCAGTCAATCTGAAGTATGGCTCAATAGTATGTTTTGTGAACTCTGAGTGTAATAATTCATATTTTTATGCTGTTTCTGGAAAGCTACATTTAGTAAGTTATAAAAAATATCTCTTCCCTTATTTCTATATTGAGAAAGAATCCTAATTGGCCAGAACCAGTCATAAAAATTTAACCATGTTTCTGAAAACACAAGTGCCAAAGGGTAATGCATCGCTAATGGTTGCCAGTGGAATAAATAGCAGTTCTGACGTCAAAACTTTGTTACACTCCAATAACTGGCTCACTTGGGGTTTCAGGTACAGCAAGTTACATGTCAGTTTTAAATAAAGTTATAAAAATAGAATACACGGTGAACCATATTGTCACTATGCAACCCAAAACTACATGATTTATGTCTAATAAAACGTTAACAAAGGTGATAGTATAAAAATAGTATTTTCTACCTCATAATATCCTCTTACTTGGATCTGAGAGGGCAAAACAAGGCAGATATTATTTCTCTTTTGTTTTGCAGAATGTATGGCCAAAACCAGAGTAAGTAATTTTGAGTGAAAGTGACATATTTTAAACATTTATAGCACTTTTACCCAAAAGACAGGCTAGTAAAATTCAAGTGGTAAAATCTGCATTATGATGGATATTTGATTCCCTCTTTAATAAACACATTAAGTAGCAAGTTCCTTTCTCTTGCCTTTCAATTTCTTCTACAGGGCAACTATTTAAAATACTCTCTTTATATTTAATTTTGTAAAAGATGCAAATCACGGGCCATGCTTGTATAGCTAATGGTCTACAGGGTCAGTGCTGCAGCCACCCAGAGGATGGACCAAACCCAGGTGCATGTGTGGAGCCCAACACTTGAATCCTTCCAGCTATGGCTCCGTACAAAAGGAGGTTTAGCTGTGACAACTACAGCTGCATCCCCGGGGAAGGGGACGGGTGATGCTCTTCAGGTGACACACAGGCCAGAGAGGGACAGACTGATCTGAGAGCAGGTTTTCCAAACTGTCATCTGGGGTCCCGCGCAGATAAGACTACACCAACCTGATCAAACGCTAGCATTAAACATTACTGACCATTTCCTTTCTAAACCTATGTCTTGATCGTACCACCTTGCCAAAATATAACCATAAGCGATAATATTTTCCATTTCAGGACAGCTGAAATGCTGAGGACTTACACAACAGAGGTCACGTCATGTCCAAATATGAGGTGAGAAGAAATACACTGTTTTGCCAAAATTTTATGATCATTAAACTGAGCACATCCTCACAGTTTTAGAGCTGGAACTTGAAGAGTGACGACAGGGTGAGATGATGAGGATTTGCTCTCCCTCTTCCCTCCAGCGGGCAGCTTGGGCAGAGACCGCTCATGTCATCACTAATAAATCTCTCTTGTGTGAATAGCAAGTCTTGTTCATCTCAAATTGTTTCTGTCTTGAGCATCTTTTTAAGTATTCCTGAGAGAACAGGCATTATTTCAATTTCAGACATTAGAATGTGAGATACATAATTTAAATATTTGTGCGATGCTCTGCAGGTCTGCAAAGACACACAAAATTTGGGCGACCAAAAAAATGCTCAAGATGTTGTTCCAAGAAAACAGACAAAATAAATCCAGTTTGCCTGTAGCCCCTATAGAGTTTGCCAAACTTTTGTTATGAAATTCAAGAAACTGACTTTTAGGATGAGCTTAAACATTGATTCGGATTAGACTAAATAATAATTTAAAAGGATAACAACATTAGCATTTAACACCTATTCCTTTTGAAAAGAAAAAGCATTAGGATGGTTGGCACCAATCTGAAGGAAAGAAAAAAAGTAACAAGGCTAAAAACTTGCCAGAAGAAATTCTTACATATTGATTCTCATAAGTACCTAAGGTGTGGCAAAGAATAGCTTAGCACATAAAATACAATGTTTTCATTGCTGAGTTGTTTACTCCATTTTCAGTACTTGAACCTGAGTGGAAGACAGGTACTGGAAGCAAAAATCATCTGCAAGTGCCTTTTAAATAGTAAATTATACCCTAATATTAAATTATACCCTATTATGTATTGCAAGCGTGCTTTTTTCAGCTGCAGAACAGCCCTAATTTTCCAGTAGCTTTTCCCTCCAGTGAGTAGCAGCAAATGCTAAAAAGAATGAAAAGCAACAAGCAACAACTGCCCTTTCAAAGTACAATTGCCTATGAACCATGAATTTCTTTTAAAAGATAGGGCAGCTTAATCCTCTCGATACAGATGACTGTTTTACTTGCCGTATTCATTTAAATTGCAGCGCGTAACTTTCTGATGTTTTATTTCTGACGGTGCAGAACGACCATCACATTTTCAACACGTCACTGGTCAAAAACATGCATAGTTTTGCTTGGTTTGCTTCGGAGGTTTTTTTCCCTCCTAATATCAGCCAGTGCACTTGTCTAGGCTGGCAAAAGGAGATTCGTCTCAAGAGGGAACAAGTGTTTCAGCCACAGGCTTTTCTGAAGAACAAACAGTCGGGGTGGTGACAGGACCACCTAAGACTGAGCTGGCTGGGGACAACGGTGAAGCAAACACACATTTGCTGCCTTGCCTATGCCCCCGTTTTTATCAGCATCTCTAATCTTGTGCTGCATTGAGGTTTCTATCTTTTGTCTTCCCACTGGGGAAATACAAGTTTAAACTCTTACACAAGGGGTATCAATCTCATTTTCACTGGGGGCCACATCAGCCTCGCAGCTGCCTTCAAAGGGCCAAGTGTAATTTTAGGACTGTATGAATGTAACTACTCCCTCAGTGAAAATGAGTTTGACACCCTGTCTTACATGACAAAAGCAAACAACAGGTGACTCGAGAGTCAGAGTTCGGCAATTTCAATCAATTCTTTCAACTCTCTTCCAGTACTTCCCAAAAAAAAAAGTTGAAGAAAGTGAGTAACAACCTGGGAGAATCTTTGATTCATTAATTCAAGGCAAACACTCATCATCTCAAACCCGTAGGTGACTCCATAAACCTGACTATAAAATGAAATAAGCAGTATAAAAGTTGGCAGAACATCAACACTCCAAAGCAAGAAACGATCCCTCTCCAGGCTGCTCCACTTCAGTCCAAGTTCAAGCAAACACCTTCTACAACTTGTCCATCTTCTGGTCAATAC
This sequence comes from Streptopelia decaocto, assembly GCF_964273445.1. Taxonomy (NCBI): domain Eukaryota; kingdom Metazoa; phylum Chordata; class Aves; order Columbiformes; family Columbidae; genus Streptopelia; species Streptopelia decaocto. The sequence goes on from NC_138661.1 coordinate 62,560,395, forward strand.
AGAAACTTCTTCAAAATAATGCAGGTTTATTTTGAATGGCTTAAAGAAGAAAACCTTCCCCGTAGAGTCTCCAGGAGGTTACAAAATTCTGCATCCAACTTGCAGACTTTGCCAACTTTTCCACGCAATAAATGCTTAGTCTTCTACCACAAATGTAACCTTTCTTTCACTTAGGACAGTGGCTCATCCCAGATGTGTAACTACTTTTAACTATAATTAGCAACTATAGTATTGTTTTTACATTCATCCTACCATGTCCTTTCTCTTAAAATGTAAATGAAAATCACAGGTGCCAATCACATAATTTTCAAAAGGAAAAAAATGCCATCAGTTTTGAGATCTTCACTGTGCTTTCAAAGCTTTATTTTTTTAATACCTACAAAACTTCAGAATAAATTTAATTTGATTTTTTCAATTTTAAATCTGAGTTTTCCCTAAAGAGAGAAAAAAAAAACTTTAAATTTTGTTAATAAGGCACCAACATTTCACTCTACTATTTTATCCCATTAGTTTTAAGACAAAAGTCTTTATATTTTGTAAGTACAACCTGCATTAAGAACTACCCGATGTTTCTAATAACTTTTCAAGTAAAAGAAAACGCCCTTTAAAGAAAACGTTGACCAAATTTTTCATACATCAGCACATTCTCTCTGTCAATGTAGACATTTCATTATAAATGTATACTAATCTTAAAAGTCAAACAGAGTGGAGACATACAAACCTTTGTATATTTGACTTTGTATATTGATTTTTAGGATGAAATAGGAAAAAAACCCACTATTGCAACTCTCAAATATCAGAGCTCTGACAATATATAAAGATACGAAGTATAGCCCATATTTAATACTTGAGGATAGATGATAATCATCATTACCCCGTGGAAGTTCATATGCTCAGTTCCAGCACTGGGCATAGGTTTTTTTCAAGATATTAATCCACAAAATTCTTCACATATTTTATATAACAACTTCTAATGCTATACAAAGAAAAGGAGGAAGATGTCAGATCCAATTACAAGTACAACACAGGTGAGACAGTATCAAATATAAAGAGAAATTTCACTGATCTTGTTTTCTCAATGGGGAGAAAACAGATTTAAGGAGACAGCAAACATAAAAAGATCATCTGAAAAGTTTTAAAGGATTGCTTCTAAATTAACAATTAATTTAAATCCATGTTTGTCCAGGCAACCTATTCCATGTCTCAATGTTTCCATTTTTATTCCGGTTGTTCTTTATGTGATGCTCTGAGCAAAAATAAAATTACAATCTTAATTAAATGGTTATAAGGTAATTATTATTTCCAAGTGTAGAATTTCTAGTTTTAGCACTGCATCTTCACAAAAGAGGAAAAAAAATAAAGACCGTACCTGCAGCATGCAAAGTGGTTTTAAAATCAAGAAACATTAGGAAAAACAAAGAAAGGTCCTTTTTTCTGCTTTACCACTCCCAAATGCCAGTACTTAGACACAAAGAGTAACAAGCAATTTCTTAAAGTGTAAACAAGAAGGGAGATCAGAACTTGGTGAAGAAATGGAGACTCAGTAGCATCTTCTCTCTCTGCACTGTTTTCATGGCTTGTACAGATATGACAAAAGACTCGGAGCAACAAATTGAAATACGAACTTTTAAGAAAACTGAGAAAGGTTAAGTTCAGATTCAGATGAAGACATCAAGTGGCCAGATTCAAAAGATAAATGTACTCAGGCAAGGAAGGAAGATCTTGATTAATAAGTTTAACATAAAATTCAATTTTCTGCAACCTGCTTTTCTTCTGTAATTGCTTGTGTTGTTGGAAATCTCTGTTACACCCTAATTTTTGAAGACGTACTTTTCTGAGACAGGTGAAGAAGTCTGGCTGTTCCATTTCTCAGTGGCAACCTCAAGTGCCTTCCAATTATTGTCAAAGCAACGTACTCCCCATAAACGTTCAGGCCCTCGAGGTCTGAAAGTATGATTTGAGTCTGGTAATGTGGGCACTGGGTTTCTGGATAGAACACGTTCTTAATAAGCAAGAGGAAAATAGAGAGGATGCTCTTGGTTTGTTGAACCTAAAAGACCCCTTGTACAAAAACCATGATTGACAACAGCATGTTTCTGTTTACCCTGAAGATCTGTGCCTGATTCTGGTATCAGTTCATCTAGGGCCACCGAAATCACATAAATATACAGTAATAAGTCCATGTTTAATGCTCCTTTCCCAACCTTCAATAAACAGAAAGTGCGGAGCACTCTACCACACAAGTTTATCTATGAGGGAAAAGCACAACAAAACAATGAAATCTCCTACAGCAACCTGCTGGCAAGCATTCGGTTTATAATTATGAGCCATAGCATGAGGAAAGAAAAGAACAAACCTCACGACCAAAGTTCCTGTTGACTTCTCTCAAACAGAAACAGCGTGAGCCAATCCAGCTGAGAGAAACTCCTTTTACTCCTAACAATATCCAGTATTTTTACATAACACTGGAATACTGTGGTTTTGCTTTGCTACACACGCTCTTAATACAAATTATTCCACATAATAAAAAGACATTTCAAATAGTATATTTTCACCAGAAAAATCACATCATGTCTCATCATGATACATTCAGAAGATGGTGTGATATGATCATATAAACTGAAGATCCAAACTCTTAAATACTAATTGTAGCATGCAAACTTTTAAAATACATTTTCAATTTATTTAGTATACTGCACAACATGCATCACATTAACTATTTATGTACCTTCTGTTTGAGCCACAAGAGCAATTTTAGAAAAATAATGATGGCAATCAGAGGACATCTAAATACTATAGTTTCAGCTTCTTTCCTTCTCTTAACTAAAAATAAAACCAAAATACCTACTGGCTTAGCATTTAAATTGTACAGTCTTGCATAGCCCGCAAAGACCCTTAAAATTAATCCGAAGTAGACTGCATATGTGCACTCAAAATAAATGTAAAAAGAATAAATCACATTAGCTCCAGTCTAGATTAAGAATAATGACAGTTGTCATTTTGACCCATTTGCTTTCCAATGCTCAGTTCAGGAATGTTAGGACATTCATACCATTACATGTACCTCCCAAAGCAAAGGAAAATCAAATAGCTTCCAGCACTGTGGATCAAAACTCACACACATGAAAACTCATCCATAGGAAAGGCTGGTGAGAGACTTACTAGTTACCTACGCTAAGGGTAAACTTTCAGCAGAAAAGCCTTAAGCATTAGAAGAGGCTGGAGAAGCAGAGCAGTAAACAACGATTGCAAAAATGGATCAAATTATGTAAGTACTACCATGTGAAATCTGCGAGGAAAATTATGGAGTGAGAAATAAAAGTTTTGTTCAGAAAAACAGGAATTATTTATATATAAGTGAATGCAATCAAGTAGCCTGAGAGTGCGGTTAAAAAAATTGAAAATAATATATCCCATCATTTCACATTCAACAAAGTTTTGTCTCTTTGAAAGGCACTAGTCATCTTCAGTTAAATGTTTATAAAAGGCTTAACCTTATTTGAAAGGGTCCAGAGGTTTAAAAGGAACATAAGAACAACACAAGAAACTATACTCCTTAGAAACTTTCAACATGGTTATGGAAATGGTTGGTTTTGTTGCTCTTCTGGTTCTGCAATATTTGAAGATCCAAGAACTTCCTGCTGTACTGACAAGTTCCAAAGAGACTTATATCAAAAAAAGGAAAAAACTGAAAAAACTATTAAGCCTGATGTCCACTTGAGTGAATGTTCTTAAGTCATACAACAACATTTGATAAACTGAACAATCACTGTATTAAATACGAAGAGGAAAGTTTAGGTTCCACATTAAATTACAACAGAAAAATCATTATTTGAATTGGTTCTTTGTATTCCTTACAATAAACACGATTTTTATAGTATCAAGCACAACCAATGAAATAATACTTATTTTGACTTCTATAATTTATTTGCTTTGTTCATCAGCATCAATTGCACCATGGGCTCCTGCTGTTTATTGTCCTGGTCGATTTTAAGCCCTTAGGTGACTTGTTAGCAAATGATTTGGAAATAAAATGTGACGCAAAAAGCTGCGTAAATCCTTATTAATCGTTAACTCTCTCTACCTCCAAGCCACCTGCAGTCCCTCTTAAAGTTGATTATGGGACAGAAAGACGTCAGAAAGCCGAACACTGAGAACATTCTGGTTCTAGTTAAAGGGTGCACATTTTTTCATATAAAGCTCTATTGAAATTGTCATTCAAGCTTAAAATATTCAAAGAGTTTTGACTTAAGCGCTTCAGAGATGTGTTAAACCTGTAACACGTTGTGACTGGATTTAGCATTTTAGCATAAAAGAACATACAAAATATCTTATAAAAGATTTCTTTTTAATCCAAAAATGAAGAAAACTGGCTTCCTCATCCTGAATGTTGTTGACTTACGGTATGACCTAAATCACAGAATCGCAGAATGTCAGGGAATGGAAGGGACCTCAAAAGCTCATCCAGTCCAGTCCCCCCACCGGAGCAGGAACACCCAGATGAGGTTACACAGGATCATGTCCAGGCAGGTCTTGAATGTGTCCAGAGTAGGAGACTCCACAACCTCCCTGGGCAGCCTGTTCCAGTGTCTGTCACCCTCACTGAGAAGAAGTTTCTTCTCAAATTTAAGTGGAACCTCCTGTGTTCCAGTTTGTACCCATTATCCCTTGTCCTATCATTGGTTGTCACTGAGAAGAGCCTGGCTCCATCCTCCTGACACTCACCCTTTATATATCTGTAAACATTAATAAGGTCACCCCTCAGTCTCCTCCAAGCTCAAGAGCCCCAGCTCCCACAGCCTTTCCGCATAAGGGAGATGCTCCACTCCCTTCATCATCTTTGTTGCCCTGCGCTGGACTCTCTCCAGCAGTTCCCTGTCCTTCTGGAACTGAGGGGCCCAGAACTGGACACAAAATTCCAGATCAATAAAGGTCTACTTTGCATTTTTCTTTAAATCATGTAATTCTAAAATAAAGTCCATTGTAAATATCCAGTCCCCTCTTACCTGCACAGAAAACCTTCCAAGACCCCATATTACTTCCAAGAGGGCTTCGCTTCCCAATGCAGCAATGCTTACTAAGCACCGAAACGAACCACAATTCTTTTACTCCAAATTTTATCGTAGGTGGTAAAGAAACAAAGTACCAAACCGTCATTCACTTGCAATTTTACTTTTAGCCAGGAAACTTAAAATAATCCCACCCAAAAAACCTCAAAGAAAAGACCTCTCAGATATTGCTGTTTGAAAAAATAATTTTAAACTTCTCAGAAATTTGCTTAATATTTACAGCATAGATTGGGTTTGGGGTTTTGTTTGTTTGGTTTGGTTTTTTGGGGTTTTTTGTTTGTTTTAAACACGGACATATTCAAAACAGCTTCAAGTTGGTCTTAATGATTTAAGGATTTACCAGCATTTAAGATCATGATATGGTGGATATTTTTAAAGAAATAGAAGAATTGAGCTGAGTCCAGCTTCACCTTTAACAAGTATAACGTTCTCTGCTGAGTTTAAGCAAAGTTGTCAACGACACAGTTGACTCAAATTGATTTTAAGGAATCATTTTAGTAATTGATGTGTTATGCAGGTTATAGTGTTTCTCCTCTGCAACAGCTTTTTAAGACAAAAATATTACTTAAAACTAATTTGTCAAAGGTAATTTAAACTTTTCAGTATAAAGAGTATTAGAAACTACATTCACTTTATAAATGAAAAATTAATTTAAGCTCTCCATGAAATTTATCAGAAACAGTCTTCCATGTATTTATTAACACACAATCTGCATCCCCACGTTTATCTTGGCAGCCAACATGAAAGGCACAAACAATGTATGGGCAAAAAGCTGGATTCAAAGGCTGTCAGTACAATGGAATGTAATTTTGAATTGAAAACTGAAGCAATGTTGAGTAATTAAAGTGTGTACACTACATATGTGGCTGCAGAATGAAAGGATAAATGCATTTCTGTCTACGGTAATTTTATTACATATTAATCTATTTCTAATAAACCTGCAACACTGACTCATTGAGACGCTTCCAGACTGGAATCCAAATATTGACTTTTATTTCTGTAATTATGGCTAGAGAGAGGAGAGGACAGTTCTGCACATTTCTGTTTCTCAATGTTCAATATCTTACTAACTATGAGAATTAAAAATGGAAACACATCCCTTTGAAAATAAGAAATTCCCCTGATTATACAATGAGATTCAGTTCTCATTTCTAGCCTTAGTGAGATAAAGGTCTTTGAGCCATGAAATCATTGCACAGAAGTAGTACAGAAGTTTTATTCATATTTCCTGCTGCAATCTGAGTTTATAATACCGTAGTGTCTCAAGCAACAGCTATGAAAAAGGATATAAAACAAATATAAAGCCTATGCAGCTTCTTTTTTAGTCCATTTGTTATCCACAAGCTAACTAAAGAAAGAGAATTCAAGGTTTTTTCAGACATACCTTTGACACCCTGTCCATCAGGTATGGGACCATGCAAAACACAGCAACAGGTAAGACCAAGAATACCAGTGTCTTCCATACCTGCTGCTTATTCTGCTAAATTGCCCACAAACCTGTAGTATTCTAAATATCTGGGAACAGCAACATGGCAATTCCCGATCGCAAGAATGACGTGAGAGTTCTCATCCAGTTTGTACTTTACAGCAAATATCTTAAAAAAAGCTCAAAGACTGGTTAACGGTTTCATGATTGGTCATATAATTTCTCATTATTACCAGCCATTTTAGTTAATACTGTTTTAATCTATTTGAATGCTAATGAAAAGGTTTTTGAAGGCAAAAGAGAGAAATACTTTAATTGTTTTCTTTTTCCATGGCACAGCATGCTTTCCAAACATGCATAAATAAGATCATTTATACCACACAAGTCATGAACTACAACACAAAAATCCTACCTTAAGCATTCTATCAAAATAATCCTGTTTGTGGGGTTCCTGTCTTTACCATGGTAAATAATACCACCTTCTACTTAGTCTTCACTTCACTGTGGGTTTTGACACACATAATAGATTCACCTTGGAAACAATAATTCTCTGCCTAAGAAGAAAATCTCATGTTATAGACACACATTTTTGGTAGCTTGAACTAATAAGTTGCCCTTTATGCTCTTGGAGCCCGTATTCACAACAGTCCCCAAATTCCCTTTAAGTAAAACTGCAGCATAAAGTTTCACCAAGTGACCGCACTGATCATTCACAATGGGGATGCAGTTGTGGTCCTGCTGGCTAGAAAAGCAACAAACTGCACATTCCATTCTTTTGTGACACAGAATTTTTTTCCTAAAGAAAATGGAATGGGACTGGCATAATTTCCTGTATTATTAGTTCTTGGTTTAAGTATTACTAAGAATGTCAGGTCTTAATATTGGGCTCACCAAGTACCAACATCCACTTCTTTTGCCACAGGCAGACCATGGGAAGGGTTGAATTCGGGTATGTGTGCTCTTGGACGGTCACGTTGCTCCACCTTAATAGAGACCATATTTCAAGGAATCAAACCTCATTCTGATGCTCAATCAACTGAAATGAGATTTTTGCCTTGTCTTCTTGCAGCAAATCCCTCTGTTCATTAGGAACAGCTTGCAATCATGATTGAGATGAGAAAGGATGAACAACCACCTTAAACTGATGGAAAATACAGTAACATGTAGCATGTGTCTTCAGAAAGGGGGGGAAGAGACAGTGCAAAAGTGGATTAAACCTTTTTTGGTAACAGGACAGTCGGCTTTTTGACAGCTGCTCTCCTAATTTCACAGAAATTGGTTCCTGGTTTCTTTCAAGGGGCAAAGAAGCAGGTTTTCAGGTATAATAATAATAATAATAATAATAATAATAATAATAATAATAATAATAAATGATGTTTTCCCAGAGGTAACACGCAATGGCTCAGGGGAAGGGAGTGTTCCCTTCCCAGCCTGGCAGGTGGCAGAGATCCCCTTGAGGATGAATGGCCAATCTGGACATCACGATGAGAAAGAATTTCATCCTCTTCTCCCAACGCCATATTTAAGAATCTAAGTTTCAGCAGCCTCTAACTTCTCATGATCAGTGTAAGACTGTATAGTAGACAATTTTACAGATTGTTTCTGCTGTTGAGACATGACATCTGTATTATTTCTTATAAAACGATGTGTGTCAAGAGTCAAGACAACTTACTAGTCAATACCGGTCTCAAACACTCGCACCTTTAAGTAGTGACAAGGCCACAGGAAACTTCCATTCCAAGTTCATGTTTCCTTCACCGAGGTTTTACACAAATTCTCTTTATCCAAAACTTTGCTGCTTGATCAACCTAAGTTGCTGTATTTTTCAGGCACCCAAACACAAAGCCAGCAATTAACTGCCTGATTTTACTTTCAGCCCTTTGAATATTCTGCACAACACTTTGCACATCTGAGTCACAAAGGCCAAAATCAAATTAAAATGTAAATGATGTTTATTATCACAAGAAAAAATAGAATGACATAGTCAAACTCAAAGTAATTCATTTTTATGGTCTATGTCACTTATATGCATAATTCTAATGTTTCTAAGAGAAGAACAACAGTATTTGAAGTAGGACTCAATCAGAAAAATAATTTGAACGTCAAAGAACTTCTCCGTACATTTCCGTATTTAGTACTTAGTTAAGTTGGAAGCTAAATACTGATACAAAAATGTGTTGACAAATATTTTTATTTACCTACCCATTTGCCTTTGTATCAAATTTGAAGAAATAAAATTCTGAATCAGAGGCTATCAGATTTGATTTAGTTACTTAGTAATATGTTTAGCTTAAATACCAACAAGTCTTGACCTTCTCTTAACAAGCGACAAGTACCTTTTTGTCCGCGCATTTATATCATCTCCACCTTCGTATGAAAATGCTAGAATCTTCTACTCTCAAAAATTATCATCTATGTACTGATAAAATATCCTTTTGCCTTTATTGTCTGATACAAGGAGGAGTATTTCAACACAGGTTACGTCCTCTTGTTTGTGCAGAGTGCCTCAATGCCTCCTATTGTAAATGTGATCAAAATAAGCTAAATATACAGCTCTTGACAAACAGCAAGCTAAAATATAACTGTTGCTAAGAAATATGAAGATAACATCATCTCAACAGGACACAAAGATCTATAGAAAACTAGCTACCAGGTACAAAAAAAAACTTTAGAACTAATGTTCTCTTCTCTTCTTTTTATTGGGGGGGGGAGAAACAACCACCAAGCAAACAAACAGAATCTTGATGTTTGCTGCTATGAAAAGATTTTTAAAAGTATTGAAAGTAGTATTCTATCAGTTTCCTTTAGGAAATAGTAATTATTTTATAAACACCAAACTGGTTTGTTACTGTAATGGAAATATACCCAGAACTCAACAGTTCAGTTAGAGATACTTTAAATATTTCTCAAACATATTTGTAAAGATTTTTTTTGACACATCAATTAAAAATATTTTAAATTAAAATTAAGTTCAAACAGAAAATGTTTTACATGTACTTTAGTAATGAAATGGTTACAAAAGTAACATAAGTTCCTAATAATCTAAATACCTATAAAGAAACTTTCTCATCAAAACCAAGAAGATGGAAAACTAGCCCAAAGGAAAAGTCGATGTCTCCTTTATGTAACACATAAGTTCAAGGATTATTTCAGCATCATAATTATTGACTTGAAAAAAAATAAAGAAATTTGTTCCTTTTAGGAAACAAAACCTACGACCCAAATTAAGCTTCACAGAACTGTACTTAGAAACATTTCACGTGTATGAGCTATAACATTAAACTTTAAAGATGTTCTGAGCACTTTCATAGCACACTGATATAGATGGCACGTAATGGGCATGTCTGAAGCTCCTGCTGGTTCAAGTCACACTTGGCACTCCATTCCATATGAAGCTGAGCTAGCAGGGATATGTGATGTCCTTAAATATAAGTTACCGATCTGGACATTTGTATTGAAAAGAAATTCAAATCACCCACATTCAGCTCCATATCCTTACCAAATACCTAGAGGGCTTTTTTGTTTGTTTCTTTGAAATTATTTCTGGACCTTATCCCTCTTTATTAACTTAAGAAATAAAAGTCTTCTCATTCTATAAGAACAGTTAGCATTTTATATAATTCCTAGAAACATTGATGAGAAACTGTGATGGAAGAAAACTGACATTCAACAGAATGTTTCCTGCTGACTCTGTGTGGTCTAAAGGCCGTTGTTTCTCAGGCTGGAAAGTCATTAAGCTGCTTGGCCTAAACTTCTGTTGTTTAAAGATGCCCAAGATGATTCAGATGCACATGTAGCTGTTCACATTGGCTGCCATGACCTCCCCATATCTAGAATAGAGTATGGAAAAGAATAGAGGGAAGCAGGAATAACTCACAGAAGCAGAACCGCTTTCTGTGCGCTTTGGATGAGGATCCGCTCAGCAGGAGCTTTGAAGGACATGGCAATATGATGCATCTCTCTCAATTTTAATTTAAATTTCGCAAATGATATAAACCAATCTAAAACACGACTCCATGGGATGTGACTCCAGGGGCCACCTTAGGATACTCACTGCTGCCTGCTAGAGAATGGTGCTGCACAAGTTTGCCATTTAATGCCACAGCACTACAGCACAAAAAGAAGATCAGAAAGTGAATGAATTTTAGAGCCCCATCGTGCCTTTGAAAAATTCAAGGCTACCCACGCGCATCAGGTTACAATCTACAGTCTAAGACGGTTCCTATTGAACTTGCCTGAACCATGAGCTTGGACTAGATGACATCCTAAGATCCCTTCCAAAGGAAATGATTTTGCTGTTGTGGGAGAAATTGCCTAAACCAAAAATACCATCCAAACTGATAAATATAAATTATTCACAAACCTCTAATTTTCACTTAATATTGAAATGGCAAATGACTCAATAACTGTAACAGAAAAAAAAAAAGAACGGAAATAAAACAGTTCATTGTTTTAAACCTAATGCTTGCAAACCTTCCTTCAGAGCTTCAAATTGCCCAATATCCAAGATTTTCCTACAAAAATAACATGTCAATGCAGTTTCTCTTAAGAATACTCATATCGAAATGGTAGCAATTTGTTTTCCCATATCAGCAACATACTGTCCTGACTCATTTGACTGGAAGTTACATTAAACCTAGCACTGGCACATGAGATGTTATGCATGAAAAGAAAGACAAACCCCCAAATTTATGACATGACACTGAAAATAATTTTAATAACTAATTCAACTATCAGATAATTTTGCCAAAATAAATATAGCATTCAAAAGATGAACAGAATATTGCAAATAGAATGAGTCTTAGATTGATAAGTATTTAATCATTCTCCAAATGTTTCTATTGCTAAATAAAAGCTTCAGTGGGAACGTTAACATAATGTTGTGCCTTGAAACTAGTGTCATTGTATTTCTAGTGGCAGTGTTTGGGCATAGCTATGTTCTCAAAAGACACCTTAGTCCTTTCAGATGTGAACGGTGCAAATAAGGACTTCTCTTTTATGTAACCGGTATATGAAATTTAAACTCAGCTACTGATGCTGGCAATGGCCTGCAGCCATCCCCACCTCAACACACAGCCAGACAGATCTCACAAGCAAGAGTCAGGTCAGGACAGTATTTGCTTGCAACTAAAGCAGAAAAAAGGTAGAGCTCTGAAGTGATTTTTGTAAATTTGTAGTGTTTAAATTCATCAGATAGAGAGCTTTTCCTTGTCATTCAGTATTACAATTCTGGTATGATACAGTGCTAAAAGAATTCTGTGATGTAGAGAGATGTTGATATTACACTAATCAATTTTTAACATCCTCTACCTTGAGCATAATTAGCTCTTCTCCAGCCTTCCAAACACACATATTAACCTGCTTCAGTCACTATAAAGTGCAATCTTTCCTGCCCTCACAGACTATGTAATGCAGGTAAGAACTGTTTTCTGGCTCCCCATACATATAATAGTTAACACCTTCCACCACTAGAACTGAATACCAGTCTTAAGACTCAATGCATGGGCAATGTTGGCCCTGAGAAAAATTCTCACTTGAGGACCCCATTCAGCCTTTCCCATATATAAGGACATGGTGGGAACTCCCACTTCCGCACACATGCCCACTCTTGTAAGGTGCCATGTACGAACTTTTTCACATCACAGAATAAACATCACAGAATCACAGAATGCCAGGGATTGGAAGGGACCTCGAAAGCTCATCCAGTCCAATCCCCCCGCTGGAGCAGGAACACCCAGATGAGGTTACACAGGAAGGTGTCCAGGCGGGTCTTGAATGTCTGCAGAGAAGGAGACTCCACAGGCCCCCTGGGCAGCCTGGTCCAGTGTCTGTCACCCTCACTGAGAAAAAGTTTCTTCTCCAATTTAAGTGGAACTTCTTGTGTTCCAGTTTGAACCCATTACCCCTTGTCCTACTGTTGGTTGTCACCGAGAAGAGCCTGGCTCCATCCTCCTGACACTCACCCTTTATATATTTGTAAACATGCTGAAAGCTGAATGTGACCAAAGAGCCCCAGTAAGACATCACTGCTTCAAAGACACGCTTAGTCCGGCCTGCTGGATAACTTGCTTATTCTAGAAACAATTTTCCCGTACTTCAGATAGCTCACAAACTTGCTTTCCCTTAGGCTTCTCCCTCTCCCCCATAAAAAAGTAAAATAGGACCTTTATATTTTAAAGACTATGGATAAATACACTTTCAAATGAGCAGCACAAAGACAAGACTGAAATTGCAAGGGGAAGATGTTAAGACATTCAAACAAGCTGTCAGATCCAACTCATTCGATCTTCTCATTCAAGCTTCAAGTGGACACCTGAGGACTGCTTGTCTGCTCAACCAGTATACTCAGATGTGCCATCTTTTAATGCTACCATCTTCATGGCTTTCTCTTTCTACATTTTCCCAAACTTACTTCTAATACATATTATTTTAAAGAAACACTTGCATTTGTGCATCATTTCTCTTCCATCTCCTTTTCTAAGGAGGTTCAGTTTTTGCCTACCTGGTCTTAAATTACATTTGAAGTTGCTTTGGTATTAGGTGGTGTTCATATACCTATGATTATTTCCACAAGAAATATGCTCTGTTTAGGCCAAACAAATACATTCTGCTTATATTAATAGACATACAGATTAAAGGTATTCTCTAGATTGTGTCCTGTGTTATTTTCCATGGGTGACAATTTCATTAATACTTCTGTTTTTCAAATATCATATATAGAAAAACACCAATAAAACACAAAAGAGAAAGATAAAAATACTGACTGTACTACACAGGAAATATTGCACTGCTCAGGACACCAGGAATTACATTGCATCTTCCTGTTTTAAACCATTACTTGTTACTGATCTCTGAGGTTAATTGTAAGAAGACCTTACTAAATATAAAAATAATTCTTGTTTCTATCTTAGTTATAGGCGGTTTTTGAATGAGCTTCTTTCAGAGCCAGTCAACAACATGTAAATGGATGAGCATGGCTGAGGATTAACCCAACCTGCCTCTTCACTCAACTGTCTGTGCTGCACAGTGTAATCAAAGTCCATACATATTCTGTATTGCACTTGCTCTCTACAAGATCACATCTAACCAATTTTTACACCATATGTTTATATTGTAAAGTGCTTGGTTTCTACTAAGAATTTTTACATTATAATTTGGTTTTCCCATTTTTTTGCTGTCATTAACAGTTGATGGTAACTCTGGCGATAGTGGTGTGGGGCATGAAGGCTCCTGCAGTTCCTCAGTGTGTATGTACTTGAACAGAAATTATTTCTAGTATACAAATACAGATATAAATTATTAGAATTTTTACAAACTATTTATATTCAGAGCAAATAAATTATTCTGCTAAGAGACTAATTAAAAATTCAGTCTTGATGAAGAGGCATCATCATTTATTCCCATTATCTCTTGATTTAGCCAGGAAATAGCCAACAAAATATTAACGAACAGGTCTTAGCACGTTAGTCACTCCATTTCAGCTCCCTGATTTATAATCCCTAATGAAAACAATAAACTTGTCTTTCACAATTCCTTGGCAGAGATGTATGATTGGTAACCATGAGCATGCGACTGCAATAACAATTCAGGTCATTACCACAGGAACGTTAAGTAAATCAGGAAAACAATCCAGTAACATTTAGTTCACCTAGTTACACCGTCCGTTATATAAGAACTTGATGCTGAGCTGTGTTGGGTTTGTGTGGCCAGGTTTTGGTACCGAGGGGGCTACAGGGGTGTCTTCTGTGAAAAGATGCCAGAAGCAGAAGCTTCCCCTGTGGTCCCACAGAGCCAGGTGGCTCAAAGTTGGACCCGGCCAAGGCTGAACCCATCAGCAACGGTGGGAGGGCCCCCAGGACAACATATTTAAGAAGAGGTAAAAACCGCTGCACGACAGCAGCTGGAGAGAGGAGTGAGAATGTCAGAGAAACAACTCCAGGCACCAAGGTCAGTGAAGGAGGAGGCCAGGAGATGTTATTTTAAGAGGAAACAGCCTCAAGTTGTGCCAGGGGAGTTTTACATTGGATATTAGGGAAAAATTCTTCCCAGAAAGGGTTATCAGGCATTGAACAGGCTGCCCAGGGCAGTGGTGGCGTCACCATACCTGGAGGGGTTTAGACGAGGTTCTTAGGGACATGGTTTAGTGCTGGAGTTAGGTTGTAGTTGGACTCAATAATCCTGAGGGTCTCTTCCAACCAAAATGATTCAGGTGTCAGTGCAGGCCATGGTGAGGCCAGCTGTGCCCCTGCAGGTCCATGGTAGAGCAGATCTGCACTCAACCCCCTCATCCAGATCACAGATAAAGAGATTAAACAGAACTGGCCCCAATACTGAGCCCTGGGGAACACCACTCATGACCGGAGACCAACTGGATTTAATTCCATTCACCACAACCCTTTGGGCCCGGCCAGCCAGCCAGGTTTTTACCCAACAAAGAGCCCACCCATCCAGGCAACAAGCAGTCAATTTCTCCAGGAGAATGTCATGGGAAACAGCAGCAAAGGCTTTACGCAAGTCCAGGTAGACAACACTCACAGCCTTTCCCTCTGAGGCCAAAAAGGTTTCAAGAAAGTACCTAAAGGGCCAAGTTAGAAAAGAATGTAAAAAGTAAAAAATAAAGGAAAAAAAAATAGTTAAAAGTAAAGCATTGCATGTGTTTTGTATGTCAGCGTAACGTTGAATTGGGCCCAAACTGGAACCAGAAACTTGATTTGTTGAAAGATCAGACTGTGTGTATGAAATCAAAGGTTTCCAGTCATTCTGAAACCCGAGAAACTGGAACTTCAACAAGGGAAAGAATCTTTATTCCTTATGTTTTCATAAGGAAAATTATTTGGGTTTAT
Source organism: Streptopelia decaocto (assembly GCF_964273445.1). NCBI lineage: Eukaryota > Metazoa > Chordata > Aves > Columbiformes > Columbidae > Streptopelia > Streptopelia decaocto. Next base: position 62,575,733 of record NC_138661.1, read on the forward strand.
TACCCAAATACATCTTTTCAGGAAGAAAATAAATTACTATTTGAATATAATGACATTTAAAGGTCTTTTTAGTGCTCTCAATTGCATTTTTCCATCTCATATTTAAGACAACTCATTTATCTATGTTGCCTGCATTTGAGAAGCAGCCAGACATTGACATACATGGCAAATTCCTTAGAAAGAAATAACACTACAGGTAACTAATTAACTTATGTATAGTCAAGGCATCATTATAATGAATATGCCTTGATTGCACACTCTTAATTGTATTCCTTGTGTACTGTAGTCAAAACTTAAATATTAGCCTATATAAATGAAGCATCAATATATAATACATTCAGCTACAATTCACAAGCACTTAAAAAAAAATACCTTTTTGCAACTGAAAAAAGTTTATTTTCCCTAGAACTGAACAAAACAAATTATATTTTTCCCAAAACATAGAACACACAGCTGATGGTTCTATCCCACTTCTGTAAACTTAATGTAACCCTGAAAGCAAAACCACAAGAACCATCACACCTAAAAGTTGCTATGGAACTACAACAAAATGGTAGTTGAAAAAATTATGAGGAATTTTATACTATTTATCCTTACTTTTGGGGCACAATTTCTTATTCTGTTCAGAGAATTACAAAGAACATACTGCCCCCTCTGCGTAGGCTTTGCGTAGGGTTCTCATACTTAAAAGCTTGCGACGATAGTGGTTAATTGCCAGATTTCAGCAACCTCTCTAACCTCTCCCTTTCAGTGGGTGGGAAAGGGTTTACTTGTTATTTATTGCTACTGACTGAATTTTATCTTGTTCTCCTGGATTCTCGGCAGCAATTCCCAAGTTAGAGGCTTCCCCAGAAAGCACGTCAAAGGATTCCCACCCACACACTGAATATCTAACAGGCCCTGACCCACTTTCTCCTTATTAAAGCAGCACTACATATTTTAAAAAATAAAAATAATAACAGAGAAGCTAAATGAATGCAAGAACTGCAGTTGGAAGTCTACCCTCTTTGGATTTCAGTTCTGCCAAAAATTACTACCAAGAAGCAAGGAGGCACATTATAATACAAACAAATAGATTTTTCCTGAGTGATCTCATTCAGTGAGTTTTTACTCCAGCTGTCTTTCGCCTAAGTAGAAGGAGGACTTCATTTATTAGTTCTGAATATAGAAAATTCTTCTAATTTAGCCATACTTATCTCCTCTTCCAACCAAATCTTTGGGCATATTTCTGCAACTTAAGCTTTAATAATCTTGTAACTCAGTGACAAAAAAAATATAGTATGTTTAAAAAATGAAGCCCTACACTGAGTAACAGTTGGAAATAGATGATATTACTAAGATTAGTAATGTTACCTAATCAGAATAAGCAATAGGAATTAACACTGAATATTTCTAATTGAAGTTTTTTATAGTAGGGTAGACTACTGTAAATACTAATGCAAGACTCAAGATATGTTATGTAGTTGATACGCTGGAATTTATCAACATCCCCAATTAAACAGGTAAAATATTCTGATTTTAGTGGAAACAAAATGGCAACAGAAAATTCAGTTGACATATGATTTTTCACTTTGCCCATTGCATTGACGATTTCAGACATAGCAGAAATCAGATTTTCCTGGCTACAATTGCAAAACAGCCTTTTCACCACCCTGTGCTGTCACCTCCAAAGGAAGCGAAGCGAACTCTTTCTGTGGCTTCCTGGTGAATCAGATGAGGGAACTATTCGACCTGACAGTAGACCTGACCAGATAAAGATGTCAACTGGATGAATGCCCTGAGCTTTTAATTCAAATCTGTGTTGGCATCAAACTGATAAAATTCTGAGAAAAGATTTATTTCTAACGCAGTGCAGAAAATTGACAATAAAACCCCGTAACATCAAACATCTTTCAATGAATACTGAATTAAAAAAATCCATTTATGAAAGATGCATATCTCATAAGTAAATCATATGTGCTTACAACTGATTTGTAAGTAAACCCTAGCTTTACTTGTTATTTATAAATTATATACCTCCTCCTTCCCCATTTTAATTTAACAATGCTTTATGCAACTGACTTCACAGGGAAAACAGATTAATAATGAGCACATATACCACATATGAACATTCTTTTACCTTAATTATAAACTAATAGGAAAAAAACATATATCTTCACATTCTGAAAAGGGACTCACATGTCCTTTCCAATAGGAAAGAGGGCAGATGAGGGAAGACATTAAAAGAAATGTAAATATTGCTCTGTATCTTACACAATATATTCAAGTGGCATGCAGTTATCTTCCAGTGATTAAGACTTTTCTCTAACAATTTAACACTATGTTATTTAAGAATCGCCTTCATCCTACTCATAACTTGCATCTATAAAGGTGGACAACACTATGTCTGGAGCTCAAGTTTATATGATTTTATGAACTAAAATGGGAACTGAAAGACCTTTGTTTTTAAAGCCATAGTGCATTACATCAGCTGTAATGCTATATTGATTATAAAGCTCATCTTTTCACAGACATAAGCAAGCAGAGAATCAACAATGTCAATCACTGGCAGAACAACATCCAGCACTTGTGAAATCTCTTCATCTATCTGGAAAATAAACTCCATTCACACCCAGTTCTGCATAGGATACTTCACAGATAAACATATATTGAGTCAGAGAACCGTTTGTTATCTTAACTTGTGTGAATGTTTCTGAAAATTATTACATATAAGATTAGCTTTAATTTGGACTTTATATATATTTTTTTTCTATGACATAAAGAACAGAAGACTCTACAAGTCCCATGATAACTGTTGGAACGTGTCTGCAGGCTTCGATTGAAAGTAGCTGGAATTTCCTTGCCAATATTCTCCACGCAATTCTGTCAAAAAGAGCATTCCCTGGAGAAATAACAGTTGAGAGCGGAATTCCACACATTTAGAAGTATAGATTGCATGTCACTTCGGCCCAAAAAGAACTAAAAATTTAGAGAAATATATCTAAGTGGTCTCAGAGAGCAGGATGACTGGAAGCTCAGCTATGCTGTCTGGTCGCACACCTGCATTTCTCCCCGCTGGGCCTCTGACAATGGCACTTGAAGAAAGGAATGCACAGTTTAGCCTTTTCGTTTAGAAAAGATGAGGAATACCTTCTGCAGCGCTTGAACAGCACTGCTGTCTTAACACTCACTTTTATGTGGGGAAACATGACTGAACAACCCGGTTTTTCTTCATCCATCTCCTCCAGTTTTCTTGGAATTGGAAAGATCTGCTTTTTCTCATGTAAAATGTCTTTGGGAATAAATACTCTAACGTTTTCAACCTGACAGTAAGTGACCCCTCCTTCCTACTTCTCCTAAATTCCCCAATGATTATTTCATCTTATTTAATTTCGTATCTACATATTTTTAATTATTGGTTAAATTTAAACCATAGCACTTTCTGAAAAGCTCATGTTCAACTCTACATATTGCACACTTCTGCACGAATGTACCCACACTCACAGAATCACAGAATGTCAGGGATTGGAAGGGACCTTGAAAGCTCATCCAGTCCAATCCCCCTGCCGGAGCAGGAACACCCAGATGAGGTTACACAGGAAGGTGTCCAGGTGGGTTTGAATGTCTGCAGAGTAGGAGACTCCACAACCTCCCTGGGCAGCCTGGTCCAGTGTCTGTCACCCTCACTGAGAAGAAGTTTCCAATTTAAGTGGAACCTTTTGTGTTCCAGTTTGAACCCATTACCCCTTGTCCTAGCACTGGTTGTCACCGAGAAGAGCCTGGCTCCATCCTCCTGACACTCACCCTTTATATATCTGTAAACATTAATAAGGTCACCCCTCAGTCTTCTCTTCTCCAAGCTCCAGAGCCCCTGCTCCCTCAGCCTTTCCGCATAAGGGAGATGCTCCACTCCCTTCATCATCTTCGTTGCCCTAACTCTAACTGGACTGTTTATTGAATAAAGGAACAAGAACTTTGTGTAACAAACCTAAAAACTTGCATTTAGCAATTGTTCATTACGCAAATTCAGTACTCTGTTTAAAAAGAAAACTGAAGCATGAGCTTTACACAGAAACAGTAGCTTATTAAATTGTTTCTGAAGCCTGTGTCAAATATTTAGCAAACCTAATGCTGAATTACAATTAGTTTTAGTTGTTTTTTTTTGTTGTTGGGGTTTTTTTAATTATTCATAAGCCATATTTAAATTATTATTTAATTTAAAAGGATACTTTTCCATCCTTTTTGTGAACCATTTACCACAAAGTATATGTTTTTGTACAGCTCTGCCATCTGAATCAGTTCAAGGTAAGCTGAGAACAGTCATCTTTTTTAAGTCAATTTTTAAAAATAAAATTGGCTACCTGACACACACTCAAAATTAACAGAATACAGAATATGCCCTTGACTCTAAAAACCTCAGAAGAACTTGCATGCAAATACTCAGAAATAACTTGAATTTGATCTCCTATTTAACAGGTTAACTACAGAATGTAATACTATTCTACAATAAGACATTAAAAACTATATATTAAAACTATCAATATGTAATATATTGTGTATATAACACCACAGTATCATATCTAATATCTCAACCATATCTAAGACAAAAAGACGACAACTTACGGGTATGATTCTGAAAGCTGCTGGGCTATTTTATAAGCTGTGGGGTCCCTGTCCAGTGCATATACTGTGATGTCTCTGGTTTTCTCCAGCAGAGCTGTCGTGTGGCCTCCGGCTCCAAATGTCATATCCAGGAAACACTGTTGAGTCAAAAAAGCCAACACTATTACCTTAGAATAGAGAAGTGATAAACCAATTGTTGATTTAAAGCTTCTTTTGCTAATCATAAAATAGTTTGGGTTGGAAGGGACCTTCAAATGTCATCTAGTCCAACCCCCACCTGGAGAAAAATATACCATTCAATACAGTCACAACGGCTTTTTGGGAATATTTGCCTATTTTGAGGAGAATTGCAATCATGTCAGAGTAACCTTTTGATGGGTCGTGAGCTCCCACCACCAATCCTTCCAGAACAAAAGGAGAATCATTTGGTACAACCAACTGCAGCTTCATCACATTCATACTCTTCCCACTTCTTTACATTCTGAGTTTAGGGGAAAGCCTCTTGTTTGGCTGCTTTGTTTGGACTTGCTCAACTTGAGGAACAAAAAGATATACAGGACACAGGGGCACAGGAAGCAAGCGGCATCACCTACTATGTAAGAATGCATCTAAAAGGAAGGCAGAGATCAAAGTGTGACAGCAGCACAGGCACATACATATCCTGACTAGGACTAACCTAACAAGAATAAGTTTACGTTTTCAAGAGACATTACCATAGATTTTGGGTTTGCTGTGCAAGGACAAAACTATGTATTTAGGTTACTAAGATACACTGAAGCCGACTCCTGCTGTATCTTCTCTATCATAATTCCATGGGTTAATTAGATGCAGAGTAGCATAGGAACAGCCACCTTAATAGCAATCCCATTTCAGTTGCTGATGTGATATACTCTAAGGGCTTAAGTTACATCTTTTGCTACACAACATGTATTTCCTTTATTTTTTCCTCACTTATCAAACACTTTTTGGATATGAAACAGTTTTTGAAAACACTCATTGGCATAATCACATTCAATACAAATTTATGTGAAATGAACTTACTTACAGAAATTATACACTCCAAAGCCAAGCACCTTCTAAGGGAAATTTTGTAACTTATCCATGGAAAGAATTAAGAATCAACCACAAAGTCCCTTAGGATAAAAATGGAAATTCAAAAGCAATGAAGAATGGATTGAAAAAAGACCCAAACATTTTTCTAGATACATTTTATAGAAAACAAAGACTTTTAATGGAAATCCTCTAATCATAAAACTGACTATTTATGAAACTAATAATCCAGTTCTACTGTGGCTAGAAGTTAGTGAAAACTATGATCCTACATGATCTTATGGTTGTCATGATTTAATTCCTTTGCATTAGTTCAGAATCCATGCAAGCATTCCCTGGGAATAAACACATGCTCACCAAATTATTTTGCTCTTTCTGAAAACCAAAAGCACCACCACACAAACAAACCCAACCCAACCAAACAACAGTAGAGAACTGCACCATGATCTATACGTTGGGAGCAATACAGAAAACAGGATACAGCTTTGATTCAAGCAGAAGTGACTGCAGGACTGAACACACAGTGCTGGATAAAATACTGTATCATCAACATTAATAGAACAGGCTACAGCATTTTAGGCATCCTAGTAAACCTACTGAAGGCTACGTTAAGGACATTTACGCATAACTTTTTAAGGTGAATAAAGACCTTCCACGGATAATCTTTGAACTACATCGCTACACATGCCTAAACTAGCAAATAAGAGCTCATGCAGATGCCTCAATCTACCAACTCTACTAAAAAGCAGCATTTTGTGTGTAGAACTTAAAGTAATCTTAAATTATCAAATACAACTATTTTATTTGAAACAGCTATTTTGATCAGATTTGAAATTAACCACTATACTGCTTCATAATACGCTTTTTATATAATCCATTCATCTTTCACTCCTGAAATAACACAAAGATGCTTCATTTTTCCTTCCTCTTTCTCTCTTGCCTAGTAGTTTTTAATCAAATAAAATTAAATGACATTTTATCCTCCTGGTCCTATAAATACCAGAAAAGATTATTACATGAATTCCTCCTCCAGTGACTCACCATTCCATTGGTAAGTTATGATAGCCCTATCAGAGTTCCCCTCAGGAATTTTATAATCGGTTTGTGACCGTACGTTTTAGAAACCATTTCGCTCTTTCATGACATACAGATAGTAACAAACAAAAAACTTTATAGTCTTCCTTTTACAACTGGCTCTAAGATAGTTGCATAGATACAAGGAGCTCATCATCCTCATTTTTGTATACAAGACTTTTCACTGACAAGCTATCTCCTAATAAATACCTGTTAAGCACTTCATTTTACTTTGACTGAAGTAATCTGTAATTCCGCCTATGATTATATTCTGCATCTAATAAAGTTCACTCCACAATACCTGATAGCCTTTGCAAATGTTTTTCCTTTGCTGTGTAACAAAGTGAGATTGCAGAACTGCTGTAAAATGGAAACTCAAACATGACAAACAGAAATTGAAGCTACACGAGACTTATTTTAAAAGCATGTAAAATACAAGTTTTCTCACTAGTTCCAGTAACTTCTAGTCTCTGCTTTCTTTGAGGAAAGAACTTTGTCATGTTCTGAAAGTCATTCGCTCCTTTAGATGCACAACTTTGTTTTCTGCTTCTAACCTTAATTCTTTCAAGCACTTCATGGACATAGTCTCAAAAAGCAACATACTGAGTTGGAACAAAGCACATTAAGTCCTATGGCAAGCAGTCTTCTATCCCAGGTATCAGTTCTTCATGAGCAATCTCTCTTTTCCACCACTGAGCACATGACCAACTGGGTCTCACCTTGTTCACACATACATGGTACCAAAAGATCATTATTATCCTACAATTAACTAGTACAGATAAGGCATTCTCCACTGCTCTTTCCAACATATAACATGAATTTCCTCTTTCACTCCTCACCCTGTTTAGCTGCTTTTTTGTATGAAAAAAGATAATGTATCCTCCATTGATAATTACCATCTTCTCTGGCTTCAGGAAGTGCTATCACCTGAACCATCTTAATGCCAAATTCACTGATAAAAAAATAAAATAGAAAAAAATATAAATCTCAAATCAACCTTCCTAGGAAAATAACAGTTCCTTTCTCCAGCCCCGTTTCACAATTCCTCTCAAGAAACAACTGCACAATTATTCCCCCTCTGATGCTCTTGTATTATATTGTTGGCATTTTTCCCTTCTTGTCTGAAGAAATTTTGCTTTAAGTGGCAGTCAGTCAAGTGTAGCAGGATAATGTACTGAGCAGCACATTTTGCAGTACTCTTAGGAATACATTTGCTGGAGAATCCTCCTCACAAATTAAATGCCCATAAGGCCCATCAGACACAGCAGGAGCGAATCACTCAGAAGATAAAGACAACTGCCATGGTGTCAGTCAAACAGAATGGCAGCTCAGTCATGGAAATACAGACCGATGTTACATATATTGCAATGCAGGACCTCTATACAATACAGAACTAACTTTGCCATTTGCAAAACACATATCACAGATGGTTTGGTTTTAGTTCTAATAGAAAAATGTCACCTCTTTTAGCTAATAGGAGGGACATACTTCTTGATGTGTAAAAAAGCCAAGAGTAGTGTTGTTTTCAGAAAACAATATGAATGCAAAGCTTAAATATGAGTAGAAGAAATATTAACTTGGAAAAAATCATAGAATCATTTTGGTTGGAAGACACTCTCAGGATCTAGTCCAACCATAACCAAACTCTGGCAATAAACCACGTCCCTTAGAACCTCATCTAAACATCTTTTAAACCCCTCCAGGGATGGTGACTCCACCACTGCCCTGGGCAGCCTGTTCCAATGCCTGACAACCCTTTCCATGAACAATATTTTCCCTAATGTCCAATTTAAACCTCCCCTGGTGCAACTTGAGGCCACTTCCTCTTGTCCTGTCAGAAGAGACCAACCCCCTCCATGCTCCAACCTCCTTTCAGGTAGTTGCAGACAGCGATAAGGTCTCCCCTCAGCCTCCTGTTCTCCAGGCTGAACAGCCCCAGTTCCCTCAGCCGCTCCCCATCACACTTGTGCTCCAGACCCTCACCAGCTTCATTGCTTCCTCTGCACTCTCTCCAGCACCTCAGTGTCCTTCTTATGATGAGGGGCCAAAAACTGAACACAGGATTCAAGGTGGGTCCTCACCAGTGCCGAGCACAGTGGCACAATCACTTCTCTAGTCCTGCTGGCCACGCTATTCCTGATACAAGCCAGGATGCTGGTGACCTTTTTGGCCACCTGGGCACACTGCTGGCTCATAGACCCTTTGCCAGTACCATATAAATATTATATATTTATATAATATTTTACCAGTGATACATGCCTGCTGGAAGTCTTTCCACCTAAAGCTGGGATTCACAAACCAAAAACTAGAATCATGGAACTTCCTTGTGGAAGGTAGAGAAAGGAAATACATCCACAGTCCCTGCTGCCACAGCTGGGAACACAGCCCCAGTCCCAACAGCCCCGCGCCTTCCATGTTCCATCTTCCAGAATAAAAATCAGGAGTTGGAAACAGTAATTATGAAATTAGTACCTTTTTAGTGCTTGCTTATTGGTTTTTAAAAGTAAATGGCACTCTATTAAATATTTACAGGCTTGAATACCAGAAAACTGATGTATTTGAAACAAACTTCACAAAGAAAAAGGGAAAAACAACTACCCAGCATCCAAGCCATGCTCATTAGAAGAAAATGCCTGATATCTCCTGCTTGAAGAAAGAAGAAGAAAAATAAAATGGAAAAAGACTCTTGCATGCAATTGAGACAAACATCAACATAACAATGATTTTTCTTGACCTATTTTATACTGAATATTCTAAGAAAAATAAGTTCACAAAAATAAATGTTTATGTGATGAGACTAATGACATATTTGTCAGATACTAAAGCCGCCATCCACTAGTGTATTCCAAGCCAATCACAACCAGGTCACAGCGCTTCTCTTTGCTTTCACTCATCTTTCTTAGTGGGATGATAAGCCAACATTTGCCACAATAATACAACTTCCATATTTGAAACTGAGTGCTTGTGTTTTCTTGTAAATGCAAAGAAGGTCAAACTACTTGTATGGTATTTTGTGTGCTTGTATTTTGAACTGAGACACTTGTTAAGGCTAACAATAAATATTTATAACTGTATTACCAGGCACTGCTGGTAGGTATCTAAGTACTTACTCTTATTTTATTTGTATCTATTCAATCACTTTGTGGAAACAAAAAATCCCAGCGACAGAAAAGTAATATCATAAACAAAATAATCAACACATTGCAAGACGGTTTTTGCCTCTCCATTCTCCTGGTGTTTCTATGATGAGTCATGTTCTCTAAACTTCTTGTCTGAGTTTCCTTGTTATTCACAACAGGAATTGTTCATTGTCACAACACAACTTGTTTTCCACTGCTTTATTTTTCAAATACCAACTCTCACCCTATTAAAGTATGAATATATCTGTCCTCTTGTTCAAACATCTTGAATTTGCCATAGCTTACCATTTTAATACACTGAACTATTTCATATACACGTAAGGAGAATAACTGAGTTAAGGTGAGGAGTAGTGGCAAGGAATTCTATAGGAATCTTCTTCTAGCAGTGATTTTTTTCAAGGAATAGCTGATCTGCTCTATGCTTTTATTACTGCATTTTTCACAACTAAGAACTGTAAAGGTATGAACTACTATAGACCTTTCAAAAGTACTTACTGGAGCAAATGCTTCTTGAATAAAGCACATAGACTATTGTTTGGGCACATATGTTAAGGTCCACAGTGGGAAAAGACAAAGTCTCTTCTCAGTTCCTTAGTCTTTTCCTTCCCTTTTGCAAAACTCAAAATCCACCAGCTCAAATTGAAAATCCATGCTCAGTGCTGGCCTTTGTTAATACCAACCTCACCGAACCTACAGTTTCAATAAACACAGACAGAAAACTAATCTGAAGTACAAATCTAAAAAGTGACGCTAACAGGGAGGAAAAATATATTCACTACTGAAATTGTCCACCAACAGAAGGGCATAAACAGAACATTTCTCCTGCCTTCTTTCTCCTAAGCATGCACAACTCAAGCTTACCATAAAGATTTCCACAAACTGGTGATTTTCAATCAAATTTTAGCAATGCAGATTACCCCACACAGCTCTCCAGAGATGATCACATTAAAAAATGTTGTTTTGATATGCTGAACATAGTAACTGAAAAAGCAAGCTAACCATATTTTTCTATTCTTCCATAATTTATTTTTTTTTACATTAAAAAACTACCACCACAACTCATTTCTCCTAAACATTTACCATGTATTTAACATTCGGACTTCTTACACCACCTGCCTTTAATCCACTTAATCTTTCCCACATGGACTGTGACCTTTCTCAAGGAAATTTTAAGATTAGTTTTTGCAAAGTACAGCAAAACATCTAACTTGAACCTCCAAGATGTTATTTGATGTACATGCAGAAAGACTTTATTCTGCAGCTCATCACTGTTGAAGCCACATATTGGAGCGGTTCAGATAGATCACATTTGTGACCAAGACTAAAGGAAATGGAAAATGACATTTTGGACGGTGTTTTCTTAACACACATTCTGAACAACACAGGCCAGAAAGTGATAATAAGCAGCAGGAAGCTGATCTTTAATTTTGTGATAAAAGGCACTATTAAGGTATAACTTCATCAGAGACAAAAAGTAATTTCAAATCTCTTTGCATAGAGTTTATTTCGGGTATTATTTGGTATTTTATGTTATTCTTACAATTACTTCTGAACAAATTACGATGATCGTCATGTGCAGCAAACAAAAGGAACTTTGAACTATTTCCCTTAAGTCACTGTGAACATATTTATGTAAGATTAAAAATGAAAAGTGTTTCTTTAAAAACTTACTTCAATCGACATTTACAAAGAGAAAAACCAAACCTATTAATTGCAGTGCAATTGCAAAGTCACACATGGGTAAAGTCACCTAAAGAAGCTCAGTTACACAGAACAATCCAAAATGTCGGTGTTGACTTTGAAACATCTTATTATGGTAACAAACAATCTATTTAAGAGACACTAATGGAAGTAGGATCACTTTTCGTCTGAAAGACATATGGAGTCTTTTTCCTGTCAACTGAAGTTCAGGGCTGGACTCAATTTACAACTCTGATCGGAATAACATGCTTGAAAACCTACAACGTGTAGAAATTTCATTAATGTTCTTCTATCATTAGATAATAATTAACTAACTTTGTAGCATTACAAATAATACTTTCTGATAACAGTCCTTCTGCTAATTGTACCATGATATAAAATAACTTAAATATATGCTCAATTTGGTTTTGAGCATACTACAGTAATAAAAAAAGAAACAAACCCCACAACCAAATCAAGAAGCGCACACACAAAAAAACCAACCCAAAACCCATGGCATTCTCTAGTAGACAAAACAACATGAAAAATATTGCTCACCTCTGGCTGAAGTGTAAATACAAAATCATTAATTGTACACAGCTACCAATTCAACAACATTATGCATGAAATTTGTTACAAAGAGTAACTTACCTCCAACATCAAAAAATCTACTCATACGAACTCTTTAAATAGTTTTCTCTTGGTAGTATTATTTCATAGAACATTCCCCACTGATTAGGAAATGGATATTTCAAGAAAAGGTACACATTTTCAAATAAATTTCAAATCTATTATTCTTTTATAAGAAGAAGTCAAAATGCAATGATCTGAGAATAATCTCCCATTTGTTTTTAACTTTATTCATGCAATAAGCTTATTAACATTTTTTCCAATAACCAGCTCTGCAAGCTCTCTTTATCGCCATCTGAGCTACTCCTTGATTTCATTCTTTGTAACTCATATCGGAACATATTAAAATAGGCTTCTGAAACAGCATCCAAAGGTGAAAGATTTCATTAGATATGCAGGAACCCAAAGTAGCATGGCATTTGTGATCTCTTAGCAAAGGTTAACCCACAAACATCATGACATTATGTTTTCTATGAAATATATAACAGAAGGCCCATTTCAAAAGTAAGTTTTAAGGAAAAAAACCCAACAAACTCAACCATAATCTTCCATATACTCCCTCCCTGGACAAATCTACAACACTACAGTGTTGGATAAAACTGACTCTGAACAATGTGATCGTGTAATTGAAGTCTTTGTCATAGCACATAATCAGAAAACACCAAAACATTTGTCCTGCCACCTTGGTCTTTTCATTTTTCATTTCCAATTATTTCCATTGTGCAAAATTCAAGTGCTTTAGGGTGGTTTTTATTTTTAGCACAAACATTCATTCTCCATTGAGTTGGGCAGAAGGAAATCAATATGATTAACAGAATTAATTCTGTTCTTTAGGATACCGAAGCTCAGCTGACTTGCAAACGAAACATATTATGTACTCCATAGCTTTTCACTTCTTAAAAAAATAAAAATGTTTGTAAGGCAAGATCACAGAATCACAGAATCGACTGGGTTGGAAAAGACCTCAGAGATCATCAAGTCCAACCCTTGGTCCAACTCCAGTCCATTGACTAGATCATGGCATTAAGTGCCATGTTCAATCTCAGTTTAAAAACCTCCAGGGCCAGTGAGTCCAGCACCTCCCTGGGCAGCCATTCCAATGCCTGACCACTCTCTCTGCACAGAATTGCTTTCTAATATCCAGCCTAAATTTCCCCTGGCAGAGTTGAAGCCCGTGCCCCCTTGTCCTATTGCTGACTGCCTGGGAGAAGAGACCAATCCCCACCTGACTATAACTGCCCTTCAGGTAGTTATAGAGAGCGATGAGCTCACCCCTAAGCCTCCTCTTCTCCAGACTAAACAAGCCCAGGACCCCCAAGATGAGGCTATTCATATTTCTTACTCAACAGGTTTAATACACAACATTGTTCTCCAGCTCCACTGTGTTACCTGCTTAAAGAGCTGTTCAGTAAAACATGACATCCTACCAGTTTTCTTTTTGACACCGGTGAACCCAGGCTACTTGGCTTCAGCTCTAGGACCAGCGTTTCTTTGAAAAGGTCAGACCTGCCGACTATTTGCTTCCTGCTCAGGATATGAACAGCTCAGTGCAAGGCTGGAACAGGACATGGTGCAGTTACCAAACGCAGCCTGTAATTTGGAAGCTTTTCTGTTTGCAGATGGTCGGGTTGATGAGTAGAACAGATCATTAGAAGAGTTTGAGCAACTGTGCAACAGAATTACACCCTTACAACACCACTTCATGTTAATCTATCAAAGAGCATTTGTTTCCCTAACACCAATCTGTCAAACGCCACGCTGATCATGCCTCCTTTAGATGCTGCAAGAAGGTAGACGAGGTGTTATTAAAAGGGATGCTCTACTCAGAAGCACAAAGCACGCAGAGAATGTGCTGTCAAGGCATTGTCTGGAGCAACAGAACATTGTGCTGTAGACCAGCACACCCTAAAAGCCAATTAATTCTGCTATCTCCAGACCTTGGTTGATGTCCCATATCTTGCACTAGCTGCTAATTATATCTGCTAATATTGTGACTTATTAAAAGATTGGGCATGCCACGATATTATGTTATTTTTGCCTATGTCATATTTTTGTATCATGTTGGTCAACCAGACCTTGTTCCAGTCATTTGAAGATTTACTAATATGCAAACAAATGAATGTATCCACATAAATGAATGCGACTAGAGAGATAAGTTAACATACTTTAAAACGGTGTTCTGAGATCAGACCATCAGCCTTGTTTATAATGCTTTTTAGAAAGATAGGCAACTGTGCTGGCTCCAATTCCTGCTTTATATCACAGCAATATTTGCAGTGTGGCCACAACAGTATTAGTAAAAGTTATCCTTACAATCCATGAATGCAGTTACTGCTAAACAGCGGCAAGTTTTGGTACACCCAAGTCTTACAGCTGATAATGTTAAATCAATAAAAATATTTTCCACAAATCACTTGGTTCCAACATATTTCAGCATCCTTTCTAGAAATTTTACATTACTTTTAGCAGAAATAATCTCCGCCTGAAGACAAAAAAAGATCAAGTGTGACGTGGTAAGAGAAGATCCACTGCTATTGAGAATGCAGGTTACATTAGTCATCTTTTCATGAAATAAATACAATCTTTTTGGACCATAGTAGAAATCAGTCATGCATTTTTGAAATACTAAATATTATTCTCAAATAATTAACACAATTTTTTTGTTTTACATTAAAATATCTCAAAATTATTAACAATGACCGATTTTTTTTTAAAAATACTTTTGTAATTTTATAGCATGTTTTACAGCAACTGTTTTCCGTATTGTCAAAAATCCTTATGGAGTTACTTGTAAAGCGAGTGACTGTCTTAGTGTAGCTAAACACAGTCACTCTAAAACAAGCAACAAACACATAATACGTTTCTCAGTAATTAGAAATGCAGCGCTACTAAACTTCATAGAGCAGGGAAGATTTAATGACCTCCAATACACCGTAATTGGAGATGCTCATATTCTCATCTAGCATGCAGGTACAATACACTAATACATAATTAAAGAACAGGCAGTTACTGATTTATATTTATGTGAGATCAGCTTTACAAAAAGGAACATACTTCAGACTCGCGGGCAATTAAAACCAGATTAATTTCCTACCACAAATATGAGTTCAAACTCCTAGTGAGAACAGCATGACTTATCATTTACTTTAATACTCTTTATTACTTTAATACAGCAATCAAAACATAATACAGACCCTGAGAATCATCCTGTCATTCACCACTGGCAAAAATAATGACCATAAAAACCTTGCAGAACTATACAGCTTGTCACATAATTCATTGATTACAGAAGGCACCTACACTGCCCTTCAGAGCATATAATCAAACACCAGGAACTTCCAACCTCTTGTGGAAAGACTGCAGCTCATTCAACAGGGCTGCAACAAGTCTCAATCAGCAACATGTAATTATAGTAATAAAACACATTTGAAGTGTCTGCAGTGTTGACATAAGTCACTGAAAAGAACATATATCCACAATCTGTAGTCTGAACAAGTGCTCCTTTACATCCTTTTTAAGGCAAAACCATTTTCCATTGTATTACCTGTGTATTTCAATATAACATGCAAGGCTGGAAAGCACGGAATACAATGGCATGACTAAGTTAAGTAATTATTTTGAGGTGGGTATTATTTTTTTAAAAAAGGCGCTCAGCTATTACAAAAATAATAAAGAAGCACTTTAAAAACATAATGCACTATATATTACATTGAAGCTATTAAACTAATCGCTTGCATTTCAACATGACAGTGTAGAAACCATCCCAAGTCAAAAGCTGGAAAGCAGCAGCCCAAACTTTTCACTGAATTCTGACAATATTCTGTTTATGGAGTAAGTCCTACCTGTGGCAGCATGTTACAAAACGAGGAGCTGATTTGGCTCATCTCTGTTAGTTCTTACTGGCTGAGATGAGCAGCAGAGAGGCTATGTCTAACTTAATTACACAGATTAGATACACACAGTAGTTAAATCAACCAGTTCTAACAGAGCATTAGTTTAAAACACAACAAACAGGAGCAATGCTACTTAACATGTCTGGGTTAAAAAAAACCACCTGTTTTTAAAAAAACCCTACAAAGACACAGGAAATAAGACAGTTTTTAATCACAAGAAGAAAGTGTAAATGCAGAATACCTTCTTGCCACCCTTTGTTTATGACTTATTGCCTGCAAACAAATTGTTTTACTCAGCTATAATAATGCTTGGATGCCATGATTAGAGGCCAAAGGAATTACCATTAGCAAAACTCATTTGCTTTATGAACTGTAAACACACATAACACAGCTCTTTTCAAAGGAACTTATTATCTATCTTAAGATAAAACAAAACAAATGAGTGTGACAGAGTAGGAAAGACCATACAGATAACAGTAACAATTCCATGTAATTACACAGATTAGTAGTCATCTCCCTCGGAGCAAAGCAATTAAACACGTGTTTATCTTCAGATGTAGTTTCATTTACCTCCAAAAGACTATTCGTAGATTTAATGTTCTGAACATGCCTAGAGTGTTTAGCTGCCTGGGAATCAACATGCACAACTAGACGGGTCTGTCAGATTCATGGTTGTTAGCTTTAGCTTGCATTTCCATCCCAAAGGTAATTGCACAAGAAGAACAATTAAAAAGCAATTATAATTTTGAATCTTCCACAAGCAGAATCTGAGCCACCAAAACATCTTTTTGGATCTAGCTCTCAACACAGCGCTGCTGAGCTCCTCCAGACACAAACAGAAAACTCCCCTTTCCTCCTGCCTGCTGTTGCACCTCCAAGTTTGCACGGTCCTGTATGCAACTTGATCGTCACTTCGCTGGTACTGTGACACCCCAGGCACATGCTGGGATGTAAAACTATCTGAAGAGTGTTTCCCTAAGCTGTATCCATCTGCAGGTATTTCATCACACCCTTCTTCCTTCCACTCTTCTGAGAAAAAATGGTTTGACATTTTATATTTATTGTATCAGCTTTATCATGATAAAACTAGTTTACAACTAACAGTTGAAGACTGGAACGATTTGAAAGTAATCAATTTCCTTTGTTCCACTTGTCACATCCTAAAGTATAGACTCATAAGACTAAATAAATAAAATCATCACCAAGTACATGTTAATTACCCGTTAACCAGCTACATATGTTCAGAGGGAACAGAAGGGTCAAATCCCTCTACTGCTTAAAGAAAAGCGCGGTCATAGCCCCATCCTGTAGCAGCCACAATACGGCTCATGTATCATCAGAGAATAAGGACGTACATTTCCCAAAACTCCATCTTAGCAACAATTACTCTTATTCCATCTTCATAGCGCACAGCGAGGTAATATTGCTTTGGAGAAGCCTAAATAAACACAAGGAGAAAATGCCAAAGGTAGGGACTCATTCTTTAAACGCGAATATCCCACTTAGCTTCACTTATTTGTTCTTTACCTAGAAAAGTGCCGCACTTGGGTACATTTCTGATCTGAACACAACATCCTGGAAAGATGGAATCTGTTCCAACACCACAGACCACACAGATCAGGACTGGACAGAAGCAGAAACCTCTAGAAATCCCAACTGTTAAGTGAGAAAGGTTTTTCCAACAGCAATCAAATGCACAGCTCAGCATCCAGGCCATGAATACAGCAAACAACAGCAAAGATATAATGACAGTTACTGTAACAACTGGATGATTTGATAACCGGTTATTTTCTCCATTGTATACCAATACCCCAATTTTTTTCACGACACTCGGCAGTGATTCGCTCAGTGTGGTCTAATCCATATCAGACATTCAACTGCTCAAACAGAATACAGAAGTAAAAATTTGTTCACTTAATGAAATCTTACATAACTCTTTATGCTATTAAGCTTATTTTAAGCTGGGAGGATTCTTCTCTTTTAAATATGCACTATATTTAGTCACAAACCATCCTCATTTGGGCTGACGCACCCAGTTACTCTGCCTATGCAAGCAAGATGCAAGTGAGAGCACATAAGAGGTGTTGCTCGCCAATCTCAATTTGTCTTCCATTTTCTTCCAAAGAGTGGAATTACTGAATAGTAATACCTACTCCAAATACCACAGGTGTGCCATCACCCTAAAAATCGCTACATGGAAGAGTTAAATAGCTTAATGCAAACTGCAGCCCCATTATTTCCTCTCTGTCCAAGTCCGCGATGAATCATTCACTACCTGGTATGTGTTATTCAACAAAGTAGTAAGACAACAACACACCAGAGTTCCAGGGGAGGGCGACAGCAGGACTCGGAACTACCAACATCTCAGAAATTGGGACCAAAGTTCATGCAAAAAAAAAAAAAAAAAGTAAAGTCAAGTGCTATTGGTAAAATAGAAGGAGCGGAGATGGAGAACAAAAAAAATCCCATTGAATAAGTGTAAAGGAAAATTAGAACTTTAATAAAGGTTCATTGACTAAAGCCCATCAAACTCGAACAGCTCAGCTGGATGAGTTGTTCTAAAAGCAATGCAAAAGACAGACGTTTGTCACTACACTACAGAGTCATGACTATCAATTTATACATTAAATCTATTTTCCATTTAAAATGTGTATGTCTGCTTTTCCTATCAGTATAATATTTTCAAACTTAGTTTGATATGGTAACTAGTAACTGTGAGCTCTATCTCCTAAAATAACAGTATGGATATATATTTCTTGTGATTTTTTCTGTTTTACAGAACTTTTAATACTTGCTTAAAATAATTGCATGGTTCATTTTGATAGCTTGCTCCTTGTATTCCACTCTTCTGCTTTTAATATTTACATAATTTAATATACTACTCAAACAGAATAATCCTAATCTGAGCAATCAGACTTGCTGAGAAAAAAAACAGACATTCCTAAAACACTTTGGAAAATTATTTACAAAAACATAAAAAACACTGGGCTAAAAATATTATTTTAACTATTATGGCCTCTGAAATTATTCTAA
Source organism: Streptopelia decaocto (assembly GCF_964273445.1). Taxonomy (NCBI): domain Eukaryota; kingdom Metazoa; phylum Chordata; class Aves; order Columbiformes; family Columbidae; genus Streptopelia; species Streptopelia decaocto. The sequence goes on from NC_138661.1 coordinate 62,594,835, forward strand.
AATTGGTAGCTTAATTGTTTCATGCCTCAGTAGGTGTTGAAATTTATCTCCTGGGTTTTCTAAATGTCAACGACATCAGGTTCTGAGCACTTACTCTTGCACACATGAGTCAGGTCAACAAGACAGAATTTTCGCATAACGTTTGCTGAAACGAAGTCTTAATTCTCTGATTGTTCTCTCTACCAGTGGCTAAGACACTAACAAATACTTCTAAGAGTGGCATTTCTGATACCATTTAATGATTTATATTGGGGGTTTAGTTGGTTTGCTTGTTTTTTCCCCTTACCCAGAAGAATGAACTCACCTGATAGAAATGTTATGCAACATTTTAAAAAGTAATCCATCCACCACAGCAAGGCAACACCATTGGCTGTACCATGCAATATGTCAATCTACACAGAATACAACCTCTAAGTATTTTGCTTAAATATTCTATTAAGTTATAGAGGAAAAAATATATATATATATTACCACTATTTGTTATTTGCTTGTGTGATAAAGAAACCATTGTCCCACACAATTAAAAAGGCATGCCTTTATTAATTAGTATATGTAAACATTCCTGAATATTTCCCCTACTTAAGTAAATGAAAATCCCACTACTGGTAGCATGTTCCAGACTTCTGTACTGAGATGTAGAAATCTCATTAACAGGCCAGGAATCTCATTTCTTCATCTTCAGTACTTCAACTTAGTACAGATTCTGTCCAGCAATAACGCAACACAAAGTCTGACGTGCTAAAAACCAAAACGTATATGTACATTTGCACGTACAAATGTGGGAAACGGGATGCGGACAAATAGGAAACTATCACCACTTCATACTATAAGCAAGATTACATGAGCAACAATGCACCTCTCCAAGGAAGAGCTGTTAATACTCTACAAAAGAAGCACATCACACAACTTCATCACTGCAGATACTGCCACTACTGTCACTGTACGAACTAGAATATAATTCCCAAATCACTATGTTCAAAATCAAAGCCACAAGTCTCCACGACAGAAATATTTTCCTAAATCTCCTGCACAAGCAAGAATAGTTTAGCTCAAAGATTTTTATATGACTTTATGCTGTCTAGAAATTGGATCCCTCCAAATCCAGGTTTGTTCTCCTCAGTGACCATAAGACAGGTGGAGGTTTTGCTTTAAGTCTTTGCTGCTTCTTTCAAATTGAAAAAAAGATGCTTTGAAATATGCTGCATCTTTCTCTTAAAGGTTTTAGTATATTGTTAGTTTCTAAGGTAAATATTTTTGGCAACCACATTCAAAATATCTAAGCATCTCCACAAACTGATGAGAGAGAACAAATACCTACATGAAAAACAGCCATAAACCTATTTAAAAATGTAGGTTTTTAAAACAGTTGGAATTATTTGCAAAACCAAATGAATAGATACTTTGATGGACAATAAGTACAGTTGGGGAAACAGGAAGAACTGCTAGAAAAGGAGAGGAACTGGATAAAAAAATCCAGATAAAGATGACAAAGGAAAAATGTATGAAGCAAGAAAACCTATGGAAAGGAAGGGGGCTGAGAATGAACTGAATCAGTAAGTCTTGCATTCCTAGGAGAAAGTCGATGTGAGGCAAATCTACAATCCAGAAAAACAAGAAAATCACATTCAAAGAACACATTTCAGAACTAACTGAATGATCATTTCAGGAGAGAACAGAACATCTTCCATCATTGCTGCTTTATATGAAACTGGGCTTAGATGAGGACAAGACAATAAGAAATGTGGAAAAGGAGTCCCTCAGGACACATCTCTCTGGTCCAATACAACATCCGAAGGCTCCAGCAATTTTCTGCTGAGGACTATTAACATTGCTTTTATACAGCTGTAGCAGATGGTATGATTCACTTATCTCAAAATACAAGAGCTCAGGGAACCCAATGATATTATCAGGCATCAAGTTAGAACAAATAAAAAAAGTGCCTTTCATGCAAATATTGAAACTATGGATATTATGTTGTGGGGAGAGGTCTAATACTTCACACATTTTTTTAGAGAGATCAATCAAACTTGAAATAAAGACCATGCCAGTGATATTACACGAACACAAGCCTCTACTTTTTTTCCTTTCCCCACTCAAGGATGTCCTTAAACTATTGTCAGAGCATTAAAGGTAACAAAAAGTAGAAAAACAATCATTCTTTAATCCCCCATTCTGCCAGGTTTCCATTAGCACCTGTTGGGCTCTGCCACAGACTGGACACCTGGCCAGGTATAATTCTGCTGTGATCCCACTCTGTATCACTGAGGGGCTTGGGATTTAGCAAGATCTTTAGATCTAACGAGCTCAGGAGAGAGGAAAAACTGTTCAAGAGAACCAGAATATGTAATCAAAGCACCTTTTGCCTCCTCGAGTCTCGAGAGATTTCATTATCCCAGCTTCAGTATTTATCACACATGGAAGCAGCACAGACCATTTCTGAAAGTTCAAAGATATCGTCTCAAAGGTTTTAAAAATAAGGCATTCAGTGGCAAGGAGAGCCATCATCCACTCCTCAGTTCTCAGCTGGAGCAAGCAGGAGTCCTACACAAAGCCAGCAAGGTTTTTTTAAATCATGCAAATTATTTTTGTAAAAAATTAAACCTTGCTTTTCTCCCCAAACCCTGAGGTTGTTTTAATTCCTTAATAAAAGACAGCTTCAAGATATACCCTGTTCTCCCCTTCCTCCCATAGAGTTCTTTGCCTCCTCAAGCTGCATCATGGAAAGCAACACAAAGGAACTGAAGAACTGGAGGGAGAAAAGCTCCAACAATACTGGAAACCACTGCCATCAGCTGGGGATGCTGGGCAGCCACTGAGACAGAGACAAGCCATTCCTTATTCTGAAATAGGGTACCAACACAAGATGAACATTAGAAATGACAACAACAACAACAAAAATCCCCAAAAATGTAATCTGCAAGCCGACACAAAACATATATTAATTTTGCAAGTTTAATTTTTAAGAAAATTTGCATGACGCTTACAAAAGATCTGGAAAAGTGAAAAGATATTCATCAGTGTTAATAGGACAGTTCTTAATGAGGAAAACTTTAAGAAATCCTCAAAGGACTCTAAATATCTGTAAAACCACAGGCATAGTAAATTACTGAATATGTGACCTAACAAGGAAAAAAAACCTGAAAGCGAGTACTATAAAAATCATTAAGAAGATAGTAAAAGATAATGGCAATGACAGGTCTCTTCCAACAGAAGCAAGATCTTAAACCACACAAATTCTAACAGCAAAAAAACAATTAATGTAAGTTGCTAAAAACAAAATACTTCAGTGGGATGTCAATCAGTAACACAGAGCTGACAACTGTGCTTTAATTAAATTTGAGACTGTTACCAATTAGTTAGTCTAGAGCACTACAGGCTTCATGCTGCCTATGACTCAGTGCACTGACTCATCCACCAAAACTTTTCTTACAGAAGAACTATCCAGGCACCCACAAGGATGCAAGATCAAAAGGAAAATAGTTTCATTGACCTTCTTAGCAAAAGCCTTGTTTTAAATTTAGATGACCAAAAGTATACGCTGGAACAACCTGCTCAAATAGGTTTATGAAGGAGAGAATTTCAAGAGTATTGTTTTAACTCCATTGCAGATAAACATCTCAAAAAAACAATATACAAGTAATGCTTTGTACGGTTTAGAGCTGAAGCAGCAGATTTTAAATCTGCTTTTTCATAACCTGCTCAAGTAGTACTATTTATTATTAATAAAATATCTAATATTTTTCATTTAAAGATCCTGTTTTCTGTCACTTAGAGTCCTGACTGATTTTAAGAACCGAAGGTTGAAAGTATTCTGTGCCAGAAGGTCTTTAGCTGATGGGCTGGGGGTGGGAAAGAGTCATCAGAAGTCCTCAACCATTTCCCTGTTCAGGAAAAAAACATGTTTGCTTAAGATGTTAAAATTATAACAATTCCACCATTGTACTAGGCAGGAATGATATTTTCAAGTTCTGAAATAAAAATAATGGGAGGATAATCCTGGGTGATTCTTCTTATGGACTTCCAAACATGTTAGATTTAAAAGCCAGACTTCTCTCCCAGTTGTTCTTTGTGAATGCTCAGGCTATGATGGCTAAACCGCTAAGCATGGAATCTCAGGAAAGGAAAACTGTCTCTTGCTCTCTCAGATTCTGCCCTGATCCTGCTGATACAGAGGGAGCAATCAAAGAGAAGAGGGGACAAGAGGCAACCAGACACAGGACCAGACAAACGTGAAAAATAACTTAGAGTTATATGTTAAGCCTGGAGCAAAGGGTGGAACAGGTAAGGCTCCTGAGGGTTAAAATGAGCATGAATGTTGCAATTAAGAATCTTAAATGTTTTCCCCAGAAGTCACACTAGCTCCCACAAATCTCAGTATTTAATTTTTACCAACTGAAGAAGCTGTATCTTCACTGGGAACAGGAATACTTCATCTCCTCCTCACAGCAAAACCAGAGAATAACAGCCTACTAAAGCCTAGTACTTAGGGCATGGTTTCACAAGATGTTAAATATTAGGAGGCGGGGAAAGGCAATTTTTCACTGTTTTCTCCTGTGCAAGTCTTCCTTCTTCTAGTCCATTCCTCCCAGCACAGGTGCCTACCAGGTGCTTCCATAAGCCAATTTAACTTACCAGTATGGCACAGGAAACAAATACAGAAGAAGCAGCTGTGCTTTTTTCTGCCAGCTTAGTGTGTTTAACTGATTTACAGAACAGTCAGGGAGGGACAGGAGCATATGGAGATGTATAGGGAGCAGGGAAGCTGGACTTGCCACTTCAGTGGCAAAAAGACATTTCACAGTCTTATCTATCCAGCTTGACTCTTCCAGCAAACCTTGCAGGAATGAATCAATTGCTTTGAGTCTTTTCGAAAGCAAAGCACCACTGGAAATTGCGATATCTAACACAGTAATTAAGAAAAGCACTTAGCTGACAGATGAACAGGGGAACCTCTGCCATGCAGCTCTTGTGCCATTCTCAGGAGGTCACTACAAGCAGGTTGGGCACATTATTTGTTCTCATTTTTCTGGCTGTAAAAGTCAGGAACTCTAGATGTGCTTCCCAGACATGCTGTGGCCTCAACAACTGCAAGTGGATGTCACTCCAACATGTTTCAAAGCTCTAAACCAAACACTTAACTCAAAATATTAACCTCTTCCAAAAAGCAGGAAAAGGAGCATTTCTACTTGAGCATCCAAGAGATAATTTTGCTATTGATGCCTTTAAGCCCCGCTAAGTAGCAGTAATATTACTGTGCTACCTTATAGGACAGCTGTAAAGATAAATCCTGTGTAATTAATTGGAATGAATGAATTTATCTATGAAGATCACATGTGGAGAACTCACGTGCTGTAGGGATACAAATAATGAGAAAAAAATGTGAATTTAAAGCAGAGTTTGAATAGGGAACAGCGTAAGATGTGTCCATGTACAAGAACAAAGCAAAACAACCAGCTTATCTGCCCAGCACCCTCTGGCTATGCCCATCATAGCAGGCCAGTGGAAGAAGGTTCTCAAAGGGCACAACAAGCATTTTGTCTGAGACCTGACACGTGTGCCCATGGGATTCACAGAGGCTGAACGTTTATTAACAGCTGGAACACAAGGAGCACTGTCAGAATCCATCTCCTGGCGCTGTCTGAAGAAACCCAGTTTGTGCACTGCAACAAGAACCATCTGCTTCAAGCTGGGACAATCAATACACCCTCTCAAAAGAAGATTCTTTACTGAAAGAACTTAAATGCTAATGCAGACGAACTCTAATTTGTGCTAAAAAGAACATGAGGTTTATCTAAATGTAATTTTTAAATGTAACTACATTAAAAAATATTTTCAAATGTAATCTGAAAGCATTTTCCATTTTCCAAAGGAAGCTCAAAAAACACAAACATTTGATGCAATCTGAAAAACCGTCCAGTGCCACAGTTGTGACAACTGAACAATTCATTTATCCTCTACTGCATTATTAAAACTGTACAAATTGGAAAACAGAGGACACCAATGCTGCCTGTCATGCCAAGATGCACTTTTCACATATTTAGTCTAGTCTTTTGTAATACTCATATGATCCTCCAGTCAACTTCTTTTGATAAAGATTGGCTGTAAAATACAGGCCACCAAGTAAAGCAACTTTTTAATGTCTGATTCTGTACAAATACCTGTTCAACCATAAACGAGTGGTTAGACAGGTAGCTGTACAAATAGCCTTGAGTTTAAAAGAAAAAAAGAAGTATTTTTTATACATTTGCTGTAAAAAAGCTCATTTTTATTAATGCTTCCAGTATAACCAAAACAGAAATCCAAAAATTCTGCAGAAAGTCATCTTAAGCACTGGTTTTCTTTCTATAGGACAAGAAAGCTTTTGAATATTTTTGCTATAGAAATCTAGTGTACTTAGTGTTTTTTCGTGATTTTATTATACCAGATCAAAAGTGTCTACAGTGAATAAACACTTAACCTATTCTAAGTCATGCTCAAAACATATGAAGGAAATTCATTAACCCAATCTACCAAAACTAAGGTAGACTTTTTAATGTCTCACCAAGAAGTCATTCAAGAAATACAGCAGATCTTAAAAACCTGATGGTGTCTGCAAAATTCTTCAAACAAGGAAACCCATCCAGATCATGTCACCATGATAAAATAATCCAGATGAATCCCTTAAAACATTACAATGAATCACAACTTGGGCATCTTCCCAAATGATCTATGCAATACAGGCAAATCCTATTAGTGTTATAAAGTCTTTGTATATTAGAAAGTCCTCTAAAGATAAAAGTACTACAATATTGAGAAAAAAAACCCCAAACAGCTAATTAAGTGCTACTTGTGGCCAAGCAAGAGTTTACTACTTCAGAAATAAGTGGTTTATGTTCTACTGAGAAGGGCTTTTCAACAGGATACCATTTCCCACTTATAAAAAGAGGTCATTTTGTCATTTTGATACTTTCCCTAGGTAACGGTTTGCTTATCAATTCAAGGTCAGCAGAGAGGTCTGTATTCAGCCCTGCTCAACAATTACCCAGCCACAAAATCCTTCATTAAAAAAGATAAATCCTCTTTATTCAAACAAAATATACGCCACTAACACTCGCTTCAGACTTCACAATAGTAATCTTGCTGAGTTTAGAGAATGGCATCTGTCAAAATTTGCAAAATATTTAATCAAATCATATTTCTAGAACTACCAGAAATCTAGAACTATTTTCACTAGAACAAAAATACCGACTCAGAGATTTAATCCATTTGAGGTCATTCCTTCTCCATGATGTTAGCACTTCAGTCACCAAAATACTAGCAGGTAACAGAATTATCTATGAGAAAACAGAATTCTATGAATCTTTCTCATCTGCTCCTCTTTCAAGGTGTTCACTTACTGCTCTGCTAGAAGTGACACCTGTTGAAAGGACACACCTCATGTCAGCTTCTCAAAGCCATTGAACAAGGACTTTACACTAAGGTTGTAAAGCAAAACCTACCCCAGATTAATTCCAAACCATATATCTATAAATTTTAATAGTTATATTTCTTGGTTCTAAGCACTGCTTCTTCAGTTGACTGAGGATGTGGCTTACAATGGATAAGTCTCCTGCATTCTCCCAATTTATCCCAAATCTGTTTATTGCACCTACCACTATATCCTAATGCATGCATAGATCAACCATGTAGAGAAAGGATTATCATTTTATCTTGGTATAGCTAAGACTTTGATTTTGATTAAATATACAAAAATTAAAAGGGCATACTTGTTTTATATGCCTGCCAAAACACAAGGCTTTTGAAATTATTTTAAATAAAATGGATTGTTACAAAGTGTCAGCACAGTGAGACATGCTATAAAAGTTGGTTACTCATGGGATTACAATAAAGATTTGTTAGTAGAGAAATCTACTCTTTGAGAAATGCTGGAATGTTTTAATATCTCTCTAAATAAATTACAAAATTGTACACACATGCACAGATGAAAAAATTATTAAAACATACACTTTGCTGTTATTCACTTGCAAATAAAAAATGCTAGAACTAAGAAAATGAGAGGTCAAAGATAATCAAAGATACTCTTGCATTTTTATCAGGATATTTTTAAACCATTGCTATTTAGTAAGAAGCGTTATTTAGTCTTTAACATACTAATAACATTTCCTCCCTCTCAGGAGAATTTAAAATATTTTGCAAATATGTTTAGTTTCATACAGTAAATCAGACATATCTGTTTTTAAACTAGAGAGTACCTATTTTGACTCTTAATAAGTATTTCCAAACTATTGCCACACAGAATGGAAAATATCACAATCTAGAGAACCACATAACCAGACACTGTCAGGTCCCTACCTCCCATTCTGAAAAAGCTGCAATTTGCATCCGCATTTGCTACTTCTATCAGGAACCCCAAAAATGAAAGATGACTTGCTATTTATTTTCTAATGCCATCTCAGCTTCAACCAGTAACAAAATACTGCCATGTTCTAATATAAAATTATTTAACAATGAAAAATTAATTTTAAAAGGAACTGCTGGAAAATAAAAACATCTGTGCCAAAAAGCGGTCAAGGATACCATGTAGAGCAAATATAGTCATTTCAAGTTTCTCAGCAGCAAATTACATATGTTTACAACATTTTGAAAAGCAAACAACCTTTCCAAAACTCTGGATCTACTACCAAAAAGGTGATGTTGATCAGAGTGTTATGAAATGTATGAGCGGCTACACTGTACAGATAAAGCCACAGATCTATATGGTCACAACTCCCATCCAAACCTTCCTCAAGTATAAAAGAGCTGAACTTGTCAGTGAAAATATTATAAAGGGATTAAAAGGTCTTATAATATCACCTGCCAGAAAGTAAAATGACCAAAGGAAAATAAAACAACAGTTTAAATTTTTGCTAATGGTAATACACTGCACCATACAAACCATTTTCTGTAGTATCTACTAGAGAGATGAGGAAGAAGTAAATGAATTACACAGCGGAAAAGGATTTTAGTTGCAAGAAAGTATCTCCAATCAGTTCTATACAGTACATGTCTTTCATCTATGTAAAAAGTTACCACATGTAATTAAAAAAAAAATAAAATAAGGACTTCTAGATGGAATGTAACTGAAGTTTTTCCAAAAGCATCTTTTTGAGAATATGAAATTATTAAAAAGTTGTTTGCACTACAGGTCTAACAATCAACATCTAGAAATCTAAATAAACAGTTGGCATTTCGTAAGAAAACAACCTTCTCACATAATGTATTAAGTACGATACAAAATGATTTTCCAGTGCCAGCCTATCCAACAACTCAACCTAATGCAACCATTACCACCCATTTTTCACATTTAGCTCATCCACACACCAGAGGGTGCTACTAAATTATCCCAGTAAACAGCAGAAACACCCGTAAGATCACATGCCAGGTCTACATATTCAAGCACTTCAGTAACTTGCATTCTCTATCAACCACCTCTACATCATTCTGCACAGAAAAGAGACTTATGAATGGTATTTTGGAGCAGCTATCAATCATAATCACTCAATAGCCTAAAAATTAATTTCAAATATCCAGAAAGTTTCCTGGGATCAAATTTTGTCAAGGCAACAGACCACAGAGGAGCCCTTTCCCAATTCCCTCTTAGACCAGAGGTAGAAAAAGCAAAAACTTCGCCTCAATATGCGTTATTTACTTCACTCATTTTCCTAAGAGTAATGTTGTCTGGAATTAGATTTAATGACATTATGACTCAAGCACACCCTTATTAACATTTCCATAGGAAATTAAAATTTCAATGTCTGAATGACTTCAGCTAATCACTTCACTTAGCAAGACAGAGCTGATTTCCTCAGCTACCTCACAAGAAACATCTTTCCTCTGTTATAACTGAGAAGACATTTAAGATGCAATGAAAATTTTACAAAGGCTCAACTGAAAATCTAATCCATTCTTTAATATTTATGGTTAGTCAACCCAAAAAAGCCACGTACATGTTTTTGCTATGTCTTGGCTGCCAAATGCCTGCAGCAATTTGACATCAGATAATACAACTTTTTATAGAGAGGGAGCCTGAAACAATATTAGTTGATTCAGTGTCTGAAATACAATTATTAATAAAAGTATTTTCCCAAGCTGCTGAGCACCAGCAAACAGCACCGGAATGAAGACAATGTGCTCAGTAACTCTGAGAATTAGAAAAAAATATATATATAAAAAATAAAATCAGACCATAAATTTCAGTGACTTCAGATACAAATTAATTTTAAACTTCAGATTTGGTAGTTTAACCTTTTCATGCAGAACACACCTGTGTTATGCTACTCAAAACAGGATTACCTTAAACAGAAAGACAAGAAAGGGAAAAATATGCAGTTATTTCCTGTACTCCAAGCACGATCTTAAACCCCTAGTAATATTTTGTGTGGTAGAAAGTCTTTATTCCTGTTTACAAACTCAAATTCAAATATTTCATAAGAAAGCTTAGCCAAAAGGCTGACTAAATAAGACACAAAGTACTAGAAGGGGAGGAAATGAGTAGCTACATATATTAATTATCATCCTTTCTGGGATCACAGGCTCACTCAAGTTAAAATTTAAAGGGCTTAGATTACTTTCTGGTGAATTTTATTAGTTTTCCCCAAGAGGTGCAAAGAGTAATGCTGTCACAACAGAAAAGGAGAGCATATACAGCGTCATTACAAGCTGAGTCACCCAAAAGCATTGAATCTTGCTTTATTATAACACAGCGTCTTAAATAGTCTCCTGAAGCACTATCATTTGTTATGTGATAGAGTGGTAACAGCGAGCTAACCCAGGATTACAATAAAATGAAATCTGGCGCATCTGCAGAGTTGTTCTCTGTAGGCAGCCCAAGTTCCCTTGCTGGTCTCTTTGGAGATGGCAGCTCCAGGCTTCCCTTCCTCTACCGCAATAGGAAAGACGCAGAAGAAAGTTGGTGAGAGCTGTCTTGTTGCTGATGATCCCATTCAGAAGCGCCTGCTGAGAGCCGGGCCGCAGGTGGGGAGAAGAGGTGGTCGGGCAGGTGTCCAAGAACCACAACCGAAAGATTCCTCCCTGTGCAGCTGTAGCCAACTTATTCTTCCCTCCCTCCCAAGTTTTTAAGTTAAAGAGCAAAATCTCAAAGTATAAAAAAAGTTTCTTCACCATGCCTCATTCATATCTTGCCATCATTCAGATCCAATACATTATTTTTTGTTTCCTGGTACCACAGTCTAATAACACAGCAGTACCAGCTTCAAAACAGATGTGCAGTGCTCTCAAATAAGTCCTATGTGTTTTAATTCATCTGTCATTAGGAGATTTGTGTATTCTTTCAGGACCCACTACAGAAAACAGCAAAGCAAGAAACTTCAGACAACTGAAGAGCACGACTGGACTTCCTGCGCTCCCTCGATCAACAAGCCGATCATGAACACCATCTCCTGTCTTGTTTTCTTCCCTGTCCTCCCTTCTTTCCTCTCTCATCTCATGACAGAATTCACCCAGACGCAGGTAATGTAGAACTTGTATGACACTTGCCAGCATCACTTTGTTAAATACTCCTCCTTCTACCTTGTTAACTTTTTTATTTAGACTGCTTGTCACAGCAGAGAGCAATCAGTTATAAGTTAAGGAACTGAGGCAAATGCAGCCTGGTCTTTCAACTTCCCATGTAAACACTGTCACCATAAAAACAGATAATATTGTTCCTTAAAACAGTATTTAAAGGACTATCTTGTGCATGTCTTAAAACATTTTGGAAAATAGTTTTAAAATGTTTTCCATTTTCATGCACTACTTTCAAATGCTAATTTCACCCAAAAAAAAAAAGAAATCCCCCTTTAAAGTCTGATTTTAGCCAAATATTTTAAGCAATGCTCTCTAGCTGATGAGATTCTGTTTAACAAGTTTCCTATTACACGCCACAAAACATGAATACACTTAGTTATGCACTCTACATTACACATCTCTCTACACAGCTGTGATCTGAAAACGGGCTATTCTCTTCTGTAAAATTACATTATACACAACCAAGAAATCAGGCAAGACAAGAGTGACTGACAGGGTGCACAGGATCAGCCGAAATAACTCTCAATACCCCCAGTGACACTGAAGTATCACAGCAAAAAAGTTTTCTGTAATGCCCAGTCTATTTACAGAATTTTGCTTTATTAATTTGCCTTTTCCAAGTTCCAGTGTCTTTTGCTTGTTTTACAATGACAGTTTACAGTTATCATGTGCTGCTGCCATAGAAGAATTAATCATACACTTTGCATGTGGAAAGGTATTTTCAGTATGCTTCCCACTAAAAAACCATACAGCTGTTTCTACAACAAAAAAGACTATACGAATCACTTTGTCACTGGACTACTTGCAATTTACAAGTCCAGGGGAAAACAGGCTAAAATGATAAAAACAGTTCCTATGTCCATGTGAGTGTAGTGCTCATCCAAAACAAGTATTGCAGCAATTATCTCAGGATGTATTAATATTCCATGCCAAACTCAGTATTTTGGTTTTATCCTACAAAATATCTCATACAACTTAAAAAGTCAGATTTAATTTTTCAAGGTCCCTTTTAAATTCCTGTTTAGCTGGGACAGCCCATGGAAAATTTCATTTTTGAGAGCCTTTAGTGTAAATGGGTTGTTCCAATTACAAATTATTTGCAGATTGCTTTGGAAGTACTATGTTAAGTACACTGGCCACCAGCACAGCCACATAACTATTTATACACCATGATTCCTGGAAACTCTTCTCACAAACAGAAGTCCACTCTGCAGGGTGCTGTAGAGAGAAAGGTTATTTTTGTCCTTAGGAGCTTACACTCAGTATAAGGTGGAAAAGGAATACTGATATATGGCCAAGGATATAACGAAACTAAGAGAACAATTTCAGAACAAGACTCAGCTTTTGCACACCAGCAATCTACCTCAGCTTCTTTTGAGTGTCATTTATTACTTGACTATTATAGCTCTGAGGAACAGGAAGGAAATGACTCCGCTCCAGATCAACATCCAACAGTGGCAAGAGAACTTCGGAGCTGAAAGGCCGCTGTCTTCAAACTAACTGCAAAGCTCAAGCAGCATTTCAGTGACAAAAGCCCCATGTTTGACTGTCAGCAATGTCTTATGCTGCTGCTTGTTATTTTGGAAGGCCATACTCATACTCTCTCAGTTGAAAAAGAATCATTTGACATTTGGATGCATGAAAATAGTAGCTATCCTGAGAACGATGCAATGTATACCTGAAAGACTGAAAGGAAAGCTCATGGCAATCCTGGATGGTTTTAAGAAATAACCATCTCTTTCTAGAAGCTAAGTATCACTTACACATTATTTCCAAGACAAAGAGGATACCCTCTTTAATGAAAGATTGGTAGAAAAAATAATCCGGATAATTTTATGAAAAATCAAAGAGGATACCTCTGCAAGAAGTCCCAACTAACTCAAGAAGATGTCAGACAATATCTGTTTGGGGAAAGTCAACTGCCTTATTTTTTTCAGACACAATGAACAGAACGAGATCAAAAGCTCATTTGATATTAACTTTGTTTCTGATGAACCACTCAAACACTGGAGAAAATGGAATGGTCTTATTCGTTCTTTCTCACCTCAAGTTTGATCTCCTACCATTTAATTTACAGATATTAAAGAAAAGCTTCCAGAACCCTCATAAACCAAGTAATGCTCCTAGAGCTCACTGTATCTCCACTCTAGTCTAGATCACATTTAATGTAAAACCATACAAGACCAGTTTACAAGCTTCCCCATTACATCGGAGTAGGTTATAATAATAATAATGCTTGTTTTTGTTCTAGTTATTATACATAAAAGTGTGCTGTTTGTGCTGGAACACCATCAAGTAGTTTCCTAGAGCTCTGCAACCTTTAAGAACCTTTGTTATAAGACCCCCATAAGAATCATTAAAATTTCAAAGTTTCATCCTCAGGCATTCATAGTAGAACTTACTGCTAATGAAATTAATTTCGTATCACTATGGCCATATGATGAGGAAGAGATCCACATCTCTAGTGACTATTGAAAAGGACACAATAGGAAAAAGTAAGGAGAAAAATCAGGAAAACATGCTTCTGGATGTCCAAAGACATTCGTTCTGAAAAGGAAGCTTGGTTCTTCACAACCACTGAAGTTTAAGAGAACAGAGAAAACTCAAGCTGCCCAGACAAATGCAGAAACAGAGTTTGTGTAAAGAAGACTAGTGGACTGAAGACTAAAATGTAGTTTAGTCAATACAGTGAACTTAAATAGGAAATTACTTGCGTGTAGATTTACTGCAACAGACTATTCATTGAGGAGAAGAACGGTAAATCGGTAAAAACTAATTTGTACAATATGCTTTGAAGACAGGACTACTACAGGGACTTTGTAGAAACAAGCTCTAAAGCAATAAAGGAAGATTCAAAGATAAGTGGGAAAACAGTTGCTTAAACCCATGACAAATAGATTCCACAAACAAGACAGTCAACAAGAATATTCAGTAGGAGGGTACTAATGTCTTTATCTCAGCTGTGACTCACTCTTAAGTAACACTTATTTTCTTAGGAACACCTATAAGTAAAACGAAAACCCCATTCAATGACCAAAACTATAGGGAGAACGTTTTCTTTCTAATTTGATTTTCCTTATATTTTGGAACTCCTTGTCTCAGGACACAACAAGAAATAAAGGTCCAAATCAGTTTTTTTGTAACAAATAATGTAACTGTGTTAAAACCCAGTAAAGGAAATCTTTATGTGCACAGGAGAAAGGAAAGCAGAAAAACAAAATCCAAGATCAGAACGTTAACTTCCCTGCCCATAAAATACAGTGTTTGTGAAGTTCTTAGTCATGACTATCACCTTAAAAATATAAATTGATACCACAGTCCCAGTTCTAGATCCGTGTTAACAGAAACTGTACCACCATTCGTGTGAGTGAGAAACAGTCTCAGCCTTGGTTTAAAATTTCACTGATGTTAACTGCAGCAAAACTCAGTTGACACATTTCATGCTTTTGCACACTACTTATTTTCAAAACTTTGGGCTTCAGAAAGTGCTGCAAATGTCTGATTTACGCTGCCTTTACAAAAGAAAAATGGAAGTGCTGCTTTCATTTTCGGTTATGCTAAACAGGCTTCTGTTTAGTGTAAATCCTTCTTTTCAAGTTATAACACACTTGTGCTCTCTTATGTCTGTCACCAGCAGTTCACCACTTTCTTAGAAATCTGCAAAACCACATATACACACACCTGAAAAAAACCTCACCCCAATAATAAGCTATTTTACATTAATAAATATTTAAAATCTCAGAAAGTCTTCAGGGACAACAATAGTTACTCTCCACAGTTTATAACCAGGAATAGTTTCTTTTGCAAGTTTTATTGCCAAATATGCTTATTTATATCAACACACACAATTTAATGAACAGTTTCCCATCAGCCTCCTCTTAATTCTTATTCAAGTAAACACTTACGCAACTTGAAAAATACTTTATATAATGTCACAATTTCTTTGTTCATTTAATGTGTGAAAATTTCATCATAGTTCTGACAGGTGAATGAAATCTGAACTCAAAGTTCCTTATGTATTTCACTAGTTTAGGCATCTTCAACAGAAGGACACACGCAAGGGCAATGCACATTGCAAAAATTACATTATTTAGATTCTCCGTGGTTTCCAGAACACTTAAAACACTGTGTTCCAAACAAAAGAAGTTTTCACAAGGCCATGCAACAAGATTTGACCACAACTTTTGACTCACCTGGCCTGGCTGGGGGGATAAACAATTAACAACCTCCTCCAGCATCACTGGTGTGTGCAATCTTCCAAAATTATTGTCTTCTGTCCTTGGAGGCAACTCTTCAGTTTCACATTTTGGGACAGTTTGTTCCTTTAACTCACTGTCAGAAAGCTTTTTTGCTGAAGAATGGATCCTTCTGGCCAAAGTAGCCACATTTATTGAATTCAGTTTGAAGTTGCTCAGAAAGACACATTTGTGAACTTGGCACAGACACCGAGATAACATTTTGGAGCTGAACAACCTAGAAAAACAGTAGATGTAGGGAATTACTTAACAAAAATATTTAAAATACTAGATTTGTTTTTAAAAAGTGGAAATGCTGTAAGTAAAGCAGTACGCAGTCCAAGATGGGCAGTTTTACAGATACATCGTGTCAGCAAAAAGTGAGAAACTCTGACTTGTTTTCAGAATTTTCAATCTTATCTACCAGGCAATCATATTCAAACAACAATGGTTTCCTTTTCAACAGCAACATCTCCTTTTCCTTTTCATTGCCAGGACTCCAACAGCATTACAATGTCCCAGAGACACTAACATTCAATGGCTAACCAAATCTGAGCACAACCAGAACAGTGACTTTCCTTTCAAATTGCTCCCCTTTGTTTTGCCAAGTGCAATGAGATGATTGCTCTGAACACAGCACTCTGGTTGCCAAGTTTTCTATATTTCTAGTTAAACCAGTAATGGACAAAGCAAACACTGCAACCATATTTAAAACAGTACTATAAGTTTGTGTTACACACATAATAATTCTATGGTTTTCATTACGCATTACCTCTTGTAATACCAAATATTTTGAACACAGTCAAATGTAAGAATTCTGCAGAGTATAACTAACTGAAATAACACCCAGAACATCAGAGTGGTTTGCTGTGTACTTTGTCTGTAACCACACGGAGAACTGATGAATTTCCCCTCTAGCCAAAACACCCTAAATTAGTAACCTACTAGTAGACAGCTGCATGACTTAAACAATTTTTACCTTCCATCAAAAATAAATAAATAAATAAATAAATAACTTAGATAACAATAAGGCTTTAGTGATAAGGTATTTGCATTTCTTTATGGAGCTGAGACCTCCTGTAACAATGTATTTCCTAATTGCTCCTTCCAGGCAAGAAAGTTACAAACTTTGACATAAAACTATCTGAAAAAGTACCATCCTACATTTACCCCATTAACAGAAGGGCAACCTTATTTTACCTGTCAGATTTTTACTACATGCTTTGCTTGCATTTACCCAGCCAGAGGCTTCACACCTTTTGCCTGCATAGATAAGAACATGCTGAGTTATCACCTCCGGCAAGTTATTCTCCTGGTAATTTAAGCCTCAGTCAGGCAATATTTCCCCTCACCTTAAACCTGGAAGTCTTAAATTTGGAAGTGTGCATCCCTCTACAACCTCTCACAGAAATACCATCACCTTGCAGTTTTGCAACAAACCACAAAGCCCCTACAGAAAATACTATATGAAGAGGGCAAAGACCAACAATCACCACCCAGCTCTCCCTGCCCAACACCTGTACGGGCCCAGGAGGTGTCGTTAACACCAGGGACACACTTTACACAAAACCAACTTCATCCTACACACCTGTGTGGTCTTTTTAGAAGCAAGCAGAAGCATCCTTTCCTACAGCGTACACGTTATATACATCATGCATACTAAGCAGCATTCAAGCGCCTTGAGGCTGCAGAGCAGGATTTGCACTCAAGTGGATGGTAAAAGCAGAGAGAGAGCAGAGATTCGACCCCGTAAGGCTTTTCCCCAGAGACACCCACACCCCACAGCCCCATCCCCGCCCGGGCCGGGGGACACGAGGGGCCCTGGTAGCGCCAGCCTGCCTGTCCTCCCCACCAGGCTGGGGAAGCCCCGCTGGCCGCGGGCTCCGCCGCTGCCCCTCAGAGCCAACCCCGCCTAGGCCTCCCAGTCCTCCTGAGAGGCTCAGGAAGGTAGGAAACCCCCTCAGCTTCACACCACCGGAGCCGCCATCTCAACACTCCCCCCACCCCCAGCAACAGGCGCTGGCAACCCCCATAAGGCAGGGTAGTGCTAAGCCCCCCAGGCGCCCCCACCCCACTGCGCACCGCGGAGCCGCCCGCACCAGCTGAGACAACCGGGCCCCAGCTGGCGCCCAGCGCAGCCGCGCGTCCCCTCACGCTCACCCTTCGGCGCCGTCGCGCTGGTGGCGTCATGGGGGCGGTGGCCAATGAGGAGGCGGGGAGGGCAGGGCCGCTTGTGTTTGAATTCGGCGGCCGCGGCGGGCGACGGTTGCTCGGCCGTGCGGAGGTGAGTGGTGATCCCGGCCCGTTCCGGTCCTGTCCCCTCGGGTCCTGTCTGGTCCTTCTGCTGCGGCCCCGGCCGTGCTGTGGGGCTGGCGGCACAGCCCGAGGGAGCGCTGCCCATGGCTGGGTGAGGAGGACGGGGTGGGGCTGGGCCGCGGCTCCCCTGCTGTTCCGCTCCGGCTGTTCCCCCGCGTTCCCGCCTGGTTCTGTGGCCGTGGGGCGGCTCGGCTGAGAAAGAGAAAGGGCAAGCGTGTCCCTAGGCTGGAAAGGTGTCACCGAGAGCCTTTCCCGTGAAGGTCGCTGTTCGCTCTGAAGAGCGAGCGGCCCCGGTGACCAGCGGGGAGGGCCCGTTAAAGGGACTTTCTGCTTTGGCATCTGTGGAACGTGTTTCTGTGTCCCATCCAAATAACGTTGAAGTAAATCCAACTTTCGCTGTCTCTCTAAACCTACGTGCAATGCAACTAAATCAGCATCGCAGAGAAAGCTCCGCGTTCTGCTGAAGGGCAAGAAAACCACAGGCCGTGAGGGGCAATGGGCACAGGCTGGAGCACAGGAGGTTCCATCTGAATATGAGGAGAAACTTCTTTACTCTGAGGGTGCCAGAGCCCTGGAACAGGCTGCCCAGAGAGGCTGTGGAGTCTTCTCTGGAGATATTCAAACCCTCCTGGACACATTCTGTGCAATCTGCTCTGGTGAACCTGCCTTAGCAGGTGGGTTGGACTGGACGATCTCCAGAGGTCTCTTCCAAGCTCAATCACTCTGTGATTCTGTGTAGAAACCTGGTAGCTCATCTGGAACTTTGCTCTGAACTAAAGGAAAGCCAGTAGATTAATTAGTAGCTGAGTTTGTTAAATTAAGCTTCCTGATTTCCTAGGGAAATGCTACTTAGTTTCCTTAAAGCTGTGCTGAATTAGGTCACCTTTTCAGGGCAATTACTGTGCTTTCCAAAGTTGTGCTGTCACTGCAGCAGCCCAGGGGGATGGGCAGGTCCAGCACAGGTACAAGATGTTAGCCCTGATTGAAGGTGTGAACTATTCAAAAGTTTATATTTGAAGTGTTAGACCTTTCACTCTTATTTTGTCAATTGCAGGAAAGATCCAGCTGCTTGGCCTGCAAGAGCCTTTGAAGCAAAGAAGGGGGACAAAAGGGATGTTGCTATGTCTGCTGCTAAGGAGGAAGATGTCTGTAATCATGTGAAAGTGGTGGTCCGTGTCCGCCCAGAGTCTCAAAAGGAAAAAGATGGCAACTTTAGCAAGGTCGTTCACGTTGTGGACCAGCATATATTGGTCTTTGATCCAAAAGAAGAAGAAGTCAGCTTCTTTCACGGGAAGAAACTTACCCATAGGGATATTAGTAAGAGAAAAAATAAAGATCTGAAATTTGTATTTGATGCTGTTTTTGATGAAAGTTCATCCCAGTTGGAAGTTTTTGAACACACAACCAAAAATGTAATCGATGGCTTCTTAAATGGATATAACTGCACAGGTAACTTTGTTATTTATCTTCTTCAATTCAAAAACTTCACTAAATTCCTCAAAGTTTCTACCATTGTACCTGACTGCTGTAGAGGCCTTAAAAAAAGGCTGGGAGAGAAATAAAGCATTTGTTTTAATTTATAGATAATGAGAGACTGAAGGTTTAGTCTACGGAACTTAAGATAGCTCTACTCTATTTCGGAAATGAGTTCATGTTAGTGTTATAGTAAGCAAGAATTTTATCTGATAAATACATGTTTCTGAAGAAAGCCCTTTGGAAAGAGTTGTTCAATCAGAAGTTGTTGTGTCACTGAGTGTGTGGTAGCCTGCTTTATGAACTCTCATCAGTAGCTTGTTTTTTTAATTGGCAAATGGAATGTGGTGAGGAAATGAAATATCTACCTGCAATAAGTTGATGGTTTAGTGTTATGAGAACATGCTAATAATATTTCCATGTAAATTGCCAATGAATGAATTTTGCACTGAAAATTCAAAAACTAATATGATTTTGAAATAGCTTTCTCATTATAGATGTAAGAGGTAAAGCCTAAGTAAGAAACTTGATCGGTTATGAAAACAGCTGTGCAGAATGACAGAGGTGTGTGAATGTCCATTTGGTTTTGCGTTTCCAATTAGCTTACTGGTATAAAGTAAATATTTTGCTTTGTTTGTTTGTTTTTGCGAAAATTCAGTGCTTGCATATGGTGCAACAGGAGCTGGAAAGACTCATACAATGTTGGGTTCCCCTGAAGATCCTGGTGTGATGTATTTAACCATGATGGCACTTTATAATTGCATGGATCAAATGAAAGAAGATAAAATATGCAATCTTGCTGTCTCTTATTTAGAGGTAAGCGAGTTCCTACATTTAGTATGTTGTTTTTAGTAAGGCGTATTTTAATAAAAATAAGCTGGTTTTGCATTCCCCTGGCCCTTCCTGGAACTTTACAAAATTTGTTGTCCCTGATAGTAATAGAACTGAACTGTGCTCCACAAATTTACTGTTATTTATAGGCACCTGTTATTATTTAACAGAAGACTGTCCAAAAAGGACAATCTATTCTAATACATTTACTAAACATTCTAATGATTTCTGTCTTGCTGATCAGTTGCATCCCTCTTGAATGTCTGTTGATGTGTACAAGAAAATATCTTTTCAGGGTTATATTTCAGGATTTCACAATAAAATCCTATAAGCACAGTGAAATCACAAAAAAATGTTATCTAATGCCTTTTTGATGTTGTTTTTTAAAATTTTATGTTTATTTTATTGAAGACATAGCACAATTACTCGAATTAAAGCTGTTCCATGAATGGTTACCTCTACAAATATTCTGTTCGTTCTTTGTCACATTTTCCTCCCCTTTTTTTTTTTCATCACAGTTCTGTTTTTACAAGTACTTGTTTTAGCACTATTGCCAAGAAGTAATAGTAAAATTATTACCTTTTATCCCCACTCAAAGTTTTAATGGAAGACTAGTTAGTATGTTGGGGGGAGAAGGAGAAGCAAAAAGTTTACTTTGCCACATGCTGTTTCAAGTGCTTCCACAGACCACAAAATACAGTATTTAAGAATTTTAACAGAAATATATTTGGATTACAAAATCTCACTACACTATGAATTATGAAGGGTAATGGAGGACAATAAATGCTTTGAATTCATGATTGCTGCAAAAGTGTTATAGTAAAAATAGGTAAACTTTGACTTTTTTTTATTAAGAACATTTACTAGGAAAGAGTGACTCCCACTTCAATGGCTAAAAAATTCATGCAAATTGAATTAACTGAATATTTCCACCTTGGTATAGGAAAGCTGTTTGGCAAAAATTCTACAGAATGAATTTGTTGCTTTATCTAAAAGAAGTACTAGAAAAGACTGTGATGATTTCTGGCTAGTTAAGTTTAATTCTGTCAAGTATGATAGGATAGTTTTATTAAAATATTTTGAATTCCCATTCAAAGGTCTACAATGAACAGATCCGTGATCTGCTGGTAAACTCGGGACCTCTGGCTGTTCGTGAAGATACCCAGAAAGGGGTGGTAGTTCAAGGGCTTACGTTACATCAGGTATGGAAATAGATACTGAAATTCAGGAAACCTCCCAATACGTTTGAGAAAATGGTGAACTTCCCATTGATCTGTGAAAGCTGTAGCAATTTGGGAATTTCTTAGTGGGCTTTTTTTCTGTCCGTAATCACCGGTACCTTAGTAACTTGCAAACCTAATTAATTATTTAAAAGTATGTTGTAGAAAAAATGCTAATATTCTTTAGTGGAAATGGGTAAAAGCATTCAATCCTTATTATCAAAAGGGTACAATTATTTTGGTAATTCAGGTTTTGAAAGATTCGTTTTTTGCCTAAAACATCTTTGCAATTGTTAAAGAAATTAATTGCCTTTAGTGCCATCTTGGAGTGTTCTACAACTCTGAAATGTCTCACAGTTGCTTTTGTTTTTAAATAACTAAGTTTGAAAAGTTCCGTGATAAATTACTTTCCCAGGCCAGCACAGCGATTAGTTGGCAAACATTGTGAGAGAACTTGGTTTTCTGATCCAAAAATCAACTCTCCCGGCCCTATTTTCTTGCAGCCTTTTAGTGTATTTGAAACACTATGTAACTTCCAGCTCCTCTGTGCATGGATTAACAATGCAACAGGAAACAGTGTTATTAGTTTAGCTCACTCTGTGAACACCATCTTTCTAAAGCTTGGGTCTTGTGGGGGAAAAAAGTTAGGATATCACTGTTTAATGCATTAGTACAAGAAAAATTAAGTCAATCATTCTTAAATGAGACTTCTTCTAACTATGGAGAACCTTTGCAGATTTGTTTAAACTCTTTGCTAAAAAAAGTCGCCAATTTAAATTTCTGCATTTATTAAGTGCTTGCTTTTTGTACCTTGCTGCTTTTTAACTGCAAATGTTTGTCTGAAATGCTTCAATTCCAAAACAAGAAATTTTAAGTTCGTTTATTTTTTTTGAAGGTGAATGTTAGTGTGTTTTAGGATCAGTATAGAATCTCCTATAGTTGATTAAAAGGGAAAAAAATAACATGGTTTTATCTTATGCTCTACCCTAAAAGCCTAAATCAGCAGAGGAAATCCTTCAAATGTTGGATTATGGAAATAAAAATAGAACGCAGCATCCCACTGATGTAAATGCCTCCTCCTCCCGGTCCCATGCTGTCTTTCAGGTAAAATGATAAAGCAGATGTACAGTTGTCATTAGTGTGAGTTGTAGTTTTATGCAATGCAATCTTTCTTTTTTTAAACTCTGTTGAATATTAGCTTGCCTAAGAGGAGATTAAAGTTTTCTAGTTTACTCTTATTGACTGCTTGTAACCTTTACATATTTACAAAGAATGATATGGAAGTATATTCAAAGCTCAAAATTACTGTTTTACAGAAAAGATATTTCTTCTAACGACTGTTAGCTGAAGCTTGGAACAAGAGAGCTTTTCACTGAATTCTTTTTTTCAAATATAGTTACTGTGAAACTTTACATACTTGATATTCATGGACAAATGTCTGCGTGTTAGAACTTTTCCATGAAGGAAAAGACCTTTCCATGTAAAGCTTGGACATTGCCATGTCTGGAAGCATGTTCTGCTGTCCACTCAGCATTCAGTTCCAGTGCACAGTTCATTCATAAAAACTCTCAGACTGATTCTGTTCAAGGATACTGTAGGTATTGAAAACTTTATCTGGTGTTCCTTTCAGTATTCCTAATCCAGTTAACTCTTGTAATGAGATAATCCTGAATGTTTGTTGCAGTTTATCTTTTGAGATGGCCTAGCTGTCAATCAAGGTATTAAATTGCTTTTGCTTAAGTGTTATTTTCTGCTAAGTGCACAAATTATTGGTAAAAGTCATGGTTTGTTTTGATTGTATCCTGAATGTATGATTTACATAAATATCTACTAATATCATGTGTTCTCAAAGATAAACTAGCGCACCCTTTGAATAATAGCACATTTGTTAATGAATGGGTTTTAAGCCTTTTTCGCAGAAGTGACTTTATGCTTGAGAGGAGAGGAGGATTTAGAAAACTGTGTGTGTAAATAAAGGCTTAACAGAAATGCTGCATCTGCATGTTGCGCTTTAGAGGAGTATTACTGTTGCTAACTGGATTGATCCAATCAATGTAACTGAAAGTTTAACAGATTTGAGTTAATGTAAACTAGTTTAAGCTTAGCAAATTCACAACCACATGCTTTTTTTTTTTTAAGTGGATTCTTAGGTAACCTATCTACTTGTTGCACTTATTAGCAGTGTTGGCATCTGTAAGAAATAATTACAAACTAGGCAATTAGTGCTACAAATAATCATTTATGTCAGTTTCTCAGATATTTCCACAAATTTGTCACATTCTACAAAACATCTCTTATCTACTTATCCTCTATTGCATCTTTGGTTCTGCAGATATACATGATGAGAAATCCTTAATGCTGTCTTGATTCCTCTTCATTTTTTAAATTTTCTGTTATTTTAAGAGCTGCTCTTGTTTGTAGAGGTCAGTTATCTCTTATGCTGACTTTGGTTTTTGTTGTTAACTTTATTGGAGAAGGATGTTTTCTGGAACTGACTCAAAGTAGTAAAAGTCTTGGCCCAAGACTTTCTGATTTTAGAGATGCAAGTTGTGCCTTACTGTACCATCTGTCTTGGGTTTGAAATCTCTATCTAGGTCAGGCAATTACTGCATCTGAAAGTAAAATCCCAATTGCAACACTGTTCTATTGAAAGTGTTCTGCTGACGGACAAAGAAATAGAAAAGATTCTGCTTTGGGGCATTTCCTGTCTCTTTTGAATTTTTCTAAAAGCTTGAGTCATGCAACAAAGCTTGTCTGTCCCTCTACCTTTCCCTTCTTCACTAACGACAGTTACTGGGTTCTGGTAGAGTCTTACAAGCCTGACATAGCTACTTTATCAAGGTAAGTACAGGGAAGTGGCTTTTTTTTAATATATATATATGTGTGTATATATATATATATATAGTCCTAGAAATAGTACAACAGAACTTGCATTGTTTGATATAGAACCTTGTCTATTTGATATAGACATACCTTTTGTGGCAAGTCATAAGAGTTGTATTCACTCCCAATACTTGTCAATTTTTTTTCTGTCAAAAATTGCTGTGAAGACTTCATCCATCCGCAAAGCTTAAGCCTACAGTACTGGTGAGATAGTGTCTTTATTAGTCAATTACCTTATACATATGGCAACTCTTTCCCAATTCACTGTCTAAAAGTGCGTTCATGAAAGGTTCGGTAGCCACTAGCCTTACAAATGGCAAGGCACGCAACCCAAAAGAAAGTTAAATTTATAGAGAATCCCAAAAAAGTAAGAGCTGCCTAAGGACAACTGTAATTCTTCTTATTGACTGTATAATCATGCTCTACCTACTTCCTCATAAACCTGAGGAAAGAATAACTTCACTAGTAGAAGGAAGCAAAACCATTTAGTTCCTTCTGTATCTCCTGTATAAAGGAGATTTCAGGAAAGAAGAGATGAGCAGGAACAAGTGGCCTCAGGGATCACAGCTTTCCAAAAGACCCTGGAGTACTATGTGTTTTCACAGCAGTGAGTATTGTTCCCCTATTAATTGTAATGACAGTTAAGTCTCAATCACTGAAGTCCAGCCTTTCTCCTGGTTTATCCCCATATATATCTTTACAGCATACTCTTAAAGGTGGCTTTAAAAAATGTACATCTTTTTCAGTTTGAAGTGCAGTAGTGTGTACATCTTGACCATGGTAGAATCAAAAATTATTGCAGCTATGAAATTCATTTGTCAGAGTAAGTCCTGGTCCAGTTGCTTGCTTAATCCTCTGCAGTAGGATAGGGGAATGAATCAAAAGGGAGAGGGAAATACCTTATGGTTCTTTTTGGATAAACTTTTGGTCAGTGTGGTCAAGTGTCCCAGTTGTGTCCCCTTCCAACATCTTGCCCACCGTTTTGGCACTGTACAACCACTGTTCAGCAGAAGCTGAAATGTTATCAGCACTGTTGGGCTCACAAATCTGAAAGCGCTACATTGACTGCTATGCAGAAAATTAACTCCATCCCAGCCAAATCCAGTGCAGCCACACTCTGCTTCTTTTTTCCTACTAATACCTGAAGCAGGTAAGTTTTAGGTGTCAAAATGGATTCATTATTTTCCATTAGGCCAAACTACCTGCCTATGTTAGTTATGTACTGAAATGTTAAACTTGGATTCCTAGAAGGATTCCAATAAGAAATTCTGAAAATATTTGTTACATTGTAAAATAAATGTACTGCTTAGAGTAACAGCAGAGTGATTAGTGGTTACTTTTAATTGTTGTGTTTATTTTGTTTTATTGTAGATTTACCTAAGGCAGCAAGATAAAACAGCTAGTATTAATCAAAATGTTCGCATCGCCAAAATGTCTCTTATTGACCTGGCGGGATCTGAACGTGCCAGTGCTACAAATGCCAAGGGGGCTCGTTTTAGAGAAGGAACAAATATTAACCGCTCCTTGCTAGCTCTCGGAAATGTCATTAATGCCTTGGCAGATCCAAAGGTATGTGCTGCTTTCCCATGCAGTCTTCACTTCCTAGTGTTCTGAAAACATGTTTATGAATGGAAAGCTCTCATTGAGTAATGGGGATTGCATTGATGCTTCTCATGTCATAATTTTCCTTTAAGGTTTTCTGTGGGTTTCTACCATCATCTCTGTGATAGCTGAAAGATGGCCCCAATGGGAAAGAGGTCTCAAAAATAATTTGCAGCTTCCTAAGGATAGTGTAAAAGATAAACGTACCTGCTCTTCTTATCCACCTCAATCCGTAAAGAAGCTTGCATGAGTAAATAGATAGCCTTATGAGGACAAAGATTTTGTTTTCCAGAGGTTTATGCCCTTTAATCTTGAGGGAGGAGGCTTTTGTGGGAGAGAAAAACACCTATCCAAAGTTGTTCGTTTGTACTCTTATGTACATCCACATGCAACTCCCCAACTGCCACCCTCCAACCCATGCTCATGGTAATGAATTAGTCTCCTGATTGGGCTCACCAGTTCAACGGAAAGGGAGAGGACAGCTGTGATGGTGAATGCCCAAACCTGAACTTTTTACCAAAGTCAAGTCCATTGCCTACGGCTATACCCTGTTGGTCCTTCTGGTCTGCTAACAATTTTCCCCTTCAAATATGCCAGAGGAAATAATCAGAGCTTTGATTTGCCTTCCTGGGGCTGCACATTCTCATCACCATCTTGTTGGAGTGGGAGGCAAAATTTAAAACCTGTACCATTGACATAAGTAGGATTCTTCATGTTGACTTGTGGGATTTGCGCCCTAGTGACCTGACTTCATACTGGGAGATCTGGATTCTGTAGATGTGATTTGAAAAAATGTTTCAGAAAATAGAGTTTGGGCTGCCTGAAAAGGCTGTATTCTTTGAGATATTCAAAACCCAACTGGGTATAGTCCTCAGCCACTTGCCTTGGTTGACTCTGCTTTGAGCAGAGGGATTGGACTAGAGGGATCTTGAGAGGTCCTTCCCAACCTCAATTATTCCATGAACCAAAAGCAGTTTAATGTAGTCTACGTTTTCTGTTAATTGCCCGTATCACAAAAATAGTTGTTGTGTATATGGATGTTGGAAAGTAATCTGGGTAGTACATGTGTTATAAAGGTATTAAACAGTTCTAAGAGATTTAAAGCCTTTTGTGATGCATATGTAATTTTGAGAAAGATTACTCATGCCAAAGAAAAGTTCCAAGGCTGTTTGTTGTGGTTTGTGGTGGTGTTGAAATTCTAAGCAGCTTTCTAGGCAGGTGAATATTTAAGGTACAGTGACTAATCCATAAAAACGCATATAATTCTTTTTCTAGAGCAAGAAACAGCACATTCCTTATCGAAACAGCAAACTTACTCGCTTACTGAAAGATTCTCTTGGAGGAAATTGCCGAACAATAATGATAGCTGCTGTTAGTCCATCTTTTCTGTTCTACGATGATACATACAATACTCTGAAGTATGCAAACCGGGCAAAGGATATCAAATCTTCTGTGAGTATGGTGGCATTTATTGATCTTTTGTCAAAATATAATAACATAGTATTGAGAGGAGAGTTATTTCTTTCAGGAGGTTGTAATTTCCTTCACTTTTGTCTCAAAATTTTGTTCAGTTACCTCTTCTTTCTTAGAGTCAACTCTCCATCGTCTGAATGATGCAGTAGATACAGAGTAGATAGTACTTACGTTGCTTTTAGCAGCGTAGCTTCATTAGTGGGATTGTGCTTCTGGTTTCAAAGGGTTTGTTTTGTGAGTATCAAATTTAGAAATAATCAGCTGGTAGAATTCACACCCAGTTTCAGCATCTTACTATTACGTTCTCAGAGAACTGTAAAGCATGTTAAAGAAATGTCTGAGCAGTTGTACAAGTGCCAGTCGAGGCTTGTTACAGGTAGAATTCAGCTGGAACCAAGTTGCGCGATGAGATTATATTGATAAGCAAAAAGGTATCAGGATATCCTGTCTTCTACTCTCTATTATTCTTGTTTGTTTTTTCATACTCCTTTGTATCGTAACTCCTAATTTTTTTTTATGTAATATGGGCTTGGCTGTGGTTTCCATTTGTTGCATACTTAAAGATAAAATGCATGAGGTGTGCATTAAACAGTAAAACTAGTCTGAATAGATGCAAAATGTGCTTGCACATGTAAATGTCATTATTTTTTCTTGTTCTGTTGTGAGGGAAATGACATAGCCATGGTATGCAACAGATGACTGCAAAAGCTAAGAGTCATCTCTTTTTTGTGCAAGTCAGGGTTTTTTCATCCCTTTCCTCATAATATAGTTCAAGTGTAATTATGTATCATTTAGACACAGTGTATTTATTATGCAGGAAAGCATGAAGGAGCCTGCTGAAATTGTAACTTGTTTCTTTTTTTTAACAGCTGAAGAGCAATGTTGTTAGTGTGGACAGTCATATAAGCCAGTATGTTAAAATTTGCAATGAACAAAAGAAAGAGGTATGTAAAAATAAATAAATCAATCTATTGATTAAAGTTTGAAAGATTAATTATTATAACTTTGAATACAAAAAGAAAATGCTCATGGGATTGAACCTATAAGGCAATATTGTCCTAATTCTCCCATATAGTCTTTTGAAGTAAGAAAGATTTTTGTATTATAAGAGGAATACACCTATTACCATTTGTAAAAGTGTTCAAGGCATAAGCACGGAATGGTATGTTTAAAAAAAGCCCCTATCTTCCAACTAAAATATACCTTAAAATATACCTTTTTTTGGTTTAGATTCTAATGTTGAAAGAGAAACTGAGAGAATATGAAGAAAAGCAAGCAAGCGTTCCTGAAAATAGTAATGCAGCAGTACTTGCAAACAACCAGCAAGTGGAAATAGAAAGGTAAGAACTATGAACTGGCTTCAAAACTGGAGTTTGCGTGACTTATAAAAGCATTTGTAAAACAAACTTGCTCTTTTCAATGCTGGTCTTCTCATTTTTAATGTTGCTTTACTTAAACTAGTTGTGGCTTTGCATAACTTATCCCTTATTTTCAGAACAACTTGGCAATGGATTTAAAATGAAACAAATATTGTGTACTTGAGAAAGTATCTTGATATTAACCTTTGAGGCAAATTAGTCAGTAAAACACTGCAAGGTAACCATGTACTCTGATCCTCAGAAAGCTGTTGTAACTCACAATTTGCATCAGTGGTAAAGATCTTGCATCTATAGTAACTTCTTATGAAGTATTGACTAAATAGACAGAAGTGCAGCTATGTCAGCATCCTGTGGATTGTATTTATTCCCATCAAATTTTCATTAGAACTGCTGATATTGAGAGGATAAACTTATGATAGAGACCTGAGTCTTACTCAAAATTATGAGCTTCAGCAGTGCACATGGGGATTTTAAAAACTTATGTGCTGGCTTTTTTGTAAAGCTTATCAATAGCTTTGTTATTGGACTTGGTGATCTTAAAGGTCTCTTCCAACCTAAATGATTTTATGATTACTGTAACACAGATATTTCATAGGAAAGTTAAGGATTTTTATCCCTAGGCTACCAATGTTATTCTGTACTAATGTACAGATGAAATTCTACCATCAATAAAAAAAATTAGGCAAAATGTTCTTCATATACAAATTCTTCATATCCAAAAAGGTTTGAATGACCCCTTCAAAATTTCAAGCCTCGTTTCCAGTTCAAGTACATAAAATCTGTACTGGCATACTGACATTTTATTTAATGCTCATCTATAACAGGCTTTACCTTATTCCTTTTAATGTTTTAATATTTATTTTAGTAACTTGGAATTGAAAGTTTCCTTTGTAAAGGAGATGGTTATTAAAATAACCTTCAGTAGGTAATCTATTTATTCTTACCCTTTGGCTCTAATAGATACAAAGAAATCCTTAGAAATGTGTTTGCAAACCGTGAGGAAATCAGGAAAGAGTACCTGAAGTTGGAAATGCAACTGAAAGAAAATGCACTGAAGGCACATTACCAGAAACAGTGTCATGAACAAATCCAACTGATGTGCTCTGCAGAAAGAGTAGAGAAGGTGAGTTTTCTATAGTATAATACAAGATACAATCTCTCTTCATTTTGCTGTACTAACAGATGCTTAAGCAATTATATAATTAGTCAATGCTTAAATATTTAAACAATTAAAATAGGTCACACTGATTATCACTCAGAACATTTGGGTTTTTTTTACTTTAATACAGAATATGTAGTAGCAATGCCAGTTGTGCTATTTTTCCACACTGCACAGAAAATGGTTGTTGTGCTTATTGCTGCCAATGGTGAAAACTTTTAAACTTGTCCTTGCGTAGGCTTGATTGTCATCGTTACTTAAGACCTGACCAGACTTAAGACACTCATGGTGCTCTTCTCCAAAATGAAAGCGCATGAATGTATGTATGGTACAGCTATGGAAGCTATTATCAAGCTGAAAAATCTTTGTTTCATAAGGAGAAGTGGCGACCTTGTGCTAAACAAGTTGGATTATTATCATTGATGTTTCCAATTGTCACCAGGAAGATGTTTGGATAAACTGCTTGAGGGCAGAGTCATGTGAGCTGAAATAATTCAATTGAGTTGCCTTGAATTTTAAGAGAAGAATTTGGAGGCTAAGAACAATTGCTGTTGTGAAGTGTTAAATGCTCATGTCTTTCTAGAAGAATCAAAGTATAAATAAGTAAACATGGTTAGATAGTATCTTAATTTTTCTGATAAAAGTCAGCTTAACGGAATATGTTTTATGTAGAAATGAAGTTGAGAATGAGGCTGATTTTGCTGAGTCACAGTAACAAAATCTGTATTCAGCCAAAAATGGTAGTTTACCATATGACTATTTTTTCCCAGTGATTCACATGAAATTCAGTCCTTAAATAAATGTCAAAGTGAAAATACATCACACATTTTTGCTTGTCATTAATGAAGATATTTCAAGTGACTAATGTGTATAATTCTCTGTATGTCATAGAAACTCCAAAGTAATATTTTCTATGTGCCACGCTTTTAAATACTGCTTACAATGGAGCCTATCTGTATCTCTACTCATAATGAGGACTTATACCTCCATGCACTCTATTTCATATGAATATTTCTCATGAATTGATTTAACTTTTATTTTTAACGTTAGCGGTGCTACACTCAAATGTTGGTTTTGCCATTGCTTGACTTATAGATGTGATTTACTAAGGGTCAAGAGCCACTGTCCTGAAAGTGCAATGTCTTATTTATTAATAAGAATAAGTCACTGTAATGGTAAAATTAAATGTCCTTTTACAACTATTTGGAATAAATTGGATTTTAATTTGGAATCAAGTCATTTGATTGCCACAGTGACTGCTCATGTTTTTCTTGTACGCTATAAGGCTTCTGGATTTCCTTGTATTTTTATAAATTGGCTATTTTCCCAAATGCCTCTGGGATTTCGCTCTGTAAAATACACTGTTAGACCACAGTGGTATTTCCAAAATATTCATTTTTAAGGGAAAAGTTTTACTTACAAATATTTTCTCATTGTACACTTTTTATACTTAATTGTTCATGCTCAGTAACTAAATACAATAATGATTTTAGAGCCTGTTTATGTCCTTCCTAATGCTGGTTCCTCTGTTCTGTTACCTGTATTTCTGTGGTGTTTTCCTGTTGCACCGCAGGTGTCAGCTACAACAGTGTGAGCAGAACACCATGCATAGAACATCTCTCTTTGTCTGAAAACACAGAAAGTTAGTGTGTGCCCCTGTGTTACAGTTACTTTAAACTATCTTCCCGAGTTTGAAGTCTGCTCAGTTTTGACCTGTTTTACTTTGAAGGTTTCTGCATCAGTCATGGAATTGGGTTTACAATTTTTCTTATTTTTAAAGACATGGCAAAAAACTGATGGTACTCTGGTAGGCTTTATATATATGATGTAAAATCATTTCTTCATTTCTGATTGCCACTTTAACATTATTTGTACTGTCCAGAAAAGGAGCATGTTCCTGGAAAGCAGTCAGTCTATCTTGGTTTCAATTTTTCTGCTTACTGCAATGGCCCATACTGGATCCAAAAATGCTTGTTGAATATGTCGAAGTTCTTCAGTCTGGGAGGGATGCTTTCTTCTATATCTCTTGTAATACTTTTCCAATTACAAAACAGAGTAGCAACCAAGTATCTTGCCGAGGACTACATGTGTTCCAGAGGGTTTTTTTTCTGTTGGAGTACATCAATGTAATGTCTTCCTGGCAACCTGCGGGATGGGTTCATCAAATGGTGGGATATTGTCAATACCAACTTCAATCCTAATACATCTCCTGCACTGTGTAGGAGCTCAAGTATTCACAAGTGCGTTTGAATTTCTCTCCTTCAACAATCCTCCAAGCTCTGTGCTGGTCTCACTGCTCAGAGGGAACCAGTGGTCATTGTGGGCTTCAGTCTGACATCCTCCTGGTGCTTTTCCTAAGGAGCCAGTTCTTTACCAAATGGTTTTGTGTTCTCTGGATCCTCTGCCATGTCATGAGACAGTCTAAAGAGAAAGCAAAGTGAAATTCTGGCCAAGCTATAGTCTTTGACCTGGAACCTTGCCTGGAGCACGCACGCAAGTGGTTCAGGTGTCTTTCCCACCATGGTTCTGTGTTCTGTATGCCAGGAGTTGAAGTCACATTTTGCAAATTCAGCTTCAGGAATGTGATCTGCATCTCCCCATGTACTGCTTCTGTTTTCTCCAGAACATTCAGAAGGGCACCTGGTAGTTTAAGTTCTGGTTTGTGTGACATTAGGGAAGGACTAGTGTCATTCTTATGACATATTTGGCCTGGCTAAATATGTAGATTTATTCTGATTGATGAAGTTTTCATTTAAATTGTTAATTTTGGAACATATGAAAGTAGACATTTAGGTTATATAATTTTTAAAAACTAACTGTGTTCTCTGTTTTTGTTGACTGTAGCAACATACTATATGTTTGTGGTTTTTTGTTTTGTTCGTTTAACTAAAGTTTAGTGCAAGCTGAACTCTGTAAACTCTTGTCTAAAGTTAATGTTCTCTATGACTACTTGAGTTAGTGAATACTTTTTAGAGCGTACTGCAAGCTACAGTTGTCTTCTGAATGGGAAGAGTCGCCTTTGCCTTGTTAGGGCATTACCTCATTCATATACAGCTTGTTGCTGGTTTTGTGCTTTTTTTGTTGTCAGATTTCAGAGAAGCATCAGAAGACTTTTGATGCTTGAAGATACAGGGGTTTCCTTTTGCCAAATACTTTATCATTTAGCAGGATTTTTCTAGGATATATTCCATTAGGAAAACAAAGCAGATAAAATTCCTTCTTTGTATTCATGCTTGAGTTGCTAGAAATTATTAGGTTAGGTGTCTAGAAGTGTGTTTGTATGTGCACATGTAGTTTTTTCAGTCTTTCCAACTTAAGATGATTGTGACCTAGAACAGAAATTGATCAAATCCAATGTATTTATTCTTTAAAGGAATAATCAAATGACTACAGTCTCTATTAGAAAGGCTTCCAGGAAAAAGAAATTTGAAAATGTTTAAATATAATTCCATAATGCCTGTAAGGAGAATGTGCTAATAAAAGTTAAATTGGTCAAAGATGCAAAATGTTTCTTATGCACAGTTGTATATAA
This sequence comes from Streptopelia decaocto, assembly GCF_964273445.1. NCBI lineage: Eukaryota > Metazoa > Chordata > Aves > Columbiformes > Columbidae > Streptopelia > Streptopelia decaocto. The sequence continues at coordinate 62,628,482 of NC_138661.1, forward strand.
AGTATATACATTTATATATATGTATAAAGTATATATATATTTATAAAGTATAGGAAAAAAAACTTTTTTTTATATAGAGACGTTTGTGAACATAATTTGAAAGTTTCCCCTTAAATGCTGATTTTTTTGGTTTTTTTCAGGCCACTTGCAAGCGGGACCAAAGGCTTGCGATGCTTCGAACCCACCGTGTTCAGATGCAGAAGAAGAAAGAAGAGGTGGCAGAACATTTTGAGGAAAACACAAATTTGCTGCATCGTGTCGAAAATGAAATGCGCCTACTGGGTCAAGATGGGTGTATTCCAAAGGTAAAATGCCTTTCCCTTTGAGGACAGATTTCATGCATTGTAGAAAACAACTGCCTATGGGGTTTTTTTCTTCTGCCATTCTTTCTGGGTGCTTTCAAATTCTAGCATTAGGTATTTATGTTCTTGTGCCCTAAAAGTACTGTATTGTTTGTGCAAGTACTTCTTGTTCGTGAAAGTGTATAATTACATCTAAAAATGCATGCTAAAGGGGAATAAGTGTGCTATGACTGAGCATGGAGTATAGATCCCGCTCCTGGCCGTACGCTTCTTGTCTTGCCTTTACAGTAGCTCCTGGTGCTCTTCTAACCGAATGTGATGACCGAATTCTTAGCCTGAACAAAATAAAAATTCCTTTTTTTGGAGGGTGAAAGGGGAGGAGTTGGAAGGGGCAGAGAAGTGGGAAGTTGTGTTAATTTCTCTGCCAGATTTTAGCAAGTCAAGTCAGTTCAATGCAGCCTTGGGCAAGTGCCAGAGCTGGCAGAAGGGAAGGGCTGAAGGTCTGTGCAGGAACAAGGAGAAAAGTAAAAGAGAGGTGGGAGGTTCTTCCTCCCTGCCTTCTAGTTTCAGCCAGCAACTGGAGTGGTGTAAATGATAGTGTGATAAGCACTTGTGTGACTCATATAGTGGCATATATTTCAATACTTGTGTTTCTGTTTGATGACTAAGATGTGTTGATACCTTATAAGAAATTAAGATATTTCAAACAAGATAATGGCATCTTGGGAAGATCACTGAATACAGTGAAGACTTGTCCCAGACAATGTCACTGAAATTCAGATATGGAACAAGTACACAGGAGAAGAGGCAAAAGTATTTTTGGGCATATATAGATAAGCACACATGTGCCTGTCGGATTCTCAGTGCTAATTACAGCGCACTCATTGTTGATCGAAGGAATCTACAGAGCAATATTTATGCATGTAAATAAAAATCAAACAATTCATAATTTTCTACCCTTTAAAATAATAATATAAACCCACTCCATCTTTACTTATATTAAGTTTTAGTTTCTCGTTATTGGTTTGCTGTGCAGTTATCTGTGTTTTTTTTTCTTGCTGCACCCCCAAGGAACTCTGTAAAGAACTGCAGTGTTGCCATTTAAACCTGGAAGTTAAGGACCTGAAAGCCCAGATGGAGCACATGTTATCTCTGGTGTCCCTTCAAGATCAGCGCTATAAGGAGACAGAAAAGTAAGCATGGTTTCATAGCAGGCGTGATAAGACTTCTGTTCTGACACGTGTAACTTCAGAAGACCTATCTGTAGAATTTTAGTTGAAACAGAAGCAAGATTTTTCTCAAGCTTTTTTTTTTTTTCTAGGTTAGAATTGTATTTTCTTAAGCAAAAACATATGTAAAATAGTACTTCATAAATCTTGGTCTGTATCCACCATTGTTTAACAGAAACTGCAGGTATATTCTAGTGCTGCTTATTTCTATTTAATTTTCTTCTTTGCCGAGTTTTTACAAATTGTTCAATAGAACAGGATGTCTTATTTTTCTGCTGTGTTAAACAGTAGTATTGACATTTTTATAAGCATTTGCATTCTTTTAATTTCTTGTACTGTAGACATGAATTCACCTGTTTTAAAAATCGCTACTATTAAAGTCTTATATAGCCATTCAGACTGAAGAAAGCTAACTTTGCAACTAAGTGTCAGCTCTTATTCTAGTATCAGTCTCTTGAAAATGTTGGAAACCAGCTTTCAGAGTGTGATGTAAGGAATGGGAAGTAATTGCCAATCTGTTCAGTAAATAAGTATGTTAAATTAATAATAATCGTTCCAAAATGAAATACTCAGCCTTTCTTCCTCCTTTAGAGAAAAGGCTGTTACATAAAAATTACAAAAACTACTATATAAACCTGGGAAACAGAAAGCAATATTTTTTAAAGATACATTGTTAGTAACTAAAACTTTGCTTCTTTGTGGTTTTATATACCTGTCCCTTTCCTCCTTGCTTGAACCTACTGTTTAGTCTTGCAACTGACTCCAGAGTTAATGAATATGTGTGTTCAGGTAGAAATCCTAAACTTTTGTCACTTTGATTGCAGTTGTGTGTAGATCTTAACGTATTCCGTGCTTTAATTAAAGATCCTCGTATCTAAATTTATTTGGACTAGGCTTCTAATAAGCTTCTATACACATCTAATTAATATATGCTTGGTTTAAAGCACATTATTTGGTTTATACTCTTCATTTATCTATTAATTTTAGAAAGTCAGAACTCAGTCAAGATATACTGACTGTATTTCTGTGGTCTGTGAGCATCTTGGATCTTTGAAGATCTTTGACACTGAGGAAAAATATACTTAGTAAATACTTAGAGTGAAATACAGTATTTTACAAAAAAGAAAAATCACTGTACTTAGTCATGAATATTTCCTCTCAGGGTCATGGTTCTCCCTCAAAATACATTAAAATGAATTTCACAGCAGAACGTGGGGGAGATGGGATGAGAAGTGAAAAAAACCCCTAATTCCTAATAGTAGCGCTGTTAGTAAGGATCCAGATTAGTTGTGATTTATTCATATTTGTCTTGTCTCTTATTGTTTTACAGAGCACTTTATACTTTACTTCCAGTTCTTCGCAAGCAATACCTGACTTTGAAAGAAGCTGGATTGACAACTAGTTTAAGTGAGACTGAATTTGGGGAGGTTGAACAGTTGATTCAAAGACAAAAATCAGTAGTTTGGGCTGACCAGACTGAAGAGAAGGAACAAAGTCAAAACCATGAACTGGAGTTGTCAGCTATCTTTGCATTCCCTCAACTTGTGAGAAGACTAAGCACCCCATGCTGTAAGTATACAATTCATTTGTTCTCTGTTGGAAATACTTCTAAATGTCTCCTGCAAAAGCTATATGTCATACGTAAACACAGTGGATGCACCCTTCTTCAAATGTTGAAGCCAAATGTAAAGCCAAGCCTCAGACCCACTTCCTATAATGTGTATGCAATTCTTAATAGGGAAATAAGTTTACTTTTTTAATGGCTAGACACACTCTGCCAACAGGTAACTCCCTTCTTGTCCTGTTATAACATAGCCTGTGTGACTATGTTCCTAGATCCTGTGAGTGTTGTTATAATTCCGTTTGAATCTCTCACGTGACACCGATGGAAAAGGAATCATAGTGTCAATAAGTATTGTAATTCTGCTACAGTGATTTGAAATGTTAAGCAGCTACTGCAGTTTTGCACAGTTTGAATTAATAGCCTTGAGGAGGATGAGATTTCCCATTAATTGCAGGTTGACCTGGAATCAATTTAGTACAATATTTTATGCATTTATTTTTCCAAGAATCAAAGGATTCACCATTTCTATCATAGAATTGCCTGCTATGCTGTATCCTGACGGCCTCATTTTTTTCCCCACACCTCTATGGAGCTGCCTTTCCTTCTTTAGCAGTAAAGTGAGTTGCCCTGGAGTGTACCCTGGGTAAAAAGGGATGAAGAATCCTTACAGAACACACCTTTCTGAGGGATGACAAGCAAAATCTTGGCCCAATAGTGCAGCTGCTGTGGGCCAATGCTTTTTTTTTTTTATGCTCTGGATAGGCAGCACTTGACATACTGAGGCTTTCTGATTACAGCTAGTAATCCATACCATTGAAAGGCATCCATATGTAAGAAGGAAAAAGCAGATAAATAATATTTAGCTTCTCAAAAGCTGGTAGTTGTGGGAGACCATTGATCCTGGAGCTCTGTGAAATTAGTTCCCTGATTCCTTTAGCTTTCTCTATACGGTTCACTCTGTATAATAATAATAATAATAATAATAATAATTATTATTATTATTATTATTATTATTATTATTATTATTATTATTATACATATTATTATACATATTATTATACATATTATTATACATATTATTATACATATTATTATATAATAATATTATATTCATTCAGAGTTATTCTGCCAAAACTATTTATTACCTCTGTTCTTAAGTGCGTATGTGATTTTTGGCATATGTTTGTATCGAGTTGATCACACCAGATAGTTGATGCCCAGTATTGTACTGTCAACAATGGAAAGGTCAGATTGGGTTGAGGATGGGGTTTAAGGGTTTTTCTGGTACAGGTTTGTTCTTGTGTTTTCAGAGAGAAGGAAAGCAAGCTTGCAGACTTGCATGCTTATACTTCATATTCTGCCTGTGCTAGACTGGGGTTTAGTAAGGTTGGGAGCGCAGAAATCTTTCCATAGAAAATTCATTTACTTGCTGTTCCTTGGAAAGGGAAATGGGAGACCTTACTTTCACTCCTTTCCTCCTCTAATTAGATGCAGGAGAAAAAATTTGGAGGACAGTTTTTATCATGTTATAAACTCTACAGGAAAGGTTATGACAATTTCTAACAAGACACTTTTCAGGGGTTTTTTTATGCTCTTCATCTGATTGTGTGCTCTTTGTTTGCTTTTGACTCGTCGTATAAGGGTGTTGATCATTTTAGTGGATCTTGCTGGGCTTTTTTTCCAAATTACTGAAGATTTCTAATCTTCACAAAGGATCTACCTCTTGTTCTCATTGGCAGCTTAAGTTGGTGAGCTAATATAAAGTTTCTTCGACAGCTTTTTGTTTCCCTCAATATTGCTTGTTATTACAAGACTTACTGTTGAGTAGGCATCCAGTGTTGTATAAAACTTTCTAAATTTAAGTCATTGTATAGAATAAGACATTGCTACAAGCTACTAAGGTACCGAGAAGTTGACATTAGGCATTTGAATTTGAAATTGAATTGGAATTGAATTAAGAATTTGATTTGCATACTGGAAGAAGTCAAAGTTCTAACAAATATTAATTGGACATTCAATCATTTAAGTTTAAAACATTGAGATAACAAAGTAAACGTGAACAGTAGGAGCTCTGCTCAGAAAAAATAAACTCTCTTCATGCAATATTTTTACAGTATCATTTTAATATTAATGTGTCCTTACCTAAAATGCTACTGGTGTTGACACAATCATTTCCATACGTCTTGGGAGGTGTGGAAAAAAATAACCCACTTACCAGCACTTGAGAAGCTTTTGTGTTAAACACAAAATAAATGCAATGAAATAGCTCTTCTTCAGTTGTTTGTTTGAATTCATGTTTTAAATATTTTGAACCATTAGCTGATATTATGTTATGGAAATCCATGTCTCTTGTGAAGAATTTATATAACAAACTATTAAAAGGGGGAAAAGAAGAGAAAAAATGCATGAGCACAGGAAAATGTGCAACATCCCAGTCAGATATAGGAAGGATGTAGTTTCTTTTTTCCTTCAAAGATGAAATAAATTATTCAATAATGCAATTCCTTCTCCCTAAAGTCATCTCAGAAGCGTGCTTGGCAAATGTTAGCAAGAGCTGACCTAAGAACTTAGTGAACAAATAAAAATGAAGATCTATATGGATCCCCTCACACCTTTGGTGCAGTCATATTTTATTATTTATAATTTGTTCAAGATGTGTGGAGGGAAATAGTGTTTTGCACCAAGATGAAAAAAAGAGCCACGTGCTATGCAGTGGTCATTATTCCTTATTTAGAAATCCATATTTTACGTATAACATTTGCATGGACTTTGGCTTGTCAGCAGGAAAGAACAATGCAGTTCATTTCTTGATTTGCTCTTACAACATGAAAAATAAGAACCAGTAATTTTTTTGAAGTCTCCCATTTAATGTAAATATATGTCACCATGTATCAATGTTTTCTAAGTAATCCTGGAGAGAGAGCAGGCAAGCTAATCGGTGGCAATGTGCTGTTTCTTTCATATGAAACACAAGTCTAGAGCATCTCAGAGGAAGAAGAGTATACCAGGTCTGCTGGGAACAAATGTGATGTATTGCTTTTGAACTTATCTTAACGCATATTTCAAAGAATTTTTATTTTTTGAGATAAAATTGAGAGGCTACTCATGTTGGAAACAGGAAGATTTATGAGGAAAATATAAATTCCTGTTTATTGTAAGCCTATGAAGTTATGTATCTCTTGTTGAAGTCAAAAACAGCTAAGGATGGATGCAGCATCCGTGCGTTATCCGGATTTGGAAATTTCAAATTCATTAAAAAAACAAGTTACTTTTTAGTCACTATCCATTTAAAACAGTAGTGATGCAGAAAAACACCTGGGCTTAAAGGAAACCACCAGTTTCAGCTTGTCATAAAACATGAGGCACTAATTGCAGAAATTTCTTGAATGACATTCCAACCTTTGGCTGGCAGCCCTTGTAGAGGGAGCCATGACATCATTCCAATACAAATGAGTTGTTAATGAGGGTTTTCACATAAAAATTAAAATACTTTAAGTCATATAGGGCAACAAAGATGCTGAAGGGAGTGGAGCATCTCCCTTATGAGGAAAGGCTGAGGGAGCTGGGGCTCTTTATCTTGGAGAAGAGGAGACTGAGGGGTGACCTCATTAATGTTTACAGATATATAAAGGGTGAGTGTCAGGAGTATGGAGCCAGGCTCTTCTCAGTGACAACCAATGATAGGACAAGGGCTAATGGGTTCAAACTGGAACACAAAAGGTTCTGCTTAAATTTGGGAAGAAACTTCTTCTCAGTGAGAGTAACAGACACTGGAACAGGCTGCCCAGGGGGGTTGTGGAGTCTCCTACTCTGCAGACATTCAAAACCCACCTGGACACCTTCCTGTGTAACCTCATCTGGGTGTTCCTGCTCCGGCGGGGGGATTGGACTGGATGATCTTTCGAGGTCCCTTCCAATCCCTGACATTCTGTGATATAAATGTTTCTGATGACAGGCACTTTCCCAAAAAGCCTGAAGCAGCTGAATCATTTTGGTAGAATAGGAAAAGCTATGAAAGCTAGGTCTTAATGTCTCTTTTGACTATCTGATCCTGAAGAAGGAAGTTAAACTAGTAATTGATATGGAAAAAACATCCAAAAAGAGTGAAGGGAATGACAGCGAAGGTGAAAGGGTAGGAATTTTTAGTTGAGGTTTTGTTGAAAGTCACTTACAGAAATAAGTCTTGAAAAACATTCCAAATGTGCTTAGTTGATTGCACAAAGTGGTTTTAATATTACCTTTTCTTAAGATCCTTCTTTCTATCTGGAGTTTCAAAATATCTAAGAATTTTGGCTGATTTCCACTGTCTGTTTCTAAGGAAGCTTTATTCCTTGGAAAGGGACTTCAATGTATTATATTACGGTAAGTCATAGTGGGCGAGAAAAGATCAAGACTCTCTAGCTATTTGTTCTACATCTGTTTCTGTGGTCAAGTTATAGTAGTATAATATCGCTTGGTCGTCGGTCTACAGTAGCACTGCCATGGGTACCAGAAATAGCTCTCCGAAAATCCACAATTTTTCTGAAGCTAATTGTGTTCCTTGCTCTTCTGGTTTGTTTAGACAGTGCCATGTTAACGCAGCTATGCAGGACAAGTCATTCGATCTAACAATTGTTTTGCAGTGCGTTCCAACACACTGTACGTGGGGTGATTCAAGGAGCATTTTGTAAGGAAGTGAAGAGAGGATTGGATCTGAATCTTAGATTTCTGATTGCACTTATTTGATGTTTTTCTTCCTCCACCACTTCAGATTTTTAAAATAAGATTACCTTCAAATTTAATGTAAAATGAAACATTTGAATTATTATTTAATTTCAAATAAATCTAATTTTAAAATATTTACACAACATTAATTTACCCTACTAAGCATATTCACAATATACTTTAAAAAATGTTTTGTCCCTGGTAATTTAATTTTTGTTTCTTAAAATATGACTGAAAACGCATTCTTTTCAGAACCTCTGCTCTTAGTTTCATTATGAGGTTTGTCGCATTTCTTAACCATACTTTCTAACCTATATTAATAGGGAAGGTATTTTATAAACAAATAAACAATTGTTTCATCAATGTCTGCTCCTAATTTTAAGCATCCACCCGCACTATTTATTCTGACCTTAATATAAATGTGAATTGTTGTGTTGCAGAGGAAAATGCTGGTGTTCCACTATCATTTTTTTTTTTTACAAACGTTAAAAAATTAGATTAAACTTGTATATGCTTCCTGAAACCATAAATGTGCAACCTCATGAGCAGCTCATTTGTATCAACTGAAGCGCAAGCTATGAAAACAACATAGGCTTATTGAAAAATGCATTTGGGCCCCCATTCTTGGGTGTTGGTGGCTGGAGAGCCATGCAGTATTCATAAAGTATGGACTGAGGGGTGGAGAGCTATGACTGGTATTTGCAAGTATTTCTGTGAATGGGAAAGTTCTTGGCATTGGTTCAGGGATCCCATTTCCGGAAGCCTTACTGTACATTACCATTGAGAGAATGGAATTGATTTACAGGAAAAAAAAAACAGCAAAGGGCATCCATTACCTCCACTTGTCACAAACATCCGAAGGTAAAGTCTATTTATTATTATTTTGCATGGCAGGAAAAATTGGAGTGTAGTTGTATGTAGTTAGACTTGAATAAAAGTAGGAACATTATCTGTCTTGTATATAGGGAAGATTTGTCCTATATTGAGCAGCTTTTTCATGCTATACTATAAGATTTTTTTTCCTATGCTGTGTAAAACACCATAATATGCCTGATCTCTGAGAACCCATGAGGATGCTGTCTGATTTTAGCCTTTTTCAGTTTACAAGTGTTGTTTGCAAAACCATTGTGAAACAGGCCATCAAAAACATCACCTTCAGATTACATGAATATCAAATAATTGAAATGCATTCACCAGACCTCATTTGCAGGTTTGGAATTCCATGAGTCAGTTGTTAGAAGAATCAAAATGTATGATTAGAATTGTAATTGGATCAATCATTGGTAGCCCAGAAACGTTTATTGAAATGAATACATTAATATTTGATTTCACTTTAGCAGAACAACCTGGAAGACTTAATTTAGCACCATTTCCAGAAATAATCCCCTTATGCATGTATTAACATGAATTCCAGAAGAAGAGAAGTCTTGGCCATTATTTTGTCTCCAGCATCAATTAGAAATAACCCAATTCACCAGAGCTGTCTTGTCATGAATTCTACTCACTTTTGCTATGACTCATGTTTCACAAATACTGCATTCTGCTTTTCCTATTAACTCACAGGGCTGTAAATATCTAATATTGCTGTGTTTCTCTCCTGATAAATCTGTTCTGCCGAGTAGTCTTTTGGGACAGATAATACAACAAACTAATGACCAAAACCACCTTATACCATTTGATGGGGGGTGATTGGTCAGTTGAGGATGACTTTTATTTTTAATTTCCAAGTGAATCACTTAAGAAAAATAGTATCTAAAAGAACTCTGACAATTATATTTTATAATCATCAGCCTGAAATTAAAGATAGCAAATATGTGTATTCTCTAAAATATATTTGGAATAATGCTTATTTTTAAAGAGAAGCGTTGTAGCTGAAAGCACTAGCTAAGGAAATACAACTTCTAAATTTTTCTTTTAAGCCACTCCATCAGGTTAACTGCGGATGTTTCTGTAAAGTATATAGTGATTCATTTGAAATGAAAAGTAAATATCACTGAATCACAACGATCATTCCGATGCAAAAGATTGAACTGGCCATAAAATGTGAACAAATACAAATTACATTATGGAATAAGTTTGGAGACTTTTCTCTGGAGTTGCAACATGTTGTTTGTCTTTCAGTAGAAAAGTAATGATGACACTTGATTATTAGCATTAGACATTCATTCAGGAACTATTTAGATTTGTTCTTTAAGAAAGTGTGAGTGGCTGTACTTGATCCACCACTATATTGTCTTCAGTATCTCGTATTTCATAGTTGCCAGTAACACACTCTTAAGACAGACGGCAATAACAGGACAAATCTAGAGTCAGTTGACTTGTGGTTTCCACTTGTAGTGCAATGGAAATCCCATTGAAACAATCCCATAATAATTACTGGTAGGTATATTTTTTCTAAGTTTGTCAAATCTTTATTTTGTAACCCATTTATACTTATGCGCTTTGCCCCAGCATGCTGCAGTGACTTCAACAGTGTAATTGTTCCGTGAGACATCACTCTTGCTCTTAGTTTTACAATTAGAATGTGGTATGAATGAGGTGCCTACTGTTCATTACTGCAAGAAATAAAATAATTCCTTATTAACCTACTCTGTGATGTTTTAACAACATATTATATACTACCATAGTTGTTCCTAACCAGGAATGTACTGTTGTCTTGATATTCTGTGTATACTCATTTGAGTATTTAGGCAAGAAGATAAAGCATGTGCTAAAACATATATACATACATCCCACCTATAAGCACTAAACAATATAATGTTAAAATTGAATATACTGGGAGAAAGCATTGCCTAAAATTGTCATACAAATACTTTGGGTTTAGTAGGCATGACCTGCTATCAAATGAAAGTCTCTTGTGTTGCTTTAATACTGAAAGTTTGTATTTGCCACTTAAAATGGTTAAGGTGCTTTAGTCTGGAACTTTTTCCCTTCTAGAATGGGATTTAGGTGAACTAGTTCTAGCTGTCCCATTGCAATATAAGCCACATTTTGTAAAACTGCTGAAATGTTAAGTATTTGTTTAGACAAAATGATGATAAAATTGTATTAATTTTGTATTTGGGAAAAACAAGGTATGGTGTTTCGGTTTGAGGCATATTACTTTTGGCAGTTTGTGGTACAAAATTTTGTATTTCAACAACTATATATATATATAAATCTTAAAGCATGCCTTTAAATATCAATGTTTTTTCATAATATTGAGTAACCTTTTAAATATTTGAAAATAAAATTAAATATTTTCTTTTTTGAAGGAGAAACACTTTTGATATCATGACTATTTAAAGTCAGCTGAAATCTAGAGAGGTAGTAGTTTTGTAGCAGTTGTCTGAGCCCATTTTATTTAAACTTCTCAATGGCAGCTCTTAAAAACACCTGCAAAAAATTAGCAACTGGCTTCAGTATCTCGCTTCCTTATTAAGACAGAAATAAAAACTTTAAAATGCACAAAATAAATGAATGCCAACGTTTTTCTTGCTGTATTTTACTCTAGATTGTAACTGTTTGGAGCTGTATACAGCAAACTAACATGGAATTGCAGTGTTTGGGTTGGTTTTCTTTTTGTTACATCATATTTGGTTTACGTTATTTTGTGAAAGCAAGTTAAATGTGATGTCACTGATATTTTTGTTTACTTTCTTGTTGGCTGTGTTAGGAGCAACTTAATGCTTTCCCAAAAAGCTTTGGGAAGGAATGCTTCTTGAATATTTTATATGCTTTCCAATACCTAACTGGCAAGAAAAGCTCGTTTTGTTTTAACTTCATTTTACAATGAGTTTCATTCCAGAAATAAATAGATTTTAAAAATAGGTCTGGGTTTTTACTAACAGCTTATATGTGCTGTATATAGAATTGCTGTAACTGTCTTTTTATTAATGTACTTGTATTACAGTATGAAATATTGTTCATTATGATGAAATTCAACAAATTATTAATGTTGGTGATACTTTTGTATTCCTTACCTATTTAGTTCATGGTTTCAATGCTTGCATTTACAGTTAATTTAAAAATGCTTCCAGTATTTAGACCTGGAGAAGCTTCTAAAACTTGGCACTCACCAGCATGTTTTTCCATCAGACTTCCTTCCTAGTAACTTTAGGACATTAGCAAAACCTCAGTGTCTTACAGTAAACTTTCTGAAACTGGAACCTCCCTGTCCTAATGTAACAAGAGAATTCTAACCATTATTTTTCCCAAAACGCACACTTTCAGATGTGTACAAGCAGGAGGAATACCTAATAAATCAATATTTTTAAATGCCTCCTGAAATATTTAATGGATAGGTGTTTCAAACACTTGATTAGAAGAATAAACTTCATCTAAGGATTCCATTTAAGAATATAAGCTGTCAAAAATTCAAGAAAGTTTTGGCCTTGATTTTTGGTTGTGAAGACTAGAAAATATTTTTTGAAAGAAAGAAATGTTAGCCTTTTACATAGAAGAATGATATTGTACCCATAAAACCAAAATGAAAGAACAAGCATAATGAAGTGCAGCGTTGTTGACAGTGTCACAGAGTACAGATTGAAAATGGTTCATGTTGCTTATTACCAACAAGGTCCTACCAAGCCTTGGAGAAAAATGTCTTCATTAAAGGAGGCTTATATTATTTCTAGTAAATGTAAAAATTTTGGGGGGAATATACAGGCCTGCTTTACTACCCTTTCTATTTCACTGCTATTGGAGAATATTCTGAATTAACTTAATGTTTAGATTACAATCAAACTACTGTGTCTCAACAACCTGCTGCACTTCACCTGGTCAGTGCTGACCATGAATTAGACTAAGATTAGGTATGAGAAAAGGGATTTTCTATTTTAAACAACAACGAAAAAATTCCTTATATATTTAGTCAAGTGAACTGTACACAGGCACATACATATGCACAAATTCACAATTCAGTTATTTCATATCCATTAGTTCTCTCAGGCCTGAGTTTTCAGTGTTTGTGTTTCTTCGGAGCTGAAAACAGCATAATAGAATTGTAATTGTTCATATAATTGTTCAGGCGTCTCTTCCCATAAGCAGTTTAGCTTAAATTAACCTGCTTTTGTTGTTTATGCATTGTTGAATCAGATGTTGCATATTTGTTGAACCATAGTCGTTTAAGCATTTCTCTTTCTGAAACTGAGCCCTTGAGCAAGGAATAAATGTTTGGGTTGTTTTTTCAATTGCTTTTTTATTGAATTAAGTTCTGGCAACATAGATTTGCGGCCTATCTATTAGCATCTATTTTACCTGCTACTTGCACACGCTTTGATACTACCCGTTCCTCCCAGAACAGCTCTAGGTCTCATGGTAGACCTTTAAATTCTCTCCTGTCTCTTCACAGCTCTAATTTGTCTTCTAATTGGGCATCATCTCATGTAGCTGGGCATGAGGGATCTGTCTTCTGGTATGTCTAGTTCCAAAGTGTGGATAAAAACTGCTGCTGAGGTTGTCTGTCATCCTTTGACAGCTTTCCTTCAATGAGGCTCCTGTTTGGGCCTTTTCCCCAAGCGATCTGATTTCTGAGGGTACTTAGTGTTCTTAAAGCTTCTTACCCATGGCAAACTGGGTTGGATGTGGGCAGGAAGGTCAAAATGAAACAGGAGCTGATAAGCGGTAAACAGAGAAAGAACTATAATAATTTAAACTTTTTTTTTAATAAGAAATCAAACTTGGTGGGGGGCTGGAATAATGTTATCTGTGTTTATAACCTATTTGCCTCCTCTTCAAAGAACTTTAGTGCAACAGGGAAAATGCCACAAGTGTTAACGTGAGAGAGAACCAAAGAGGCATTTGGGCTGAGGAGTCCAAACTATCTTACTCTGAGGCAAAAAGATAATGGAATTTTAGAAGAAATAAATATTTATCAACATGGTTATATGAATACCTTAGTTAATACCTGAGTAACTTGCAGCAATTTAAAAAACAGAAGCTCTTTTTACAGCTTGGTTGCTTGTAGAAATGGAGTAGGCGATGTAAAAAGGGGAAGATGCTGTGGGGCCAATTCATAGATATTTAGGGATAGCAGTCTTCATTTCTTAGATTCGCACTGAAAGTCAAATATAGAAGCACTTGGGGTTTTGACAGCCTTTTCCTAGTCTCGATTTGTTTTTTGTTGGTTGTTTTTTAAAAAACCCTTAATTTTTCTGTTATTAACTACTTAGTAGTTAACTACTATCTAAGTACTATTTTAGTAGTACTGGCCTAGCCATTTGAACAGTGGTCTGTGTCTTAAAATGATTCTTCTTCACTGAAAACTTGAATAAAGGGAAGGCTTTTTCTCTCATACTTTGGAGATTGCCTTAATAACCACCTGCTTGAAAATAAAAATATTATGACACTTCAAGAAAAATAGTATAAATCGGGGTGAATGGGAATGGCCAGTTACTGCTGCATTGCTAGTAAAGAGCTTTTTTCCAGATTTGATATACTGAGATGGTGGGATCCAAGTTCGTTCCTTCCTCTTTCCAAAACACTACTTTTCCATTTGCAAAGTCAAAGAATTTTGTTCTTCTATGTGATTCTATGTCCTTCCTTTTACAATAGTCTCATTCTACTGCATGGTACTTGCTGGGGAAAAAATGGCCGTGATCAGGAGGCAGCCATAGATTACTGTGATAGTACCATATTAAATTAAATTACAAGTAGTGTCATGATAATGCAATTTTCAATGCTCTTCTCTGTTGTTATGTGTCATATTTTACCTGTGATTACTTGTAATAGCTCTGGGATTAACTTTATCAGCCTATGCATATTTATAATACTTTGAGTGCCACAGAACAAATGCTACCATCTGGACAATGCTGCAATAGAAATCATTTCAGTTATATGATCAAATTAGTATGTAAATGAAATAAACAGTATTTGTAATAATGTCTGCTAATAAATGTTTTTTAGCAGGGAAGAAGAGGGAAAAGGCAAGATTTAAGTAGTAAAACCTAGGTAAATGTGCTAACCATTGCTGCTTATGTTTCACAGCTACAACTTCTGCTGCACCGTCACAAGAAATTAATAAAAATACCCAAGAAATAGAACGCTCGGTACCAGCACAGAAAAGAACGAGGCGGAAGCTGATGGACTCTCCAGTGGCAGCTCAAGGTCTTGCTGCCCCTGGGCACTCTGGTCTCTGTCACCTGGAGGATTCACTCACCAAGGAGCTTCGCCCCATCGTGTACACACCAGAACTTTGCAGAAAGCCGGCGCAAAGCAGCTGTACGCAGACTGTGGTGAAGAAAGCTTTGCACCTTGCAGGCCTTCGGGTACCCAATGCAGATAATATAGACATACCAGTAAAAAAAGAGAGTATTACGGACTGTACATATGACGTTATCCCTGAGTGTGATGAAGCTGATATGAACTCAACAGTAATTATCTATGAAGGGACAGATGAAACAACTGAAACGTCTACTGACTCATCCATGAAGGAGTCACAGCCATGTAGCAGTAGCATTCTGCAAAGGTATTTTCCACTTATACGGGCAAGAAATATTACCTGAACATTTTAATCCTGTTTATCTTCGGAGCTGGGTTTTTCCATTAGTGTCAATTTTATTTGTAAACTGAACATTTTCAAAATCAAACCCTCAGTTTTAATCAGCATCAGATTAAATTCTGTCATTATTTGAAATCAATGCTATATTAGTGATAACAGATTAAGTTGAAATTTTATCCTGTTTTACCAGATACGTACCTAAAAGAAGTACAGTACTGTTGAGATTGTTTGCAATGCCTTAGGCGAGTTACTTTCTCTAAACCTTACTTTTTCTGTCTGCAAAAAGGAGACCTTAATCTCTTTGACATAGAGAGATGATACTGGTAAAGCTGCCGAGTATGTGTGAAGTGCCGTGTAGCTGCCTTGAGTAATATTATTGAAACGAATTTCTAGTATTGTTTTTCAACTTACCGTATACTTATTTACAGTTAAGAACAATTTCATTTGATTTCTACCCAGAATGGATTTTACAAAAATATATGTATATATTTTTTTTTATTTTCAGGCTTGGTATCTCATCCTTAAAAAACAAAAATCCTACTTCAGTGCTTGAGAAGCCCTCGTATATGGCAATGACTTCTGCTGCTGAGAGGAAAAGAAAGGTATTAAGGTAAGATTAAACTAAGTCTTCTGATTCCATACAAATGAGTTTATAGTTATTTCTTATGTTCTCACTTCAGTTTCGTTATTATATTTCCAACCTGAAAAATTCTTTTACACATCATCTGGACCTACATATGAGATGTTCTGAATCAAATACATTTGGTAGTTTAATTATTTTTTTTCCTCTGTTAATTTGAGTAGAGTAATTCTTTTTTGTTTGAGGAACTTCTGTTTTAATAGAACAAGTACAAACTAATATTGTGTCTTCCGTATCTGCTGTCAACTCAAAATAGAAAGATGACACATAATTCTGAAAAAAGAGATTCCATCATCAATTAAAAATCTAATTTGTTTGAAAATGTTATGCCTTTGCTGGAACACATTAGAAACTACCAAAATAGAAAGCGGAGAAAATGCTTAACAATAGTTCTGTGGCCGGTGCCTTTGTTTTTCTGATAATTCATTTCCAGTCTCAGTTATTCTGACTTCATTCTTGTGGTCTGCTCTGGGAACAACTCCCGTTTCGTCACTTCTGGTTTATGATACTGAAAGAGGCTCATCAGTAGCAGCAGAAAAGCTAAAACTGAGCAGACACCAAGTACCGTTGTACTTTTTGTTTATTTGGTTTTATTAATATATTTAAGAACTCGCTATCAGATCAGTACTGATGAAACAGTTCTCTTTTTTTTCTCCTTTTTCTTTCTCCAAATTCAAAATTTGATACAACCTTTTTTTAAACCAGATTATGAGTCACCTGCTGCTACACAGTGAGTGGAGCTGCCACCTCATACGTCTTCTAAATAATGTTTCAGGACTGTTAGAACAAATTCTATAGACTGGAAGAAACTTCAGGCACTCTTTTGGCATGTTAGCATCTTCCAAATAGAAAAATCTTCCTAGAAGATCACACTTAACAATTTGGACATGAAATTGGTATTAATTATTGTTGTAAACGGTTTTGCTTAAGGATGAGAAGAGGCACATCTTGCATTTTCAGTTTTTCAAGTAGTTGATTATGAATGTAGCAAAGTGAATCACCTGCTCTCTGAAGCTGAGCTAGTTTTCTAAACTCTTTTTAGGAAGAGGTATAGGAACTTGGATTTATCTTAAGGTAAATGGTCCTAAAATGGACTCTTTTGTAATGACTGTGTAACGATTTCCAAACTTACATAGGCCTATCTCTTCCCAAAAGAGCAGCTCTTTATCTTTCTGCTCTTTTATCTCATTCCTTCCTTCTGTATCTCAAACATGTATTTCCCAGTTTCCAAGTTAGAAAAACACTACAGGAAAATCCTGCAACTTTTATTCCTTTTCTGAGGATTATTTCTTCTGTCTCAGACTGTAAACTGTCTGTGAGCAAAATTCTTTATGGCTTTGTCTAGTAGTTGGTGATGAAGAGAGAGAATGAAAGCTTCTTGTTTATAAAGGAGGAAAGGAATATGCTCTGACTTTTTAAATAGTGCCTGTGTCTTCTCTCTTATTTTTCCTCCCTTTTGCTTCTCTCATGCTTTCCCTGTTTGAAGTAGTTCACTCCAGTCATTCCTATCCTACTAACATTAGAACAAAAATATAAAATATTCTCTACATTAGAAATATAATTTGAAAAAGTCATATTGCTGGGACAAGGGATAGGAGACAAGTCAATCATAATACAGAGGCTGCTTTTACTAAATAGCATTACATTCTTATTGGCAGAAATTCCCTACCACGGAGCATGCATGAATAGATCTTACGGCTGGCACAAGGCAGGTCTTAGTCTTTACTGCTTGCTATATATTTTAATTTAGGCAGAAAATTATTACTAAGAAAACTGGTGGAAATAATACAGTATCGTTAGAGGAATGGGAAAAGCACAGAAACTTGGGACATAAATAGAATTAGCTTGTTTATGGGATTGTCTTACAGAGAGGAATGGGGGAAGTTAGGGAGGCAAGTGTAACAGGGTGAGATCAGACAGGTTCATAATTTTCACTGTCGGTCTTAAGTCCATCGCATAAAAGTCTATAAAATATAGAGGCTTTGTCTTAATGAATTTGGAGCTGTAACATCTTTCTCTCAGCTTAGGTAAAAAGTATTGTCTGCCACGAAGCCGCCCCCTCCAACTGTGTTGGAGGCGGTAGAAGAATTGTGGCAATAAAAAATGCAATTTGTTCAATAAACACAGCTTGGCCATTTCAAGAATTTTGTACATGTATTAAGATTATTTCTTAGTATAATTTGTGTGCAATGACCATCAAACTGGCTTCTGTGGTTTCTGAGAAAAATGTTATATTGGTTTGCATTTTAATGTGCCATAAGTTCCTATTTTCACTGTTGAAACATTCTTGTAAAGTTGTAAAAAGGAAAAAGAGGAATAATGCCCGTACATATGTCATAAATAAATTAGTTTATTTTCTCCATTGTTTTGCACTGCCAATACTGGATAATATCATTTAATGTACTTCTACATTGCAAGGCCTGAACTACTGTAAAGTAGCTTAATCACTTCACTGAAAACAAACTTTTCTGGCTATTTTTCCAGTTCTGCATCAAACACTGGGTTAAGCAGCCTGCAAGAGCCTATTTCTGCAAAACGTATTCGACAGGAGGGCTTGTTAAGCCATAAAGCTTTGCGAGTACCCAAAGTGGCAGGTAAGTGTCAAAACTTGCGTATGTGACACTGCATTGATAACTGTTTGTACAGGATGACCAAAATTAACATCATTTGTCATTTTAACAGCATGTGTTGCTGTGATCAGTACATTAAGCCATCAGTTTGAATAGTATATCCATTCATTAAAATAAAACCTGAATGCCTAACCAGTTATCTAGATGGTGTCTAATCAAAACTCAATATTACTACGAGCTTGTTGGGAAAAGTTTTTCCCAAGAGTTGTCTGCCACCAAAAATTGTTTGTGTGCTTGTTGAAATTGGGTGAACTTTATGACTCTTTGCCAATTGTGGTTTATCAAGAAATAAAATCCTCTAATCATTTCCACACCTGCTTTTAGCTGTTTGCTTTGTTTTATAACACTGCACTGGTTTGTTTTTACAGATATGGCTTTTTTGTGAGATTTATTACTTAAACTTTGGGGATATTTTGAGCCAACACAATAGCTGAGGACAAATTCAAAGCAATATTTAGGATTAATTTTGTTTCTAACAGATTGCTGATAATAATACTATCAGGTGGTATTCTGTGAAAGTCTGCTACAGTTACATGGCTACTCTCAGAGGTATATAAATCTTTACTGTAACAAAATTGGTTACAAATACTGTTTTTAGTAGACATGCACAAAGGTCTCTTGTTCACAACTTTCCAAAAACCTCTGCCTTTCCTAGTGCATGGCACCAAGTTGCTTGGCAGCTGCAGTAGATGTTAACACATTAAATCCTTAGATTTTTCCTTCTGTCTCTACCCACTTGTCTCCTCTTCCTGTCTTCAGAAATACACTTAATGGTCTTTCTTAGGGAGATGTGTTGGGCAGCTTAGGGGAGATCAAGGATTGCCTGATTTTTTTTTTGTCTGCTGTCCTTATGAAGGAGTCCAGTTTGTTTAGCTCTTTTTTTTTTTGTGTAGCTTTTTCCAGTGGCATAGGCAATATGCTAGTTTTACAGCACATATGTGCTTTTATATAAAAAACTTACGTAAGGGAGAAAGTACATACTCATATGTATTAATCTCCATTCATGAGCAATGTTGAGGTTCTACTACAATAAACTTTGTTAAAAGTGTAAATCTGAGACTAAACATTGTCTAACAATAGTGACTTATTTGGCACAGTTATATCAGTATCAATTTTTGCTCCTAAAGATGGGTTATGCAGTTACCAAAATCAATCACTGCTCTGGTATTATTAAGAAACTATCAAAATGTGGTGCTTCATTTCAAATAGAGAGTAGATTTTTTAATTCAGCAAAGTGTAACTGAATGTAAAATACATTTTATTTTCAAAAGCATGCATTACAGGAGAAGAATGAAATATGACCAAATCCCCAAGATGAAGACCTGCTTTTGGATTAACTAGACAAAACTTTCTCTAATGACATAGCATTCATTTTTCAGTACTGTTCTGTAGTAATAAGGTTTAATAAAACTATCACCTATTTCTACATTTTTTTATATAGACCACTGTGCCTTTTTAATAGTATCTTGTGTCAATTGAGGGTCTAATCATTGTGCTTTCTAGGCAATTAGCACACTGGATTACTGAGCTGAGAGTAATTATATTTTTGTATGTCAAAACTAGGCTCTTAATAAGGACAAGAAATATGTGTAAAGATTCTTAGACATGCTCTGAAAAGAAGATCCAGGCAGGCCAAATTCTGCTTATGTTTACTGAATGAGCGTCTCCTATTTGTAATAACATTTATTTCTTCAATAGGAACTAAACTGAGGAGCTTGAAGCAAGAACAGGATGTGCCAAGAAACCTACATAGAAGCTTTTCCGAAGGAAACATAGCATTGGGTGTTAAATCCAAGACATCAAAAAATATTTTATTCCATGCTTGTAAGAAAAAAAATAGGATTTAGTTCAGAGTTCATTCATATTTCAGGCAGGATTGATGGACAGCAAATGAGTACAGGGTGACTTTCATTTTCCTCTTGTGAATTGGTTTGTGTTTCAGATGCCTCTCTCAGTAATGCACTATTTCAGAAAGAACCACTGTTTGGAAATACGAGGATTCTAAAATAAGCTTGTTTTTTGTCTCCAGTTTAAACTTAGAAATGTCTTCTGTATATTAACAAATGAATAAGAAATTTTATTTGGACTTGGGAATAGAGAACTGCATAATATACCTTTTGTCATAGTCTTCATGAGCATTTCCCAGTGTTTTACTAACAGGCTTCACACAATGCAAGTGTTTAAGGAGATCAGTGGTGCTCTAATTTGTAGAGGCTACTTTAAGTTTCTTACCTACAGTCAGTCTTAATTTTCTAATGAGAACTGGGTGATGCAAAAGTTAGAAAAATTGTTTTGACCTGCTTAATTATTTTCACTGAAACTTCCTAATGTGAGAATTGTTTTAAATTTGAAAGCAAGTCAAACAGATGTTAATACTAAAATGTGCTCAGGCTTAGCAGTAGGATAGCAGATTATTCTTAGATACGTTACCAGTCTAGTACCAGGAGACAGAAAAATATTTACAATAAGTGTTTTTAATGAAGTATTATATCTAAATTTTTTAGCCTCTATGTTTTCAGTGTGTTACTTTGTTGTAAATGTTCTTTTCATGTTTTTCATTTTTTAATTCAACTGTAAATTGTTAACTACTTTGAATAAATGTTTAGCTCTAATAAGAGCAATATAATGTGAATTGAACTTCTAGAAAACGTTTTACTTTTTTGCCTCTTCTATTATGACATGTCTGAATTAATTTTGAGTATTGTTGTAAGTACATGTAGTTCATATTTTATCTTCTGATAAACGATAAATATTCAGGGATGAAGTAGCTATATAATTGTATCATAGCCCTGACAGCCTGCCCACCCTTTGGGACATTGTTCTAGTGTGTTTGGTCTGTGCAAATCTAAGTCCATACATTAATTTCCCCAAACTAGGGAGAACTAGAGGGCAAGTCCAGTAACTAGTTCAAGTGGTGTCAAGCAACTGTCTGAAGCAAGGAACTTGTTAAGGAACAAGTTAAGTAACTGATTAAGTAAGAAGAATGTTCTGAGGTCAAAAGAGCTTCACAGATTGTTATTATTACTATTATTCTATCACAGGCTTTACTGTGATAGCAGAAAACTGGACTCCATGGTCTAATACTATTTATCAAATTTGTTCCTTAAAATTGTTTCAATATTCCAAATGTGTACAGGTTTATACATTTATTTTTGTTCTCTATAGTCTTTGATATTTAGACAAACTAAGATAAACCTTCCTCCCAGTTAAATCTCCCCCTGGCTATCAAACTAGATGTGTTCTTGACACATTGGGGTGTTTTTCAGAAGGTCCCTGAAGAAGGAAATGGTAACAGCCTGTCTAAGCTTTCAGGACCACTTGTGGGAGGAGCAGACATTGCAGAGGCTGAACTTCAGCAGGGAAATTCAGAGGGAGTAATGATTCCTCAGGAAATAGGCATTACCAGTTAAAAATAATGAGATGAGAGAACCCAAATACTTCTATTTGCATTCTGAAGGGAGTGTAGGTGATATAGTGGTGGTGAGCATGAGGTCAGGCTGATGGCATAATGAGGACTGAGAAAATATTGGCTGTGGAAAAGGCTTTTATGAACTCAGTTTCAAACATCAGAAAAGCCTAAAAAGTGGAACTGGGGACTCGACCACATCTCATCCAGGTGATATAATTGATATCAGCAAACTGAGGGGTGGGGAATAAGTTTAATATTTCTCTATAGTGGTGAAGAACAAGACTTTGGAATTAATTTAAACCTATGATTTTTGGCACCTTTTACAGCTAAAGTTGTAAAGACCATGTGTCATTGATTTATTGGGATTTCTTTCAAATTGGCAGTGTTTAATATTAAACATGCACAGGGAGCTTCCTTTGTTCATACAGCTTCGCAGCTGCAAGAGGCATGTTGAGCTTTGCTTAGAAATACGGTGGTAATGTGCATTGTTCTCATGGCATGGAAGACTTACACATAAATGTTCCTGGCAACTCTGAAAGGTTCTTAGGTGGGTTTGTACACTAATACTCAAAAAATAGAACTGATGATCTTCTCTTTTCTCAACATGTTTTTCTTATCCCTGAGTGCTATTGATTTGGTTGACTTGCAATACTTCCAGGGACTTAAAAACCCCTTATGTTGAGAAAATTAGTAGACTGAGATGAGAAGTGGCTCCTGTTCCTATCTGCTAACCAGATATGTTGATTACAAGTTTGTTAGCTAGGTATGTATTTACCATTTATAACTAGCATAAATGTGATGTTTACAGAATTTGTAACAGATTGAAGCAGCACTTTTGTACTTCAGCTTGCTATTGATTAATGTTCTGCTCTATTAATCGTACATTTAAGTTGTTAGGTTCTGTGAACACATAGAGACTTCGTAAGCAGAAGGTGCTTCAGAGCACATTCCCACTCAGCGCTGGTACAGAACTTTTCAGTGCCCAATAAGTTTTTTGTCAGATTGCCAGTTTGTTCTTAGGTAGAATGCAAAGAGTATTTGGGAAGCAGAAGACGTAGGAAGTAACTCATCTCATTTTCTTGCCAATCTCCATTGCTTGTTACCTGTTGGCTGGCCTTTACAAACTAAATTAAGTAATAGCATTTATCTGGAGTATACATTTAATTGATTTCACTGTGCTGCACCATGCAGTGTTAAATCATGCCAGATGGGATGCAAAGGAATATTGCACAACATAACATGACTCAGGCTGAATCAAGAATTCAAATGATTCAGGTCAATTTAATTTTTAGTGTTTAAAAAAAAAAAATAGCAGTAGTTTTAAAATAAATTCACTTGAAGAAAATGTTGTGCTCCTTAACTATTCTAGAGTCTGACGTCTTAGATACCTAATACTTCGTAGGTAATGAGTGAATCATACTTGCTGTGTGAGACGCATGACAACTTTTGTATGTTTGAGCATATACAGGGCAATAGGAGCACTGATGTTGGCTCATATTGCTTTCTTATTAATTCAGATACCTAGTTTCTTTAAAACAAATATTAGCACGAGTTGAAAATTTAGGTCTAATACTTATGGCCCTGTCTAATAACTAGAACATTCATGAGTTCAGTGCTGCTTATCAGCATTGTGGAAAGCAGCCCTTCATACACAAAGGTCTTATTTTAGTGTCTCAAAAAGTTCATATGCTAAATTATTGAAGTATAAAACTCTGCAATTTATCTTTCTACAGATTTTCTCAATGCTGTGGTATGTAGTGTATTTTGGAGGAAGGTGAGCAGAAAAATATTTTGTAACTAATTCTTTGTAAAAGTTTTTCTCTTTAGAATATGTCTTGAGTATATTTTGCAATACAAATCTTAAGCCTCTGTTTAAAATAAGAGGAGGTACATATGCTGTTGCCATGATATCCTCAGTGTGTGTAAGTGGATGTGAATTGTATTGGTGCTAATATGATAGTCTTTGTGTTACTGTTAAAATGGTCTTGCCTAGCTCAAAGGGGAATATCAGAACAATGACTGTAAAATATTCACTATTGAAATCATCATTGTTCTGTCCATCAAACTAAAGCAGTCATGAAACCCTCAATGTGTAAAAATATTGGTACACACCCAGAGGTGTGTTGTCCAGGCTTTCTTAGCCAAAAAGTTTAATCTATCTATGGGCTACCTCAGGACTATGTCATACTCCAATATATTGTATTTCTTTTTCTGGAAGTTATCGCAATCAACAGGGACCCCAATGTTTTAGGTCCAGCTGCTGTGTTTGTTTGGTTGAACCCCTGTTAGTACAAGCTGGGAGCCCTGGTAACCTCTTCCTAGTCCCCAGCCAGGCTTTCAGGGCAGATTGCTATTATCAGCCTTTCATAAAAGCTCATTGCAGACTTACCAATAGGTCGACATTTCCCATGACCAAATGAGCTGAGATTTCTCTGAAAAGCAATTTGTTGCAAGTGTAAAAAGGATGTTAAAGATCTGGTCCCACTGGGAAATTCTTGGGAAATGTACAAAGGCTGTAGGGTATAGTTTGTGCTGTGACTCATTTATTTGCTTATTGTCATTGCAGGAAAGTGAATTTATAGGAGCGCTCTGAAGCATAGGCTTGGGAGGCTATGAATATTTGTTACTGGGGATGGAGCTGGATGCAGTAGAAAGAATATACAGAACAACGAGAACTATATTGTTGTCAGTGAGGCTATAGAGACCGAGCCATTTATAAAGGACTCATTACATCTTCATACCCATTTTGCAAAACATGATTTTCGTGACTAATTCCACAGAAGTAGCAAGTATTTCAGTCGTTCCTTTTAAGTAAACACCTTTAACCTTGCATATGAGCCTGCACAGCCAAGCTTCAGCATATTTGTCTCAGCGTATGTGAAAGCAAAGCAAGTCCATTGATTTTTGCAGAATTGTGACCAGCTTTGTTACTGTGATAGTAAACAAAGACTTGCACGAACTTATATCCAGAGACAACTGTAGATTTCTACAGGGTACAATCAAGATTACGTGCCTAAAAATGGTATCTGCTCTCCTGTCAAAGTGACAAAGCACAAGAACTTGATTGGGTTATTAGGAAAAGTCATTTGTGGTAGTGGGGGAAGTTTCCATAGAAGCCTAGAGGTGATGAAGCATTTACTCATCCAGCCAAATATTTTGGAGTATACTCCACTGAGGCAGCTGTCTCTCTACTACCTGCAAGTTTTGGTACTTTGGCTGCAGAAGGTAGCAGGTACTGTTTGGGAGCCTGACAACACAATGCAGAAGTAAAGATTTAAGCTGGAAAGTGGTCCACCTTGAAAATCATTTGGACTCCTCAGTAGTTATATTTCACTTTGGTTTTCTGTTGGGTTGTTTGGTTTGGTTTGGGTTTTTTTGTGTGTGTGCGCCTACAAACAGGCATGAGTAAATTAGTTTTAACAACCAGAACACTAAATGTTCTTAGAAAATTCATCCACTACAAGTGTAAAATATGTCATCTTCCCTGCAGGAAATTCCAAGAGCTGCCTTAATAGAGTAGATGTGTAATGGTAAATGGCTCGTTTTATTTCTCTGCTATGTAGTGCTCTTGGGAAAATTATTCCTGATTTCCCTGTTGCTTTAAGTTTAATTGTGCTATACATATTAGGTCTTAAGGTTTTATGTAGCGTGACTATTGTACATCTAAGTTCTACAAGGGAGTGATTGAATCCAACATTTATTAGAAGCTACAGTAGAGTAAATCAAGCTTTAAAAGTAGTTAACTAAAACAATTTTCAGTTTGTGCTTTGAATTTGTAGCCATCTTCATTGCTGGCATTGTATTTAACTGAATACCTGTAGTTATATTTCACAAAGTATTACAGTAAGGTGATGAAAACACCATTTTCACGACTAGCTGGCAAACACACTCTGCATTTCATTGAAACAGTCGGTTAGTTTACTTAAGGATGTCTTCAAAATAAAATATATTCAAGTAAACTAACTTTAGGTATTACAGTGGTTCTGTATTCTAAAGCAGACTGGAAAACCAGTTAATGAGTTAACCATATGATTAACATGAAGCGGATTCACATTGAAATTCAATATTTAAGTTCCTATTGCTCATCCCATCCTGCATCAGGACAATGACAGAAGGGAACACAGTGTTTAAAAAGCAGAAAACATGGTGGTAATTAGAGACTTAACGGTGTGTAGGTAAAATAATGGCAGGAGGGACTATGATGCAGATTATGCTTCTAGATACCAAAAAAATGCTCGACCTACCAAGGCCTGAGCAGCATGTAGGAGATGCCTCGAAGTTTATCCATCATTCTAATATATTCACATTCAACAGCCTTTGTAAGAGGAAAAAAAGCCCGAAGAGTCACTGGCGTATTTAACTGGGGATGGGCAAACAAACTGAAATAAATGTATAAAAATAAACTAGAAGGGGCAGATAAAGGCTGAATCTGTTCACCTGAGGTATCCATCCAATTGGCCTTTGTGGGGAAGGTGAGGGCGGGGAACAAATACCTAATGCCAAACGAAGGAGACCATTAGAACTCAAAATGTGTACCTTTCAGTACTAGAAGTAAAAATGTAGATGCTAGGTTTATATGAGTAAAACAAAAATATAATTATAAATGCAAAAGTTTAAAAATCATTTGCTAAAAGTGAAAGTTAATAGTTAAATACTTTTCCACCTGTGTAGGGGCTGACTCAGTGGTTCAGTAAAAAAGTGGTCAAAGAGGAAAGGCCATGGTGGAGATCTTAAAGGAGGTAGAAATCTTAAAGGAAATCCCGAGATCTGTTAAATGAGACTTGCTTGTCAAAGCTTTTCTTCACAAGAAATAGATGAATTGTAATTTGAAGCTGAAGACATGAAAAGCACCCTTATGGAGGCTACACAGGCCACCACGCTCTGGGGGTGCTGTTGGGAGCTAAAGGAAAAGACCAACAGGAACTTTTGCAACCAATGTGGTGTGGGATAGGAGTACAAGACCAAGGCAGAGGGAGTAGGATTTGCTTTTAGCTTGTCAAAGGCCTAACAGCAACCTTGCACACATCAGAGGAGGCTGAGAAGGTGGGGCAAGACTGTTTGCTGAGGAAGATGATGGAAGAACAATAACCAGTCCTAAATTGAACTGGAGGTGTTTCTCATGGTGAGGATAACTAAGTGCTGGAACAAGTTGCCTGTGTGGCTGTGGAATCCCTGTCCTTGGAGGTTTCAGTGAAGAACTGGACAAAGCCCTGAGTGATTTGTTCTGAAATCAGTCTTGAACCTGCTTTGAGCAGGAGGCTGGACTAGATGACCTTCCAAGGTCTCCTCCAACCTCAGTCATCTTACGATTCAAAGGGATGGGACTAACTGCCTCAAACTGAAGAACCAAGAAAAGGTATTTTATAAGTGAGTATTTAAAGGAGTACTAATAGATCTCTCTAGCCAAAAACACTAAAGGTCAAATATAGAACAGCTGAATATCTGTTGCTTTAGTTATTCCTTAGTATCAATTACTTGTAAAGAGGCAAAATTGGTGGTTTGTTTTTGTTGGGGTTTGTTTGTTTAGGGTTTTGGTTTTTGTGGGGTTCTTTTGTTTTTAAGAAGCTCTAGGGTTCTACACAGAATTTAAAAAATGTAATAAGCAGTCTGTTAGGAAATATGGTCAAGATGTGGGGTAAATAACCCTATGGGCAGATACAATCTCTCTGTAGAGGCAAATCATGTCTTACAAATCTATTTGGTTACTTTACAGACTCTGAGCTTATAATTAAGACAGGAATACTTAGTGTACTCCACTTTCAAAAAGTTGTCAGAAGATACCTCATGGTACCTATTAAAGAAATAAAGTTGCCTTTGGGCAAATTTGGGGTTGAAGAGGGGAACTGTGTAGGAGTTAATAACTACTTTAAAGGTCAAAATCAAAGAGTGGGAATAAATGGTCAGTTTTCAGAATAGAGGAAAGATTCCTGATGCAGTTCATGATAAGTATGATAGATCCGTAGGGCTTAATATATTCACAAATTATTTCAAGGAGGGGTTCTGAAATGAACTGACAGAATTATTGATACTGAATTATTCAGGTAGTTGAAACAAAAGCCAGCTATGAAGAGTTGTAGGAGCATCTCAGCTACTGAGTGACTGGGTAGTAAAATAACAGATGAAACTGAATGTCAATGAATGCAAAATAATGCACAAGAAGGAAAACAACCCAAACTGTACATACATGATGATGGGTTCTCAAATAGATATGAGTCAGGAAAGAGACCTTGGAGTTATTATAAAAATATCATGAAAACATCAGCTCTGTGGTCAAAATAGCAAGAAAATGAATAGAGAACAAATAACTGTAAAGCCTTGGCATGCCTGCGTCTTAGTGTTGTCCTACACATTTCAAATAAATATAGTAGAACTACAAAAGGTATAAAGAAGGATGAGAGGAGTGATTAAAGTACTGAACAGCCTGAATACAAGAATGATTAAATAGATTGGGACACTTCAGCCTGGAAAGTAGGTGATTGAGGAGTTATGATAAAGGCGTATGAAATAATGAGTCATGGAAAAAGGGACCAGGCAACAATTATTCACTGTTTCTTACTGTATGAGAACTAAAGGGCAGCTTCAAAACACATGAAAGTTCTTCCCGGCGTAGCGTATTTTATGACAGCGAGCTCTAATTTAAAATGTGACGGGTGCCAAGAGCTTTGAGTTCAAAAAGTGATTAGGCTGACCTGTGGAAGAAATGGTTATGGGGAGCTATAGAACACAGAGACTGGTTCAGTGGGTGGTCCCAGCAATGAGCAGGTGGGGAAGGAGGAGGATAAGTTCAGTGTCGTTAGTTTGGTTCTGATACTCGCATTAGTATCTGCTGAGCTGTGCTCCTAGAAAGAGAACACTGGGCTCACTGGACTCTTAATTCTAGTATGGCTATTCTGAGTTTTTCCTTAATGTCTTATGTGTTTAATGCTAAGAGGCCAGTCTTCCTGACACCCTGTGTAGCCAACAGAGATAGAGAGAGATGTTTTGCTCTGTTTGTATGTTGTCTATGCGTGTGCCATGAGCCCCATGAGCGTGGTGTCATATTTTAATTTCCCTCTGGACATTGTAGCCTCCTGTCATCCAGTGAGGTCTCCAAAGCCATTGGTGACAAAACACTGAAATGACAGCTGAAACCAGACCTAAGAAGTTAACTTGTAGAAAGATAAATGATCTTCGCTTTAAAAAAGTTTAAATACATGTCGTTTAGCAATTGAATTGCAATGGACTGTCTGAAAGTGGAGCCTGATTTTCTGAGGTTCCCCTTGATTCCTTCCATCTACATATCAGGATGTATGAGATTTCTGTCATATGGTTCTTATACTGTAACTAAAAAGACAATCCCGAAAATGTTGGTGTTTATTTTAATGCATCTATATAGGTGTATTCATGTAGGTAACAGCACTTGCATGTCTCAGTGGCCACAGGTGCTTTGTAAGATCTCCTGTGCATTAGACCTTGCCAGCGAACAATGGAACTTGGAGCTTGAAATTTTGGCATTGGGGAAGGCTTTTGCTGCGAAATAGCTTTCCAAACTTGGTTATAATGAAAGAATTTGGGGAGGGGGAAGAGAAACTGGTAATCAGTAAAAAAATCTTTAAAAAAGCAGTTGTTTGCAATTAAATCTAATTCTGTCTGACAGCATCTATCTGACACTCACCTGACTGTATCTTTTCCTCAGTCCCTGGTCTAAGACTTTTCAGTGATGACCAGATCACTCACACATAATAATTTGTGTCACTGTGACTCTTACCCTTTGCACGCAGCTATCTTACATAGTCCTTAGTTTAAACAAATGACACGTATATATTGTATGTATATTTTTTTCTTCAATATCCAGCCCTTGTTGTGCACCGGCTGGAGCTGCTTTAGTCATGGCCTGGAGTCATTTGGTGAAAAGAGCTCTACAGGAAATCTCATTTCTTGTGTAACGTGGAAGTGATCTTGTGAATAGCAATAAAAAAAAAACAGAAAAAAACAGAAAGAGTGGAGCATCTCCCTTATGCAGAAAGGCTGAGGGAGCTGGGGCTCTTTATCTCGGAGAAGAGGAGACTGAGGGGTGACCTCATTAATGTTTACAGATATATAAAGGGTGAGTGTCAGGAGGATGGAGCCAGGCTCTTCTCAGTGACAACCAATGATAGGACCAGGGGTAATGAGTTCAAACTGGAACACAAAAGGTTCCATTTAAATTTGAGAAGAAACTTCTTCTCAGTGAGGGTGACAGACACTGGAACAGGCTGCCCAGGGGGGTTGTGGAGTCTCCTACTCTGCAGACATTCCAACCCGCCTGGACACCTTCCTGTGTAACCTCATCTGGGTGTTCCTGCTCCGGCAGGGGGATTGGACTGGATGATTTTTTGAGGTCCCTTCCAATCCCTGACATTCTGTGATTCTGTGAGAATACTTTTTTGATTTTTTTTTTTTTTTAATTTTTTTCTTTTTTCCTGAGTGAGTTATATCTAAGCCTCATGGTGCCTTTAAGGCAATGGGCAGGTGTCATTTTTTGAGTGCTCAGTTTGAGACAACTGAGGCTTGATCTCAAAAAATGTTGAACATGTGCAACATTTTGCATTCACAGCAGCAACTGATGTAATCAGACTCTTTGCTCTGGACATATAAAAGGGATTTTTAAAACCTTAGCTTTTGGAAAACTCCGGTCCTTAAACTTTCAAAATTGGCAAACAAAATTAGCTGACACTTCTGAACATTTTGGCTTTTATCTTAAATATTCCATTCCCCTTGTGTAAAATAGTGATAAAAATATCCTCTTACTTCAAAAGGATGTTGAGAAGATGAGTTCATTACTGTTTTCAAAGAATTCAGATGCCGTAGTGAAAGCACCATACAAAATCCCATAAGGAAATTAATAATTCTGTATTCATTGTAGGCTTTGGGTGATGGGAAGTCAGTAAGATGTAAGAATATGTATGGCATGAGAAGGGTACTGTAAGACATTATTATTATTATTATTATTATTATTATTATTATTATTATTATTATTATTATTATTATTATTATTATTATTATTATTATTCAGTAATCTTCCCTTCACTGAATGCTGTCCACCCAAGGCACTTGGTGGGCCAGGAGTTGTGCAGAACATGGTGTCAAAGCTGTGGGGTAACGGCACCTGTACTGTAGGGAATGGGTATTCAGAGACAAATTCTTGTTGCACAGGCAGCCTTAAAAATGTAATTTTGAGTTGATGTTCAAACATTATCTTAGCATAAAATTTACTTAATGCTGTCAATGCATGTTGTCAAGCAACTGAAATAGAAGACGTAACTGTTAAATCAACCACCAGGAGAATCCTGTTGACGTGGTCTTAAGAGCAGCCCTGCACTTTTTGAACCTAACACATTGCATTTCAAGTATCTGGTAGAGAGTTTACACAGCGCACAGCAGTTGTGAGGTAAAAGGAAGTCAGAAAACAACATAGTAAATGCATTATAATTGCTATAATGAACCTGAGGATCCTACTAAATCAGATAATCCAGGGATCTAGTGATTTGGAAAAGACAAACTTATTTGTTTCACGGAGGGAAAAAAAAAAGCTTCTCAGAATTATTCAAAGTTTCAAGAGCTGTAAACGTTTAAGCAGGAACTCCAGCTAACAGCTGTACTGAAATCAGAAAGTTCTTATAATGGAAGGTGAAATCAGAAAGCTAATAGAAGTCTATAGGTGAATGAAAGAAAACTACACAGTTCCTGTAACCTTATTCAACATCTCCTCTAAAGGTGTGAACTTAAGCAGTGAAGAATGGAAGGTGACAAAAATGAATGGAAAATGGTGGGTGTTATCCATGTGGCCAGTATGTTCCCTGGTTGAGGGAGCGGAGCTGCAGAGATGACGCTAGAGGAGCTTCATCTGGCACAAAGTGGAGGCAGAATAAGAGGTGGGTGAACACAACCTGCTGGGGAAACACAGCACATCACACCAATCCTGCCAACTGCACAGAAAGTTGAGAGTTGTTAAGAAAATATCTGTACTAGTGGAAAGTCAAATAGTGAAACACACAGCACAATAACTGGCACTTCAGGACACCTGGAGTATAGGTAGGTAAAGACAGAATAAGACAGTACATGGATGGATAATCAGTTCACTGGATGCCATCAGAAGAAAGAAGAGATGATCTTGGGTGGACAATACTATGCTGGGGGCAGAACAAATTGATTTTTCATCTGTAAGGCAGGTGCGGAGAAACTTGGAACCAAGGGAAGTTTTTTGTTGTTGCAATACTGATTTTTCATAGATTCCATTTCTTTCTTGTGAAGACAAAGCATGTGTTCTTTTAAATTGCACAGTCCACAAGGATAATAGCTATATAATGTATCTCCACCAAAAATCACTGCTGAGTATAGGACTGAATGATTAAAACGGAGTGTCAAAGTGTGTTGTTAAGCCCCCAATGAGGAATTTAAATTAAGTTTTTATTTAATTTTTACTGAACTATCTTACAAAAAGCCTAGCCAAAAAAAGAGCTTTTAACTTTTTTAGTTACTAAGGGGAACCTGGAGCAGAAAAGGGAATGTGCTTTCTGATGCTGTTCACATTTACAAAGAGAATTAGATCGTGTAAGATTCTGCCCCTACAGACTCACACACAAGTAGTCTTTTTGCTCTCATCATCATTATTTCTAAAAGTGTTTTAGTGTTTGTTTTTTCCACACAAGACAATTTCTTAGTTATCCAGAGACTATTTTTAAGACAGCCTTCATGTAATTCACATAAAGTCACAATAAGTAAGAAATAAGAACCGAAATATAACACCCAATAAATTCGCTGAAAAAGTTAATGAATTGATAGTAAAAGATAAGAATCGGAGAATGAAATAGTATTGTTTAAAACTATGTGCAGTAAATTAGTGGCTATCCATAGCCAGGCACTGCTGGAAATGTTTAGGTATAGAGTAGGCTTGGAACAATGACAATCTGCCTCTGAAATTCTTAGCGTGGAGGGGAAGCAAATATATCATTACTTGATTCAATTATATCCATAAGGTAATGAAGCAAGAGATTAAAAAAGACTGCCAGACTATCACTGAATTTTTTTATAACACATAATTTTTACAAAGCATGGGTGGTAAAACAAAGAAATAAAGCAAACAGTTGGATGAGGCTTCTGGGAAGAATGGAGGTGATAAACTGCACAACTGTTCCTACAGCCGCACAGTGTACACTGACACTAACAATGTTACCGCTGTTGACAGATACTACTCCGAGAAGGTGTTAATGCTTCCAGGCATATGCTACACTATTAACCCGTGCTGCTTCCTTTTTATCCTTTAAAAACTCACAGGAAACTCTGCCATATTATGGCAGCAGAATCTGCTTTCTTCTTTAATTAGACTTTAATTTTTTTGTCGTCGTCGTTTGAAAACGTGTTGTGACTGCGAGAAAACATCTCAAATTCCTATTCTTGCTTAATAAACCAAAGGCATGCTGTCAAATCGTCATGTTGGTCTCTAGGAGGAGACCAACACTTCTTCATGCAAGCAATTAGGAGTCCTCTGATGCTCCTCGCTTGTCTCCGTAGGCGTGAGCTGACAAAGGTCAGTTGAGGCCACCCCACGGCTTTTTGCTCACTGCCGTCGCGGCGTGTGTTGGACCACGAGCATCGCTGTATTCCGATCTCTCCCACGTCTAGACAGATATTCATAATGAAATAGATGTCTGGATAATGAAGCAGACTTTCACAGCCCTAATGGGATTGAAGCCTGCAGAGGCTGGAAAAAGAGCAACTTGCGTTGCACCCTCTGGGGCTGCTGGATGTCGCAGGTAAGATGAGCACGGGCTGGTTTTGCTTTATAACCTCAGATTCTCCGCACACGGTCAGCCCTGCTTGACCTGACTTGTACTCCCAAGACTCACCTTTCGGAGGGCTGTGCAAGCACATTGACCAAGACAGTCAAGAGAAGCTTATACAATACTTGATCTCATCCAAAATTCTCTAAAATATAGCGTATTTTTCAGAATAAAATTTCAGTCTTCAAGTATTATGCACAGCCATGATCTTCTAATGAACGATGGAACATTTTTTTACTTGCATATTTTTATTCTCCTTGGCATGTGGAAATCCTTCTCAACTAAAATAAGAGTAACTGTAGCTCCCAAAGGCTATTTCAATAATTTCTTGAAATAGCAAATCAGACTGGAAGATGCTCGTGTGATTGCTAGCAGTGGCAAGAAGCAGGGGGGAAAGTGTGGGCGTAGGCAATTGCTTTTTGTTCTTAATGAAGTTGGACAGCTAAAGAGAGTACGTCATGACAGAAACAAGCTACTAGATGTCCGCTATATTTGAGGTTCTGGTAGTCAGAGTATTGCAAAATCACTGCAGAACAGAATTGCAGATGGCAGAAGTCATGGGCTTTCACCCTTATTCTTGTTTGTACGTAAAATGGCTATTCTTTATTTTAAGAAAACCTGAAAGGTTTAGGAGTTGAGATATTTTTAAAATAGAATTTTATTAAAAAAATAAAAAATCTGGGCATTTACCTATTGGCCTTTTAGGATGTAGCATCAGGGTACTCTGGGTTTATTTTCATTGCATCTTCTTGAGCAGGGCCCAGATGCGAGCTGTGCCTAACCCTGCCTGGGCTGAACGTGGCCTCCAAGCCAACAGACCTCCAAGTAACTACGCAAAGTTAAGTAATATTTGTAGGTCACCCATGTTCAAAGTTTCACTGCTCGATGTTGCCCAAGAAGCTACTCCGTATGAGTGCAGAAAACTTGCAAATGTATTCAGCAAGCATACATTATGCATTTTCCCTTGTAACTGATGACCTTTCATAACATACCTGTGTGTTGGGCATTCATCAGTTGTAATGTGATCTATAACTCATGTAAATGTATCTCTACAAAACCCATTAAATAATATATGGACCCATTCAAAAAAGTACAACAAAAGGAGGGGGTACAGATTAATGGCCACCTTTTCCTTCTTTTGTTATGTAGGCAAAATTAGAATTTGACAATATTTAAAATATTATTTCAGATGACGATTTTTAAAATTAATTTGCCAAAAACTACATTTTCAATATGTCAAAGTTAAAAAAAATATTTTATAATATTCACAAATATAGGTAAAGCTTAAAAAAATGCAAAATTAAGGAAACAACAGAATAGAATGCAAACATTTCAGATGCTTTGAATTGAAATAATTTTTCAGAAATTACTTTTTTATTTTATTAGTCCATAACGTATGCATATGAATGAATATGCGTTGAGCATTGCCCCGAGCATTTACCATAAGCATGTGCGTAAAGACAGGAACCTTTTTGAAATCTTCAGCTTTACTAATAGCCTTTCAGTCAATTCAACTGTTTACACTGCCTGAAATATCCCCTATGATTAATAGGGCATCCAGTGACATGAATTTTCTGCTAAGATATATCGCTAAAAACATACGAAATAATATTTACATTTTGAGTTACTTTTAGAGGCAAGAAAATATTTCATTTTGGACAGGTAGGCATGAATAGCACACATTCAGCTTTAGGAAAGAATGTAGCAGTGAAACTTCGGTATTTGTATTAATGGTGGTTTAATCCTTCACTCTTAATTGTCCTGCTCTTTAGTATGCCTGTAGAATAACTATTTTTGGCCTTTATGATATGTTTTTTTTCTGAAATTCTATATATATTGTTACAGTATATTTATATAAAAAACTGAATTATATATATTTAGGTTTTAATGATGCCTAATTAGTCTGAAGATCCCACACACCTGTAAAAATTAAATACTAACATTCTTGGCAGAATGTTAATTCATTAACACTTATTAAAAGTGGAAATGCATTTAGTTCATTTTGTGGAGAACAGAAGAACCTTGAAAGAAGTCTGTAAGTTAAAGCTTCTGATTATTTTTAATTCAGAACCGTGCTTTGCTGTGCACAACGGAGGAACAAGGGTAAGCAAAGCAGGAAGCATAACCTAGAGAAGAAGAACAAAAGTGAACTGATGTGCAGTGGTACAGGTGGAAACTGAGGCAAAATGAACCGACGTAAACTCAGCTCTAGCTGGACTGATGCTCCCAGCTGCTATAATGGTAAAAGTGGTTGTCTCTGTGTTAACAATATTTGTACATCTACAATAGGGTGCACAGGCTTATCTTCTTGTAAATTCAACATAGTTAATAACATTAATTTAATTATGACTCAATGGTTCATCCTGCTCTACAGAAACTTCTATGGTCTTATTTGTCGAGTTGTTTTAACTAGACAAATAACATCCAGTCTCAACGGAGGCAGTTATTTCAATTGTGTGGAACAGCTGCAGTGAGCAGAGCTAAAGGGAACGTGGAAAAACTTTCAGGACTTCACAATGTGAATGGTCTTCTCTTGGTTTTGCTCGCTTCCTGCATTTCTTTCAGAGGAAGTATTTCTCATTGTCATTAAGCAAAGCCATTGTAAAATAGAGAATAAGAATGGGTATCTCCTTCAAAATCTTCTTAAATGTCAATCTAATTTTTCATTAGTACTACAATCACTTTATTTGACCATAATGAAAAAATACTTTTAAAAACAGCCAAGTTTTTAATTTTTGAAGTTAAATTTTTCAATGAGGACTTCTTAAACTCTGCTTTGTCTTCTTGTCGGGTACTGGGAGGTATTTCAGAGGGTGCCGCATTTTTCTAATCTTCAGTCTATATACCAACACAGTTTATCAGGAATTTTAACATCTAGGTATATTGGATTTTTTGTTTCCTCTTAGGAAATAAAAAAGGGCTAATATCTTGACTTTTTGGTACTAGTCTGGGAACCTTACAGCATGTTGGTATGCATGTAAGTGATTGATCCTGTTTAAGTATGCTGCTTCCATCTGGTC
Source organism: Streptopelia decaocto (assembly GCF_964273445.1). Lineage (NCBI taxonomy): Eukaryota > Metazoa > Chordata > Aves > Columbiformes > Columbidae > Streptopelia > Streptopelia decaocto. The sequence goes on from NC_138661.1 coordinate 62,665,261, forward strand.
TTAACAGCATTCCTTGCCTACTCTAATTGGAGTATTTGATAATCATCAATAAATACTTGATAGTGTGTCAATAAAATTGACACCTCCCTGTACCTGTACTCTAATAAATATTCTTACAGATAAACACTAACTTTTAACACTGTATTGGGTCAGCCCTAGTTATTTTAAACTCGGGGGTGGGATTCCAGGTTCAATTTAAGAGTAAAAAGGGATTTTATAGTCACTGCTGTTTATGGATGGGAGACGGGCAGTTGATGCAGTTGCATGTAGGGGAACTTCTCGTCTGAGGGATACAGCACATGTGCTTCTTTCACAGTGATTTCATTTTGTGGAAATTAGTGTATCACAGACAGCTCTAATGTGCAAACTAAAGTGGTTGTGCAAATGTTTCTGTTTTGGATCTTACTAGGAAACAAATCTCAAATTTTTAGATGATGGAATGATTCAGTCTCTTTGGTTGGTGGATGTTTTAGCAGATGTGAACTTGCCTGATGGGATTTCCCTTCCTGGCTCTTTTATTTGACTCTGTGATTTTAGGACAAATAACATCACTTCCTTCCTAGTGATTCTCTGCCTATGGGTTAGGGTGGTTTTTCTGTTGTTTTTGGAAGGAAGAGGAGAGCATTGTCTGTCTGTTTCTGGGGCTGGTATGTTCTAGGGTGTGTATACATATCTATAGGAGTTTATCTCTCTCAGAAATCACCCAGACTTTAGTCTTACTTTGCAAATACATTTTACAAAATCATTATTCTGAGAGCAATTATTGATGTCTAGCTGCTGTTCAGACCTTTTACAGTTTGCTTTTTGTTAATTCATACTGAAAAATAATTGATCAGATTCAGGTTAGTGGATTTAGTTTCACTCTCATCAAATGACAGGTATTGGTTGCTAGTTACAACACCTTAGCATCTGATACTCTCAAGGTGGCTAAAGAGGTGCTATCTTATTTCTTTTAGGATTAGTATTCAACAGCAAATTTACTTGCTATTTTAATGCAAACAAGGTGAAGGTGTGCTAACTAGCCACGTTTAATAAGATACTAGAGCCAGGATTGAATCTTTAGAAGGTGATGGGCAAAATAATACTTGAGTGATGTTAATGTGAAGGTTTTGTGCACTGAATCCCTCAAACACTGGGTGATTTCTCTTCCCTGATGTAGACACCCGAGTCGGTGAAGACCAGTTTTGCAGTGCCAAAAGACTGGATCCCTGGCTGATGTTGGACCAGTGTCTGATGTACCTACTACATGCTTGGTTGGCTGCAGGGAAATGATCTTCTGGGTGGCCTAAGGGAAGGGCTCTATTCCTAATTTTCATGAAGTGCTTCTGTCCAAATTTTCAGTATTCTTACAAAGGAAAACCTTGAAGAGCAGTACTTAGGTAGCCCTTGTTTGAGGTGTGTGGGGTGAGGGGAAATGTAGGCTTCCGTGAAGATTGGAAGCATAGAATAGGAACTGCCCCTGAGGACTGGCAGAGACTCCACAAACACAAGAGAAATATCAGGGTATTTCAACTATTGACACTAAATAATTCCTGTACAAGGATGTGCTTTAAAACGTTTGTCATGTTTTCATGATGACATATTTGACTTTATGGTGAGGATTTTGCTTTCAGCACTGATCCATAATAGCAGAGCATCACTGTGTAGGAGTCTGATGGTAGAGCAATTCTTTACAAAAGCTGAGGACAGAAATATTTCTCAACATTAGACTCTTGTTTATATGAGATGTTCAGTTCATGAAATACTTTCAGGTGACCTATAACCTGTCTGCTTCACACACTGAAAATCTCCTTCCTCCCCCCTTTACCCTCCTGTTTCTGAGCTCAGACATGTCTGTAATCGGAGCCTGGAGTCACCAGGACACAAGTGTTTCCAGGCTGTGTTGACCTTGGCAGTGGGTGGAAGCTGCATATGTTTGGTTGTGCAATAGCTTTGCTTACCAGCTTTCAGATGTCACCCTTGTCCAGCGTGTGGAAAGTGAGCCAATATGTCCATTATTGGGAAGAGGCTCTGGTTATCCGCACAATGACAGGCATGCCTGCTTCTCGGTGTCCTGTTTCAAAACAGCAAATGCTTTTTTGCTGCTCTCAGGCACAGTCCAGCTCGGTGACAGGAGTGATCCACGTGCTCCCATGATCCCTTTTTCTTTGCATCATATCCTGAGACAATAAATCTGTCAGACAGGAGGTATGTGTTTATACCACACCTGCTGCCATCCTCACTGGACTGATACCATAATGCATACCCCTGTGTTAATGTAGCTATATGTTACGCTCTTCTATGCTACCCAGAAACGTCCTACCTAGAGCATGATGGGCTGCAATTCTGCTCTTGGATCATTTGCCATGGCTTATTTAATTACAAAACATCAAAGGGATAACTAAATATCTGTTTTCTGGCTGTTTCCTAGTGTACTTACTTTGTGATGAGTCTGAAGGGGCACTAAGATGAGGTGGGCCTCAGATTAGGTGCTGCTGATGTCCTTGTTCAGGTTCAGGCCTTGGATTCGTCAAACAAATTTTATGTTGGTTTTTTTGTGGTGGTGGTGTTGTTGGGGGGTTGTTTGTTTTTGTTTTTTTTCTTCCCTGCAGGTTGAACCTTTGTAAATAATGAAAATGAGAGAAACACAATCTGGTAAACTACTAATTTAATAAGTTAGGTAATTTAACATGAAAGAAGCAGTACAAGACAAAAGATCTCTTGTACTGCTCAATTACTAGGTGGTCATCTAAGCCAAACTGTAGATACACAAAAGTGTTTAAAAGTAGGTTTGTGCTGTCAAAAGTGCCATAAGAGGCTATTTTGATGGTCTGGGCTGTAATGTGAAATGTGCCCATTGCCTTGAGGCACTGAATAACTTGTTTGCAAAGTATTAATATTTCATCCTCTGACAAATCCCTAAACCCATAATATGTGAAATGAGGGAATATGACTGCACTACATTTATTCTAGCAAAGTACAAAGTGCCTCTGAAAGTCTTGTGTGTGAGGAGAAAAAGGTCTGTGTGCAAGCAGAACCAAGACTATTGGGAGGAAAGAGCATATGACAAAAGAAAAACAAAACACTTGTGGTCAAATGCCTTAAATAGTGCCAATAAAATCTCTCTGGAAATCCAGAAATAGCTTACTGTTGCCTTTGAAAGGTGCAATGCTATAGACTAGGTGGGAGTGGGAACATAATTGCATGTAGATGTAGGGGCTGAATATCTGCATATGTGCACATATGTCTGCACATAAGGAAAGAGAGGAATGTAAATAAAAAGACATGAGAAACTAAAATGATGGCTGGTTTTTATTTCCATTTCTGAAAAGTTACTTAATGCTATGTTTTACATGGAATATTCCTTTTAAGAAACACTTGTAGTTAACGACAATTATAGACACAGGAGTTCTGGATATGCACTGCTGTGTTTCTCATATTCTATGATTTATAACTTTGTTCTCTTAGTGAGAAACTTCTGTAGCTTATTTCCCGGCATGGGATTAATTTTTGTTCCTCAGCTGTAGGGAACTGTGGCCACACGTTGGCTGCCTTTGTGTGAAACATGATTGACTCTCGTTTATCAAGAGCTGTGGTCTTGCTCTGGCTTTCTGGATAACACATGCCTAACGGAGCTTGGAGCTCCAGTCGGGGTTGTGTTTTATCTATTTCAGAGCTGGCAGGCGTTGGCACGCTCCGTAACTCATCCGCAGGGTGTCCCCACTCAAGGAGCTTTCAGTGTCTGTATCCTCTACACCTCAAGAGGCCACGATTTCCACAAGCCCACATACGTCAGGTTTCTGTCACCTTACACAGCATGTCCAGGCTCCAAGCACTCTCATTTTATAGCCACAAAAAGATTCCCAAAATCTGCCTTGACATGGGCACTAGCGAGAAGGAAGAAGTGGTTTAATACAGACAAGTGAGTGCAGTGACAATTCTGCTCTGTGAAATGAGTAAAGGCTTATAACAGTTTTCCTGCCTCCCCCCATCACAGCATGCCGCTTTACCTGAGCACGTGGAGGACACAATGGCACATCCATGAAGACCAAACGAAGATTAGCACGCACCCATTTTTAACAGGTGCTTCACTTAGCTGCTCAGTGCCTTGAGCAAATTACTTGGCTCGGCATCCTACGGCTCTCTCCTTTCAAGTTTAATTTACCCTAACTGGATTTAAGTAAAGCATCATCTCAATATCATCATCACAGCATTGCTCAAGTTCCAATTTGGCAAAGCTGAAGAAGGCAGCTCAACAAAAAGTTCCAGCCTAGGAGAAATTACACTCCATCATAAAAGCTTTTCAAAGGGAAATCACTCTCAGCCTTAGATCCTGTAGGATCTTAACTCATGCTCTAATCCCAGAGTTCAAATATCTCAGAAATATGGTCAATGTTTGAAATCTAAATGTGGGTGAAGAAGCTTCTTCAGCCTCTGCTTTTTGTAGCTTTGTGGTGTGTCTTTTCTTTCATTTTCTTTTTTTTTTTTTTTTTCAAATTAACACTTGAAGTAACAGAATCAATTTGACAAGCAACAGAGTATCAAAAAAGGATAAAGTGTTAAAGCAACATAAGATTATTTTCATCCCCCAGAAGGAAAAGTAAACTTGTGACCCAAGTATTTTTCTGCAATTAAAACCTTTAAATCTTTAGTGCCTGTTAGTTTTGTTCTAGTCACAAAAACTTGCATTTCTCTACCAACATAAAAGACTTTTTTTTTTTTTCCTTTTTCTTTTTAAATTTCTTTTTCCCTTGTAAGGTATAGAAAAAATTCTGTGGTGAAAAGGTCTCAGACACAACAGGCATACTTTAAGCATTAGAGGATAAGCACTAAAGACAAATTTAGAGAGGCATTTAATATCAATACATCATTTTGGATTTGTGCACACCATTATGATTTTTAAAGTACTATGTTCGTGCATTTCAGCAAATTAGCATGCAGTGGATGGAAGCTACAGCTGTGCAGAGTTTGTCTGTGTTTCAGATGTGTGCATTTCTCAAGGAGAAGGCAGTTCAATATATCCTGGCCTGGCATTCTGAATGGGTAAGTATTTCTAGACACAAAACAAAAGGCAAGAAAACTAATAATTTCCAACTGCTATCTGTTCTTAATAAGCACCAAGCACTTTGTGCTCTTACAGAACCCTCTACAAGGATTTTAAAAGACTTACAAGCGTTACTGCATAAAGCTGCTTATATTCACCCTGGGTTGGAGTGATGGTATCAGAGTTGCATTCCGCGCTGGTCTCCAGTAAACGATAGAGCGTTACCTATCATCACATTACTGCATCCGTTTGTATTCTGGAAGTCTCCAGTTACTTAACGGTAGGTTCCCTTAAATTATTTATTGTTATTACATATATTTTCTATGATTGCAGTGCCTAGGAGCATTAAACATGGAACAAGACCCAAAACCAGTATAAATACAAAATGGAGAGAAAGCCCCTGCCTCAAAATATTTGCAAGGTGACACCTATACCAAGACAGAAGAGAGTACCGGCCAGCACAGCAAGCAGGGGTTAAGTGCATCCACAGCCTACCTTCTGGTTTTGTAGGCATCGTGAAAAGGAATATACCTAGTGCTAAATGGCAGTACGTCTATCTTCAGTGAATAGAAGCTGATAGGGTCCTTAGAAGTGGAAGCGAGTAGTTTAGGTTTGATGCAACTGCTGGAGGTAAGAGGAGCAGCCAGCACAACCAATGCAAGGGTGAAGTGATACAGGCAGACAGGTCAGAAAAATTGTCTTGGTCGAGTATTCAGGGTAGAGACCACTGGGCAAAGCTGCATTTGTCAGGGTAGGATGTCACAATATTTAAGACGGTAGGAGTTTGGATAAAAGATCTGGCTGTCTGAATAAAGCTCTGATTTCAGGGATCTTGCACAAAAAGAAATAAGAGATATTAGAACATAATCTGGACATCAGAAGTTAGAATGAGGCTGCCTTTTCCTTGTCAGGGGAGAACTATTAAACTTTTTTCTTTTTCTAAGTTAGGTTTTTGGCTTTCCAGCCTCAGACGGGAAAAGTAAGACTCCAGTGTTAACACATGCCAGTTGGGTTGACAAGATTCAGCTTTATGGGAAAGCTCAGAAGACTTTTGTCTAAAGTTTCAAAGGAGATGCCAGAAACAAGGAACACCATAAGAATACCAGTTATAACTTAAAGAAACTTCAGGACTTCAGTAAGAGTTGAAAAAGGTTACTAAAATTTGCAGCAAATTAAAAGTTATTTAGATGGAATTGGGTATTTATTATTTGATAAAACTCTTGAATGTTTAAGTGACTTCTGTCATTTATTTTGCTGTCTGATTAGAGAATTCTGAATACTTGTGACTAGCATTGTATCACATTGCACATTTTTGTTTATATAGCCCTGATAGTTGCGTTTCTGTTGATAACATACCTTGTCACAATGCCAGGTTTTAGTTTTACATAGCTCCACACACCAGTATCAGTGCTTTCTAGCCAATCATTTCATCATTACTTTATACAACTTGCTGCAGATACAAATTCCAAAAATAATTTTTGCCATGTTCATGGCTGTGCTAGAAGGCTACAAGTAGTAGTAGGAACATGTTTTATCTCTATATTTACAAAATGTAGGCTGTTTCCTAATAAATAGCATTTTTGCTACTTTACATTTGAAGAATGTCTTTAACAGAAGTTTAGGCACCTAATTCTCTGATGAAAAGTCAAGCTGTAAATGACTTGAAGTTCTCACACTGAACTGACAACAAAACCGAAAATAAAGCCTAGGTTTTTCCAGAGCTAGCCTCATACAAAACCCATGTCCTTGCGTGGGCACTTGCAACTTGTTAAGAATTTCTGATTCAGCCTCCAGAATTTAAAAATGAGGACAATTAATACTCATCCATATCTCTGCAGAAGCTACTTCCTTGTCTTCCACGTGGAGTATTGCCTTCACTTTGAGAAAAGCTGTGGCTTTTAGCTTCAGGTAGACAATGTACTGACAATGAAGCATGATGTAATTTTTTGTGGGATTTAACAGGTCAAGTCAAAACCTCAAAGCACAGGAAACTTCACTTCAGCCTGATGATTCACAGGGAAACTATGGACTGCCTTGTCTTTGCAAGGATATTTACTCAACTAATTCCAGTTAAGAATTCACCTTTGTTGGACAGTGCAGACATAGCCTGAGCTCTGTAAGCTAACTTCGTGACCTCTGGAAGCTGCTTGTGATTGTTTCATGTCTTCAAATGTTACAGGTTTACTTTATTAAACATTAACCACTTTTATACACTTCACATCTCTTGCTCTAACCTCCTCCTAAACAAATTTAATACAATCTTAATCCAGTACCATTTCTATCAGACTCTGCCTTCAGCATTTGCTTCCTTAACCTCTCATGACGTGGGCCCAAATTGCAGCCTCTTGGTATAGGTTTTAAATTGCGTTATTGAACAACTTCACCACTACAGTCATGGTGTCTGAAGTTCCAAAGTGCCAGTAATCATACGGGTCCTCCTGCTGCACTGTCTGTGCAATCTGTCAAAAGCTGTGTGAATGTGAACTTCCACTCTGCAGCAAACCTACCTTTCGCCTTGAGAAATACTCTGTAGAGACCATTTCACTTGGCTTGGTTAGCAAACAAAAGGGTAGCAGAGCTACAGGAATCCTATGACTTTCCGACAGGACTGAATAGGAACAAGGTAGGTTTCCTCCTCTTTTTCATTGGGCTTCCTCCAGTTTTCATCAGCCGTGCTCTTATTTAATTATTTGTGCTCCTATAATCCGACACCAAGTAAGAAAATTTACTATGTATGAGGGGGATGTAGGAGTAGTTACATTTATACAGTCCTGAAATTACATTTGGCCCTTTGAAGGCAACCTCAAGGCTGATGCAGCTCCGGGTGAAAATGAGTTTGACACCCCAGATGTATAAGAGACAGACTATGGAAGAGTGGTTAGTTTAGTTCAGAGAGTTGTTGCATGTAAACAATGATGATTTATCTCTTGAACTAATGGAACCAAATTTAGCATTTGGCACTAACACCAACAGCGAATGCCTGTGTGCTGCGCCTTGTTTAACATGTAACCCATGAAGCTGCTCTGCTTGTCTAGCACCACTCAGCAGTAGAGATGCCAAGTTTTACAACAATTAAAATGAGAGGTTGCTAAGTTTCTTATTAATAAAGCAGAAATAAGCCTGATTCCCTCATCCTGCTTCAGGTGGCTGACAGAGTGAGCCGGTTAAGAGGTGACACACAGGTCCGTAATGGGCTGAACTCTGATGCCTGAGGACTAGAAATGAACTTCAGTGCCCTGCTAACACTGGGAGTGGGGCAAATCCAGCCTGGGCAAGAAATAATGTCTGTCACCAAGGAGAAACTGAACCAGTAATTCTTTCACTACACTTTTTTTGGAAGGTGCTCCAGCACAGTCCTTCTGAATGTTCTGACTAGGCTACCAGTGCTTGCCAATAATGGGAGACTGATATTTCTCGTTACTCCCAAGCCACCTAGGCAGGACTTTGCAAGAGGATGAAGTCCAGCAATCTGTGCTGATGTGTCTGGGAAGTGATTCTTATGAAGACTGTCCCTCTTTGTGGGTGCTGGAGGTGAGCATGTGCGTTTGTAACCTAGTTTGTTGGTTTGATCCAGGAGCTCTTATACAGATTCAAACTTTACTGGGTGCTTACATGATGAAGGAGCTGGACTGAGTGTAGGTGAGCAAGAGAAGAGGAATTGAAGGAGAAAAATGACAAAATTTGGAGCTTGTTCACCTGTCTTATCCTTGTGGGTCAGTAACGGTTACACTTTTCTCCACAAGAGAGAGAGAGGATCAGCCTGTGGTCATAAAAACCTGCTGTTTTCTTTTGAGCATGTAGGCAGTAAAAGAAAGCTGTTTGCATAGACGTAGATGTCTTTTTTTAATCCCTTTGTGTTGAGTGTCATTGAGCAGTAACCTGTTGGTGAAATGAGGAGAATGAGCTCCCAAGCTTCAGTTACATGAACAGCTACTAGTAGAAGTCCCTGTTTCATGGGGTAACAGGAGCCTTTGATGAGATTCATACCCCGTCAGGGAGGGGAAGCATCACTTCTATAAGTGCTACTGTATCCAAAATAGTTGTGTTAGAAATGGTAAACAAAGATGGAAGAAGCTGAACGTATCTTGTAGAGTTTTTTCAGGTTCAGAAACGTAATTGTTTGTACAACTGCCCTACCACACATAACACTGCAAAGCAATATTTAATATTTGGGTTGGTTTTGCATTAAAACAAATGTAACCTTCCAATATAAACATACATTCTCTCTGACAAAGATCTTGCTATCTATAAAATCAAGGGCTCTTCCTGGGAGGTTTCTACAAGATATTTTGTTATTATGAAAAATTTTGGTCTTGCTCTGTGGTTCAGCCATGCAGTGGGAAGGAGCACAATGTGAACCATGTCAAAAGTGGACACAAGGATCTCAAAGTCAAAGGAAACCAGCAATTTAATATATTATCTTTATGTTTTGGTTTGTTGCTTCTGAGTTTCCTGAATCTTAATTTAAGGAGTCTCTTCATATTATTTTGGCTGTAAATTATTTATGTGTTTCCCCATCTTTTATGGTACTCTGTTTCTGGGCTTCCTGCGAGACCTCATCAGCTCTAGCAACATGCTGAGGCACTGCTGTAATCCGTCAAAAAGGAGGGGAGATGTGGCTAACAAAGTGATGCTCTGGGATTTGTACTAGCATGAATTGTCAAAGATGAATAACTAATGGTGTGTTTTCCCATTTCTTAAAAGCTGTGGGAAATCCCTAGTAATTTCGTTAGAATAATTCATTAACCAGCATTTTTACCCTTCATTGTTAAATCTTATCTATCTTTCTTGTTTTCATCAATCTTAGGGAAGAACCCTAGCATTTGTATATCTTCCTGCTCAAAGAACGTTATTTCCCAGAGCACCTTTGCTGGTATTTTGTTCCATTCAATTTAAAATATCTCAAGTAAGATACTTCTGTATCCTTTAGAGATGAGGATACAGTCCAGGACATTTCACTGTCAGGTATTTTTTTCCCTGTGAAATTAGCCCAAATAGTCTTCTCTTCTTTGCATCTTACTGCTGCTAGGTTTGTGTACATCTTAATTCTTCCCTCTGCACTGTATTTCTCCTTTCAGGCACCTAGAGGCCGTTATTTTGCACCTGTAGTTTTGCCAAACTGTGGCCAAGATGAGGTTGTCCAGCATCATCATCAGCGAGCACAGGCTGAGCAAACCTTCATGGGAACTGTGGTGTCCCCAAATGCTGTGTGGAGCCCATGGTCTCCTGCAGTATGGCTCGGCAGCGGTGAGTACAGGCATGGCTTCTCCATTCTCGTATCATCATAAACTCCCATTTCATTAGCTCTCCATGTTTCTCTTAGGTTTGTTTCAGTGTTACTGTTTTCTAGTTTTCCCCCATCATACTGAGAAAAATGTCAGCACTTCACTGTTTTGGACCCATTCATAGTCATTAAATCTACTTAGGTTCTCCTTTAGTTTCTGGATATCTTCATTTTTGAACTGAGATAGCTAAGACAGAAAAACATTTTGTCTTTTATGACCAAGAGGATATAAAATGTCATTGATACAGCAGGAAAGGCTTTTGCAGTTCTTAGTACAGTTGGGATTTAGTTCCTCCTGTACAAGATGCATATTTAGAGCCACATAGATGTGAGAAGTCATATGGAAGTGTTGAGGAGTGGCTACCTATTAAATGGAAATTGTTCTTCTCATGGTCTTCTTCAGGCCCACAGCTGCATTCTTCAGGCCCACAGCTGCATTCTTCAGGCCCACAGCTGCATTCTTCACTGCTGTGGGAGATCCCAAGCTAGGTCCCAAATTTTCTGTGGCTGACTTGCAATCAGATTTATTGACCAGGGTAGACTGACTTTCAGAGAGTGTAAAAGACAAAACAGCAACTGTGGGAATAAAAAAAAAGAACATTTTTTGTCATTACTGGAAACTTCCTGGCTGCCAACATTACTGGCAAGGAAGTTTGCTCTGACTTTTTGACCTCATCCCAAGGTCAATTAAATGCCTCAGAGGAACTGGAGTGATTACAAATCAGCTTTGTAATCGTCCATTAGGTGGATGGAGAACATTTCATCAAAATAAAATAAAAGGTTTCCAGGGAGACCTTCTCAGTAACTGACTCGTGTATGAACTGATGATAAGACCTTTTCATAGGGCAATTTACTGTTTTGCTCAAGTGTTCTCACACAGTCTTGGTGCCCTCAGATGTTGTTCTTCCAGCACAGTGGTGTCAAGTCAACCATCAACACACTCAGCTGGAGTTCTTCTCCTTCCTTGGCTTTCCATCCTCTGGTCCAGTACTTTATCTGTTAAGTATCTTGCTCGCTCCAGACTTCAGAGATAAGTCATTATTGGGGAATAATATTTTTTGACCATGGTTGATAGGGAAAGGAAAAAGCAACAAAAAATGAGCACTAAATGAAGATGATCCTGTTGACTGCAAGAACTATCTTTGAAGACTTCTAAACAATCAGAAACTTCAGTTTGTTTTCAGCATATGCTCCCAGGGGAAGGTCATCTGATTCATATCCGTCAAATGTTGAAGGGATGAGTCACAGTCAAACAAATCACACTTTTCTAACTTGTCTTTACACATACGGGAAGGAATAATCTCTCTTCATTTAAAAGGACTTTTTTTTTTTTTTTTTTTTTTTTAGTAGACAACACTCAATAACTTAGCCCCATGTTATCTGTTTTCCTTGGATTATGAATATTTATTCCTTTCCATATCTATAAATCATACATAATCTACAGTTGCCTCATTTTTCTCTTATGACCTTTATACATATCCTGTACTTTAAATCAAACTCTCTCCTAGTTACAAAAAGCTCTGATTTCCTGTTGAAACTTAATTCAACACCCACCAAAAAAGAATCTTGTCTTCAAATAATAGCTAATATCAGTTCTTGTATTCTTTACTGCCAGTGAGCTAACGTTGGACATGAGCAGAAATACACCACTCCAGAAGTCATCAGTTTATGTCTCAGTGTTTAAGATGTGATTAAAATGTGTATGTCCCCATGCCCTGTGACACTAACGCCATGGCTGCAACACTAATGTGGATGTGTGAAAAGCATCCATCGTGTGCAGCACTCCCATAAAGCTGATGGGACAGCATGCAGATGCAGCACTTCTCTTTTTTTGTTCTTCAGGAAAAGCTCAGAAAGAGTTGTGATTTCCCTTTTGCTCTTCCACAGGGTCCTTCTCCTTGCATACAGCCCCCCTGAGGCTGCATAGGGTTTTACTTTGGCATTTAAGATTGCTTTACTTCATAAGTTCTAGCAGTTGGAGGTTTCACTGGTGGCATTTGCTATGGCTCCACATTTTGGGGCAGCATTGTGTATTCGGTTGGGGTTATAGTTTGCAGCCCTCCATGGGACTAGAACCCTTCACCCGAGGGTACATGTGCGAGGGTGAAGGTCCAGGAGTGGCTGTCAGGCAGTGACAGCTTGAGCCAGATGAAAAGCTATTAAGGAAAAGCTTTCAGAAAGGTGTGCTCCAAACCGTGACCTGAATGTAAAATAGATGTGCTTGCCAGGCATGTTCAGGAAATTAAATTAACATCTCTGTTTGCAGGAAACTGAAACTCCTTTTTTTCTCCCTCCTCCCTCTCCTAATGTATACTAAAATGCCCAAAGAGTAAATCTGAATGAGACAACTGCTTTAAAAACAATCATCTCGCGCTATTTAAAAATGCATTAATTTAGATTTATCGCTGTGCACCCCAAGCAATGCTCAGTGAATGTGTACAGGTATTGTCTCAGCTGCTATACAGTAAGAACCTGAACTGCTGTCTAAAGTCTAAACTCTTCAGTTAGGTAAATATTCCTGTTTTAGAGAAAAAGAACCTGGATGCACGGAGAATACATCCAGGACAATTAATCACAGGATGTATCTGGGGCTTGAGCCAGATCTTCTGACTCACAGTGCGTCCTTTTCATTGAGAAAACAAAACAAAACTTATTTTTCATAATTATGTCATAGAACTAGAGTAGAAAAATAAAGAGTTTATAAAACTGATAACAGACTTTAAGGTAATCTTGTTTATTAATTCCAGCATGACAAGCATGATTTTTAAAATAATTTTAATATCACATTTTTGTGTATCTCTAATCGTTTAGTTTGGATATCTTTGTATTTTTAGGATAATTTAAAAGTATTTTATGTTTGAAACTCATCACATGGGAAACATTGACATTTTGTGTTTTGATCTGATTTCTAAACTTTTGTATTTCTAGAAGATTGAACCTGCCTGTGAATGGATGTCAATCTTTTTCCAGCTCCTCTGATTTCAAATGGTCATTTTCCAAGTCAAAAAGTAGGTGCAAAGAGATCCATTGAACACTGAAATGCAACCTATAGTAATCTAAAATATAAAGGGGAAAAAAAGGAAGCCCCTCAAAGCTGCATTTGACCATGAAGCTAATTTATCAGCTATGCAATTTTTTTTTGCCTTTTAATGCAAATATACAGGCTATATCTTTCCAAGATAATTACAGAGAAGTTTTTCTGACCGCTCTCATTTATATCCTTTGGTCACTTCATATGAAATAGATGATGTCATTTAGGCACATATCTGATTTTGAAATGTCATTTTTTCTAGAAAAATAATTATCTTTGTATATCTTGACTCATTCTGTATTATCTCTTATGTTTTTCAATTCTCTAAAAAGCTATAATTTTATATTTTCTATGCCATAAAAATCCCTGTGCTTGTAGGTCTCAGACTTCATTTTGTCTCTTGCTTCATTTTTACATCTTCAACCTTAGTCTTAAAATGTGTATTATTTCCTACTTGTAAATAATTAGCTAAACACAGTTTTATTAAACTCTGCTGATGCCCTAACATTATCTTTTTTCACAATACTCAGGTCCAAAAGTATTTGTCACTGGGCATTATGTTCTTGAGCATTCAGAATCACAAATACATACCAAAACCCGGGGACCAAGGGCCAGGATTTAAAAACCTGTCTGAAAAAGGAGGGGGGGATAAAACAGAAAGAGTAATCTGTGTATCCAAAGGGAGAACTTAATTATTTTGAGAATTCAACCCCAACTGTAGATGCTGGCTCTTAGCAATATAACCCTGTTTGTGTATGATATAAAATATCATAGTATCACAAGACCTTATTCCTTAGTTGTGATATACCATGTGAATGTAAAGTTCTCTGAAGCAGTTCTATTTATGTTTTGGAAAGACTTAAACAAATTATATTTCACCAAAAAAGGTTATAAGACCCATCCCAGTATCCCTGTAAAAAGTGACAAAGTGTAATAGGAGAACATACAGAGAACCTTGGAGATGTAATACCTACAATCCAAGTTGCCACAATGGTGTTTAGTAAGAGAAAAAGATCTTGTCCCAAGTTTTCTGTCTGGCTGCACAACTGATCTTGATGCAGTGAATCTAATTTCTCATTATGTGAGAAAGGTCTCCAAGATAAATTCTGAAGCACAGAGAAATTACAGTAAAAAATAACATTTTTTCCTTTTTCTTTTAAGCTTTATTTAGAGTTATATGTTGAATCAACACAAGGTGAAGTAATAAGTAGACTGAGTAGGATGTCATATTGCTTTAAAACAGTAGATGACTTGCCTTAATGTCTTGATATTGCTGTGTCTGTAACAAATGCTTCTGGAATCCCACTTGAATGCTGCTTTAATATCAAGTTAATTCGTGTTGATGGCTACTGCCTATTAGTCACCACTTCCAAAAGAATGACAACGACTGGATACTTGAAAAGAAATACTGCGGTTGATGATTTGCATTATGAAAAATGCCCACATCAGATCTATTGTGGTGTCCTCGAGAATTTGAGCTTTGAGAAAAATGACGTGTGGAGTTCAGCACTGTGGGTGTGTGTCTGGGCACAGGGAGCCCAGGGTGTACCTGAGGGTCCCAGCAGCCCACCTCTGTTTCACAGGAGACAACCCTTGACTGGAAAAAAACATGTTTGGAAAGAAAGCCATGAACTTCTCCATCTGACGTGGCTGGACTTATGATACAAGGTAGGCTTTTGTTCCATGTTGTTCCTGCATCCCTTGTTTCCCAGGTAATCTTCACCATTCAGTAAAAGGGCTGGAGGGTGGATGTCTCCTTCAGGAGGAGGCTGTAGGCTAATGCACGGTGCCTACAGGATGGAATTCATAAGTTGAAATCTTCTACACACGTTCCACTCCATTCAATGACTTCTCTGGACACTGGGATTCATAGGAAAGGATGGCAGGTCCTCTACCCATCTCCTCAGCTCCAGACAGAAGAGGGTCTGGGGAAGGGCAGAAGTGAAGCTGTGGGTCACAAGTGAGTTGAAAGGATAAAAGCTCAATGGGCAAGGATTGACAGGGTAAAGTGAGACTTTTGAGAATTGACATCTTAGATTTAGCAAGTGCAACAATAGGACTAAGATGTCCAAGTCAAGATCTTTTTTGTTTTAATTTTCACCCCTTGCCTTTATTACTGAACTTTTTGTGTATGGGTTATGCATACAGAAATGTGTTATCCTAAGCAACTATTTTTTCTGGGGTACCAAAGTTCATTAAAGAGAGTAGATTACCAGCTCTTCTAATCTACATACATAAGTAAAATATTTCAAAATAGCAAACATCTAACAAAGCCTTCTTATTAATGATAAAATATTAATTTATTTCATCCTCTCATCTTCAGATAAGATTTTTGCTCCAATGAATTAATATCTTTTCATATGGCTTATTAGAAGTAATGTATTGAATTAATCTGTTTAAGAATTATTATATAGTGGTTGGATAACTTTTGTAGTGGAATGAAGTGTGAAGAAGATGATTTACTGCCCATGCATGTGAGTGCCACATGATGAGGAGGTGACACTTCACCAGAGAAGTTGAATGGAGAGATGTCAAGCAATACGTAGGGGTTAATTTAGGAAGGTCCCCTGGAACTGGGTGGGGAAAAAAACAATTTTAGATATGGAGTTTAAGTAGCTAAACATTTAGAACATTACCTTTGTAGACTCAACAATTTGCTAAATGTAAAGTAGAGTTTAAACTAGTATTCATTCTATGATTCCACTAAAACCTGAGAAGGCCGGTAAGGGAGGAAAATATCTTTCAGGAGATCAGTGGTCTTTCATGGAATTTTGGACATTAAAAGGTTCTGTAGGTTTCAAAGATTTTCCTTAAAATAAGTTACAGAAGGAAATGAGTCATCCTCCTGTCTCAGGGGAATGGTTGCTTAGACTGATAAAATGGGGAGGGTTCAGTGAAGGAATAAGGTTTGCAGAGAATTTTGTGACAACCCTGGAAAACAGTAAACAAAAATGATCCTTTTTCCCTATGATCCTTTCCTCCTTCCCACCCACCCCCTTTAGCACATGACTCCTGTAGAAATGTGACTTCAATATGCAAAATTCACTTTGATTAGTGAAATGAAAATATTTTACAACCTGATTTTGGTATTAATGTTTAGATAAGCAAACAGCATCACACTATTTTAAGTATGGAATTTTCAGGTAAATAACTTGAGTCGATCTTGCAAGAACCTGAGTGCTACTGAGGAAGTTCTGAGAAAAAAACTCTCTTCTTCTTTTCCTCCCCGCAGCCACACAAAATGTTGTATCTGCACTGTGTGTGCATTGATAAGGGAGTCTACAAGCCCCTGTAGCATAAACAGCAATGAGAACAGACTCTAATTAATTCTTTTCTTGTGTTCACACTGATAAGGAGATGTAGTTACTACTTTGTCGCTATTGTACTTTTCGTAACACTTAGAGAACTCCCTTAGAGAATTTCCCCTATGTAAAAAACAGAGGCAGTTTTTTGTGTCTGCCCGCTGTGCATCAGTTGTCAAATTCAAGGATGGCTGCCAACGCAGCTCAGCCTTTTGTAGTCAGAAATTCATTGTCAAACAATGCTTTCCAATTCCTAGCTAATCTGTGGTATGTTTTTCAAACCTCCAATGTATGTAATTTCACAAGGATCAACGTAGCCAAGTACACAGAAGCCTTGAGCTGGCATGTCAAACAAAATGTTCTCTGTTGGAAGTGAACATGATTTCATAGTGATTGAATAATTAGTGTTTTGAGTGTTCACGTCTGAGGTTTTGCAGTGTATTCCAAAGCCTAATTTTACAAATACGTTCTAACACTTCCTGATTATGACTATAGAACAGCTGTTTTGTGTAAATTCACAGTAAGTGTAAAAGCCTAGCCCTGGTTTAAGTCAGCTGCAGAAATCTCTTGAGTTTCTTTGGTTTGGGAATTTCTTGCCTCTCCTTCAGGATGCAGCATGACTTTCTTTCCCATCGATTCCAATAACAAATTAGGTGTTAAACTTGCAGTGAGGTCGGTGGCTACGCGGGGCCTCTTGACATTTTCTTCTTCACTAAACTTGGGCCGAGGTCACACAGACGTTACGTGATCTGCCAATTTCTTGCAACGTCCACGACACCCAGCAGTCTTTCAAGAAAAATCTTCTCAAAAAGGCTCATGACAGAGTTGGCTGTGGAGCCGGTAGCCTTCCTCTTTTACAGTAGCTGGTGAGTCAAAACAAGATCAGAGAAGTTGTAGCATTATTCATTACCTGGTCTTGGAGCTTAAATTCACAACTGCCTGCTCATCACCCAGATGTTTTGCTTCAGGGGGCTTAGCTTCTCTAGGTACAAGGCTAATGTGACCGAACCCCGTATGTGCTACACAGTCAAAAGTCTCACAGTCAAAGAAATTATAAAACTGAGGAAGAGCAGGCTGTTGTCCCAAACTCTGCTTCCTTTGCTCTGTAAAGTATTGATGTACTATATGCTATAAGACCCGTTTTCTATGCAAATCTTTCTCAGGCCAGGCACTCACCCCTCCCTTTTGTGAAAGAGCAAACGGAAGCAATGTCTCTCCCTTTCTGCCTTGGGGAAGGGCAGACATGAGGGAAGCAGAGAGGGAAAAGACTCATTTAATGAGCTTTTATATCAGTATTTTATCTTCTCTGCATTTCAGCCACTAACCTGCAAAAGCATCTTTCCCTCATCAAGTTAAGTTGGTGTGTGTAGTGCCCAAGTTCCCCTCGTTTCAGACAGTGGGGCTTCTCAGATGATACAGGGAAGTGGGATTTGGAAGTTGAATTTATGATCATTATAAATGGATTATGTACCTTGGACTAGTTTGATGAAAACTCATAAAAAAGATATAGAAGCTCCTACTATATACTAAGCACTTTTTTCATTTACCACTTGAAAGAAATGAATATTTTGATAATACATATACTGATAAGTGGGATAGTGTCAAAAGTAAGGTTTTGTCCATCAGTAATAGGACAAATTTCTAGGGAAACAAGTGAAATGGCTTGGATCCTAGACTGCCAGAAAGAAACTTTCCAGCCTTTTCAAATTAACAAATAAATATTTGTTAAACACTATAGGTCATGCAATCAAGTTTCAAGGCTTTGAAACTTTTGCAGTACCTTGAAGTTAATAACGTTGGGCATTTCATTTCATCAGGAGAAAAACCTATGCATCCAACTCAGTAGATTTTCTATAATGGCACAGACCTCCCATGGTGGTGTGCACCAAGGTTTGGTCCCTGGTGCTCCATCCTGATGCTGCAAACACCCAACCTGCTGCCATCGGGCACGTCCCTCCAGGCGCTGCTGTGAGAAGAGGGTCTCGTCTTCTCTTTCCATCATCAGGGTGATGGCACATGGGGCATAACTCAATTTCTTTTGCTGTTACAACAACCCTCTCCTTTGATTATTTGTGTTACAGTAGCACCTAGAGGAATCAGGCATAGAGGGGCCCCATTAGCCAACCTTGCGCTTCCTGTGGCTGAGCTGCAACGCAACGCAATCTCTTGGGCATGAGAACCATTTTTTAATTAAGCAGTTAGAATACTGCATTATTTGAGGATCATTCAGCTTCTTCTAATCCTTATTTGATTTAGCTTTATTTCACTAATGTACATTTCGCTGCTTGTTGTTATCTTTCCCTTTGAATCTGCTTAGAAATCCATTTAGTCTGGGTAATTGCTCCTTCACAAGGCACTTCTCAGTAACGTTCAGCACAATGATCTCATGTCAAAAGACGATGTTAAAATAAAGCGACTGTCATGATAAAGTCTTAAAAATAATAATAATAAAAAAAAATCTAGTATTCGATCCTGTTTCTGATTGTCCTCCATTACAGGTAATGAAATGATATGAATAAAAATTATAAGTATCATTCTAAAGGGAACTCAGACACTCATCAATAATATCAGAAATGACAAACATAATCTTATTTACTTGCACATATTGCTGCAGTCGGAACTCAGTTGTCTGATTACAAGAAAGAAAAGGAAGCATCAATATTTCTACTGAAGTCTGAAAGTCACTTTATTCCCAAATTAACAGCGTTGCTGATATACCTGCATATGTTGAATGTACATTTCCTTTACCAAAATAATTCCTCTGCAATGAACAGAAGGAATTTGAAGGTGATGCCTCAGACTTTTTGTTCCCGAATCACTTTTACATTGCTTAAACGTAATTTAAAAAAACAAAAACAAACAAAAACAAACAACTCTTATGAGACTGATGGTTTCACTGTTTCTCATTTGGGTCTGAAAAAGGGAGCGTTGCTTTTCAGACTTCCCTGCCAGTGGCCAGTAGAAGCAGTTGCATGTGCTGCCCAGTGACTCCCACTCACCGTAAATGAACAGGCGGCTCCTGACTCAGCTGAACTCTCTGGTGCAGGGTTGAGAATACAAACCTGCGTCATGTTTTCGTCAGCACGTTAACCTCTAACTTTCGAGGGGAGCTGCTGGTCTTGAACAGAGATGTGTGGAAAAGGGGGCAAACTCTGGCCTTTGTGTTTCATCCTGTGTTTCTGCATCAAAATGTAGAAGTTTATGTTGGGGGGTAAAAATTTAAAGTAATTAATAATAAGTTTTGCTTTGCAAGATTTTGCTTACTAGTGGCTTAAGCTACATTTTAACAAAACATCCCAGTCCTGATTTATGGAAGAATGATTTATTTAAGCTCTTCCACAGATCAAGGTTTCTGTGATTGAGCTAGGAGGGTCTTAATCTGAACTAAAGCATTATTTTAAAGGAATCTGAGTAGATTGAGACTAGCAGACTAATTTATTATGTCATGCACTGAATGTCCCTAGTTTGAAGATGTTTGTGATTTCTTTACAGTAAGCGTGGCAATGCAGTATGTCATGGGAAGCCTCCAGCAGCGACAGTGAGGACAAGCCAGATGGGTCCCTGAGTTCAACTCGTATCACTTGCATCTGTGATACTGTATGTATTTGTTGCTTTTAAATATCGGTTGGCTGCCACTGTGGATCAGTTTTTGTTTTATTCACAGTATTTTGAGTTGGCCACAAAGAGCTGGTAAGTTGACCTCAGCCAAGAGGGAGCTCAGGAGGGGGAATAAGGGCACGTCCCACTGCTGACCACCTGGAAAACTCCGTGTTGCTGCACTCAAGATGTAACTGCCTCTGCTCTGGTACACAAAGGGTAAATAAAACTCACATTAATGGTTCCCAAAATTTTAGTGTTACACAGTACAGGCACAAACTTTTGGCCGGCACTTGTGACAGCATAATATAGGATGGGGAGGATTGCTTTTTTCCCTTTTTCCTCTTTTTTTTTTGTTTGGGTTTTGTTTTCTTCCTTTTGCTTTTGTTTTGTTTTGTTTGTTTTTTCCTACAGTATTACTCATGCCTCACCCTGGGAGGAGGAGCAGCCAACTACCCTTAAATAAGAGAGATTTGTTAATCCAGCCATCATCTGATGCTAACAAGCCTGAAAGGAACCTGTTTTTCATAAGTGTTCCCAGCTAGGAAAAATGATGGCAAAGGTGTCATGATTCAGACCTCGCTGAATTTCTTAGGTCATTATCAGCTTAGTTTCAGACATTTTACAATACAGAACAAGGTAGATATTAATGCCTGTGGTCAATGATTTCCTTGTAATAGACAAAGTGCTACATGATAGTTTCATGGGAAGATTGATGCTGCTGTCTCGGAGCTGCTGCTGACTCATCCATGGCATCTAATGGATGCACTTCCCTGAATTAATTCCTGCTTCCAGTTCCATAAATATGGCTGAACTAAAAGATACCTATTAGGAAACATCCTGTCTTCATCTTAATGTCACTTACTCCAATGGTTAATTACTCTTACTGTTAAACATTTGCATCTTATTTCTAGCTGAGAAGTGTCTAGCGTCAGATTCCAGTTATAGCTTATTATCCTTGTGTTGCTTTTTCAAAAAGCTGCTTTTACTTTAGAGGTTTCGAAATTAAACAAGCTTTCATTTTTTCCATAAGATTTTAATGATTACATCACCAACCTTTTCATCAGAACATTTTTGCCCATTCAGCATGTTATTTTTTACAGTAAGGAAGCATTTGGAGTTGTTAAAGCATGTTTACATTATAATACTTTTTAAAATAGTGGTAATGCTTTAGCTTTGATGTTTCAAAGCTATAAGGAAGACAAGGTTTGCAGGGTATAAGTTCTATTAGACTAAATGATAAAGACTGGGAGGGAAAAACAAACAAACAAACAAAAACTGGATGCATAAGCATTCCCTGAAATGCCAAGAGGTGTTTGTGGCCAACAACTTGTCTATCAGTCAGTTTAATGAGAGATATTACTTCTCCTTATAAGTCTCTCATATTTGCCATATTTCACAAAACAGGGGCATAAATGTTATATAAAGAACATTTGAGTGTCTTCGAGCAAAAAGAAAGTTTTTTGAAGAAAACTAATCTGCACAAAAATTACGAACAGTGTTGTTCCACTCAAAAATAAATCAAAAAGGCAATATATTTTCTGTCAGGCTAAAAGTGTTGAGATAGAGAAGCTTCTTTTATAGTTGTCTCCCTTGCCTTTCATCACCTTGATGTTTATTAAAAGAAATAAATACCACTAAATGCATTCAGCAATAAAGTATTATGTAAAGTCATATGAAAATTCAAAGATGGGGAAAAAAATAGTAGTCAACCATTATAGCGTTCTCTAGCCAAGTACTTTACCCCTGTCCCCTGTTGCCACCTCTGTCAATGCTGGAAGAGGCAGGAAATTGTACCGGGTGATCAAGTAACATAATTACTCTAAAAAAAATACGAACTGTTTTTGTTTAAAATAAGGCAAAGAGGTGTTGATTCTTTCTCATTCACAACATTTACTACATATTTGACATTTGAGCTGCTATAACTGGGAAGAGATGACTCCATCCTGAGGGGAAGGATGTTATTTCTACAGCTAATTGGCTGGCTGATACCTTAATTCATAAATCCATGCGCCTGTTCTCATTTACCATGGCTAAAGTTCCTAGCCATTTATAGCCGGCAGTGAGGACAAGAATACTTATTTTTTCTGCTTTCTTTGAAGTCCATTCTTAAAAATCAGTGAGTTGTAAAATTCCTTTTCAATAGATTTCTTTTTAAACCCAAGCACCATTAATATATATATATAATATAAACCCTTCCCTAAGAAATCTGTCACACAACGACTGAGAACAACTTCAATTAAATCTTCTTATTAAGTGAAGAAGTAATTTACACTCAGATTTCACCAGATGAGGTTAATGTAATTATACTAGGGATGTTCCAACAATTGACAGCTCCCTGTAGCCTTGTAATCACCTGCAAATTAGAAGAGGAAGAGCTCTGAGTTCCCATTTCTCCCGTGCACACAAAAAGCTAAATAGGGACATTTCCAGAGGAGGCCACACCTTCTTTCTGGATGTTTTTTTCCTTGAAATTTTGTCCATGGTAATAGCTGTCTTCATTTTTATTCTTTTCAAATGTACCTTATCTGTTCAGTTTGACTTTATTGATTGTTAATGTTTAATTTTAAGACTTACAAGACTTAAAAAGACTTAAAGTCTAAAGACTTAAAAAAAGGATCCAAATGGTGGGCACTGAACTATGAAATGCAAACAATAGATGATTACGTTATCTATACACTGTTAGATTTAACTCAGAGTGTATGTGTCTTCTAGATAAAAGATCCTTGAACTTCCTTTCATTGGATGATCCTTTCAGGATTGTTCCCTCCACATCTGATACAGTAACTTTAAGTTTCAAACTCATATAAGAAATTTCTTAGGTCTGCTTATAAGAAACCAAATGAGAAATCAAAAAATTATTAGCTTATGATTATTGAAAAAGCCTCTCTTCAGTGGAGAAAAAAAAAGAAATTATATGAGAAATTAATGTTTTATGTATCTCAGATGAACAAATTGTTGTACCCTTTAGCTATCAGAGAAAATCTACTGTATCTAAGACTGTTTCAACAAGTAAACTATACAGAAAATTTAAGTCTGGTCCATTCAAGAAATTCCTTTTAAAATTCTGCACACTGAACATTATAAAATGTTCTGGGACATATATGCTCTAGTAATGCTCGTACAGGTCAGATAATTCTGTGTTAAAATAGGCAGGCAAATGTACAACTGTCCAAATATTCTCTTCAGTCAATCTGCTGGCAATGGTGCAAGAACATTGTTAATATTACATATTGCATTCATGAAGGTGGAAGAGAGAAAAAAATGTAAGAAAGTGTTTTGAAGTCTCCAGATATTAATCTTGGGATAAATAAATATTATTTTTATATTTACATTTTATACTAAAAGTAATTTACTTCTAATCAATGGATTACTGGATACATATTTGCTGCATAAGGAAAAATCTAGGCTGAAAAAGAGGTCTTTGAGGTACTGATATTCTCCTTGATTTCCCTGTCGCACCACAGCAGGACTTTTCATAGTGATATTTTATTCATTTTTCTCCTCCTAATTATCTTTGATTTTTCTTTTCCCGTCTTTCCTTCCATGCTATGCCACAGAAAGTGCCTTTGTGGTGATCAGAGGGGAATTCCTTGAACATATTTCAGGGAGCACGAAATTCAACCTGGGATTTTGCTGCGAAAGCTGGAGATGAAAAGTGCTAACTAACAAAATCTGCTGGAGGGGAGAGCGTTTTCTCACTTTCCTAATGAAATATTCATAGCATACCACTTTCCTTGCCCTGTGACAATCACAGGTGAATCCTGGAATGAACTTTTGTGATCTCTGGAAATGGGACCTTGGCGATATCCCTCCTGTCAGGCGTATCCACCTCGCCGCACGGGATGCAAAATGTGCTCAACCAGCTGCGTGAGGACAAACTCTTACATGTTCACTTTCTTTATTTCATGACTTGGATCGACATGCTAAGATCCTTCTGCTACAGGCTTAATTGTCTAGGAACATCCCCTGGAAGAGATCCCAGTCTCAGCTTTTTAGCCCATTCGTGCCTTCGCACCACTGAGGGTTGGGGCTGAGCTTCTCTGATCATCTCCCAGAACGATGTGCAAAGCACTGTTCTTGCTCTATATTTATAGTCGCTCTGTGAGACCTGATTTAAAAGACAATCTCTGCAAAGGTAGATGACTAGAAGGTCTAAGTGGCTTTTTGTTCATTTATTTTTCGATTTGTTTGTTCGTTTTCGCTTTGCTTTGTAAAGGCAACTTGGAGAGAAAAACAACTTTTCTTTTGAACCAATGCCAGCACAAAACAATAAAAAATGGATCTCACCTCTTCACACCATTATGGCACAATGAAAAGCTTATAGAACATTTTCAGTTATAGTTTTGGTGTGTGTTTTTTTTGTTTTTGTTTGGGTTTGTGTGTTTTGGGTTTTTTTTTAAGCATGAATTTCTCTGTCACATGCATTAATCGTCTTATTAAGCTCATATAATCAATATGAAGGGTGCATGGACATCCCACACAGCAAGTATTCTAGGTGCTACAGCCCAGCAGAGCAGAAGGTAAGTCTACAATTTTGTAAGATTTGCCTTAATCTAATTTTCTCCAATTGAGAGATACTGAAATAAAGCTGGAGGGTTGAAAAACAGACCCATTAGCAAAAAGAGTTGCATTAAATTCTGAATGTTCAAAAGTTATTTATTAGTCTCCTGTAGTATTGGACTATGTGGCTTGTTGGACTGCTATGCAATGTATAACATGTGACACACATTTCATGCAGTTAACAAATGGTTGAAGTTTCAAAGCTATCCCAAAGGGGCAACATGAATATATTCATTAGCAGCCATCAAATACATAATAAATATACTCATCACCATTTTTTTTCATTTATAAACTACATTTTGTATATATTTGTTTATATGTGTGGAATAAAGGTGAACAAACAAAATGTTTCCAATTGCCTGGGTTGACGTAAGGGAGTCCTGTATTTCTGAGTGGAAAATTATCCTGTGTAAAAATCGTAAGCTTTGAACAACAAAATGGAAATATATAGAACTAAATGCTTAGTCTGATCCATGGTTCATTGAATTCCACTTAAGGAATGAAAATTAAATGATCCGCACTGCACATTGAAAGACTCTTCCTATCTGACCTCAAGAAACAAGTCAACTGATTTTTTTACCTTAATTTATATGAGTAAAATTCCACCTCTATTGAAATCAATGGCGAAGCCCCTGTGCTTTCAGTGGGGCTGTAATTTCACATCCATGTGTACACTGTGACTGATGGTCTCTGCCACATGTAGCTCCAGGAAATGTCATTTATATATATTTGTGCAGTGCCCTGCACAGTAAAGGTTGGGCTTGGTTGAAGTGAGCCAATGAGCTGGTAACATAATACAAATAATAAATGATACCTGCTAAACAACTTTGTATAGGGGGTTGTGATCATGTGGAAAGGAGATTTATACAGTATGAAAAAAATATTATTTAATTACTTTCCTGTTCATTTTGTTTAGCCTGCTTGCAGATTAAATTGACAGTTTAGCACACAACATGACTAATTTTCTTGATTGCTCAAGGACCTTACAAGAGCTAAGCAAAAACTGTTTTGTTTTGGATGTTATAAATTTAACTGATCAGAGAGAAAAAAAAAAAAGGACTTTAACATTCCAAATTGTTTTTTCCTGAAAATGTTGCTATGGCATTTGTTTGGGTTTGCGCCTTGCTCCTGTAGATGTGTCGCTATTCATCTTTCCAAGAAGATGCAGATAAAATAAATAGTCTGTAGAAAACATGATAACCTGGCCAAAGGAGGCGGTGAAATGGTTTATTCTTATCTCTCAACCTTCTGACCCATCAATGGAACAGAAACCCCAACATGTGGGGTTTGGCTATTTCTTTCTTTCTCCAGTCCAGACAAGCTATATTCAAAGGCACAAGTCCAGCATGTTCAATTCTAGATCGCTTAACATTTTTTCCCTTAAGATTTAAATACTCGGTGCTAAGTCAGATGGAGGTGAAGGACGACAAGAGAAGAGCCCCACATTTCAAGACAGTAAAATCATCATTTGGAATTCAAGTAGCCAAAACTGAAGGAGGCATTGCGGGGAGCATCGTCTTGTGGTAGGTTATAAAGTGAGGTAATGTTTGGGTATACTTTCTTTAGTTTATAAGGAAATTAATTAGCCTGCAGAAATGTATTCCTAAAATGTTTATTTTTATTATCTAGCTGGGACACTGTTGTGTAAGTGTGCAGAAACGGATACAGAGTCTGACTCTAAGAGCTGCCTATGCCTTGTAAAGAAAATGCTCATTACTGTTTGTTGCTTTTGATTAATATAGGGAAAAGTATTCTCTGAGCAGACTTGGATGTTTAATGTGATTAGATAAAGAGGTAGGATGCACGTTGTATTTCTGCAGTAACTAGCTACATGCCACAAGTGTCTTAGTAGCTACATGTGAGATAGAAACTTCTCTTGGCACAGTAATTTAAGGGGTAAGAATCTTGGAACTTTTTTGTATAGACAAGCAGCTTCATATGACAAACCCACATAATAATGGTGATTATAACGAATACTATAAAAAAATCCTGTTTTGAGAACTCCTGCCTTCATACCTTACTATGCCTTGGCATTTGTATAAGCTATACTGAGAAAATGCAAAGCCTCCCTTTGGCACTATAAGCTGCATGTATACTTGGAGATTTGGTGCTATAGATACCATAAATTAACATTTCCTATAATAAGTCTATACTGTAATGATACCATCCAAATGCAACACATTATCTTCAAATTCCCAAGCAGATGTAGGAAACTATATGCATGTATGAGTAAAAGGAGTTCCAGTGCCTTTCTCCTCTGCAGACAGATCTCACATTGTCATTTGCAAAAGGGTGTCAAGGCCTCAGGAGCAGAACGTGGAAATTAGATGAGAACATCAGGAGCTGGGAGGAGAACTTTAGACACTTGGAATAAAAGTTACTAGCAGTATATTAATGTCCCTTCCTCAAGGTACACTGTTGTTTTATCAAGCACACCTATTAGCTGTTTCCAGCCTCTTGTTGTCATCTTTGGGAGCTTTAACCTTATTCTCTAAAATGATCATGCACTAAAATCAAACTGCCTATTGATGAGGCTAAAAACCTACACTGTGTTGTTTCTATCCAATTTGGTTACGTTTAAAGATTTGTCAGTTAAAACAATGTCTCAAAAAGATAGTATTTGGTTCTTGAAATTTAATATTGTAAGCGTGTGGAGAGCCATTAGTGGCTGACTCGTGGCATCCTTCATCTCTCATTCCCGTCAGAACTGTTTTCCATCTGCACTTTCCCTTGGTGTCTGCCTGGGAATATTATTATTACTAGAGCAGCAGACTGCAGCTGCTGTTTCGCCCCCCAGTCGGGAGCATCCTCCAGACCGCTCTAACCAGACAATAATGAAGAATAAATGCCTAATGCCCCAATCTGGTACATTAGATTAAACAACTGAGCATATCCAAAGAAATTAAATGTAGCCCAATAACACTGAATGGCTTGTGAAACTGTGGAGTGGGAAAAGTATAGGTCCTAGGGTAAAACCTTTATATATTAATGCATAAATGAATATTACCTTAACCTGCTGACCTTAAGAGGTATTTTAAGAAACATGTTGGAATCTGACTAATGGAGCTTCATCCACCTCTGCCTTTTAGTGAGTGTTGTCTGTGCTGACATCGGTCACCTCCAGCTGTTCCCAAGATGTTTATCCCCACCCCACACTGTTTCTAAAAGCTTGCTTGGTGTTCTGAATAGATAGAACCAGCTCAGAGGAAAAAAGGACCTGGGAACAGGGCACTGACAGAGGATCGCCATCAATTTTTGGCTCAGGTTTGTACCCAAGCCTCACAAATGCAAGTCTGAGCCCCAACATACTGTCGTGGGCTTGGGTGTCTCCTGTGGCAGCCCATGGCTTTGGTGAGACAAGGAAGGAGAAGAGGTGGCCAGTGGCTGAATGTATGTACCTATGTGTTGGGGATGATTATGCTCTGCTTCAAAATCACTAAGCTCCTCCGTGCTGTGGCTTACAAGAAGATATTTGGAACTGAAAAGTTCTCTCCTTCTTAGCTTCCTTCTTTCCGTACTTACTGAAGGCTTTTGGATGGTGTTTGCATATCTTTCATCCCCTCTGCTCCTAAGGGGTTATTTAGTCCTAACTGCCTGACATTTACTTGGCTTTGGGTCTTTGAATGAACATGAAGCCAGGCAGGGAAAAATCCTCTGGCATGATTTCATCATAGACGTGGTGATGTTATAGATTATCCTATTTATTTTCTTTTTCATGTGAGTAATAGAGCAGCAAGAGTTTAGAAAAACAGTCCTGGGAGGAAAACTCTCTTCGTGTTAAATAAATTTTAAAATAAAACAAAACAAAATGAACCACCACTGAAGAAGCTCAACAATTTTAGGAGCAGGGTTGAAAATGTTCTTCATTTACCACCTGTCATGTCTCCTACGTCAGCTGCTAACCAAGTAGAAATAGCCAGCTCCTCAGGAATGGAAATACCTAGAAAAACCACAAGGGTCTTTCACCATTTTGAGAATGAAAATAAATAATATTTTAAATTCTGTAACGTTAGTTTTTCTTTTACTTCCTCTCAGCTGGCTGGGTGTGTCATGTTTTTCTATTTGCAGCTAATCCACAAGGATTATAAGAATTTACTACAATGATGCAACACACAGTTATTCCTGGACCTGCTATGTTACAGGGGGTCTGTAACGAAGACAGTGGGTTTTGAGCTGTTTCAATGGTAAGTTTTCCATGGATATTACTGGATATGCACATTACAAAGGCTTGAAATACTTGAGTCTGGGCTCTCCTGGGGAACTTCCAGTTGGCCCTTAGTGTAGAAGGTCCCCAAATTAGCCCCAAGTGCATATAAAGTCTCGCTCATATCCTGGACACTAAGTGCATAAGGTATTAAGTACTTTGGCCAGACCAATTCTCATTCCAGTGTTAGTTTATAAATCTATATTCTGATTTCCATTGGCTGACACAGATACATAGTTGATTTCTGCCCAGAAATGAAAGGTACTGGAAATTTCAGAATAGACTTGTTTACTTTGAAAAAAAGCATAGCCTACATTTGTGAGTGTAAATATTTTCACTTAAGTGATGCTAATCTTACTGACAATTTGAATGCTTAACTCTATTAGCCCATCTCTTTGTTTTCTAAAGTTTGCCCATTTGACTGAGATGGGAACAGATAGATATGCAAAGAACTTTCATAAATCCATTTTACAGCTAAAAATGTTGCATTAGCCATTTTGCCTGCAACCAGATATCCCAGACCTGTCTCACCAGCACATCTGCCTCTGCTTCTTTTGTGCAAATCTAACAGCGACATATGAGCTTCAGTAGGTTTCTTTGACATACTGCTAATGAAATGAAGAATGTGGCGATTGTAATTACTTTTTTAGAAACAAATAAATAGTAAATACAGGTTGATCTACATTTTATTAACACACTTCCTTTAAAAAAAATTATTGATCTCTTGGCTAACCTAAGGAAGTAGGAGTCTGTACAGCCGCTGTACTGACATGCTGTCTAAAACAGGTATCCCCTCTTAAGTTGTACTAATCTACGGTATAATCAGCATTTTAAAGTTCATAGTAGGCTACCATGACAAGAAAAAAATAATCCTTTTATTTTTGTTAGTGCTTCCAATGTTTTACTTTAGGCATAAAGTTAAAGCCTGCTAAATTTAAAATTCTTTAAGTTTTCTTTCTTCAGAAACATTAAGAATCTATTTCCTCAAGAACTCAACTGATCTGCTGATCATCCTGTTTCACAGGAATTCTGGTTAGTTAGCAGCCCACAGACCCTGCTCACTTCTGGAAGTATGAAAGGGTGTTTTTTGGGAGCACACATTAAAAGAACAGGGTCCTCAAAGCCTGGAGTAAACCAAATCCTCCAATAGGTCAGAGGCATTTATGGCTTATTATATAAACAGTGACAAGGATCAAATAATTTGCACTGTGGGCTTTCACACGCTCTAGGGAAATTGCTGAAATTATTAAAAAACATGGGAAATCCTTGCAAGTAATCCGTCACCTTCACAAATATTTTTCTCTTTGCATCTAATTTCATGCAGATGTGGGAGAGATGCAGCAAAGATGCTCAAGTTTGAATCTCTGCTAAAAGGTGGGTTCAATTTTTTGTTCTTTTTTAATATTCTGCCACCTATTGGAAGCTGTAGGTGCTTTAGGTGCTGTACACGGCACGATGATATACACAACAGCCAAAGCAATTCATGTCCCTGTCTCTCTTAATTAGCATGATCATTTACTCTTCTTCCCATGCAATTTACTCTGTGAAGGTTCCTATGGATCAAATTATGTCAGGGGAAACCATCAAAGCATTAGAACTATTCCACCGTTTTTTGGTTGGCCTGATGACAAAACAAACTTTCAGGTTTTGGACTGTCTTTCACCCTAGCAATACATCTTAAATTCTGGGGCCTCTCTTACTGGGTCTAATATGGACACTTTCTTTAAATCTTGTGTGGTAAAAACATTTAGGAAACCAACAGCATTCCTGTCTGTCCATAACTTGAGACACTCATTTCTTTTGTTTATGATGTAGATAGAATAAAATTTGATATCCATTATGCCTGGAATATATTCTGAGAACTTCCTAATTCTTTGGAAATCATATAAATCTTGATTAGCTCTTTGTGTTCAGAAGCAGAGAAACTTTTGTTTCACCTTGAGGGAACCCTGGAAGAGCTTAGTTTTTGCATATGTTTTTTGCGAAGATGAATGGGCAAACCTTAGTGATTTTGATTTTGCTGTAATATACCCCATATGTCTACTCTTTGTTCAAAAATATACTCAACTAAGCCATGCACAACATTATCTTTACCTCATTTTTAGCTCCTAATGTGTAAGGTTAGCAGCACTTTAAAGATTTCATTACTATGGAGGGTGGAGGGATGAAACACTGAGACTGGTCAGTTCCTGAGAGTTTGTAATTTGGGGTTAATCCCGCTTTGAAGATTTTTATCTCTGAATGTGAAACTCGACTCTCTGAGACAGAGATGGGGAAGGGTTTGGACTATCAGTGTAAGAAGAAACAGAGTATTGGCGCAGGTAAAAACAGGTCAGATTTTCTATTTTGGTGTATAACCCAAGAATTCTGGTCCAGGAATAAGTTGAAGAGGTCAGAAATAGAGACATGAAAAATGGCAAAGATGAAGAATACCCAGAAAAGGTGGGAGACTAAAGCAGAGTGACCAACACAAAGGTTTGCCCACTAGTTGACCCTCAAACGTATTTGTGGAAAGTAGGAGGCCAAGGTCTGAAAACAAACAAGGAACTACCTAAGCATCTAGAAGGAGAAAAGTAAAGGTTATATTGTGACAAGTGAGTTACCAGAAAATAAGGGCAAGAGGTATTATAATTAAGGAACGCTGCTGAGGAGCTGGAAGACGTATTTCTGTCAGTCTTCTCTGGAGAGGCTGCTGGGAGTCACCGATTTTCCTCAGGCAACAAAGATGACATGGTCTGGGGCTGAGGAGCTGCTTTAATACATTTCACAAGAAAGCTGAGGGATTACAGGACACCAAAGCTAGACGATGAAAAAGCTGACAGCTTGGGTTTCAACTCTAGAGGAGCTTAGGTATAAAGCTTTAAAACATTCCCATGTAAGTAGCCAATACGTACTAGACACAGTGCCCATAGTAAATATATTTCTAATGGAAATTAAAGTCATGGTTTTCAGTATCCTCTAAAAGGAATCATGACCCTGATGAATTACAAGTTAGTGTTGACTAATTCTAGGAAAACCTGTAAAAACTATCATTATAAGTGAATGTCCAAAACTCTTGGCAATGGACATGAACCGAAAGGAGAAAACCAGCTTCTCTGTAGGAAAGATGTACTTCTTTAATCTCTTGATGGTTTTGTATCCACAAATGACTGTCAAGGAAGTAGAAAACATGAAATGAAAGGTAAAATGCTATTGGGTTTAAAGAGGTTAGTGGCCAGAAAATAGGAGCCGCTTTAAATCTAAACATGGCAAGGCAGCAGCAGTGGAATGAGCCTTGAAGTGATTGACGGGGAGATGTGTGGGAGCTCCTGGCTGTGTCCAGCCTTTCTGAGCAAGCCAGAGAGCCAGCACGGGCCCCCTGCACTTCCCTGGCAGGACAGGCTGTGTGGTGTCTTCAACTCCTGGACTACCTTCCCCATTGACCCTTCCAGCTAGCTGCACTCACAAGGAGGACTTTATTTCCATGGAAAGGCTTGTTTTCCATATCATGCAAGGGCCTATGGTTCATGTGGCCAAGCCAGACTTTGCACAGAAGCAACAAATTCCAGTGTAAGTGCCCAATGAGCTTCAGTTTCTGGTGTTAGCAAGACTCCTACACTTTCTCTTTTGCTAAGCTGCAGTCAGTTTTACGGCACTGATCTCAGATTCAGGCCTATAGTTACCTGTAGGTGCCAGGAGCTGGTGTTTGGTGCTTAGATTTCCTCTGTGTTAACTCAGGTGCTCCTTTCCCAGGTGGCTGCCATGCTTCTTCATGAAGCATTTTCTTAGTTTTCTTATAGGATTGTAGAAAACCAGGGGCAATCAGCTTGCTCATAAAGATCTATGGAAACTCTGTGTCAGACACCTGGCTCCCTAGCAGGCTAGAGAAGGTAGAGGAAAAGTGCAGAAACTCCACAAGACAAAAGAATGGGTCAAAAATAGTGCTGGGAAGGTGTCGTTGGTAAATGCACATCACTGTGCACAGGAGGTGGCTTTTTAATAAATGAGGACTCCAAAGGAAGACTTGAGCATCAGTGTAGTATCAATTCACAGATCAACATAGTCTCAGTTCAGTGAAATTCTGTTTGGTATTGAATAGCAACCAAAAGGGATGAGAAAAATAGGGGATATAAATCATGTGAAGGAAAAATACAAATATATGATTCTATTTCAGAAATTAGTCATTCCCTTTTATTGAAAGTGCCATTTTTATTCCTTGTCACCAAACATGAAAGGAGACAGCTGAGGTAGAAGTGATTTAGGGATGAAGGAGGAAAATGATGGACTTCTACAAAGAAACAAATTCATCTAGAACTGACAGAAAAACAATTTTGAATACTTTATAATGCATTTAGAAAGGCAATTGATGCAGCACTGGGCTATCTTGGTGGTATGCAATTCTGAAGCTGGAAGAGGAGGTAACTAACAAATAAGGGTGTAACAAATTTCTTACCAGCTTTCCATGAATTAGAAGCAGAAAAAACTGGAGGAAAAAATGAAGTGAGGGAAAGATGCCCTTCCAGAGCATACACATTGACAGATAAGCAGAACACAGACAAACAAAATACATTCCATCTGCACTATCTGTGAAAAGTAGTGTATGGGTTTTTAGATTGTAATCCTAGTCAGCCCATCCAGGTTTATATATTTGTAATAAAGTGCAGAACAATGTCATCAGCTGGCAGTTTTTCGATCAGCTGCCATTGCGCTCTTTGGCCACTTTGTTACATCCTTTAGGCAGCTATAGACAAATTCCAGTTAAACACGGCAGCCTGCGAGCAAGCTACCTGTGATACTTCGAAAATCATTGAAGACCTGATCTTGGCTTTGTATGTGAATGACACTTGCAGGATCTACAAAACTCTCAATCTGCTGGCTACTGGCAACTGAAAATATAAGCGTAGTGATGGCTTTGACACTGGTATTCAGTTCACTGTGACAGAACTTTACCTACTGCTGCTAGTTTTAGTACTGTAAGTGCATTACTTTGTGAATTTACTTAAAAATGTAGATTCACATCCATGTGCGGTAAATGTAAACTCATGCCCCATTTTATGCAGAATGTCCATGGCAGAAAGTGCCTATTCTGACCCACCTGCCAAACAGACCACACAGCAACTCATTTATTTCGCTAGGGAGGAGGAGAGAGATCATGGAAGCTAAAGACTGCAGCACATGTTTTCCTTCGCTTTGCTTTTATCCGTTCTCTTCTGTAATGCAAAGGAGTTTGTCATGAGAGTAATTGATATAGTTTCTGACACAGATTAACAGAGCCAGTACAGCTTTTATTCAGGGATGATGGAGGGGATGACACTAAACTTATGTACCACCATTTTGATGGAGAGAATGCAAATAATACTGAGGGGAAAAAAAAATGTTTTCCTTATAGAACAAGTTTAATGGGAACTGATGCATTTAATGGGGAGTGAGGTTATTGGGTTGGACCCTTCATAGGCAGTGTGATGGGGCCAGGTTGCTGCTATAACTCACCAGCCAAGAGCTGCCTGGGGAGGAGCTGCCAAAAAGCCCAGGCTGGCTGCTGTGCCAGTCACTCCTGGCCACGGGCTATGGGTGGAGAGCTGGGAGAATAAAAGCATGTGTGGGAGCAAACACCCTCAGAGATGGTGCTCAGCAGATATAAAGCAGACTCCAAACATCTCTGATTTCAGGAGGGGCCAAGGAAGCTGAAGAAAAGGATTGAGTAAATCTCTCTTCATAGACTCTCTAATCCTCCCATGAAAGGAGGCATGGAGAGAGAAGAAAAACAAATAGACTCTTTATTGAATTTCAAAGCCAGTCTATGCAATTGGGTTGCACAGAGAGTGACTAATTGCTCACTCTTGAGTGAACTGGATGCACTTGTGAAAGCCTGTGGCCAAGTCCCACACAAGCTCATTCTCCTGCATTTTGCACGTCATCATGGGCTGTGGACCACCACTACACCATCAAACCAGATGGAGGTAGGCACAGGGATAGACACTAGTGCTCCTAATCCCATTTTCTAGCATCCCTATGGTGCCCTTCCCAAATGTGCCACAGTTGGAGGAACAATGAGAGCCAGAGGCCACCTCTGACTGCTGGTATGGTCAGGTCCTCATTTCTGGGGTGTACCTTGGCAGCTTAGCATATGGGTGCAAACTATACCCTGCCATTTTCTCTCAGCATCCCTAAATGGCCTCTTTTATTGTTGAACGTAGGTGCTGCTCCAGTGACCGATCAGGGAGCACATCACTGCTGACTTCAAGTGTGAGATTGCGATGAGGGTAAACATCTTGTCATGTTCAGCCTGTGCAGCCGGAGGAAAGATGTGCCTTTGTGGTTTAACTGCAAGAGAATGTCACATGGTTTGTTTTTTTCAATGAAATTTGTTTTTATGGGCCAGTTCCTTACCATTGTGCTTTGCTGTGGTGTGGGCACTGATGCTGAATCTGTCATCAGAGTCCATGGGTTTCTGCTGCTCCTGAACCAAGCATTCATAGCACTTAGACTGGACTTTTGAAATTGTATTTTTCTTATGTAATAATCCACCAGACCTTGGCTTTGTTACTGACTTTGTACAAATCAGCTGAAATTACTGTGTATGGCACTTCAGTGGATCTTGGTTAGCTACATAGATAGTTTGTGCACAAAGCAGCCACCTGTTATCAGTTAAATGACATGGGCAGCACGGGCACAGTAGGTGACCATTTGCAAACACCTCTATCACAAAAGACTCTGAGAGTGACACTTTAAACTGTGTTCACTCCAGGGAAGTTAACTCATAAGAAGAAGCATATGTGGATTATTATTTTATTTCTTTTTTTTTAAAAAAAAGGTATGATTGTACCAAGCATCATTCATCCCACACTTACTTGTCGTAGCCAAAGCTCTATGCAATCCTTTCTTATTCAGATTTGTCTCCTGCTAGTTTTCTCTCTTACACTGTTTAAATGTACAAATATTTTGGCGTCAGCTTGGAGCACCACCATGAAAGCTGCCTGGCATGGCCCAGTAGAGAACTTTGGTAGAGTTTCATTACTGGGAATGACACTGTCCCTGCTGAAGATGACATCAAGCTTATTTGTGTACATGTGTGAAAGAAACACAGGGTAACCTGGGGAGTAAAGCTAGCGGGAAATACATTATTTTAGTACTTTATTTTTGTTCTAGGGAAACTTGTTTCATTTATAGTGTCTTCATGCTTGAGAACAGGAATTCAAAAACTGGCTAAGCGTTATTTGGGTGAAGTAAGCAGGTCTATCGGCCTGACGTTAGCTGTGTGCTTTTAGCCATCCTCATGAAAATCTGCTGAAACTTGGCCAACTTGGAAATCACAGAAAAAAATCATCTGTTTGCTTGCACTCAGCAGTGTATACAAGCAGCGGCAAATTCTCCCCAGCACCTGTCAGTGCCAGGCAGGAGGGGTTGGGTGGCTTCTCTAGTTGTCCCTTCTGACTGCTGGGCAATATACCACTAGCAGGTTCTCCTCCAGGTGCTTCTCCTCTTGTAGGTTCAGAATGAGGGAGTCATGGTCACCTTTTATGCATCCTGTACTGCACTTCCCACAGCCACGTCTGAGCCTGATGAAAGGTTGTGGGTTGCTATATAATAATAATATTAATATTATTAATAATAATGGTTGTTATTATTATTCTTGTTATTGTTATTACTTTTGAGCTAGGCTTTGACAGTATGACTGTTAGAACATCATCAGGAGACCACAGCTATCATAAGTCTGTGGTGAATGTGTGCTACAAGTCCTTGTCTGAGCCAGTTTGACTTGCTACAGGTAGAATGAGATGAGTTTTGGATTTTGAGCTCTCATCCTCTAACTGTTGATAAGAAAATGTCCTAAACTTTTCTTTATTTCTGGCTGCTTACCACGCAGGTGATTTTTGTAAGGTAGTTGACTATGGCAATGGATTTTTTCACAGAGAAGAGCAGTTTAAGATTTATTGCTTATACTGTAATTTTTTATTTAGGTTTATTTTTTAAGACCTGAGGAATTAAAGTCAAAAGTCATCACCAATAACTAAATATTGCACTAACATCTTATTTGTATTAACTGTCAACCTGAAAGTCAACACTGTGATCACTTCAAATGCATAAAAATTCACACTCACTATAGAAAAGTCTGAAAATCACTGAATAAAAGAGATCTTATTCTTTTGTTTTCCATCACTAACCGCTAGTGCAATTTGCAGGAGTTTGCGGTTACAGGGATGTGCAGGCTGCGCTGTTTGCAAAATAGATGAGTATTACAGGGCCTCTAATTGACCTGAAAAGTGTCACCACAAATGTTCTCTATATTTTACGTATGAACAGTGTAGATCAGCACACAGCTTCAGGAAAGGAAAATTTGAAAGGGAGTACCAGAAACAGACCAGAATAATAGCATTAATTCTGTAATATGATGCAATAATACACAAAGTATTTGACAGTAATATAGTCATATATAAAATATAAATAAAGTCTGGCTAGATTTTTTGCCTGCATAGTAAGAGACGGAGAGCAAAGACCAAGCTCTGGACTAAGCTTAGATCCAGCCTCCCAAGTAAGCCTGAGTTAAACCACTGACATCCCAGTTACCAGTAAGTATCATTTTTGTGGCTACAATCAAGTGCACTGAATAGGCTCAGGGAGCGTAATCATGAGTTAAACCAAGCACACTGTTTTTTGAGGGGCAGTCATTGATTTTTACAGTTCTAATTATGATGCCACTTAGACGCAGAGGTGACAGCTTTCTGTCACGTCCCTCGCACTAGTATTTTCACCGGTACCGACTGCGACTGGTGCTCGGTTGGGTGTAATCTCCCCAGGCTGCAATTATCCCTGGTACAATAGGGATGAGGACAATCCTTGCCTGCTGTCACCTCCCTGTCTCTATCTGTACCAGCCCTCGCCGTAGGATCCCAAGCTGGGCTGAGCTTCTAAGCAATTTGGTAACACAAATAAACATAGATACAGCCATTATTTACTAAAGATGACAGGGACACAGCCACCTCACAGACATTCTAAATCCTCTTAATATTTGCATTTATTTGTTTTTAATCCTCAGCGTAATAGAGTTCATGAAACGGATGTGGAACATAAAAGATGGGGAGTTTCAGTCCTTTCAAATGAATGGGAGAAATCCAGAAAACCAGGTTTACCACTCGTATTCCTCAGCTCTACCCTATTCCTTTACAATTTCGAAGCACATACGTTCTCTCTTAAATCAAGGCTATCATTTGTTTGCTGAGCAGTGTCCAATAACATGTCAATATGGAGAAATCTAGGGAGGTCTTCTGCTGCTCACATATCTTCTTGCCATCCTTTGCTTTTGAGAAATGGCAGAAAGGGAGCTGATGGTTGAGTCGGGGATAAACCAGAATTTTGTGGTCTGGTTCTTTCCTTATCAAATGGTTGCTGCTGTCAGCATGAGGAGTTTTCTATTTGTTTCAGCTGATCCTGGAAGATTTGGGGTCCTTTCTGAGTGATTTACTTTCAGGCATCTCTGCTGAAAAGCAACAGTTTCTTTTTATTTTTAGCTTTTCAATTCTTTACAGAGAGTCCTGTCACAAGGAAGTATTACTGTTTTTTTTAATGTAAAATACAGAACATGAAAGAAAACTGACCTGGTATCTTGAACGAATGGATAACTGCGCAGTACCTGAAAGTGTGAAGATTCCCAAGCCCCAAGGAATTATTGCTATTATGCTATTTCTTATATAGGGCTACATCCTGCCTTCCTCATTAATTGAACACAACTGCTAAAACATCCTTTACAATAAGCGCTTCTTCTTACCAGACATATTTCCTGGATCTATAAAACAGCTTTTAGAAAGGGAGAACTGTATTTAAGGAAGACATTAATATAGTTCCACAAAATGATGCTTGCTGACATATGGAGCACTTTTTGAATAATTCACTCTGAAATTAACACTATAATACCATTTACCTTTTAAGTCCTATTTACGGGAGCTGCAAAGAGTTGTTCTCTGGAGATGAGGATAACGGCAAACACCAGACTTTCAGACCTTCTTTGGTTTCATAAAAACAGTCAGACAACTTCATGCAAAGAAAGCTAGTAAGATGTGAGAACGGTAAAAATTAGGGATGGCTAGTGCCAGCCTCTCCTTCGCCATGAGGCTGTGCATGTCCAGGTTGTTGTTTTCAGTTGCAGAGGAGGTCACGGAAGTCCCACCATCAGACACGTGCTCCTGTACCAGTTTGCTCCCCGCTTTGCCATAGTGACACAATGGCATGGGGGACTGAGCCATAAACCGCTCGCTGGAGTGATCTGGGTTAAATTTAATCCTTAGGAAAACAGGGATTATTTGAAAGGCAGATAAGTTGCATGCTGTGATTTGCAGGGCTGCTCCGCAAGCAGCCGGCCAATTCCTGCTGCAGATGGAGGTGGCCACCAGGCACCCTGGACCTGGTGGGGTTCAACAGGTCTTCACTGCTCCTACCACGAGTACTGCCATGGGGAGCATCCCAGACCTCCTCTGCGGAGTCCGAGCAAACATACTCCATTTATAAGCTTGGGTTTATCTTTCTTTTCTGTCTTTCCCTTCCACCTTTCTGCCATGGCTGGAATTGGTGAGGTGGATAAGGCAGAAGGAAAGAAGGGGCTTCTGTAACTTCTGCTCATTAAAAATGGTTGCAAATTTCTTAGTCAAACATTCGCAGCAGTCTGCGCTCATAACATCATAGCTGCAACTTGATTTTCATGCAGTTTATCAGTTACTTGCTCTTTAGTCAATTTTAGTTGTAAACGATGAGGAAAAAGTGGGATCTTGGTGGAGTACTTGTCTACTTATTTCAAAATGACCTTTAATATGAGCTTCTTGGATTGACAACAATTACTATGGATGTTGACTTTTGGAGGTAGAATACTATTTTTTTTATTCACCTGTTTAACAGTAATAGCAAAAATGTTTTCAGTACAGTCATTTGATGTTGTTCTTTGACTGAGATGACTCTGTCAATGGGGATGGCCCAAGATGCAGCTGGGTTTTTTTTTGCTGAGATAGCAGAAATGTATACCCATTTCCCATTACAGTTTATGCTGACATTTTTTATATTCCCCATTTTAGTTAGCTTCAGTATTGCCAACCTCAAATATTCAAAAAACTGTGAGTCAGCTTATAAAACTATTGAGATTGGTTTCACTTTATGTATCTGTGGGGTTTATTTTCTTTAGATATAAAAGCATAAGATGTAAAAGTTATTTGGAAGCATGTAGGCTGAGCTCTTTGCCTAGTCAGAAGATTGCAGGACCAGTCCCTGCCACTGGCATCCGAGGGTGCCGATAATCTGGGAAAGCTGGCACTGCTGCCACGCTTAGTCTGGAATAACCTCTTAGATTGTCTTATATTTTCATTTAGCTGAAATATAAAACCATTTATCTGCACTCCCTTTCAGGTATACCAGTCACAGTATACCTTGGCAAGAGTAAGAAATTGTCTGTTTCAGAGCACTAATGGGATATTTTTTAGAAACTCTGTCTTCGGTGGGAATCACAAATTCTGCACCCCTGTATGAGTGGAGAAATGGATAATAACATCTAGATTTGTCTGAATTCTATATATCCTAGAGGGATCAAGTTTTATTTTCTCCCTTATTTACAATGATACAAGGAAAGCATTTCAATTCTCCAAATGCTCCCTCATGTGGCTTCTTAGTACTAATACTGAAACATTTATGTGTTCTCGGAGATTACAACTCTATGCCAGGAAATAGGCTGAGACAACATAAGAGGTATTTCATGTGACCTTTGACATTAGAAAATGATGGCTCCGGATCCTACATGTAAAATATTTCACTTTTATGTTGTTAAATTAGCTGGAATGCAGTTATATGTGCTTGTGCCCTCATGTTGGGGGAAGGGAGAAACCTGTGCTTTGCTCAGGTTTGTCCAATAGAGTATCTCATCAGATGCCATGGTGATAGGTAAGGGATAAAAATCCGAAAATAATGGAAATACTTCAGTGTAAATTCTGAAGAAGTGGAAGTCCAGTGGACCCAGCATCCAAGGAGAAATGTATTTGCTTAATATTTGCTTAATGCACAGCCTCACTTCCACAACATTTGCAAGAAAATTAATACAGAAGCTGAAGAGAGAAAAGTAGACGGAGGGAGGCAAATGTGTTGTTGCTTTGAAACTGCAGTGGAGAGAAGGATGTTTTTTCTCCTTCACCATGGTTTGAGAGATGCTCCTTTGAGCTCTGACACTTCCCGTTTGGTTACAACATGGGAAGCTACTGCTGAACCTCGGTAAGAAGGTGGCGAAGCAATTTGTGTAAGAAATAGGATTATTTATGTTCATCTTAATGACCTGGTAATCTAATGACACGGGACAGCGTGGCTTCTCCTCCTTCTCCTTCTCCTCCTCCTTCTCCTCCTTCTCCGCCTTCTCCTTCCTTCTCCCTCTCCCTCTCCTCTCTTTCTTCCCTTCCCTCACCTGACCCCAAAGCATTTGCATGGTATGCAAAGGCACATATGCAGGTGTTCTGGTGTGTATTTTTGCCTGAGGTAAGGAAAAATATATTGCTTTCAGGTCACTTAAAAAAATCTAGTAACTCTTGCTTCACATCTTCTCTGCCTTGTTTGCCCTCTTGGAAAAGTTTTACCTTGAGGACGTTGATTCTGGAGTTGCTGGCTCCCTAAAAATATATACATATATTAAAAATTGAAGGACTGCAAAGTTAATATGTTTCATACTGGACAAAAATATTTCTCTTAACAAGAAAATTCATTTTGATGTTGAGCTTTTTAAAGCCTCTACAAATAAAATTCTCTGACCCTGAAATATTTTCTTTTGAACTTGGATGAAAAATCTGGCAAAAGTGAGAGTCATCTGTGAGCATTTTGGGAGCACAGCTCTGCAGTTTTCACTGATGGAAGTTTTAACCAGAAATGTCACCCAGCCTTTCTCAGGAGGGTGTGGTAGGTGGCCATGTGGTCCATATCCAGATGCTGTCATTGAAAATGTTGCAGAAACACACAGTGTTGAAAACACCCCAGCAAAACTCCTCTAAAGATGATGCTGTGCCTGTAGGCACCGAGAAAAATGTGTTCAACACGCACTCATGCAATTTGGTATCACTTCCAGCTCTTTGGGAACATAAGCCAGAGCCAAAAGAAATGCAACTGTTTGGGGTAGAAAAAGGTTTTGCATGTTGGGGGCAAAGTTACTTACTAAAATCCCCATGTTATTTAAAACACTGTTCATCAAAATACTTTGATTTTGATCAAACCAAGAAAATATCACAGGATCATTTCTTCAGCATATCTCAGTGTCTCTGTTTTCATCCAGTTTTCTGATCCATTCTCCAGATAATGGAAGTTTTATACCCATTGTTGAGGCAGATATCCAGCACATTTGGAGAGTCTATAAACCAGGGAAGACTGGTTTTTTTTCACAGGAATTATTGTTGAACATAGAGAATTGAAACTTTCTGAAAGTAGAAACTATGAGGCTGTTACATCTTTGTTTGCAGATAGGTCCTACTCATTGTGACAAAATTTTTGCAATCTGTTGAGGCTGAGAAAAAGTTTTGAGTCTGCCCCATCTTATGGGAAATTGCAGAGAAAGATGTAGCAGAGCATCCACTCCTAAAACCACAAGGCAAAAGGTTTCAGGGCCCACCTCACCTCACATGACACTTCTCAGTTTTGGATGGTAAAATATAAACAGGTCAATGATTGATGACTGGGACTGACCTTTTCCGGAGGTAGATTCACATTGATTTTTTATGGCAACTACTGGTCCTTTTTCGGTGAAAACACAGTAATGTATGAGGGATCCAGAGCAAAACACAGAAGTTAGTCTGATAGACATTTCAGGCACCTGCCAAGCAAAATGTGAGGGGAATGGAAGTTAAACACTAAAAATCAGTAAAACTCTTCCACTTGTGCTAATGAACAATGATGTCTAATTTAGAATCATTGGATCGTTTTGGTTGGAAGAGGCCCTCAGGATCATTTAGTCCAACCATAACCTAACTCTGGCACTAAACCGTGTCCCTAAGAACATTGTCTAAATACCTTTGAAACCCCTCCAGGGATGGTGACTCCACCACTGCCCTGGGCAGCCTGTTCCAATGCCTGACAACCCTTTCTGGGAAGAAATGTTTCCTAATATCCAATCTAAACCTCCCCTGGTGCAACTTGAGGCCATTTCCTCTTGTCTTATCACTTGCTACTTGGGAGAAGAGACCAACTCAGTGTTAAGTATAGCTGGGTATGTAACACCAGTATATACCAAGTTTTCGCTCCTCCTCCTGTCTTGCCTATTCAGATATCCTACTTTCAGTAACCTTATGAGATTTTGTTGCTATGTTGGTTTGAAATCAGGAAGTTATATTAAATATACCATCCAGTGTAGTTACCACTAAGCCATGAACATCTGGGCTCTTACCCAGAGTGTCGTTTGATCACAAGAGAATTAGGAGTAAAACTGCACCACAGCCTCACTCTCAGATTGCATGGACACTTTGGTTCATAGACAGTTTAGCAAGGTAAGAGGGTGTAAGAACCGTATACCAAATACACTGGTATTTGCATTATTCACCTCTTCAATTACTCATTTCCCTTATGACCTTATCCAGCTTTCAGAGGTTGTGTTAGTCGCCGCTTGAGGGTACCACATCACAGCAGAGCAGGTGACAGGGTCAACCTGCTGCCATCTCTTTGGCAATACCAAATTTTGCCCTTTTAAAATGAATATCCTCTTCCTTTTGCTTTTCAGAGCCATGCAATATGGCAGTGCTAAAATGCAAATGGGGGACGAGCTCATGAGAACACGCATCTGACTGAAACTCGCTGGGAGCTTTTGGTAAACAAAATGCAAATTAAATATTCAAACTCAAAGTTCTTTTGCAAAACAGCTAAAGCAATCTTT
The DNA here is from genome assembly GCF_964273445.1 of Streptopelia decaocto. NCBI lineage: Eukaryota > Metazoa > Chordata > Aves > Columbiformes > Columbidae > Streptopelia > Streptopelia decaocto. The sequence goes on from NC_138661.1 coordinate 62,709,113, forward strand.
TGTGTTTAATTGGTCTTACAAGCCAGTATAGCATCCTCATAAATTCACTGCGCTTCATGACCTGAATTCATACTACTTGCATGTGAAGTATCCAGAAATTATATGATTCATTGTTTTGTGTTTATTTGGGTGTTATTCACACAAGGTCCTTAAAGCTACGTGAAAAATGTATTTACGTTGCAAGAATATTAAAAATAGGCAACAGGGATTCTAACACTGGGAATTAAGAGGGCTCAGGGACTCCTGATAAAGACATCAAATACAATAGAAATTTTAATTACTAAAAAGGCATATGTAATTCTCCATTTCTGTAATCTCACATCCAGTGATGCCAGCATGCATATACGTGATTTAGACTACTTAGGCATCAATCCAAAGAAGCAAATACCACCCAAGCTACCATTATTCACTGACCTACGCATGTTTAGCATGCCACTTACACAAAGAAGAAAACAATGAGATTTAAAACGAACAAACCAAACAAACCCCACCCACAATCACAAAACCAAACTACTTTTAAATGGTATCTGTTGTCAAAAATCCCAAAGACTGTGCCTTTTGGAAAGCTTTCACCTGATTGTTTACTCACAGTAAACCTCATTTCACCTCTTTTAGAAATTAAAAGGACTTTACAATAGCCATAATTTCTATTTATATCTACTTGAAGACCTCAAGATATGGCTGGGGTTGTGTAAAAGGCTGTTAGTTTAAATGACACCAAAGACCCCAAGAGTTTTGACTGATAAGCAGGGATAACTTAATCTACAATAAATGGTGACTTCTCAGGTCCATGCTGCCCTTCTTCCCACCCAAGGCGATGTTTCTTCTCTCCATGTGGCAGCTATGGACAGTCTGGAATTTATGTTGAGGTAAACCAGGATCAAGTGTAGTTTTCTTACATACACTGAATTGCAAACTGGCAACTCAGCAGTTAGGTTGTGAATAGCTGAGGCATTTCTGCAGAGAGGTACTTGAAGGACAACTGGAGGCAGCAGCCACAAAAGGCATCACAAGATAAATCATTCACTGCCATTCAGACCCCTAAGCGTATTTTAGGGAAGATTTGTTGCATGGACAAATAAGGCCACAAATACATGACAGTGCTTTAAGTACTAGCCCAAACATGTGAAAAGGGTTTTTGGTTATGTAAGGCCATTAAAATGGGTAGAAGTTATGTGGCTGAAATCCTGCATATAGAAAAACTTTTAAAAGCATCAACCACAGCGTATTACCTTGTGTTCGTTCCTTCTTTCTCTTTCTTTCTCTCTTTCTTTCCCTTTCCTTTCCTTTCCTTTCCTTTCCTTTCCTTTCCTTTCCTTTCCTTTCCTTTCCTTTCCTTTCCTTTCCTGCTGGATGGTCATCACCAAGAAGCCAGTACAATCCTGCACAATTTACTCTATTGTCATCAGAACACAGCAAAAAATCCTTCATATTAAACATCTCTGAAAAGAAACACATTAATGAAATTACAGCACATTCAAATATTACAATGGCTCTTACATTGTTGTGATTGATCTGAAGCCATCGTGAGTCAGATAAAGAGTATTTATTTAAATTCCAGCTTTTCTAAATTGCTTGGAGTGTGAAACTAGTAGCAGTAAAACAGCCCATGTTTCAATTGAATTGAGTTCATTATTTATGATTAGTTTTGAATACCTGTGTAAAGGTCTCTCACTCAAGAGCATTTCTGTCACCGGGCTCAGGCTGCACAATTAAAGGAATCTCCCTGCGGGATGTAGCATCCAGTTCTCCATCTTGCTAAATGCTGTGAACCAGAAACTTGGGCTAGCCCCTCGCACCCCCAGAAGTTTGTGGTCTTGCTCCCCCAGGACAGTGGCCGGCTGGTCGTTTTGCTCAAACGAGCAAGTTTAAAAGAAGGACAGAGATTCTTCTTACTAAGAAAGTAAATCAAACAGGGCTTGTGAAACAGGAGAAGTGGAGCCTTGGCCAGAGCGCTAGCTGGTGTAAATCACACCGGGGCCTGGGAGGCGGTGGAGTGCCCTGCTGGCAACTTCTCCAAACTTCTGATTTTCTGTTTAAATTTTTTTTGTGGAGGCATTTCAAACAGAACTAGGACCATAAACCAGGGATCACAGCTCCTCATTCCCTGCTGTAATCATTAAACAAGTTCTTCTGAAGGTGAAGAGTTGCGGTGGGATCAGTCCTTTACACGGTATATATGCAGGATGATAAAGAAGTATTTGATCTGAGGTGTGTCAAGCTGAGTATTTTCTGCTCTGTTGGGTTTAATTTCAAAATAATAATTAAAAACCCGAACACTAAACCTGTGGATGTGCTTTGAGTTCCCTCAAGCGTGTGATGCTCCGTGACTCCTGAGCCCCTGGCTGGGCTGCGGTGCCATGGGAGGCTCCTGCCTCTCACTTGGCCACTGATTTGCAAAAGTGGAACAATCAGAAACTGCTGGGTCTAAAGCTGCTGCAGTTCAGCTCACTTTTATGTTAGCCGTGCTCCTTATTTTCTCCTTATGTGCATTTTACGGGTCTGTGGAAGAAAAAGCTAACTCTGAGGTTAGAGGCCATTGTGTAAATCAGAAACATGTGGTTTTTGTCGGAGACACTATAGTACATGCAAATAACAATAAAATCAGTTGCACAGACATCACTCTGGGGCTTCAAGTCCAGATTTTTCTCTAACACTGTGATGTAAATCTGGAATAAATAGAAATTACTTGGTACCTTTGAGTATTTTGATCTCTTACTAAACTTTAAGACAGAATGTTAAACATGAGAGAAATCAGGTCCCCGGAAGAGGTAAAGTAAAAATGTGCTGAAATAACAGTTTAAAGTTAAAGCTTTAAAATAGGAATAGGAAACCTAGATTCTTTATATGACTGGGACAGAAATGCTGAGTGAGTTTGAAAAAAATGCTTATCTTTAATACTGGAATTACTCTGCTGATTGGATGGAGAAGAGGAAGGGGTGGAGAATGGACAAAAGGAGAAAAAGAGGCATTTTCTAAGGTAACCTATTGCTGCAGACCGAGTTGGGCTCCTCAAAAGGAACATGCTATGGGAGAAAAAAAGAGCTGTTACATGGATGTCGCATGGAGAAAAGATGCTGGAATCCCACCACTGACTACAAGGCTGGGTGGCTTGGGACAGTTCAAGAGAGGATTTGAATCAACAAGGAAACCAATGTGCTTTTGAAGAAGAAAAAAAATATGGAAGAATGGAATAAAGTGGCATGTTTGTTAAGAACATCTCCTTTCGACATGGGAGAACTTGTGTGCAAAAATCAGTCCTGAGTATGGATCCTCAAGAAAATGTTGCTGACTAAAGTTCACTGACAGCTTCTGCCAATTACTACCTGGAACTGCAGCTGAAAGGGCAACACGGAGATGAAAGAGTGTGTATTTTACGGCCGGTCTTCTGAACTGCCTGCAATATGTATTTGTAGGGGTTAATCAAAAAGTAGCCAATCTGGAAGAGATTTTATTTTGCTTTCAGACTCCTCTGAAGTTCATTCCTGAAACCTGTTAGTCACCAAGAGAGAAAGAAAGCGGGAGGGAGAGAGTGGCTAAGACAAGTCTGAGGAAGGAGAAATTATGACTAAGAAGAAAAAAGGAGGAGAATATTTTCAAGATGGAAAAGTTAACAGCTTTCAGTAAGAGATTTATTTTCTTTTAAAAGATTCTGTTTGATTTCCAATTACCAAAATAGAAAAAAAAAAAAAAAAAGGTAGTATAAGTCATTGTGTGCATATGTGGGTGTGTATAGTGATGATAACATCATGCTCTTAAAAATTCTGAATTATTTGTGGTTTCCACCTGCTCCAGTCCTGGATCTGGATCCCTACAGGTCCTGGCCCTTCTCTTTAATCAGTAACTCACTTTCCAAACAGAAGACAGATATGTATAACTTCACGAGATTTATAGTATATGCATTTCATAGTAATTTAATAGGCAGGTGTGTTTTGCTTGGTTTTGCCTTGTAAGTGCTATACCTAACATTGCTTGTAGTCATACCAGCAAACAGCTCCCACCAAGCTCAACTATCCTATAGTTCCCAATACCAGCTACAGAGATTAATATTCATCATCCTTCTCTTCTAAAGTCATTTATAAGGAATGTTTGCATACATAGCACTATTCTGGAAAGAATCTTTCAAAGGTTTCCCACAATGTGAGTTAAGCGTGCTTCAGTTTATACCACACTTCATATATCTGTACTGATTGGGGGAGGAGATTAAAGTGGTCTTTCATGTGCCTGTCAGTCTCTTCTGTCTGGAGATGCTTGTTTTTAAGCAGAATAAATAGAAACACATTAAAACCTGAACATGGGACTATATAGGAATGGCTGGGTGGTTAATTGAAAACTTTACCCATAAAAATTCCCAGTGATAAAATTGCTGATGTTTGTTATGGAACACAATTTGGAACAATAGCGTATAAATATATGAATATATAAATGTATATCTAAATAAATCTGTCCTGTTGCACAAAATACAAACCACATAACTAGGAAAAAAATATTATCAAAACATGAGAAGTATGTTTTCTGTTTTTTAATACACTATATTAACATACTTTATCCTTTCCATAATGACACAAGGTTAGACAGACAAACAAGCCAGTAGCTCAAACAAGAAAACAAATATGTATTTATTGTATCTGGATGTATATGGGCTTGTTTGTTTGCTAAATCTGTGGGGTTTTTTATTGTCTTCCCATTCTAGATCAAAATAGACCAGCCACTATATCTCATATCAGAGAAAGTGTGACGACCAAATTCTGACACGTACACAGGTGATTTAAGGCACAATAAACTCTATTACACTCTCTGTTAGATCAGCAAATGCCTGGAGTAATTCACCAGTATAGACATTTTTGTTCAAACTCTTTCACATATAGAGGCAACATCCCCTTTTTAAGTTATGCTTAGAATTCTATTAGATATTACCCTTTAAAAATATGATAATTATTTCAATATGGTAAGCTTATCTATTTTGCTAAAAAGGTTATAAATTATGGCTAGCTCGTACATTGGCTTGTTTGACCACATCCAGATTCACTCTATATGTATTGGAGAGTTCAAGCCTGGACGTGTGAAGCACACAACATTGATTCATGTTTCTATTCTAGCAACAATAAAGACTAAAGTAATTTGATTAATGACCTTTATTTTTAAGAACTATTTCATTTTGTTCTTACCATGTTTTATATGTATCTTGTTTGATATGCGTGTTTTGCATCTTTTAAACAGAGTTTTATCAACTTTTATTTTAAAAGACGTTGAATTCCTTCCATCAAAGTTAGAAGACCATTGCTATGCATTTTACTATACCCAGAGCAAAATCTTTACACTCTATTTTCAAAGAAATCCTGATCAGGATTAGGAGTTTGCTTTTTTAAATACAGTTCATGACATTTAATTTCTCCAATAGTGATTTTCTGTAAGTCATGTCATCTGAAGCTTCAGTCCCTCTCCTACAGATACTAAACCCCTCAGGCAGTGATGCACCTCTCCTCAAACACTGACAGCAGCCAGTGATAACCAGAAAAATCAGCAAACCAAAGATCTGCCCCTTTTTCTTCACATAAAATCAGATAAGGGTCCTGAAGGCTGATTGGGACTGGGAACATTGCTTGACCACAAGTGCCAGATCAGGCCATCAAAATATTACTGAGCAAAAGCTTTTAACTAAAAGCAAATCATACCATCACTTCACCTCTGGTGAGACTTGTGTGTGTTAGTAGCAGCCATAGCATGGCTGCTGTCATCCACCAGCACCATGATTAATTAGAAAATCCTTGGAAAAAACATCAGACGAAGAGCAAAAATACTGTACCAAGAATGTTTCCCTAGTGAAGAAATGTGCTGCTGAGCACGACAATCTGTTTCAGTTTTGACAGAAAGATGTTTCTTGAGAGTTTGCATCTGGAGAATGAAAAAAAAAGTGTTTTACAGCTATTTTTATAACATTTTTTTTAATGCATTTCCTTTGCAGTTTAATAATATATTTGTAGATCTCCATATATTCCAACTGCTGTGCAAGATTTCCGGTGATACGCGGGGTGGGGATGAGTGGGAGGGGGAAATTCCTGGTTTGATTTCAGGTTTCCCTTGATTCTTAAAAGAGAAGGAGGCCTGAAAACTTTTCAGAAAAGATATTTTTAAGGGTGTATTCAACATTTGGCATTCGGGTTGTCTAGCCTTTTTTTTTTTCCTGCAAGACTCTATGGATCACTAGAGAGCTATTAAGCTTATGACATCAAAGGTGCCATGGAAACAAAACCTGATTAAGAGTGATTTTGGTTAGACTGTTTTAAGCTCTGCTTTTTTTTTAATGCTAACTCAAATGTTTGAATGAACATCTGAAATAAAACAAAAAAAAACAAAACCAAAACAAAACTACAAGGGTTTCCTCCTCTTGTTATAGATTCAGTTCTGTTTGTCTTCCTTGTCAAAGGCTGCCGGTTCCATCCCTCTACGTCTTATGAGGAATGCCTCCAGAAACAGAACAACATCAACCACGTTGGAGAAGTTCATGGAAGACCGTCTCCCATGGGAAGTACCCCACACTGGAGCAGAGGAAGAGGATGAGGAGACCTCCCCTGAGGAGGAAGGAACGGCCCAGACAACGTGTCATGGACTGACCACAACCCCCATTCCCTGTCCTCCTGTGCTGCTGGTGGGCAGGAGGTAGAAAATTCAGGAGTAAAGATAAGCACAGGAAGAAGAGAGGTGTAGGGGGAAGGTGTTTTAAGATTTCATTTTTATTTTCATTACCCTACTCTGATTTGATTGGCAATAAATTAATTTCACCAAGTTGAGTCTGTTTTGCCCATGACAGTAATTGATGAGTGATCTCCCCCTGACCTTATCTCAACCCATGAGCCTTTTGTTATATTTTCTCTTCCCTGTCCAGCTGAGGAGGGGAGCGACAGAGAAGATTGGTGGGCACCTGGCATCCAGCCTGGGTCAACCCACCACACAGAACGACTCACTACATAGGCCAAGAGCAGCTCTAGAAGTGCTCTATTCAAGAAAAAGCCAGCAAAATCTGGCCTGAGAAACATACGCGATAATATGAAGACTGAAAATGGGGACAAATTTGTTCTCTGTAAAAGTACCTTAAAGTGTTGTCCCATCCTACCATCACAGTAGCTACATTTTAGCCACTTTGCTTTCAAATGTATGAGAAAATCTTGCTTCGTTATTTTTGTCAACTTGTCCATGCTTATTCCCGAGCTTTGTGCTCATCTGCCACTGCATCTCCTGTAGTATCTAGCAAAGAGCAGATGGGTTTATTTGGACTCATAGTTACAATCAATTTTCTTCTCTCCCCTCTCAGCAAAACACATTGCATTGCTTTATTTATTTATTTTTACAATGAATAGAATGGGTTGTGTGACTCCAGCCCTGTTAGCAACTAAGGGGCTGTAGCCTGGAGTGGGCAGCTGACCCTGAAGAGGTGGAAATAAGAGTGAGGTGACAGTGTTAACGTGCTACTCATCTCCTTCCCACACTGTTAGATGATCACTGGCTCAGAGTGATGTCAGAGTGATGTCTGAAGCATAACAGGTGAGGCACTGAGGACACAAGGACTATTCCTCCATACGGCTCATATAGGACCAGCTGATCTCTAACCTACTTGACAACAGGAGAAGTGCATGAGCACAACCACCAGCTTTACAGGAAACAGGTGTAATTGCTCACAGGGAAAAGGCTCAAGTGTTCCCCGTTGACAAGAGTAAGTGAGTGCTGGTGGTGGGAGCAATCGTCAGTATAAGCAGATGGAGCAATAGCCTACCAGGAATGCTCTTTTCTGCAGGAGAAGAACCTTCAGGCTTTTTGCATAGCCACCAGCAGGTATGCTGAGTACTTCCTTACCTCCTCATCTTTGCCAGTGCTTGACTTTGTTACTTAAGCATTAGTTTAAGCAATGAGCCAAAACTGCAACTTTCACTGCTGGGAGCCTTTTGTCATGACTCCATATTATATCCTTAGGATTTGGGTTTTTTCTTTTAAAACCACTTTAGAAACTCTGTGTTTCCATGTTCACTGTTGCTTGCGTGTGCTTCCCTCAGCTTAGCATTGCAAACCAGTCCTGGCTCTTTTGAAAACTGTCACTTCTGAAATGGCAGCAGCAGCATGAGCTGGGTGGTTGGACTAGCCTGTATGGAGGAAGCACAAGAAGATATTTTTTGCTCTAAATTTCATTCAAGCTAATCTTTCCTTTACCCATACTGATTATTCTGACAAAGTCTGACTGTCCTATTGGTTTTGCTCCTTTGTTTTTTGAGGTTTTAGTTCTTAAGTAGTGTTTTCACTGGAAGGGAACAAACAACTCCACCTTTTTCTGTGTTTAGTGCCTTTTCATTGAACACAATGAGAAATTAAGGAGTTACCTGTCTTCCACATTCTTCTCCATTCATAGGTCTAAAGTACATATTGGTTATGACCAATATGTCTGCAGTATAGGATTACAAAAGAGAGGAGACAGAAGAAGGAAATCTCTGGGGTGCAATGCTTAGCTCTCATTGTTATGGTCCCTGAAGAAAATTAATGTATGAGGAGGTGCAAAGTGGCTGAGACAGTGTGTGCTAAATCGATGGCTTAGCTCTGAAGAGTTTAGAGTCATGATGCCTATAATGAGAACTTCTGTTGGTGTGATTGCTTTTGTGAAGTCTATTTGCTTTTTGCCTATGCACTTTTGTGATGGTCTTTACAACTCGCAAGATGCCATGAAGCCATGCTGTTACTTATCGCTAAAAAAAGTCTCCCTGAGACAGGACTATCAAAGGATGCATGCAGAAAAGGGAAAGAGAAGCAGCAGTTACAGAAATAAAGCTCAGTACCCAGCCACAGGTAGTTTAAGTCAATAGTGTTGCTTGAGGTTCAAGGGCGTAGGAGCTGTTTTTCTTGGCTCCTCTGGTTCAGCTTTGATTAAGAAGGTTTCCCATGATGTTAAGGATGTGTGGCCAGATTCTTTCTTGTATAAACTGCTTGCGTAATCCAAACGCAAAGATTGTGTGAGGCTTTCTTGGGTAAAGCAGGAGTTGCTTTAAATGGCACTTAAGCCCATCTGTTTCACTGGAAGGGCCTTTCTGTTATAGGGTACAAGATACATGAGTACATCTGTTTCCACTGCCTTTAGCTCATTTGTTCTCATCCCTCCTCTAAGAAGAAGCAGAGAAGACCTCTGCTCTCTGGTGCCCTTATGCCCATATCTTTCTGCACAGATCCATCCAAGTGCCAACATCCCCAGAGGGTTTGGCTGGTTGTACATAGTCCTGATGTTTGGTGTGCTCCAGGTTGCTCTTGTGAAGTCAAGCAGGTTGTATGGGGCAAGAAGGTCTTTGCCCACATGTGCATCTCAAACTCATGTACAGGGGCTTGCTTAATTTTGACCACAGGCACACAAGCTCCTGGGTGAGCTGCGTGCCAGCAGAGCCCTTCCCACACCAGCCAACACCAGAGGAGGAGCTCCTGCAGACACGCAGTGCAGCTGAGATATTTGGCTTCGTGATTTGTGGTGGGAGAAAGAGCCTCAGCACAGTCGCCTACTCATTCGGAGGCTCTAAAAACTGCCAGTTCTGATGCCCAAAAAGCGTCTGCCTCCACACCCTCTGCTGCTGGTGTGACTCTTTATTTTCTGCTGGGGGGACAAACAGCCCACTCTGGGGAGTCACATATCAAGGGGGGGAAGGGAAGAAAAATGCTTTGGTGACCATCAAACACAACAGTAATACAGCCAAAAATGGGGGGACTGAGTGGCTGTCCAGTCCCAGTCTGGGTTTCCAAGGACATGGGCAAAAATCCTCTCCCAGCTGCAGGCTTCCAACTTGAACCCAAGCCTGGATGCAGTCCTAAGCCAGTAACTCAAGCCTGGATCAACCCCAGCTACCTAATACATCTAAACCAGGAGGCCCATTGCTATAAGGAGTTACATAGGCTTATCTTCAGGGCACTTAGTCCATTTGGTATGGATCACCCCTGCAAGTGTCTGTTTTTCCCTATTGACCAAAAGAAGCTGGAGGCAATTAAATAAAATTAACCAGGTTCTTAATCTCTCTACATAATTAGTACACTAGTATTTATTTTTCCTGGCTTGTCTCCCCAGGCTATGAGTTCTTTGGGTGGTTGTTGTCCCTCACTATGTGCTTGTGGGGATCTAACACAATGCAGCCCCCAGAAAGCCAATGGGTCTCAGTGCCATGGTAGCATGACTACAGCCACTTAGCCTGAGCCTCCAAACTCCTCTAGGGTCAAAATTCATAAATATAGCAGAGCTTTGGGCTTAGGGAAATGTAAAATAAAATAAACAGGACAAAAGGCATAAGAAAAAAACAGGTTAGTTTCCCTAGGCATGGAGAAGACCCCTTCCAGGGTTCCTGGAGCCAGAGTAGGTGAGGAGACACAGCCCAGTCCCAGCCTGAGCTTGGTGTTATGGGAGCAAAGAGACGCTGCTGACCACATGAGCTCAGGGCTTGCTGCCATGCACATGTACCTGTTCACCTGGGTTCGTTTGACCACACTCTTGTAAGGTGACTCTGGCTCCATCTGCTCTTCGTTGTGTGTGCGTGCCCCAAACAAGTTAGAAAAAAAAAAAAAAAAAAGTACTTTTTAATCAGGGTACAATAATTTTGGAGAAAGCAAGCAACTTATGAGGAGTGGCTGAGGGATCTGGGGCTGTTTAGCCTGGAGAAAAGGAGGCTGCTCTTATTGCTGTTTACGACTACCTGAAAGGAGTTTGTAGCATGGAGGGTGTTGGTCTCTTCCAAGTAGCACGTGACAGAATGAGAGGAAATGGCCTCAAGTTGTGCCAGGTGAGGTTTAGATTGGATATTAGGAAAAAATTCTTCACAGAAGGGGCTGTCAGGCACTGGAACAGGCTGCCCAGGAAAGTGGTGGAGTCACCATCCCTGGAGGAGTTTAAAAGATGTGTAGGTGAGGTACTTAGGGACATGGTTTAGTGCTAGATTTAGGTTATGGTTGGACTTGATGATCTTGAGGCTCTCTTCCAACAAAAATGATTCTATGATCTCTTCTACCTGCACTGGTGTTTGTTTTCCACCCAGCTTCTGGCCCGGCATCCTTCCTAGCAAAAATGGTCCCTGGGACACACCAGCCACTGGTCCCCAAGGGTGGGCTGTGCTGGCAGCACCATGGGGTGCAGTGGGTTGGGGAGTCAGGCTGTGAAGGCGCTGGACTTGTGCAGGAGTTATCTGCCAGGGCTGCATGCCTTTCTCGACCTCCCAAAAGATGTGGCAATTTTTTTTTTTTATTTTTTAGCTTTTTTCCCCACCCTCTGAAAGCTGAACGTGATTGATTTTGCATGACTGTTCAAAGCTTCTCATGAAGCCTGTTTCCCAGAGCCCCAAAGAAAGGAGCAGGGATAAGATGAATTAAAAGGGATATATATTTCTTTGGGTTTTCTTGACATCAATCATAATTTTGTGAATGAAAACTGCTGTATGGTGACATTTATGGCATTGGCATTATGCATCTGACATCCTACGGAGCAGCAATTCCTTTAGAAAAGGCTTGTGTGTCTGGAAAGCATTTCCTCCTCTTAAACTCTTCAACAGGCAGTGTTTGCTCGACACTTGGGCACACACATTGAATCCTTTACATTGCCATTCACCAGGGAGCTCTCAGAGACACCAAATGACTATGAGCGGTGCCTCCTAAGCTCCTGGCATGCCAGGGCTCGTGTGCCTCCTCGCTAAAGGGAGAGATTAGCAAAGCCCGAGCAGGGCTGGCTCTTACTCCCCAAAGGAAGGGTGTTTTGCACTGGGGAAAAAACAAACCTTTCAGAATCCTTGAGTTTCAGGGGCTCGAAGAGGAAGCTGTGACTCTGAGCTGTCTCTCTTCCCAGCAGAAACTCCTTCATGCACAGCACACCTCCTTGCATTGCATAATCCTGGTAGACTAGTCTAGATGTGACTCCTCTCTGGCAGAATTTGCTTTAGTTCATGGTATATGGAGTGAAGGGATAACTGGAAACTCAGCTCTAATTAGATAAGCCTTAGCTTCGTTCCCTCTAAATAGACTTTAGGAGGAATCTGGCATTTTCAAGGCGGGGAGAGGGAAAGAAATCTGAATTTCTAGAGGACTGTCAAGCATAATTAGAACTTGGCGTATATTTGTAGGCATCAAATGGAAGTGGAGACAGCTTGTGAGCAGTGTCCTGGGCCTGGCTACTGGGAGGGCAAGCAACGGGAGGAGCAGAGCCACGGAAAGCTGCTCAACAGGACTCTGCCAGCTCTTGGGAGTCCCATTTGGTTTAAATGATCCCTCTCAGGATACACAAACAGTGAGGATTACAGACGGGTTAAAATTTTAATGATAGACGTTTCTTAGTGAAAAGTGCCAGTCTAGCAAAAATCAAAATACCTGATAAATTCATAGGGATTTTCCTGCCTAGATCAGTTTACTGGTTGTGAACTAGAGAATGAAACAAATCTCTACATGTTGATTTCTGACAATCGAAAATAGATGTGTCAGGTTTATTTTAAAATAAATGTATCTTTGTTCTTTTAGAATCCTAAAGACAATCGCACCTTGGCCAGCTGAAGTTTTTTATTAACACAAAGAAAAAGACAAATATTTTTATTCTTTAAAATTATATTTTTTAAATAAAATTATATATTTCATAAATTATAGTTTTCATATAAAGAAACTCGACAGGGTCTGATAGAGCACGACAGACCCCAACAAAGCCTGACAGAGCCCAACTGGAACCAACAGAGCTCTATAGAGCTTGACAGAGACAGACAGAGCCCAACAGGGTCCAAAAGAGCCTGGCAGAGCCCAAAAGGTATTTTGCAGGATGATTCTCTTATTATTCGTTTTGAATGCAATTCTAAGTACACTGGGAAGAAATAATAAATAACAAGTAATCAAGACACAATTCTTGACTGACAATTGATATCAATGGAGCTTGAATTTTGCCCATTACTAGATTCTAGGACCACCCCCTCTGAGAACACAATTCCTCTCTAGGGATGTCTACTCTGGAACCCAATCTAGAACCTTCAAGTGAGCTAGAACCCAAATTCTAGACCACACTCTGGAACTTTCAGGAGAGCTATAACCCCATCTAGAACACACTCTAGTACCTTCACTTTATCTAGAACCCAACTGGGACCCATCGAGTGACCTAAAACATACTGTAGAACCATGGAGTAGGCCAAACATACACCATCAAGTAACTGTCTAGTGGACTGTCAAGTGAGTTAAAACCTGATCTGGACCGGGCAAGCAACCTAGAACATGCTCTAGAACTTTTTGCATCACCTAGAATGTGATCTAGACGGTTCATGTGACCTGGAACACAGCCTAGAATGTGCTCTAGAGCCCTCAAAACCAGCCTCTGGAACGGACTCAGACTCTGGGGCCCACCCAGATACTGCTCAGAGACAGGAAAGGACCTTTCACCTTCAGTCATGAAAACACTTGAAATATGGTTGCAGTGTTTTCATTGGCACAGTCTTCCATGTTTAGCTTCTTCTTGTTTTTAAGGCACTTGCTTTGGCTACACATTTATCGCACTGACACTGTCCTGAGTTCTCCAACTTTTAAGATTCGGTCATTCATAACATTTTCAGACAGCTTTTTGTGGCTATTTTTAGTGTTAGGCTTTGTAGTACTGGACTTTCTAAGAAATGTTGGGGTATGACTTAGATTGACACTTGCTCGGTGGCCTTGGTACCTTTCTTCACAAGCCAGCAGAAGACCAAGTCCGCAATGATAGCTAACATCGCACTCTTACATAGGACTGGTGTAAGGCTTTATTATATTGCAAATGGAGCAATTATTTTCATTTTGGATCTAGGATGGGCATTCAATTTAGAAGTGCAGCTGCTCAAGATGCACCAGGGGAGGTTTAGGTTGGATATTAGGAAAAAATTATTCACAGAAAGGGTTGTCAGGCATTGGAACAGGCTGCCCAGGGCAGTGGTGGAGTCACCATTCCTGGAGGGGTTTACAAGGCATTTAGACAAAGTTCTGAGGACATGGTTTACTGCTAGAGTCAGGCTACATTAAGATTGGACTAAATGATCCTGAGGGTCTCTTCCAATGAAAATGATTCTATGATCTTAGAGTTAGTACTTTTTGCTTTTACTGCGGACACTTAAGCCTCTTTGTTTGTCAATTATGCCTCTTCATTTGCTGGCATATTTTTTCCCTGCCAGCCAGCTAGCCCCTCTGCCCATGCCTGTGTTCCAGCTGTGGTGGGTGCCCTTGCACAGGGGCCCATGCCCAGCTGCTGCTCCTCTGCCCTTCTGTCACAGAATCACAGAATGTCAGGGATTCAAAGGGACCTCAAATATCATCTAGTCCAATCCCCCTGATGAGGCTACACAGGAAGGTGTTGAGGTGGATTTGAATGTGTCCAGAGTAGGAGACTCCACAACCCCCCTGGGCAGCCTGTTTCAGGCTCTGCCACCCTCACTGAGAAGAAGTTTCTTCTCAAATTTAAGTGGAACCTCTTGTATTCCAGTTTGAACCCATTACCCCTTGTCCTACCATTGGTTGTCAATGTCTGTCCTGCTCAAAGAGGTCACAGCTTTGAGACCCTGCTCTGCTCCAGAGAGAGGAACCTTTTGGAATCTGTTTTCACTGAATTAAAACATTGTGTGAACACAACACCCTTTAACAAGGAGGAGACTCTGTGTAAATCTAAGATTTTTCTGATTGATGAAAACCCTTTTAAAGAGTCTTGTGTGTTAAAACTTACACGGAATGTGAAAGGACTAAGTGTATTAGCTTCTTGGCTAGTGCTAGATGGCTGAGCTGTACTGATACGGCTGATGACAAACTGATTTTTACCAGCTGGAGGTCCAGGCAGTTTCTGTGCATGAGTGTAATGGTCTCACCTAGAGCCCTGTGCAGAGGGCAGCCCTCTCCAGCAGAATTGGGAAGGGGAGCCTGACTGATGTAGCTGCAGCAATGAGCAGCCCTTCCCTCCTCGTACCCTTAATTACAAGCATTTGGAGCTCATACTACAAAGTCGTTGGAAGCAAACTTTGTAAATGTGCATTGTCATGGAGACAGTATAGATCAGCTGAAAGAGCATATGGTTCTTTACTCCTTCGAGCTATCACTGGAAGGAGTAGACTGAGGAATATATTTAGTGTTTTCTTTTCAGCAGATGACTAAAGATAAGGAAATAAAATTAGTTTGAGAAAATCCTCCTCCTTTTCTATGGGAAGTTGGCTGCTCTTCACTCTGCATTAGAAAAATATTACTGAGATTTCTTGTTTTATAGCTGATCATTGACAGGCATTTTGGAAAGGTCATATCTGAGAGCCTCTCTTCACAAGTGCGCAAAGAAAAAGACAAGTATTTTTATTCTTTAAAAATATGTTAATTTGCTGCTCTTAAAAGAAGTATCTGGGCGGGGGGGGGGTAAATTATTTTTTTTAGAGATAGAAGACAATTTGTCCTTAAAGGAAGACTCTTTTAATCATAAATACATGCTTACATTCACTTTAAGACCACTTCATTGCCTCAGGGCCAATGAGAGCCTGGCTCAAAAGTCCTTCAGCAACCACAGACAAGCTAACACTGGCATCGGTGGAACATGTAGTTCCCCGCGGCTCTGTGGATTTGCCTTTTCCATGGCCTGGAAAAGCCCTCAGTTGCCCCTACTGAGTACACCAATTGCTTTAATAGTGGGGTTTGTAATGTGATGTATTAGTGCCATGGTGGAAATAAGGAAGCCCTTTGTCTCACAGGCTTGGAGAGGGATGCTAAAAAAAGACAGTGCAATTTTTTATTATATCACTACTTCTCAAGAAAAACCTTTGGTTTAGGGGGAAAAAAAGACACTTGTTCAAGAAACAAACAAAAGCACCGTGTAAAAATATTTGATCAGTTTTATGGACCTCATTCACTAGCAACTGGATCACTGTAGTTCATATAAGTTGGACAGCAGATGTGAATAACTTATTATATTTCCTTAGCAGCCTGTCTTTAGACAGGAACAGCATTAGTATAATTCTTTAATTAATGGTTCAAGTGAATAATGTATTGTTCTATGCCTCTATGATACTTGTGCTTAGAAAAGGCAGCCTGACTGCAGTGCCCCAGCTGGAATTACTTGAGGGGGAAATGTTCCTCTTGACAAGCTGAACCTCATGTCTCCTCCCAGAGTGCAGGTGGAAGAGGACGATAGGAAATAGCTTCCACCTGGTTGTGGTCTGCTCAGGAACAGTTATAATCTTCCCCATAATGTATTAGTTAGCATGGTATCTTAGGAATTTCAGGGTTGATGCTGTTGGGTGTCTCTGGAGGCAAGAGATGAAAGGGACATCAGCTGGGTGAGCAGCCTGCTGGGAACACAGGACGTATCATGTTGCTCAGGCCCCTTGATCCCCTGCTGCCATGGCCAAGGATGGGCTGGCTGAAAAGGTAACAGAATTGCCTTTTAACTTTTCCATATTATTTATGTTCAGCAAGACAGCAAATTGTCTCCTAAAGGAAGCAGTGTCAGTCATGTGGTGGTAGGAGATAGCATCAATATTTGAGAATTTAATTGGCAGCTGTGCCGGGCAGTGTAAACAGAAAGGGGGTTGTGGGAATCGAAAATGGGTTAAGATGCAGCTTTTCAGCCATTGAAGGATTTTGTGTCTTGGTGTTTCTGCTGTTTCAATGGCAGGTATGCAACCTGAGGACCAGAGCAAAGTAGCTCAGGCTTGCTTTCTGATGCCCTCCTCTGCATCCATGGTTCTGAGCAGGCTATTTCTTGAGGTGAGATCTTGTTTCCCTGCCTGAGTATGGGTCTGTCAGACTAGAGAGAGAAAGTAAGACACCATTCCCTGCCCCCTTCCAAATAAAAAGGCCATGAGTGAGCACATGCAAATTTGACTTCACTGGTACTAAATGTTTGGTTGAATTGTGACTTTCTTGTACCTTCTGCCTCAAAACAGTACCCATTTTGCACTTGGAAGGTCTGGGGTTTTTTTAAACAGAAAATTATCTATTTTGGTTTAAACTGTGCTATGGAGTGCTAAGCCAGAATGCTAAATAGGACATTCATAAGCCTGCAAAGCTGAGCAACCAAAAGAGGGGAGATGCTTGAATTAACACGGCCAAACAGTTGAAGTTTGGCAAAATTTCCAGCATCTGAAAACCAGTGTTTTTAATGGGACGTACTGAATCGCTTCATAACAGGGGTATGCTATATGCCAAAAAAAATGTGCATATTATGCGATGTATAATGTAACTTGACAGTTTTAACTATGTGTATAATTAGAGATATTGACTCGGTAACACCAAGAATGACTTTTTGCTGGCACTTCATGCCATTAAACTGAATCTTTCCCAAGGAGGAAAATCTAGGAGGCACTAGTCAGTCACTGACTCACTATCAGCTGCCTCCTTGCTAAAGCCTGAATGTATTCCATAGTAAGTTATTTGTCACAGTGACTCAGCATTGTAGGCTCCTTTTTAATTTCTCTCTCTCACCACAGAGCCAAGAAAATCTCCCACCTCCCCATGCCGTATGCTACTGAGATAGCAGTTTGTATCATCGGCCAAAGGATAACACATTTAAATGTGTGCGAGGAGCCTTATAAGGGCATTAACACTTGCCTCCAGGTTGGACGTCACAACGGCGAGCCAAGGAGAGGTGCCAATAATAGATTCCTTGTGTTTGTACATGCCGCGGTGACTATTTGTGCCGTTCGTGGGAAACGGAGTGATATGCCAGACGGCGAAGTGTTTCATTTATCCCCGAGTCACGGGGGTTGATCCTGAGTGAGTCTTCGCTCAGACACGCAGCCCCGTTCCTGGAAAGGTCAGTGAGCGGATCCTACCACCCTGGCTGCCAGAGGAGAACTGGGGATCAGCCCCCATGGCCTCTGCCTTTGGTGGGGAGATCCCCTCCAGCCCAGAAATTCAAGATTAAACAATGGACTTGATGATCTTAAGGGTCTCTTCCTGCTAAAATGATTCTATGATTCCAATAGTAACTCTGAGCTGTGGCAATACGTGTGCCTTGACTTGCAAACCGATACCTCAGTTTCCCCTGTGTAAATCAAGGATGATGAGATTCACCGTCCTCTGCAAACTGCCCCGTATTCCCTATGCCAAAATGCTGGTTCCGTTAATTGCAGGTGTTCCCCAGCTGGTGCCTCAAACCAGCGGGGGAAAAAGCTGCCGAGCCCAAATTCCTGCTCTGGTTACGTCATTCCCTAAACCATCACTTCACCCATAGGGGATGGGGGAGGACAGCTGTGTGATGTGAAAAATGGCTGGTGGTGCCCGCCTTGACAAAAAAACAGAGAAAAACAGAATCACACTGCTGTTTCTCTCTGCTGCCTGGTGAGCTAAATACTTCCTCACGGCATCATCTCACGTTTACTCAAATAATGACCTGTTTTCATATTGCTTTATCCCTCAGGCCCTACTGGCCACAGGTGTAACTTGTGGAGAATTTATAATTTGGGCAAAGAAGCCACACGCTTTTGTACTGACTAAGAAAAGCTATATATTCTGCTAGGAATTGGTCTGTGTTTAGCCAGCACTAGCAGTATGGGAACCAGACCAAGTAGCCAAGAGCTGCAGGGGAAAAAGGTGGGTCTTATCGGCAAAGTTCCCCAGGCATTCTGGTTGGGGGAGTGCATTGCATAGATTGCTTTTTAATTGTAGTCCAGACTAATATAAAGTACTTGAAGCTCAGTCAAAGGATGCTTGAGTGAAGTTTGAATCAAAACCATCCGGCTTCTTGGTGCAAGAGCGTGGCTTTCAATTAAAAATGAATGCTGCCAAGATTCAAACAAAGGCAGATGAGAATGATTTCCACTTTGCAACCTATGTGATGGGTGACAGTCAAAAGGGGAAAAAAAAAAATATTAAGTGGATTACAATAGTATTTGAATGCCTACAAATGGAAGCCTAAACAACACTGACCTCATTTCCAAGCTGTTTTATGAAATAAATAATTCTTGCAGGTAGAAATGTGCTGTACTCCCATGACCAAATAATCCTGCCATGAGAAGCCGCACCTCCCCCCAGTTTGCTGCCAGGTAGGAAAAGCCCTGCACAGAGGAGTTTGGGAGCCTCTGTATACAGAGGTATTTGTATGTACAAATAGGAGAGCCACACACAGTTAGACAGGCGGCGGCTGCTTCTTCGTGGCCAAGAGTTTTGCACAAACAAAATGATTGTGACTTATGCTCATCATTTGGGCTTCCGCGCTGGCCAAGCGGGTGGGTGGATGGCTGTGTTCCTCTGCCTGACGGATGGCAGGGCTTCAGCTGTTGGAATTTTAAGGACCTGTTTCTGTGCTGGCAACTACAGACAGAGCTCTTGTGAATGACATTTCATCCATCACAAAACCTCCCCAGTCACCTTTGTATCAGGATGTAGAGACCAGGCAGCTCTAATCAAGTTTTGCATGTGCTATTTTTCACCTGAATCCTTCCATCTCCGCCTTCCTTGTTACTTGAGCATTTATTTATTTATGATGATATTTGCAGCGGGTGCAAAGGTCAAGTGTAATATCCTAGGGGTTAAAAGCTGATGTTTACTTAACATCAGCTGGGAAGGGAGGTGATCTGGCGGCTGTCGGATTAGACTCTCCGTGGGTGAGTTCCGAGACCAAGCCCGGGCAGGGCAGGTTGTGAGCTCCAGGGGAAATCTTCGAAGCCTCAGAGGGGAGTAAATAACGTGTCAGTCTGGAAAATCCAGGCTGTGTGTGCTTACCCAAACATCAATATGTGTATATATAAGGCTATAGATGCATATGTGTCACTACTACATTTTTTCCATTGTATATGCAGCACTCTTCTGGTGCCTGTCCATGATGCTGAATATTGCAAGCGTCTGGCTATGCTGCACCGCCTCTGAGGTTAAGAAGTGAAGCAAAACATCCGAGGCATGTGACTGTAATATGACTAAAATCAAAAAAATGTCTGGCTTCCAGGGCATTAAAATGTTAGAAAGAGTCTTACGGCAGATCTTGGAATCTGTTGTTTTCCAAAGCTGCTTATTCTTCCTCTTCTGGAGAGCTGGGAATTAAGTGAAATTCAGAGTTACTCCAGAAGGGAAGGGCTAATCCAGTAGATGGTTTGGAGCATCACAGCCCACAGTACCATCAGCTTCCTTGGATCTTTGCAAACTCTCCTCAAGCCACAATGTCACCAGGCAATAGCTCGACAACATCACTTTTCTTCCCTCTTTCAAACAGTCATCTTATCCCAGGAACCATTGTCATTACTAAGAGTCTCCTGTGATCAAAAATCCCAGCTGAGATGACAATGTCTAACTTGTCCATTTTTTCTGATCTTTCAGCTGGAAATGTAAAAAGCTTAAGAACTAGCTGCGTAAACAGTCATCTTGCACATATAGAGACAACACCACAGGAAATCCTTTTCCAAATAAAAACATAAAATGTTTCACATTACTGCAGGAACTTCAAAGATACTTTTGGCTTGTTATTTTTACTTTCTCCTAATTTCTAAGCATTTGTCTGATACTGTTCCACTTTATGTAAGTGTCAAACTATATATATATATATTTTTTTTTTTTTATGTTTTTCTCTTGTAACTGACTAGAGCCACAGTAATGACTTGGAAGACAGTTCTTGTGTCTTGTGATGAGTGAAAAAGAAATGATGAGGGAAAAAGAAATCACATCCCTTGGGTAACATCCTCAGAAATAACACTCGACACTGCTTATGTGGTGGGTAGAAGTGACCTACTGCAAAAGTAGAAGTAGGAAAATGTTATGCCCATACCTTAAGTTTCAGTAATGTTCATGTCTGGGGCTTTGTGAGGATGTTCCCATACGGAAATTTCTATAGTGGTTCTGGCTACTGACACCACCTCACAAAAGATTAGACATCAACAAAAAAAAATAGCAATATTTCCTAATGAAATATTAAAAGTATGTCATAAGGTTCAACAAAATCTCAAGTGGCTGATCAACTCCTTGAAAATCTCTCTTCCCCGTCTGCCCCTCAAGATGCTGCACTTCTGATCACCCTTAAAAGCAAATGGAGACTAGTGGGAGGGTGTTAGTAGAAATGACCCTAAAGCTCTGAACTGGTTGCCCTTTCTCAGAAGGAGACGGGCTTGTTGTCGCTTGATCTCCTGCCAAGTAACAATAGCCCTGTCAATTATCAGTGAGTGAGAAGTGGCAGCCTCCAGCAGCTGGGGGAGCGGTGACCCTCCTCATCCCAAGTGCTCCTCAGAGACAGCAACTGCAGTAGCATAATGGGCTTCCTGTAGGATTTTGTGTTCTCTCCTCATGAAGAAAAACTTCTTGACGTTGCTTTTGCAGCATTAGGTGGACCTTATTCTGCATCAGCACTCAGCTCCACAAATAGTTTCTCCAAATTAAATGTGTTGTCCATATGGTTTGCGATGACAAAACGGGCATTGGATTGTGAACGCAGCCTTCCTTTTGACTTTGCTTTCTGCAAAGAACTGCAGGACGTGAAGTCAGAAAGCAAGTATTTGAGCTCTCTTTTTTTTTTTTTTTTCTTTGATTATTTGTGCTGTTTTTACAGCTACTGAAAACTGAAATCAAACAGACAAATGAACCATCACTAAACTACAGCATGGGACACTGCAATGGCCACCTTGGCAGCCATGTGGCTCAGTCCTCACAGCAGGTACAGGCTGACACAGCTTGATTAATCGAGTGCCTGTGAGCTGGAAAGGTTTGCAGCTTTAAGTGATTCAAATAAGGCTGGAAAAGGGGCATGGTTTCTGTGGCAATCTCTTTGAGATTAGAAGGCAGGGATCGCCTTTGTTGGAGTGGTTCTGTCCAAGAGTGAGCTCCTTGTACCTCCCCACCAGGCAGCAGCAGCTGCAGGGCAGGTTCCTTCTCTAAAATAAAGTGCATTTCTTGGCTTTTACAGAAGGTTGTGTGGTAGGTGACATAAAAGCATGTGGTATGTCCCTCTTTTAGTTTTTTCTCTTTATTTGTGGGTGTAAGCAGGCCACAGCTGCTGCCCATACTAGTGCTTTGCACTTTTATGCC
Source organism: Streptopelia decaocto (assembly GCF_964273445.1). Classification (NCBI taxonomy): domain Eukaryota; kingdom Metazoa; phylum Chordata; class Aves; order Columbiformes; family Columbidae; genus Streptopelia; species Streptopelia decaocto. The sequence continues at coordinate 62,731,076 of NC_138661.1, forward strand.
TCCACCCAGCTGAAAGCCTCAAATCCTTTTTTGTGAATAAGCACTCCAGAGAGGCAGCTTTTCCATCTCAGAGATGGAGAAACTGAGTAACACAGATAAGGAGACTATTCACCTGCATCTCTGAGCTTTGTAAGGGAAAATAGAGCCCTGGACTCTTAATTTCTAGTTATCTGCTGCAGCCATGAGTTCTGAAGGGAAGCTTTCATTTTTTTCCATGGCCTGTAGGGATTGCTGCTTTCAGACAGGACCCAGCTGTCTGGGGTAGGGGAAAAGTGCAGCTGTGGAGGGAACATCGCTCTGTTGCGCAAAACACAATGTGGACACCGGGCTGTTTGTCTAAAAGAGCAGAGTGGGTGTAAAGAGGCTTCTGTGAAGGCAGAGCAGTGAAAGGCAGCAGCCACGCCGGGATGCCGGCAGGGCTGGGGGATGCTCCACAGTTCATCGCTGCTTTCAAGGTACTGGCACTAAACTCTCCACTTCTTCATGTCTGTGATAAAACAGGCAGGCCCACACTCCAAAAGGTGAGATTACCTTAGCTAGAGATGATCTTACAAATGGATTGCTTGGCCATCAGAAAGCCTTCATTTCCAATTGATTTTTTGCTGGGTGAAGCAGGGTTGCTCTCTCACGTGGCAGTTTTGTTGTGGGGGCCAGTTGGTTGCTTGACCCTTCACCGTCAGTGCTGTCACTTTCTAATAAAAGCATTGATTTGTAGATTCGGGTTGGAATACCTGGGACAGCTGTCACTCTGCCCCAAAGTCATAAATCCTCGTGGTCTTCCTCATATTCCAGTCCTCCATGATTAAAGCAAGAGCTCCTTGGGGAGATGAATCACCGAGACTCATAGGTATTCGCTTGGCGCGTTACTGCTGCAGCCCACTCTGTGTGTTGTCCAGGCACTGTTTGCCTGACATAAACAATAGATAAGATGTCAAACATGCACAATTGCTCTGGAAGGAAACAGCAATGATCTCCAGAGCTCCAGGTTTCTTATTTCCTTTTAAGCTTGGAAATTAAATGTGGAGGTTCTCTAAAACTAACACAAACACTAGGGTGGTTGGCAGTCTCCTTTATTTATGCATATAAAATATGTTTTGGTACAGCAGGGAAAGAGATGCCATTAATACCTAATACCAAGTACGCAAATTACTACTGAATTTTGTGTAAGTAATTTAGATCCCCTTGGTTTTTTTCCACAGCGTTCTCTTCTATTTATCAATTTCTTCCCTGTATCTCCTGGTTTGCCTGCGTCTTCATTCATCATTCATTTACAAAGCCATTCAGAGCATCAGAAACCAATTTCCTCCCTGAACCTGGTCCTGTAACAAAACAAGGCTACCTCGCATGCAAGTGATGTTATGAAGATGTGTGCTGTTTTGAACAGAGGAGCGTGTAGCAGGAGGTGGATTAAGACTAAAAAGAAGCCCAAACTGGGTTTCACAAACTAAATCTTGTCTTCAGCTCAGCATCCCTCCACAACATAAAAATAGATGTTTTCTGCTTTGTTCTCTTGCACAGGTCTGTAAACTGTCATGAAATTACATGTCAAGCTAACGGACAGTGAAGTTCAACTTGCACTTTTGTCCTCTTCTCTCAATCTTTGATTCCTTTCTCCAATCAGACAGCTTAATTAGCCCAGGCCCACCCAACAAGTAGCTGGCTAGCAGCTACCCATCCCGCGCGTGCTGCTCTGCCTCTGAATCACCGCCTTGACTGAGATCCAAGGGCTCCGCTTTACTCTCCCTCCGGGCTGTGCGTGTACGAGCGTGCAAGCACACTGCAGGCAACCCGCGTTTCATCCCTATCTGCAGATAGCAAATGTAAATCACATTTGGGGCTATTACACAACCACTACCTTACATATGTACAAATTTGTTGGTTGGTTCACTCACACCAGTGTTTGCTCTGGTGACTCTGCCTGGTGAATCCCCAGGGCAGCAGGACCCGCATGCCCTGTGGACAGAGGACAGCATCTTCCCAACATCTCCAGGAGGTAAGGAGCTCATGAGGCTCTTCATGTATTCTCAGAGGTAGGACTGGGTGGTGGGTGGCTTGGCTGGGAGGGCATGGGGAACTGTGAAATAGGTTTGGTTTAGATAAGAGTTTTCCCAGGGTGTCCGGGTTTGCAGTTCATGCTCCCACCTATCTCACCAATACCTGTGTTCTCCAAAGACTGTGCGTGTGTAGGAGGTAAAGGTGAGAGAGTCTGAGATTTTCACAGCTACGATGGCTTTTACACCCTCCATCGCTCTAAGTTTCTTGAGAGAAGCCTTGTAACTTCTTTGTGCTTGGTCATTGAACTGCATGTTGCCTGTGAGAGTGGCCAAGTAAGAACGCTTTTTCCCATCTAACCGTAAATAGTGCATGTTGCTTTGCTTTTAATAAGACTGAGGAAAAATACTGCCCATGCATTTCAGAGTCTGCTTTCACAGTTTCCCTTACTCCTGTAAACCAAGGAGAGCCATGCATGCTAAAGGGTCACATCCACAGAGGAACATGGCACAGACGTGAAGTCCTCCTGACTTTTTTCACCTTATCTCATACAAATAATCTTCCTAGCAATAGTCTCATGGCAGCATTCCTTCTGGCACCCCTTCTCCAGTGTACCTCCACGGAAAAAGCTTCAGACAGATCCTTCCAACTTAAAGGGCCACAGGAGCTGAGGAAGATCATTTCTTGTGCTGTTGCTCTCAGTCATTCTCTGATCTCCAGTTTTTTATTCTATAAATCACCATATTTCCATACTGGTTTATACTCAGTCTCTCTGTGAATGTAAATGCGTACAGGTGCATGTAAATATGTGTTACTCCTATATACATATGTGTATGGAAAGGTTGGGAAGCAGTAGACCGGTATGATGCCCAACCTTTCACTCTGCGACGTGACAGCCTTGCTTTATGTAGCTGCAGTCCTCAGATCAATAAAAGCCTATTTACTTGCTAGAACTCTTTGACATCTCTGCAGATATTAGCCCATCCTCACCTCTGCCTGCCATCCCCAGCATTGATGGGAATGCATGGTGGTGAAGGCTGACCATGCCCTGCCTGTCTCCCCTGCCACAAGCAGGCTGTAGGACTCGCCAGAGCACGGTGTGTGACCACCAGCCATGTCTCGGTAAGGTAAACTTGGAAAGTCTTGTCTGAAGCCCAACCTTGACTGCTCTGGGAGGAGAAGCAAGCTGCAAGGGCTCAGATCCAAACAAGAGGCCCTGATTTTAATCTCTTCCTAAGAATTTCAGTCTGCACTGGAGGCAACACCTGGAGATGACTCCTCCTGCCTGCGATCCAGATGTTCCTGAGATACCTGAGCTGTGGTGCCTTTGTGGCACTAGCATCTCCCCAGGTGCTGCTGCACTGAACTGCTACAGCCTCCTCAATGGGGCCTTATCACTATCGTTTCACCCCATCACTGCCCTCTCTGCTCCTGAAGCCCACCAAACACCTCCAGACCTGTTAGCAATTCCTGCCTTCCAGCTAGAAACTCACAGAGCCAGTGTTGCCTGCATCTAAACTCTTGTGGCTCCATGAGCCTCAACCCTACTCTGTTTCCCTGGAGAAGCTGCTACAGAGAGCCCACGTGCTCCTGCCAGCTCCTCTAGCTCCCCAAGAACAGCAGGTTTCCTTCCACCCTTGGTAAAACACAGCACCACCTCCCAGAGCTCAGCGTGCACCCTGACATCAGGGCACAATTATTTCAGGTGCCTCTTGCTTTTGATGGTGCCTACGTAGCTGCAATGGGAAGAATCACTGAAGACATCACATACAAAATAGCGCACGTAACGATGGTGAGTGTTAGCGATGGAGGTTAGAATATCATAGTTATTTGCTGCACACGATACAAGCGCAGACCTCTCTGCACTGCTGGATTTCAGAGCCAGTGGGTTATTCATCAGCACTTTTTGGCTATTTGTATCAGCAAATGTAAATGATGGGGAATACGCTCTACTAATGAGTTTGCACAACAAAAACCTTTATCATAATAAATAATTAGGTGGGAAAAAAATTAAACTAGCTTTATTTAGTTATCAATATAGACAAGCAATCATTAGAGTGATTTGTACAGTTTTTGGTTGGTTTTCTTCCTTACTGTTTCTGTAAGAGCCCTAAGGCACGGGAGACAAATCCTGGTCTGTCGCAAGGTGGCTCAGCTCCACAAAACCATGGAGCTGTGTCAATTTAAGAAGTTAAGAATCCAGCCTGCACTTTTTAGAATCACATTCAAGGATTTTTAGGTAGCTTTATATTGTTAGTCAACTATACAACTTTTATTTCAGTCATTTCATCTTACCATCATTTTTGCTTGTGTTGCTCTGCTCTCTGAGAACACTCTTCAGGCTAATATCCAAAATACATTTTTTGAGAGAGGCTTAGTGGTACAGGAAGGTGTCATGTTAAGATACAGTGATTTATATGCTGCTGATTAAGTTTAAATAATTGAGAAGTACTGGTATTCTATGACTTCTTACCTACTTCCATGCAATTATCTTTTTTTTTTTTTTTTCAGCCTATGGTTTTCCTTCTAGATTTTACTCCCAGATTTTTCCTTCAGAGTACTGACATGTACTTTATATTTAGTGGGGATTACTCCTAGGCAAGGAATGTCTAAAGATTTGTGAGAAGCTTGAGAATAAGATAAATGTGAGATTATGAGAAACAGCATCTTCAAAGCAACTGCATCTTTAAGCCAACAATTAAAGCCACTGAAAGGCAGGGAAACCTTAGGCCAAATTTCATTTCAGTCTCATGTAACTGCACAGACCTCAGAGACTGAAATTATTAATAATGATAGTCATCTTGAGTTTTCCTGACAAATAAGTTGGAATTATCTTTATTGTGGTTATCTGAATCTTCACACCTTCCTTCCCTGGTAGTATCTGGGGTGCCTTCTCCTCCTCATGGAAAATAGGCTGCACAAAAAAATGAGTCACCAGTAAAAGATCAGAAAATATTGGCAGGCCTGCATTTTGTCACAAGTGCTGATTGATTAAAAGCCTGATTAAGGAGGGAAGGCTGGCGGCACGGGATGGCTGCCATGGCACGGAGGGCCCCCAGCATTGTGGGGTGCGCAGGTTTGGCCCATTGCCTGCCAAGGCACGCGTCCTTCCAGCCGCCCTGGTTCAGCACACCCTGGCATGGTGGGGCTCGGGATGACCCATGTACTCCTCTTGCTACCCAGTTCCTCTAGCTCTGAGGCAAAGTAGGGCTCAGAGGGGTACCTGGCCATGGATGCAGAGCAGGCACCAGATAGGAGGTGCACAGGCAGGCTCCCAGAGCATTTAACTAACCCGATCCCCCTCTATGACAAGATGACCCACTTAGTGGATGAGGGAAAGACTCTGGCTGTTGTCTACCTCGACTTGAGTAAAGCCTTTGGCACTGTTTCCCACAGCATTCTGGATAGACTGGCTGCTCATGGCTTGGATGGACACACTCTTCACTGGGTAAAAAAAATGGCTGGATGGCTGTGCCCAAAGAGTTGTGGTGAATGGAATTAATCCAGTTTGCAGCCAGTCACAAGTGGTGTTCCCCAGGACTCGGTATTGGGGCCAGTTCTGTTTAATCTCTTTATCTGTGATCTGGATGAGGGGATCAAGTGCACCCTCAGTAAGTTTGCAGACAACACCAAGTTGGGTGGAATTGTTGACCTACTGGAGGGTAGGATAACTCTGCAGGGGGATCTGGACCGGCTGGATCATTGGGCTAAGGACAATTGTATGAGGTTCAACAAGGTCAAGTGCCAGGTCCTGCACTTGGGTCACAGCAACCCCAGGCAGTGCTACGGGCTCGGGAAAGAGCAGCTGGAAAGTGCCTGGTGGAAAATGACCTGGGGGTGTTTGTCGACAGCCAGGTGAATATGAGCCAGTGTGTGCCCAGGTGGCCAAAAAGGTCAACAGCATTCTGGCTTGTATCAAGAACAGTGTGGTCAGCAGGACCAGGGCAGTGATCGTCCCCCTGTACTCAGTGCTGGTGAGGCTACACCTCAAATACTGTGTTCAGTTTTGGGCCACTCACTACAAGGAAGCCATTGAGGTGCTGGCGAGAGTTCAGAGAAGGGCAAAGAAGTTGGTGAGGTGTCTGGAGCACAAGTCTGATGAGGAGCAGCTGAGGGAGCTGGGGCTGTTCAGCCTGGAGAACAGGAGGCTGAGGGGAGACCTTATTGCTGTCTACAGCTACCTGAAAGGAGGTTAAGGTGAGGTGGGTGTCTCTTCTACCACGTAGCAAGTGATAGGACAAGAGGAAACGGTCTCAAGTTGCACCAGGGGAGGTTTATATTGGATATTAGGAAACATTTCTTTACAGAAAGGGTTGACAAGCACTAGAACAGGCTGCCCAGGGAAGTGGTGGAATCACCATCCCTGAAGGTATTCAAAAGATGTGTAGATGTGATGCTTAGGGACATGGTTTAGTGATGGACTTGTCAATGTTAGGTTTCGTGTTGGACTTGATGAACTTAAGGGTATTTTCCAACCAAAATTATTCCATGATTTCACAGCTCTTCCATAAAACTTATTCCAAATTCACTACCCCAAGGTGTGGACCATGGAGTAAATGCACAAGAAACATGTTTTGACCCACAGATAAGTATTAACCTTTAGGGCAGACAGTGTGAGTTTGAGAAGGCTTAAGAGCTGAAAAATCTGATAGCTGTTCTCTCATTGTCTGCCCAAGTCCTCTACTTTTTCTTCTGCTTTATGTACAAGTTGAAAAACTGAAGTAGTTTTACCCCCAAATTAATAATTGCTTCTCACCAGTGTTTTGCCATTAGGCAATACGAAGGACTGCATATCCTTGATATTATGATACAAATATTTTTACATGGATCTTTTCCCAGTGTCAAAGTAATATACCCAGAGGGCACAGGAGAAGAGTCATTATATACTTCTTAGAAAAAAGTGTTGGGACTGCCAAATCTTGACCGGCATTATTATTGTGGACAAACAGCTTAGGGACCGAGCTGCAATATCAGAATCATTTACTGGCAGTTTAAATGTTCTCTGCCTCAGTTTTTCTTTTTGTAAAATGGACACAGAAATGTCCCTCAAAGCCATGAAGACTAATTTGGGTTTCTGAAACATTTGAGATCTTTGCCTGAAACAAAAGAATTGAAAACGATAATTCTACTGATGAGGGGTATATGCCACGTAGAGCCAGGGATAAGTTATTTGCATAGTTTTGTGGAATTAGGTTTAGCAGTGTTATTACCCATCAGTAATCAGACTGGTAAACTAAAATATGACATGATCTAACCCATACCAAGAGAGACAGGCTCATTAAATCAAGTAGATTTGTTTTGTGTTTTTCCCATATCTCTGTAATTACACAATTTTCATTGAAAAAAAAAATCTCAGTTTGCAGTTGTGCTTCAAAGTATTTATTCTTAACTATAGAAGCTATACTGTTCTGTGTTGTATCTTTGTTTCTCCAAGAAAGCTGGTATATGGTAGTTTGTGACATTTCCATTGTGAAAGATCCTTAACATTAAACAGTTATTTAGAACCAAAAGCCCCTGCCCTAAGATACATATGGTTGCACTTAAGCTGAAATCACCACTTTATGTTAGAAAATATTGTTTTCATCATGAAAGGTAAGTGTTCCCAGAAGTGTATTAAAATGCTCAGAGATAGAAAAAGAAAATATTGGAATTCAATCTTGGGGACCAATGTAAAAATATTTAAATATGCTATAAATTGTGCAGATCCAGCACTGTTCACTGAAGAATCTTTCAGGTTATTAAAATACTTTCTGTTCAATAAGAGACACTAAAAGTAATCATGCAGTTTGTGTGCTGTTCAGTGTTAGAAACACTTCTAGATATACTTATTCAATAAAGTTCCTGGGTCACAAACAAAAGTTGCTTCGATTCCTGTGAGGAGCAATTAGAATAGAGTGCATCAGAAAAGAAAATGGAAGGGAAAATGCGTAGATTATATTTAGTTCAACTCCAGTAGAGGTGATGAAAGGCAGAAGGGACTTACGTGGCTGAAGTGGATTAATTCACAATGACATCTGCTCACCTAAAGGCTTCATATGTACATTGTGTGTAAGGAAGGTATTGACGCACAAAGTCCATGCAGAACGATGTCTTTAAGGTAAGCAGGTAGCGTTACAGGGGGCACTAAATTAAAATAATGGGCCTTCTTTGCCATTCTAGCTCCAAGTCTTGGAAAAACAAAAGCCGGTTTTGTCATCTCTGCTGGAACAGAAGACTTGCTAATTGCCGCTCAGCGGAGGTTTTGCCTTTTTGACGGGTTATGAGGTAGAGCAAAAGGAAGGATGCTGCAGCAGTATGTGGGCTGCAAATGGAACAAAACCAACTTCAAATCTATGATGCAAATAGAAAGTGGGAGTAGTAATAATATTTTTACCAACAACCTCTAACACTGCTGAGTTTGATGCGTTTACAACAAAATCCTAAATAAGCCTCCACAAAATTTTCCTCTAGACTTGCCCCTATCTTTGGACAGCTTTATGTTGGGAAGGGATTTGGGCTCTACCACTTCAGACTAAGATCAACAGACCTAATTTAACTCAATAAACAGAGCATCTAAAGAGATACATTTTAAGTGTGTAACTGCTCTCATTAACAGCAATGAATGACCCTATCAACAAGTTAAGCAGGAGTAATAGCACCACCTGAGGCAGAAAACATCATGCAAATCATCATAAGACAGGGCAGGTAGTTAAAGCTGTATGTGTGCCAACACCCCTGAGCACAAACCCATGCATACAACTCCACAAAATATTTTTTCTCTGAAAATTCCTCTGTGCTCTAATGGAAAGGTCTACCAGTAGGACCTGGGGCCACCTGATTTAGCACCAGGAGTCTTACCCTGAGTACCACTGTTTTCTTCAGCAGCATATTTATAAAGCTCTCAGCCCTGTTTGCCAAACTGGGATAGTGAGACCATAGTGTCTAGCAGGTTTTTTGTCCCCAAGGGTTTCATATGCATTTTGCAGTAAATGTTTTCAAAGTACCTTGTGTTAAAGGATCCTTGCAGGAATTCTTATGCAGGAGAAGCTTTATTTATTTAGGTCAACATTAGCACTATTTCCTGGCTGTTGTGAACGCTGTCTCAGGGGAGAATTTGTTTGTCATTTTAGTCAGAAAATGACAGGATAAAAATATACTGGACAGTTGCAAACATAGCTGGTATGGGTTTTTTTCAGTTAACTCGATGCAGGAGCCTAGATAGAGGTTATTACTTTACTAACAGACCTTAGTTCACTAGTAGCCTCATAAGAGTTTCTCTGTATTCCTACTCTCCTTCAGTGTTTTTCTCCCACACTACTATGTCCCTGTTCCCCTCTTCTGCTGTCATCTCACCTTCTCCCTTTTTTACACAGGAGACTTAAAGAGAACACAGTTATATTTGAAAGAGTTCGTCATACAAGTGCCAAGACAAAGTCAAGGGTCGCTCTTACTCAGAGCTCACCAGCATCCCTTAATAATCCTTACACGATATGCATCCAGTTCCTCTTGCTCTCTGTTAACTCAGTGTATAATTTTTCCAACAGTTATTTTGTTCTTAACAATAACACGTTTCCATCATGCTCAATGAGGTTCAAATACGCAGCTGTTACTGAGAACTCCCATGGAAGCTGATAGGGTATTTGACTGTCGAGAAGTAGATTAATATGGCTTGGGAGATAGTTTCCTTTTAAACATTAACTTAGAAAGGAACTAAAGTATGTGTTTACTTTTCACTCATAAGTACAATTAAGGCTAATCCCCTTGAGTTTTTTAAGGGTATTTCTGTACTGGAAGTGCTAGAGCTCTTTACTAACTCAGGACTGTACAGAGCAGCATTTAGAAATGTGATGAGGTGGTGGTGTAGCTTGTTTTGTTCATGGTCATGTTGTATGTTTGCTCTTTTTAAAGGAAATTGAAGAAAGAATCAGTTTTAAAGGTTTGATGTGTCCGGAAATACTTTCCCTGCCGTTACATGAAGTAAGATGTAGTCTTCATTGCCGAAAGAAAGGGTCCTTGCCGTGTCAACGAATCCTGTAATCAGGTTGCAATAGTAACAGATTACGGCTGTCATGTTTCTTTTTTCTCTAGGTTCTGATTTCTCTCCCTATCTCTGGTTTTCTACTAGTAAGAGATACCAGGTGGCTCATTTTGCTCAGGTCACCCAGGAGAACTTACATGGGCCAGTAGTTTCCATTACATTTATCTCACCTCCTGTCTTTTGCAGCTAACTTAAATGAGTGCCGCACAAGCGGATAAGATACAGTCTGGACTATGTTTGCATTGGTGGTAGTTTGAGAATAACAAAACCTTAATTCTTTAAGTTTTCCTGAAACATGCCTTTTCCATAAATAACAAAAATAGTTTAAGCAAAGCAGTTGATGGCAAATAAATACTTAATGCAAACCTTTCATATCTGTTCCTAAATCCACACTACAGCCCTGGTGTGCTGTGAGTGATGCGGGGGGGACCTAGAGCCAGCCAAAAATGCAGAGCAAAGGATTTCCCCAGCATGAGCAAATTGGTGGCTGACACAACGCTGGCAGACCTTCTCTTACCTCTGCCACATTTGGCAGACCCACTCTTACCTCCCACTCGAGCCCATGCGCTGCCTCTACAGTGCAGAAACACTGGCCAAGGTGCCCATCTCAAGGTGTTTGGACACCCTGGATGATGGAAAGCCTGATTTTGTGCTGACCTATATCAGGCGTGGGTTTCCTTGGGGCTACCTTGAGTCTCTCTCCTGGTTTTACCAAGTGTGAACGTGAGCTTGGCACAATTTTTGATTTTAAAACATGTCAATGTGCAAAATGCCTCCCGTGGATGCTGAGGCTGAAGTCCCTCTCCCGGGCTGCTGAGTTGAGGTGGGCAGGAGCCAAGGCTCTGTGCTGCCTATGGACCCACCACCTCAGCTTGGGGGTCTCACCGCCCATTCCCTACAAATGTGAGCTTGCAGGCGAGCCTGTGCCAAGCTGTTCTCCGAGGTACAAACACAGCAAGCACACTTGCTGCTCCCTGCCTACTCCAGAGGATTTCCTAGTGCTTTCAGGAGACTGAAAGCAAGCTGAAATGTTCTAGTGCTTTAAAGGAGGACTAGGCATTGGTGGGAGGCTTGTTTAGTATGTGAGTGGGATCATGACTACGATGTTCATCTGCATGTTACCAGCATGGAATATACGCAGTTAGGAGCAGTTTGAAGATGAGTAGGCTTGGAAAAAAAGGAAAACTCTTCCAGGGAGGGAGGAGGCAGAGTGAAAGACTGCTAACGCTTGCAGCATGAAGATCGGGAAGAGTTGCAGATATCAGAGCAGGATAATCTCCAGGAGGAGGAGATCAGGCACAGAAAATCAACACTTTATGGGAGGCTACTCTAAATATGTACTGGAAGGATGGTATTTACCCTCCAGGCAGTAGCAGGGCAGGTGCCAAATCCGCCTGTTGAAGAAGCAGGAGGTTACCAGCCAAACTAGCACACAATGACCCCAGGGAACCTTTCTTTCAAATACACCATTAGATTCCTGGCATGGAGAGAAGCTGGCAGCCCCGTTTCACACCAGCGATGATGCAATGTAGCTCTTATTTCAGAAGCATCTCCATAAAGTTGACAGCTACTGTTATCGTCTGATTCTGCTCAGATTGCTAACGCTGGTGTTTGAGGCGAGTTTTCAGTCATCTCTGAAGGAGCAGCCCGTGCATAATGGATGGATGGAAGGTGTCTTCTAGCTTGTGCTTAGCAGTCATCTGCACATTTTGGTAGCCTTTCAAGTATGTGAAAAAGCCAACTGAGCTCATTGCTTTCAATGGTGTTTTAAGGCAGGGAACAAACATTTGCGGCTCGTTAAGGATTTTGGGGTGTTTGGCCAGTTGGCTCAAGGAGTTTCTAGCAATGGTTCCGCAGTATTCTTCACATTCTTTTCTCTGAGAGAGGGGAGAATGTATGACTGATTCCCACTTAATTAGGCCTCATCTGCTAAACAGTTATGTCACTATTTACATATGAGTAGTCACATTGAAGTCAAGTCCTACAGCTGTATACTTCATCTGGTAACAATGTAAATCCAAGATAAACAGACTTGGAACAAGAGATGTACATTGCCTTATATGTATGAACTACCTGAATATAGCAAATGCTGGGCCGTGTCGTTCTGTCAAAAGCTAACAGCTATCCTGTTTCAACACCCTGTAAATGGATCACCTGATTATTAGTTTTAAATGATAGACCAAACTCTACTCGCTAGTGCTGACTTTTACTGAAGTGTAGGACTTGTCAAATGAGTAACTGTGGATCAGTTGTGCCTCTCTACGGTAATAAGAAAAAAAAAATCCCCCACATCTACTCACATAAAGAGACTTTTTCATGGCTGGGTCTCTGGCAGGGATTAACCCCTCTAGAGATAAAAACCATAGTCAGAAACAAGACATAGGGAAAGAAAATGGCTGGAAACTCGACAGGCACCTGGGTTTAATTCCACTCCAACCCCTTTCTAATGCCTTTCCTGCAGGAATCTCTCTCAGCTCCCTGTCAGTGACTCCTCTCCATCGTTTTTGTGCAATGAGTGATGTCTCAACTTTGGGTCTGGTCCATCAGAACAACCTGGGCTGTTCTCTCACCAGTGAATGGCACTACAAGGAAAGGACTGTGATTGCCTTATACTACCTCCTTCTCTTCTGCCAATAATTTCCATGCTCTGTAGCATCCCATCTCACCCTACTAATGATCTTTTGTTCTTCCATACACTTTAGTACCATTCTCTTTGCTACCACTCCTGTTTTTTCATTAATTACTTCAGGCTGATGTGATTGAAGCAACATAAAGCAAATTATCCCCTCAGCAAACATACTTGATTTGGTCTAATGAGCATGAGATTGGTTATCAGCTGTCTGTCACCTATCACCAGTGAAGTGGGTGGAGTTCTCTTGGGTTATCTTAATCAGAAGGCTTGACCAGGAGCTCTTCTAGTTAGCTCTCTAAAGGAGCATCTTTGTGGTTCTGGCAGCATGACCCTACTTCAACATTACTGGTAAACCCCATTGATTTGCTTTGGAAAATGCAACTGGAGAGGATCAGAATGATAGCATGTCTAGTTCCTGCTGTGAATCTCCTGGGAAGCTTTCGTGGAAGTTTTTTTGTAAGTTCAAAATTACTGCATTGACAAAATATTGTGACCTGGCAAAAATTTCCTCTCAACATCTCTAATGACAGCGATTTTCATCAGAAAATGAAAATATCTAGAAGTTAATGAGATGAGAAGCAGGGGAGGACCAGTGCTGTAGATAAAATACTTTCTTACAAATGATATAGCTCGAATTACTTTCCCAATGAAAGACTATGCTTCCTGAGCTATGAAATAAGTATGTAGAAACTTTTTTTTTTTTCACCGGTACTGCATCTTTATGAAGTTCTCTCTATCCAAAACGGCTGAGGACTCCATGGAGGCAGAAACTTTTACAACTTAGATAAGAATTTGTGGAGTCAAAATATGAATCATGTGACTTACTGCCCTAAGCAGATATTACCATAATTATTTCACTCTCCTGAGGGAGAGGCAGGAGGTGTTTGCTTAGATGACTGGGAGAAAGTAGAACTTACTGCAAGACTTGTTGAAACACTTATGCTTTGGGAAAAAACGAAAAGCTTTAGTATAATTTTAAAAGTAGTATTCCCCACGAGTATTAACACTATGAGTACTTCCAGCTGTTGGAAGAAAATTTCAGCTTCCTGACTGAAGACCAATACTTAAAGATGGGGCTCGAGTGACAACTGATAGGGTGATCTGTTGGGTGCAGCCTTACATCAGCAACAGCCTTTCTGAACGGCTCTACCTGTTACATGTCATACAGCAAGTATGTGATGCCGGTGATGGGATTCAGCAGTTCTCTTCAGGGCAGTTTTGCTGGAGACCACTTGACTTTTCTTCTCACACCTTGCCCCCAGGACAGCCGAGGCAGGAAAGTATCAGCTGTACCAGTCTTAGGGCAGCATCTGCTGGTTATTGCATGGATCAACATAAATGGTTGTCATGGAAGAGGCAGCTTGCTTTGGCTCCCAGGCAGAGGTACCTGGGATTCGGGGGGGGGGGGGGCGGGGGAAATAGGGGCGCTCTGGAGAGAAACGACCCGTAAATGCAATTGTGAGAATCAACCGGGAGAGAAGGGGGGCGGGCGAGGACCTGCGTTTTCCTGCTACCAGAGGCATCACTCACAAACTTTGGAGTCCAGGTTCAGTTGGTTGCAGTTCGGCTCCAAAGGCAAAGAATTCTGCACCACCATCACCCCCTTCCCTCCCCACACACGCTCTTCGCGCTGGTGACAAATAAGTGCGAGATACGGAGACAAAATGAGGGAGAAGGACTTTGTGAGACTTAGCAGGAATAATACCGGGGCTCAACCATCTCTCTTGGGGAAAGAGGCCGCCGTGGTGGCCAAGCGGGGGTTTTTACATCGCGAGCGGGGAGAGACGGACCAAGCGATAGAGATGATGCCCGGCGGGCGTGCAGGGCTGGCGGCGGGGCCGGGGAAAGGGGACAGGGGGAAGGCAGAAGACGAGGGGAAGGCAGGTCTCCGGGATGCGCCCCCCTTCTCCCCACCCCGGCGGCGGGGCTCGGTGCGGGGCTGGCGGGGCAGCCCGCCCCCGGGGCTGCGCCTCCCGGCGAGGGCACAGCGAGGAGTGGGGGGAGGAAAAGTGTGCTGGGAAGTTGCGGCTCGGGGAAAGGCAGGGGTTTCCGAAGAAGCTCGTCTTGGCAACTGTGGCATGTTCCTCTTGTGGCAGGAGCTAAGTATGCAACAAGTCCCTGGAGCACTTCCCGTGTGAGCGAGAGTGAACGTGACATTTAAAAAAAAAAAAAAAGCCAAATGTTTACTTACCTGTCACCAATGCAAATCTCCAGAGCCAGCTCGTCTTGCACGGCCCCAGGTGCGAGCCGGGAGGTGGAAGGAGAGCGGCCGGGAGTCAGTCAGGGCTCATTACACAGCGCGCCCGGCCGGGAAGGACTTTCCTCGGGAACTTTCTGTCCCGCTCCGGTTTCCTGGGAGGCGGTTGCGATCACGTTTTATACCGTGTTAGTTGGTAACCCCTCTCATTCATTAAGATCACGTAAGAACTCAAAGGGAAACGTGACTCTGAGCTAAGGCGTTTGCGTAAATCTATAGGTTTTAAAAACTCCCTGCCAGTTGCTTTCTGTCTTCTGTAGGCACCAAGGTGGTGGAGAGTTTAAGCTTGCGGATATTGCAAAGGGTTATTAGATTCATAAGTCACACCAAGTGGTGGGCGATCCACTGAGCAAAGCAGAAGTTCTCACATGATGACTTCAAACAAGACACATTACCTTCCAGCATCTGTTGGAGAGACTGGATTTTAAGACACTTCTGTCTCCAGGACAGCAAAGAAACAATGGTGAGTACCAATAAAAAAGCCTATTTTTATAACTACAGAGGGAGAAAAAAAAAAAAAAAAAGGTTGAGATGTTGCTTAACGACAGTATCTAATATCACGGACTCGGCTTTCTAGTACTTATTATACTGAAGCATGTAACCCGCGGAGGCCGGAAGAATTGTGCTTTAGACAGTGTAACTTTAATTGCAACGCTCTCTGATTTAAGGCTGCGTTGGAAACACCGCGTTTGAGAAAACTTGGAGCTGCCGGCGACTTGGCTGCAGCCGGGCGCTCGCTCCTCCCGGCTCTCTCCTGCCCTCTCCAAGCGGGCACGGAAGGCGGCTGACGCTCAGGGCCGGGCGGAGGGGGGGCACCTCCGCGCCCCGCCGCGGAGCGAGGCCCGGGCATTGCCCCGGCGGGTTTGGGGGCTGCGGAGCGGCGCGGCCGCGGCACGTGACGACGCGCGGGGAACGGGGGCGACGAGCGGCCCGGGCGCGCAGCGGGGCGCGGAGGTGCGCACCCCCCTCCTCCCGGCCCCCCCTCCCGAGCCGGGGAGGAGCAGCAGCAGCAGCACCCTGGACAGAGGCGGCGGCGGCGGGGGGGGCGGCCCGCGGGAGGCGGCGGCGGCCCCGCGCTGCTCCGCGCCCTTGCGCGCTCGGGGAGCCGCTGGCACTTGGTACCGACTTCCCCCCCCCCCCACCACCCCCTCGCGGTCCTTCCCCTCCCCGCCCGCCGCCCTCTCGCCCCGCTGGAGCTGGGCGAAGTTGAATTCCTAGCGGTGCGGGCTGGAATAGGAAAAGGGGAAAAAAAAAAAAGAGTCTTGCAAGCTCCGGGGGTTGGTTTGACGGTGTCAACTTTGGGAAATGCCAGTGTTTATCTCCGCGATCTAGCCACTGCTCGGGGTGTTAGCTGTGACTAAGGTAAGCGGAGGGGTGACCCCCCCGGCGGCCCCCCCTCTGGCTTTTGCCTCTCTCTCCGTGGCGCGGGGATGGGTGCCTGCTCTTTGCCTAGTTTTGTTACCTTGCTGGCTGCTCGGTGTGTGGAGGCTTAGAAAAGGTAGGAGAAGCTTTATAAGATTGCACTACGAGTTGAGTTAAGTTGTGCCTGATTTAATCTGGGAATCTCGTCTCTCTATGTGCTTGTGCATGCTTTGGGCAGAGATGCAACTGATCTTTACCTAGATAAACAGATGCGACGGATTTTTTTTTTTCCTAGCTAAGGATGCAAGTTGATTTTGCATAGCTAAAGAGATGCAGCTGAGCTCTAGCTGGCACTGTGCACAACTGATCTTACATAGATAAAGAACCGCAGCTGATCTTTACCTACATGGAGATGAGCTGGTCCCCAGCTTGAGGGATCTCTGATGGCCCCTCTGTGTACGCAACCTACGACTGAACGGGAGAGCCGTGCATGTATTGCTGATGATCCAATATACGCATCTACTTTGCTATAATTAAAAGGGGTGGGGGGGAGGTGTTTGACAAGCCTGAAACCCAAACGCAGCCCCCCCACCTGGAGATCATTCGGATAAGCTTTCTGTTCATCTTCCTCCCTCTAGTGCCTCCCCCCGCTTCCGATTCTTCCTACGTAGAAATGTAGCTAATAATATTTAGTCTCCGGGCTAAAAATAAGCTCTGGAAAGTCAGCAGTTTGGCGGAGCAGGGGCGGTAGCAGCAGTGCTCGCAGGTAGTGCTCTGGGGGTCTCCTGCTCTGCACGGAGACTGTGCATTGACCCCCCCCCTCCACCACCCGCGCTGCTGGGGAGGGGGCGCTCCGGCGGAGGAGGGGTCCGCGCCGAACCGCGCTGCCTCCGCCGCCCCGCTCCATCCAGCGTGCGCCTCCCCGCCCGGGGGGATCCCAGCCGCCGGGAGCCACCCCTCCTCCCCGCCCCGGGGGAACCGAGGGGCCGCCAGCCGAACCGGGTGGCTCCGGCGCCCCCCAGCCCGCTTACAGCGCGGGGGTGGCGGGCGCTCCCTGCGGCAGAGCCGGCGGCGCCCCGCGGCCGGCCCCGCTGCAGCGCCGGGCCCCGCCGGGGAGGGAGGGAGGGAAGGAAGCGAAGGAGGGAGGATCCCGCGGCCCCGCCGCCCCCGCCTCCCGCCGGGCTCCCGCTCCGACTCGCACGTAGCGGCGCCGAGGAGGGAAACCCCCCAGCAGGCGGGGGGCTGGCATTGCCGGGGCCGCCCGCCGCGGGGGAGGGGGCGGCATCCCCGCCGTGCAGCGCGGAGCCGCCGTGCAGGGGACTACGCGCCCCGGCCGGGCTGGACCGGGCTCCCCCCACCGGTGTCCCCCCCCAGCCCAGCGCGGTTGCTACGGCGACCGCCTCTCCCCGGGGGACACCGTCCAACGGAGATGGGGGAGCGGTGCTGGGGGGGGGGGGCGGGGATGCCGCCTCTCTCCCGCCCCTCCGTCCCCCACCCCGGGACAGGGACGGCAACAGCAGCCCCCGGACGGTGCAGCCGCGCCGGGCAGCGGCACAGCCAAAATGGAGGTGCTGCAGGACGGCACCGGGGGGGCGCCGGCGCGGAGCTCCCACTAAAGTCGGTCACCTGGTGTTTGTTCTGCGTTAGTATCTCTTGGGGGGAAGGGGGGGGGCGCGCTTTTCTTATCATTAAAGAAAAACAACCTGGAGGTGCGCTAAGCGCGGCCTGGGCTCCGCGCGGGGTCCCCCCTCCCCCGGGCCTGGCCGTGACGCTGGGTGGGAGCCCGGGGGAGGCGCCGGGCTGTGTCCTGCCGTGTATTTTTCCATTTCCACCTGGAGAACTTGCCTTTGCTGGGGATGCCTGTCAGGGTGCGACGAGAGGTATTTCTCGGGAGCTCTGAGGAGAGGAGAAAGTAGACTTCATGGCATTCAGAATCATCCGTCATCGGCAGGCTGGAGAAAACTCAAACACACCTAGTTTGCAGTATTGGTTTCGTTAAATCCATAAAGAAGCGTCCTCTGACCTTTTTTTTCTCTTGGGGAAAAGTCAGGTGGTAGAGCTAATATTTGAAGCGTCTACTGTGATCTAGTGGTGATGAGCCCTACTAAAACCCATCCACCTCCCAAAATAAATGGTTCTGTTATATAGGAGGTTGCCAAGGAGCTTCTACTTATATGAATTTTCCACTCCATGGATAATTTTGTATATCTGCCTATATTTAAATTTTACACTCATTACTTTCTTACCAGTTCTTGAAAAACTCTTGGTTCTGGTATTGTCCCTTCTGCCTCTGTTGCTGTGTTTGTGTTGAATTCTAATAGTAGTTCTCTGCAGAGATGCATGGGACGGACGGCTGCTAAACAAATGACACTGGGCCATATTTGGTCACATTTGCTCATGGTGACTCATACCTTAATCTGCAAGTAGCTTTATTGATTTTAGTACCCGCTATTTCTCCAAGAGCTGTCACTGCTTTGATGGTGGTTCGTCACCACTTTTCATCTCTTATGGTTATGATACTGTAAAATGTCTGATCTCCTTCGAATATGTCTTCATCCT
This sequence comes from Streptopelia decaocto, assembly GCF_964273445.1. Taxonomy (NCBI): domain Eukaryota; kingdom Metazoa; phylum Chordata; class Aves; order Columbiformes; family Columbidae; genus Streptopelia; species Streptopelia decaocto. The sequence goes on from NC_138661.1 coordinate 62,749,895, forward strand.
GCAAAGTTTTGACGTGGCAGTCTGTCTTGCTCCTTTTTTTCCGTTTTCCTTGTCTTTTACCTGATACCATGAGTGTTGCCTTCAGTGGTTTGGTGCCTGTCAGATGTCTGTGTCCAGCACAAGATGTTTTTTTAATGTGGTATTTGACGTAGGAATAGTCTCTTTCCAAGTTTGTCATTCTCGGCACCTCTCTGTTTGGATAACCATTTGATTTTCAGCACCATTCAATAATTTCCTATTTCAAATGGTCTGATAGTCCTCACTATTTATTTTTAGTGGCCACCATCCACAGGCATGTATGCTGGAGGATTATGTCTAGCATTTCATTAAGGTGAGGTGGCTGGATGCACACATTTGCCTTTGAACAGCAAGTCCTTTATTTATTTTCTTTATCACACCAATATTGTTGGGCTCTCAGAAATGGCCAAAGAAAATGCAGACAGGCTGCTATTTAGTAACCATACGTTGTTTCCTAAATACAGTGATATATGATTGCCCTGCCATGAGAAATTCTGGAAAGGTGGATGAATCCCGGGGGACTAATTTCCCTCAGAGCTCCAAGTCTTACTATGAATCACTGTAGTAAATCACCACTGAGCACTCAAAGATGTAGCTGCTAGACTTTTTTTTTAATCAGATACGCAAACAAAGAGAGCATCCATAAGATTTTGGAAGATCTAGTTCATTCCTCTAGCAAAAAATAGTCATGTCAAGTGCTGTAAACAGCATTTGTAAGAAACAGTACATCTCAAAGTTGTTGAAAATCAGTAGGTTCCCTAGACCTGGGAAAGAGCACAAGGCAAAATACATATAGACACTTTCACAGCTCCCTCACCTTTGAGCTAACATTAGACTGGGGCTAAGAAACTGGGGCTAGCAAAACCAGGCTTGTCGAAGTGGTCCTTAAAATGGAGATGATGGCTTTTGGGGCATGAAGAACTAGAAAGAACTGGGAAATGCAGGACTGGGTTTGTAATCCTCATTGTCATTTGTGGCTGGTGAGTCCAGCTAGTGAGCAGGACCATAAAATATGGGAAGATACGGGAAAAAAAAAAGAAGGTAATACTTGTATTCCTGGAAGTAGGAGTTTGAAACAAGTGTGGGTATTCCATGTTTCCCTCGTGTCTGGGTTCCCGAACGTTTTTACACCTCCTTTCTGCATCTCTCCCACCACATTGTTAGGAATAGTAAAATGCCCTGTTAGGGAGATGTCAGGGGACGTCCCACAGCACCCGGGGTGTGTGATGAGCAGTTTTGCGTGCAAACCACTCGCCAGCTCCAGTGAATCCCTACACCCACACGCCGCCAAGGTGTCGTGCAGGGCAGGGCACCGACTTCTCCCATAAACTGGAAATATCTCTGCGACACAGTCTTGCAAAATTATAGCCAGGAAAACATAGCGACTGACATGGAGTTCATATAACAACTGCCCACCCATTTCATTATTTCACAAATGTGTGATTCGTGCTTGTGAGCTGTCACTGTTAACATTTCCATCTGTCTCAATATTGCTTCTATTCTTAGTTGGTATGTGATAGATGTAGGTGTATGAAAAGGATTTTTCCCCCCTCCTCCCTGTGTCATGAAACAAAATAAATGGAAGCCACATACGTGTATCCACGCATTTCATGCAGGCTGCTAGAAATGCAGGCACTTTTGTGGTGCTCCCATTACTAGAAGTAGAGGTGGAGTAAGAAGCATGTGCCTGTGGCCTCTCGGTGCTGCTGGAACATGTACTCAATGGGGAAAAACATAAATAAGTTAAAATCTAACCGCAAAAAGACAATATTGCTTTGATCTTCTTTTGAACGTGCAGTTTGAGAGACCTATTTTCCGAGTCATGTAAGTATGGGAGTAATTTTACTTATCACGTAATCCTAATTGATCTTTTCCTGAGGCAATCTCAAAGGGAAAATAGCCGTGACATGCTTCGGTGTTCAAAGGATTGGGTCCTCGGCTGTGGAGATATTTCCAGAGCTGGAGCTTTCAAGGTACTCATCGCTTGGACAAATAGGAAAATCCTTGCATAACATAAGCAAAACCTGCGTTTCTCAATACCTGAATGCCAAAACCAAATTCGATGGGCTACCTGTAGATGTGAACAGACATTTCACAACAGCCTCCGGCAAACGCGAAATCTGGCTCCAGTCTCTTTATCCCTGTTGTCATTTGAACTTCTTGGCAGAGCACAAACTCTTGTAGTCTCCTGATGAAAAATGTCTTTCGAAGTTGCTGATGGATGTGGCTGACTCTCACGCCTGGCACAGCTCGGTGCTTCCCAGGGAAGCTGGGATTAGCCAGGCCTGGTCTATGGCGTAAGCGGGGCTGTGGGGGTTGGCCCCTGCTCCTGCAGGCTAGCGGGAGCCTCCCAGACGGGCCATTTGCCACAGAGCCAACTCTGCTCTCGGTAAGTGGTTTCCCCACAGTCCCAGGCTGTTGTACGGTCTCCCGTGGGGAATATTAGTGGTGGGACTGTAATGGACCAAGGTCTTGCCAGAAGTGGCCAAGTATATACTTTCTCTTCCCCCTACCTTTTTGTGGTTTAGTCTGTTGGTCTTTTTTTTTTTTCCTTCCCAAAATAGCACACAAACCCCCAATTTAACAAGCGTAAACCGTTCGCTCTGGCCTCCAATTTATTTTGACATTTGGCAAGAATGATTACGCAACATGTTCATTAAGTCATAACATTTTCGCTACTTTCCCATTTCAGATCCTTATTGACTGTAGCACATGTGAAAATAATGAACTTATTTATTCTCCAAATGGACAGTAGACCTCAAATCTCCCAAGGAGATGCATTGTTTACGGACGCAATGTATGCAGAGACTTTTAAAGCCCTGGGTCTCACCTGGCTGTAAAAAAATATATTCATTTCTGAAAGAGTTGAGGGGAGGTTTATAATCCACTGAAATGTTTATAGGGTTCTGCAGCTAAGGAGGTCTCATCGGAAAAGTTGTTTCCTTTTTCTTGAACAGACCCCCTTCCTCCTGACAAGCCTTTGTGGGACTTGGGAATAATACACTGAACAGTGACGGTAATAGATAATGAGACGGACAAGCTAAAAGCAATATGAAAGGGGGCTGGTAACACCAGGATTACAGAAGGTGTGTGGGCATTTTGACATCCAGAAAACATTATAGATCTGGTCTCAACTACCTCAGTCTCATGATGATAATTAAGAAATGTGGGTGTAGAAAAGCTCTTCGCATGGTGTGGTTGGATTATTGCTGCAGTTCAAAACACAATTGGCACAGACACCCACATTGGACATGATTGCCCTTTGATGAGGCAGATACTGACTTTTTAAAGCTGACATACGTAAAATTATGCCTAAAGTTTATGGGGCCACACGCTTCTGACTAGACTCCATTATTACAACAAATGGTAAAATACAAGCTGAAACAGTTTAAAAAAAAAACAACAAAACTTGAGGCATGTTGAGGAGGAGGGCACCCTGGCAGTGGGAAGGCTTCAGGGTTAACCCTTCTCGCATCTCTTTGGCAAGATTAGAAGAGCATGGGCAGCATCCACAGGGTTTGCTTTGTCTTCATGGCCATGCAGCCCCTTTAAAGACAGAGTGGAGGGAAGACCAGCGAGGCTGGTTCCTCGCCTGCTTCTATTAATAACCCCCAGACAGTTGAGTCTAGTTCTTATACAGCTTTTGTGTTGTATGGCAGATCTTCCCAGTTCTTTTGCCTCTGTTTGTTTATCAGCAATACAGAGGTGTTACCCAACTTCCTTCTGAGCACTCAGTAAAGTGAAAAATAACATAGATTATGTATATATATATATATATATATTTTTTTTTTTTAAGCTTCTCTATAAGTAGAATTTTTTTAAGAAGCACTTGTGAATGGTAAGGGAAGGATAGATGCTGTCTAGATGGAGACTGCTCATGCCTAAGACATAACAATACAGCTTAATGTACTCACTCTTGCAGTGTTTTATTCTAATATTAGAGACACTAAACCTATAGATATGTGGAAGTGTCAAAGTACCGACTTCAGGCTTGATCCTGCATTCAAGTTTATTTATTCTTTTGCATGTTTGACTCCTTCAAACAACAGCAATGGCAGAAGGTTGTGTGGTGGCCCAGTGGTCATTCTGTATTTATCACAGCTCATGTTCACGTTTTCCCTGAGGAACCAGAAAAGGCCACGTGTTGACAAGGTAGACAGACTTGCAAAAGTATTTGACATTTCAACATCATCTTTTTTCCCAATATTTTCAACACAAACTCAGTTCTCTATTGTTTTCCGGTGTTCAAAGAGGCTTTCAGTATTTCCCTCTAAAGCTATTGTCAAAAGTCTGACAATGACATTTGATGAAATATTCAGATTCAAAACAAAATATATCATGAAAAGACAATGGATTTCAGGGAAACAGGTGGTTACCAAAAGAAAAGGAGGAGAAAAAAAAAGGCAGATGATTTCTGATAGCAAATACGTTTTGAAACCTGACTAACTCTACTGAGAATGCGAGAGACAGTGAGAGTCATGAGGGGTCAAGAGACTGGAGCAGCTTAGGCGCTTAATTGGGTCTGTCGAATACATGTTCATTCACATCTGCCAAAAGTTTATAAAACCATCCGAGAGGATATTTGGCTGAATTTTGTAAACAGATACTGATAAAATAGTATTGGCCAGGAAAACAGCCCTAGGAGGTTTTTCAGAATGGCTACATTTTGAGTTTGGAATTTTCCAGTGGATGATGATGCATCTCAAATGTATTTTGCTTCCGTATATGTCACTTGCTGTAGCTTGAAGTGTGATACCCCTTGTTCTATTGCCGAAAATGTATTGCATCAGAGAAAAAAAAAAATCTGTTGGTTATAGAAAGAGTCATCCACGCAAGGAGTGGATCTCACAGTATTTCCCATATACATCTCTTTTTGTGTCCCAAATTTGGTTTATTGGCTAAGTTATTCTAAGTTCTTATACCACAGGCATCATTCATCATGGTATTTGAACACCTTTCTAAGTGACATGACTAATATCTGTCACATGTTTTGCTCTCATCCTTTTCCGAGGGAACAAGCACTTGAAGTCTTGGGTTTTTCTTTTTTTTTTTCTTTTTCTTTTCCTTTTTTTTTTTTTTTTCTTTTCTTGTGAATAAGTCTTTCACAAAGACCTTGGTGGTGCAAGTGATAAGAGTTTAATCATAGATTCACCTGATTCTTCTCTTTCTTTGTGGTATTCACTCCTACATCAGCAGTCGGTCACTCTATCCACCATCTATTCCCCAGGCAGATCTGATTCTCCTGCTTTTTCCGCCCACCACCTGTTGTTTTCCTCTTCCCAAATCCTTCACCTAGACTCAGTCATCAGCTGCCCAAGTGTGGTCATAGCCCAGGATACCCACTGCTTTTCTTGCCTATTTTTTTTGAGCTCATCAGAAACCCAAATGTGTGCAACTTCAAAGGGGCTTTTAATCCCCAGTTGACCACCTTTGTCACCAAATAGTTATTTTTATCATCTGCTTTCCCATCAAAGATTTCCTTCAGCATTCCCTAAAGAAAATTCTGCTGGCTCCCAAATTTTAAGCAAACCGAAATATCTGACAAGAAGGCTAAGCCCTTTTTAAGGCAAAGCTAGCAAGTTCATTTGAAATGGGCAGAATTTCATATCTATTTATCAGTAGGGATTTTCCAGACGAAGCGGGGAAGAAACTCAGGCTAACACAAGGCATACACTTCAGGGCAGGAGGAAAGCCAAAGATGATGGACCTTTCAAAACTGTTCTTTTTGGTCTGTACCACCCCTGGCACATCAACCAGTCCAAGAGCAATAGGTGAAGACCAAAGCAATGTGCTGACTCGCTTCCTTTAGCACCAGAGGCCATTTCACCAGCTGCTGCTTGTGTGTGACAGCTGCCTGGGGCTTCAGCAGCAGCAGAACTTCCCGGCTCACCTCTGCCAGGACTGTAAACACAATGATGATGAGGATGGTGGTGATCATTATGATGATGTGCATTATGCCAGAAATTGAAGACTTGGGCAGACTTCAGTGCCTCAACCCCCAGGACATACTGGGGATGATGCATCCACAAAGCCAAGTCTCATTTGGATTGGTTTGTCTTTTTATCTCTCTCAGTTTAGGTTTCCAATGTGACTTGCAGCCTGGGGTAACCACCAAGATCCCATGCATGGGATCAGCCATCCCCACAAAGCCAAGAATTGCCTTCAGCTCATGGAGCTAATTACAGGTGGACATTAATATCTCCCTGCACAGCCATAGCCTCCCGCTCGCCCTCACTGCAGACCTGTACCGGTAATGAACCTTGTGCTGTTCCCACAGCCAGAGAAATGGAGATAAGAGAGCTGGGGGACTGTGCAAGAAGGTGTTTTGGAGGGTGCAAAGTCCCTGATCTGAACAACCATGAGGAAAAGGTGGGGAAGACATGTAGAGACCCTGGAGGAGGAGGTGGGTTGTGTGGTGTGAGAGAAGTAGCCCCATGGAGGAGTCTCTGGGGGGGAAGATGAAGAGGTAGATGTCCCATCCCTGGAGACATCCCAGGCCAGGCTGGACAGGGCTCTGAGCAGCCTGATCTGGGTGAAGATGTCCCTGCTCATGGCAGGGGGGTTGGACTAGATGAGCTTTGAAAGTCCCTTCCAACCCCAACTATTCTATGATTCTATTCCCTGCACCCCCAAGTACGGCTTCCACAGTGACAGCCCAGTTGCACCCTTGGCAGGGAGGCCCCTGGGCTGTGCCTGAGTTAATTTTCCTTTATCCATTCTCATAGGCAGTGTCACTGCTTGCCAAGGCACAGACCAGGTGGAGGTGTGGTAACATAGGTAGGGAACTGACAGGGAAGGAAAGTTGTAGGGTTATATGGTTCCAACATGTACAGAAGGGATGTGCTTTAGGTACCTGAGAATACTCCTAAAGCCCTATTTATTATACCAATGCAAAAAAAATGTGATGGAAGGCTGTTAGCATTTATCTGAGGTTATTTTTAAAGGTTTCTTTTTAAAGAATGATTTTAACATACCTCTCTCTTTGGGAAATGGGGAGAGACAGAAAGCAGTAGACCAGAAAGCAGCCCAGCTCAGGACCCTCCAATGTGCTTACACAGACACTTTAAACCAGCGTAAATGCCCATCCTTGACCGTGCTGGGTTAGCCCTGACCTGGAGCACCGGGCTCACCGGTTGTGTGGCTGGAGGGGACCCCACAGAGCTCCAGGGGTCCATGACAGACCCTCTGCCAGCAAGGAGGTGTGGGAGCCCTGGGAGATGATGGGTGATCAGAAATTATGGATGGCATCGGAGCCCCAGGCTGGCCCACGCCGGGGGAGCAAACAGATAGCGGTGCCTGTCACCCAGCGTGGGGGAACACGGGATGAAAGGTCCATCTTCCCGGCAAGCAACCCCTTGTCCGTCTGCGTGCGTGTCCCACCTGGCTGTGTCCGAAAGCTTGATGGGGACAGCTGTCCGCCTCCTTCTGCGTCCGTGCTTTTTGTGGGATGTTAGTAAAGATCAATGGTTAGCTAAGAATCAATCGGCTAAATTCAGACAGAGGTCTAGGACTAGTTTGTCAAACAGACAGCGAGAATGTGTTTTTTGGACTCTTGTCTTTTGTTTGTTAGTGCTCGGACTCAGGCTTTTTTTTTTTCCCCCGATTCTCTCTAAGCCCATCGGTACATGGAATTAACACAGTGTTAATTTACGGGGAGGATGAGGGCCTGACAAAATCACAGCAGACCCCAAATGGGTACAATTTTCTGGCAGTTAACAGGGCCTAAATTAAGAAACTAATCAGAAATAAGCCTTTAAATTATACCGGTTCTTATTTACTTTCTTTTATCTTGAAACAACTTCTTAAAAGAATATTTTTAACAGATCTTTTAAACATTTCTAGTAAGAGGCAATAGACAAAATGTCATAATTTCCATATGAAGGAGTTTCTCTCAGTGCAATTCCTATTTAAAAAGCCATTTTACCCTAATATGGTCCCAGAGTCTAAGTAACGTATGCTGTCGCAATGACTTTTGCATCAAAACAATTTTTCTGTTTCATATCTGAGAAAAAATGTTGAATATTTAAATTCCATATCCTTTTTGATCTTAATTCCCATCACAGAAGAGCTCTTCAGCCCTCATCAATGTGCTCTAGGTGCAATATCAGAGTGTATTTTTTCACATTATGGGATCTAACCCAAATTAAGAAACCAAAGGAGAAGAAACTATACATGCCTGGAAGGGAAAGAGATTCTGCTTGGAGCGCATACCAGGGTAAAGCATCAAACAGAAACGTAATGGAAGTCTAAAATAATGGTTTAAACACTTAGCTGCAGCGTCCTTGCTGAAAATCTAGCACTCAGCTGTCTTCTGCTTTAAACACTTTGCATTCCTGTTTACTTCAGTGGTGTTTATATTCAAATAAGTAAAGGCACTACAAGGCCATATGGTGCAACTATGGGCTGCAATAAATTATAGCAGATTAAATAGGGCAACTAATGAAATACAAAGAGGTGTTTAAGCCACCACGCCCTTGTAAGCATTTATATTTCAGCTGTGTAAACTACATGAAAAATAAACAGTGTCCAGGAAATTAATGTAGATAATGTTGTTTATGAATTTACACTCCAATGGCACAAGTCCTGAACCACCAAGACCTCACTGAATGTCTCGCAAAAGCCAGGGGTGGATTTTACTTCACTAGTATTTGAGTCGCATCCAGCCCTAAAAATAGATGGACTTGGGGCACACTGGGTAGAAGGAAAAGAGAGGAGCCAGCACCCCGTTCCTTGCACAGGATGACTTCTTCCTACGACAGAGAAATCAATATGTTTTCCCATTTGAGAAATGGTGTAGGACTTGAGGAAAGTTATTTTGAAATATCTTAAAATTTGTATTGATTTTCTGAATCAATATTTCAGAATTTTGAATTCCAGAGTAGCTATACATCCTCCTCATGTTTCGTTCCCATCTCTCCACATCTATAAATGATAGTCCAAGCAGGTCACGTGCTGCAGAGAGAGAACTGGCTGGACATCCAATTACTCCCCTACTGTACTTACAAGGAGGAAAATAATATTTTAATAGGAGTACCACAAATATATATATCCCGGTACCAGTTACTATTTAAAGCAATTCTGCACTGCAGGTCAATTAAATCATTTCGTCTGGCCAGTGCAGAGAAAGAAAGGTCCCAGTGCCAATCTCGCTCCCTGGGGCTGGGCTGGGTGTTGCGGTGGAAGGAAAGAGGGAGCAGGGACGGAACCCTCTTTGTTGGGGTTTCTTGTGGTGCATTAATGCACCCCTGGGACTGGGTGAGCACATAACATGATGGTGGCCCAAATCTCGACTCTTTTTCTTGCACACTGCCCGGGGCCTACTTTGCTGTGGATAAATAGACCATCCCTTTTATCCGGACAAGTGAAAACTGCTGGACTGACACATGGCTGCCTATTAATCTCCAAAGTGGAATGTAGTAGTGTTTATACACAACGTGGTTCCAGTCATTAAATTAGCAGAAGATTAACAATCCCAAGAGTTCAATAAACAGAAAAGACAGCAAACAAATGAAATGTGTTAGTCAAGGGGAATTTTGGCTTTAATGCGACTAATCTGGTCCTTGTTTCTTGAGCCACAAGTCACAGTAACTGCAGGACGAGAATATAAAGTGGTCTGGGTTTCATTTTGAGGACTCTATTTAATTTTTATTGGCGCACTGATAATTTTACTTTGCAATTAACAAAAATATCTACTGTTCCTCAGACACTTCTCTCTTTAACACTTTAGGTGGTTAAGATGGAAAATGTTTTGAATTCTAGAGTTGCTTCTTAGGTAGAATAACTCAATACCTTATTAAAAAAGATATAATGAATTCATCTTTAAACATATCAGTCTGTTAAAAATATTGACGTGGCTGTGCTTTAAAGAGGGATGAAGCCAAAGCACCTCAGCCTCTTTGGGATGATGAAGATAGCTATTGAAGTGCAGCAAAAGATGCCTTAATATGAAAGAAGCGCAGGGCAAGAGAGCTAGAAGAACTATTTCATGTTTACACATGCTTTTCATTCCCAAGGATCTCCACGTACCCGGGGAGGATCCCTCCTGCCAGCTCCAGGGTGGAGCGATGGGCACCCCAGCACCGAGCACCCGTCCTCCATCTCCCCTCCCCGACTGTTTGCTTTAGATCTCTTATCACCCATCACCCTCTGGGCAATATCTGAGCAGCCCACACCTGGCGAATGGAGTGCTTGAGCTTGATGTCAGAGGAAGTTTTAGTTGCTTAAATGGAAATAAACTACAAAGGAGCATTCACAGGGCTGCAAATCTGGGGTTTTGGGGGCTTGCTTATTTTTAGGACATGCCCAGAATAAACTCTCTGTGGTTATGCACTGAGGAGGATTTGCTTAGGCACCTACCTACTGTCAGCGTGGACAAGATGCCTGGCTAAGTTTGTTAAACCCATGTAATCTGATCCCTTTAAATATTAAAAATAATCCACTGTATTGCATCTAATTGAAACCCACTGAATACTTAGAGGAAAGGAGAGATGAGCCAATCCCAACACCTTTCACCCACAAGTGCACCAACAGTTTTCTGATCTTCGTTAATCATAGAGCTCCAATGGCTGGATTCATCACAGGAGTGCATCTCCAGCCATCTAATCTCTCCGCACTAGGCTCGGGTTTCCCCCGTCCCGAGGAATCACACACAACCTCTTTGGGGGAGAGGGGATTTTCTTTTCCCTTCCCACGTCTGCGACTCACTCGGAGCCTGCTTTTTTGGTTATTGTTTCATGCTCTTTTTCTGTCGGCTGCAATGGCTGTGCCTTTGTTAGGGGGAGGTCAGGGGCAAGTGGGGAAGGGCTTGGGCACCGCACACCAGACACCCGGTACACTGGATACTCTCAGGCACAACCCAGGTACTTTGCCCTTTGCCCAGGCACCGGGTGTTTAGTGCCTCCGAAACAACAGCAGTACTGCAGAGACACTTGTGAGATGAATTCCCAGGTTTAGTGAGTGTCGGAGCATCAGGGAATGATAAACCCAAGTTTTAATTTTGCTGCTGGGTCAGACTTATTCTTTCTTTTTTGTGGTTCTTGCCCTTTTGGCTGTGCTGCCATCCTCGGCAGCTGCCCTCCACCCCACAGTGCAGGGGTGAATTATCCTCCTAGCTACTCCCAGCCCTTCTACACAGGAATTCTGTGCCTGGTTTAGGAGTTGTGCTGTTCAAGTAGCATGTGGGGTTCCTGCAAAACCTTAGGAAGGGAACCCTAGATATTTGGGGAAAGGCTGTCAGACCCTGCCTTGCACCAGCCAGGGCCAAAACCCATAACTGCTGTTCCCTAGAGCGTTCGGTCCCTTCTCAGCAGCCCTTGCAGGGCTCACACTTCCATCCCAGCATCGTCTGCAGCCACCTTGTGCCTGTACCTGTCTCCTTGGTCACCACCTGTGTTCTCCACCAGCACGTGCGTGGTGTTGGTTAGCTGTCACATATGGTGACATAGCCCTCACACGCATTTGGATGGGCAGCAGTGTGTGTGTTCATCACTCGATGTATGTGGTAATTGTCACGTATGACTCATTTTCCATTTCTATGACAGTTGATGCCAGCAGAGACAACTACATGAGCGGTGGCAAGGAACAAACACAGAAGGGGCATGCTCACTAAACAAGTACGTTCATGAGCAGCTTAATGAATTTACATGTGATAGACACATGCATTTCCTCGTTTGCAAAAGGCTAATTGCACCTACCACAGAGCTCTGTTATAGAAGCGGTTTCATGCACGTAAATTGTGCTGAAATCTCTGACTAGAAGCCATGGGACAAGATCCAGGGTACAGATACCCCCATGTGACAGAAAGCTGGCATACCCCTAGCAGACATGAGGAGAGACCAATTATTTTAATTGTTTGTTAGAGTTTAAAATTCATTTTTGCTGTAGCTGCAGGGTGATGATTCTGAGCTATTAGTTGAGATTTTCTTCAGCAAAAATATAGTGGTTTCGGTGCCTGTGGTTGGAAGGGTAGGTTTCATTGTTTTATCCTGTATGCATGCACCCTACAGACCATGTCTAATGGAAAGATCTCTGGGTTTGTATTCCCATCTTTGCTGTTTCATATAATACTGTCCCTGCTAAAATGAGGCCGAAAGGCCTCTCGGCAGACGTTGTTCACTGAAGATGAGATTATGCTTGATATTAAGAGCAAGTACCCTGTGCTATTTAAGGCATGGGGTATAGTCTGGCCACCCAGCGAGCTCCTTGCAGAGCAGAACCACAGCAACTCTGTGGGCTGGATGCAAGTTAAACCTCGACGCTGTGAGATCCAAGTGGTACCAACCCCAGGGCATTAACATACAACGCAGACGCCCAGGAGAGATTTGGGTTCGGTCCTTGAAGATGCTGAGGGTTTTCTAGTCCCGTTGATGTTAGTGTGGAGCACCAATGGCTCTGCTGTGTGTGCTGCCATCGCTGAATCACCCGAGAGTGGCGTCACAGCCCAGTCATCTTCTTACAAATGCGACGTGCCGCTGCAACCTCCAGTTGTGTTTATAATCCATTGCAATTTTTAGCATTACTTGAGTTGGAAAAGTTTATTTCCATGAACTTTCCAACCCTTTAATGTGAAAAAATAGCAAAGATAGGTAACTAGGAAACATGAATAAACATAATTAAACATAAAATGCTTGTAGTGATATAAGAACTGACCTCAGCCAATTAAAAGTATTAATAGAAAAAATACTCTAGTGTCAAAACCTGAGTACATCAACAGCATTCTCATTTGTGTAATCAGGATTAGTTTATATTTCCTGACAACCAAGTGAGAGGCAGTCCAAATTATAGCTTCTTGACCTTTTTCTCATTCAAAACCAGGTTGAGATACTACGTGAATAAAATGTGGAGTGTAACGATACATTTGTGGGGGGAGACTGAATCACCAGTTCTGTATTGACTAACTATGGACCTTTTAAGAATGTTACTCTTTTCAAATATTGACTTTTTATTGCTTCTCTTACAATTGCAATGGGGGGATTTAAGAGCCCTACAAACTACTTTATCATATAATTAGTTTATCAGTAAATTTGGACCTCGTACATCAATCACTATAATGCATAACCTCCACAGAGACAGAAACCAGATGTGCGTGCTTCTGCTTTGTTCTTTATAGTATCTACAGCATCATTAGTGCCTATGCTACAGTTTAAATTGAATTCAGCAAAAAGCAATGGTCTTACCCCCCTGCAAGCAATCTGATATTACTGCAGGGATAAATCAACATTATGTTGATTGACAACTCATGCTCAAACTATTTCTTACTCCTTTCCTGCTGCTGTATGGAAAAGGGTGAAGCGTGATTTGCGTATGCAAAATAAGAATTTTAACTAGCTAGGTACCAGAAAAAAGATACTCGATTTCAAGGGGAATGCTGTGAGGCGGGCATCTGCCTGGAAATCCGATGGGATCATTGTGTCCTACCTATCCCACAGATTTTGAAGTACTTGTGTCCCTCCAAACTTACAGTACGTCTTGTGGACAAAGGAGCAGAGCTCTGACCAGGGCAGGGTCCCCATGTGATTTCTGTCAGTTGCTTCACAAACTAGTACTTTGTGGGTCCAATCGTTTGGTGCTCATTCATACAAAATTCTCCTTGAAGTCAGGGTCTGATTGAAAAATAAGGAGCCCAGCTTGTGTGCGCATTAAAAATCAAAATGGATCATTATTTACACTACTTTTTCATTTTCTCACTAATCAAGCACTGGTTGGTAATAATCCCCAAAAGGCTGATTATACTGGCAAGAAACAGCAGCTCTCTGACCACACATCTCCAGGAAAATCTCTACACCGGGGCAAAAGGCAGTGTGTTTGTAGCACAGCAAAATGGGAATTTCCACACATGCTTGCCTGGAATTGATGGTTCTCACGTTCTTAGCAGAGCTGAGCTGAAAGTGTATACCACAGAGTAAGGACTTGTCAGGCAGTCCGTAACATGCTTCCTTTCCAAAATTAAAAAACTTGTTCTGATTGCAAACAGCTTTTTTTTCCGAATATCTGCCTTCTCCTTCACTCCTGAGAACAAGCCAGCAGATGCTTTGGTGTCTCTAAAGCACGATACTCCCTGCTGCTCATCTGCATGTCTAGTGTACCAGGAGAAGAGTCCTTCCTCCAGGAATAACATGTGTGTAATGTATTACATTACAGCTAATTAAAGTAGCCTCTGCTGCTGCTGTTAAACCTGACTCATAGATCATCCAAATATTTGCAGGCATTGTCTTATGGACACAGAATATTAAAAATGTGCTCTCTTATCACTATGCAAAAGAGCTGCTGAAAACATGCTGGTGGAATCAGGGACCCACACTAATACGGTCATACCTGGAAAGCTGAGTGGTATCGTGGAGAAAAGTCCAAAATGGTAACATAAAATGCACACATTAACTTAGCAAGTTCCAGTTACGATCGCCGTGTTTGAAATCACACTCACGCACCTGGCAGTATTGCTGAGTGACCTAAGGTTATGCCAGTATATTAGAGTGGGAAAAGAAATGGCTCATATATTCCTAATGGCAGAATTTGAATAATATAGAAATAGCCAAACAGGAGCTGGGCTGAAGAGCTGCCTTTGTTAGCGACTATATCAATCAGCCAGCAAGACCTGGGTGGGATTCCTCAGGCCTAGGCTGTTAACAAGGACTTTGAAAAACTGTATCCTTTCTTGTAAATTGAATAGATTTAGACTGAAGATCACTGGGACAAAAGAGGTGGAACTGTCTTCACAGCTCAGTGACACTTTTTGTTCAGACACACAAAACCAAACCCCCAAGTGCAAGAAGGATGGTAATGTGGTACTTGAACATGATTTTTAAAGAAGTTCTTAAAGCTGCAAAGGATATTAACCACCAGGATTGTTTCCCTTAATATATATTAAAAGCTGGTTTATATGGAAGGCCTTAGGTGTACTCAAATTTCAAACGCCTGGGATATTTTATTACTTTACTGATCTAATAAATGCAGGTGTTTCATAGCAAAAGCACACAGGCAATCAGACTGTCTGAAGGCAGCAATGAGTTGCACACGTTTCTTCTAGTATAAATAAATGGCCATGAGCACACTGAAGCGGATGGGCCTTTGGCATTAATTGCAATTAGATGACAGTCAGGCTTTAAGGTGTAGAAAATATACTTATTTTAACTGATTCATAAAATAGATGGGGTATCTTCTGAAAGTCAACTGTCTCCAACTTTACCAGGGAGGGGATGGGCAGGGTGGAGATGAGACTGTGACAGCCCATGCTGGGCTGGGGACAAAACGGGTGCCTCTCCCACGCTGGGTCTCGCCGTGGGACGTGGCCCAAGGCACCGTCACCCACGGGCACACGCATGAGCTCCCGCTCAGTGCAGCCAGCCCGGCCAAGGGCCATGCCATGCCATCTCTCTGTCTTTACCAAGATCAAATGGAGCCACTCAATCAGGAGATGCCATTATTGCCTCCACCATGCAATTTCCACTATCAATAATTTACTGTATTTGCTGCGCAGGCAGAAGGGGAAAAGGCAAGACAGATTTTTGACAGGGGGAAGGAAGAACCAAGCCGGCGGGCAGGCGGGCAGAGCCAGAGCCCAGCGGGGCGTTTCGCCCGGGATCCCGCGGGCACGGCGGCCGCCCCTGAGTTCGCCGGCGGGCGCTGGCACGACGGGCGGCTCCGGCGGTCGGTCCCGGTCCCCTTCCCGGTCCCCGGCCGGGCAGAGCCGCCTCCGGGCCGCCGGGTCTGAGCACCCGCGCCCGCTGCGCGCCTCCAGAAAGTCACCGGTGTAACGTTACCTGGGGCGCTCATTAATAAGCAATGCCTGTTATTATCTTGATTGCATTCTCAATAGGCAAACTACGGAGAGGTCAACGCGGGAGCGATATTTAAATGGATCGGGCTTGCTTAATACCGCCGGAGTAAACCAATATCCCGCGGCGGGCGGGCGGACCGAGCCCCCCCCTCCGCCCCGCTCCGCTCCCCGCCCGGCCCGGCCCCTCCGCGCCCTGCCCGCCGCTCGGGGGGCGCCGGGGGAGCGGGGGCCGGGCCGGGCGGGCGGGGCGGGGGCGGTGGCGGGGCCGGGGAGGCGGCGCGGAGGCTTTAAGCGGGGCAGCGCGGGGCGGCGCGGTGCCTGCGGCCGCGGCAGCCGCTGGCCGGAGGCGCACGGGAGGGGGACGAAGCCGCTCCACGGGGAGGCGGCGGGGCCGGGAGGCTCCCGTTGGGCGGCGGGGGTGGGGGATCCGGCTCCGCTGCCCTCCCGCCCCTCATAAAGCTTTGATGAGACACTTGAGCCGCCGCCTGTGTTGCCGGGGCGGCGGGAGGCGACCGGTGGGACTGGGCGCCCGGGAGAGGATGTGACTTCCCGGAGGGGACCCGGACAGGCTTTGTGTGGACGACGAGGTACGCGGCGCCCCGCCGGGAAACTTGAGGGGCCGGGGAAAGGGGTGGGCGGGCGGTCGCGGGCCGGTACGAAGCGTCCGGGGAGCGGGACGGGCGGCGGCGGGGGGGCAGGGAGGGCTGGGGCTGCCCCGCTGCCCTTTGTTCCCGCACCTGTCGGTCCGGCCGGTGCCCGGCGGGGGTTCTGTTGGGGCCGGTCCCGGCGGGAGCGCTCCCCGGTCGGCGGGAGGGGGAGCGCGGGGCCGTTGGGCACCGGCGGCCGTTGGGCAACCGGCGGCGCTTCCCCGACGGCGGCGCGGGACGAGGCGGGGCGGGCGCGGGACGCGCCGTCCGCGTGGGGGCGCTGTGCGCGGGGCGCGGCGGGCGGCGCCCACGGGCAGCGGGCGGCGCCCCCTGGCGGCGGGCGCGCGGCGGGGCGGCGGCCCCGGCCCGTTCCCGCAGCGCCGGAGGCTCCGGGGGCCGGTGCGGGCGGGGGTCCCGGTGCGGGCGGCAGCGCAGGGCGCCGGGCTGCGGCGGCTGCGAGGGGAGCGGTGGGCGGGGAGGGAGGGGTCCGGCCGGGCGCCGCCCCGGCGCTGGCGGCTGAGGTGCCGTCAGGGAGGGGAGCGATGCACTTGTTGAAGCGCAGCCGGCGCTGGAATGTGAAGCACGCTGGGCACCCTCACCGGGATCCCGGTGCCATGGGGGCTTTGGCCGCCGCTTCTCCTGATTTCCACCGTGCGTGGGGAGTCCTGCGCGGGGCGACGTGAGCGGCTCCAGTCGTGTGTGTGCGGTCGCGGAGAGAGGCCGGTTCCTCTGCTCCTCAAAACCCACTTTTTGATGTTGTATTGGTGTGGAAAGCGCCGATCCTCCAGCCAGAAAGGAATTGGTGTTAGACAGTGAACTTGGTTGGCAAAGGTTTAATTAATACTTTGGAAACCTTGCACTATCCCACTTGATTTTTTTTTTCTTTCCTTTTGTAGGATTAAAAGCATAAGGTATTACAACTGTGAGCCACACTCTGCTTGTTTATGTTTGAGAGGTGCTATTGGTATCTTGGTTTGTACATTACGGTTAAAATGGTACTTTTCCTTTCAGTTTATTGCAGTTTGCTGTTCTGAGGTTATGACTATTGCGAGATCAATAGTCATTACTTATTTATGTTTCTAGTAACACGGTTCTAATGAATGCAAAGAATCTATCCTGGCGTTACATTTTTCTTCAGCAAGTATTTCTGTAATCTTTAATTCATGGTGTGATAAGTACATAAAATGAATTTCCTTGATTGCCTTTAGATAGGAGCAAAGGGCCAGGCAATGAGCCACCTGCTTGGGGACAGGAGCAGCGCTCGCGTCACTAAGTTTGGCTGAGTTGGCAGGAGCGAAGGGGTCGTTCTGTTTGCTCACAGTCAGCTGTCCCAAGCGAGAAGGTCATCATATCGTCCTGCTTATTTGTGTCAGGTAGGGCCTTGGTGCAAGTCAGCTATTCCTCTATCACAGCAGGATTGCTGCCTGCAAGCTCTTGAGTGAAAACTGGACCCCAGTGGTGGCCCGTAGTTACTCTTGGTGTGGAAGAACGTCAGCAGAGGGGATGCCCTTGGCTCTGTCCAGGCTGTGAATCCCGCTGTTGGGCACACGAGAGGAGGCAGTGGCTGCTGGGGATGCTGCAGCTCCCTTTGGGCAATGGCTGTGTAAACAAACCCGGGGCGAAGGAAAAGGAGAAGGCAAACTGCGACGTTCCCTTGCAGCAGGATGGAGTCATCCCTCACCTGCATCTTTGGTCAAAGCAATGGCTACATTTCAATTCTAAAATACCTTGACAGCTGGTAGATGTTGTAGCTCTTTACGAGATAAGGGAGCCTTGCTACAGGGCTCTGTAACTCGCAACAATTTTCTGCTGTAGTACTATCACTTAATGTTCAGCTTCACTGAACCTCGGCTGGGAAAACCCATTTGTAAGTAGCACGCCTTCTGTTCACACTGCCAGTGCTCTCTGCTTGCTGGAGCTGCAGGGTAGATCCTGTTGTTATGTGGCTGTGAAATCAGGGTAAATCGGGTCAGAAGGATCAAGAACAATTTATCTCAATAATCCAGATACAACAGTGGAGGAAAATGGGGTAGGACTTTTATCTTGGAGTGAGTAAGGCTAAACTAAAAAGAAGTTTAATTTCAAGCCGCATGCTTTTAAACACAAAGGCATTGGGTTGTAGTGTAGTGCTATGGGAGTACTACAATATGCTGGAATACTATGAAACATAGTGCACAGATGCGAAGGATTTTAAAGACTCATTAAAATGTGAAAGAACATAGTGGAAAATAAGGATCCGTGCTTTTGCTTAAAAGCTTTGCATATAGTGACAATGCTGAGCTGAAAATAGCTGCAGTTAAAAGTCCTTGCAGTACCTGTAGCACTTTCTGGAACTGTTACTCTGCTGTTACAGTGAGGAAAACACAAGAAGCTGCATGTCTAGCTCAGATAATAGTTTTCTGCCTGGGTGCAGGTATAAAAGCAGGTTACAAGAAGCTTTGCAAGTGGAGACCCTCTAATCTCTTCTATGGGTGCATGAAAACGAGAAACAACTCAGAGTAAATTGTGTAATGTGTGGTCCTATTAAACAAACAAACAAAACCCACACTTCTCCTGTCTGCCTTCCTGGTTTGTGTAAAAGGCTGAAATGTTCTAAGAATGCGCCCTGTGCCTATGTCCTGGTGGTTTTTACACTAGAAAGCTCACGTTAGGCATTGTGTGAATTGGCGGAGGCTCCACTAGAAGAGGATATATGCTTTTAATAGGTTAATTGCTAACTTGTCTTGACCTGTTTTCAAGCATATGTTGTGAGCGCTTGGTTCCTCCTAAATAGCTAAAACACCGCTTAATTAGGAAACTCTCAATCATTTCTCAGATCAGTTCATATACTGGCGTTCTTTGTAATGCTTAGCTGTGAACACCCTTTAAGAGGAAGCTTTTAAAAGCACCAAAGCTCAGCTGTTTTTGTGTATTGCCAAAATGAAGTGGTAACTCAATAACCTACTGCCTGAAGTTCCCGCTGGGAAGGAGCTGGGTGTAACAACTCCCTTGTTCCCCGTGATGCACCATTAGGAAGGTGTACAGGTGTGTGCTGAGCAAGCTGCCTGATGCACAAGCTGGGACGGGGCTGTGCCCCCTGGCTGTCAGCTCACAAACCTGTTTCCCTTCCTTATCCATACCTATTATTCAGTCTCATCTTGGACTGTAAGTTGTTTGGGGCAGAGATCATCTTGCCTGTTTTTCTGTTCCTGGTACCTGACGAGGACTCCTCAGCACCTTTGTGATACAAACAATAAATAACAGATTTTGCTATGCAGTACGTACTGGCAACTTTGCTATAGTGCCTCAAACTTAAGTTTTTTCAACATAAATCCTTATGCTACTTGATTTGGAAACACGAGAATATACAATACCAGAAGAGTAAAATACTTTAATTTTGGAAATACGTGTTTGAGTTAATTGGGCAGCCATAACACTGGCCTGTGTCCTCTGATGTAATCTTTTGTTGGCTGTGTTGCTTACAGTTCTAGGCTCTGAGCAGTCCAATGAGGAGCACTGCTTGCAGGAGTTGTCCACGCAGAAGAGGACGAACAGTCATATTTATAAAATGTGGGTGATCTGCAGGGTCAGGCTCAGGCTCATATTTTTCCCCTTTTCAACATCCAGGACCTAATTATCAAGCAGCTATAGACTGGTGGAGTTCAACTATTAAACCCAAAAGTAACAGTCAACATGGAACAGTCTGAAATATTGAAGATGCTGTGGACTTGACTGAGTAGGAAACAGTCTTACCAAAAAAAAAAAAAAAAAACCAACCTCATCTCAGGCGCAATTTCTACCCTTTATAAATCATTAACAGAGGGTTGGCTGGGATGATGCTGATTTGACGTGATTGTAATCCTTTAGTAACACTGATACTGGTGGTAGCAGAACGTCCCATTACAGCATAATTTAGGCATCACGAATGGATCCAGCTGTCTGAAGATGAGTACCATGGACAACTGGAGGAAGCAAAAGGAAACTTCATTTAGTGAATTTTCATGCCCCGGTGACAGCTGCCATAAGGCTGTAGCAGTTGTATACTTTCCTTGGTAAGAATATTGTATCTTTCAGAGAAGTCATTTTTCGAAACCAGTTAATTAGGACAGTTATTTCTGGCCGTGGCATTTGTACAGAACAGAAGGCATGATTGTTCTTATGTTTGTTTCTCCGAGTCCTTTGATCGACTAGAAGCTCTCAGTGCTTTACGCTATAAATTACCTCAATACTTTGGCAGTTCATTTCTTTTTCTTGTGTACTTGGTTAGGAAAATGCAGAAATCCTTGTGACTCAACTTCAGACTACTATAAATTATGAAGAAATGGGGGAGGGGGTCACATTTCAAATTAGGAAAGGCAAGTCTAGGAGGATGGGAGGAATACTGGTCGCTAAATTTGAGATAAGCATCTGCTGGTATCTCAAAATCTGAGCAGCTACTGCCACCTAGAGATGCACGACCCAAACACGCTGCTGTGCCTGGCTCTGGCAAGCGGGGCCGGACAATTAAACTAAGCGAGGCTGCTAATCCAGATCGTTCTTACTCACAGCATTAAGTTTAGTGTATGCATGCGGGCTTTATTTAACCCTATAACTGAGGTGGTACCTGCGAATCCTTTTCTAGCCATGCAGGTAACTAATCTTTGTAGAGTTGTCCTTGTGAGGCTCAAAGAGTTGAACAAGAAGGATTGCTTTCAGAAAGTCATGTGCTAACTGAACTTCAGATGACACCTAAAGAACTATTTGTACGTCAAATTTATCCTGGCTTGTTACAGCTGTAGGTGAGACTTGATAGCGTGTCCAAAAGCTTGCACCAAAACAATGCAATGTAGAAGTGGTCCCTCAAGGATTTTGGTCAGGTTGGGGGGATGTTCTCCCACCCTAGGATTGAAGACTGCTGGGTAGGGGATGTCCTGTAGTAGATATTTGGTGGATTAGAAAATAAATTTTGATTTTCATAATGTATCAACTCAGCAGCCTTTAGCTTGGCTTCACTAAATCCAAGATTTTTCCCAATTTCAGAATAAAGTATCAAAGTTAATCTGGATATGTGAGTATTTGTTACCTCAAAGCTAACAACATGGGATATGCTTTTATGTCACCCCTTCATTCTTAGGACGTAGTTTCCTGTTTTGTTTTGAGCTCACATCCTCTGATTTGTATGTTTCTGGCTGTAGCAGGTTCTTTCTCTGCATTTGAGAGAGGAGAATAAGCACAGTTCCCTATTTAATTTGTGAGGAACTGCTTATAAAGAGAAACAATGTGCCTTTTTTACCCACTGGACTCAATCTCATGGGCAATTATTTCTGTTTGACTCTTACAGACACAGTGAGTATCAGGGGGTTTTATGATAACTTCTAGCTTATGGCTATCAAATGCACAGTGGGATAAAATATCAACATGCATGAACTTCAGTTGGAGCTGAGAACTTCATTCTTGCAGAACCTTGAAAATGCAAGCCACTAGTTGATGGCATGTACTGCATATCTGTCCAGGTGATGGTTTTGATAATTTATTAAAATACTATAAATCTGTCAGTATAATGTATACTGGGATAAGTGCTTAATGTGTAGTTTTCCTGGGGGAAACTGAGGAGCTGTGACAGAGATACAGAAATAGAGACATTTGCTGTTCAAGTCAGGAGGCAACTGCAGACCTTCTGTAAAATGTGCAGGTGTATGAGGAGAGAGCCATTGGACCAAATTAGTGTTTGGAAAACTACCCTTGGCCCCACTGGAGTTCCACATCCAAGTTCTGCCTCTCCAGTATGTGCACTGGGTGACAGGTAGGCTTGTAGTCCCTTGCGTGCATGTAGCTTAGCAGGAGGAGCCTGGAAAAGCATTGAACTAGGTGAAGTCTTGAGCAAAATGCTGTTACATGTTCTTTATTAACTCAGCAGGCAAAAGACTTAGAGCATGTTGCAGCAGTTAAGGCTGTAACAATAAGAACAGGACTAGAGTGTTTTTTTGGAATCCTGTAGTATGTATCTTATAAAAGAGAGTTAAGCATAATCTTGTGCCAATTCTAGCACGTTATGCCTTATCTAACATGATCAAAACACTGCTTTCTTTAAATGTAACAGTTCCTGGAGAAGTGCCGTTTTGTCTGGATCAAGGAATTAAAGGTTGTGATCTCTGGATTCCTTAGTCCGTTATGCCATTTAGTTTCTGAGCTTGGTGCAACATTTAGTATCCATATGGTTCAGTTTACCCTTCTTTACAGTGGCCATGGCTCTCAGTGAGTGTTCAGCACTTGGTATATTGAGATGAAAAAGAAATGAAATCTAAACTTTATTCAAGGGCTGGATTAGTAAACCAGCCTCCCTTTAGTCATTGCTGTCACCATACTACAGAAGCGTACGGGCACTCTCGAGATGAGCGACAGGACTTGTTTTGCGGTATTTCTAGATAATTGTGCCTGCTGGCTGCCTGCATTAAGACTTGGATCTTCACTTGCTATTTACATTCCTTTTGAGTTGATAATCCAGTTTGACTGAGCCATAAATGCCAAGAGAGAAATGGTGTTTGATAGAATTTGCACTGAAAGCCAGTGAGTCCAAGGGAGAAGCAAAGCCACTAACAAGTTCAAGCTGGCAAGGGTAACTTAACCGGAACCCATGCCAGGAAACTGTGGTGAAGTATGAATTTGCTGCTGAACATCATGACTGGCCTTTATCTTTATAATAGGTCGAACCAAAACTAGAAATAAACACATCTGAAGTTCTCCATTTTTGCTTTTCCAGATTAAACATTACAGTTTATGTCAATGTCATGATTAATTTTTTTTTTTGTTGGCAGCTAATGTCCTGCAGACTGGTGAAGAAAGATTGGTTTTATTTTATGGGAAGCAAGGAAGGATGTTTGACATCTTGTTATGACAACAGGGTATTTACTTGTGTGGCATTGACAAGTTGCTGCCGATGGAGCGGTGGAAGGAGTGCTTCTTTACATCTTCTCACACAAATACAAATGTTGTGTAATGACTAGCAAATAAACGTTTGAAAATGAGTTTTCACCTTAAAAGCTAATGATTGGCATCTGAACTTAAAACAAAGAACAAAGTTGCCTTCCTAAGTCCTTTTTTTCTCTCTATTTTGCACTAATGGTTCATATCTGCTGCCCCCAGTGCAAAACTTTTCTGCAATTGTAACTGTGAAAGTAGCAGGAATGTTAATGACGAGCAAAGATGTTGCAAGAGGATAAGTGAGTCAATGTCACATGCTTCCATTAAAAAAAAGGGTGGGCAGAGATAAGATTTAAGAAGAAACTACTCAGAGGTCTAAACCTTGAAAGAAGTTTACCTCTGAGTTTGACAAACTTGGATGGGACATCTTGAATTCCATAATCCTCAAGACTGAAGTTATATCACCTGGTTCTTAATCAGTTTTGTTCAACATATGATATTGTTGTATATTTTTTCCTTGCTCTGATTCCTATACCTGTTAATAAAATTATAGAGTCTTATGCTTGGAAATACTTGAAATAATTTCCTCTGCCTCTAGCTAACAGAAGGACAGCTATGTGATGAGAACTAGAAAACACAATAAATAAGTTCCAGGTCTGCTCTAAATCAAACACTTTGGAGCAGGTCTTCAGTTGCAAAGCAGCACCAGACCTGTTAGTATTCCAGTTGTACTCACTAGAAAATGACTGCAGGGGAACTGCAGATACTCTGCATATCTTGTAATTCAAGTTCAGACATACTTCAGAATGTGACCTGTAGTTTTGCTGAGGACAATCCTGAGCCATTTTTATTTTTTGCAAAAAGATGCATCTGTGGAGATGTACTGGGGGGGAAAAAAAAGACTGGAACCCAGTCATCTTCTTTCCTTTCATGGTTTTGATGGGGATGGTGCTGCTACACTGGCTTCATCCCCTCTAAGGGCTCACTGTCTGTATTATGAGTAGGCATAGCCTTGCTCATCTCTGTTTTATACCAAGTAAGGCTGACCTTTGGTCAGCTGCTTGGTCTGTTTGTAGGGCTGGTAAATAACTACTTGTGCAGTAGTAGTTCACTGTGGGAATAGGTCTTTCCTGAATTTCATAGCAAATTTGCTCTGTAGAATTTGCTGGGTAAAAGCATTCTCTGGAGGAGATGGGAAGCGGTTTTGTATTTCAAATCAAACCTCTTAGAGCTTTTAATGGTGAAGAATGTTTCTATTTTAACACTAATTTTGCTTTTCTTGTTGTTCTTTGTTATATAATGGTGGAGCCCACAAATTAGAAGCATGAAGCTAAAAGCTGAAGAATGAAGGAAGAAACAAAAAGCCATATGGCAATAGCAGGAGGTCCTGCCACCCCACCTTAGGCTGGTGACAACATGCCCTACATCTAACCTACAGTCAGGAACTAATTAACGACACAGATGGAAGTGAGCTAGCATATGTATTCAAAATAATACCCCTAAGGTTTTAATCAGCTGCCCTGCCTCTTTTCTGGGTTAGACATCTAAGTTACCACAGAGAGATCTGCAAAATATGTGAATGATACATATGGTTGAGGCAGGTTTGGATCGGGAGTGGGGGCTCCCCTCTGCTCCTGGGGTTCAGCAGCGA
Source organism: Streptopelia decaocto (assembly GCF_964273445.1). Classification (NCBI taxonomy): domain Eukaryota; kingdom Metazoa; phylum Chordata; class Aves; order Columbiformes; family Columbidae; genus Streptopelia; species Streptopelia decaocto. The sequence goes on from NC_138661.1 coordinate 62,774,865, forward strand.
CTTGCTGTGCCGTCTGGGTAAGTTGTTTATACGTGTCCTTGTGGGCTTCAGCCTACCCAGAAGGAAAATAGGATGTGGTTCCGCCTCACCTAAGGATGTTGAGATTAAGCATTTGCAAAGCACGTTGGAAGCTTTAATAGTGTGTTCTCCAAGAAATGTTGCGCAGGTGGGGAGTCACAGCAGCACAAGTACCAGGTCTCTCTGCTCTTGCAACTTCTCAGTGTTTTTTCCTCTCTAGACCTACTAATTATCTCTGATAAGACAGCTCTGCTTTTGATTTTGAATAGGATAATCTGCAGTGTTGTGTCAAGATTTGAAAGAGGGAGAACACTTGGCTGTTTTCAACAGACTAATTGGGTAATTTAATGTTTCTCGCTTTAACTTTCTCTTTCCCACCCCCAGCTCTCTGAAGAGAGTCTCTCCTTCCCTGCGGGGCAGTAGGATCTGCTTATGTAAAGGGACAGGTATTGAAGTTTTTCTAGAGAAGTGTTTATTTAATGACCAAAATCCCGTATACAAATGTACCCTTTGGAGCTCAAGAGCTCTTACAGGGAGAACAGTACACTGGCAGCAAAGCCACTTATTTTCAGTGGGGGGGTGTGTGCCTGAAACAAGACACCCAAGCGTGGAAAGGAGGAAATTTAGGTGGTGTTGGGCTGGATTTTGCATACTTCTGTTTATAGGCATGTCTGGGCTATTTATGTGCTTATGTCGGTGGGGGAAGGGAGGAGCTGGTCTGTACACCTAGAAAGCTTTTTTTCTTCGTCTTTAAAGTGTAATTATTACCAAATACGCGTGTATCCCTCCAGAGTCCTGAGTGTCAGGAAGCTGTTTTGCTGAAACAGGTCACATTTTGTGCTGATACAGCTATTGGCTGTAGTTAAGGTGTTTGCCCCATTGGATTTTATGACCACTTAAGTACTGGGCCACCTTCACGGCTGGGATAAATCTGTGAATAGACCACTATGGATTTATACCAGGTAGTGCCTGTGTCTACCCAAATTGGGTCCACTGGAACCTACTGCTTCATTGAACCCCAACAGTTGTTGGGAAAATGGTTTTCCATTATGCCACAATCTATTGTTACATTGGCTGACAAGTATGGAAAGTTATGAGGCAGGTAAACTATTTTGGAGTAGAGGAAGGACCCAGTGTCCATGTAATTCACAGGAATCGCAGTGTAATACTCCCCTATGAAGGAAATTACATCATTATACAACTGGGAGAAGGCAGGAGCTTGATAAATTATTTGTTTTCCTGCAAGGCTGTAGGTTTTTCTTTATGTTCCATTAAACATTTGTACCTTGAGCAGCACAACTGATGAAGCTTGTTTTCAGACACCAGATGTACCTCCTCACCCCTTCTAGTAATTCCAAACCCTCTTTGTCAATGGAGCTTGTGAAATGAAAGCAACGTAACAGTGTTGTAAGTAGGTAAGCACATAATGCTGGTGTTTTCCTGACTAAGGATGGAGGAGCGGGTGAGCTTATTTGGGTGGGTCGTGGCTACTTGGCATGCCAGTTACAGCATGTGACTGGGGAAGGACTGTTGTCTGTAAAACTTGTATCCCTCTACTGAATCCAGTCGAAGTTGGCCCCCAAATTTTTAAGATAGATCAGGGATAGAGAAGCAGGCATAGCAATTGCAAAAGTCTTGTTGCAACATGAAGCCACTTAGGTGGAAAACGAAGCTGAAAACTATAATGCTTTAAAATCGATGGTGTGCTGCATTGTCACAGTAAAGTATCAATGGTGAAAGAGCGCTTCTTGCCAAAGTGTTTTCGATATAGTTAATATATTGGCATAGTTTTCCAACAGTGTTATTTCCAAAGATAAAGCCGTTGTCAGAACAGAGCACATGCAGGGCTGGCTGCCCAGTGAGGTGGGTTAGATTCCTGTGGAGTACATCCTTGTTAAATACAAATTCCTCATTATTCTAGTAAGGTAGATTGAGGTGGCTTTGCAAACTTAGAAATTTCTGCTCCTGGTCTGGTTGTTCCCGTGTAACTTTGGACTTGAATACTCCCAGAAGCTGCTCTGGTACCTCAGTGTAAGCTTTTATCCCTTGCCCCATCCATGGAAAGTCTTTCCACGGAGATGCCGTGCTAACAACTGGACCGAGCATGTGTTGAGAGAAATCTGCACTCGAGGGCGGGCAGCCAAAAGATGACTGATAACACCACTAGCAAATGCAGGCATATTGTTAATACCTGTCAGGGCTCTGACAACAGGCATTTCCAGTTTCTGGTTCATGCACATCACAACGTACAGATTTGCTTCATTTCAAGGGACTGACTATGGCTAAAAGCAAGGTATTCGCATACAGCAATGCCACACACAGTCAGGGTCTCAGCAAAGGTAAGAGTCTTGCAATAAATGGGTATAGCCCTTGCTCTCCTCCCTTTCTCTAGAGAAAGCGCTGCCTGCCCAAACCATGGGTGACTGCTCCATCTGATGCTTATGCTTTTTAACCATTGGTTTTCCTTGGCTAAGCTTCACTTACATTCTCGTTGAGTGCATGATGTTCTATAGGTCCTAGGAAGCTTGCCACTTGCAGCAGAACCGATGGGTGCGTGGGATGTTTTACATGCTGTTCAATAGTTTACAGGCACTTGTAAGATCCAAGCTCAACTGGTACAGCAGCTTCTGGGTTGTTGCAGGGCTGCTGGACACATGTCACAGCACAAGGGATCCAAGTCACGCTAGTTTGCACACAACATGCTCCGTTCTGTTCCTGCTCTGGGGTGCCAATTATCCTTGACTTCAGTGGGAGCTTCATGTGTGTACTTGGCAGAATCGCTTAGTCCTGTGACGATTCAGTGCAGTATTTCATATCAAAGAGCCCTAGTGAACTGGAGCACAAACCACAGATGCTGCTCAAAGGTCTGAGGTTCTGCCCTGACATTCTTCCACTCACAGGTTGAATTAGCGTTACATAAAGCTCTAGTGGCTAACAAAGCAAATGATTTCAGAGAACTGTAATTATCCGCTCCCGTGGAGGAACCAGATAGGATCTTGGCATGGAGTAATTGTTTCATTAAATGGTTTTGTGGTTGTTTGTCTTGTTTTGTGGGGAGTTTTAGGTAGCCGATTCTACAGGTGAACTTTCCTTTCACAGAGGTTGCGTAATAGTAGTTCTGAATGAACACAGCAAATGCATGAATGTATCTTGACAAGTACTCTAAACCAGATTAATGCCGTTTTCTAACCTTGAAGTCAATTTTGAAATTGGAATTTGCCAATGCTTGGAAGTCGTGTCGCTAATGTACAGTATTGCTGGCGTGGCAAGAGGTGGATGGCATGTTACCCTACCCACGATACTCCTGATGAGCAAAAATAAACCTGCTGGCAGCGCTTTTATTTGAGGATGACTTTCATTGCATACCTAGGTATTTTAATGTGAAATTTTGCCAAAAAAAGAGTTTTGCTAAAGCATATTGTGCTTGATATGTGTAGTGTCATGCATACAAGCACCCTTTTGGAGCCAAGTTGGTTTACAGGAGAGATTGCAAGTCCTGTGTGCGGGACGCTGTACAAACAGCTGGAAAGGCAGGTTGTGTGCCACTGGCCCAGCAATCGGTTCCCATTGGTAAAGGGTAAAAATAGTGCACATCTGTTCTCTTCTATGGGTGTTGTCTCACTGAAAGCTCCAATACCATCTGTGAGACTGGCCCACGATTCATTCAGTGCACATACTGCCAAAATTCATCCTGCCCGTTCCCCGGTATGGGCAGAACGGGTCTGAGATCCATCCCACAGAAATCCTAGTGGGAACTCCTTGCAGCCCTGCGCTTGGCCAATTTAAGTAAAAGCATGCTTGTAATGAGGAGACTGTCTGGTCTGCGCCCATTAGAGCAGCTGAATTCTCTTTCTCGGAGCTTTGAAGCCAGTGTGCCCTTTGCATGGCTGTTTGAGTGTCCAGGAAGGTATGATGAAAGTTTGTAGGAAACTCTGATACATAACTCTGTGAAAGATCAGGGGGTGTAATGTCATGGCATTATTATTTCACTGTTATTTTCTTTGAGTTCTTTCCCTCCTCTGGTTGACAGGACTTTGGTTTTTTTTGTTGTTTTGTTTTATTTTGTTTGGGTTTGGTTTTTTTGCATGCCTTGGGGAGAGAGTCCAATAAAACCTTGGAACACCCAAAAAACCCCTTGTAGTGCTTTAAACAGATGAATACTTCTCCAGAGCCAATATAGGCATTCCTGGAGTTTCTTTGCTCTCAGAAGCTGTACCATAGGCAATATTTAGTAACATAAGATGAAAGCAAGTTTCTCATGTTAGAAATTGTAGTTTACAAACTACCTATTTATCTTAGTCTTCAAAATGGTTCTTAGTCTCTGCCATCTCCAGCATTACGGCTAAACAGATTTTATTACCTCAGGGAAAACTAACATGAGAATAAAAATAAAATGTTTTTTTTCTTCCTGACATGAAGGACCAGCTTACAAGAATACAAATTGGGTGTGGGTGTGCATGTGTGTGTATCAGGGGGGAGGGCACTTTATTTTCAGTAATAACAAGTAATTATATAGTTTGCTGCATAAATAGCCGCAAGGGTAACCAGAGTGCGTCAGACATCCAGTTATGCATGTGTTAAAGGTTAATACTGTTTGTTCTCAGTACATTTAGTCTTTGCAAATCATGTGCTGACATGCATCCTATTTTGGTGTCTGTTCACACACTCCGGTAATGATGCGTAGAGCAGGAACTCCTGCCTGTGCCATTCAGGAGTATTTAGTAAATTGAACTTTTGTATAAAGGTCCTAGAAAATGGCAAGGGATAAAATGAATGTCTTCTTGCTGCTAATTTTATCTTCTACCTCACATTCCTTTCTGGAGATTAAAGCATTATGAATCTATTCACTGCTGAAAGTTATTTCAACTTTCATGGCACATATCAGGATGCAGAGAGGCAAGTACGTGGTCACAGCTGTTCCTCAGGTCTCTCTGCTGGAAACACAACCTGTTAAGTTGCTAGATTTCTGCTTAAAATAACAAAATAATGAAATAAAATAATTAACCGGTGAATCCTCATTAAATACAAATACTGAAATAAATACTACAGCTAGGTAATTGACTGCATATGTAAACTAGCTGTAGATAATTGACATGACCTTCATTTAACGAGCCTCCTTCCCATTAGTGGAGACGACTGCCACAATTATGTGCCCTTATTCTAGCTGTAATTGTATGGACTTCTGTAAAGTACAAACTAGGTCACGTCTTCCTGAGATCTGGTCCATGGTGGGTGACCTCTTTTCATTGCTTCAGCTTTGCTGTGCTGTGTGAGAGAAGGAAGGATGTTCTTGCAGCCCTGAGAATGGATGACATTGGGGAAGCTGGTCTCAAATGTGATTTCTGATAGACATCTCATGTGACCTGAGGGAGTAGTTTACGGCCAGGTCTCAAGGAGACCAGGCCAGGTCTGAAGGACAGTAGCGTATATCGATGTTACACAAGTTAGTGAGTGTATAGAACAGTCTATGGGACAGCATTTGAACCAAGATTCCCTTTTCTAGAGAAGTCTTTGCTCTTTTATGCCAGGTGTTGTACCTGAACAGGAAGAGTGGGAAAGGACTGCAGCTTTTAGTTGCTGTTTCTAGAAGTTTCGGAGCAGTGACCTGAGCAATTTGAGGCTGTATCATGAGAGGTTTTTTATTTTGTATTTTTCTAGTTGCATGTCTGACTAAAAGTGGCTGTTGCTAGTTTGCTTTTTCTGACACTCTGTTGTCCTGATGCTCTCAGAACACACAGTATCAGCCAGGTTGTTCCATTTAAGAAATACTCAGCACAAATGAGCATCCATGAGAAATAGTTGTTTAGTCTACCAGGGGTGGCATCAGGCATGGGTGTTCACAGAAATGCTGGGGCATCTCCATGCAAGGCCTTGTAGCGGTGGATGTGCCCGGCACGGAAAGGGACAGGACCTTGCTTGGTAACAGGATGCTGGAAAAACAGCAAAATGCAACTTTTTCCCCCCCGCGTTCCCACCCCAGTTCCGCTTCCACACGGGGTGACGTGGTCACTGCCGTGTAATCGGAAGGATGCTCGTAATCTGTTAGTGTTTGGGGTTTACAAGGCACGTATTGTAACAGGACAGGCAGTATCTTTAATCTTTGCAACATAATGAAGGTTTGATATTTGGGGAGCAGAGGAAAAGGGCTGGAAGCTGCCATCCAAAATGTTTCAATGACCTTTTTGGTGCTACATTGGGATATTAGTCCCGCTTCACTAAGTAAGAGATAAACTGTGCATTCTCAATTCAGTTCAACAGTAGCAGAAAGGTTGCGTGTTTCTACTCGTGGAATGAGATTTAAATCTTGTGCTGCTATAGCACGTTAAACTAGTAGATTTTGAGCAGCTGCTACTAGAAATTGCTGTGGCCTCTGAAATGAAGACATTTCCTAGGTGTTAAAATACTACTTCCTCATATTAAATCACTTGATATCATTTTGCTGCCAAAGACAAGGACTGTGTATATTGCTCAAGTCACTGTCAAGATAGAGAGAAGAATCTTTTCACATCCTGCTTGCAGAGCTCGGCTTAGTGTGGGACTCATTTACAAACCAGTAGATGTTTGGTCTGTATCTGCTCGGTAGTGATATTTCATGGGTCTGCACTGCTAAATCTTACTGTGACATACTCTTCTACTGTTACAAATGGGAGGAGGAGGAGGGGTGGCTTTTAGGCAGCCACATTTTCTTGTGTATTATCAGTCTACTATGTGGATAATGGCTGTCTTAAAGTTGTTGGTTTTCAGAGCCTACTTGTACATTGTTTCTCGCTGCCCCAGATAATAGTAGTGGTTGTATGTCATTGGATGGGATGTAAATTGATCAAGCTTGACAGTAGTTTCCTTCCTAAATGGAAAGCAAAATTGATTAAGGAAAGATTAATTGCATGAGAGATATACAGTACTGTTAGATCTGGTGGCCAACCAGCTGTTGGTGGAGGATGCTGAGGGCTTATGGAAATCAACTGGTGAGGTTTCTCTGCACCTCTCTGTCCTCTGTCTTCTTCCCTGTAAGAAAAATGTCCATGTGAATGAAGTTGCACAGCACCATTCCATTCATTTCACATCCCTTCAAGTTCATTGCTACCATGAGAGGTAAACAGCCCCGATGACATAGTGAAGGATGTGGCCTGGCCCAGGAATTCTCTTATCCCTCTGGTCACCTGTACAACCTGAAAATAAATGTTTGGCTTCCACCTGGTGCACTTAGCTGATGGGTGCAAGCTTCTCTGTGTTGTGTCCTCCCTCTCTTACCCTGGAAGGCCCTTTGGGGTACTGTGTGCTCAGACAGAGTCCGTCCTCCAGAGTCGAGCTTTTGGCTGGGACCTCTGGGTACTGCTCTAATAAGAATAACAGGAACTTGATTAGAAGCCAGAAGATCTGTGTTCTGTTCACTGCTCTGGTGGTCACAAAGTGTGATGTGGGTGTTTGGGATTTTTTTTTCCTTTTAAGTTTTACATAAAAAAACTCTCAGATTATGAGCATTGTTTTTTCTGTTGCTTGTTCCACTAGCTCTGTGTTTGTATGCTAGCTGAACCACCTCTTCTCCCTCTTGTCTCCTTGTTTGATAGAGGAAGACTGATAACCTCCTTCCTTGTGTTGTAAATCATCTCCGTAGTGTTTCTCTTCATCCCCTTTGAGGAAGAAATCTGATATTACGCCCTGTAGAATGTTTTAAAAATCTTAGGATGAAAAAATCTGCAAAATATTAATGTTCTGCATGGTTAGAGCAAACACTATGTTCCTGTGAGTCACAGATGTCAGCTTGTTTAATCTTAATAAATCTATGCCACAATAACACTTCTAAACAGGAAGAGAGATGGAGGGTTGAAGGAAGAGTTGTGATGGGTTAGAGAGGATTCTTAGCCAAAATTTTATTTAGCAGGGGACCGTGAGTGAGGAGAGCGTGGACATAAACCCAAACACTTCCCACTCCCCCCACTTCATTAAGTAAACTTTGAGACGTACAAATTGGGCACTGCCTTTCTAGTACATATTTCATTTTCTTTGTATGTTTTATGATAGATTGTCTTTCCATGCTCAAGTCTTAAGAGTACTAGTTTCCCACAGCGTATTTGCAGGAGATGAAGTAAGGCTTTTTGCATAGCACCCTGTTGGCAAACAGAAATAGCATTTACTCCAATGAGAGCTGCCAAGTATGAGGTACTTCCGAATGAACTTCAAAAGCTCTGAAACAAGCATTAGCTGCTTCTTCAAAAATGTGAACAATGCCATTGCTTTCTAGCAAGCAGAGCTGGTGAGAGCAGGGATCGGAAGGAGGAAAAAATAACAACTGGACGTGATGGATGTTGTAGTAGCACTTGGGATCAGACAGAAAGTATAGCTCTGTGTCACTGAGGGATTTGGGGGGTCTTGTTGTAATAGTACCTAAAGTGTGTACTCTGCACTTGAGGGGGAAACAATCCTAGAATCATAGGGTAGTTTGGGTTGGAAGGGACATTCAAAACTTATCCAGTGCCACCCCTGCCATGAGCAGGGACATTTTCACCCAGCTCAGGTTGCTCAGAGCCCTGTCCAGCCTGGCCTGGGATGTCTCCAGGGATGGGGCATCCACCACCTAGTATGTTACCACCCTCACTGCAAAAAATTTCTTCATGTCCAGCCTGAACCTCCCCTCCTTTAGTTTAAAACCATCACCCCTTGTCCTGCTGCAATAGGTCCTTCTAAAAAGTCTGTCCCCATCTTTCTTACAGGCCCCTTTTAAGAACTGAAAGGCCACAATAAAGTCTCCCTAGAGCCTTCTCTTCTCCAGGCTGAACAACCCCAACTCTTTCAGCCCGTCCTCACAGCAGAGCTGTTCCAGCCTTCTGACCATCTTGGTGGCCTCCTCTGGCCCTTCTCCAACAGGTCCATGTCTGTCCTGTACTGAGGGCTCCAGAGTTGGATGCAGGACTCCAGGTGGGGTCTCACCAGAGCAGATGGGCAGAATCACCTCCCTCAACCTGCCCCAAGGAATGTACCGTCTATAGAGACTTAGCAAAGTGCTTGGGAAGGAACAGTCCAGGCTGTTGGGAGTGCTGGTGGGAATGGGATGTGCTGGTTACAAGCAAGTTGAGAAGTTTTCTTACTGGCACATGTTCTTGGTGCTATTCCTTCTCACTCCATCAGGACAGAGCCAAGCATACACATAAGCCTCAAAACATGGGCCAGAAGTTGGGGCAGAATGTGGGAAACAGGCAGTTTCAGTATGTCCATAGGGCTGGTTGCACTTATGGTTTTCATGCTGGGCTCTGGGCTTTAACTAGGTTTAAATAATGTTTTGTCTGCTTGAGAACAGGTGATATGGGGCTCTGGGAAATAACGGTACAGTGGTTCTGGTGCTGTCATGTCAGTACAGCTCTTACCAGCTCTGTAATCACTCATGTCCCATCACATTCATATGATGCAAGCAATATGTCCAGCTCAAATTTAGTGTGGCAGCAAGCATACTGTCCTGGACCATTTTCTTGCTCTGTATTTATACATACATGCCTTCTACTTTTAGATGAGAAATTGACCTGCTGAGACCTCAGAATTTGCAGGGCCTTTTCCTGGGTTTTGAAGGTTGCTTTCAAAATACAAATGTAATTTATCCTGGTGCTGTTCAGTTTCTTGGGGATAGAATGATGAAATATTTTTGGCATAGAGAGATCTTAAAAATTAAATATTTGCATTTGCACTTGAAATGGAAGTCTTGCCTTTCACACTTGCGAAGCAGCCTTTTACTGCTGAAATGTTGCATTGCTAAACAGCACTTATGCTTTTGCTGTTACTTGAAATGGGTGTACTCTGTCAATAAAGAGTCTGCATAGTATCTAATACTTGCTACAGAAAGACTTGGGCACGTAAGAGCTCTGACTTCCTGGTATCAATGTTGCCTAAGCTTTGGCATCTGCTGTATCTGAAATTCTAAATCAAAGGACACCCTTGTGCGCTGTATCACCAGTAATGAGTTGCGGCTGCATGCAGCAGATCTCTGCACAAAATGCACAATGTCGCAAGACAACTCAGATGAATTTTTATTACTCCATCCCTTGTAAGTTAATTATTTCTTTTTCTTGTTCTCGTCCTTAACAGTTCCACCAAGTGAGAAGAGTGATGACCATCCTTTTCCTTACTATGGTTATCTCATACTTCAGTTGCATGAAAGCTGCCCCGATGAAAGAAGCTAGTGTAAGAGGACAAGGCAGCTTGGCTTACCCAGGTCTGCGGACCCACGGGACTCTTGAGAGCCTAAATGGGCCCAATGCTGGCTCGAGAGGATTGACATCGCTGGCGGACACTTTTGAACATGTCATAGAGGAGCTTCTGGACGAGGACCAGGACATCCAGCCCAGCGAGGAAAACAAGGATGCAGACTTGTACACATCCCGCGTCATGCTAAGCAGTCAAGTGCCTTTGGAACCCCCGCTGCTCTTTCTGCTCGAGGAATACAAAAACTACTTGGATGCTGCAAACATGTCCATGAGGGTCCGGCGCCACTCCGACCCAGCTCGCCGCGGGGAACTGAGCGTGTGTGACAGCACAAGCGAGTGGGTGACAGCGGCGGAGAAAAAGACTGCAGTGGACATGTCCGGGGCCACCGTCACCGTCCTGGAAAAAGTCCCGGTACCCAAAGGCCAACTGAAGCAATACTTCTACGAGACCAAATGCAACCCCAAGGGGTACACGAAGGAGGGCTGCAGGGGCATAGACAAGAGGCACTGGAACTCCCAGTGCCGAACTACCCAGTCTTACGTGAGAGCTCTCACCATGGATAATAAAAAGAGAGTCGGCTGGCGCTTTATAAGGATAGACACTTCCTGTGTATGTACATTAACCATTAAAAGGGGAAGATAGTGGATTTGTGTTGTATAGATTATATTGAGACAAAAATTATCTATTTGTATATATACATAACAGGGTAAATTATTCAGTAAAAAAAAAAATAATTTTATGGACTGCATGTATAACTGAAGTTTATACAGTACAGTGGTTCCACAATCTATTTATTGAACATATCCATGACCCGAAAGGGAACGAAAGTCATTTGCGCACAAGTCTAAAAAAAAATCTAAAAAAAATAGAAAAAAAAAAAAAAGGGAAAACAAGCAAAGAAAAAAGTCTGCATTACATTCCTCGATAACATTGTGGTTTGTCGCCGTTGCCAAGAATTGAAAATATAAAAAGTTTTAAAAAAAAAAGAATAGAATTGCATGCTGCTTCAATTGTGAATTGATGATAAACTGTCCTCTTTCAGAAAAATAAATTGAACCAAAACATTCCGTTTACATTTTAGACAGTAAGTATCTTTATTCCTGTTAGTATTATATCTGTTTACTGCTTTTAACTTCTGATAGCGTTGGAATTAAAACAATGTCAAGGTGCTGTTGTCATAGTTTTACTGTTTCTCTTTTACTTTCAAACTCCCATCAGATTGAAAAAGGAAAAAAAAAAAATCATGACCTTATTCTGGATGACAAACAGATTTGTTTTTTGTATGTTGTGAAGGTGTTTGCAATAGCAGTCCAACTACTGACAAAAAATAATAATAAAAAAAGAGGCAACTAAAAAAGAATGGTGATGTTCCACTTCACATTGTTGAACTTCAGGCTTAAAGACAGCACTTATTTAACTGTATGGCAATGTGCCATGGGTTATTTTATTTTTTAATTTGCTGTCTTTTGAGACCTGCATTTGCTTATACCATGTTTGTTTGTGTTTGGTTTTGGCTTTTTTTTTTTTGCCTTTCCTCCCTCTGGAAGAATGTTGGTTGTGATCTTTAAAGCTTCTCACTTACCATCCAACTGGAGCTTGTCATATAGAAAATGTTCTATAGCGTGTTGAGAGCGACGATTCTCATGTAATAAAAGACTCTGCGCTTGGCTCAAACGTCTTGGTGAAGCACAAGAATGTCACTAGAAAAGGGGCTAGAGAGATGGTGGTGGATCTGAAATCAGGTTGGTCATGGGACTGAATAGCTCAGCCAGTTCAGGGACAAATAACAGTGTTTTGGGGTGATGGAGCCTCTCCAGTCGCAGTCAGTGCTGGTTGCGCTGGTCCTGCGCCTCCTTGGAGCTGCCTTGGCCAGGGATGCAGGGAGCGCAGCCTCATCCTCCAGATCACGGTGTGCAAACCGCGGTGGCATCCCTGCCCGAAGTGATGCAGAGAGAGGCCCTGCCTCTGGCTGAGAGCAATTCATGTGGATTTATGTGTGGCTCTACCTCTGCTGTCAGCCTTATTTTATGAAACAAATATTGTCATTAAAAAAAAATACTCTTAAAGGAAGTGAAGAGCGAGTGCTGGAGGAGTTGGCTTAAATTGCTGATGTTCTGATAGATGTATTTAGCCCTGTGCTACCCCTCTAACTCTCCCAACAGAAGTTCTAAAAAGGCAGGTTGTAAGCCCAAGAGCACTGACTCCAGCAGGCGGAGAGGCAGAAATAGCTCATTAGCGAGCTCACTGAAGGCAGCTGCTATATTTGTAATTCCTGTAGATGAAGAAAAAGTAGCTGAACAAAAAGGAAAATACTGCAGAAACTGCATTAGTCTGCCTTGTTGTTGAAGTTAATTAAAAACCTAGACTGGGCTAAGCTTATTTGAAATATGATCCCTACAATAATTCTCTTTGCAGAGTATATTTAATGCTGAGTTTGTCGTAACTAGTAGAAACCCATGCTCAAAGCTAACAGAGAAACCTTCAAAATCAGTGATTTCTTCTACTTAGGGTAGAAGGGCTTCCCTTTCCCTGAAATAACTGACTGGCAAAGGAGAACCATCCCAACTGTAAAATGAAAACCTGTTGCATTGGCCATGTGTGCGCTGGACCGTCAATGAGAGGGTTGTGTGACCCACTTGAACTTCGAACTTCAGCCTTCCCCATCAATTGCAGGTATTCAGGCTCCTACACAGAAATCAGAGATGTAAATAAAACCTACCGAAATATCTCAAAATTTCAAATGAAGTATTCTTCATGCAAATTGAGCATCAGTGTAACAGAGAATTGCGTTTTACTTTGGCCAGTACCTATATGTATATTATAATTCTTTGCATTTAATAACCCAAATATGGCTCAGGACCTATTCTCAGCAGTATTCCTAAACTAACAGCAGAGAGATGGTGTAATGGTGGCTCCTCTCAAAATCAGGGTTGGTTGCTTAGCAAGGGGAAAGGATGATGCTAATGACTGAATAACAAACAGATCACTTGTCTAGAATGGGAAAAAAAAAAAGATAGCTAGGACATGACAGTAATCTAATTCAGAAGCAGGAAAAAAAATAATACCCAGTTCAAATAAATTCAGTTTCCAAAAGAGAAGTGTTAATGCATAAATCGTGCTTGAAATAAAAAAGTTCCTAATTTCCCAAAGTCATTTATGGCAATATCCTTAAGTCACAAGTTGTCACCTGGCATGGGGGGGGTGGCACTGGTGTGGCAGAATAAAAGCGGTGGGGTGGCAGGTTCAGAGGGGTGAAGTGCAGCCCGTGCAGGTGGGGGACTAAGGATGGAGCTGAGAACCATGTCCTGTAGCTACATCTAGAGCGATATTCCCCATACAACGCCAATTCTATGCCAATGGATGTAACATGCAACTGGCAATTAAACTGCAGTCCCATGGCTCTCACCTGCCTGACCTAATACATCCATGATCACAGGCTTGGCAGTTTTAATTAAAACAGAGATGGGGGGAGGGTTGTTTTTTTTTTAATGTCACTTAATTAAACTCTTGCTGTGGTCTGTTTGTGACAAAGGTATATCATGCATGTCAGCAGGCCTAGTGCTGTGTTAAAGTAAAGACTCTTGCAACTGTAAGTTAATGTCTGTGGCCTTGTTCTCTATTATTCACCTTGTGTAACATAAATATTTATTGTATATTTATATAATTTTATGGTTTTTTGGGACAAACTGAAATTGGCATTAAAATTTAAAAGCAACTGCGTCATATTGTAAATATAATTAAGCTATATTTAAGTGTACTGATTAACATAATATATGTTTAACTATAGAGTTTTTTATGTTTTTAAATATATTTTCAATATATATATATAAAAAAAAACTTGGGGTTTTTTGGGGGACCATGTGACTCTTTTCTCTAATTGTAAAACAAACTTGAGTTTTACTATAAAGACGTGTGTTCTTTGTTTTAAAACAATTTTTACTTTATTTTAGCAATAAAATCTCACTCAGAGGGCAGATAACCCCGTTTCATAGCTGGACAGTTAGCACTGGGAGGGGAGGGGTGGCAAGAATTTACTTTCCATAAAAGCTTGGGATACTTGCAGAATGATGCATTTCCATTTAATTCTAGCTCGTAAGTCCTCCTGAGACTACGAACCCATGAATTACACATATATATTATTTTATTCAGCTGTAAAATAATGAGCGTAATGGAAGTTAGAGGGAGGGGTTACTAACCTTAGTAACTAAGGGATAAGTGAAACATAAACTCAATAGCTATAGACCAGTCATGTACCTGATTTTAAATGGTGTCATGTATATTTATATCCCCTGCGCTGAACTTATTTATGACCCCACAGAGTACTAGGAGTGGAATTCCTTGGATTTAACATATTGTTAGCATTTCTAAAAGAATATGCTCCCCTATAACTGCCAAGCCTTTGTATATTAAATTATCCCATATCCCTAGAACAATCAGTAAATCCTCATGATGAATAGAAAACTTTCATATAACTTAAGGGGGGAAAAAAAAAGCACAAACCCAAACTCTTAAAAAATTCCATTGCTGCTGATTTCCCAAGAGCCCAGTGCCAGCAACGTCACCACAAGAACGGAGGAAATGGTGCTTCTGCAGATTATCACTTATATTAAACACACATGCTGGCACATTGCTGGCTTTATTGTTGTCTTAAAATGCAATAAGCCAACAGAAGCAGTGACAGACACCCAGACCTTTGGTGGATGGAAGGACTGTGCCATGTGGCTGCGGGAGCCGGTTCCCCTCAGACCTGCCTCTTCCCCAAGACAGGACAGAGATGGGTGAGGCTGGCTTAGCTTATTTTACTGTTAAATGTATGGTATAGGTACCTAAGGAATAAAATGGGCACCCTCAAAATGCGTGAGCTACAGAGGATGATACAGGAGCTGAGCATCCATCCATATGGTCTCCTGAATCCTCGGGGAAAAAAGTAGAGATTTTTTTCCATAGCTTTCATCACTCAGAGGAGAAATAAAGGCATATAGCTAGACTTTTAAATTACTCAGCCAGAAAATAATAGCAAGCAGTAAAAGAAGATTTTTTTGAAGAGAATTTCAAGGCTACACTGAAGTGCAACGAGAGGGGGAGGACATTTATTTCAATTTGTCCCAGGTGGATCCAATACATTGCTTCCACAGGCTACTTCTCCTAATTAAGATTTCATTGAAAAGATGCCTTCTGGCAGGGCAGTTAAAGTGGAAAAGGAATAGATGTACTTGTTTGGAGTAAATATAAAGAGCATCAAGGCTTCACCTTTAAAGCAATTTTAAAGTTAGGAAGTTTCTGTAGAGGGATGTTTTAGAAGAGGGTATTTTTCTGAACCATTTTGAGGGGGTGTGGGGTTGGTTTTTTTTATTGTTTTTGTTTCAGTTTTTTTAACCACTTGCTACCATTTTGGGTAGTCAAAGACTGTGGTGTTGTTATAAATCAATAGAGTTAAACTGAAGATCGTTTTTGATGCCTGTGGGAGAAGAAGACCTGGAGATAGCATGAGTGAGTCCACCTTTTCCAGCCAAGATTTGCATTCACCTGTGGAATTTGAGATGCTTCTGGAAATCAAGCCTTTTAAATCTCATCCTGTTAGATGGTGGCAGAAGGCACTCAGAGGTAAGCTGCTCTTTGCTATGCCAACCCTCTGTTGAGTGAAACAGCTGGTTTTTGCTTTGCTATGCGAGGGTGAGTCTCTAAAACCTGTCTGCAACCTGCTCAGTTCTCTCGGGGGTCTATACTGAAGTCACAAACATGTGTATGTATTTATCTGGGTTTTAGATAGCTACTGGTACTGCTGCTTTGCTGATCAGGCCAGGGCGGTGTTGTTGACTCCAGATAGAACTGCAGCCGCCTCACTTGTTGCTGCAGGTCCCGGCTCCATGGGAATAACCTGCAGAGGGAACACGGGGTGGAAATTCCCAGTAATTCCTAGCTCTGGGATGCCCAGGCAGGCAGCGAGGGCTTCCCTGCTGCCAGGAGCCCTCGGCTTGCAGCAGATATTGCTGAGCTCATCAGTGCAATCGATGCCAGTTTGCTCACACAGGGATTTCAGGAGATGAGGAGGAGGATTTGGCACAGAGCTGCAAGGCTTCTCGTCTAAATCCAGCCTTTCTGCCTTTATCAGATGAGCAAAGCGCCCGTGTGGCAGTGGGAAGAGGCAGGGAGCTGCTTCTGCCCATGATGATGTAGCAAGGGGATGCTGTGGTGCGATGTCCTGCCTGTCACCATGGGGGTGGCACCACCACACAACTGTAGAAGGCTGGGACTGGGCTTGGAGGCCCTTTGAACACGGCCAGGCAGACAGCTAGAGTAAAATGGGCTTGGGAAAACTGGGCTAAAATGTTTGGAGAAGGAAGTTGTTTGCATGTGCAGGGACCAGCGAGCAGAAACCTGAGTTCCCAGCATAGGTGGTGTTCTTACCCATTGGCAAAAGGTGAAATAATGTCATCTTTATCTTCGTGTGAACTTGAATAAGCTCCCTTCCTATCACAGTAAAGCATGCCAGAGGAGGAACTTCAAAAGCATTGATTTATTTAATAGGAGTAATCTCTCAGGTGATATGCATAGGGATGGGTTACTAGGAGGGAATACACCCTGCTACAAGTGCAGAGTTTTGTAATCTCAGAACGGCATCTCATGCGTCTGCACTCTGAAAATGTTTCCCCTTGCTAAAATAATCCTTTGCTTATACCATCCCCTCCTCCTCTTTATTAAAAAAAGACCCTGAGCAAAAAATCTGGTCTAGTTTAAGCCTATAAAGTATTGCAGTTTCCAAGTTAAAGCTGCAGCTCATGTACGTAAACCAAACTATTTTCTCCTACTGTGTTATGTTGGTTGTAATAGCCCTTTAAACTACTCAGGCTCTAAGTAAGAGCGTAGGTACGTACTGCACTAAATATTCCTTCAACTGGCATCTGCACTGAGGATTTTAAATTATCCTAATAAGGTTTCCAATTATAATTTTTTCTGACCTTTAACTAAAGACCACTCTGCTGGGAGACTCATTTTTGCTCCAGCCCCAGCATGGTCCTTCATGGAAGTCTCACTATATTTGGACTCCAGTCTTGGGAATCTGTTATTTAAAGACAATATAAAGTATGTGTGGCCATGTTTGTGTTACAAAAATAGTTAGTGCTGCCAACTTCATCCTTTACATCCACGAAACAGCCCAGTGAGGCCATTTCACTCCCAGTTCTATGCTTCCTCTTACTCAAACACATGTAATATGTGCACAGATTGGTACAGCTGTAGATTTGAATTGAAGGATGTAAGCAAAAGAGCTTTGGAAAATATACAAAGAACAAATCTAGTGAGCTTTGTTGAAAGCAAAGTACAGATGATGTGTTGTGGGACAGTGGCATCTTATGTGCTGCTGCTGCCTCTTTTCACAGCAGGATGGATATCTTCACCTTTGAGTCAACTCTCTTGTGGAGCAGGGATAAGCAACAACAAATACATACCTAAAGACCTGCTCAGCTACAAGGACATTTACTTGAACAAACAGCACACAGACAACTCTTTCTTGCTTAAACTGTTCAGCATCTCTTCTTTTTTGTCCCTCTGACCTACTTTATTCTTGGAGCAAACAAAGTCACCATTCTTGATGTCCCTGTGTAGCACAGCCCACCTGGGCAGCAACAACACTTGTCTCAGCAACAGCAGGAGTACATTTATTTAAAAAAATCACTACATCAGCTTATAAATTAGGATCCTTTCTGCCCTGTTGGAGGTACTGTTCTAGAGGGCATGGTCAAAGGGATGTGACGCTGGGGTAGGTGTGGATTTCTCTGCCAACAGAAGGTGCCTGCCAGTGCTGGGATGAAGCAATAAGACGACTTGTACTCATTTTATCTAGTGTCGAATTGCCTCCTAGCTGGTTACATGTTTTGGCCACTATTCCCTTAGATTTGGTTGACATATTAGTCTTAGAGATGCCATAGTCTGGCTGTTTAATTCTGAAGGGTACACTCAAAAATCTCACTCAGCTTCAGCTTAACTAGTCACAACAGCCATATTATCTTATGCTTTTCTTCCTTTATATTTCCCCTCCTTGCTGCCAGCTGTGCTGGTGTGGAGTACTAACCTCCTCGTTTCAGGGGATATAAGTTCAGACATGCTCATCCAGCCTTGCTAATAGCTGCTGGTTCATAGCTCCGAGCCACACAGGTCTGTGCCGAAGAGCTGAGGGAGGGAGGAGAAGGGCCGGGGGGCTGCGGCTTCAGAAACCAAAGGGGACCCTCTGCTTTGGAAGGCAGGGCAGCCCACAGCAGCTCTCCTTGCCTTGCTATGCAATTCTTGAATTGAGATGTAGTAGGTATAAAGCAGGAGTACTTGTTAGCACACTGCAAGGCACGGTGTAGGTGACCCCGTGCTTTAATTCTGACACCTGGTAGTCTCCACTTAGCGCTTCAGGAGGCATAAACCACATTTGTGTTTTCAGAAGCCTTGTTGTGACCGAGCTCTCTAGTGAAATGGAAATTCATCACCTGATGTGCTAAAAAGCAGCTTTGTTTTCCAAGGGGAAACTAGGGCAAACACTCAGAAGAGGTTATTGCAGGGAAAGCATCGTTTTGCACATTCCCTTAGAATATGCATTACATTTAGTATCCAAATAAGCTAAAAATCTTCATGTGACTGTATGTATTAAGGCCTCAATAGTGTAGTATTTTATTCTGGGAAGCCTAGCGAGCGCAGGGACCACAGGACCCTATTTGTCAGCATTTAAATTCAGCTGGTGTAGCAGGGGACACCGAGGAAAGGCAGACGAGCACGTGAAATCTCTTCATAAATCTGTCAGGTAGGCATCCACGTTAACAGTAGCAGTGTTCGTCTTGCCTGAACCTCCTGTAAATTAAACCAGAGATTCCAGGCATAACTCTGCATGTCCTTACGGCTTGATAATTGTTGCCCGCATAGCAAGTCGAAGAAATAATGAGGATAAAGTAGTGCAAACAATAGCTATATAAGCTAATTAGCCCTGCCTGTCACTTAATTCAGTGGATGGGCTGATGATCTAAAGCCTTGCTTGAACTTTCCAAAGCAGGAAGTTAGTTTGAGGAGATCCTGAAACAAAGCATTCCTGTAGCCCGAGATGATTTTTAGGGTTCTGCAATACGTTACCCACTCAATAGTCAAATGACAAATTCCCCTTTGGGACCACAATACTCTGTTAGGTGCTTCATAACACAGTAAATAGCTATGGTTTCTAAGAATTGGTGCAACATCTCTAATAAAGTATGTGTCAGGTATTACGCAGGGCTATAACTACAGCATAATTTATAGTTTGGTGCCAGACTAATGAAATGACCACCTACGCAGTGATGTGTTGGAGCATTTCAGAACAAAGCTGCAAGCCCAAAAACCTCTGCAAGTCTTCTTTCTTGGAGCTTTTATTTTTCTCTCCCTTAGATAGGACAATTTCTCCTTAATCACAGAGCCTAATTCTGCCTCTGAAAAGGACAGTGTCTACTGAATTTAGTGGGAGGATTGAAGAGCAACTCAATAAATCAATAGAGAGTAAACCTAGCAAAAGTCATTCTGCACAGTGTCAGTTTTAGCTCAGGAGGTCCCCGGGTTGAGGATTAACAGAAGAGTATTCCAAGAGGTAATTTTTGTGAAATTGTACTATTTCTACCCCCATTCTGGGCATGAGCTGTTGGCCACCGCCGGAGGTCAAGCATGAGGGTGGCCAGATACATGGTGTCATTTGGTGTGGGCTTTCTCAAAAATGCATTTCTGTGCTTGCAGAGTCATGTGAAAAAAAGGTACTATGGCAGGGGGGCTGGCAGGAGGATCCAGACCCTCCCCAGCCCTGGGGACCACTGACCCCGAAGAAGCGAGTGGGACCTTGCCTGGTCTGGGAGGTAGAGCTTTCTCCTGGGGGCTTCAAAACAACCACATATGTAACTTTTTTCCTGCTACTTTGGTCTTTATGCTCCTAAATTGCATGAGTTTGGCTTTCTGGTAAATTAAAGGCAGGCCAGGGGTCTGTTTCAGATTTACATACATGTATTTGAGATACAGCCAGCCCAGGGAATATAGCAGGGATAAGAAAACCCGTCGTGCCTCGGAGGTGCCACAGACTTGACACATGGCCTCAGGCACTCTCGAGCTCTCCAGCTCTGTTTTCCCATTAGGTTTTTGTCTTGTTGTTGTTGCTGTGGATGTTGTTGATTGTATTTTTCAGCAGGTTGCTAGATGCAGAGCCCTGCGCCTGGGTGCAGGCAGATGTCCTGCAGCTGTGTGGCTGGCCAGGAATTCCCATTTTGCTTTGAAGCAAATGAGCTTGTTCCCCCCAAGTGCTTTTAATTCCCTTCCATACAGAGTGCAGACCCTCTGTTCTGGCTCAGGGCTGTCGCTGCCATCTATTTCTGCCTCTTAATGTGTTATAGATCATACCCAGAGATTTCAGTCATTACTCAGGATGGGGTTTTGCTCTATCTACCCCTAAGCATTGTGGAGTCCTTGTAAGGAGACACTTAAAGGCTTTGCCTTTAGGATCCCGCACTGTTTTGTGATGTGTCGGTGTTAGAGCAGTATAATTATTTCCGAGCTGGTGCACTGTTTGTTTTGCAGTAGGGGAGGCTGGTGTGTTTTTCAGCACCTGGCATGTGGGTGTAGTTAAATCCCGTTGGGTGCTGCCCTTGCCCAGCAGCACCCTGATGGAGAGGCAGCGCCTGGCACACACCCACGCCACGGGCAGCACCCTGCCCTCCCCTACCAACCCACAGCCTGGGGAGCCCAAAAACTTACAGAAAATGAGCAAGTTTTTGTGCTGGAGGGGGCCACAACCCGGCTCCTGGAGGAAGAGGATGGGCCACCCAGACCTTCTGGTTGATGGACCCTGCCAGACCCCACAGGGAACCTTTTCCCCTCTGAGTCCATGCTGTTCAATGGCTACTGCAGATCTGCCTTCATGTGGAGAGGTTTCTAACACTGCCTTTCTTTTTTTTTTTTTTAAAAAAAATCCTATATCATCAAACCCAGACAAGCTACCCTGAGCCCAGAAAGTGTGCATGGGAAGCCTCTGTGCACCATATGGCTGCAGAGCTCCTCTGGCATCCCACAGTGGGATGATGAGAAGGCACCCACATCTGTCCGGCTGGTGTGATTGTCCTGTGGACCTTGCCAAGCCTCATCCCAGCCCACCCCAATGCCATGGCCCTCATAGATGTCAACCCCACCTCAGATTGACAGACTTTTAAGCAGGGCCTGTTACGATAGGACAAAGGTTAATAGTTTTAAACTAAAGGAGGGGAGATCCAGGCTAGAAATGAGGAAGAAATTTTTTACACTGAGGGTGGTGAAACACTGGCCCAGGTTGCCCAGAGAGGTGGTGGATGAACCATCCTTGGAGACATCCCAGGCCAGGCTGAACAGGGCTCTGAGCAACATGAGCTGGGTGAAGATGTCCCTGCTCATGGCAGGGGGGTTGGACTAGATGAGCTTTGGAGGTCCCTTCCAACCCAAACTATTCTAAGATGATTCTTTGTGCACCAAGAGGCAACTCCTTCAAAGTGCTGCATCCTCAGCAGCACAGCAAACCCCACGCTTTGGGGTGGGGTGGCTGCTGTACATCTGGCTTTGTAGGCTCATTTCTTTGAGTGCATTCATCCTGTTGCTCGGTTCTTGGGACCATGAGTGCCCAGCGAGCAGCCCCACATGGTATTGGGGCTTGTGGGGAGGCCGCCACGCAAACACTGGACACGTACTGGGCAGGAGGGTCGTGGGGAAGAGGGTGTTTCAGCACCTGCAAGCCAAATGACTGTGGGGAAGGTTTGGCATCCGATCGAAAACACTAGGCATTGATTGCAGTTCAAAGGATCAGGACTGAAAAACAGCGTCTGTCAGAGGCACTGGGAGCAGCCAGCGGGAAGCTGGATTTCTCATGAAGTGCAGCATAAGCTAGCAAAACCCTGTCATCAGGGAAGTTTTAATTGTCTGTCCTTCTGAAGTCTTGGGGGGCGAAATCAGAATGATATTTTGGAGAACTTATTCCCTTCTAGTGGATACCAAATGTTTCAAAGCCATTTGCAGCTTTGGTTCCCTATAGGCAGAAACTCCTATGAGTTTGCATAACTGGTGCTGGTGAGTCTGCCCATGCAGATGGAACTGGACTCTGTCAAATGTGTATATTAAACAAAAAAAGCCTACTTTTTGGCAAAGCTGTGATCACTGTGAGTAGTAACTACGGAGCTACATGAACTTGTATTCAAAATGAGATGTTTGAGCTGCAGAGGTAAAACTTCACCTTCTCTCCTCGGCAGGCACACTGATGCCTCTTCATGGGCCACCTTGGTCTCTGTAGCAGCAAATCTGGTGTTGTTCCTTAATAGATCTATTCTAGACATGAGTGTACCTGGGGGAAGAATTTGGTCTGGTGAAACCATTTGAGTCAGGAAGTATAACAAGATTTGATGATGTGATTAGGCAAAGTGTCTCTTTCAACTACTACCACTGTACTTCTGACCTACAGATGAGCAATATATGATGCCAAACGCTTTTATTTAGTTTTGAAAAACTTATTTATAAAGACTTCAGCACGTCACTGGATGCAAAACCATCATTTCTATAAATACATATTGCGAAATATCTATTCCTTAATGCTAAAATATCTACAATATAAATATTTTGTAATAAAAATATAACTCTGTTAAATAACTAAACAAAACCCATGACAGGCTGTGTGAGTCACCAGTGCAGCTATATGCTATATTGATTACCAATGCAAAGGTCCAGTTTGTAGGCTGACTTTATTTATCAGAATACACGTACTTCTCCAAAACTGGAAATACTCCTACCCATAGAATATTTAAAGGATATTCAAAATAAAATCCCCCTCTGCAAGTATAAAACTCTGTCAAAGACTGCAGACTCGTCAAGTACACTTCAGGCTTGAAATGACAGAAAATATGGTCTCCAGACTTTTTTTTTCTGGCCTGGCAAACAAATGCTGCTACATCTCCTGGTGAGGTCCCTGGATCCATCCCTGCCCTGCGCAGAGCTGGGCATGTGCCGCAGAACAGCTCTTGCGCTCGGCTTTTGGATGGGTCCAGGTCAGCTGGGATCCAGCTCTTGCTGTGCTCATTTCCCACAGGTGCTCGGCTCTAATCCAAAACTGGGTATATCGACACCAGCCCCCTGAGGTGGGTGTACACGAGGGTCTGAGCGTCCGACTCCTGTGAGCCTGGGTAATCAGGGACTGGGAAAAATACCAGGACCTGGCATTACTCATGTGAAAATCCCCGCGGGTAATTATCTAGCGCGGCTTTGTGATCACGCTGTCGCTGGTCTCATCCCCTCGGCCCCAATTTTCTCCTGTTGTTTCTCTGACTCCTCACTTGGAGGGGAGCCCAAAGTGAGGATGGGTGTCCTCCATGGCCAGGGCCACTGCACAGACATGGCCCTAGGGATAAGCCATCTTGGGGCAAAGCCACTCTCCCTCTATGAAAGATCTCTGGAGAGCCCATCCCCATGGATGAAGTGGCCATGGGACAGCTCACAGGACATTTACAGGGGGTGGCTGTGTAGGGCTGGGCTTCAGAGAGCTTCCCAGGAACTAAAAAAAGAGGAGGAAGCCATTTCTGGCAGAGAGGACAGGGTTTGTTCCAGGAAGGGATAACGTGGGGGATCTGCATGGCCTGGGAAGAAGTGGATGGGAAGTTTCCTCTCTGGCTTCTCACAGACTCTGAGGAGAAAAGGCTGAGATGTGGCATGTGGAAGTGAGTAGACAGAGCAACTGAAAAGTCAGAGAAAACGCTGGTATCTGTGTGAACACCTTTGCAGGAAGGAGAAAAGAAATGGGGGTGGTTGGGTGGGGGGGTGGAAAAAAAAAAAAGACCTCAAAATACTAAACTGAGCTGCAGGCCAGGGGATGCTGAGAACGCAGCGTGTTAGTGAGGGGCTGGAGGTGCTGGGGCAGCCAAACGCAGAGGCTACAGCTTGATGTGGGAATTTCAATGTGAGCGGCCTCCGCTCAGGGCTTGTTCGTGCTTGTGCGCTCTCGGTGTCTGAAATAAAGCAGCTTCGCTAATGAGCAGATGTTTTCTCTGTGTGGCTGTTACGACATCCTTGAGGGTTCCTGCTGGAGATGTGTAACCAATCCCTCCCCGCCCACGCTCCGGCTTTGGATGCAAGCTGTAATACACAGTTGTGCAAAACCATTCACTTCACACCGCTCCTGACAGTCTGAGGTACATAAAGAAACTGGAGCTTCGAAAATAAAAAGAATTCTGCTACTGCTATAAACGACTCAGCATATCTGATCTTCAGATGCTCTGCAGCCTGCCTTACCCAGAAACATGAATTTGGGATTCCCAGTGTGCCAGCCACCTGCCCTGCCTGCTTTGCAGGTTCTCCTTACCTGGCTCTGGAGATGCTCAGTAAGGTCACCCCAGTCCATACCCAAATAGAGTGTAGGACACACAGGGTACCAGAGCTGCGGTTCCATCCATCTCCTCCAAACTGGCCAGCTGTTCAGCATCGCAGGGTGGCCAGCTCAGCTATGGGGATGCTAAGGGTGTAAAAAAAATCAGGGTAGCATAGAGTAACAACTGAAACGTTACTCACGTAAGCCACAGGCACTTGCTGCTTCTGCGAGAGCTTTAATGGGATATCAAAAACTTTCCAGAGAAAACCCCCAGCCATCTGCATGCACCTAATCAATGCAGCAATCAATTAAGACCACTGGCAGAGACAGTGTACAAAGGACATTGTTTATGCCACATCCAGCTGTAAAGCGAAAAACCAACCCTGTGGGTTTTAGATAGCATGTACGGTAATTAATGGCTTGATTATAACCTACCTGAAGCATAAAGTTGATCTCTTCCATTTTTCTGGGAAAGTCTTGTTCGGTTCCTCATTTATCACCTGAGAATTAACGTCTCACACAGACGCTACAGAAGGTGGATGAGTAAGTATCACCTTAGTGCTAAAAACATTTTCATGAAAACAGAACTAATAATAATAATAATAAGTGCTTGTTTGTTTTTCCTAGTGGGTTAGCTGGCCTTTTAAAATAAATTTCTTCACTAATCTTATTTAAATGTGCAGTTGTGTCGTTCTCATCTTTCACTCTGTGTTTGACTAGTATTTCTGAACCTCCCTAATTGCTGCTGTTATTTGTGCCTGAGTGGGGTGAGGAGTAAAACTCTGCTTTGATTTAAGCAGAAGTGTTTGCATATCGCCTAGGTTACCATTTGCATGGAAGGGAAAAAGATCACAGCCACGGCATCCTCTGCCTCTCCTGGTGGAACCGTGGTTTGTGGAAAACACTAAATGCTGAAGAAATCATCAATAAATCATAACGCTCTTCCCTGTTTGAGCAGTTTATCCTGGAGAATCTGAAATTGCAGTTATTTTCAGAATACCGCTGCGAGGTCCACGGGTGTTTTATGGTCAGGTGAACTCAGCACAGAGTGTTTAAGGGATTCGCTCAGGATGTCACAGCAAAGTAATGGCAGAATCACCACATCCCCTTTCTTTTCCAAATTGGCCCATCATCTTTCATTTGAAAGAAAATGAAAAAACCCTCGTGTCTCCCTTCCCTGCATTGCAATGAGAAAATAGAGCGTTTTCAAGAGAAGGGCCTAGTTTTTGGTGTGAAGGCACTTAGTGTTGTGGTCAGGAAGAGATGAAGGCTGCACAAGCACCCTGGCTGGGGTGGGCTGAGTTCGAGCCCTCTGGGGACACCACCGTGGGGGACATGGCAATGGTGGCACTGCCTGGGGACCTGCTGGTACCCCAGGGGCTGCCAGCATCCATCCACCTTCCTTCTTTCCACTGCCCTTGCGTTTGCCCCATTGGAAGTCCCCGTGGCCATGGGTGGGGAGCAGGCAGCCTTGGGGTGCAAGAGGCAGTGGGAAGGACCAGCAGGTTATGGCAGAGCCGATGCTGGGGCGGCTCTACTCCACTGTGTAGCTTCTGCACCGTACAGGACCATGTGTTTGTAACTCAGATTGCGAGTGTGACACGTGGCACCCGATGTGCGTGCGCTCTGCTGCTTGGGATGCTAATGCAGTCATCTTTCTCCTGATGCCGAATTAAGGTTCCCACGCAAAACATTCAGCAAAGATTATCTTTTATGCAAAGCAACAGTATCCTGTTTGCAAAGCTTGCCTCTGCAGTGATTGCTGTTGACATTATCTTTCAAGCAGCTAAAGTTCAAATGAGAAACAAACTGTCTTGGGAACAGGGTGGGGGAGGACCAGGGCAGTGATAAACAGCGATGATGAGGGCAAGGAGGGATGCCAGCATCTTCTAGCAAGGTTACAGTCTTGCCTGAAATGTTGGGATTAAAAGGCACCCAGCTGCACAAATAAGCTGTTGCGGTTAAATTAATCCCAGCTCAACAGAGCTGAATCTCTTCCACAGGTTACACCAGCGCTACTGAATGGCGTTAAAGCCTGGCTGTGTAATGACACCTGGAGATGGGCATCCCCAGCTTTGGGGGATCCCAAACTGTGGCTGCTCAGGCAAAGCGGGGGTTAACTGAACCCTTTTCCCCCGCTCTGTGTATAGTTTTCCCACGCAGCTACGCTGTCTGTAATGCTCATGGTTATGGCTGCCCAAAGTGTATTACTTTTTTTTAACTGTAGATGCTCAGGTACCTCTCATTTGCTTCAGGAGCCTTTGAAACTGACATTTTCTCTGTAGCCATTGGGGCTGGAAACCTTTATTCCTCTAATAAAAGCTGAGATTTTCACATAATAACATGATTCTGGTAACGAGAGCTTTAAGAAAAAGGTCAGATAATGTGACACTTGCAATAAAAGCTCAAGATTGGACAAAGCTGTATTTAGTGCAGTTCCCAGCTGAATGGGGAATTGCCATTATACATTCAGTTTAAAGTACACTTACGTTTATTCCAGGAAAGCTCTAATGCAACCTTTTCCTATTAGCTAAATAAAAGATTAAGTTAATGCTGCCACTTATTTTAAAATTTACTGAAAGTATCGGGAGGGGAGGGGGATAAAAAGGTGAAGACTTTTGTAGATGAGTCACTATAGAAATACGCAATGTTGCTAAAACTTTGTTCAGCCTCATTCGTTAATATCTAACAGTAGATTTCACTAATTATAGTCTGGAGCAACACTTCCTTGTTTTGTTTTTAACTTTTTAGTCATTTTACTGAACTTCTGGTGTTGTTTTATTAGTCAGTGTGCATGGGTCTCTGCTTGAAAGCAGGAGGAGGAGTTTTGGGGCACAAGCTGCTCAGAACGGGGTTGAATGGGGACATCTGGGGCAGGTGCTCTTGGTCTTTATCCTGCTGGGGGTTTGATATGGGGACAGGACTCTTGTGGAAATTAAGCATCCTCCCTCCTTTCACATGGAACAACAATTGCTTTACGTAGGATCAGGTTTTATCCGCCTGGCATCAGGTTTTATCCTTCCAGCACTTCTGGCATAAGCACATAGAAAGCATGACTACAAATAAGCTAAACCATAACCTCAGCCCCAAAAGACTTTGCAAAGGTACCTATGACTCTTTATCTAATGAAAAGGATTCCACTACATGCTTTTTTTTTTTTTTTTTTTTGTATTTTCTTTTTTTTGGAAAAGCAGAGAAATATGTCAAAATTGCTTAAAAATAAGTTGCAAAAATAACATTCAGTATTGTAAATGGGAACATGAAACTATTTGTGGTCGAATTTGTATGTTTATATTCATAAAGATTCCCCCAGGAAGGAAGTTTTATTCCATTTTCCCTTATTTCACTACTTAGCAACAAGATGTTATTGTTTCTCATACATCCATGCTTGCTTTTTACCAGCACTGCTGATGAATGTGATTTCACATATTCTTGCCACTGTTTACCAAAACATCTTTAAATTATTGCATCTGGTCCTGTATTAACCTTTCCCTGTGAGCTTCATTGGGTAGGCATAGCACAGAATCTGGTTCTTAGCCGTGCTCCCTCCTTTTCACTTGTTAATTAATCAGTTTCATACCACTGATCAACTTTTTATGGCTAAAGACTGTTTTGCTGTATACTGAAAATACACAAAGAACCGTTGCTGTAAAGGTCTGGTGCTCAGGGAAGGAGCGATTGCTGGCTCCAGCGAGCATCTAGAGTAGAGTAGCATCTACTGGAAATTAAATGAAACGACAGCTCAGAAATGCAAAGTACAATAAAACCTTGGCAGGACAGAGGAGGTGGCTGCTTCCACTCCCGGGACGCAAACTTTCCACAGCCTGTGGGACAATGTGATTAGGAGAAGACCAGGCTGGATAAATCCACATAGGCAGGCTGTTTGGCATATTCCCCAGGTGTTTTTGAGGTCTGGAGCTTCTTTCTTACGAGAGGAGCTGGGTCTGTTCAGCCTGGGGAAAAGAAGGCTGAGAGGCATCTTAATTATGCTTATAAATATCTCAAGGGTGGGTGTCAAGAGGACGGGACCAGACTCCTTTCAGTGGTGCCCAACAACAGGATGAGGGGTGACAGGAACAGAGTGACACACAGGAGATCCCATCTGAATATGAGGAAAACTTTGCTTTGAGGTGCCAGAGCCCTGGAACAGGCTGCCCAGAGAAGCTGTGGAGTCTCCTTCTCTGGAGACATTCAAACCCACCTGGACACCTTCCTGTGTGATCTGCTCTGGTGAACCTGCTTTAGCAGGTGGGCTGGACTGGATGATCTCCAGAGGTCCCTTCCAACCCCAACTATTCTGTGATTCTGTGAGGTTCTTAAATGGAGGAGAAGCCCTCACAGGGGACAAGTCAGTGCTTGGTCCCAGCTGCATACCTGTCTCCTCCTCTCCCCACAGGTTTGCGGGGACCAGTGTCCCAAGAGCATCCCTGGGAGGGGAAGGGAAGGGATGCTGGGGCACAGCCTCCCTGCTCCCCCACTTCTATCGGCCAGTCCCTATGTTGTACTACATCTGGAGACTGGTACCCTCCTGTCTCAGAGCAAGGCTTTGACCAAAGATCCTCCACGGGAAAGGAGGAGGGGTTTTGCCAGAGCTGAAAGTGAAATCCTTCAGGATTTTTGCCTGGGATTTCTGTATGGGGCTTTACCCCCAGAGGCAACACACAGCCGGCTTCTCTGTTCGCATCGCTGCGCGTAGGTAGCTCGAGCCATGCAACTGGAGTGAAAGAGAGAAGGTACTTTCACTAAGTGGGCTGCCATTGATTTTCATATGTTCATAGGTATTAGAGAGGAAAAAGACCTATTAAATCATCTAGTCAGTATAATCAGTGCAGAACTATTCCCTGCTGGACATTTACTGGTGGTTTGTCAACTCTAGTTCAGGAAATTGAGTTGTAGTGTTCAATATAATGGATTCTAAATTTCCATTTAATATCAGTTTTCTTTGGTTTCTGCTTTTACATTAATGCATTGATGTGCTCTATATTGATTGACTTTTATTAGTGTAATGAGAACAAAATGCCACTTATCATTTAAGTCATTTAACTCAAACTAGCAAGATATCAAACTAGCTCCTCCCAGGGGAAAATTGTAATGGCTACAGCAGAGAGTCATGTCAATACAGAAGTGTTGGCAAGACAGATAATTCTACAAATGTTTTAATTTATTTCAAAACAATGCTAGAGAGTTATACAGCTGCATATACCATCAAAAACTACTCAAACAATGAATTAAATCCTCAGCACTAATCTTGCCAGTCCTGCTTGTCTTCCAGCCTCCTAGAGTTTCATACATTTTATGCGCTCAGCTGCCTTTGCAAAAATAGAGGAAACTCTTCAAAATCATGTGAAACAGAGCAACCGGAGCATTAATCTTTGAGCCAAATCCCAACTCTGCTGTGAGCGCTATGCCGTGGAGATCTGCTTGAGAAGGATTGAAGGAATATGAGTAGACCCATTGCATTCCCCCACCTCAACTAATAAAACACGAGGCTGCTAGCAGAGGATTATTCATAGATTTCCATGTAGCTGCAGACCTAGCGTGAGAATAAGTGACAGAAGGAGGTTTTGATCCTTATAAATAGGTTGCTGAAAAGATGCTGTGATTACTGTCATATATATCATTACTTAATATGAAAAATATCATACCCTCTAGTTCGTACCAGGCTCTTATAAACATGTTCTGAGTTTTAACACCCCAACTGTTTTGCAAATGGTGCCAAGCTGTTATCCGCTGGAAGAGAGCTCTGGGCTTAAACATCTGTAGAGCGCAGATGCAGTGCAGTGTGATGTGTAACCTAAAACTGCCGGAAAGCAATTAAAGTCTTACTGTTCTTAGTAACACATCACTGGAATTATTTACAGTGTTAATTTTGAATATCGGGTAACAGCCTACCCTGTATGTTGGGAAAGAAATGATCAAACTGAAGATGTTTTGCTCCCGTGACATGTTCCTTGCACCAGGTTTTGATGAATTTTTAATAAGTTTGGGGTAAAGAAATAAGGCAGATGATACAACATTTTCTCTTTTACAAAATGATACAATTGTTTTTAATCATGAATTCATGCGAGGGTATGAGGAGAAAAAAACATCCCAATCTTTTCCTCTCTCTTTCTTGTGTTGTCTACCATCATATTTACTGTGTCATGGTGGTCTACATCTTGACTAGAGCATGCAATTACTTGCAGGAGTTCAGTTTTACCCACTGTTTCTCTGAGGTGTTCCTATCCAGCCTGAAAATATAAAAGCCTTACGACCACTTCTGACTGTCAGCAGATCTGTTCTCATTCCCTGCCAAAAAAAAAGTTAATTACAAATAAACTATTTCAAGAGGATCTGAAGTGCACTTAGACCAAGCAGACTGCTGTCAGTGATTTTCTGCAGAAGGTGAAGAATCAGAAAATTTCCCATGACTTCAGGCTGTTTCCCTGGAAAGGTGTCAAAGACTGAACCGACGAGAAGGTGGTTGGGAGCACAGCTAAGTCACACTCCTCATTTCCAGAATTAATTATAGTAGTTGCATATGGCTGCTCTCCAAGGAAAACAAATCTATTCATGCTTTCTCCATCCATCTTACTTCATTCCAGAAGCCGCTTTTGATTCATGCTCCACAGTTTTGTAAGTGAAGTCGGAGGGGAACATAAGGGCAGCCAGGCTGAAGGTCCCTGCAGCCCAGTGGTCTATTTCCAGCAATGGTACGAACAGGCTATGGAGAAATAAGAACAGAGCCAGTAAATACAATCCTTCTGTTAATGGTTTCCTTCAAAACGTCTTTTTGCAGATGAGGGAACTTCTTGAGCTGATAACTTGCTGAGCCCACACGATGGTCCCACAGACATTTTACATCCTTGGGCAGGCTGGGGACATGCTGTGAAGGACTATGTCTACCCATCTTTTTTGGCTCTGGCTCCTCCTGAATCCCTCAAATTCTTCCCATTGATTGTAGAAGGTGTGTTGTGAACACCTGATCCTGCTCTGCTCCCATGACTTGAGACCTCTGGCTTCTCTCCTCAGTCACCCTCGATGGAAAAGTCTTAGCCTAACATCTTGTTCCTCATAGGGAAGTTTTTAATACGTGGTCATGCTTGTTGCCTCCTTTTTACTTCCCCCTCCCCACCCCCCATTTCTGCTATAGCTGTTTGAGACCAGCACTGTGTGCATACTGAGAACATCCAATCCATACTGTCAGAGTAAGCTTATAGTAGCAACACTGACCTCAGAACTGAGTTAAAACCTGATTTTTCACCTCCTGTTCTTTGTAAAGCGGGGGCACCAGACACAAAATGGGAAGCAGCAGCTGGAGCTGTGTGCAGCCAAGAAGCAATCATAACATGTAGTCCTGCCTCTCCATCCACTGGGCTCCTTCTTAAAATAAAAGGGATTTTCTGCTTCCTTTTTCCTGCTCTTCATTCCCATTACTGTTAAGAACCTTTCTCACAACGTTGTTCCTCTTTTTGGGTTAGAAACACTTTGTTTTTCTCCATTCATTTTTTGTCTGAATTCATTCATACCGAAATAAATTCTCTTGTTCTTGTTGATATGGGTTTTTCTTTGGCTTACAGATATTTTTAATAACCCCTCTCAGCTATAGCTTAGCCAAGGCAAGTGAAACAGGCTCTTCTAATGAATGTCCTTCTGGGACAGTTCAAGATAAATCACTAAAGCCAAAGTCTCTCCACTAATCAAGAGAGCTTTGGCTCAAGCATCTGTCCTATAGGTACAGTTTTTAATCAAACAGAAACAGTAATAGCATTCAGCATTCAACATTTAAATGGTACAAAATCTCAAACAGGTATTAGAAGAGCTAGAACTAAACTAATGGAGTCCCTTGGCCCCTTCGTGTCACGTTGGCCTGGAAGTCTTTCCCAAAACACCCAGTTTCACTTGGTGCGATAGTGGTGAATCCTTCAGCTGTGGTGGTTGTGGCTGTGGTACGGATTTCGTCAGAGTTACTTCACTTGTCATATTGATTATCACCAGTGGACCTTACTGTGTGACATTATTAGACAAGCAATGCAATAGCTCTGATATAAGCAATCACTCATTTCTCTTTTATATTGTCAAGTGAGGCTGTCTTAGAAGAATGAGGACGTATCTTGGAAAAATTAATTGCAAAGAAATATATTTCTGTTTTGTTCCAGAGACCAATTTTTTTTCCTCTTTGGATATGGGTTCTTCTGTTTAACTTGTCCTATATCATAACCACATATATAATGCCTCAGTAATGTTTCTTACTCTGCCAAAACTTCTTAATCTGTTGCCTTTAGTCAGGCTGGTATGTTGAATGCAGCTCTGGATTTTGTTCTGCTGGCTGGTCAGATCCTTAGAAAGTGTGTCTGCAGTCATGAAAGTGCTTATAACATCTGTACAATTTGCACATGGCTGTACCTTTGGTTCTGGGGATCTTTCAAGATATATAAAGCGCTATTTTTCCAATGGCAGTAACATCGGTTTCAGCCCTGGTGATCTTCTCAAGAGGTGATATTAAACTTCTTATGCCTGTGAGCAAAACCCGAAGTTGCTTCCTCAGAACACACTTGCATTTAATATTTTTAGTACCTAAAATCTGCTGCCCCGCGGTTTAGGTGTTACCGCTGTTCCTCCAGTAATCCTCTTGAACCCGTCTGTGAAGAACCTGAGTTCTGCCTTCGATCACAGATGGTCAGAGGGCATCAGGTGTGTGGCCACACCAGTTAATTTAATAGGAAATAATTAAGTTATTAAGATTTGCATCACATGAGAAATAGCTACTGTTTTCCTAGTGTCTGTTTTGCTACCTTAGGTCTTCACTCTCTACATCAAGGGAGGTTTGTCCCATGGGGTGAGCCCTTCGCCACCACCATCTCCTCCATGAGCTCAGTGCTTCCTCCAGGCCAATTGACTTCCACCAGATTTTAGGGTTTAAGTGTTCACTATCCCTTCATGTTCAGAGATGATGGTGCCCATAAACATGGTCTGATCCCAGTGCCGGGACCTGCTGGGGCTGGGACAGGCGTGCTGTGACCCATGGCCATGCAGGAGGTACGCCACTCTGCTCACATGCTCATTTTCATAGATGATTCTCCCTTTTCCAGCCACCGGCATGGCATGTGCGGTATTTGAGGTAGCTTGTTGCTTCTGACAGCCGCTTGATTAAATGGCATTTATTATACTGCATCAATGGTCTCTGTGAAGCAATGTCTGAGGTGCAAATCCTACAGCTGTGACTTGCATAAAATACAGGTGAAGGCCTTGGGTGGCGGAATATAACAGGAAAAATAAACAGAGACAACTTCCAAGCTAGAAACCTTAACCACCTCAGAAAAATCCAATAAGAGTTTATGCTCTCTCCTTCTAAGCAATTCAACCTGCTTATTTTAAACGCAGATTTAGTATGGGCATGTCCTGTAGAGCCATAAATCAGAGCAGTCTGTCTCTTTGCCAGCACAAGACAGATGCCTGCTTGGCGTTAATGACTATTCAAACTCTACTCAGGCTCCGAAAAGCGGGGTGGAAGCGCAGGGCTGTCCAGGCACGGTGCTGAGCCCGTATCATCTGGTTCTTTTCATCCCATGGAGCAGGAATATACCAGCAGCTGCCTCAACCGCCTGGCCCCACAGAGGCTCCCAGGTGGCTCCAGAGCTCGTTTCGTGCCTCTTGTCGAGCATCTGTTCGTTACTCACCCACTAACTGTCCCTCAGTGCTTTCCCTTCAATTATCTCCATTTCCTGGATCCCATATGATTGCTCGCATAAATGTTACTTTCCATACGTGCGTAGCCGGGGCAATTTCTGCAGCTCCCCCGTGCAACTGGTGTGCCCCCGCTTCTCCGGTGAGCATTGCGGGTGGGTTTTTATTGCCGTGAAGCTGGTGCACAGCTGCCAGAGGACAGCAAAGAGCCCAGGCAAACAGGAGTGTAACCAGCTTTTCCCAAAACTGAGCCTGTGCTGAATACCATGTATGAGAGTGACACTTTTCCTGGCGTTGTGAGAGTTCCATGGATAAAATCCTGCATAACGTGCTGAATAACAATGTGAGGCAGGTTCGTTCCTCACCCCGCAAAACAATATTAGCGGAGGTTTCACAAGGTATAAAACAGAGAAAATACACAGGTGGGTGGCAGGGTATGGTGCTTAGTCACTGAATATTAAGCTCAGATTACAGATTCTTTGGGGATGCCACATCAAGAATCATTCAGAGGCAAGTGGGAGTCCTGGCCTGACACACGGAGGGAGAGGCATCTGTCACCCCAGTTGTCCTCTGCCCCAGGGCAGGGAAGCAAGAAAGGAGAGCTCCCCAAAGCCAAATGGCTAAATGCATCTCAGCAGGGTCTTGTTACTCACCTGGCGAAGGTGATAGGAAAAGAATAGACAATTTTTTCTTAAAACAGAGTTAGAAATGCAGCTGTTAATTCCAATAAATCATTATTTTAAAATTTTATTGCAATTTCTTAAATAAAGACATCATTTATTCAGTAGAAAAATTAATATCACCCTGATTTCCATCACAGTGGAAATTATTTGGTTTTCAAAACTATAACGGATACTTCATTGCCAAATTTCAGCTCAGGTATTTAAACACAAACTTTAGTATAATTTCAGCTGCATATTTTATTTTTTTATGTTCCTTTATGGAATACTAATATATTCAGGCATGAACAGAGGACATCCTTAGATGTCCTCATCAGAAAACATTAAATGCTAAAGGTATATGGTAATTAACTTGTGCTTAGAGAACTTCCTATGAAGGTGTTGCATAAATCCAAAATTATAGCAGCCAGAATTACTTCAGAATTTATTTCATTGCATAAATATGCATCACTCGATCCTGACATTTTACTCCTGCGGACAGAAATAGAGTTTTAGCTAATAATTCTTACCTGTGGTTTTGGAATAGCATAAGGATATAGATGCTAGAAACAAAAGAGAGTCCTTAGTTTTTGCAGAGGCAATGTAGCAAAGAGGCTTGAGGGGAAAAAAACCCTACATATTCTGAGAAATTACCAGAGTCAGACTTGCTAACTGTCGGGCTTACGTGGAGAAAAGCACCAAGAAGGCTTCTGAAAATAAGTTAAAGACAATTTTAGTATAGATTTATTAAAGCTCGCACAGGCAGGCTCTGGGCTGTGGAAGAAATTGCGCCTGGCTGTGCTCAGTGGGAAACGGCACGTGAAGAGAAAACAGCCATGAAATACCCATTGGAAGATACAAAGGTTTATTGAGGCATATGAGGGACTCTACTGTTGCCCTGAATTTAAGTGCAATTGGATTAGGAAAACGCTCTCTGAAAACAAAATGCAGCTTTCCAACATCAGGGCACAGCAGCATTTCCAGGCCCTTAAAACATTGAGTTAAAACATGGCCTCACTTTGTAGCTCTGGATTTTTGGGTGCCCTGCTCCTGGGGAACACCCATGTGTGAGATGGTATCATGCCTCACCTGAACCCATGAGCAACTCAACTCCACATGTGCCACCCTCAGCTTTCAAAGATTTGGGAAAGAAATGTTGTGGTGGGTTGATCCAGGCTGGATGCCTGAATCACTCCTTAGCTGGATAGGGGAGAGAAAACATAACGAAAGGCTCATGGGTTGAGATAAGTACGAGGGAGATCACTCACCCAACGCTTTCTCAGAATGGTCTTTTTGCCACAATTTAACTCTTCTGCTTTTTACCAGTACCCCATACACAACTGGATACTTTCCTCTGCTTCTGCCTGTTTTGGTTTTGTACCTTTGCATACAGCTGGTCTGCTTTAACTCACTGGGTTACTGACTTTATTTTTCCTTTAAACCAGAAATAGTTTGGAAAACACTTTAGTAGCCACACCTCTTGGGCCTAGCCAGACATGGTAGATCATCTATTTAATGTAAATAAGAAAAGAATAAGTGCGTTATTGACCAAATTTGGAGTAGACTCCCTAGAAATATGTTTACCACTAAGTTGCTGGGCTCAAGCAAGAATTTCTAGTCAAAACAAGAGGTATAAGAAAGCTGGGAAAAGATGAAGCAGTTCCAGAACAAGCAATATCTTTGTGATTACTTTATTCACCTGGCAAGAGGTAGCTTAGAATCTGAATTTGGAACTAGAATGTGGGGGCTAGAGGTATTTATATGATTTCTATAAGTGATTATATACTTGCCTCTCTCTCTGAATAGAGCTATTTGAGTTTGTATGTGTATGTCATATACATTGAGCCAAAGATTGCAAATTACTCAGTTTTTTTCACCAAAAAAATGAAGAAATCTGTGATTCTTGTACTTATTTGTGATCTGCGCTGTAACAAAAGCAAGCACTAAAGGGGTAGGGAAAAATTACAGAAAGGCAATGGATGGTAGAAAAGTCTTAGAAAACACAGTAGCCCTGTGACTAGTGAGCTTGACCTCAGATGTGGCACATGTGGGTTTGACTCCCTGTCTTGCACTCCATCTCCTGTCCACAAAATGCCTGGATATTCTGGAGTCTCTCACATTCTAGCTTATCTTTAAACATGGTAAGTATCTTGGTTTCGTTTTGATGCAAATGAAATTAAGTTCCAAGCCTTGTTGTTGTTGTTTTTATTTAAATTAGATACCAATTTTCCCAACCAAGCCTGCTCCTTCACGTTCACTTCTAAACACATCAGACTCTTGCTTTAGTGCCAGAGACAGGGTCTGGTTTTTCTGGTTTTTCCTCTTCTAGAAAATTCTTTACAGTTGAAGCACCACAAACCTTTTAATCCTTCTCCTGCTGAGATGTCTTATGTAATCTTTAATAAAAGCACAGCTATAGAAATCTGCTTAATATTGCCCGAACTTGTGGGTGAGAGCTTGGACTAGGATTTGTTGTGGTTCTCAGCTACCAGCACATTGTATAAGTGAGGAGGAGTATCTTGGACTTTGGGCTCTGGAAGGGTGTTTTTCACAGTTCTCTGAGTAAAAGGAATTTGGTTTGGGAACAAAAGGATGCAAAACAAGATAAAGCCTATCGCTGAGTATGCTGGAGCTGAGTCAGGCTCCGTACTGCCCTCCCGCACACCAGAGGGTTGGTAAATCCAGCCTCAATGGACACTTACTCCTCTCAGAGTTATCCATCATCCACCCCATAATAAACTTGTGTTGTTAATGCATAGGAATACTCTTTCGCCCTGAGGGCACCACAGAATCACATATAGTAACCTGTTTAGGATGATGATTTTGTGGGTCATTACACCCTCAGAGATGGGACATTTCACTGTGTTAGAGCTTTGTGTAAGTTTTAGCATGCAGTGAGTTTTAATGATAAAAGTACATGCTGACTTTTAAAAGTGTGGATTTTCACTATGAGAACAAAGATAAAACAATAAATCTCACCATTATGATTTGCTTAATATGAAAATTTCTTTCCTCTTCCAGCTAACTCACCTTTTCAATTTTTTAAAGCCAGAATCTCCATAGTGTCAAGACATCTAAGCCATAATCCAAAGCACGATGCTACTGAACATCACTGAAATCTGTTTAACTAAACCTCTGCTTCTGAGGAGTTCTCAGGAGGAGATATGCTTTGGGGAGAGGTCTCTTTGGGTGCTGCCAGCACCTTGCAGAAAAGCAGGATGTCTCACATCCACTCCACCGGTGTCCCTGCGAGCTTCCTAAGCACCTTCTGACCAGCAGAACACAAACAGGAACCAAACTTTTGTCTTTGTGACATTCCCACCTGGGAAACAAAGGAAAATTCAATGGTTAAATAAAATGCATCTGAATTCAAAGATTCCTGCCAATTTGACAAGATGGTTCATTGGCCAGGTTGTGATTGGTTGTATTATAAAACCAGACAAACTGAATGAGTCTAGATATGTATTGTCTGCAGCTGAGTGTTGCCATTTAAAAAACACTCGTGCTTTAAAATCTAAGCTGTCCTTTAGTAGCACGCGTTATCTTTAATAATGCAGTTCTTTTAGCTGTGGAGGAATACCAGCGGCAATTGGACAAGCTTAGCGGGGCTCAGATTTTATTGTTCTCTATTTGTCTTGTGTGGCTCAGTGCAAAAGCCGCCTTTATTTCTTGCTAACCAGAAATGGCAGGGTGTGAAGAAAAGGCAGTGTGTTTGCACTCCAGAGGACAGGAGCTGGCTCTGCTCCTTTTGTACGACCATAAACTACTGGGAGCACAGGAAAGAGAGAAAAGATACTTGTGGTTCTCACTGCATAGTGGAGAGATGTTTCTATGTGTTGTATTTTATTTGTTAGGGGTCCCAGTTTTGTCATCACAAAACTCACGGCACCTGAGTGGAGAGGATGAAGCCTGGATCTCATCAGGGTTTCTATATGTAAAATCAGGGTTTCTATGTGTGTATTTTCTAACACAATCTTAGTGATGTCTGCAGATCCAAGATCCATTCACAGTTCCAGGTCAGTTCACCTGCTGATTTTGCTTCATTTTTATTTTCCTTTGTGTTTTTATATGAAAGCATATTACTATTACTTACCTCCTGACTTTCTAAGTATATTTACTCAATACACTAAGAGTTTTTAGATATTTTCATAAAGTTTACTTTCGAACTGTATGAACCAACAACAGAAAATATGAAAAACTTTACCACTGGCTAACAAATATGCATTTGTGGTCGTCTCTCTCTGTCGCCCTCCCTCCCCAGCATATAATCCCCAGTAGACTCAAAGAAAGGAATCCTCTCCTCACCCTTCCTTGTAAGTTGGGCTCTCCCTTCACCTAACCATCCCAGCAGTCTTTCTTCCCATCTGTTACAAATCACGGGTTTGAACATGTTTGACAGGAGCAAAAGACCATAAAGGTTTGGGTTTTTTTTATGAAGGGTGGAAGAATCTCTTTTTCTTGCGGTTACAGGAACTTGTGTCTCAACTTCTGGTATCAGAATCTTATTTTGACGCTATTTTCACACTGGGACTCTTCAAATGGGTGTTCCTCAGCAAGCCAGGGATGTCATGTGGAAATATTTTCATTGAATTGCAAGGGTAAAACATATAGAGTGTGCATCCCTGAAACCACAGAACAAAGAGGACCAAGGGAACACAATCCCAGTCTGTAAACACTAATGCACTGCTCTGATGAAAGTATTTACGTTCAGAGGTGCATAAATCCATATTAAAATGTTTCAGAAGTGCTGAAGTTGCCCAGTCTCACTGTCTTGCAGCTGGGCTTAGGTTCTTCCATGATTTATTTGCTTTTGGTCTTACCTGAAGTTCTAAATTTCATGAATTTACAAGCTGCCATGGAAATTCACTTTGTCTTAGGCTGAAAATAAGTAGCAGTTGCATGTACTCATAAACCCCTTTTATTGCCTTCCTACACAAATTTAATTTCAGTCCTTTGGCTGAAATGTAAAACACAAGGAAGCACACTTTAAGAAAACTAAAACCCCATGTTTCTCAAATGTGCAAATGCAAACGAAAGTGTTTCAGATTTCATTCTGTACTGATCACTACAATACAGCTTGACAAATCATATTATGAATTGAATAGCTTCTTCCATTTTTTAGCCAAAAAAAATGTAAAATGTCAAATCAGTTGCAATCCTTTATTCTTTGAGCACAGAGAACACTTTTACCACCAAACTACCAAATATCTTCCCATTTGCATTATGCTCCCCATATGTGTAACTACAAAAAGGATCAGAAGAAAACAGGACAAGATAAAATCAGACAAATAAGACTTATTTCTCCCTTCAAAATATAATCCTAAATGCAGAATCCAGACTAATTAGCAGCCTTTTACACTCAGAAACAATTTTAATATAAATGATATCGTAACCTGGGACCCAACCCTGCAAACATTAAAGAATATGAGGTTATTTTATGCATGTGAGTAATTCCTCTTGAGAATATTTGTGAGATTAGAAACCAGAGTAATGTGATAAAATAGTATGGAAGGAGATTGTATTACATCTGTACAGACTGTACCCGTTCGATACCACTAATGTAGTCTATTTAATATTAGTCAAACTCACTGGCTTTGTAAAGATGACAAGATCAGATATTTCAACACAACAAAATTAATCTATCTCTAGAACTATCAGGTGGGCACCTTTGATGGGGAGAGGAAAGTCTAGGTAAAGACTCAATTTGGGGAAATAATCTCTATATATTCTTCAATATAAGCAAGTTCTGAAAATGCTTAATGATGTGGAGACAATATATTAATGGTATATACTGCACCGTACGCACAAAGAGGTGGATATCTGGTTGTTACCTGTTTAGTGTGGTCCAGCCCTGTCACTATTGCAATTAACAGCAAAACTCCTGGGGCTGAAGAACCAAATCCTGCCCATATAGTCACTGCAGCTATAAGATATTGGAGATTCAGAGACACCAGGGTTGCGGGCGTCTGCATCAGCAAGTGATGTGGCCCTATGCGAATCTGCAGGAAAATAATGTTATTTTTTATTATTCAAATATTTTAAAAGGAAATTTTACACACATGCTTTAAAGCACTTTTCTGTGCGTTTTAAAAGTGCAGTGATGTGCCACAGAACACTTCCGGAGACCATGAAACTTTTGTGTTATTGCTAAAAACACAGTCAACGTCTTTGAAACGTACATTCCTTTCTGTAGGAGAGGACTTCATTATGTGGAGATGGAGAATCTGTTGGGGACCCTAAATGGTGGATGCATTTTTGAAAGCATAAACAGTTGGAGAGTAAGTCCACTTAAATGCTACATTAGCAGTTTGTATCCATTTTGTTACAATCAGACCTTTGAGAAATGGTATTACAAATCATTTTTTGGCCAAAAGTCTTGTTACTAAGCCAGAAATGTGTTACCCATCATACAGCCAAGCCCATCTGCTATTCAGTCTTAAATCCTAAACATGCAACTTAATTGTATTCAAATTTTCATATTCACACCAGGAGAGCAAGAACCACCTTACTGAACTCGAATGGTCTTCTGGGGTTTAGTCCAACTCCCACTTAGGTCAATGGCATACATTTAATGACTTAAGCAGAGCTTAAACAGAACAATTTGGGATTTTAGAAGTCAAACCAGTGTTTTCTCGAGATTCTTCTGATCCCAGTGAGATTTCTTCTGAGCTAGCTCATCTAAAGGTACACAGGGAAATGCTTCATTGCAGGACCAGCCAAGGAACACTGGAGTCAGTGAAGACTCAAACACAGCCTGAGACAGAGAAATTACCACAACGTCGGGGAAAAAAGCCAAAAGGTGAAATTAAATTCCAGTCCAAACACTCAGAAGATCCTGAACAGCACAGATGCTCATTCTGTACCGTGACCCTCACTGATCATCACAGCTCATCTGCTCGGGATAGCTATTCTCAAAAGATGTGAAATAGCAAACTTTGCATTGCCTGATGAAGACATACAATGTAAGATTTCATACAACTCTCATGAGTTTTCGTTCCTGCTCAGCTCTTTTCTTATGTAAAGAGGAAAATCTCTCATATGTACTGTAGAAATAATATATGCAGTCTGGCTAACATGAAGTCTACTCTGTGTTATAAAACACCAAAATCATTACATATAGCCAGTGGTTACCTAATATGTAGCAAAAATATTTTCCTATGATTGTTTTTGTAAGCGTGACTTTCTGTGTGTGTAGTAATTGAGATCTGGAAAGTTTTCCATAAGTCTCTTCACGAAAGGCTTTGTGGATATCTGTATTACATTTTAGGAGGAAAGATTCTCTCTTTATGAATGACTCCCTTAGAGTGCAGTCTAAATTCAGTACAAGCTGATCTTTGGAATTCACTGCTGACACCTCTGTTTGTTCAGGACACACAGTGAATTTGCAGCTTCCACCCCTTTCCTACTCAGAAAGGCCTGCCAAGGTAAAGTGGGAAGATCAGCACACTACAGACTTTATTCTTTTGACCACCCTTCCCAGAGGCTGAGGCCACAGGTTGTTTCCAGTGATGAAACCAGAGGGAAACTCAGGATGTTTATGTTCTTCTATCAGAAGGCTATTTTGGGTAGCTTTAGTTCAGCACTAGTTCTTTTTTTTTAAAGTAAACTTCAAACTTTAAGGGTTCAAATAAATTTCCATAAAGTAAAATGACCCAGCAACACGCACTTGCAGCCCAGAAAGCCAACTGCATCCTGGGCTGCGTCGCAAGGAGCGTGACCAGCAGGTCCAGGGAGGTGATTCTGCGCTCTGCTCCGCTCTAGTGAGACCCCACCTGCAGTGCTGTGTCCTGCTCTGGGGTCCCCAACATAAGATGGACATGGACCTCCTGGAACAAGTCCAGAGAAAGGCCATGAAGATGATCAGAGGGCTGGGGCACCTCTCCTATGAGGACAGGCTGAGAGAGTTGGGGTTGTTCAGCCCGGAGAAGAGAAGGTGCCAGTGAGATGTTACAACAGCCTTCCAGTACCTAAAGGGGACCTACAAGAAACCTGGAGAGGGACTTTTTACAAGGGCATGTAGTGACAGGACAAGGGGTCCCTCTTTAGACTGAAAGAGGGGAGATTTTGATTATATATGATGAAGAAATCATTTACCCCAAGGGTGGTGAGGCACTGGAAGAGGCTACCCAGAGAAGCTGTGCATGTCCCATCCTTGGCAGTGTTCACGGTCAGGTTGGATGGGGCTTTGAGCAGCCTGGTCTAGTGGAAGGTGTCCCTGCCTATGGAACGAGATGATCTTCAAGGTCCTTTCCAACCCAAGGCATTCTATGATTTAACGTTGCCATCTGTTTGCTCACCACTTTGTCTTGTAAGCTCCTTCGAAAGGACGCTAAGCAGAGCACATGAAAGGCAGGCAGATGTTGCTAATGCAATCTTATCTCTGTCACTGTATGGAAAGACACAACTTAATAGCAGCCTGTTTAAAAACATCCCTGTTCCCTTCAAGGCAAAATTGCTCATCCTGTGTTTCTTCTTCTGAAATTCACCAGTAAACACAATTCC
Organism: Streptopelia decaocto; assembly: GCF_964273445.1. Taxonomy (NCBI): domain Eukaryota; kingdom Metazoa; phylum Chordata; class Aves; order Columbiformes; family Columbidae; genus Streptopelia; species Streptopelia decaocto. Next base: position 62,818,260 of record NC_138661.1, read on the forward strand.
ATTCTCTGAATTATTTCAATTGTGCACCAAGGAAAATGTGCTTACAGGCGAGAACTGTGCCAGCTTAATTATTATATTATGACCACTTGCATATGGGAAGTGGGAAATTCTGTCGAATCAGTGTTCGAAGGGAGGTTTTGGTTCTGTATAGAATACTGTACTATATAATACTACTATTAATATATATGTAAGTATACTATTAATATAATAACACTATTCTGTTTTGTAAACAAAGGCTTGCTGTCCTTCAAAGCATAATGGTGAAAAGGTTCCTGCAAAGCTGTAGTACAGAGTGTGTGCTTGTTACACCATAGAGGAAGGTGAGCCCGTCTCATCCATGTGAGGCCCTTTGTAGATACTTCACATTTCATTAAAAAGGAGCATTTGCAAGATCAAGTAGTTTCCTCTGAGGAAAAAAAAAAATGGCAGATGCATTTAATTATTTCTGAGTATTCATTGTAATTAGCATTTAGATGCATCACTGACTTCCCAGTTTGACTTTGCTTCCTCTGTCAGCCTTGTCATCAGTAAACAGCATTTACATCTATAGAAAAGGCCGGGGGGAGATGTAATGACAAGATTTCCCCCCAAAAAATCAGTAATGGGCAGGGCTTTCTGTATGTCTGTTATGTGCTTCCACATTTACCAGGAGTGACCAGAAAATTTCAGAGACAACTCACATATTCAAATTTAATGTGGAAAAAATCACTGGCATGGAGGCACATACCAAAACACTGGACTCTTTCTACACGCTAATCAACCCGATTAATCGAAATGCATATTCTGTAACTCGTAACAAAGCAAAAATCTCTCCTGTCATATGAAGACAGAAAAAATTGGTAGTATGTGCATTATCAGAACGGTACCAAGTTCTTCAGTAGGTACAGAAGCCTGGACTTGGACAGGGACAACAGCAATCAGAGTGTGTGGCAGACCAGGAAACTCGCTCTGGACTAGGCCAATGAACCAAAGTATTGCTGAAATTGCAAATTCTAATGCAATTGCCAAAGATTTAAAGTGATTAAATTCAGTGGTATTAAAGCGATAAAATTCTACCAGCACGGTAGTCCTGAGGCGTAGGGATTTCTTAATAACCTAAAAATTAAATTTGCACTCTCTTCTCTGCCCCGAATCATAAATAAAAGTCCTATCATGGTTAATTTGGCCTTTCAGGTTTCCCAGGCAGACATTGTTCTTTGTGGACAGCAAAGATTCCTCTGCAATTTTTATAAGCATATATTGTGTCTTGATACCCATTACTAGCCTATTTTTTTTTCCTTCACATTGCTTTACTGTGTTACATAATTGCCATTTCTTCCTTAAAAGTAACTGGACGCATACACACCTCTACAGCAACTGGCTGGGTAATTGTTTAAGTAAAATTCCTTTCAGTTTGAACTTAACATTTGCCTAATAATGTTAAAAGCACTTTGAGGTCATTTTTGACCATATATATGTGAAAACACATACGTAAACGCATGTTGTGGGTGTGTGTTTTCTACTATCTGTGCATTAAAATAATGCACTAACTACCACTGTTACACTTCTAAAGACGCTATTGGGTCGATGAAATTTTAGAACACTGTGTTCCAATGTTTTCTATAGCATGTAAAGAATCTTAAGAGTTCTTCTTTGTGACTAAATCATGTCAGCTAGATGCGAAGAAAAATATTACCTAGTTACAAGACCCCTATGGACTGCTCCTGTTAACACAAGAACACCTATACACATGCATAGGTCCACGCACAGGGCAAGTAATTTTCCAAGAGAACTAAGGCATAAATTTACACACTGATAGAATTGTATGGACGCAAGGCTCGCTGCAATCCACGTGCGTTTTCTTTTTCTTCTGATGGCTTTTTGGGTTTAGCATGTCCAGTAACAAAGTATTTAAGCTAAACCAAATACAGCTATTCTTGTAAAAAAAAATAAATAAATCCATGTGAGAGAGGTTAATGGGAACGATTGCTTGCACAGCTGTAAATTGTCCCTTTCTCATGAGAAGCTTGAGCCCAGACGTCACACCCGAGTAGAAGCCCAAAGGAAAGTGAACCAAGTTTATTAAACCACTCGTCTTCCTGCATTTTGCCCAGATAATCAGAGTCTATCCTGTTGTATTTGCATTCCCTCCACCTGTGTCTAATGTCTAGAATTAAAGGCCGCACATTTGGCTGTCTAGTAAGATACTACCATATAAATATTACGACTGTATGAATTAATTTATAAAGCGAGCTCAACATTTTACTCAGTTATAGATTAACTTCTGACACACTAAGCCTTCTCACTTAAAACAAACTGTGCTCTCATTTTAAGTTACCTTACACTAGAGACTGGTTTCCATTTTCTCTTGGACTGGTAATGCAACTATTTTGCAATGACAACACAGGCTACATCACTTGATTATTGATAATTCTTAAACAGTAACTCTGGAATGTCACCACACACATAAAAACCTGCAGGATGTGCTTGCTCCCAGAAGTCCTACTGACATATCGTACAGCACACAGCATCAATATTTCATGTGCCATTAAAGTGCAGCTGGTAACACCAAGGGTAATTCATCAATGAAGATACAAGTAACTCTGGTGAAAATGTCACAAGCTTGAGTGACAGAGGCAAACGGGTCTAGAATAATAATTTCATTAAGGTTAGCAAAATACATTAATTGAAGTTTAATGCTTTGATGCTTCTCCGCCACTAATGTGCAAAAAACGTTCAGGAGGAGCACCCCTCTTTGGGAATTGCTTCTGGGACCTGTTTTTCCTCCAAACACTTCCCAGGATAGGAATTTTCTGACTAGGATGGCACAGTTTGTCGCGTTAATCCTGAATCTGTCAGTATCCACCTATGCTTTGACTTCTTCTTGAGAAAAATACAGCACTTGGCAGTTCATTCCCTTTTTGTGGGACAGGATCAGACTTCTGACTTACACAGTGGCTGTTTCCTTAATTCAAATACATTTTCTTATTCTTGAATACAAAAAATGCACTAAAATACCTTTGCCATAATAAGGCCTGGCTTTGTCACTTAAGACACCACTGCAAAAATACAGCAATGCACTTAAATGCTGTACTTCAGAAAGGAAAAAAAGCAAATGGGTATTCATGTGGCTTTTATATAATCTGTAGCCTTGTTTTTCCTGACCTCTGTTGATGCCCTGTGTTGGCATTCCACTTCTTCCACCGGAATATCAAGCCTGTCATTCTTCAGTTCTCCTGAGGGACACAGAAAAGGCACACATGCCAACTTTTAGCTTTTTTATTAAAACACACAGCAATGTCAAACTTTATACTGAAGTCGTCTTTCTCTCAGACAGCTGGTTGAGTTGCATAGGTGTTCCAAAAAAGCAAACGCCAAACAGAATAAGCAGCCACTTCAATTGTTTTTTTTTCCATTTTTTCGTAAGATTACAACCCCACAAAGTTTTCCTGCTGTCCACAGAACTTTTGGTGTAAAAACACCCAGCTTTCTTGAGTAAAAGATAAGCAGAGAAAATAAGTTCCCTTTTGGAAATAAAGAACAAACAAACCTAACTATTACATTATCAGAATTCTTCACAGATTACAAATTAGAAACCAAAACTTTGTTGTTGTCATTTTTTGTTGTTGTTTTAGGTTGGTGGTGTTTGTTTTTTTGTGGTTTTGTTTGTCGTGTTGTCTTGGTTTTGTTTTTGTTTTCTGCAGGTATAAATCACTGCAAATTCCTGGAGTAATATGGTTTAAGTTGGACAGTGTTATGAAGCAGACAGTGGAAGCGCTACATAAAATGTGCTTTTCAGATTTTCTAATTCTCATAACGTCACTGCCCAGTTCACTGTGTCTACAGGGAAGTCAAAGCAGCTGCTTTAACTTCTGAATCTTTAGTCTTCACTGAAGTCAGAATAATGCTACTTTGAAGATACTTTTAAACATGCACTCTTATGACACGTCTTTGGGAAAAATCTTAAGATTTATGAAATATTGATGAAGACTCATTTTTCTTCATAGGCTCATCTGTTCAACGCCAGACCAGGCTATTTAAAATTTCAATCACTTGTAGCAGAACGGCGGTTCCTGCACCGCTGTGATGGAAACATCTGGATTTTATTCCAGAAACATTCTATGGTTCCAGCTGCTAAACCACTTTTTCTTGCTGAGAACTAGTCTGGGAGGGTTTAATTTTGTTCACCTGCAAAATTCCATTCAGATGACCTTTTCATTGAAACGCGCACGTAGCATCCTTCAAAACGAGAGGAACTGGCATCGAAATGAATCACAGAAAGGAGCGAGTACATCACTGTCACATTAGCTGACGCTTTGAGACCTGTTGAGAACTATCCCCTTTCAAAGCAAAAAACACAAAACATAGACAAACTCAAAGCTGAATGTGAAGAGTGATACCCTTAGAATAAATTAAGAATATATAAACATCGTGAAGTAGTTGCCTCTTTTCCAGAAAAAGCCTCACAGAATGTGTCATACTTACATCAGTTTAATACAGAAGGTAAAGGCAATACATTAGCCCCACACACAGAATAAATTGATAACTAACAAGATAATGTGAAGCACACGCTTCACGTAAAAGGAGGTTGGGGCATGGAGGGTGTTGGTCTATTGTCCCACATAGCAAGTGACAGGACAAGAGGAAATGGCCTCAAGTTGTGCCAGGGAGGTTTAGATTGGATATTAGGAAAAAATTCTTCACAGAAAGGGTTGCTGGGCACTGGAACAGGCTGCCCAGAGCAGTGGTGGAGTCACCATCCCTGGAGGGGTTTAAAAGGCGTTTAGACGAGGTTCTTAGGGACATGGTTTAGTGCTAGAGTTAGGTTAGGTTATGGTTGGGCTTGATCCTGACGGTCTCTTCCGACCAAAGTGGTTCTATGATTCTATAATAACAATAACATTTTTATATATTTATTTCTGTATATATATATATTCCATCTCCAGGGGCACTCAGGGTGCACAGAAAGACACGCAGCCTCTGTGGTGTTTTTAATGTGTAAAGACTCCTCAGTCATGTTGGGTGGGGGGGAACAAGAGGGCATTTTTTGCTGAACCTGCCATAGCTGTGGCTGGCACCTGGGCCACCCACAGCCGAGGAGCCCTGTCACAAACTCTTCTCTTCAGTGACCAATGACAGAACCCGAGGGAATGGCAGGAAGATGTGCCAGGGGAGGGTCAGGTTGGACATTAGGAAAAGGTTCTTCACCCAGAGGGTGCTGGACACTGAACAGGCTCCCCAGGGAGGTGTCACAGTCCCAAGCCTGACAGTGTTCAAGAAGAGACTGGACAATGTCCTCACAGGATGACCATGAGCCAGCACTGTGCCCTTGTGGCCAGGAAGGCCAATGGCATCCTGGGGTGTATTAGAAGGGGGGTGGTCAGTAGGTCAGAGAGTTTCTCCTTCCCCTCTACTCTGCCCTGGTGAGACCACACCTGGAATATTGTGTCCAGTTCTGGGCCCCTCAGTTCCAGAAGGACAGGGAACTGCTGGAGAGAGTCCAGCGCAGGGCAACAAAGATGATGAAGGGAGTGGAGCATCTCCTGTGTGAGGAAAGGCTGAGGGAGCTGGGGCTCTTTAGCTTGGAGGAGACTGAGGGGTGACCTCATTAATGTTTATAAATATGTAAAGGGTGAGTGTCAGGAGGATGGACCCAGGCTCTTCTTAGTGACAACCAATGATAAGACAAGGGGCAGTAGGTATATACTGGAACACAGGAGGTTCCATTTAAATTTGAGAAGAAACTTCTTCTCAGTGAGGGTGACAGACACTGAACAGGCTGCCCAGGGGGGTTGTGGAGTCTCCTTCTCTGGAGACATTCAAACCCGCCTGGACACGTTCCTGTGTAACCTCATCTGGGTGTTCCTGCTCTGGCGGGGGGATTGGACTGGATGATCTTTCGAGGTCCCTTCCAATCCCTGACATTCTGTGATTATATAAACCCCGGGCCGCCACTGCGACCGTCCCCGCTATCGCGACAGCGGCCGCCATGTCGGCTCCGGCCCCGCCTCCCCTGCGTCACTTCCCGTGCGGGCCGCGGCGAGGAGGAGATGGCGGCGCTGGGGGAGCCGGTGCGGCTGGAGCGAGGTGAGCGCGGCCGAGCGGCGGGCGCTCCCGGACGGTGGAGCTGCCGCTCCAGCCCAGCGGCGCGTTGCTGTGGGTCCGGCCCGAGCCCTCGGCACGGCCTTTCCCGACCCCCCGGCCCGGCCTGAGCGAGCGGCGGCCGCCGTGCCGGGGCTGCCATGGCGGGGCCGCCGCTCCGCATCGCCCAGGGCACCGGCCCGCTGCCCTCCCCGCGCACAGCGGCTTTGGGAGCGTTTCCCTCGGGTCTGGCTCCATTGGGGTGTCGCTGGGACTCGCGTCTTCGGCTTTTCTTTGTGCTGCCCCCGGAGGTTTTTCTGGTTTTTCAGTGTGCGGGTGGGTGCGCTCAGCCCCAGCCCTTGTGTGGATGTGTCTGCGGGGCTCTGCCCTCAGCCCCATAACTCCTTGATTCTACTTGTCCCCTGGGAAAACTTCGTCTTGAACCAAGCTGAATTCTTAGCTCTAAGCTCAATTAGTTAAGCTGTGTCTTAGCAATAATAATTGTTTTTTATAAGAGCCATCTGACATATGCAGGAGTCCCACTACACTTGTTCATCATTCTGCTTAACTCTTATCTTCTCCCATTTATATTTCCATCCCGATTTTCCAGTTTATGGCCTTTATTTGCATGGTTAATACTGTGCAGTGTGTGCCTAGAATTAGCAGGGAAATAGATAAAATATAAAACCTGGTTGCTTAGTTTTTTCTGTAGTACATTTGTGTCTTTTAAGCCGGGCTTTTAAGAAACAATTGTAAACTTCATGTTGGTTCTTCAGAACTGTGCAAGGTCCACAGTAGCTCAGTGGACACACGCTTTGTACAAGGATATACATGGTTGGTTTGTTAGTGTGTATTTAGGAAAACAGGGATCGGAAAATGGAATTTAAATGGGAAAAGAATAGTGAGAATGAGAAATCCTGTTTTTGACAAGGAAAGCGCTTCAGTGATTGAATGTGCAGGTGATTGGATGAACTGTTTTCCCACTGCCGTTCCTGTTGGGACCACCACCTTTTCTCACCGTGCTAGGTGGAGTTTTTTGTAGAAATATAACACATTGTATATACCCACTTTATTGTGTTTGGTACTATCACGTGTTATTATCACATAATTAAGCTTTTCGGTTTGCCTAATCTTCCTTCTCATTCCACAAGTGAAGCACTTATAACGTGTGAGAGAAAGCCTCTAAATAGCGACTTACGTAAGAACTTTGCTTCCCGCTCCGCAGCTCATCTACCCTCCCTACTCCAAAGCTCGTTAATTAGGGCAGCTGCTTTGGCAGTGGATTAGTTGCTCTTGGTAGGTCTGCGGAGTTAAACCTCGGGGAGCATCCTCCTCCACCTCATTACCCTGAAAACAAACAAATCTGCAGAGTTACTCAGGAATCAGTGGAACAAAAGATCTATTTAGTCTTCTGGCATGTTGGGTTTTTTTTAAGAAAAGAAGAAAAAGGGAGTGCACTGTAATTGACCTACAAAAGCAAGATCTTTATTTACAGAAATAAATAACCTCTGTGAATTGTATGGGGTTGACTGCAGATAATGTGATGAATCAGCATCAGCTTGAAAGTGAACATCACTAAATGTTGTTGGCATATAGCATGAGAGAGAATAGTGTAGAAAAGTAGCTGATTTTAAATGGTTGCCATATGCTTACCATCAGGGCAATTGAAAATTCTCCCTGTCTGTTCTCTAAGCTGTATTGCAAACACCACCATCCAAGTTCACTGGAGTGCAGGGATGAAAACCAACCAAACAAACAAAAAAGACCCCACAAACATTTAACATTTTGAAGTTATTCGTATGGTTTGGTGGTGCTGTGTGATGACTCTGTGTGCACCTTAGGAATGCAGACTATTGGAACATAACGTGTTGGTGCATCAGGAGTATCTGTGAGGACACTGTGTTTTTCCTTTCTGTGTTTTGTTCACACATATGAAGTGATGGCATCTTGCTGGCTTTTTCTTCCACGTTATTTTAGTTTAAATGTGTCTGTTTTTCAGGACTTCAATGTAGTATCCTGTGATCACAAAAAATGGTTTGTGAAGAGCAGGCAGCCAGTCCAAAAAGGATGAAAAGGTTAAAAGAAAATAATTTTTTGAAGTATGTCTGGATTCCATTTTACAGTTAGTTTTATGGGTTTTTTTTAGTCACCTACTGCTGGAGTTATTTCTACATTGCTCCTTGTTGAAATCCATCATAGAAACAATTGCATAGTGTTCATTTCAGTCTCTGGTTCTGAACAGTTGGCCGAACTGTAGTGTTAATGTTGTGAGGAATACAGCTTTCAGCTGTAGGAATTTAGCAGGCGTTAGGAGGAAGCAAACTACATCAGCAGAGCAGCCAACAGTCTCTAATTCTCTGCACACAGGTGTTAGAAGGTGAGTTTTGCCACCTGTTCCCAGCCAAACTAGTTCCTTTCCAGAGCAGTGTTGCTGGGAGAGACTGAATCTGCAGCTTAAGTTATGTTTAACTTTCAGACTGGTATCATGAAGTCCTGTTAAAAGGCTAAACCAAAACAACTGCTGGGTAAAAAGGGTCCTGGAACTGAGATCCATTGCCTGTATCTACCTGAGCAAGAGGTGCAGTGTGATTAAAGGAGATCTGTAGAGTATTGAGGACTCAGCTTTCATGCTGGGTTTGTCTGCTTTGGGTTTTTACTTTACAGCAACAACTTGGTCCTTTGAGCTGAAAGCCCTTTTTTATTAAAGTGCATCTTTTGCTTTAGTTTTGTCTAAAAGGAACCCAGTGTATCCCAGTCACTTTTTGACAAGCCGACTCTATGCTCTTAGTCTACGCTTTATGAACGGCACAGCTGGTTCCCAAACTAGCCCATTTTACCTTAAGGTATAAAATGCTGTGTAGTTAAATATTCTGGCTCTTAAGAGATCCAGGTAGTAATTATATCTAGTTGATTGATGAAATGAGAAGTTCAAAAAAGAGGAGAAATGAGCAAATGGAGTTCTGGAGTCTTGATTTTTGCAGTTACTCTTTGGATCAGTAGATTGCTGTCACCCTTTAAAATTTCTTGGAGTATCCTAATCAAAGTGCACCTTACAGCCTAATGTGGTTCATGGTTCTGGAGAAGAGAAGCTGAGTGGGGATCTTATCAATGCTTATAAATACCTGAAGGGTGGGTGTCAAGAGGATGGACCAGACTCTTTTCAGTGGTGCCCAATGAGAGGATGAGGGGCAATGGGCACAGGCTGGAGCACAGGAGGTTCAATCTGAATATGAGGAGAAACTTGTTTACTCTGAGGGTGCCAGAGCCCTGGAACAGGCTGCCCAGAGAGGCTGTGGAGTCTCCTTCTCTGGAGACATTCAAACCCTCCTGGACACATTCTGTGTGATCTGCTCTGGTGAACCTGCTTTAGCAGGTGGGCTGGACTGGATGATCTCCAGAGGTCCCTTCCAACCCCAACCACTCTGTGATTCTGTGATCACAGATTTGAGAACAGCTGCGTAGAACTGTACACTTTATGTGCATGAAATAGTCATTTGTCTGCAAACATCTGCAAGTATTTAAATGATAGCTGTATTGTAATTTACATACTTACTAGACTCTTCATGAATATATGGAGTGCTGCAGGATTGGAAGTGCTGCTTTTGCCATTTGTTGATCATTCTACTTCAAGCTGTTCAGTGCGAGACTTCATGAAATTCAGATAATTTGTATTGCTGTTGCTGAACACAAAGATTACTGAGAATGTTGGTGAATTTGCATCATTGAAAGACTGAAAGATTAATAAACAGTCACATCTAGAAGCTCGTTCAGTTTCACCAAATATTTTGTGTGTTACATAAAATACAAAATGTGTGTTAGGAAATTAAAAGCTTTAGAAACACGTTTTTAATTTTGTAGTTGTTGTACAAATATCAATTATGCATGCCTGTGTGAAACAAGATCTCTGTAGGTTTGGGATTAGTAATAGCTAAAATTTAGGGGTTTATATTTCTTTGCGTTAGATGTGATGTTTGTAAAGCTTGAGAATGCCCCCTAAAAAATGCCAGATTCTCATGGCGCATAGAAACCTTAACTGTCGTCTGAAATAATTTGTGTCTTGTGGCTGTAGTGGAAACACTGGGATGTTCTTCCATGGCGGGTTTGTTTCCAGCCCATGGTGGGTGACCGGCCCATGAGGTGAAGTCGTGCCCTGTTTAATTCCCTGCACCGTCTGATCTCGGTGTGGTGGTTGCTAAGACGTGTCTGACTGGTAATTCACAGAAGCGGACAGAACATCACCGTGGGTTGTCTCTTGCCAGGGAACTTCACCTTAATTTCAGAACATTCACCCCACTGTCTTTTCATCCTGTTACGTAAATTCTCTCTTGGCCTTTAGGAGAAGCTCGTGGCTGCTGCACGTCTTCTGTGCTGACGTGATGCCTTTGACTAGACGTGTGTTCACAAGACAAATGATTGCCTAAAGGTTAATTACAGAAAAAAGGAAGTAATGCATTTGGGATGTAGCAGTGTCCCAGACTTCATCCTTTTCTAAAATAATCTGGGCCTTATTTATATAGTAGATTAATCACTGCTTCTTTGTGATAATGAAGGTAATCCTTTCTATCTGCTTTTCTGGGAGACTGTTCTACTTCTGTTCAAGCACTTGCGTGATTCAGAATCATCACTAATGTAACACTTTGGAAATATAAGGCAGGGAGATGAATGTATTCAACTCTTGTACAGCTGCCAGGAGCACATCACATAGAGTTTGATGCCCGTCTCCAGTCATACTGGTCTGAAATCCAGTCCTTCCCAAGGAGTTTGGTTTCACAAAGCAGCACCCGCGTTTATGAGAGCATGGACAACGTGAATTCTTAAGAGCAAATTTCTAGGGACTGGAATGAGGAGGTTTGGGGTTGAGGATTCCAGACTATGCAGATATTCTCTCTCAACTGAGAATACCAAAAAGTATTTTGGTTGTTGTTCTGAGCACTTTGGAAAAAAAAGTAGGCCAGGTAGTTCTCAGCCCTGTTGTAGGGAAAGCATTGAGTTTATTCTTGTTGAACTGATTTTTTTGAATATACAACAAATGTTAGCATATTTCACAATATTCTAGTTGGTTTTGACAAAATGTGATCTGTGAAGTTATGCATATGAAATTATGAAATGTTGATAGTGTATGTATCGATTAAATATTTCTGCCTGATTTAAACTTCAAGGAAAGCTCAGATTGTCTTTAAAATATACATATGGTGGTGATACCTCCATATATGTTACAGGGTTGGATTGGTGTTGTTGACTTAAAAATAGTGGATAAATATGGTGTTTTATTGTAACATTTTGTAGATACATAGTTTTATGAGAAAGGAAACTAATAGATATTTTTAAGGTGTATACAAGTGCGCGCACACACACACAGAATGCTCCATTAATTTAAAACACAACAAACAAACACAACGACGACAAACTTGAATTTCCTCAGGCATTCCTCATTACTAGTGTTTTATTTTTCTTTAGACATCTGCAGAGCAATCGAGTTGCTGGAAAAATTACAGAGAAGTGGAGAAGTGCCACCACAAAAGCTACAGGCTTTGCAAAGGGTCCTTCAAAGTGAATTCTGTAATGCTGTAAGGGAGGTAAGTTACCTTGAGTTACAAAACAGTGTGTTTTACTTTTTATTCTTTGTGTTCTATGCAATGATCTGATTTTGTTCTTTCTAAAAGCTGAATTTGACTTATAGAGCTTTTAAGAGTTTAAAAGAAGATCATTTTGGATGTCTTAGGTGCATTAAATAATTGGTCAGGAGCAAATAACTTTGTAGAAGTTATCTGGGGAGTCTGTCCTTACTGGCAGCTAACAGGCTGTTACCCTTGTGGAATGTAAGAATGGACAAAGTGCAATTTGCCTTTTTCTTTTAAGCCAAATCCACATCACCTTGAGGTGGAGCCTTACTTCACCTCGTCTTTATTCAAGATACTTTTGGAGGTTTTTATGTGATTAACTATGCCTTGCTATCAGTGCTACCACTGATGAGAACACCTGGAATGATTTAAAAGATCCATTTGTAGACACAAGTGTTATCTTAATGTCTTCATCCTATGGAGGACAGCATGCTTATCGCTGAGCAAGTCCAAATGATTGGCAGGTAGATGTGAGGGTGTGGGTTACCCCTCAGTGTCAGCACCTCCTTAGCGTTAGTTTTCTTACTGCCTCTGTGTTTTCAATATGTTTGTTTTCTTAACTTATTCAGTCAGTTGCATCAGTTGAAGGAAAACTTGGCGTTTCGCAGGGAGGGCTGGGTTTGGGAGGGCTTTGAAGAGCTGTCCTGAGGTGGGTTTGCATGCATCCTTGTTGAAGGGTTCCAGCTTGAATCAAACAAGAGAAGATGGTCGTCCACGTCTCCGGTCAGGTGTGTTAGACGAGCAGTAAACTCCTACATTTGTGGTAAGGTCTGAATACTGTGGAAGATGTAGGTTGAGATCTAGGTACAAATGGATTAACTGAGCAATAAATGTGCCCAGAGAGTTGTTTCTTTATAGTACAGTAGATTGCCATTTGACACCTTGTAGTGAATCAGGGAGTAACTTCTTACTAGAGGTGTGTACTTTTTAATTTACACATTTTTGAGTTCTACCTGATATTTTGCTTTATTACCTAAACATAAAAATATCTGGTTTTCCCATACTTAAACTGTTTTGTCTCTAAAGGTCTATGAACATGTATATGAAACTGTGGATATCAGCAGTAGCCCAGAAGTTAGAGCTAATGCAACAGCAAAGGTAAAAGCCAAATTAAACTTGTGTAAAATACAGTAATTTATTACTTTAGAAGCAGAAGAAGTTTATTTAAAATTCGGAAGGGTATTATCTAGATGTCTGATAAAGTGGGTAAGCTTAACAGGTTATTAAAGGGTATAATAAAAGACTTGTTATTTTTAAGTTTCTTCCGTTTTAATTTTATTCTTGGAGTTCTAATTTTTTCGTGCTAATGTTGGTGTCTGGGGAATTAATCTCATTTGTCTGAATATTTAAGTACTTTGAGATAAAAATGCTTATTCACTGTGTCTAGGTAAGGGCTCTATATTTAATTTCTTATCAATAGGAAAATCTTGTTTTTTACAGGCCACTGTAGCTGCATTTGCTGCCAGCGAAGGTCATTCCCACCCCCGAGTGGTTGAACTACCCAAAACCGAAGAAGGTCTTGGATTCAACATTATGGGAGGCAAAGAACAAAATTCTCCAATCTATATCTCGCGAATTATCCCTGGCGGTATAGCTGACAGACATGGAGGCCTGAAACGTGGAGATCAGCTGCTTTCTGTCAATGGAGTGGTAGGAACTGCTTTTCACTTTCTGTAGCAGTAACTACATGTTTCCACTTGGGGGCACATGGAGAACATCTTATACATGGCACAAGCTCCATATCTTTTAGTCTTGGCAAAATAGTTTCTTTTTGTCTTTGCAAGAACAACTTGCTCAGGTTTCTGTGGAGTTGTGTGCATTGAGGGTTTTAGGATTATGCTTTGGTTATCTGTCTCAACTGGGAACTGAACTATTTATGTCAGTGTTTCAGATTCTGAGGGGCTGTATAAATGTAGTCAAAGTTTTGTTTTGTGGAATAGTAACTGCCGTTATGGCTCTTTCTACCACATTTCGTGATGCAGATTTTAATTAATACAGTTTTCTGCACCTTCTACTTCTAAGGTAAGTAGTAAATTATGCTGTGCTGCATTAGACTGACCAGATTCTCATTATCCCGATAAAAATGCCAGTGCATAGTGAAAACTGTAATAAGATGGAACTACAAGATGGTGTTGTCTTCAGTTGTGTGGTATTTTTTCTTCCACCTAAGTGTACCAAGCTTCAAAAACAGAGGCTTTCTAGTATATTTTCAGTAGTATATGTATAAAGTGCTGTTGTGGATATTTATTTTTAATAAGTATCCTCTTCTGAAGAGTTACAATACAAAAAGCAAAACACAGGGTGACTGGAAAGAGGAGACTGTGGCCAGGCTGTGACTTGAAGCAGCTGCTAGTCAAATGCATATAAATATCTCTCAGACCCTTGATTTTATTTACAGGGTAGCTGTATGCTAGTTTAAAATCAATATTTTCATCATTACTGATGATGAAATCATTCATCCTGCAAACAGGATTTTATTTTAAGACTGAGGGTCAAATTAAGTCTTGTGCTTTTTAACCCAAGTGGGTTTTTATGCCATATGAAAGGAACAGAGACTTACTGGGTGTCTGTACACTGGGATATCCCTGCTAGTACAGATCTCTGACATACTTGGCTCCTGAGTATTACCTGGGAGTCCAGCTGTCCATTTCAGGAGACACAGGAGAAATCATGGCCATAGGGACGTGATTGTCCTTGGCCTTGCCTACCTGGTGCTTTGAAGGAACAGTAGAAGGACTGTCTTCAGACAAGGCCTTTCTTGCCCCATTCCACCCAAAACTCAACCTAATCATCAGGCGCTTGGTACAGCTAATAATGCGTGTGTGTGTGCATGCACGTGTATAAATTATATTTAGCCATTGTAAGAATACAGTGAGTGTGTAAAATACCGTTGAGAATGTTGATATGGTCTCAGAATGATCATCAGATGTTTACAGATGGAATCCTATCATCTTAATACATGACAGGCGTTTTCTTGTAATTTCTAATTTAATACTTAAATCCACAGCCAAGATTGCAGTGAATGTGCCTTAAAACAAGTTTAATTTTTTTTAATTTAGAAGATTTTGAGTATACTCCAGAATTTTAGGTGTTTTGATATAATTAAACGTAGAACTTTACAAACCTCATATTAGTAGTTCTTAAACATAACAGCCTGCACATCCACTTGAAAAACAAACATAAAAACATTCAAATGTATGTGTTGTCTTAAGTCTGATAGAAGAGAAATAACTTAGGTGTTTTTAACTGTTGTGTTTCTTTCTGTAAGTAACGTTATAGTAATGGGGAAACCCTCCAATCAACAGGTACCTCACCTGCCTTCTAGCTTCTAATAGCACCAGTGGGAGGTCGGCTTGGGGCAGTCCCGTCATTGTGTCTAATAAGTTTGGGAGAAATAAGTTTTGCTGATAAAATGTGTGCTGTCCAGGAATGCGTGTTTGGTTGCAATTGTTGAGAACCGTTGCTTAAAATTTGTGGTTAGATGGATCTAATGTAACCCTAATAAATTCGAAGGCTTGCTTTAGGAAAGTACTTTGATTCTGTTCTTACTGAGGTGGGTCAGGCTGTTCTTAATCAGTTTAGAGGAAAGTACGTTGACTATCTTATATTTACGGAGAGCTGTGGAGCACTAAGATAAACAGGTTGCATGTTAGCTGTGCTGTCGCAGGTGCCCAGTGTGCATTTTTTTTGCCTTGTCATCACACAAGATAACATCAAGAAAGCAGCTACCTTGCAGTTGTCTGTGGCAACTTATTAGGCAAATTGAGGGTGACTACTGAATTTAAAATATATTCCAAAAGGAGAAAACCAATCTTGAATTTTAAATAAGCGTCTTCCTGAGATCAAGTGTAATTTCATAATTGCTTGATTTTATCCTTATTTCACTTACTGTCTATAAATACAGAACTTAATTGTTTATCATAGACCTAACCAAAAGTTTTGCACTCCTCTTTTGTTAATACAATTTAGTATATTTGTCATCACCTCTTACTGATTTGCTGACGAATGAATCCTGAACTTGGGTGACATCCTTGTGCAGTCTTCAAACTAGAGTTTTTCAATATTTGATTATATAGAAGTTGTGCAAAAAATGAAAAATACTTGTTTTCGGTGTGTGTCTTTACTAATACCGTACTTAATGGTTTATGCTTTGCAGAGTGTCGAAGGTGAACACCACGAAAAAGCAGTGGAACTGCTGAAGGCAGCGCAAGGAAAGGTGAAATTAGTTGTGCGATACACGCCAAAGGTCCTGGAAGAAATGGAGTCAAGATTTGAAAAAATGAGATCGGCAAAACGCAGGCAGCAAAATTAACACTGTATGCAATAACTTAAAGAGAAAATATATTCCATTTACATTTTATAGTTTGCTTTGTGACTCAGTTGATCCAATGCCTGGGCTACGAGAGACCGTGTCCTTTATGTAGAATCGCAGAACGGTTGAGGTTGGAGGAACTTCTGGAGCTCATCCAGCCCAACCTCCTGCTCAGAGAAGGGGCAGCTGGAGCAGGTTGCTCAGGATGGTGACGAGCTGGGGTTTTGAGCATCTCCAAGGATGGAGACTCCAGAAGATCTCTGGGCAACCTGTTCCAGTGTTTTGATCTCCCTCACGCTGTGAAGGTCCATTCTTAGTTTAAATGGAGCTTCCTGTGTTTCCATTTGTGCCCGTTGCCTCCTGTCCAGTCACTGGATGCTACTGAGAAGAGTCTGGCTCTTTTTTAACTCTTCCTTATCAATCATTTACACACATTGGTAAGATCACCCTTGAGCTTTCTCTTCTCCAGACTAGACAATCCCAGTTCTCTCAGCTTCTCCTTGTCTCTCAGATGCTCCAATCACTTAATCACCTTTGTGGCTGCTCGCTGGAATCACTCTTGGATGTCCTTTGCCCATATTGAACTGGGGAGCCCAAAACTGGACCCAGCACTTGATTTGTGCCTCACCAGGGCTGAGCAGAGGGGAAGAATCACCTCCCTCGACTTGGCAACGCTCTTCCTAATGCAGAGGGTGTGTGGTGGCTCATGGTCAGCTTGGTGGCCTTCTCTGGAGCTGGTCACCCCCCAGCCTGTGCTGCTGCATGGGATTATTCCTCCCCAGGTGTAGGACTTCGCGCTTTCCTTCCCTGAGGTTCTCGTTTGCCTGTTTCTCCAGCCTGCTGAGGTCCCTTTGAACGGGTCCCCAAGAGTGTGCTGTGTCCCGCCACCCACGTTAATGACAATGTGAAATAACGTGGACCCCAGGACAAACGCTGGGGTGCACCAGTAGTGACCACAGGACTCTCTGCCGCTGATCACAACAGCCCTTGGCGGTTCTGCCGTTTGTAGAATGTTTTCAGTCTCCATGTATTTCACAGAATGTGTACTTCTGAAGTGGCCTAAGATACCCTCAAAAACCTATGTGTTGATATTTCTATTGATATTTTCCTTTTAATAAGTCTCTTTCATGTCAGATCTTTAAGCATGAAAGTGAATTTACAGATTTTTTCAAAGGAATTTAATAAGACATCCTTGTACAATTGGCATCCCTTTTTTCCTGTTTTCTTTTGGCATCACTTAACATAGAATCTAGGGGTTTTTTTTCTGAATTATTTTGGAAAAAATGTAGCAGAATTTTGGCACTTTTCTTAAGAATATGTTGTATATCAACTACAAAACCTAATCATGATCTACTGTGTAGCTGATAACGATACCAGATTTTGTAATTTTTTGGTGAGTACGTTATTTTTACACTTCTGCTAAATTGTAATTCGTTACTCTGGAAATTGTATTACCTCACCTGTAAATAATTTACAGTTGGTGTTCTCATATAATGATTTTGTAATAGCCGACATTTACAAATTTGCAACAATCATTCCTGTAACTTATATGATTTGATACTAATTTTAAAGCAGTTAAGGGAAAAAATGTAATTGTGTGTGCAGTCCTGGATTGACTCTCTAGAAGATATTTTTATATTTAGAAACAGAAGATATATTAGTGCACTGCAAAAGAATTCCAGATGCTTCCCTGACTTTCTGCTGTTTAAAAGAAATATTCATCTTAATTGTCATACCTCTCTTGTGTTTCTTAGTATGTTCTATTGTAGTCTTACCTACAGACTGACTGTCTTAGTCTTGGAATAGTTAGCATCTAAATTATTATTACATTTATAAGAGTAAAATGTTCTGAGGCTTATATGCCAGGTTACAGTGACATGTGAACTTGTCTGGGGTTTTGTTACCGACTGCTTCCAACTTGGAGGATCCTTGTTTGTACCACAGCATCACCATTATTAAAAATATTATGTGGAATGGTGCTGTGGTGGTAATGAGGGAATCTGCAGCTGTAAGCGATTAATGTCTTATCTCAAGTGTGTGCTGTTTTGAAGATGATTTCTGGACAGAGGTCCACTTCTTGGAATCTACCAGGTTTGAGGCTGTACGTGTGTACTTTAGATTTTGGGGTATTTTTTAAATTATTTTTTATTATGTTATTTAGAGCTTCACCTTATGTATCTAGAATTAACTTGGTTGTCTACTGGGTGTCTGTTCACTTGTATGGCAGCTATGAGTGCATCCTAATTGACTCTTAGTAATTGGATTCTTTGAAGCTTAAACAGCAAAGTGCAGTTCTTAATACGTGGCTAATCCCTGGTCTTTTCACGTGGAGCGGGATGATCCATTGTGAAATAATTCAGTATGTGAAAGAAAGGCAAAGGTTAGTGATCTAAAAATGACGGCGGGAGGTTTGTGCTTTGCCTGTTGATCTGTTGGAAAAGAAGAAACCTAATTGCCGCAGGCAAGTGAGAGATGTGGTTGCTTTCTGCATGTTTCTAGGCATGGTAAGCCTGCAAAGGGAAATTTGGATTTTAAAGATACTGATAGTTTGAGAATGCAGTATAAATATTTATCGGTTAGATGACATTGAGCACTGAATTGCATGGTTGATTATCTATCACGGGCCTCTTTCAAAAGGCCTCGTGTTGCTGATGCAACCGTGTTGTTGAATTGTATATTTTTATGGAACAAGTAATGGTTAAAGTATTGAGACCAAAATCACTAGTTAGACCAATTGTGGATGTGTTTTAATTTAATTGTAAGATACTAGAGATTTGTTTTAGAGCTATATATAAATATCTATATTAAGGAAAGGTATGGATACGAGATAGTAATGTGCATTTTAAAACCTGTATCCCTCTTGTTACTGAACAAAGATAATGTGCTTTGTTACTCTACAGAAGTATCTACTCTAGTGCAGCTAGAGCTGCTAAATGCAGTAGCATTTTCATTCTGAATTGTAGCATTTGGATACAGTTTGTCAGCTACTATGAAATGTGGGGAGGTATATCTGGGCATATAAATTGTATGTGTAGAATTTAATAAAAAGTTTTTAAATTGCAACACCAACGCAAAATCCAATAAACAGATAACTCATTAACAGTCATCTTTAATACTATGAAAATCCTGTGATACTAAGGATGGGATGGATTAAAATACACCAAGAAACTTGGTCTGTGTTACTACTGAGCGGTGCCTGTACTGTGTTCATATGCAGTCCCTACACTTCCCATCCTTGGGTATGCAAACGGATTAAGAAGTATCATTTCTGCAGATAATAACTTCTGCATCTGTTGCTGCTCTGAGGGATCTTTGGGTTTTATCAACCGAAAAATAAAAGTTAAATTTCATGTGCGTTGTGTTTGTGCTTTTTTCCGACTTTCCATTTTGAGTCGTGTTTTCCGACTGCTGTAATTGTGTGTTTGTCATGTCCATGGCATAACATAAACACCCTGCATGCGTCTGAAAAGAAAAACTTTAAATCTGTCATTAGTTTGTTCCCCTGATTGCTTACAGATCTTCCCTTTTCTACCCCAATATTTTGTGATACATTGGAGAAGAAAAATCCAAGAGTGCTATGAAGTATCTATAATACCTTGGATCTCCGCATTTTTGAGATGTCCTTAGCTGCATAAATGTACAAGATGCATATTATTCTGAGTCAGATATTATCATTTAATTGTTTGAAGCAAGTATCTCAAGTAATGCGATGTCGATTTCCTGTAATTCCTTGTTTAAAGACCTTGTAAGGTTGTCAGCTCCTCAGAATAATGTGCCCAGAGTTCTGAACTGAGGTAAAGGAAGGAGAAAATGCTTAGTTCTGAATGTAAAAAGCGCTTTTTTAAATGTAGGTAGGCTGGGCTGCAAATTGAAAATATATGGAAAAATAAATGAATATGTTTATTTGATGTACAGGACTGATAACACATGAACTGGAAATAAGAACACATTCTCAATTTTATGTTAAGATCAGATTATTTCCATGATCTGGCTCATGCAGTGGCTATCTCTGTTCTGCTAAATATGGTTCAGGCTTATAAACTGAATTTCAAAATAAGGCTTATAACACTGAACCAAAGACTGAAATGAATGTAATTTCGTAACTTAAAAAAACAGTAGTTTATCTACCTCGTGTTTTCCGTTGCAATTACAGGCTTAAAAACAACTGGAAAAGTCGGTGGAACGTACTTTATTTCTGATTTAATCTGTGATCTAGCAGTCAACATCCAAACAAGCTGGAAAAGTATTTTGTCCAAGCTAATATCCCACCTTAAACGTGTGGACTGAGCAGAACCAAACTTAAACGAAATAAAAGAAGTTTTACTGGAAAATCATTTTCCTGTCTTCGGATGGTTTCTTCAGGAGGCTGGTGCTGGATGCAAAAGTTTTCATCTTAATTTAAACGTCAAAATGGTAATTTGGAAAAGTAAAATTTCCATCTATCTGCGGCTGCTGACATATTGACATAAACTGATGATATTTGGAACTTCTGTCACCATCTTGTTCTTGATTACGGGTATTCACTGGTGCTGGTACTTGCTGGTTTTTGACGGTGTACGGAGCTGTTTCAGTCCGGTAAGTGAACAAATTGGTGGGTTTTGTGTCAGGTTTTTTGAGTCTGTTTCCATTGACGTATGTATGTGAACTCAAAAAGCAAAGTGCTCAGTCAAAGGAATTGCATTGGCGTGAGGAAAGGGTGAGACCAGGGCGGGTAGACGAACTGATTGGAATTTTGGAAGCCCCAGAAACACAATAGTCTGGGTTTCTGTGATCCTTTGCCTCGGAAAATCCTACTCAGAAGCTGGTTTTTGAGAAAATAGTGGGTTACAGAGCTCACTTTTATAGGGACGGTGTCCTCGGCCTAGAGGGCCTAAAGCCACGTGTCCCTTGGGATAAAACTCTTCACTTGTTCTAATTGTTTAAAAAAAATAACCAGGGAAAGCTTTAAAGATAAAATTAGCATTGAATTTAAGGTTTTGATGTGCTACTGTTTCTTGTTTCAGAGACCCATCTTAGGTATAGAGTGAGAAAATCACGAAAAGTGGAGCAAACTCTTTGGATCTGCAGTTTTTTTGTTGCTTGTTTTGTGGAGTTTTTTGTTGGTCGGTTGGTTGGAGTTGTGGTTTTGATTTGATTTGTTTGCTTGTTTTATGTAAACAGGGTATTTTATTAGTAATAAAGGCTTAAAATATATAGAATAAAGACTTCTGCACAGACATGTGCTAATGATTTCTTCCCCACTCCTCAAAGATAAATGAATCCGCCTTGTCGCATGGTACAAGACTGAGGAAACTGGATCTATTAATTCTAAACTGAACAATCCTCAGAGACCTTTATGAGCTTTGTATCTTTTCGGTTGTGTAGTATTGATAAATCTGGCCTGTGTAGAAAGGCTTCTACTAATTTAAAAGCTGGAGTAAGATGGATACGTTCCGCTATTGTTGGGCGTTTTTGTTCAGTCTGATAAAACCTTACGCTGAAATGATGTGTCCTGTTGAGAAATGGTGATATTTAAATAAGTTGATTTCTCCCTTTAAAGTAAATTTCTTCTCCTTCCTCCCATTTTCACCATTTTTTTTTAAAAAAAGTACATTTTCCTGGCTGGTTTATTAGTTTTTATTAGCAGAGAGGCAAACATGTCTAAGAGTGACTCATGTTTTTCTATGGAGTTTCTGGCTTTTTTTCCCATCATATCATCTGATTTTGGCACTCGGACATACGTTCTTCCATGGTTCTCTCTGATTTTTCCTAGAAAATAGGTCTGTAGAGGAGGGGGAAAAAAGCCTCACCACCACCAGAAAGAGTAATTTTCCCAAACAGTGCAAGACTTTTGTGTAATTCCAAAGGTAAGTAAAAGCACCTGTACCTGGTTCTTATCTAATCGCAGCTCAGCTTCTCTGCTCGAGCTGTTCCGTAGCATTGTCTGAATAAAATCTAATCTGTGGTGGAGCCTGGATGGCGAGCAGCAGGGAAATCAGTCATCGGGCCTTTCACCTGCTCCAGGTAGCTGGAAGTAAAAGGCAAAATTAGTGATTTATTGTATTCCCGGCATTGCAGTAGCGCCCAGAAGTCCCGGGTTTGAATCGGGATCCTATTGTGTTTTGCAGTGTACAAACACAGAACAAATGGTTTGGCTCCAGAGAGCCTCAATCTATTGCTAAGAATTTGTGGGGTTTGTGGCTGGTGTTTCTGAGCTGAGCAAGATTAAACAAAACATGCAAACCTAGTAAAATCAAATTATATTTTTCTGCAGTTTGATCTGCAATTCCAACAGTGTTTTGTTTTGTTTTTCCTTCGAGGAGCACAAAGTGAGAATGCCCCTTGCCATGAGTAAACAGCTTGAGATGCAAATACCTACTCTGGGATTTGTATTAAAACTTGCTGGTTTTTTGGCAGGCTCATGACTAATTTTATTGAAGCCGAGAGCCTGCAGTAGCCATGCGATTTTATTTTCTTTCAGTCATCTCCATGATAAATGTGGAGTCCCTAAGAAATTGCATTTGCGTTGCTGTTTTGTGAAAGCATTAAATGTGTTTCACATGTGCTGCTGGTGTTAGACATGGGTCACGCTGCAATTGAACTATGTAGAGCCACAGCTTTAGATGAACATAGGGATGTATTCAAATGAAATAGCAAGAGTAATTGTGATTAGGCAGAATGCAGCTGGGGAAGTAAAAAAAATAAAGGATCATGATGAGAAAGGGTTGTAGTTATTAATGTAAAATGATGGTTGAGTCTTTGAAGTTTCTGCCACCTATTAAGTGTTGCCAAATTCATT
Source organism: Streptopelia decaocto (assembly GCF_964273445.1). Lineage (NCBI taxonomy): Eukaryota > Metazoa > Chordata > Aves > Columbiformes > Columbidae > Streptopelia > Streptopelia decaocto. The sequence continues at coordinate 62,841,031 of NC_138661.1, forward strand.
TGTCACCTGGTGCTATATATATATATCTATATGTAAGGAACATTTAACAAAGGACTGTTGTTTTTACATAACTGAGGACCTGGCGCCTACCCTAGCAGGGGGAAGGACCGAGAGACATCAGAATATGAATTCTTAATGTAATACAGAGTCTCTTCCCCAAATATATACTGATACCTGTGTACATACTGATACCTGTATTTACAAGTTAATTTAGGGGGGAAGGACCGAGAGACATCAGACTATGAATTCTTAATGTAATACACAGTCTCTTCCCGGAATATGTACTGACACCTGTATACATACCGATATCTGTATTGATAAGTTAATTTAGGGAGAACTGTAGCCAAAGTACCAGGAATCCATATCTTAAATAGATTGATAAGGGGGAAGGGTATTGTGTGCGTCGGGATAGTCTGTAAACCCTGAAGTACCCAACCAAGGGGCAACAGGGGAGGGAAATTGCAGCCGGGGTTTTGGGGAGATATAAGCAGGGGCTTTTTGCCCTATTAGGCGTGCCTGCCTTTAGGTAGAACACCCGGTCTTGCAAAATCGTTATTAAAATATGCTTTGCCGAGAGGTCTTGCCTGGGCCTATTATATTTGCAAAATAATTGTTTCCTACATATATATATATATATCCATCCCTCTCTCTCAATATCTAATACCACAAAAATATATCCAAAAAAGGCTTGGCTGCCTCCAACCAAGCCAATCCCTGTGCTGGAGGAATGCCTGCGGCTTCTAAAGGATTTATTTGCCTGGATTTTGCGCTGCGGCATACACCCCATCTGCAAATATTGAAGGCGAGGGGTGCTGCCCGGCAAAAACTGTAACGACCCGTCTCCTGCGAGTGAAAAGCAGGACTGTTCTCTGGGCAAACAATAGTTCTCTGGCGTTTGTAGCATTTTGGCTTATTTTGCAGGTGTGGTCGCTTCTGCATTAGCCTCGTGTGCAGAATAAAACTTGAACCTCTGCGTTGCGAGCCAGGCAGAAATTATGAGAAGTGCCTAAGCAGGGAGCAAAAAATGACAATGCTAAAAGATTGGTGGGGAGGTTAAAATAGGATAAAATAAGCCCAAAATTACTAGTGTGCACTTATGTTCAAAATGTTGCAGGTAGCTCAGTAGCTGATGATCGATCTTAATTCTTAGCAGTTTGCTTCTCTTCTTCCCCTGATAATAGAGACTTTGCCAAAGTCTGTTGAGTCAGTCGCCTTGTAACTATGAGAGCATTTCAAATGGGCGATCTAAAGTCAGTCCTACAGAAAATAAGGCACCCACAGATTAGTAATGTTTGTACTACTCCAAAATATTAATGAAAATAAAATTTTTGTTCCACTGCAGCTTTTGAGTCAGAAACAAAGAACAATACAGTGTTAGAGGAATCACGTGCTCCAATGAAACCAGCCCGCTTCTGTTCATCTGCAAGGCTCCAGGTAGGGGAATAAATCAGTCTTGTGCAGTGACCTGGTCGTCTCGGAGAACACGCCAAAATAGTGTATCTAGCATGTGCGCAACATGATTTAAATCAATACGCTGCATGCCGGAATGTTATGGGCTTAATTTATCCTAATAGGAAATTCAACTCAAAACCTATGGGGAGTGTATCCACTTGGTCTTCATCAGAGTTATTCTGATATCTGTGACTTAAAAATATATCATTTGTTAGCCCTACACTGGAAAATCATTCATTACCAAATGATCACATTATGATTAATTGTTCCCTTATAAGTGTGCATGTATTTATCCACATGTATTTTTTTTTTCCAGAGCATTTGGTTTATTCTGTGGTGAAGATAGGTGATGTATCAAATGGAGTTTTCTTTGATAAAGAACTTAAACAAGTTCTTACTTCTTTCTCTCTAACACAGAAGCTTTCATAATATTTTGCTAAACAGCTTAGGATTGCGGGCATGTTCTGGGAATAATTCATCATCGAAGTTTACTCCTTTACATTACTTGGGCTCCGCTATAATTCTTCAAAATAGGGTTTAAGTGTGATTCAAGCTGTGCCACTGGCACAGCCGGGCAGGCAACACCCCAGGCGGGTTCAGAGCATCCAAACGAGACATGTAAAGTAGATGGTGTGAGTGTTTGCCACCCGGGCAGGCTCCGGTGCCTTCACAGGGCTCGCTTCAGACTGATCTGTCAGCTCAGAGCTTGTAATGGGGTCTGGACCAGAGGGAACCCTCAGTGAGAGGTCCCAAGTGGAGTTACCCAAGTGCTGCTGTGGCATCCCCAGTAAGATACAGTGATTGCATGGACCACGGTGCATAACTGAGCTGAACATGTAGCAGGCGGGTTTCTGGTGGTGTCTGCAGGTTAGAAGCATGTAAAAAAAAAAAAAAAAAAAAGGAGGTTCAAGAGAATAGCAGCACATATGGTGATGGAGAATCCCAACTGCAAGGATAGATGGGTGTTCAGTTTTGTTCATTATTTTCTCAAGGCAATAATTAAAAGAGGACACAGACTGGCTGCTGGCACAGGTTTGGTTACGATGTACAGATTTTATAAAAGCCAGATACCATCGGTGGCGTTTTGTGGGCCAGGGAAGCAGTTCTTTAAAAGCAACTCGGTTTTGATGAGAGTTTGTGATGCAGCCATGCCTGCTTGATGTTATAGTATCAATAGGAGAGTGAAATGCTTCAGGTCTATGAGGAAGAGCGACGGTGTGGCACCGGGTCCGTGCTCCGGGGGGACGGACGTGCTGCCTTTGTCACCGTGAGCCCGAGGCTGGAGCGGGGGGTACGGTCGTTCACAGGGCCAGAGCGGCCCCGCCGCTCCTGGGCCCATTCGGTGACGTTTCTGCAGCCAAGAGCACCCGGCGGGCACCGGGACCGGCGTCCCGAGGGGTCGCGGAGCGTCCCCGGGAGCGTGGGGCCCCCGCCGAGGAGGAAGCCCCGCCCCCCGCGCCTATTGGCTGCGACCGAGCTCTGCTTTGCATATTTACCCTCCCTGCGCCAATCGGGACGTGGGGGCGGCTGCCTCATTAGCATATGCACCTCGGCGCTGGGCGCAGAGCAGCCGCCGCCGCTCGCAGCGACCGAGGGCCGGGAGGGGTGGGCGGGCGCCGCGGGCAGCCCCGCCGCAGGCAGCCGCAGGGCCGGGGCGCACGGCTCCCCGGGGACCGCCACCCGCCGGCAGCGGCGCGGGCGAGCCGGCCATGGCCGCCCCCGCGCGGTACCTGCTGGGCTGAGATGAGCGGCGGCGACGGGCGCTGCGGGCGTTGGATGGGACGGGCGGGTGGCGGAGGACTGGCTTCCCGGGCGCGCCGCTGAGGCAGCCCCAGGGCCGCGCCGGCCGGAGGCGCTTTTTAATTTTTTTTATTTTATTTTATTTATTTTTTTACATACGTTTTTCTGCCAGCCCGTGGCGGGGCTCGGTGCGCGGAGGGCGCCGGCGGAGAGCGGCAGGCAGGCCGAGCCGAGCCGGAGGAGGCTGGCCGGCGCTCGGCGATGCGGTGCCTCGCTCTGCTCGGCCTCGTCGCCTGGGGCCTGGGGAGCTGGGCCGGGCCCAGCGGCGGAGCGTCCCCCCCGCCCTGCCCGGCCTCCTGCAGCTGCGACGGCGACCGCGGCGTGGACTGCTCCGGGCGGGGGCTGGCGGCCGTGCCCCCGGGACTCAGCGCCTTCACGCACGCCCTGTGAGTCGGGCCGGGGGGCGGGCAGGTAGCCGCGGTGGGGCCGGGGCGGGGCGGGTGCTTTGTCCCTTCTCTATTGAAGAAAAACCTCAGTAATGGCGTGTTTATGTATTGGTGGTGTGGGTGTAACGCGGCCGCCGCGCTCCCCGCCGGCTCGTCCCCCGGGGGTGGCCCCAGTGGGGCAGGTGAGGGCGGCGGGGGCATGAGGCGCCACCTGGGGCCCGGCCGCCTCTCCTGGGAACCCCGCGGGGGGCGGAGGCCGGGCAGACCCCTCCGAAAGCCCGAAGGGATCGGCCTCAGAGATTTAAAAGGCCGGGAGGGGAGGCGGGGGCAGCTGCCGGGGTCCTGTGGCCCCTGTGGGAGCGAGACGGGAGGTCCCGGTGGGTTTGGGAGGTCCCGGTGCCGTCCTGAGGCGGGGGCGCCGCCGCCTGCACATGTGTGCGCGATCTCACCGCAGCGCCTTTTTCTGCAGTCTGGAGCACCTTTCTCTTCAGTTTTCCTCAGAAACCGGTTCCCAGGCTAGCCGATCTTCTCCCAAAAGTTGGGACGTTTTCGGTCTGCAGCTTGCTTAAATGCAGTTAAATAAGGATGCCTTTCCTTCTACAAAATCTTTTCCTATGGGATGCACAGCTGAACTTTGAGTAGAACCAGCGTAAACAAGACTCGGGAGCTTTGGCAAGTTTTGCTTGTGGATGGAGGAAAATACGAACTCTCAAACCAGTTTCTCTGGTGTCCTGTGACACTATAAACCAGGCACAAAGTGGTGGATCTTGTGTTGAGCTTTGGTATATTTTTATAATGTAACTTAAATTGAGGAATGAAGAATCTCTTCTGTAGAGACATGACCCAAGAGGGATTTGCAGCTTTCAGTATGGTAGTTTTGCTAATCCACAAACCTGTTAAGTTTCACAATAAAACCTGTCGGTCTTGCCCCACTTCTCAGCAGAGGTTTCTCAGGCTGGAGCGAGGTCTCCTATGGGCCAGCGGTCAGGTCTGCTGTTATTAAAGCTTCGCTGCTTTTACAACATGCAGCACAGAGTGCGCTACAGCAAATTACGGCGCGTGGTTTCAGATCGGTTCTGAACTGCTGCGTTGTCAAAATACAGTAGTAGTGTTTCCCTATGAAAATGTCACTTTTTGTTTTTGTTTTTTTTTCCCCATCTTTGTTTGCCTACACATACTTAATATGCAAAGGGAGTGACTTAGTTACTGGAGGTTTTGTTTACTGAGCAGGTTTCCAGTTTCTCGTACCTGTTTGGGCTTTTTTTTTTTTCCTTAAATTGTTCAAGCTGGGTGGAGAAAGATTACTGGGCCTTTTGCTTGTGTGGTACTTGATGAATGGCAAAAGTTACAGGTCTCAGTTGCTACCTGTGCTTCAATATTTTCTTCCTTTTTGTGCTCATCTAGTGTTAGCGGGAGCTGATTTTGTGGTGGTTTTTCTGTTGCAGAAACAGTGTTTTGTGAGCGTTTTGGGTAGTGAGTCGTGATCTGCCATCGTGAAGCCTTGGACTTGGTGGTAAACTGTCTTCTCTTTCCTCCACAGATGAAACAGGGACATTACCTAATTTCATAAAGTACTTGAAGCCTATCTGATAAAAGCCACGCTTAAGTGCAAGGTTTTATGGCTACTACGTTGTCTGGCTGTCTTGCAAAACAGGCCCAGTACATCCCTGCGTGTCTGCAACCTGGCATTTGTTGTCTTATGGGTACAAGTTGTCACAGCCAACACCCATTAAAGATAAGGTTACCAAAGAGTTTCAGTTTTTAAGTTCCTCCTTTCTGTGCAGGTAAATTTACAAAAGCTGATTTAAGGCTCACAGCAAAAGTGATGGGAGACCTGCACACACACATCAGGGTGTTTTGGGATGAGTTTGTGTTGCTGTTGGTTTTGCGTTCGGAGCAGGAACTTTTAACTGTGTCATTCTGTGGCAGTGAAGGATACTCTTGGTCCCCATTTGTTTTTAGTTCCTGTTTCCTTATTTGCAGAAGGAAAAAAATAGGTGACTTCTTGGCACTTCAGCATTTGAATGGTCTCTCTTGTAGCCAGACCACTTGAAGTTTAGGGTATGTAGAAAACAGTTGTGTAAGCATAGAAAACTAATTCTTGGGCTGCGCAATGTATAGTTTTGCCAGAGAAGCCGAGTTGGCTTGGGTGGAGGAAAAAAAAGAAAATAAAATCACACCCCCTAGCTGACATGTTTGTGTCATGGCAAAGCATCTTAGCTACATGGAGAGCTTTTTATGCTTCGTGTCAGGCAGCATAACGATGCCAGGAAATCCCCTTAGCATTGCTATGGGGCTTTTATTGATTATAGCCGTAGCAGCAGAGACTCTGTAGCGTAGAGATGGCTGAGAAAGTGTTACAAACGATGCTCTGCTATACTAAAGCAAAGTAGTGCCTGAAGAAAAGTTGCTCACGAGTAACTGGAGTTGGCAGTGGATGAGTTTCAAGGCAGTTGAGAGCCATGGAAGGGGGCGGGAACTTAATTTTTACTGCTCTTTTCCTGCAGTTTTAATTTCTTTCCATTGATTTTAATAATTTAACATAATTTCCAAGGTGTATTTTTAAAATACAGCCACGTTTCTTGGGCTGGCCATTCATGGCCAGGCAGTGATTTCTGTAGAGTCTCAAGAGTATATCCTTTCAGGTTCCACTTATTTATCTTTCTTCAGCTCTGGACTGATCTGCTCATTCCTTGCTTACTGTAGTGATTAGAAAGTTCCTCCAAACACAGCAGATTTATTTTTTTTTTTGTGGAACATGCATTGAATAGATGCTTTGCTGCGTTCATACTTGTCTAAACATATTATAACCATAATGCTGGGGTACAAGGAGAGAAGGTCTGAGGTGATAGCAAGGGGGTTATATGGTTACTGAAATACAGTACGATCACGCCAAGGTAGTTGCATCAGACTGAGCAGCTTGGAAAGACTGAGTATCTGCTCGTTACTTTTGAGTCATGAGCACACTTTGAGAGGTGGAATTTGAATAAAGAAAGGTGGGTACGTCGTCCCAACCACGGTCACCTTGGTAGGGAGATTGTTTTTTGGAGTGCTGGGAAAAGAGAGAGGTGGCAGCACTAGATCCAGACTCTCGGAGGGGCTGGAGGGGATGGGCTGCATGGGAAGGAACGCTGAGCGAGTCAGGAGGGCACAACCAGGGATAATTACTTGATACTTTTACTGTAGGCGGCCATTTGTTCTGTATAATTTAGGTAGGTGTTTATGTAACTCTTAATTACCAGCTGCCTGTTTTTCTGTTTATGAAGGTTGTGATTTTGCTTTGTTGCAAAATAACTGTCGTCTAGCAAGTTGAGGTGCCTGTGCAAGAATGTGAAAATGTTGTTTGTTTGGGCTTTTTAATCAATGCAGTGCGCTCCTGATCTTTGCTGTGATATTTCATGTGCTAGAAAACATCCATGTTAGTGGAAGAAAGTTACGATAGGGCATACTTGTACTTGTGGTTCTCAGGAGTATCAGTTTGAGAATTCAAATTCCAGTTTCGGGGGTTTAAATACTTGACTGAGTCTTGTGCAGGAGACGAAAACCAGATAATTCTAGATAATGACTTTGGAGAAATCTTACGTGGGCCTGGCTGTTTTTTTAGGGGCTTGCCTGACAACCATGAGGAATGTAATCCCATCTCAGTGCCTGCTATTATATTTTGGGCACTTGAAATATGAAAACAGCACAGATAATTTTCCTTCTAGTGCTTCTTGCTTGTATTTTCAGGGGAATTACAGGGGTCCCTGTTTAATTTTGCTTTCTTGGAGTTGTGAAAGGGGGGCTTGCAAGCCGTGGCTGCCCTAGAGAATAGACCGTCAGGATGAAACCATCATCTTGGTGTTTTGTTTTTTATTACTCGTTTAACCTTATGCTGTCTGTCTTTTGCTGTGCTGTGTTATGCTCTAGCTTTATAAGACCAAGATGTGACAGCTGAAAAGGTTCCTTTTTTACTTGTTTCATACCCCAAGTTGCTTCAGCAGCTGCAGAAAGTTGATTATCATATTTTGAGTCTGCAGACTATCTGGAAGTACCTACACTGTCTCACGCTTGAGTTCGAGTTAGATGTTCTGCTCCGTTTATGTATAAATGGCAAAATGATGTGATTCTATTTGGATTCAGCAGAGCTTGCGCATTTTTGTTTGCCTTTTCATCTGGCGCTTTTATTTTTCTGTCGGGTGGCGGTGAAACGCAGTAGGTAGATGTGAGATGTCGTCTTCTAATCCGTCCGGTACCAACACGCAGATCTTGAGCATCCCGCCGTGGGCAGATAAGCACAGCAAGGACCTGGCTGAGGGCTTGTGAATGCTGTCTAGCGGAGTTGTTATGGTGCAGAGTAAAGATGTCCAGACATGACCCTGAGTCTGGAAAATGTAGCATAATTGCAGCCCTCCTGAGATAGAAAAGCCTTATCTAATTAGAGGTTTGAAGGTTTTACAGTTGCAGCGTTGAGTTTTTCACTTGCCTGTGCCGTATGCTGGTGATGTGGTGGCGAGTAATAAAAAAGCGTATTCTCGCTTTTAAAAAGCATGCTTTCCATACTTCGTTTGGAAAGATGTGGTCATGTCATTTTAATAGGAATATTCCTATTAGTTGGCAGGGATGTTGTTATATTTATACGGGCCTGTGAAATCCCATGGGCGGGGGGGACTCGAGTTTCTGGTGACTGGACCGGAGCCCAGTGGCTCCAGGGACGGTCTCTCCAGCACATTTCACCCAACGACTGGAGTCCTGGTGATTCATTTTAAACTGGCTGATTTGCCTGTTGGTCTTGTAAGAAAAAAAGAAATAGGCGCTCTCAGGTAGTGCACAGAAAAGTGAAGTTGTTGTTGTTTCAAAGTTGAAGTATTTTTTACCCTTTTCATGTTCTCTGTTGGCAGGAAATTTGGTGTTTTCCTCTTTTCCTTTTTTTTCCCTCCCCCTAAAACCCCAGTGCCCTGCCACAGCATGTAATTTGTCAGGTATTTGGCATTTATTTTGTACATTGAGCTCATTTGTATCAGCAATATGTCATTTCTTGTTTGATGCTGACTGCCGGAGACTCCTAAGTGTGACTTTGGGGAATAAATACTGAGATAAGTCTGCAGCATGGAAAAAAGTTGGACTTTAGTATAAGCAAGTTTATGCTAGTAAATAATTACCTTTTCAGTTCTTGAGAGGAATTTACTAGTAACTATCTGCTCGAGATGGAAAATATGGAAGCTGTAATATAAGGACTGAAAAACAAAACAAAACCCAAAGAAACCTCCTCCGCAAGGATCTTTATTTGTTTTGTATTCTACATCTAAGCCAGCAATTTTTGAAGAACACAAGCTCTTATTTACTCAGAGAAAATTACTGGCCTAGATTTTGGAAGGGCTGAGCACCCATCTCTCATTTTAGAGAGCATGGGAGCAACTCTGAATATCAGAGACCCTCCTCTTGTCCATCCCTGTGCTTTTCCTAAAAGCTCGTTCCTAAAGATGGTTCCTCTTGTGGGGAATGGGCCGGAGCCGATGTTGTGTTTATGTTGAGGAGGATTTGCCAACAAACTCAGGTTTGCCTGCTCCTTGTTTTGCAAACAAGCAAGGGAGTGGATGGGGCTGGTCAGCTGCAGCGCGGCCGCATGGGACTCCATGGCCAGCACTTATTCTATTAAGGGATGAATGTGTTTCAGGCAGCAGCTCCGCGCTGCCAAGTTGTGGTTTTGGGGTTCTTTACGGAAGAAACAGAAAGTAAAAAATAGCTTGAGGAAGAATTTGAGATCTGTGTGATCCTAGAAATAGGAGACAAAGGTGGGAGGGGGTACGTAAGAGAGGATAAGAGAAGAAGCCATTCCTATTCGAAGAAACCTCTAAACTGAGGCAACGAACGGAGTTTCAAATGTTACAAACATTTGCTAACAGAGGTATCACCAGCATTTCATGGCTTAGAGGTCCCTGGCCATCCTCCCCACCTGGTAAACTCACCATCTGCTGCAGCAGTGACCCAGGATTTTGCTCCAGGGAAATAAATACCCTTCCGTAGCTTTTCATACCCGCCTTGCAGGTACAGCTGCAGCTTTCTGATAAGATGTTCTCAGACTTTAGTCTGAAGAGAGATTTCTGGTCATGTGCTGTTGGTTCTTGCTGCTTTCCCACCGCCAGCTCGCCTTGCACGACCCTTTTGGGGAGGTGGAGGCAGCTGTGACGTTCCCTTTGCTGACAGACGGACACCCGGTCCCATGGATGCAAAATTACACGTGGCTATGGCTGTGACAGGGCAGGGAAGTCTTGGCGTTACTATATAAATACTGTCCGCCCTATAAGCATGTTTAAAAGCCCCCCTCCCCCCCTTTTTTTTTCCCAGAACCAGGCCCAGATTTATTGAACGTTGTGTTCCAAGTCGGTTGGTATTTCCAAATCAGAACATTTAAGCATTAGATGTATGGGTGCCTGGAAAGCATAAGGAAATCACGCAGAAATGGCATGTGATCTACCTGGCAAACAGTTGACCTTTTTGCTTGTTTCTTTTTTTCAAGAGTGCTGAGTTACTGCAGCTGTCAGTGAGTTTCACTGAAGTTGAAAGTTTCCAATATTTTCAAATCGTATGTCACTTATTTTAAAATACATAGCTGAAATAGCAGAATGCATTTTATTTTACTGTTGAATGATTTAACCGTTACAGAATTTTGACAAGGTCAGAACTTTCCACTTCCCAGAACCGTATTATTGTCGCTGAAAGATTAGGGGAAATCTGTATTTCAGCTTCGCCCTGAATTTGAAAGCACATTCTCCACACAGCCAGCCAGCTTGCATTATTAATGATATACATCTTTTACAAAACAACAGAGGGCTGCAGTGATCTCAAAAACAACAGTTTGAAGTAGGTGTCTGAAAACTCTTGTTGGTTTGGAGTCTATAACAGCAAACTGATGGCATGATATGTAATGTCAGTCAGCACGATAACATGTTTTTAAAAATGTAGATAGCTATTTTTGAGCAGGTGATGTCGAAATATATTCCCTGGTGCACTGGGGTCTGACATTTGTGAGAGATGTCTTTGTTTTTGGAAAGTAAGAATATAACTTCATGAATTTTTATTGGCCTTGTTTTCCTGGTGTGTTTTTTTTTTTTTTAAATATTTGCTGTTTATCCTTACTGAGTTATAGGAAAGTAGTGGCCTGTTTCAGTCATACAGTGTGTTTTGGAGCTAATAAAACTTTGTTGGCTAAGCTTTGGACATTATTTTTTAAAAACCTGTTAAGCATATTATTCAATATGTCTTGTTTAATTTGGTGTCTTCTCCAAGGAAGGACAGTCTTCATAGCGTGGCAGAAATAGTTAATTCCTTAGGCTTCCCTTGTGTGCTTTTTGCATTTCTGTTTGATGAATACAATTCAGTAAGGAAATGTGTAAAGTATTGTTCTTCTCTTCCACAGCCTCATTACATTTTTCGCTATTGAATAAAGTTTCTTGTGTTTCCCAAGTGATAGCAGTTTAAAACATTGAAAATGTAGCCAGATGTTTGTTGGTATAACTAAACCATTTAAGGTGTGTTGCTGAAATGTTATGCTCGGTGTGCATTAGTGTTGGTTGTTTTTGCTGTTGATGTTGTTCGAATCTAATATTGATAAATGCACGTTATTAAAAAGCTTGTTGTATAACTTTATTGCTTGTAGGTAATTCAGATGATGGTTGGTGGTTTTTGACAACTCAGCCTGGAGATTTTGGCACAGAAAAGATACAATTTTAGCCTGAACTGTTTGGTTTTTTTGTATTTTTTTTTTAATCTGAAGTGAAGAAAAATATTAAAGCCAATTATTTTCTTCAGGGGTAGAAAAACCTGTTATAAAGCTTAAGAACTCAGTTACTATATATGTTTTAAAAAGTGAGAAATTCCTGTAAGCCTTGCATTTAAATGCAGGAGGAGCCTCAAACCACCAATATAATCTGGAATAAGGGATAGAAGTCAGGCAGAATGTGCTGTTTTGGGGGCAGAAAACAAATATATCTATATATATATATATATATATATATATATTATTCTTTCTAAAGAGACCAAGTGCTAATTCTTTAGGAAAAGATGAAGAAAAATCCAAAGTCGGGTGAAGCTGAGAGCACCCTGAGAAGCCAAGCTGTTTTTTAATGTTTATTTTTAAAGTGATGTACATGCTCCTTTTCTCTCCCCAACCAATCCTGGGCAATGTGAGGTCTTGCAAAGACTTTTTATCACCCTAAATTTTTTTGAGCCAAGTGTGTTTGGATTTTTAAATGCTACACAATTAGCAGTGAATCATAAATGGATGTGCAATTTCAGAGGTATGCAGGGGAGGCCTAAACCTGTTTAATTTAGCTTAATAATGCAGTTGTGTATTTTATAACCTTGTCCTGCCAAAATGTGTTTTTGTTTGGGAGTTCTCCCATTACCTTCTTGACATCTGCATGGTTACAGATGAATAGCCTGACCCGGTGCCCCAGTGGGGAGATCGGCGTGGCCGAGCTTTCAATAGGCATGTCGCTGACAAAGGGAACATATGGAATATCTCATTCCTGTCTTTGCAAGCCCTGTACGGGGCTGGAAGGGCAGAGGGATCGGGGGCTTCAGACTTCACGGTAGATCGGTGAGGGAGTCACGGGGTTTACTGTGAGCTGTCAAGATGCTCTTGCTGAAGGTGACAGGACTTGCGTGATGCCGTGTTTTGCTGTGCGACCGGGACCCCAGATGTAGAACAAAGAATCACAGAATAGTTTGGGTTGAAGGGACCTTCAGAGCTCACCCAGTGCCACCCCTGCCATTAGCAGGGACATCTTCAGCTCAGGTTGCTCAGACCCCCGTTCAGCCTGGCCTGGGGTGTCTCCAGGGATGGGGCATCCACCACCTCTCTGGGCAACCTGGGCCAGGTTCTCACCACCCTCTTTGTAAAAAATTTCCCTCTCATGTCTAGCTTGAAGTTCCCCCCTTTTAGTTTAAAACCATCACCCCTTGTCCTATTGAAAGGATCAATAGGAAGCCATTTTGGCGTCGTAATATTATTAATTTGACCATGCAGCAGAGTTCACTGTGGTCGCATTTCATTCTTCCCAGTAAGTGATACCAACTGGTTTTTCTGAGCTGTGGTGGTTGGTGTTCAGTAGGTACAGGAGGTGTGAGTGTAGATGTGAGGGTCCCACTGGAATGTGCCTTGGGGTCTGTGTCCCCCTAAACCCATTACGTCCCCTTTCAAAGCACAAAATGGGAGTTACTGTTCCCTGTCATCCACACAGGACACCACAGTGTGTTTGCTTGGAAAGTGAGACTTTGTTTCTCCTGCACTTGGGGCTTTGGGGTTGTGGCAGGAAAGCAGGGATGGTTTGCTCCTTTTGGAGGAGAAGATGGTACGAGTCAGGAGAGGACATCTGGCCAAGCTTGCTGCTCCATGTCCGTTCAGAGGACCTGGTGGTGTCTAGCTTCAATCCTTTTGTTACTAAAATTACATGTAAAGGGTGTCCTGGCTGATGTTTATAAAATTCCATTTCATATGTTCTTAAAAACAACTCTTATTTGGGAAGCTCCCTTGCTGTTTTTCTGAATGCTCATCTGTAACCATAGCAGACGTAGTTGATTCATCTGGAAAAGTGAAGGGACACTGAAAGCTGTGGGTTTGATGTGCAGTGGGTCTTTCTGTGTGGAAACCTGCCTGGTGTTCTTCACTGGGCAGAACTGCTGGATCTGGCCTTGGCTCAATTCTTGTATGTAAAAGCGTGAAGGTTCCGTCTTCTTTTTCTGGTGCCGTGGTTGGAAGCCCTGGAAGTGTCTTGGGTTTTTAAGTAGGGGAAACTATGTCTAGACTGGGAAATGTGCTTGTAGCTCTTTCAGCAGATCTCTGAGCCAGTAAACTGACTGAAGGGACCCCTATGCTGTTTGGAAGGTTGGCATGTTTAGGCCCAGACTTAGAGGTTCTTTGAGAGAATTTTGCAAAGCCACCACCAGCAGCAACCTGCAAACTCTTCGTTCATCTTTTAGTAGCAGTTTCACCCAACTGGTGAGGCACTAAGTGCTCACCCTGTTGTGTTTCTTCTGGGTGTCCCCTTGGGCTCTCGTTGGTCTTCATGGAATTATGGTGGAAAGCTGAGCTGGGAACAGAAAATGTCATGGTCCTGTGTAAGGGGCTCTGCCCTGAGAACGTAGCTGCAAGTGGTTTGGAGCTGGACCTGTACTTTTTTTACTGCTGTTGGTTTTAATGCTTGAGTTAAAAAAAAAAAAAGAATGTGCTAATATTGACTAAACTGTTAATCTTTTACAGAACCAGTGTGAGTCTTGCTAGGTGTAGAAAATCCATTTCTTTTCCAAGGGCAAATCTGCTGGCTCTGTGCTAAATGTTTAGTGGAGGCATCAAATCTCTTCAGTGTCCAGGTCAATTAATCATTTATTTAGAATTGACTTGCTCTTGCTTGACATCTCATTTTAAAAAAAATTCACCTAGTTTGTTTACATGTTTTTATTTATTTATTTTTTTAACCTGCTTCCTGCAAAGACAGGTCTCCAGTTTCCAGACCAAAAATATACAATATCTTGATGTTTGGGAGTTCTAAGCACGGTTTTGATTTGTTTTGAGGATAACAAATGGCAGATGTTTATTGCTTCAGCAGAAGCTTCTGCAATTTTGCAGCAAGGCCGGTTTTCCTTCTTAAAATAAACCTTTTTTCAACTCTCCTGAGTACTTGTGCCAGTCAAATAAATCATAACATGTTCAAAAGAGAATGCTATTGTTTAAACAATAATATATCAGAAATCTTGCTTAAGAGTAGGACTGCTTGTATTGTCATTGCGTCTTCACTGGCATAAGATTTTTTTTCCCTAATAACTAACTGCGTCAATGAGAGAAATTCTGTAATGTACATCAGATTGATGCATATTTCCAAATACCCTGGATATTTATCTTGCCAAATATATTCCCCATTTCCTTCAAGCAAATATTAGTCACAGAAAAAATGGCCAGGGAGCTGGCTATGTGGAGCTGGTTCTGTTGAATGGCTAAACAAGCACCAGGTACTATTCTGAACTTCAGCTGACTTTTTTTAAAATAAAAGCTTGTGTCTTTTCTTCCTGCCCTGTTTGTATATTGCAGCATCACTGAGGAGTTACCCTGTTCCACAGTACTTCTCTTCAACAGGTGCTAGGTGAACATTGGATTTTGCTGATAGCTCCTGTGTGACCAGTGTCTGCTGGTTTTTCACAGTTTGAGGATTCTACATGATGTTTATAACATACGTACTTATTTTTTATAAAAACCCGCTTCTTTGAAAAGGTGATAAATTAGTAGCCGTTGTGCTGTTATGAAGAAAAAGGACTACATGTATACAGTGCCTATAATCACTCATCTCATGTACTATGTTGTAATTGTTGGTGCCCTTCTTAAATTACTGTGTCAAATCAAAAAGTAGCTTCTGACTTTAAGAGAACAGGTGAATCACGGTGTGAATCAACAGTGAAAATGCAGAGGTATTTTTACATATGACCATTTCCAGTGTCATAAAAGTCCTTTGCACCTCTGATTTAAAAAAAAAAAAAAAGCCATTGAGGAGTAGGATCTTGCTTGAGGATTTAAGCCTCGCTGGTGTGTTTGCATTGCAGTGCCAGCATTGTGTATGGCAGTGGGGAGGATCCAGACGCGGTTCTGTTCAGCTCTGTTGTGCATCCATGGGAATCTGTTGGGATGTAGAGCCAGCCAGCTTTGAAAGTTAATCTAAGGGCTTTGCTAAAAGGGTTAAGAGACAAGGTATAAAGTTTTAATGCTTGGTAAAGGAGGTGGAAGGGTTCTCACAGCAGAACAGTGCCAGCAGATGCTGCTTTTGAGACTGATAGCAGATCTCTTAATGCATATCTAGAAGATTATTTGGGAAGGCCTTAAGGTCTGTCTGTGTGACGCATTTTGTTCTTTCCTTTTGGAGCTCAAACACACAAGCATGGCCTTAAAAGGGATTGCTTCTTAACCTGTCTTTATGGTGCAGTCTCTTCTTGGTTTAGATCTCCCTGAAACGTATAGGATGTTAGAAATTGCTTTATATTTTGCTTTATCTTTTAAAAACAGCACATAGTTTATTTTCAGAGAATACAGCAGATCATCCAAGAAGCTTCAGCAAATAACAACCAAAAGTGTGTGTGATTAAAAAACATCTTGTCCGCATTGCCGGTGTCTTAGAAAAAGGCTCTTTCCCCCAGATACACAACTCAGGAGGAGGAGATTCTGTTACAGCTTTTCAGGATTGTGCAAATGACTTCCATTAGTTTTCACACAATAGCCCAAGGCTTTTGAGGAAGGACTGGACTAGAAACTCATCTCACTTATTCCCATATGTTGTGCTCATTTAGACAAGGAAGTTTCCAAAACACTGCGGCAGTTGAAGCACAAGAGACATCTTGAACAGTGAAAATCTTGTTCATATTTTAAGCATTTTTAGCTGTTAAAAAGATACTATCTGTGGAGAGATTAATGAGCAATAAGTGAACTATGTTGGATCCAGGCTTGCAGAATGCAGTTTAACTGCTTTAGGTTTCAGCACACTCATTTAATTACTGGGTTACTGAAGGTTTTCTCCGCTGTGGGGGGGGACGCACATGTGTGGATGGGAAACACGTACATTTATACAAAGAGCCATGAATCAAGTTTGGGGATACACTGCCTTCGTGTTGCCTAAACAATCCCACTTTAGATTTACCCCCTGCCTTAATTTCCTTTCAGGAAGACCGTAGATAGGTCTTACTATCACTTACACTCCATTACTTCAGTGTTCACTTCCCCTATGTGATTTAACATGCACAAGCTTAATTATTCTCTTCTGGCCTAGGGAGAGATTTCCTTCCAATAATTACCTTCACTGCCTTTTCCCCTTCTGCACATTAGTTTGTTTGAAGAAACGTAGTTTCTCAGTAAGCAACTCCAAACAAGGCAGTGCCTGGAGCTGTCTTGGAAATGTAATTTATACCTTTTACGTGTCAGGTTAAGCTTCGTTTTGCTGAAACCCAGCTACTAGATGTACTGAATTAGCGAGCTCTGAACATTTCTCCCCTAAGTAAAGGCGGTACAAAGCCCCAGTTTACCCTGTGCTTCAATACTGTAGTGGGGTGATACAGGTAAAAAGGGCATTTAAGTTAGCAAATAACATCCATTAATTCAAGCTTTTCTTTTTACCAGCAGCTGTTGTTTAGTCATACACTATTTAAATGTCAAAAGAGAATGACTCCTTATGAGATGAACATGATGCAGTGCTGCCAGACTGATTGCTCCTCTGATAGCAAAGAAATTACATATTTAATCTTGGGGAGATTTCTCAGGGTTATATCCTTCTGATTGCTTCTCATACTGTCCTCCCTAATATATAGTATGGAGGAAAAGAAAGCATGAATACCAAAGAACAACAGGAATAAAGTGCATAAATTCTTTGTTAAAATCTTTTTTGTTTTAACTTGGTGGTAGTTAGAATGGAGGTGTAACTGCTGATTTCTTGGAATGGGTGGTACAGAATTAGTTTGAAAAGCTTTGTCTTCTGCAACTTAGATTAATCTGTAGTTATACAAAATACAATCTGATACGTCAAAGGGATGGGGATGCTTCCTCTCTCCCATGTTTACTGTAAATAGCCCTTAACTTATTATAACTATTTTGTGGTAAATCTAATGAAAAGTAGGAAAAGGTTCCATTTGTCTTGGACCCCTGAATATCTAGTGCTCTTATTAAGATGGAATAATTATTTAATTCTTCTGTTAATTACAAATTAAGTAAATATATTTCTGAAATCGATTGTATTCATGTATATGGGAAAAATAAACTGTTTTGAACGTGACAACGCTATGTATGTTTTCACATTGCAGTGCCTTCTTCATTATATCCTGATGCTTGTTTAAAAACAGATGAAAAGAGATCATGTACTTTTCAGATTGGTAGCAAATATAAGATACTTTGGTATTGTGGGATCTGACACCGTAATTGCAGAGCGCTCCTTTGTTTCTGGTAGCTTAAATATTGATGTTAATAGGTGTATTGTTATTAAAAACAAAAAGAGGATATTATTTGCCAGTTTCAATAAAAACCTTTTCACCCTCTCAACTTTCAGGAGGTTAATTTTATTTGAATGGTATCTTCACAGTTTTGCTGGCAGTAGAGAAATGGATGTGTTGGTGGTTGTACATGATGAAATGGGTAATGGGAAAACAGGGTGCGAGTAACACGAAGGTGTCCATATTAGGGGCAGGTTTTGAGCTGCATGGCAAGTTTTACTGGCCCCAATTTACTGATTCAGTAAACCCCATAGTCTTTCAAAGCAAAAGAAACTGGACCTCTTTGAAATAAGTGAGAACAAGAAAAACCAGATCTTTTTATTAATGGAGCTTGGGAGGGGTGTTTTTTTGTCCACCTTGCATCCATTGTAGTTGTCTTCACTGCAATGTACGTTTATACATCAAAAAGGAATTTACATTGACCAGCAGCCTTTAGGTAAGAGCTGGAGTGTATTTCCTTGCCTACAGGATAGCTATGATGAAGTGAAATATACGCCCGTGTTTGTTGTCTCCATGCCCTTGTCTCCTTGGCTTCACAAGCCCTATTTTCTTCTTGGAGTTAATCTGTAAAATACACATTGCTGGAAAGATCCGTGTGCTAGAAATACAGGCAGATTACTTGATTGCCTTTCTTGGGTCTCTTGCTTTTCCATCGCACATGCTTTGGATGTGTTTATATAAAAAAATTGATCCTGTGTACATGATTAAACTTGACAAGCCTTAATCTCTGTTGCTAAGAGTGTGGGCTGGAGAGTTAATGTGGTAGGTCTTTGTTTTTCGTGTAAATACTTGTAATGTTCTGTTTGCTTTAAGTATGCTGGTTTTTTTCTTGACAGTTTAGTGATTAAAATCTACTCAATTTTAAATAGGTGTAGTCATGTAAATACTGAGAACAGAGTTAAACTGAAGAGAGAACTTAACCTTTTCAAGAAAATTACTAGTCATAAGTGCTTCTTTGACCTCTTTTATTTATAATGGCAAGTGATGGCTATTGGGTTTTCTTGGCTGAGGGTTCCTGTGAAAGATTTCATTTGCTTGTTATACGCCTTTTCCTTAAAAATTATAAAGTATGCTGGTTTTTTATTGGTCTATATTTTTGGGTCAGCAATGATAACTATAATTATATTTATTCATTTTAGGGCAGAATCCTAAGTCCAGAGCTGTACTGCTAAATCTGGTTAGGAGAACTATCCAGTTTGGGATGAGCTTCGTAATCAAGTGATGCTGGTGAGC
The DNA here is from genome assembly GCF_964273445.1 of Streptopelia decaocto. NCBI lineage: Eukaryota > Metazoa > Chordata > Aves > Columbiformes > Columbidae > Streptopelia > Streptopelia decaocto. The sequence goes on from NC_138661.1 coordinate 62,859,900, forward strand.
GCCTCTGATGTCCGGACAGATTTTTGAGGTTTGGTGGGTTGTTTTTAAGACCATAGCAGGTTTTAGATTTTTCTCAGCACAGTATGAATTTGGGTTGTAGCTGATGCATTGGATGCACTCAGGATGATATTCCATGCTTGTTTTCAGAATATAAATATCTTTTCTTGCTCTTTGCTGCTGGAGAGGAGTCCTTCCTGAACTGGTGTGGTAAATAATCATAGAAATTGTCAATAGTACAACAGAACTTGAGAGCAAACTCCTGCTTGGTCGATGTTGAAGCTCTGTCAAGGTCAGTGATACAACATGTTCTGATTAAGGCTTGTGAACAGGCTTTCCAAAAATGTGTGATTAGATTTAAGCCTTCAAAACCAAGTCATGCAGACATTGCGTGTGTGGCCTGGTTTCTTTTTTTTTTTTTTTTAATTTTATTACAGTTACATGATATTTTCTTGCAACAGGAGGAAACAAGAACACCATGTAGGACAGGTGTAGTCATATATTATTTGTTTGGGTCTTAACTCGGTGCTCTAAGCTAAGACTAGAAGAGATTTTGGTGTCTGATACCTAAATAGGCAAGTCTCATTTATGAAAAGCAAAATCATTTGAGTGCTTGATTACCGTGCCTTAGAGACAAGTCACTTGCTTGACTATGTGGATAAAAACACAAGCAGCCAACTCTTTGGTATATTAAAAAAAAAAAAACCAGTAATAAAAAAAGGTCTAAGCTGATTTACACCCAGTTGCATTTTGCCTGGATGCATGAAGTCTTTATAGCAAGTGGTGCTTGTTAAAGAATGCCTGCTGGATACATAGGTAGTGTAGAGGAGGATTTGAAACCATTGCTTTTTGTGTTCGCTCAGATTGGTGTTAGTCATAAAAACGTCTTTGTTCTGTTTCCTCTTCATGTTGTGTGGAGTGGCTGTCAGTCATAAAAAGGCCATTCCCATTTTCCTGCAGGAGAAGGGAGCGTTTTGGAGATAACCAGAGCCTCAACCTGTGGTTCTTCGACAGGAAAAATATCCTCTGCTAATGATTTTGGTAGTTTTTGACTGCACCTTCTATTGCTGGGCCGGTCTTCTGCGAGGAAGCCGCCCGTGTGCCACGGTCATGGGACAATGGAGGGAGATGGCGTTGGGTGGTGGCTGTACCCAGTGCTGCCCCTGCTCCCTTCACTGCATGCACCCCACGAAAAACAGTTCACCTGCTGCTCAGGCTGGTTTGCAATGGGAAAGGGCTAGAAGAATAGGTTTCCCCAAAGTAACCTGCACCCACAAGGGTGATATTTCACTGGCGTTTTCATAAAACTGTTTCCTTTCCTATTCATGGCTGGGGAAGAAGTTCTTCAAGACAAGAGCTGCTGTTTGCTCCAATATTGCAAGTTTCTGTAGCATTTCTGTGAAGCAAAGAGTGCCTACACTGCTGGAAAGCAGAGGTTAGTCCTCAAATGTCCTCTTTGATATACAAACATTGGCATTGCAACAGTTCACTTATAAATAATGGAGTACAGGTTACCATCAGGTGTATTAAATGCAAGTGGATATTTAATTGTATGCTAGGCCACTAAACCCAGCAGGGTATATATATAATACACTGTATGTATATATACACACCGTAGCCTTTGCAAGCTCCAATTTTCAGACAGTGCTGGTGCGTCAAATGATTTCCCTGTGTTCCGCGGTCCTTTCTCAGCTCTGCTGCAGGATGCCCAGGGATGTTTCATTTTCATCCACACACATTGTTCCACTTGCCTTCGTTTTTTGGGAGCTGCTGGTTCGCGATGGATTTGGGCGAGCTGTTGCGGTTATCCAAGATTTATGACTCGCTTGTATTTATTTTTTCTTGACGTAGCAAGGGACTTAGAGTGGGCACAGTAAGCTCGAACTTCTTTTTGTTGAGGATAATATTTAAAAGCTAAAATGTAACAGTATTTCAGTTGTGAATGTGTGGAAGTTGTGTGTACTGCTTAATGTGTTTCAGAAATCCCTGTTACTTTTCTTCCTTAAATACAAGAAAACAGGCGTGTAATGCCTCATTGAAAGGAGCCTGTAGGGGTGCTTTGTGAGGGTCTTAATTAAGGGCTTTGAAAGACTAAACAAAAGGAAAAAGAAAATGCTACAGGGTTATTGTTATTCCAGCCCATTGGCTCGGGGAGCTGGCCATCCATTGGTGCCTTCTGTCCATTTGGGAGCTGAATGACACTTTTGTTCGTGGTTAACAGAGGTGAAAGAAGCCAATTATTGCCTGTCTTTTCCACAGAGCAGCTGCAGACGGATTTCACTGCAGGCAAATATGGACTTTGCTGCCACAAGGATGGTTGTGATGACAGTTATTTTTGTGGAATTGTATGAAAGAAAACAGATTTTTTTTCTTCTTCTCCCTCCCCCTTCCCCCCCAGTGACTTGTGTAGATGTTTATTGAAAACTACTGTGAATATGCTGGCGTGGAATGGGAACGTGTAAAGGGCCGGATTCCCCACGCTAACAGTGCAATCGCCTTTTTCTCTGGGCATGTGAGAGAGTGAGGTTTTTGGATTTCTTTTTCTCTTATTTTTTCTTTTTCTTTGCAATTGCAGCTAATTTTAACTGCGGGGTTTTTCTAATTGGTGTGCAATGGGCATTAACCCTCTGGCTGCCAGCCTGGTGCTTTGTGTGCGGTGGTGCTGGAGGGACCTCTCTGCAGGTTAGCAGGAGATCCTACAGCGACAAAATCAATCTCTGCATGCCATTAGGGACCTCAGAAAGTATCTCCGTACCTGAAACTTGCTGCCCCTTCTCCCACATCTCTATCGCTTGCTCCAGTGTATCATAAAATCTTTTCCAACAGCTCTTGCTTTTATAATTCAAAATTTATTCCTTTCCCCCTCCTTTGGTTGAGCCTCTAAATGTGTGATAAGACTCGGTTGATGAAGAATCATTTTAATGGTTTTGATTCTGGAGAAGTCTTCTTCCAGTTTGGGGCAAATTGGGAGTAAGGAGCCACATCTCAGAGTCGATCCATCTTAGTTTGTTAGGCTGAAATGCCTCTCGGCGTATGAGCTGCTGTGGTTGTGGCAGGTTGCTTGTGGTGGCCTCTTTGCGTAGCCATCTAAAATCTGCATTTAGGCATAGTTCATAATAATAGTATTTAAAAAAGAAAAGGAAAAGGCGGTGTTCCTCATCTTAGGTGGCTTTCTGCTGCTGGTGAAAATGGAGTTTGCCTTTTGTCTCCTGACCTTTGGACATGAGGACATTCTCCCTTAATCTCGCAGTGCGTATAGATGAGTTGTTGTGCTTTCAGTTGGTTTCTCTTCATCCAGACTGACTATTTTCCCTTACAGATATTTTACTTTTGATGGCTCATCACCTGCAGATGTGACTGTTCCTGCTGGTTCCTGCTGTATTACCAACCCACACTCACCCAAATTAGTTGTGTCCCCCTTGAACTTAGCACGGCACAGGCAACCTCTTCAACCTAGAAACTAGTCTGTCCTTTCTTAGAGGAACAGTTGGTGGCCAAATTTGGAAAGCAATGGAGTAATGACTTTCTTTTGTTTCGTGTTGTGGATTTTTTATTGGTTTTTGTTTGGTTGGTTTTTGTTTTGTGGGTTTTTTTTGTTTGTTTTTTGTTTTTTTTTTTTTCCTGCCCAAATGCCCATACCACTAGCTAGTTTATTACTGCAGGCTTTAGGAGAAAAAAAACCCCACCATTCTATAAATGCACACCATGGGTGCTGCTGTCACTGGATTCTGAACTTAATGCATAGTATTATATGTTGCTTTAAGATGACAGCACAAGCACATTGAGGATGAGGGAAAACAATAAAAGCCGCACAACTTTGACCACCAAGGAAAGACTTGTGCTTTTTCACAACAAGGCAAAGTGTACGTCAAGTTTTGCTTCTTGAAATGAAATATTAGTTCTGTGATAAGTTAGATAAGAATGAGATAATTCCTGACACTTCCATTATACAGGGAAAATAAAATTGGTTTTGAATACTTCCCTGGTGTCCCTTGCTCAATCTGGTGTTACTGAAGTAGAAGCTGAAGCTGTTCCCCAAAGTGTCCTGGTGGAAGTTTTGGGCGGCTTTTATTTCAATTCGTGTCTCATTGGAAGGTGAGGTGGATGCTCAACCTGCCCCTTTGCTTGGCCGTACATCTCAGATAAATCAAAAAGAGGAATGTAGCTGAAACCCGTATAACCCAAAAGGAATGGGGAGCTCACATGAAGGTAGCGAGGCTGTTTGATTCTTGTATTTAGCCATGTCTTTTGCTTTATCATTTGTCGAAGGGAGCGTTTCATGAGCGAAACGCGAGGGTTGTGTATTAGCGCATCCGCACTGCCACGCAGGAGACTTCAGGCAGACTTTAGTCCTTCACATGTCATAAAGTGGAAATTTCTGCTAAAATACTATGTGATAATTGATGATCAAGAATTTCCAAGACATAAGTTTTACTCATCAAACCTGCTCGTGCTATGTCAGCTACTTTAAGATGCCTTGAAAAGTGCTGCATGAAAGCGTGTTTGGTTCTATAAAGGCCACTCCAGGTGCTGCCATGAAATCTATTTTGACACTAGAAAGCTGTACTGTGCACTTTTTTAGTTTTCCCACAGTATATAGGTAATTATAGTGCTCTATTGCAGAAAAAGATGAGTTGTTTTCCCCTAGAAATAATTTTTAGTTACATCCAAGTTATGTTTAAGTGAAAAAATTCCTAAATGCTAAAGCTGTTGTGTATAGGTTTGGACTGATTGAAATGTTTACATTTTGTCTTCTGACTTAATCGTATCAGTGACTGTGTTCATACACCAATTTTGTTTTGCTTTTTTTGCTTTTAACCTTCTAAAAATGTAGGGCTTACCCAGACTTTTGAGGATCAGGTTGCTTTCTAAACATTGGGTGGGACAGACAAGGAGACCAAAATAAACCAGAAGAAAATGAATAAAATTCGTAGCACTTAGAGTTACTAAAGCTGGCGTTTTTATGAAATTGGGTTTGTAGCTGTTCATGTTTTCATTTTGCAACAGAGTGAAAACACGGAGTGAAAATGCAGCGGAAGATTTTTGTCTGAATATGTATGTGTAGTGATAGCACTGCTTTTATATCAGTGTAAACAGATTTAAGTGCGGGGCTCTGTCTGGACAGCTCAGAAACATCAATAGGTTTATCCTCCACCTTCCTCTCAGAGATGCAGAAAAGATTATTCTCCTTTGAACCTGGGATTTGGGAAGGGGAATCAACCTGTCCAAACCCACAAAATGAGTCTGTGCCGGGGCCAGGAACTGAACCTCAGCAGGACTGTGTCCGGGAGCTTTGGATGTGAAAAGTTTGTTGTAGTAAATACTGCGTTGCCAGGTGGAGGGAGACGTGGTGTCCTTGGAGTCCAAAGGGTGAGCCTGGAGAGGCCGTTTGAGTTTTATGGAATTGCCCTTGAAGCTGTTAAATGGAACGAAACGTGCCTTGTAGGTGTTTGTGGTTACTCAGCAGAGACCTGGGACTGCGAGGGGGGGGATCCAGATCTCATTGAACTGGTTGGATGACATAGTTTGGTGATGTTCTGTGTGTTTCTGCAGTGGTTGTTCACAGAAGTTTTCGATAAGGAAAAAATGCTTGAGAACTTCCTCAATAGTAATGAACAAACCTTGGCTTGGGTCGCGGCTGACGTGTCGGTGTCGGGTTTAGCAATGTGTGCTTTAAATTAAAACTCGGATATGCGTCTAACCCGGGGCTGACTTAAGTCATTAAAGAAAAATCGAAGTTGGAGCCGTTTAAAAATGACACAGTTACCTTGGTGGTTGATGGTTCAACGTGACTCTGCAATGGTGAGGACAATTGTCGCAACTGACAGTTCTGCTCTGTTTTAACTTGGTGTTAAACCAAGTTAAACTTTATTTACTTAAAACATGACAAATGCCCTTCTGTAAAATTCCTTTAGGGAATCTGGTGTTGATTTCCTTGAGGGTGTCGTTACGTGTTATGTTTCATTTTGGTGCAAAGCTCCCACTGTCTCATTCATTACCTTTCCTCGTTCCTGCTACCGCTTCAGTTTGCTGCCCCGCGTTTGTGCTGGTGCAGCTCTCTATGAGGCAATGCTCTATGCAGGACTCCTAACCTTGTCTGATTAAATAAAAACCCACAAACAAACAAAAAGACCAAAATCAGAAATGCTTTCGTTTAAATCCAGATTATTATAATGGCCTGACTCCAGCATATTGCCCATGAACAGTTCCACCATTGAGAAGGGAAGTAAAGGGATTGGAAACCAATTTTCTTCATCAGAAAGAAAACACATTGTGCAGTTGTACCCTGGGGGGTGTTGTGTAACCTGTTGCTACAGTGTCTTTTTGCCTTCATGTGTGAAGACCTATGGATTGAAAACAAACAAACAAAACGCAAACAACCCTTTCTCCTTACCTTTACTGGCCTTTAAAAATAATCTCAAGTCTTGTAGGAAAGGATGGTTTAGACGCACATGTTTGGGCTACACTGATCCCAGGTTCAAGCCCCTTACCTGTAGAGTTATTCCAGCCAGTTTACTGGGACTATTTTTAAATGAGATGAAGCCATTGAAGTATTCGTTGTGATTTCCCGTACCTGTAAGATGTGCCAGTGAAACACAGAAGCATCGCTAAAAGCAGGACAGCGTTTTGAACGCTTGTACCCAAAGGCTCCACCGCCAGGTTCACAACTTGCCTTGGCTTTGCCTGTAGGCCCAGCCATGGTATCTCGAGACAGGAGACAAGCTGGCTAAAGTGCGGAAAGACATGCGATCAACATAAAATAATTACATTGCTTAGATTTGGTCTCCCTCAACAACTGCCATGCTAGTTGCAGGGCATGACGAGTCTGCCTGGCAAAGATGCTTTGCAGTGGTCCTTTGGAAAATGTTGGTCCTTACAGATTTTAGCTGCTCTCCTGAAGTATCCTGGTAGTGTGTGTTACCTCAAGTGGCTGTGAATCTAAGGGGATTATCACCAAATACCTATAATGAATTTTCTGACGTTTTAATCTATAGTTACTTTTGGAGTCATCTTGGATAACTCTGTTACTTTTTAATAAATGATTTTCAAAGACTTTCAAGTGGGGGGGTAGCTGTGGTGTAACCACACTGAGATCTTCCCTCCTAAGGGTTTGGGTGGTGGCAGGACATACCGTGTTGGTTACAGATCAGGGATGGGGATGATCTGTGTTCCCACTGGGATTTGTCCATGGACTTCTTGCACAGGCTGGTTATTGGCATTTTGTGATGGATACTCTTAGGTCTAGGAGGAGTATCTCAGCACAGATTTGCCCTCACTCTTATTGATTAATGTGCCTATCACACTGATTTTTTAAAAAATTTATTTATTTTTGTACTTAATTCCCTGGTGTTAACTGTATTCTGGAGAATAAATAAATACAAAACGATGAATAACGCATAATTTTACTCTCTGCTATAAATAATCTCTAACTATGTAAGGGAAATACTCTTGCACTGAAAGACATTTTGTTTCCTCCTCCGGTTTACGGTATGCCCTTCCGTAATCTACACAAAACGTGTGGCTCTTAAAAATTAACTGAAGAGCGTGTTAACTTGCGCTGTATTCCCCTTCCAGGATACGATCTCTTTCATAATAATGCAGTGGAATTTTTTTCTGGGTTAATTCCCCACCATGTGTCAACATAGGCCATTAACTGTATGTGTGATTGCTTAATGGCTGGCCTGCCGTGACTCAAATACCAGTGCAAAATAGGTCTTTGCATACAAGTATTGTTCTCTCTAAGATCTTGATGATGGCTTGATTGGCACATGAATAGGGTACATTAGAGCTAGTTACTGTGCCTGAAAGAAAGCTAAGGCATCATGTTGGAAGAAAAAAAACCCACCAGGTTGATGTGAAGTGGGAAGGAGAAATAACTTACAAACATGGTGGGGGAAGAGGGGGATGTTACTTCTCTTGCAGGAACAGACCTGTTTGACATTTTTTTAGCCTTTCTGTGGCTGTCAGTGAAAATGTTGTCGATCCTGCTTCAGCAGAATGCTGAAGGATGACTGGAATCAACAGGATTTGTATGCTTTTTTAGTATAGCTACTGAAAAAGGGCTCCATGTACCACATTTTTCCCTTAGGAAAAAGCTCTTCATGGAAAGGTCTGTCAAGCATTGGAACAGGCTGCCCAGGGCAGTGGTGGAGTCGCCATCCCGGGAAGGGTTTAAAAGGTATTTAGACGAGGTTCTTAGGGACGTGGGTTAGTGCCAGAGTTAGGTTATGGTTGGACTCGATGATCCTGAGGGTCTCTTCCAATTGAAATGATTCTATGATTTCTTGTCACTTCTGAATATCTCTGTCCCCTCCAATAGCCGGGGGTTGGTGGGCAGTCTGAAGTTTGATTGCTTCCATGAAAGAGCAGGTTAAACGCTTCACATGAGTGGTCACACAGATGTTCTGGTTAGTTTGAGCCACAGAAAAGTGGATGGAAACATTGCATGTAAACTGCTTGTATAGCTGATAGAGCGTAATTTCTTTCCATCACTGTCAAATAGAGTGAACCTACATATCTAGCAAACTAGAAGCTGTCGGAGCATTCTCCTGTCCTATTTCCCTGCTTAAAAAAACCCAAAAAACGGTAATTAATTTATTTTGAGAAGGACATGGTGGGCAGTAGCTGGGTATAGCACATGAGAGTAGCACTGGGGGGGAACTCCAGGGCAGGTTTTTCCCTCCCGTGCTGTTTGTCTTGCCCATTCAAGCCTCAAACTCTTCCAGGTGAGGAGTGTCCCCATCCGTGTGTTTGCACAGCACCGCTCTTGTTGACACGTTGAACTAGGGCCCTTGGCTGCTTGTTGCAATACAAACAGCAGATGATAAGGCGTTGTGTTCATTAGAGAGATAGCATTGGGTACTTAGGAAATGGTAAGTGTGTTTGCTGGGTGGGAATGCAACCTGTGTCTTGTTTAGCCGGTCACAGGAGATGTTGACTAAGGCTTTAAGTATTTGGATATTTCATTTCTTACAAGAATGTTTCCTTGAAGAAGTGGAAAAGGAAACATGCTCATAAATGAAAAAAATGGCATGGCCGATAGGCTTTTTGTGACTGCAGAGTGGCCTATGAATACAGGACGGGTTTCTGTGCTTTTAAGTGCTGGAGGTCCCCGTGGACACACCAGAGGCAGTAGGGCCATATTTAAGATTGTTGGGAAGAGATGGAAAGCAGAAAAATCTACAGTAATGCAAAAATTAGTTCTGAATCTTCCATTTTGTTTTATCTTTGTGTTAAAAGAAGCAATAGGTGAAGGTCGGAAGGAGAAATATGCGGGGCATGGTGGTGAGGGTTGGAGGATGTGGGACAGTCGATGCTGTTGGTGTCCCCAGAGGTGCCCTTGGATGGGGAGATGGGCACAGGTAGTTGTACAGACCTTGTCAGAGATTGGGAGAATGTAAATTTTAAATACAATACCAGTCTTAACATATTGGGACATCAGTGTGCTATCCCCGTATAAATATTAGCTAATAGTATAGGCTGAGGTAGCCATCCTTGCAGTAATAAATGTAGGTAGTATGTAAAAGGTAAGAAATTAATTACTCAGCATATTACTTAATTTTTTTTAAACTCAAAACCAGTTGCAAGCTCCAACACTTTCCAAGTGTAACCTCCTCTGTGAACATATTTCCTTTGCCTGATATTTGCCTCCTGTTTGTGATTTTTAGCTGTTGGGGCTGGCATGTCTGCATGGGGTGCATATCCTCGAATGTCAGCTGCGTTCATTGGATTCGCAGCGTGGGCAGTCACAGCAGCAGTTGTGAAGCGCTTCTGGAAGAGAATTGTTTGCTTCTTGTTATCAGGAAGACACAGTAAAGCAAAACACAACAAACCCTGAACTTTTTTTATTTGAATGTATTTAATTAGTTTCCTTGCTGATCCTCTAGGCTTTCTATGCTTTCATTACATACCAAATATGATTAAGACATGGGGCAGTATTAATGCAAACTTATGTACTTCATCCCATCAGTGGTTTTATGTTCATCCTGAAGGAACGGGCTAATAGGAAAGTAGGTCTAAAATAGTTATAACTCAACTCCTGTTCTCCCCTGGGACTGCCTGCTGAGCTGGGTGATTTGGTTGAAAATTACTCTGGTTTTCATCATATGAGCATGTTCCTACAAGGAGTTCGGCACTGAATGTGTTGCTTCAAGACCGTAGCACCACAATACGACTTGGATTGGTCTCACTGTGAGTTTTCCTGATGTCTTTTTCTTCTCTGGCTGCCACCGCACCAGTTTCCCTGGTTAATGCAGATGTCGCCATACAGCCACATATACCTCTGTCCCTTTTTTTGATAATTGGCAAAGAATTGTTGGTGTGGTGTGCTAAGAAAAATATATCTCTTGCTTTGTCTTTAGTGTCTTCACAGGTGTTAACATAGAGACTTTATCCCACATATCAATGGTTCCAGTAGTAATAGGTGGCTAATTGTTGCTGACTATTTGACTTGCGTTTGCAATAACCTGGCTTATTTAATGTAATTTCTAAAAATACTAACAGCTCCAGCTTTTCCTAGTACTACTGAAGCTGGGTCAGGGTTACTACCTGGGGAATTTTACATAAGATTAAGACCTTTTACCTAATAGTTTTATATAAGTAGGTAGGAGGGCTTTATTCAAATATAGATAGCTCTGCCTAAATCATTTTGTAAGTGTTATAATTAAACAACTCGGTGGCAGAGGGCCCAGACCTTGGAAAAGACTGAATGGAGCCTACAGTATTACATGCTATTATCTATCAGCAAACAGGTTAAGCTTGCTCAGAGGGAGTATTTTATAGGATTTTAAAGGTGCCTTGTTGAAACATGATCTTCTTTCCTTGAACAAACATTCTTCTCTCTCCCCTTCTCTCTCTCCCTTCCCTTCTCAACCTCACAAAAGATGGAGCTTAGGTGGAGAGCCAAAAAGAAGTTAATTATGAAGTGACAGGGAGCACAGGGGAATATTTTGATTTGATTTTTCAAGCGGCCAATCTCAACAGGGTTTGATTGGGATCTACTTTTTCTTTTCTGCAGCTAGATATTTCACATCTTGCCAGCTTTCCATCTCTCCTTACCAAGCGGAGTATTTCAGGTTGTTAGCTTGCCTTTGGATGGGGCGCATGGACGCGATGGGGAAGACACGTGTGCCCCAAGTTCAGTGCAGATCCAAGTGTCGATGGCCGAAACTGCAAGGCAGGATAGAAGGAGCAGCACCAGCGTCTCCTGTGGGTTTTAGGAGACGTGCCCGCACACCAGAGCTGGTAGCGAGGGGGGTTTCTTTTCCTGACGTGCGCACATCTTTTGGCTGGGGAGATGCAGTAAGAATGGCAGGTCTTGTCGAAAAAAGGTTGTTGCAGCTGAGTGCCCCTCAGGTCCTCAGAGACCAACAAGATTTTCCTTTTTGACACCCATTAGTTATTGTGGGTCTTTAGCTTTCATTCTCTGCCCATATCCTGGGCTAATTTATTTATCATTTTTGCCAGTCCTTTCTGTAGCCCTCCTCAGGAAATCATGTTTCCCATTTTGTGGTCCCTCTTTGTTGTTGCAGCTTTTCTTCTCTTGCAAGAATTATTGTCCCCCTCCTCTGTTTCCATCATCTCTTGTCAACTCTCTGTTCTAGCCAGAATCCTGCTTTGGCAGTGGGTAAGAAACACATTTAGGGTAAATCTAGCAAGGCTCAGGCTACTTTGTGTAGAGGCAGCACCTGAAAATGGGAGGGAAAGCAATCTATGTGCTGCCTTCAACACTGTGACATGCTGCATGTTTTATCTAATTCTCTTTTGCGTGATATCACTGCTGAAAGCTGTGACCAAAGCCACTTTCTAAAGATAAGTAAGAGTTTCTTTTTTAAAGTGTGAGAGAACTGGTAAGTTGCCATTCAAGATATGAAGTCTTTCTGCTTGTCCTGAAACCTGGGGAAATTTGACTGCGGTTAGTGGTGGAATAAAGAATCCTTAGGGAAAAACAAAACCAAACAAAACCCAACCAAAACTTTCCATCAGGAGCTGGAGTTCTTGCGCAGAATGAGTATAAGAAAAAAAACTCAAACGCATTATGTTGCCTATTTCAGATTTCTGATTGCTTTAAGAGTAGTGTAAATCGCTTTATGCGGAGAGAGGACGTCATGCTGTGTGTTTTAACTGTATCCAACAAAGCTGCTTTCCGCTCCCAAATTATTTTATCTCTTTTGATGCCTATTTGCAACAGAGAGAGGTTTTCATAGCTTTTAGCATCCTTGCTGTTTAGTATACATACAAGGATTTTTAAAGATGTGTTAGGTAAAAGCAGGGGACTTTGCTAAACGAAGCTGGCAATGAAGGTTAAATTAGTTGTCAGGCTATGGCTTTATTTTCACCATTGGCCTGTAAAAATTAGTCTCTGCGGTACCTGGGATGGTAAAGTAGCACTTTAAGTAGGTTTCCCCAAATTATTTTTTCCTATAGTACCTTCCTGGAAGAAGCACCAAACTCCTGACCAAGGGTGCGAGCCGTATTTATTGTTCAAAACTGCAGGAGAGAGCAGGGTTGTGTTGATATTCCGGCGTTGGCATCTCTCCTACCTGAAATGGCGAAACTAATCCTAACTCTAAGGCTGTGATTCATGTTATCCTTGCGATGCAGCCTCTTCTTGCTCAAGAGGTTACCACCTTGGGCTGCTCATCGGTTTGGTTTCGATGCCAGCTCCTCGCCCCATCATGCCCTGACCTGCCTCCCTTAAACTTGAAGATTTAGCCCGGCTGCTTCGTTACAGATAAGCCTGATTAATGGCAAACTGCTGAAGGGTGCAGGTCTACCCCTGCCTTCTTTGTTTTCCTGACACATCTACAGAGTGAAAATCACGGCAGCCCCGTCCTCATTTTTTTCCTCCTTCAAGCTGTTTTCCTTTCCAGGGAAAAGTTCCCAAATACAAGCGTGGGGCTGAGTTTAATTTCAAGACAGAGCTTTAGGTTGCTGGGGCTGACAGATCCTGCTGTGAAGTGATGAAAGAGCAAGAAATTTAAGATAAGCCTTTCAGATACTGAGTCTGAACTTGAGTACACCAGTAAAATTTAGGGCAAATGTGTGGGTTTTTGGTGTTTTCTTCCATTTGTTGTGTGGTGTGGTGGTTTTTTTGTTTGGCGTTGTTTTTTCTTTTTAGTAACAATCAAAAGGTTTGTAGGTGTTGTGCTTTTCTTAGGGGATTTATGTCTGGATGTAATAACCTGATCCGGAATGGGCCCGTTAGCATATTGCTGCTGAAATGGGGCACCAGACAGCGGCTGATGTGATCCTGATGTTGTGTGACAGCATCATTCCTGTGGACACTGCTAGAGGTTGGGAAAATACTCTCAGGTATTGGTTTTGTTCATTCTTAGAACTTTATTTTATATATTAGGACCTTAAATGAGCTCTGGGCTCATGGACCTGAGGTTGTTCTGGTAGAGGAGGAGGAACATGTGGAGTAAGGCAGCTTCTCAGTGGAGATTGCTTTGACATATCCAAGGTCTGTAGTGACGGTTTGTCTTTATTATGTAGGCAGCATCCTTGATTCTGCATGCACTGATATATTTTTTTTTGTTTGTTTTTTAAATTCTAGAAGTAGTAAAAATGAATATTTTCTAAAAAGAAAGCACTAAAGACTTGGAAAGGACTATTTTTGTTTTGCGCAGTGATTTGTTTTGGAGGGGGGAGTATTTGCCATTATTTTGTCACAATATATGATGCTAGTCCACTTCTGTTGTGATTCTCCTATAAAGCATGCATTATTAAAAGTATCTTCCAAATTGACTATGTAGAATTTTTTAGAGAGTAGTTATGAATTCACCTAATTTTAGCGATATGGGTATCTGTTTGCTAGTATGTTTGTAAATGCTTGTATTGAAGCTTGTAAACTACTTAATAATTTATTACCAGTAAATAGTGCCCACAAACTCATCCTTTTACTGAGGATATTGTGGATATTTTGATTTATACAATTTTTTTTGTGTTTTTTTTTTCCCTTTCTATATGTTTTGTTGTTGCTGATAGTGCACTTCAGGTAGGGTTCATGTGTCTTGACCTTCTCATCCCCTACATTGAAACTTAATTTTTTTCTAGCATTTTTTTGAAATGTGACCTACCCAAGCCTGATGATTGAGGTATTGGCAATCAGTTTGAGATTTCTGCAGCACAACTGCTTTTACATAATATTTTTAATTAAACAAAAATCGATTTAAAACTTGTATGAAGGTCATTAAGAAACTTTGAGAGTTGCTGTCTTGATGTTCCCCAAAATCTTTGAATCAGTGCTATAAAGATTGGCTTATTTACTGAATAGGAGTTGCTATTATGTGTAACAAAGGCAAATACAGACACTCTGTAATAATTCCATCTTCTTAGCGAGCCATCATGATAAGCAGCCTCTGAAGTTTCTCATCATAATGCTAAAGACAGAATCACAATGTGTCTCTGTGCCTGTTTTTGTTACAAATTCAGTTTCACTGAAAATAAACGTCAGTAGAATTTGTGGATATTGATGATGCTTCTCAAATCTTCATTATGTTTCATGCTTACAGCCAAAGAGTCTACTCCCCATATTAAAATGGTAGATGTTAACACCTGAAGCTACAGGCAAAAAACAGTCTTTACTTTAGTCATTTCAGATTACACAGAATTTGCATGGCAGCCATGCCATGATTTCCATTGACTTCATTTAGGATTGAATGCGACACTTCTGAAACTCAGGCATTTACAGCTCAAGAACCTTCAAGATCGTTGTGTTAAGGTGGACGTGTTTTCTTATTTGTGTAGTGAAGAGCTATCGCATAGTAGTTGTGGTCACAAGTCCTTGACAAAATGATGTATAACATTCATAAAGTGCTTTCTGGTCATATGTACTGCTGACCTAGTTTTATTGCCACTATTGAATATGGTATATACAATTATAGGGTTTTGTATCACCTGGATAGTCTTTCAAGAGAGTTGTGATCTTCTTGCACTGATTACTAGTTCTTATGGTTCATGTAGGGTCTCCACTCCCTTCTCACCCTTCCACCCTCTTCATAAGCACTTCCCAGTTGACAGAGAAGGGGATGTGTAGTCCTTTGGAAAGGAGAGGATGAGCCGGGATGTGCGAAACTCATGTATTCATGACAATTTGACAAGTGTATATGGGGAGAAGGGAGAAAAGAAGTCGCGGCCTCCCGTGGAGCGGACAGCTGACGATTCATGTATCTGATACATTTATTCATTTTTCTACACAAGAAGAAAAAACGTCCCCTGCGGCAACTGCAGCATCTTGGGGCACCCAGGGTGGGATACGAAGCACCTCTTAAAACACACAGGCTGTGGAGTTTAGAAATAAATCATCTCTGGTTCAGTGAAGGAGTCCTGTGTGCTACAGGGGATTTTCTCGCTCATCTCTCACCATTGGGTTGGTCTTGTATGCGCCGGACCTTATTTTGAGCCATGCTCTTGAGCTGCGTTAGTAAAGTCTTAACAGCTGCTGAGGAATAACTCTTGGTTTATGGTGGGGTATGAGAACTGGTGTTTTGGCCTGCTGTTTAATAAACATTTAGTTTAAAGAAGTGACTGCACCTAGATTCAATGTAAAGTGCAATGTTGGTGGCTGTGGGAAGCAGCAGAGCAGCTGTCAGTCACTTGTTAATCTTGACATGTTTGCAGACATTAGTTGACACTGTCAACCGCTGTGCAGAAAATTTTATTTTATTTTTTTCCCCAGTAACTATGTGTGTGTTTTTTGGTGTTTTTTAATAGTGTGTTTTGTTGTTAGTATAAATAAGGAAACTTTTTTAATGAGCAATGTTAGACGTTATGGTCTGGCAACTGGAGGAATTATGCGGGCACTCCTCGCAGAAAGTGGTTTAATTACCTGCTGCAATGTTTTCAGTTGGTTATATGGTACTGACGTGACATTCAGTTTGTCACAGCACGAAAGAAGCTCAAATGTCCCGAGATACCATCTCCTTAGAAGTGTCACCAACCCCTCCACATGTTCATTGTTCCCCTTGGGGACCTGACTCTGAACCTCCCAAGGTCAGCACCAGGTCCTGGTGGGACCTGTGAAGATACTGTGACCATGAAACTTCTTAATTTCTCAAGGGGACTGTTTTTGCTGCTGCAAAATGGTTCTTCAGGGATTTGTGCCTTTCCAGCATAGCAGGGACAGTCTAAATTGACCTTTCCCCGCCTCATCAGAAGTGGTAATTCCATTTGAGGAACATGTTTGAAAGAGGAAAAGGTTTGGAAGATGGGAAGCAGAAGAAAGCTGGGAGGGCTGTACTCAACACTCTCACTGAATTGCTTGTTAAACTACATATTAAAAAAAAAAAAAAGGCAGTAACTTAGTGGAAAGTAAGAACTTGGGTTATGTCATGAATTGTTAGGCAGTTATTAGTTTAATTATCAAACTGAATTGTTTTCGTGCTACTTTTACTCACACTGAGTAACAACTTGCTTTAGGACCGGATTATCCGTGCTGGTTCTGTAGGTGTGAACTGAGGTGATGGCACCGGCTTTGCCACTTGGGGAAGAAAAGAGCCGAGCAGGTCTGCATACCTGTCGTGTAAGCACTTGCTGCCGGCCTGTCTCCGCTCACGGACCGGGGATGAAATCTGCTTAAAACTATTACCTCGAGGACTTCTATAGGTTTTATAGTAAAAAAAAAAATTACTGTGGTAGAGCTAAGACATGTTTCTGCTGTTCTTGTCAGTTGTTCCAGAAGCCATGTTTGCCAGAAACTCTTTATTAAAGTCCCAGTGCGTGTATTCTTTTTTTTTTAAAGACATTGTGGGATGAAAATTTGTGTGGTGGGTGGTCCCAATCTTTTTTTTTTTTTTCTTTAATTCTTTTCCTATGCTGTGGTTTTAGAGCGGTCTTAATCATCTGCATTAAAATTGTATGCATGTGTAAGTTGGTAAAAATTAGTACTTGGGGATAACAGTAGTGTAGAGCCTCTTCCATACATGCTTATGCTGTAGTTTCACAGTAATTTGTTTGTTTAGAGGTATCAGAAAACCTTTTTTTGTCAGCATCCCATTATATAGGTCTCTGCTCTGACTGGATTCTCAAACTGCTGTGCTTTGAAAGTTAAACATGCAAATTAAGGGAATGGAGCATCTCCCTTATGAGGAAAGGCTGAGGGAGCTGGGGCTCTTTAGCTTGGAGAGAAGGAGACTGAGGGGTGACCTCATTAATGTTTACAGATACATAAAGGGTGAGTGTCAGGAGGATGGAGCCAGGCTCTTCTCGGTGACAACCAATGATAGGACAAGGGGCAGTGGGTACAAACTGGAACACAAAAGGTTCCACTTAAATTTGAGAAGAAACTTCTTCTCAGTGAGGGTGACAGACACTGGAACAGGCTGCCCAGGGGGGTTGTGGAGTCTCCTTCTCTGCAGACATTCAAACTCACCTGGACACCTTCCTGTGTAACCTCATCTGGGTGTTCCTGCTCCAGCAGGGGGATTGGACTGGATGAGCTTTTGAGGTCCCTTCCAATCCCTGACATTCTGTGGTTCTGTGAAATTTCTAGAAAGAAATTCTGTGTGATGCTAAAATAATTGTTTCTGTTATCATAGCATCTGATTAGGTTGTCTTTTTCTCCTCCTTTTCCTAGAGTGTAGAGATCCCTTACTGTTCATTGATAAATCTGTATTTCTTCTTCCCCAGGGATATCAGCATGAATAACATCACAAGACTACCAGAGGATGCGTTCAAGAACTTTCCCTACTTGGAAGAGTTGTGAGTATTTTACAGACGTTAAAGTTTTGCTGCAACATCACGTGGCTGCATAAAGTGGGAGGTGGGTGGGGAAAGAAATATTGTTGAGTTGAGCTGTGAACAGAGAAAGCAATTATACTTAAAAAAAAAAAAAATAATAAAAATCCTGTACATGTTTGGAAACCGGAACAGTAAATGCTACTTACAAGGGACTTTTTACGATAATTATTTTAATCATGGCTAGAATGATGACACACACTAATTACAGTGTTATCCAAAGATAACACGAGAGGTGTGTAATTACCATTGTTTCCGAAGGAGCTACAGTATAACTGTTGCATAAGTTCTATAAAATATATGTTGTTTGGTTTACTGAGCAGCTTGTTCCCATTGCCCCTGTGGGCTGCAGATGCAGCGCTCACTAACCCATCCTGATCTGTATCAGGAATTCCAGTTCTGTGCTTACAGGGCTGCTTGTTCTGGGTTTCTCTGGCAGAAATTTTCTCTCCAGTTCCCATCTCGCTCTTCTCCCACTCCTCTTAGGTTTTACTTGGGTGATACTTGGACTTTTGAATCCACAAGTTCCCTTATCTGTGAAGGGAGGGTAATGGTTCAACCTTTGCCAGAGCGCATTGTGAATTTCCAGTAATGAGCAATAGATAAGACAACACTACTGCCATTTCACAGTGTCAAAGTAGCATTTCTCTTATCAAACAGCATTTAAAATACAAAGTAAGCTTGTCCTTATTTCTGGCTTTGGCTAGGCTGGAACTGTGTTTGCTACGCTGAGGTTTTTTTCAATAAATGCAACCTAAGGAAAGAACAGCTCATTCCCCCAAAGAAACAGGGAAGCGTTGTCCTGACTTTACAGATGAGGAAACAGCAGCAGAGAATGAAAGCCATTTGTGGAGGGTATGGGATAAATTAACCCCATAGCAAAACTACAGATAAAGCCCAGAACCTTTTGACTCTGGTTATTTGCTATGACCAACACAACCACCACACCTCACTGGAACAAGGATATTGAGAAATTGATAAGAGATGAATCACTTGTTTCTGAAGAAAAACTTGCACTCCTGAAAGCTGCTCAGATTTTTTTCCTTGCCTCCCAGCTACACTGGTCTAATAAGGTGTTTCACCTCTCTGTACAATTTTGGTCTCTCTTATATCCCGATAGTGTAGCAGCTACCATTACTAATACACTTAGATAACTCATTTTTCTCTGGTTCTTAAGTAGTCTTCACATAAGTTAGTACAATTGTGCAGCTCAGCTGAGCTTATTTGTGTCAGATGAATTGTGTGCGATATCTTATTTCATGCTTAACAGGTTCTGGTTTATTCTGATTTTAGCTTTGCTTGAATTTGCAGTATAGCCAAGAATACCTCATGAAGGAAAGCAGATTTACCAGGATTTTAGATGGTGCGTGTGTGCAATTGACACAATTTAAGAAAGGCTCTATGGCATAAGTAGTGAATTAAAAAAAACAAACAGAAAAATAGAACATAGGGAAGGTTTTCTTGGCTCAGAATATATATTATATATATATATAATATAATACAAGCAAACATTCCCAGTGTGTTTTATAATAGGCACTGCTGTATGTCTGTATATTTTGTTAGACTATATTTGTAGTCCATTTTTTTTTTCCAAATTCTTTATAATCATATTTGACACCAAAAGTTGAACAAAAACCCCGAACAATTCTGTTTCAGATGACTGTGGGAGTCTTCATTTTTTTCCCTATAAGTAATTAAGCAATAAAACCTAACTGGTGGGTGTGCGTATTGTGTAACTTCCATAAACCCTGGGTGTGTCAGGAGGTGAAGAGAAAAGGCAGAGCCTTCAGCCATCGTCTGCTGTGCTTCTTGCCCAAGAGCCATTTGCTGCGTCTACCTCGATGTCCCACTTAAATCCGGCATTTCAGTTTGCAAAACAAATAGGCTGGCGTTAAGCTCAGAATTATATGTGCGCACTTAGGAGCTTTAAATGATTCCTAGCATGCTTAAGTGAGATGGTAAAGCAACTTCTGGAGAGAAAGAAAGAAAACATGCATCTTTGCAGCAAAAATGAATTGGCAGAGTTGAAGCAAAGTGGTGTTGAAATCTATGCCAGAAGTGACTTTTCCATGTAGATCTTTTCCCAGGAATTACATGCCTAAAGCAAATAAAAATCCCACAAACTGAATGGGAGTGCAGTAAGTACCCACAGCACCATGGGCTCCAGTGGCTCTTCATCCAGGGGACAACCCCAGACACCTTTCCCTTCATACCACACTATAGCCCTTCTCTTTGTCAAATAGAGATGAGCCCCTGACAGAGTGACTTAATTAATATTGCAAAATAGCATAACAGAATTTAATTGAATGTAAATGGGAGGCAATTAGATGTATTATCTAGGCAACTTGAGTTTTATGTAGTGCACATATGGAGAGTATAGGATTAAAAAAATGCAGTAGGAGTCACTTAAAGTGGGGATTGTCATTTCCTTAATGCAATGAATTATTTGATAGTCTGGAGGGACTTCACAGGATCGTTTTTTGAATCCTAAAATGAACGCTAGTGAATAAAAGTGAAAGCAGCAGCATACCAGAATTGTAAAAGCTGGCTGCTCGATTAAAAGATGTAGACATCACAGAACGGGGAGAGACCTGGGTGCTTTGATGTATGCATCCCATGCTGATTTTAGATGTGCTGGGTTATCAGAGACTCCACCAGCATACTGGCAGGGCTGATGCAGATGGGAGAGCAGTGGCCACCTGGAGTGACCGCTGGGACCAGGTGGAAGAGAATGTCTGAAATGGCACCAAGTGGCCATGTTTAGGGAAAACGACTCACCTCCAAAGTATGACATTTGCAGGTAAAATCTGATTTCTCATACCTTTGAGATGGTGTCCTACCTGGATATTCCAGCTTATCTGTGGGCGTCACCGTTGGGTGATGTGCCCCTCTCCACAGCCTCGTTGTGCGTCTCACCCCATAGCGCACTTACCCTATGTCTGTAGGATTCTTGCACTATTTATAAATGTTATAAAAATTCTCCATCTCTGTGTAACCGATACCCATCTGGAAGTAATTTGCAAATGATTGAAACGGCAATGGCCGGAGCCAGGGAGGAGCAGACCACCAAGGGTTTTTGCCACAGCAGTTAATGAAGTGTATTCTGCAGAAAATGTTAATGTAAATATGCTGCAGCCCTGAACTTGAGATGGAAACTAAAAATCCTTGAAGAACTTGGCCACAGTTTTCTAACCACACCTTGAAGTATTTATAGAACGCTAGAAGAGGAAAATATAGTTAGATAATGCAGTGTTTTTAGAAAGCAGAAACAGTTTTTCAGTGTGAATTTTCAACGGGAAGAGCCAGGCTGTGTTATGTTTTGATGCTCTTCTAAATGGTTGCAGTTCCTTTAAAGTTATCTAAAGTTGTCTGGAGGATTTTGACTGTATTATTTCCATTCACTTTATTTGTAAATGATCTGCTGGATTGATTTAAAAGGCCCTCTTGTCAAGGAAGGCAGATCAGAATGATTTTTATTCTTGGACAGTTTTGCAGTCTTGCTTCAGAAACTTGAACCACTTGAATAAAGCAAAAGTTTCCTCAACTTAATGACCCTGTTTTGAGGGAGATGCTCTTGGGCTGTTGGGGCTTTGAAGACCATATCCAGCCCAGTAATACTGCAAGGAAGAAAATCATCCCTCCTGGAGGCACCAAGAGACAGCAGCGCTCGGTTACCTTCCTGTGAGTTGCTGTGTTTCTGGGTTTTGTTCCTATATGAAATGAAGCAGTCTCTCTTCTGTGACACTACCCTCAAATACTTATTTTTTTTACTTGGTCAAGGGAAAACTTTATTAAGGTTTTTATTTAATAGCTGGCAAAAATGGTTGGGGAAGTAAAGTGATTAACGGAAGTCTTATCTCAATAGAAGTTTTCTCTTCTCAGTGCTAATTTGCTTTTTGAGGGTTGAATAAACAGCAAGCAAGAGACAGCGCACATGCAACTGTGATTTTTCAGGGAAATAAATGAGAATTTGCTTGACTGTTCAATTTTATCTATGCTAATTACACCACTAAGAGATCTACTTAAACATCTCAACCCCCCATTCCCCTCCACCAGAGTCTCTGGTCATGGTTTTTAATTGACAAAGTATATTTTAAGAACAGGAGGATTAATTAAAATGCACGCTGGCAGTGAAAACGAGGTGTTTTTGCCATAAGGTTGTAATCAGGAAGTATCTGCAAGGGAAATGTCTGGAGTTATTTTTCCTCTTGGCTGCAGCTGAAGATGACCACCTGGCTGAGACAGCGCAGCTGCTTTTGTAGTGTCTGTTTTGGTGTG
Organism: Streptopelia decaocto; assembly: GCF_964273445.1. Taxonomy (NCBI): domain Eukaryota; kingdom Metazoa; phylum Chordata; class Aves; order Columbiformes; family Columbidae; genus Streptopelia; species Streptopelia decaocto. The sequence goes on from NC_138661.1 coordinate 62,881,914, forward strand.
TAATTTAGATGGTCCCCTTCCTTCTCATTTCTGCATCAGCACCGAGTGGTATTATCCTTGGGGAGGGGAGCGGGAGTGTCTGTCTTTTTTATGACTTTGATTTTATGAATAAAGCATGTCTTGGAGTTCTGCCAGGGCCACCAAGGCGGAGCTGTTAGTTTGGGATGCGGCGTCTTTCCTCACCTGGCTGTGGAGCGTTTGCTGGAAGGAGGTTTTTGCCCTTCAGTGCCAGCTCTTTAAAATGATGTTTTCAAGGTAGCGTGTGAATGTTGACGAGATGGTGCAATTCCTCTCCCTTTCATAAACACGGATAGTTTCAGGATTTTTAGTGGGAAGCTGGAGACAAAGGGCTTGTTTTGAGTGGAAAGGTAAGGATGAATCTTCATGAGAAAAGTTGTCCTGATGCTTTGTGTTAGTCAACATGTGGTAACTGGGGCTGTGGTTAAACATCCTCTTGTGAAACAAGCTGGAATGATTGGAGATGTTACCACCCTGTATCTGTCCGTTCAGCCCCACCAGCAGAGCCTGAGGAGCAAGCCAAGAGCTCTCTTCAGCTTCTTCACTATAAAGGCAACGACTGGAGACGTCCTCTGTTGGTATTTCAAAAATAGCCGGCTGACGTTGGGTTGGAAGCCGATGAGCACTCCTCATCCATCTGCCAGCCCCGAATGTTTGAACAGCTGGTGGAGGCAATTTCCTCAGTCGCTCCAGCTTGAATTCCAAGAGGCAAAGTTCTAATGAAGAAAATGCGAGGTGTAGGTTTCACGTGTGGTAGCAAGCATGGAGCGTAAGCTTCGACTTGACTGACTAGCATACATTAGGAATGATTCCCTGCCTTGTGAGCGCCGGAGCTTTAGAAAGTGCGTCGGCGTGTTGTAACTTGCACCTTCGAATTCTAGTCAAGACAAACCTTTAGGCAAAGACTCCCAAGTAGAATTAACCACAGTCAGCTAAGATATTTTTAAACATCACCTACTTGGTCTGCGCTAGATGCTAAATGATGTTTAAAAGCATGTTGGCCAACCTGTGTTTAATTAACGTTTTCTTATCTATGCGAGTTCTAAATCAGCTTGATTCTGGATGAGTTTCAATCCTGCTGGTGTCAGAATAATATTTCTGTAGCTTAGAAAGTTCTTGCTGTGCCTAAGAGTTGTGTATTTTTCCAGTTTGTGGGGACAGATGCAAGTAGGTAGAGTAAATTCCATTGTTTTTAGAAGATGAGGAAGTTTCTTTCCATTTTGTTTCTACATGTTAATTTAAAAAGTTGGCACGGTTGTGTATAAGGATCCCAAGACTGGTTATTCTGCTGTAAGTACTTTTAGAGGGAAACAAACCTTTTTTCCTTATCTGTTGCCTTTGAGTTTCAGTGTTCGGCTTTATTTTCACACACAGAAGCTGGCTTAGCTCAATGGCCCGGGGGCTGAACTTTGCGGTGCTGTGCTTCAAGACTCGTCCTACGAGCCTGAATTTATTATGCTGCCTGAGCTGCCAGGTTGGGGCTGTCTGAACATATAAACCAGATAAGAAACTTCTGGAGGCCGAGCGGGAGCCTCGGCAGCTCTCAGGTTGGGTCTCTCATACCGTGCCGTCCATCTCCATTCGGTGCCAGGAATTGGAGTGTGGGACAAAAGATGTACATGGTTCCAGGCTTAAACCTCTAGAAGAGTCACAGGTAGCTCTGCAAAAAACCTTAGACAGGAAACCAGAAAAAATAAATCCAATATATCGGAGGTAAATGACATCCCTCTGAGAATTAGTTGGTCTGTCATAGTGCCATGGTGTGACACTCTGTGTTGTGTAAGAAGACAGGGTGAGGAAATAACTGATTCTTTTACCTCTATTTCTCCCCTCCTCTTGGATGGCTATATTTTGGTTTATTTTTTGAGTACTGAGGTCCTCTTCCCTCATTAGCACTGGCAGATTTGATTCTGGCACAGAAGTAACCTGTACTCATGTAAAATTATTTTCCTGCCCTTCCTGTATAAAAGTAAAATTTTAGATTATTCTGATAAAATATTTGCTCCCTTTTTTTTCCTCTCCCAGCTAGGGAAAAGTTAAGAGTTGACTTAACTCTGAAACAAAGAATCCTATTGAAAACTACTCTCGTTTTTTTGAAGGTGGCTACAAAACCTGGGTCTTGCATTTACCCAGTATGTATCTGAAGTGGTTAGAAAACTGGTAACAGAGGTTTAATCACCAAATATACGTAGGCTGGATCCGCTTCCACATTTTGCAGCATCAGTTGTTAGGTGTGTGGTCTTTCAAAAGATCCCATGCTTAGAAAACCAATAAATGCCAGGGCAAGAGACAGCCTTTATGGATAGATCGAAGCAACTTTGAGGATTTACTGTCTCAACAGTCACTTTTTTCCACCCTCATCCACGTCTTTAATGATCTTGGAAATGTTCTGAGCATCCAAATAGCACTATCTCCTAAAAGCACAAGTCTGAAGTTGATTCAGTTGTTGCATCCTGTGATCAAACCCGAGTTTGGTTGCTTTAATCTTTGTGTCTCTGCTTTACAGACTAGGTAAGTGAAATGTATTTATATAATAGCTAGGAAGGAGCGTGTTGGAGTGGAAGATGAAGTTGGTATCAAATCCACAGATCCTTCTCGGGGTGTCGGAGTCTTCAGAGCTGGACCTGTCAAGCACAAACCCCCTCTGCTTTCTCAGCAGTGGACCCACCACTATGGAAACCATTCCCATAGCACAGTGAAGTGCCCCAGTCCCTCAGCATCCACAGTGAAAGGATAAGTTAATGTTAGACATGGCTTTTTGAGGCGACAGCAAGAAGAAAGAAAACCCCCAAAACCACCATATTCCCCGAGTAGAGTGTTTAAGTTTGGGCATTATGATGAAGAACGTGCAATATTTGTCTCAGGGAACTCCTTGAGTAAACACAATGGTATCTGTAGTGATTCCTACTTATGTGATGAGAAATCGGAGGTAAAGCAGAGGAAAGTCATCACGATGATGTGGAAAGGCAGTTAGGGAGAAGAAAATGCATTTTATAAAATGTATTGTGCTTTTTGCTTTGGAGGTAGGAAGAATCAAAGTTTCATACTGCAACAGCTTGTTCCTGCTCTAGACCAATCTTCAAGACAGCACAATATTGTTGCTTATTTTTAAGACATGACCAATATAGAAAATTTGTGCAAAGTTCTGTTTTGCTGGAGAATACTAACTGTGGCGACAAAGCTTGCTTCAGCAGGACATAATGTATAATAACTATTTTAGTTTGTATGTATTTCCTTAGGTTTGGGTGTTGTAGGCTGTGGTCTCTTCTTCAAGGAGGTCTTGCCCAAATATAGACACTGCTTGCAAATGGAATGATAGTGCATGTTTTGCATGGATGGGAGTGCTTGCGTTCAAAATCCATCATCATTTATTTTCCTGTTAACAAGGAAAAAATATATTATTTGATAGGAATATCGTGGAGCCATATTCTGTGTTGGAGTGGGCGCTGTTGACTCTTGCCGACAACGGTAGAACTTATGGACAGGCTTCAGATTTCTTGCAGCTTAGTTTACGTAGACATTATAACTTTTTAGTCCAGAATGCATTTTGAAAACAAGCCATCACCTTTAAGTTCAGTATAACTCTGGGAAAGCTGTAAATGCTGGAAAGGCTCAGGATGAGAAGTGCTGCTCAGCTGGACGGAGCTGCTGCAGTTTCAGGGCTGGTTGTAGTAACAAGTTTCCTTTTTCAGTCCTGATGTGTCTTGGCTTATTCATCATTATTTATAGACAGTGGTTGAGATTCTATGATGCTGAAACTACTGCATCTAAAGTAGAAGGGGGCAAATGCATTTTTCCATTAGTAGCAGCAGAATAAAATATCCATTTAGTTATGCTAAAACTTTGAACCTTAATGAATAATTGTAGCATAATACCATGCGTCATCTGTTAAGAAAATGGAATTCCATTCCAAACTGGCTGCTTTTGTGGAATGGGTGGAACATGAAGCTCTTTTCTTAGATTTGAGAAAGTTTAATCCATGATTCTCAGCACGTGTATCTATGAGGCGTTTTCAAAAGTTACTTCTGTTGCGGGAGAACTTGAAGTAAAATTTAAACCCTGAAAAAGTTGATGGGAAGGGCATTTAAGGATGGCAGGAAAGTTTGATGTAAGACAGCAAAAAAGTAAACGAATTACAGAAGTGCACATGGGGAAGCAATGGAGTGTTTTCCAATGGAATGAAAATAAGTAGATAAAAGATAGAGAATTAAAAGACGTTGAGTGGGCAGAGAGACAGTGGAAGAGGGTTCTTAAGGGACTGTGGAAGGTTCAGCCTTCACTAGATCTTGAATTAGGAGTCTCGGGTCTTACTACAAAGCAGCTAATGTAGAAATGAAAATAATAAATGGTTTATTAGGACGTGTCAGGATTGCAGTCTGCATCTATATTGGGATTTTCAGTGAGGAAGAAAGGTTACAGTTCATCCATGGAAAAAGCAGCCAATGTGGTGTTGTCACAGACGAGATGGACAGCTAAGGTTGGGAGGATCCCACAATATCACCAAGTGGAAAAAACCAAACAACCTCCCAAAAAGCAAACAACACGGTAAAAAGGCTCTCCCCAGGTGTGCATGTGTGTGCACGAGATCTTCACAAGGACACGAGACCCAGTTCTTTTCTCAAGTAACCCGAGGTTCACCACCCACCATCTGGGATGCAAGACAAGCAGAGAGGTTTCCAAGGAGTTTGTGTTGCATCCTGTCAAAATGAGAGCAATGATTTTAATTATTATGGACAAAAATGTATCCCTGCGACACCCTCCCTGATTTTGGAGTGACACCAGTGATTAACTTGGCTCCATTAACATGCAGCCGCGTTGCCAGGCTCAGAATTGCAGAAGTTTTAATTTCCCAAAAGAGAGAAAACAGTCTTTGCTGCTTTCAGAAGAGTTTCAGTGCATGAAGCTCTGCTCGCTGTGTACTCTGGGAATGAGATACCATGGCAGATTATTCCCCAGCCAGATTGTATTCTGATTTCTGTAATAACAACAAGGAGTGCTCTACATCTGGAGATCACTTACTATGTCACTTAAAATTATGATTAGAGAGTAATGCTTGCTTACCAATATGACAGGATAGCAGAAGGATTTTGTCGTCTGTATGCCCTCCTCTATTAACCTGCTGTGCTGAAATTGATTTTGCCTATTTGGATTTGTCTGGAATTGCAGAAATGGTGTCCCATTGAAACAATTAATTATTTTTTTTTAAGTAAAAATAGAGGAATACAGTTTTCAAAACTAAGTAATTACAAGGAGATTGCCAACCTAGAAGAAGATACTAACGTGATCACACATTACAATGGTGATGCTGCTGCAGAAGCCCCCGAGGTGTAACTCGGCTGGGTTAATTGAGGATATTTGCAGATTTGCAGTCCTGGGCAGAGTTTCCAAACAAGGGGAACAGCAATGGAATTAGCAGGAAAACTCTTAGTTGGTGTGATGCACATTTAAAAGGCAGCAAATTAAGTTTTTGTGGCCTATAGCATAACAGGGCACTTTAGAGTTGTTCATTAAATTAAGTCTTTGTGGGTGAATCTGTTTTAGAAACAGATTCCTTCCTTTTAGAAAAAGAGCTCAAAGTAATGGTGTTGCGCCTTGACTCAGTAACTACAGATGGGCTTTCAGACCAGGTTTCTGAGATGTTTTAATTCAAAATGAAGGGAAAGATGGGTGCTGGGCTCTCTATAGTGTAACTGTAGGGCTGTCTTCAGGTGCTGCTTCATCACAGTTTGGGGTTGTCCCACTATAGAGAAGTTGGTCCCAAGCAAGTTTGCGCAAGGAGTTGAAGGTTATTTCCTTTATGTTGTGCTGGAGTCTGGGTTTTGGTAAAGCTGTGGTTTTTCTTAGCCTATTTACCACGTGTGTGAGAGAGAAAGAAACAGAGGTGCTTTTAAAACATTCATTTTAAACATTATATATACAAATCTGAATGTGACTATTTTTGAGACGTGCTGGAAGGAGAGATGTGGAAAACCCATCTGGGTGATTTCAGCAACGTCTTAATTCACACATTGTACGTGCGCTATATTATACGCTATCAATTTTTCATTTATCTTTAAAATGAATCTGGTTGCATAAACAGAACTCTTGCCGTCCAGCTGCAGCGGAGGGAAGCGCATCAGGAGCGCTGTGTGAGATGCTGGAGAGCTGTGGAGAAAACCTCCTGAACAAGCAGCCGGGACGCGAATGATAAATGTCTGTTTGGCAAACTGATTCTTAGCAAAGCCTTTGCACACTTGGCCAGTTGCATCCTGTTTCCTGGAAGGATGCCAGATGGAGGAGAAACGGAAATGTAATGGATTGCAGGTTGTTGGTTTTATTACCATTATTTTCTTCTGTTGGTCGCAAGAAGGCCGAATAAACAGGAGTTGCCTTGAGGTAGGTGAAGTCTCACTATCTGAAGTCACGCGAGCCTGGCTCAGCTGTATTTCATTTCCAGCGCTCTGTAGTTGTGTTGGTGACACTCAGGGAGGCTGTTCGGCTGGATTTAGTTTAGCTTTTTTAAAACAACCCGTAATCCCCAGGCTCTTGGAGTGGAGGGAGAAGTTAGAGCAGATGCCGCACGCCAGCCCGATTAACGGGGAATCTCAGCAGAGCCGCCGCTTTTTGATACACGTGGTAGGGAATCAACATCAACATCGCCTCGTAGTGTTTGAGCGCCAAAATCATGAGGTGCTGGAGCCTCAGTTAAATGTCACTTGATTTAAGGTTCTCTATTTTGATGTTTCGAACACTTCATTAAAATAGGCAAGTGTTTTGTAGGTCGCTGGCTCTCTGGTGGAGAGACCCAGCATGTTTCATTGATATTTCCATTTGCAGTGAACTCGGGGAAATTGTTAAAAAGAAAGCCATGAAATATTGCAGATCTCCCTCCACATCCCCCCAGATAAAGTTAATATAGTTGATTTGGGCAGCTACTGATGACAAAATGGATTGGGGGGGGGTGTTTAGTTACCATCTAGAATTTCTGTTAGAAATTCAGAGTATTTGAAAAATCATGTGAGAGCTCCAAAATCCCAGACAGGATATTTCAACAAGTATACATTGATTCTCTTTATTTTTCTTCTCATTTCACAGCTGTTTGGTTATATACATCTCCTCCCTTGGTTTATAAATCAAACCATCTACCTTTGACAAATGGTTTTGATAAACATAACTTGCATGCTCTCTATCAGGCAGCATTTTATGAAGTCATTAATTCCTTTGCAAGCAGATTTATGCAGGCATCAAATGCTTTGGGTGATCTCTTTTATGTAGTTAGAAACAGAGACTAAGATAAGAAAGTAATAATGTTGCTATGTTCTGGCAAGCTGATACTTTAGGTGATGCTCTTGTTCTTTCCTTCATTTGCCTATTTGAAGTAGTATTTTCCCCTTAGTGTGGCTTCACAGTGCCCTGTGACAGCAGAGGTGGGTTTTGATAATCTGTGACCTTTGCCCAAACACATTGACTGTTTTTTATTATTAACACTTGCTGCATTGTACACAGTATTTCCACCGGCTGATTTCATTGTACACCCTTCCCCAGCATTGCTTTTGCTTCTCTTGGCTATGAAAACAAGGCTGAAAGGAAATACTTTGGCTAAAATGATGGCATCTGTTGGCAGCTCTGGTTTACCAGGTGTTCTGCATTATTGTCTTTTACCCTTAATAAAATACCTCGTGTCACAACTATTAGCAGCTCAACAAAGGTTGGACCACACAGGGGCTGCTGGGCAGGATAGAGGTGAAAAGGTTGAAGGAAAAAAGGAGCAGGGGAAGGGGGTGGAATGAGCTGTTTGAAAGCAGCTGTTTTGGCTGCTCTTTCTGCTTTGTGTTTTTCAGCGTCTCCTGTATTTATTACTTTTAATATCACGGTGGTTTTAACAACTTGCGTTAGTGTCTAACAGTCCAAGCTTGAAACCAGACACATCTTGCGAGGAGCGAGCCAGTAGAGCCGAGGATCCCGCTCCTTTTCTCCATCCCAAACCAGTTTTATTTCCTGAAAAACAGCTGACCAAAAAGCTGAAAGATGACGTCTCTGTCATGTCAGCAGACATCCTGTTAGTTGTCAGCACTGTGAACACACACCTGCTTGCGAATATCATCTTCACATTTGGGATTCTTCACACGAGCATCCAACTATTTTTTTGCGTAACTGCTTAGTTTCTGTAGAAACTGCCACGTAGATTAAAACCACATGGGTACCAGAGCATGTGTTTCAGTAGAGCGATGCTGAAAGCCAGAGGGTCACGTTGATAGTCAGTAAATGCACTTTTCAAACCTGGTACCATAAGATTCTTTATCGCTATGGGGTGCGTTTTGTTGGTTTGTTTTTCTTTCTAGCTTGTGTGCAAAAATATATCCATGAGGCTGAGTAATGCATTCTTGTCATTAAAAACATGCAATGACTGAAATAACTGTTGCAAGCGTGGAGGATCATGATTATGGCATAACTGAATGCAAAACGCCTAATTGCCTGCAAGATTTCATATATCGGTGATTTTCCCTTGTTAGATGGTTGTAGAAGTACTGTATTTTGTGACTGAAATTATTATTGCCATTTTTTTCCAGGCGGCTGGCTGGCAATGACCTCTCTTTTATCCATCCGAAGGCCTTGTCTGGGTTGAAAGAACTCAAAGTTCTGTAAGTAATGGGTTTTCAGAGCTCCGTAGCTCGCAGTCCGTTTGCTCAGTGCACAGCCAGCCTGGCTGCTGGGAGGCTGGAGGAAATGTTTTTTGGATTCCCCTCTCAATTATAGTGCTCCTACTTTTTAATTTATTTTATCAAAGCTTGCTCTAAGTGGTGATGATGAGCAGTGGTGAACTTGACTAAACCGTAATTACAGCGTTTAATTAGAAAGCTTACTTGTTTCTGATGTATATTTTGTAGCAGAAGCATCCTAAAAAGGAAAAAAATCCTAAAAAGGACGTGTAAATGTTTTTGTTATCCTCCACCCCCTCAGTTTACTGCATCGGGTACCCCGACACTGCCAGGTACTTAGAGAGATGTAAAACACTGTCTGACCTTGGAATCGTCCCCTATGGGTAATAGAAATAATTTCCATAGATTGACTCTGCTTTAGGTGAAAATGACTTATTATTAGGAAAAAAGCTTTAATTAAAAAAAGGTTAGAATTGTATGCCTCGTTTCCCATATCTTTTTTCCCTTTCTGAGATAAGAATTATTAATTTCCACTGTTTTCCCATAGCTAAGGATAAAAAGAGTTTGCTGTTGTTTGGGATTTAAAAAAAATCTGTATCCAGAAATTGCGGCATTTATGCTGACGTAAATATTTCCAGTTACTAGTAGGGTAATACATAGTTAATTAAACAGATAATTACAAAAAAAATCATTGAAAAGGACCCTGAGGTTGTAAAGAAACAATCATAAGGAGGGTACGGATTAGGAAACTGCCCACCTGCAATACTGCTTAATGATGCTTTGTGGGTTGAAGGCAGTGTCAAGGCTTTTGAAGGTAACTCCACTGGGATACCCAATGCTGGAGGTGCCTGAAATTCCAGCAGTTCTTGAAAAATTTGGGGCTTGGGTATTAATTAAGAGTTAACTTATTTGTCTAATTGCATTTTAACCCAGTGCGCACCAAAATCTAACAGCATTTTATAATGTGTGAAACCTCAGTTATTCGCATTGTCTTTATAAAATAACTCATCGTGCAATTATATGTTGTCCCATGAGAGAAGTTCTTTAAAAAAAGCCCAGTATAACTTAATTCGGCTTGGTGCCAGTTTCATTCTGTGTCTTTTAAAGTTGTGCTTTGTTGTGAACACACTTTATAAATCAGATTGTTCATGCGTTGTGTGTTGATGGGTCTTTGAGAAAAACTAGAGGTTTGTGTATTTTGGAGCATGTATAGGGTGATTTCACAAGAAAGTAATAAAATGTCATTCATTGTAGCAAATTTGTATTAGTGTGACGTTGTGCGTCCTCTTCAGTGAGTTCTCAGGGGAATTTCAATGTATTATGTCAGAGGCTTGTTCTCTGCAAATTAATGAAGTTAATTAACGAGTCATAAATAAAACTGAAACAGACCATTTTCTTGTTTCATCATTGCCTTTGGGTAATTCTGAAAGCTTTTATGTACACCAGTAATCTGTGAAACCATAGCGGGACCGTGGGCTCTTCTGTCACCTCTACTGTTGATAAAGATTATTGTCAAATTGTACTTTGCTAACACAGTGGATTTTACAGGACCCTACAGAACAATCAGCTGAAGACTGTACCTAATGAGGCCATCAGAGGATTAAGCGGTTTACAGTCTTTGTAAGTTTTCTTCCTTTGCTTTTTGTCACTTTGTACACATCTGTTTCATTCTGTAGAGTTTTGAAGTATAGTCATGTATGTGTAATAATGTACCTGGGCTTCTTGATATTGCAGTTTCAACTGGAGCATAGTTTCCCATGTAAAGTTAGTAAGAAATTTGATTTGTCATCTTTGGTGGGGTGACCCAAAGCCAAATCAAAATCCAAACCCAGTGACCGGATTGCTGTATAAATGTAATGGTGGGGGAGTTGAACATTTATCGTCTTTCTTGCGTGTCCTAAGGTGTTTAAGCAATTTTAAAATGTTGTGCAAAAATGAATCATGCCCAAGTCTTTTGTATCCAGAGGAGGGAAATTGGTTTCTGGGAAGGAGTATTGCTTGAGACACGCATTATATTGGTTTTACTGGAAGGTGTTGAAATCACAGAGACAGTTATGAACACCTCAGCCATTATTGCGAGTTGCTCATGAGATATTTCACATGTGCTTATACTATCTCATGGCTTATTATGTTTTATAAAGCATCTTAATCAGCCCTTAATAGTTAGTTACAGCTCTCTAGGTGGTAGATGCTTATCAGGGTGGTGAGGAGGTGGAGGGGGGAAGGGCTGCAAAATTTTTTCCTCTTTTCTGCTTATCTACAGAGAGAGCGGGCAGATTATCTCTTCCTTCAGTGCCAAGATTCAGATTTCTGGGCTAAGATCCTGTTGATTTCAGTGTTGCATCAGATTATGGAATAGCTTTTTTTAGGGAAAAAAAAAAATAGTTTTGCAAAATAGCTTTGCAAACTCTTGCCAAGGCGCTTTCTGCATTCCCTGAGCTTGGATCCCGGCCACTACCTGCTCGGATATTCCCGCCTTTAACACGTGAACAAAGCGCAGTGAGGAGCACGGGGCAGAGCAAGGTTGGCTGCATGATGTGAATAACCCTTTAATAGTTGTGTTTGTACGGTTTTTTTACCCCCTAAACCCAACAAAAAATAAAACAAACAAACCAAAACAAACCATAAACCAACTCCTTCCTGGTTTTCAGCATTCCTATGGTGCCAAAAAAGAAACTACTTTAGTAAATACCTTTGTTGTCTGCACATCATCCGTTTCAATTTCAATGAATGCGCTTTGTTCTCTACTTATATACAGTAGTGTTTAGTCTCTAATTAAAGTTTAAAATAAAAAATCTCCAGTTTGATAATTTTATGTGCAAAAGGGAAGGGGCAAAACTAAGGAGAAAAAAAAAATGAATGGATGAATTAAACCAGCATCTCTCTCTTTTTAATAATTCATATATTTTCACAGAATGTTAGGGATTGGAAGGGACCTCGAAAGATCATCTAGTTTAATATGATTAGAAAAAAAGTGGTTAGAACCATTTTAAAAAAAAGACATTTTAGTTGTTGGAAAAAATAATGGAATGATTATGTAATATTGTGTAATGTAACCAGTATGATTGCTTGACATAACATCATTGTAATTAAAATGTAATAGTAACAATTTAAAGCGTGGTGAGGTTTCCCTTTCTGGGAGCTTCCATGTTCACAAGCAAATGATAAACTATCCATTTTAGGAAGGTAAAAAGGATTAAATTGGGCTAATAACAGCAAGCTACTTATTACATCTTTTTCTGAGGAAAACCTGATTGATTTTTCTCAAAATAGCTGTTGGAAACCCATTCTGGAAGCTATCGGTGTCAGAACCTCAGATTAATTTGTTTAATTCCATTGGTGTGAATTGTGTTTTGGTTTGTCCCTCTCAGTTCCTGAGGGATCCTGCGGGATCACCATCATTTGTTCAGATCAGCAGCAATTTGAGAATAAATTGGTTTTTGAGACAAGTGTAGTGGGAAACATGAAGCATTTTTCCTGTGCAGTTTCTTTATTTCACCAAATGCATTTCTGTAATTTTAACAAATTTCAGGAAAACGTTGTTTTACTGCATCGCCCGTAAGATTACAGTGTAATTATGCACATCCCCTGCTAATGTAGGGAGCACCTTCTGGTGAAGGAATGGAGAACAGGTCCTCTGAGTTTTATGTTTTAATGTGGAAATAAAAGTGCCAGCATACTGCCTTATTTATTTAAAAACAACAACAAAACCCAACCCAAAACTAAATATATAAGGAAAAAGGTGATTTTCCCCGCAAAGGAGTCTGTGTAAAATATTCATTGAGAGATCCTGAGCTGCTGTGACTTTCTTCTAAAAGAAACAACTCTTTGCAGAATATGTTAGAAAACCTGCTTCTAACTTCTTGATATATAATCTCCATGCAAACCCTGCAAGTTTAAACATCTCTTAACCGACTCCTTTGGCAGTTTCCCAGTTTGCTCTGAGTAGGCTTTAGGGGGAATTTTTTCTTGGTGAAGACACAAATTACTTGCTCATAAAACTGTAGAGTATATTGATAATCACTTGGGTTCCAGCTCCTGTAGAACTACACCGTTTCTCTTTATGTGCTCCAATTTCTGGCTGCGTAGGATGGCGGTTGCCACACTATGTATTACACTATGTATGTATTAACCAGCCCAGTAAACCTACTGGTGTGGAAATAAAGATGGTTAGAGGAGCTTCATGATCTCTAATGTTTATATGACAGCTGGCGAGGAGCCAGCCTGGTTCAGAATGCTAAACAACAGCTCTTTATTTTCTGTTTACATTGGATATTTTCCCAGCTTTGGCCTCCAAAATAGACTTAGGACAGAGTCCTTCTTTATGCAAGTGAAATTTAGCAACAAGAAAAGAGTTTTAGTGAGGGGAAACTTGCCGTCGAGCACCCCAGAGAAGTTTTATGTGGCAGGATGTGTTCTCGTTGTGAATGTCGTGATATCTAACGAAGAGGCGCACTTTGTACCTTGGATCTGGGAATGGTATCGGGGAGGTTTATTGGTGATCCAAAGGTCATAGGAAGAGCCGGAGGCAGGAAAGCGTTTTGGCGTCTGTGGAGCCCAGAAGGACCTTTTATTTTTTAGGTGCTGTAGCATAAGAAGCATATTTGACTGCGATGACTATTTGTTTTGTTAACACCACTTGTTCTGACCTTTGTGGGGATTTGTAAAGTGGTTCTGTAAACTACAGCAACTTCTAGGATTGCTCTAATTCACCCTAGACACCCAGCTACATATGAATTTTAAGTCATAGCATAGAATATTCTACTACAGTCCTCACTGCCTGACAAATACTGGAACTACGTTATTCAAACAGAGACTTTCAGATGCTTTCAAAACGAGAACTTTGTTCCATTTCAACTCAAAATACCCAATTGCTGCTAATTTTAGTGGGCATTTGCCATCAAATCCATGAGCCGTTTTTGAAAGCTTGTCAATAAATGCTAAAGCATCAGGGACTATTTATTCTAATTGTAGTTAAGGAGTCACCAAGGTTTTGTTCCTGCACATGTGCCCACATGTGGGGAATATTAGAGCAGCAATACAGGGTGTTTCAAGAAGATGGACCCAATTTCAAATCACTGTATCTATTTTTCATGTGGGGATGTGTCAAAGACTGTGTTTTCGTGCCACCATTAGCGAATTAACCAAAACAGAATCACCACAGCAGTGACCTCAGTGGATAACGACACTTTGAGAGGCATTTGGGACAAATTCAACTATTGCCTTGATGTTGTCCATACAGCAAGTGGAGGGAACATTTATAAAAGCATTTATAAGAAGGTTGCTAAAACCTGATAACTCATTAAAGCGTTTGTAAATTTCTCTGGAATTGTAACATCTTGCCGTAGTGAAATACACTGCTCTGAAATCGGGTCCATCTTTTTGAAACACCCTGAGGTTCAAAGCGCTGCAGCTATGTTGCTATGTCAGAATCCCAGATCTGTGGGTATTGGGACCGTGCCAGTGTGGTGTTTGACGGTGATAGCTCCTGCTTTTCTCTTTCCGTGGGTGTTCACCTGAGCTGCAGGGTCGGTGTCTCCGGGCGTGTGGTCAGCAGTGATTTTCTATGGTACCCAGGACCGGTTCTGGCTCCCGAGTCAGGTTTTTACTCCCAGCATCCGTGCGGGATCATAACCAGTTTTGCAGTTGCCTTCTTATCTCAGTGGCGAGAGCAGGCTTGAGGCAGAAACATGCTGAACTGGAATGTGATTATTAATACACTTTCTAGGAGAGGGAATTGGCTTGGCCCAGGCAGGAAAGACTTGGGGTCCTGGTGTGGGATTGAGAGAAATGAGAGCAGCATCTTGCTTTGCAGTATGAAGATGTGTGGTAGAAGGGTGGCCCATAGCAGTCAGGACACATTTAAAATACATGCTGTAGCACATAATCTGCTACAGCCTTGCATTTCTGGCGTTCTCTTATTTTAGGAAGGATGCCTTATACGGATCAAGTTACGCCTGTATTTATTAAGAAAGAAAAAACCCGCACAAACCATACAAAAAACCCCAAATAACAACACCAACAAAACAAATAAAATCTAGAAACATTCTGCTGCTGCCGCAATGAAACCACACAGCTTTAAGTGGGAATTCACGTTGGTGGCAATTTTAGTAACGTAAACCATTGGAGCACATTGAAATAAATCGAAAGGGAAGATCACTAAATGTGGAGAGGACAATGCAAACGTTGTATCAAAAAATACACAGTTCTACTCTAACTCTGCTCGTTTCTCTTAAAATGTGTTTGATGGCTTCTGTTGATAATTTTGTGCTTCTGGATTATATAGTTTTGAAGGCCAGGGCTATCTGTATGGATAATCCTGCCTGTGAGACTGGAAGATCTTAATTAAGAGCAATGACCGGATGAAGTTAAGAAGCATTCTGTGGTCTTAGATGCAGTATGCACCTTCAACAGCGGTACGTGGTTTATCAGCTAAGCAGCTTTGAATAGAGGTTGGTAGTTCCCTGCTTTGCTGTTTTAAAGTGTTAAAGGGGACCAGCCCTTCGAGTGAGCCTGTGTTAAGCTATAGGATTAAACTATTGCCACCAGAATGGGAAAGGAAAAAAATTCACACACATTTTCTTTTTAACTCACAAAAACAATGCAAACTTTAATATGCTGAATATGCCTTTTCCTTCTTGCGTTTTTTTTTTAAAAAGAATGTATAAGAGCTCTCCTGAGCATGTTTGATTATGCTGAAAAATCTTCAAATATGCAGCAGTTTAAATATGCTGCTTCGTGAACTTTACTTGCTGAATGACAGGAATCTCATTTTTTCTGTGCCATGTTCACCTTCAGAAGCTGTTCTGGTTCTCTTGAAAATGAGCTATGGCTATTTCTTGTGAGCTTTAGGAATCCCTGGGATTTTTGTAGCCTTTTTTTTTAACTGTCTGGGCTTGCTTAAGGAATTGCTGATGTTTAAATAAAAATGAGGAAATTGTTTAGAAACAGAGTGGTCAGAAACTTCACTGGGATGATGGAAAAGTTACACAGCATGTAGGTAAAGATGCATGAATCCTGTATGGGTAATTCGCAGCAAACTTTGTATGATGTCTAGCTGATACCATCTTAAACATTTAAATGGAAGAACTAGATGTGCCGGCACATGGATACAGGTGGTTGAAATAGCTTTGACATGTATCAGTAGTTTCTGAGAGCTGCTGTAAAGTTGTCTCTGAATAAAGCAAATCCTTGTATTGATGTTTTCAACACATAAGGTTGATACAGTGAGCAAATGTGCTGAGTATTTTAAAGTACCTCTGTTAACACAGTGGGTTTATTGCCCTGCATTGTAGCAGAATTTCTGAGGTACCAGGGTTATCAGTACTTAACTTCAAAACCTAAAAATCTACTCCATTGTTATTTGAGTGATTTCTTTGTGGTTTTTGAAGGAGCACTTTAAAGAGCAAAGTTCTTTAATGATTGCCATTGAGCAGAAGTGGTTTAACACAAGAGTCAGGAGTGATTTTCTTTTTATTAACATCAATGTTAAACTCTTGCTATTAGTATCAGGCTGTTAAAATTTCCCAGTCACTGGAGCCTGGAAGGCTGAGTGTGGTCACAGATGAGATCTGTCGAGGCTGCCAGCTGGGATGGGACAGTAGCTGCAAACCAATCTGCGACAGTCTCCTATTCCCAGGCAAACAGTGTGAACAAAATGCATGGCAGTACATTCATAATTAATATTATTACTAAGATGATGTTTACGAGGTGTATGTCGCATCCACAATACCCAGGTGGGCTTTGCAGTGAGGAGCATGATAAGGAATTACTGGAGGGAGTCCAGCGGTGGGCTACAAAAATGATGAGGGGTCTGGAATGCCTTTCTTATGAGGAGAGACTGAGAGAGCTGAGTCTGTTCAGCCTGGAGAAGAGAGGCTGAGAGGGCATCTCATCAATGTTCATAAATATCTAAAGTGTGGGTGTCAAGAGGAGGGACCAGACTCTTTTCAGTGGTGCCCAACGACAGGGTGAGGGGCAGCGGGCACAGACTGAAGCACAGGAGGTTCCATCTGAATATGAGGAGAAACTTCTTTACTCTGAGGGTGCCAGAGCCCTGGAACAGGCTGCCCAGAGAGGCTGTGGAGTCTCCTTCTCTGGAGACATTCAAAACTCACCCAGACGTTATCCTGTGTGATTTGCTCTGGTGAACCTGCTTTAGCAGGTGGGTTGGACTGGATGATCTCCAGAGGTCCCTTCCAACTCCAACCATTCTGTGATTCTGTGAGTATCTTTTCCTTTTTAGCTTTTTTTAACCCTGTAGGTAGATGCTGTGCCCAGGAGCGGTGCTGCTGTGCCTGCTTCATTGGCAAACACCTGCTTTTGTGCAAGTGTCCGGCACGGCAGGTTCTGCTGAGGTTTGGTGTGGTGCAGGGATGCTTCTGAGCCCGGGAGGAGGGCTCTTGGCTGGCTTCTGGGAGATCCCGAGGAAAGAATGAGGAGATTGGGTGATTTTTTTACATCTCCCAATGCTCCAGAAATGAAAAACATTATCAAAGCTTTTCCTGACTTACCCCCTGCATTGTAATGTATTTAAAAAGCAGGATGCCATGTGGTGCCACCTCCCATGTATCCGTACAGTTGTGAAATCCTGGCAGGCTTGACCTGAGATTTGTAGTGAAAAGCTTTATGAAACTACACTGGAGTCAGAATGGTAATTTAGTGTATGTTTATATTACTATATAAATATAAAAAAAAAAATCATATATGTGTGTCTGTTAGACTTTGGAACTTTAATTCATTGGATTCGAGGTAGGAGTTCATATTAGTTTTACAGTTTCCTTACAGCTGAGTTAATTGCTTTAAGACCTTTAAGTTTCTAAGTTCTTTACTTGTTTTAACAATATGTCCAGTATTAATACAGGAGCTGCTGAATATACAGGTTTCTACCATCCTCCTGCTCTTTCCTCTTGTGCAGTTGGAGTTTGTGTGAGGAGGGAACCTAACAGGTAACAGAAGGGAAGATGACAGCTCTGCAAGTGAACACTGAATTTATAGACTAAACGTAAAGGTCTCTCACAAGCCAATGCCTATAGGGAAACTGGAATTGGAGTAGCTTCTGAAAGATTAAGGAATTTAGATACATGCTGCAAGCTCCAATTTAAAGAACATAGTCTTATCTTTAACACTTTAATGGAAAAGGACAGTCTTTGTATAAGTTCAGTCCAAGAGTATTACTTGTGCTTTGGTAGTTATTGGAGCAAGTGAATAGTCCCTGTGCCATATTAAAGGAAAGGTGTGGTCCTTAGGTGTAATTTTAGGTTTACTTTTCAGTTGTTTCACCAAGTACTCCATTATGTGCATTTTACATTAAATAGAAGTATTTCAGCTGTCTCTTGTGCATTGAACATGAATTGGATAAGCTCTAGTGTTTGGAAGAGGGGAAAAATAAGTAACTGTGACACATCAGGCTTACACTAAGAGGCATGAATGAACACACAAAATGTGGATGAGACAGAAATGGCCAAAGTAATTAAAAATAAGTCTTGAGATATGACAACTAATAACAAAAATTTGGCACCAATAAATATTTTTTGTGTGTAATTGTAGTAATACCTGCTTTGGTTCATTTGATGCTGTGCTTGTTCCTATAATATTTGTAAATCACAGGCGTTCCCTTTAAAACTGTAAATGCAGCTCAATGAAAATTCTGGGAAAACTGTCTATTTTCAAGTATTTTGTTCATGTATCTGTTGGACTCTGGGAAAACCTTGGGCTGGCACAGTGGTCTTCAGAGATCAGGAAGATGCTGTGTAAATGGAGAGTGGGAGACACAAATAATCACAGCATGATGTCTTGTCTTTCTCCTTGACTTTGGCTGTGTGATTTGATATCACTAATTACTTGCAGCTCTATTCAGACATTGCAAACATTTGGCATCATCTTAAAAATGCAAAGAAGTGACAGAGAGCCAGGAAAGTGCTCTCTTTCACCTTTTAAACCTCCTCCTCAGTGACCGTGGTGGGTGCTGGTCATCTTATCCCTCTTGGTTTTATTGCTGTGGGCAGGAGAGGATGAACACAGCAGACTTGGGTGGCTGTGGAGAGCAATCAGTTCAAAATCATAGAATAGTTTGGGTTGGAACGGACCTTCAAAACTCATCCGGTGCCACCCCTGCCATGAGCAGTGACATCTTCACCTGCTCAGGTTGCTCAGAGCCCCATCCAGCCTGGTCTTGAATGTTCCCAGGGATAAGGCATCCACCACCTCTCTGGGCAACTTGGGCCAGTGCTTTATCACCCTCATTGTAAAAAATTTCTTCGTGTCCAGCCTGAATCTTCCCTGCTTTAGTTTAAAACCATCACCTCTTGTCCTGTCACAACAGGCCCTGCTCAAAGCCTTTCTCATAGGCCCCTTTTAAGCACGGAAAGGCCGCAATAAGGTTTCTCCAGAGCCTTCTCTTCTCTAGGCTGAACAACCCCAGCTCTCAGCCTGCCCTCACAGCAGAGCTGTTTCATCCTTCTGATCATCTTGGTGGCCTCCTGGACCCTCTCCAGCAGGTCCATGTCTGTCCTGTACTGAGGGCTCCAGAGCTGATACAGTTACTTGGGTACTTGATGTGTCTGCCTGCTTTGGGGGATGAAGGTCTTGGCAGAGCAAGGTAGGGATGAAGGGCCCATCATCTTCTCCCTGAACATCTTTCTTTTGCTGGGACTGTGGGAGAAGAGGAGCAGGGTTTGGGGATTTGCTGTGGGGTTTTGTTTTCCAAAGGCTCCTTGAGTAAATGGAATTTAGCAAGGAGCACAGTGCAAGGACAAGCGGAGGCATAAAGAAGTAGTCTCAAGGACCAAGGCCTGCCTTGCGAAGGGTGCTGCTGCTCTTAGTTTAAGACTCCGATATGTTTATTCTACTGGAAAATAATTCTTTTGATCTTCAGGGAGGTGTGTGAATTTAGGAAAGAGAAGAAAGGTAATTTCTTTCTCTATTTTTTTTTCCTGAAGCAGAGCTACAGGCTTTTTTCCTCCCCGCCCCCCCTGCTCCTTATTTTTTATTTCTTTATTATCATCAGACATCTAATTTCTCTGAAATGTTCCAGTCTCTGTGCAGCCTGAAAACATTCAAACTAAATAGTGTACACACCTGTCAGACCATGGGGCAAATGATAAGGGGGTGCCATCATATGAGCCGTAGGAATTAGCTCTTTGATGTGTAGCTTTAGAGCTAATGGCACCTCCCTCATCTTAGGAAAGAGCGTTTGACTGGAGACAGTTTTTTAAGTTCCCACTTGTGTTGCTGTATTTGTTGCTTAATTTGATGTATTTCTTGACTGTTTATTACATGGAAGTTCGGCTGCTGATTATTTTTCCTAATAATTTGAAATATTTAAACCACGTACATCACAACAAGACTCTCACAGAAATAGATTTAAGTGCATTTATTCCTGATCAAGCTTGTCTTCTCCCTTTGAATTCAGTGTGTCCTTTAAGTGTTGGGGTCCAGAAGCACTTTAATTTTTAAGCTGTCGTGACTGCGCCTGGAGACAAATATAACCAGTCTAGAGGGGGATGCGATGAATGGCTGGAGGCAATGACTTCTTAAACTAACCCAGCGAGACTTTCAAGAGCATGTCTGATCATGGCTTTGGAAACACAGTGAATGCTTAATATAGCTCCGAAGCTGCGCTGATCGGTGTTGCAGCGAGCATGGGTGCCGCTGGAGGAGCGTGGACGTGTTTTGTCTCCCCAGACAGCAGCACACGGCTTGCGGCTGGTACACCCGGCCTTGCAAAGCGGTTATGCAAGGTGTTTTCTTCCATGTTTGCAGCCAAGTCACCACGGTTCAGCTGCGTGTTGACCTGGAGAAGACAACCCCTAGGGCAGGGGACAGTCAAACATGGCCTGGTGCTCTCAGCCCTGCGCTGCTTTGGGTCTCTTACAGACCATTTTTTTTATAGAATCACTGAATGTCCTTAGTTGGAAGGGGCCCACAAGGATCATCAAGTCCAACTCCTGTCTGTGCATATGACAACCCCAAAATTCACACCATGTGCCCTGAGGGTGTTGGCCGATCGCTTCATCTCATGGGCAATCACTGCTGACCTTTTCTCCCATCGCCTTATGCAAAATAGCACTTTATTAATGTTTTGCATCTTCCTGGGCTGTCCCTTGCCGCTGCCCATTCCTGGGGCTTCCATCTGTATAATTCCAAGTTGAAGCTTTTATTTAGTATGGGTGGTTTTCCACTTTCAACCCCGCCACATCTGGTTACATGGTGTTGCATAAGCAAACTTGAACTGGTCCCGGTCTGTGCTGTTTGCCTGCCCTGGTTGTTAGTGCTGTTATCCAAGTGCTGCTAATGTAAGAAAATGTAACAGAAACCCAAATGGGTTCAGAGCATGTTGCATGAGGAAGAAGCACAGGTCATTTTGCACGGAGTTCCTGTCACCGCTGCCAAAGCCATCAGACAAGGAGCGCGGGATCAGGTCTGTCAGTTGTCACAGATCAGGATTTTGGGTGAGACTCTGATGGGAACACCTGCACCTCCTGTCGCGAGGGCTCCACATCTGGAGCCGGAGCTGGGGACGTGCATTCGAGCCTCCTGGGTTTCCAGGTGTGAAGTGCTTTTTCTTTTTTTGGATGCGTTGAAACCTGAAGAAGCGGTGAAGCCCCATAGCATAGGTGAGCTGGTAACTGTAGCAGAACTAATTGTTGCACGTGGTTTGTCGTTGTTTGTGAAAGACAGCAAAATTGCTTTCCGCACGTGTTGCTGCTGCTGCTGTTTGTGACCAGAGTTCATTTGGGGAGAAAGTGTGATGGCAAATCCCATAACACACAATAGTCAACAGTGCTAACGTGCTATTCCTTATTGATTTTGTGGAGTGCGTTAGAAAGAATTAGGTGCAAGAGTGAAGAATATTTCTCATGTTTTAGTTGATGACACAATGTTTTATTTGCCAGGGTAATTCATAACTCTGCCTTTGTTCAAGAACTGCTTTTCCTAATCCTGTTCTGTAAAGTCGTCACTTAAAGGTATTGCAGTACCACAAAACAGAGCCTGTAACAGTATATGATGCTATCGACAATGTAGCTATAGGGATAATCAATTCAAACAAATAAAAGCCTCTGCAATGTTTGGTACAATATCAAGCCACTATTTTAAGACTTACTTGAATATTAGCAGCTGGGGTGTTTGCACAGGAGAGGTGTCTATCTAGTTATCAATTCACTTTAAGCTGGTTATAAGCATATGAGTTTGTTAAAACGTTTTATTAAAAACATCTGAGAATAAGTTTTTCATGAAGCTTTATTTTATGGGCTCTTCATTTGCCTTGAAAAGGTGTTTATACATCATCTAGTAAACCTTCAAACTTTCCAATATTATTTTAGTAAAGTGTATTTAAGCCTACAAAACCTATTCAGGAGTAGTAGGACTTTGTTACTTTTACTTATCTCTAGTTTGTGAGTTGACTACTTGAATTCTTTCTGTTCCAATGCAGGCGTTTAGATGCTAACCACATTACCGCCATACCAGAGGACAGTTTTGAGGGTCTGGTGCAGCTGCGTCACCTTTGGTTGGATGACAACAGTTTGACAGAAGTTCCCATCTACCCGCTCAGCAACCTCCCCTCTCTGCAGGCGCTGACGCTGGCGCTCAACAAAATAACGCACATTCCTGACTATGCCTTTACAAACCTTTCAAGTCTTGTTGTTCTGTGAGTATTTGTAGCCGTATTTCATAGATCACTTCGATTCTTTCCTTGGATACAGTTTTGATTATTCTAGGACGGCACCAAAGATACGGTATTTTGTTGTGTTTTAGCTCAGTAGTCTAGCAACGGCCTGTACCACCAACATGAGATGATAGAGCGTGTGCTTAGACAACCCACTGAAGGGTCACTGAAGACTTTCTCCTAAACAGAAAGTCAAATGGACTATAGGCAATGACATTACCATATATTTTCCCAGCGTCTCATTTTAGTAATGAATATTGCAAACCAATGGTTGTCAGAGAAAGCTTTCAGAGATATTAAAAGACGAAAGTATTATCTGCCGCATACCTGTTTATGTGTAGTCTTAAATATCTCCGAGGATGAATAGGAAAAAATACTTTGATTTAGATGTTTAAATTATATTTTTAGCACGGTTCTGGATAGTGAGTGAAAGTTTAATATGGGTTGTCTTGACTGTGGTCAATATATTATGTTCCCATATGAGGATGAAATATTTCTGCCTAGAAATGAACAACATAATTCTGCATTATCCACCCCATGCAATGTTTTTTCTAAACTATTCAACTGTTTTGATACCATAGAAGTATCTGCTGATTTGTTAACTTATATTAAATAATTCACTTGCTTTCATACTTGTTTCGTTTTTGTTTTTTTAGGCATCTGCATAATAATAAAATAAAAACTATAGGAAAACACTGTTTTGATGGATTAGACAACCTTGAAACCTTGTAAGTATGCTGCTGAAAGTAATTAC
The DNA here is from genome assembly GCF_964273445.1 of Streptopelia decaocto. Taxonomy (NCBI): domain Eukaryota; kingdom Metazoa; phylum Chordata; class Aves; order Columbiformes; family Columbidae; genus Streptopelia; species Streptopelia decaocto. The sequence continues at coordinate 62,904,994 of NC_138661.1, forward strand.
TTGCTTAGTGTTTGTCTCATTCCCAGCTTAATCAAGTTTACCCAACACATAGCTCCGACACTTAGGTCCAGCTCAGGTTTCGGAACTAAGGGCTAGTAACAGTGCAGTGCTCCAGCAAAACTAATTCACTGTGTTAAAAAGCAGGTCAATATTAGCCCGGGTGAAATGTCAACTGGCTGATGTGGCTCTATCATTCCGAGCCCTGTCGGAGCTGGTGTCTCTTTGCGTAGCACTCCACTGAGTCAGCTGCATGTATCACAAGTGTTTGAGTGGCCCTGTGGGTGATAAGGGACAAATATTTGTTTCTCAGATTTGCTGTAGGATTAAGTGTGTTTAAAATACGCTGCCCAAACTGTTGTGTGAGGATAGGAGGGTTCTCAGTGGGGCTCCAGTGTCCCTCTGTTACTGGACGGGCACCGGCGCAGCTCCTGAGCTGATTTTCTGCCTCTCCCTCAGTGAATGTCCAATAAGCGATATCTCCCTCCACAGTGCTTTTTGTGGTGCTTCCGAGAATGCTAAATGAATAAAACGCAAGCCAGCAACAACCTCTGTTAACATGAGGAGTTTGGATGAGTGCAGGAATGCTGCTTGCTCCAGCTGTCTTGTCATTCTCGTAGAACCTCAATTAAGAGATAATGAGGCGCTATGTAAATATATACAGCTGATGTAAGACTCTCAAAATGTTTTTCCTTCTCATAACTAATCCCTTCTGCAGTAAAAAGGCTTTAGCTGGTCCTGGTGTCATTGCCAGAATGGTGACAGGTTAACTGAGTTTCCAACAGATCCCTCTCCCCAACACAAACTGATTCATTGTAATGAGTTTTCCTCTGCTTCTGTTCAATATTCATAACTGGTTTTGCCACAAAGTCTGCCATTACATAATGGCTTATTTGTTGTTTCGTTTATAAAACCTGAAAGAAAAGTTTTCTTAGTAAGCTGATAAAGAGTAGTCATTTTTATCTACTTTTATTTTTAAACTTTGAAGTCTTAATTCATTCCCATGTAAATTCTGTTAAAGACAAATCTGTGAGTTGTTGAAAAATACTGAACTATGCTGTAAGGAAATGTCATTTGACTTAGTATGAATGATCCTGTGGATAACATTATAATAAATACCTAAGTTACTAGCTGGTTATAAAGCTGGTACAACATCAGAAGACTAAATCCAGATTAAAAATCAAGTTATTCTATGGGCTAGTTGAAGATGTTCTGAGGACGTTTTACTTTCATTGAATAATGTTAAAAGCTAATTTAACAATTCATAATCACAATTAAGGATTTTGTAATTTTTCTGTTTTTTTCTTCTAGGGATTTAAACTATAACAACATGGTAGAGTTCCCTGAAGCCATAAAAGCACTCCCAAATCTAAAGGAGCTGTGAGTATTACTTACTCTGCCTTTTTACCAGTTTTCTTTCTCCTTTCCATAAACAAAGAGAGAAGAGAAATTCTCAGATTTCAGAATGCTTTTCTCATTATGCAGCAACCTGGATCAGATTAAATTATGCTAAGTGATGCTATAATTAAAGGAAAATATAATCATCAGCTAGAGAGGGAACCAATTGAAAATGATTTTGGAGTTATATAAGCAAGCAATTTATTCAGGAGACCCATTAGCATAGATCTTAATCATGAGCTGGTTTTGGCCTCTAGTAGCAGAATTAAGTATTCACTGATCACACGTTTTCCTCGTCCCCTCCTTAAGAAAGGAGGAAGAAGAGAGAAAGCGCAGGATCGTGTTCTGAACAAAACAGTTTCTAATGAAATATTTTCAGTTTAGCTGATGTGCAGTAGATAGAAATTATGCCTTCCAGGTTATTCCTACAGTTTGATTTACTCCTATTTAACTACCATCCTATTTTTGGCAGGATTGGGAATTGAGTAGGTGTGAAGAAAATGCCTATTGGTTAAATCTACTGGCGGTATGTTTTTAAATGCTGATTTTTCTTCTTTGCTGATATCTTTAGGGGATTTCACAGTAACTACATTTCCATAATTCCTGATGGTGCATTTGCAGGAAACCCCCTTCTAAGAACGATGTAAGTAATTTTCATGCGTCTATTTTTAGTCTTTAGCAGACAGTGACTGTAAGAACAGCGACTGAAGTGTGTTTTTCATTTCCCAGACACTTGTACGATAATCCTTTGTCTTTTGTGGGGAACTCAGCATTTCAGAATCTGTCAGATCTCCATTCCCTGTAAGTATCCCCTCAACTACATAGTACAATAAATGGATATGAAATGTTGTGGCTAAGAACTCAACTGAATTTCCTGGCTGCCTCTTACCTTATGATTTTTTTGCAGTAAGCTGTAATAACCATTGTTGTTCTTGGGAATATCCAGTTTCTCAAGAAGCTCTAGTAAATACACTCTACAACCTTTTTTTTTAAGATCTTCATTATCTTGCATAAGTCACATAACCTCAGGCCAAATGCTCAGGCTCTTACTTAAACAAACTGCAATATGTCCTGGGTGGTTTTTGAACAAGGACGTACATTGTGAGAACGTTTTGCAGGTTCGTGCACGCTTGTTCTCGAAAGATATCAGTTCTGAGGGTGACGAGGAAGCAAAATGGAGTGGGACTTAACTTTGAACTACAAACTACCTAAGAGTTTATGCCCTTGTCATACGTGTATTGATAAAACTCCTTCCAGCTTGATGAACTCGAGTTGTTTGCTAATGGAGCAGTAATTTATTAAGCAAATTACTAGTCTAAGCAGCAGTGAAAATGTTTTCTTAGTGTGTAAAATTTAAATAAAAGCAATAAGGATGTTAGAATGTCTCCTTAGTGAAAATATCCACTTGATAGAAGGATTGACTGTCACAATTCGTTTGCATAGTGAATTACAGCTAATTTTTGTGGGGATTTTTTTAGGGTCATTCGGGGTGCCAGCATGGTGCAGTGGTTTCCTAATTTGACAGGAACTGTTAATCTGGAGAGTCTGTAAGTATCTTCTACAGAAATAATTTCCAGTAATTTATTTGGTTTACCTCTTGTGAAGTGTTTGAAATACAATTAGTGGATCTGGACAGTAACTGGAAATAAATGTAACGACAGAGGTTTCCTTACTGTGATACGTGGGTGCCTCTTAATATTTTTTAGAAGGGTAAGATGGCAACAACCTATGAAAAGGCCATTGATACTAACCCTCCTCTCCCAGAACTGAAAAGCAGAGAGGTTGGCATCTTCCAAAGAAAACCAACCAACCAAACATTTGGTGAATGAATTTAGCACCCTGATAGCTGGGACACCATCCTTGTTCTGCTCTTATATGTGCTTGTTATGCCATCTGTCATGAACAGTGCAAACATTTACGTATTTCTTTTTCCACAGAACTCTAACAGGGACCAAGATTAACAGTGTTCCTGTTAATTTATGCCAAGAGCAAAAGGTGCTACGGACATTGTAAGTATACACATTGCTCTCTGATTTTCATCTTCATCAAAATGTTTTAAAAGAAACTTGAATTTAAAGCAAAAATATCACTCAGAATTGTTCATCCTAGTAGCTCTATTGGAGTTAGAAATCTGATTCTGGTTTCTGGTTTCTTCAAATCAAGATTCATGGCAGAGTTCACGTAATGCCTCATATTCCTAAAACAGGGTCCCCTTTATAGGGATGTGCTGTATTTGTTTCCTGTTTCATAAAATATATGTAAGGTGATGCTGCAGAACAGTCCTTGCATCTTCAGTTCCCTCTGCTGCTGTTCATTTTGAACACACAGTAGTCATCTACGTTCAGAGGTTAAGGAAGAGTTTAGTTATAGTGCTTTGACTTTTTGTGTCTGGGAACACAGGAGGGAGCATCGGGAACCAAGAGAAAGAGAGGTGAGGATTAGGAAGAGGGTAGCAATACAAAGACAGAAAAAGCTGTAAGGATGTGTTAAATGTAAAAAAAGTGGAAAATGAAACCATTGTGAGGGAGATGCAAAGCCTTGTTTACAAAGGATACACGCAGGAAAATTTGGAACAAAAGCAATGCTGAAAAACAAAGGAGAATATCTTCTGTTTTATAAAAGAAAAACTGGGAAGAAGAATGACGAGGTAGGAGTTATTTTTACATGGCAGCTTATCTTTTGAACAGAAATTGGAAGATGGCTTGCAAGTTTCTAGTCTCTTTCTATTATGTGTAGTTTCACAGGAAAATCTGAACTTTCCTAGGTCTGCTTAGGGAGATACCAACAAGTGAAATAATAATAATGCACTCCAAATTCCTGCGTTGCAGTCCGTCTATCTTGTTTATTCTAAAAAAATCAGATTATCAATCAAACTTTTAAGATTACAACTCCCAGAGTTCAGGGAATTTATGCTGCATGTGTTGGGTGTGTTCGTGTATCCAGCTGCAGAGCTGAAAGCGGGTGCCTGTAGAATCAAAAGTGTTGGTTGGGAGGGATCTCATGAGCTGTTGAAGTCACTACAAAGGCACAGCCTGTTTCTCTGTTACTTTTCAATTACAAAACAGTAATTTGAGTTATTAATGTTTGCCAAATAGAGGTATTTTTGATTGATTTTTGCTTTATGTCACTGGCTGAATATTTCAGAAAGTTTAAAAAATTGCTCATCAAATTCAGAGAAAAAAAGGGAGAGAGATATAGAAATGTAGTTTTCGAAAGGGTTACATGAGTAAAGTGAATAAAAGGCAGTGAATCAGCATTTTACAGAGTTACATAGCCTTGTTTCTGCTATCCGCTGACTGTTTCAAGGTTCATGTTGCAGTTATGTCTTTCTACATTTTTGGTTGTGTGTAATATCTATAATAGAAGTGGAGCTAGTTAGGGTGACTGTGGAGAGATCACACTTGTGACTCTGTTTATGATTTTCTCTAAGATGCCCTTAGTTTTTCTGCAGAATGTTACTAACAGGGAGATTCTTCTGCCAGTCCATTTAATGGTTACAAGTGATGAGGCATTTCAAGGAGAAAAGGATTGAACTAAGCACCTCTCTCCCTTTTTCTGTTTTGAAGGGATCTGTCTTACAACAATATAAAGGACCTCCCAAGTTTTAAGGGCTGCCACTCCTTGGAAGAAATGTAAGTAGAAATACATGTTGTGTATATTCTTTACTGCCTGAATATGCTGAGTTCAAGTCTCTAGACACTTCTTTGATTCGTGTTTGATCGTAAGTACAATTCTAAGATAAGGACAGAGAGAAATAACGTGACCATCTTATGTGAGGAATATGCAGGACAGAGAATTCTACCACTTGTGTTTTCCTCAATTAGCTAAAGATTAATTGTTCCTGTGGCACAAAAGAAAAAAAGGACACCTTAATCCTGCATGTTATAGTAGTATTGCTATACACATACATGGAATGAGCATTTTTGTGTTTTCCTTCCTGCCTTTTATCTCTTCCATCCTTCTTCAGTTCCCTCCAACCATCAGCCTACGCTTATCCAAAGTGTTTTTGTTCTCTAGTACCTGTAAGACACATTCAAACTCCATCTTTACTTTTCCGTACTGCGTTGCTTTAAAGCTTCTTAAGCTTAATTTCCAGACCCTACACAATTTTTCTGCCTGCGTATGTTCCTACTTCTGCTGCGCTCAAGCTTCTTTCCCCTTAACCAGAGTGGGGCTCATAGATGTCTCACAGGCCTTTGCTGTTGTACTCTTGATGTCTTTGGGCTCATGGTACACATGGTTCATTGTGAAGTGAGATAGTGAACTGGAAGTATAACTTGCCCGTTAGTTCTTGAAGCACTTCTCGGATCTTCCCTTTTATAAATCCCTATTTTGAGAACTGAAAGTGCACCCAGGGTTAGAAGATGCCTAAAGATTCCCCGCAGAATTAAGTAGATTTATTTTAAATCAGTGCGACTCTTCAAAGGTCATGAAGTGTTACTTTTAGCTTGGGAAGAATTCAGTCTGCACTTAACATTCTCTTCTAAATTCAGTTGTGAATTGGGATTGGGCAGAGGTGCCACAAAAGAGCTTCATGTTTGTATTAATGTGGCTAATTCAAAGTGCAGAGCAGATACTTAAACAAGTTGCCTAAAAACTTGTTTTGTTTATTTTTTTTAATGAGAAAAGACTAATCATTCGCAAGGCTAAATCTGCAGGCACTGCGCAATCCCTTGCTTTGAAGTCAGCGCAGTTTGCCAATAAACTTCTGTTTCTGGTTCTTCCCTTTGCAGTTCCCTACAGCACAATCAAATCCATGAAATCGCAGAGGACACCTTTCAAGGATTGTCCTCCCTTCGTATCCTGTAAGTGCACACAGTCGCATACCGAATTAAACAAGATTGTGCTTTTGATTCCCAGGTGAACTGGTGTCAGGGTTTGGTGTTACACATCTGAGCAATGTCAAAAGACCAGGTGTGCTGGATCCTAAGGTGAAGCAAACTGTGTACAAGTGATACTGGCAGCAACCAGTTTCAGTCCTGTTCTTTCGCATCTCCATTTTGGTTTTCTAACCTATAAAGATATTTATTATATATATATATATGGAGATTAAAAAAAGGATGATTTTTTTGGTAGTCCACTATTTTGCATTACATAATTACTATATTATTCCATTATATAGTATTTATTTGAAATACCCTATCTGTTTTCCTCAGGAGGAGCAGACCTGTAAACAAAATTATGCCTTCCTGTTTACATCCCTCGCAATATAAAAATTATTTAAGAACGTTGAAATTATCAGGAAAAAAATCCACAAACTGATAGGTGTTTTAAAAGGAATGTCATAAGTCATGGTGGTCCAGCCGAAGCTGGAATTTGAAACCCAACAAAGCAGGTGCCCTTCTGCTTGTTCTTTTGTTGTCGTCCCCGACCGCTGCCAGTGTGTCCTACCACAGGTGTGGTTGTCACCAAAGGGATCGTCCTGGCACCTTCAGCCTGGGAACGGTGGTGCCAGAGCCTGCTCCTGCCTGGGGGGCAGGAATGGGACATGGATTCTCCTTTGGGGATGAGGTGACGCAGGATACAGCTGCCTTGCCAAGGGGTTTGGCTGCTGCTGCCCTGGCTGGCTGGGTGGTGGTGGGAGGGTTGTTGGGCTTTTCTGCCAAAGGCATGGTGTATTTATCACCATAGCTTTTTTCTCAGTTCAGTGGCTGTTACAAAGTTTTGATGAAATTGCTAAAATAATCTCATATATCATTCATTGCAGCGACCTCAGTAGGAATCGGATCCATCAGATCCACAAGGAAGCTTTCAGCTCTGTTGCGGCTCTCATCAATCTGTAAGTGGGATATTCTGTGCAGCAACCTCCTCTCTCTGTCATTAAACTGCTGAGATACTCAACGGTTTTAGCTTAAATCAAGAAACCTCTCACTAGCTGAATATACACAGGGCAGACTTCTTGAATGTGCCCACTGCACTGCCAGGCATTTGCCAGACCACAGCCGGTGTGAGGCTTTCAGAAGCCTCCCTGCCCCGCTGAAGCGTGTGCTATGGAATCTTCAAACTTCCTTTGCTCTAACGCTCTCTTCATATTCACATTTCAGAGACCTGAGTTTCAATGACCTCACTTCAGTTCCAACTGAAGGATTGAGCGGACTGAACCAGCTTAAACTTGCAGGGAATTCTGAGTTGAAAGAAGCTTTGGCAGCAAAGAACTTTGCAAAGCTCCGGTACGTTGGTAAATAACACTATGGAGTTCCTCGCTTACTCTGGCAATAACAAGCAAGGTGACAGAAAATAAAGCCAGCTTAGATAATACTCATGACAAATAATCAGACCCTTGCTGAGTCCTGTAAGGCCTTAATATCGGCATTTTGGAAAGGAGATCTGACTGTTATGGTAGAGAAGCCATTTGCAGACAACTGTCTTGGAACCTTCTATATTTTTTCCTCCACCCCTTTTTCAGGCTCTGACTTTGGAGTAGTGGTTTGGGTGGATTCCATTTGTTATTGAACTGGGCACATCTGTCTTCCAGAATATGGAACGCAGGAGCAGACGCGCAGGTGTCTGATTCCATTATCACCATGCTTTATACATATGCTGTTTATTCCTGGGGCAAATGATAAGAGGAACAGTAATAATTCAAATGGTACTGGTACTGATTTCAGTGGGAGGTGGATCAGACAGTGATTAACTGCTTTGCATTTTCAAAGATCTTTTTGCACATTAATATTTCAATCCTCAAGAAGCAGTTAAAAATGGTTTCCTATACTGTCTGATGGAGAAATGGAGATGAAGATACTGTTAATTGTCTAAGGCCAGCAAAGGAATCCATGTCACTTTTAGAATCAGGCCTCAGCAGATTGTTTTTTTTGTTTTGATCTGTGTTTGAGAACTAATGCATTATGTGATCCTTTAGACTAACGTTCCTGCTAAATATTTATCAGAACAGAATTCAGGAACAATAATGCAGATAGTTGATATTGTAGCTTGTGTCAGAAAAATTAGCTTCTGGTCTGCTATTATGCTCTTGTTTACATGGACTTTTTAATACTCTGTATGCAGTTGTACTACTTGTCTACTAGGTTTAATCATACATACTATTTCTGTCAAACACAGAAAAGGCAATAGCAAAAAAAAAAATCTTATTTTGGGGCACAAAATGAAGAGTGAGAAGGAAAGTGGGTTTTTTTAACATTGTCATTTGGGATTTAACTTTGTTACTCTTTAATTAACCTGCCTCATTAGTTTTCAGTTGAAGTTGTACCACAACAGCACAAAAACCGATAGGAATTTGTTTTGTATATGGAGTAGTAAAGAGAGCTAAACACCACACAATTTTCTTTGTACTCCTTGCAGACCAGGCTTGGATGCGTCACTTGTCCTCCGTCTTAGTGCAAAAGTTCATCAGAAATGGTTACAACCGATACAATTTGAAATAGTTTTTTATTAGCAACCGTGGAAAAAAAAGCAGCTTCAGTTTTAGTACCGAAGTGTTCCACTTAAATATTTTTAATAGACGATAATCTGAACCGGGGTTACAATGGGTAACGCTCTGTGTTGCTCTGCCCGCGTTTCAGGTCGCTCTCCGTACCGTACGCGTACCAGTGCTGTGCATTTTGGGGGTGCGATTCTTATTTAAACTCTAATGCTGAAGATTCCGGTCACCAAGATCAAGGTGCCTTGACGGATCGTGAGAAGGGTGAGTGTTTCATTGTACTAAACTGGCAGTATTACTTTGGGCCGAACGAATAACAGTGTATGTTGTCTTTGAGTAAGGAAATTATAAAAATGTAAATTGTTATAGGAATACAAAAGCTGTCTCTGAAGGTGCTTAGCAGCTACTTCCAGATAGGTTGTGCCATATTCTTTCTAAATGTGTGAAATGGATTTATCTGACAGCGTAAGATTTGCCTGTTTAAAAAAAAAAAATAATAATTCTAAACTGCCAGTATTGTTTGTCATTTTCTGCCAGAACAAAAATGTGTTATGGGTCTCGGTAATTTCACCTTCCTGTTCAGAAGGGGCTTGTCCTTCCACTGTCCACTCCAAGGCCCGCAGATCTTTCCCCAGTGATGAAGGATGTTGTTCCTTTGTTGTAAAGGGCTGTGAGTAGCTGGGACAAGCAGTAGTTACTCAGCTGCTGCAGTGATTTCTGCTCTGAGCGCACGGCCCAACATGGCAAACCAGAGCAGCTCCACTCGTTAAAGGCTTGAACGCTGGTGAAGTGTTAAGGCCTTTGATCTTTCAAAGAACGACTTCCATCCCAGGCAGCTTCACTGCATTTCACTTATTTTTTTTCCTACAACTAACCTAGTTTTCATTTTTACTTGGATACAGCTGATGCAGATGTTCTGAGAAATGAGGAGAATGAGGAACTGGGACAGATTATTATTCACTGCACACCAGCAACAGGTAAACCTTATAATGTGCTTTAGCCACATTGTGAACTTCAGGCATGGTATTATGCAAATAGCTGTCTGCAGAATTACATCTTTCATTCCTTGTAGTCATTCTGTGCACAGAAGATTAAATTCTACGATGCTTGGGTGAAACTTCCATTTGATGTCAAATGTTGTTTTGGATGAGCAGTCGCAAAGATTTGGCTCAGCTTTAGACACTCAGTACACTATCGGAGAACTATGCTAGGGAAAATAAAGTTTGTTTCTATAAGCAGAGCATACAAGACTGTAATACTTTTATTTGGAGCTTGTTGTGTTTAATGCATAGCCCCCTCATTCTGAATCACTCTTGCAAAAGAAATGTCTGTGGAGCAGACTGTATGAATGCTCCTCTGTTTCAGTGAGGACTCAGCCTATACTTTAAAAGCTTAAGTCCAGCTGCTTGGAGTCCTTGGTTTTAATGAACCCTGATGCCTTTTCAGGAGGAAGGATATGAGGAACGTTCACCCGATCTGTTCCCAGCCACATTCACTGATGGCAGAGGCTGTTACAAGTAGCTGGAGCAGGCAGTAGCATCTGAAACTGCTACAGATCTTTGTGTAACGAGTAGTTATTGGTATACTAGAAATACTCCAATTCAGGCCTGAACAGTCCAGGAGTGTTGAAATTGGTGTTGCAAACGAATGTTTTCATTCTAGGCAGCTTCATTGCTGACCTTTTGCTTGTCTTCCTCAAGCTGCGAATTTCCACAGACAGTTCCACTCGGCTCCTAAAGCGCTTGCTGTGGTGCCTCCTACTTCCTTGCCTTTGCCACGGGCTCCCCAGAAGGTTCTTTCCGTACATGTCGTACCCTCCTGTTTGCGTAAAGGGGAACGCATAGATGGGGGTACAGCATGCTTCCAGTGAAGTTACTTCTGGATGAGCAGTGGGTTTCCAAGTCTTGGTTCATTCTCTTCTCCTAAACTGGTCTTTGACCCCCATTATGAAAATCTATTCACTTTTTATCTTTTGGGCTAGCTCCAGCCTTACTATACAGGATATCACAAGGATTTCTTGATCACAGCCAAAAAAAAATTGTGGTCAGAAAGTCAAATATACTGTTAATGTAACTGTACGTGATCCGAGAATTAATTTGACCAATGCTGCCTATTTGCCTTTGATCTCCTGTTCACAAAATGAGGCTTCAGGTGGTGTGTTAGATGGGTTTCATCCTTAAAGCCTTTAGAACTCTCTCTTTTTCCCCATGCCAGAGATGCTGTCGCTCTAAAAAGAACTAAGAGCTTGTTTTACAAGTTCACAATTAGCCTGGTTTTTCACCAGTTCCTCCCATACTAACAGTTTGTTTTCTGTGCCATGCTATCGTCTGGTCATAAGTAGGACACTCCACCCACCGTGTAAGTTCTGAATCATTGCTCATCTTGTAGCTCCACTTTCTGCTTTGCCTAATGGCAGGAATGGATTTCTGAACAGCAGCACTCGAGTTGCACGGCACTGAAATCCATGAAACTCGTCCTTCCGAGTAGGGATTTCCCTTGTGGGCTGGGAATATTAGCGAGAGAGGAGGATAACATAACTCTAAGGATAGTTAGACCTCAGGAAGAGGCAGGAATGTGTGGTGAGTTTTGTTGTTTGTCTACAGATACCTCACTGTGCAGCTACTAGGAAACAGACTTCAAATTGATTTTTTTGGAAGCACAGCGTTGACTTTTTAAAAATTCCCTGTGTAGGAAGTTGTTTTTATTTTTAAGCAGATTCAGCTTAGCAGGTATTGCTGCGTCTTGTGAATATATTGTTAAAATAATTATTTGGGCAAGGATGTCTTACGCAGGAATAACTGCAAACACAAAGGGATTTTAGTGCCAGTTTTACTGAAACTTGCTCATTTAAGCAAAAGGAGCTGGGAGTGGGGGCTGAACTGTCTCGGGGCTCCAGCCCGAGGTGGCGGCACCCTGAGAATCAGAGAATCATTTTGGTTGGAATAGACCCTCAGGATCAAGTCCAACCATAACCTAACTCTGGCACTAAACCATGTCCCTAAGAACCTCGTCTAAACACCTTTTAAACCCCTCCAGGGATGGTGACTCCACCACTTCCCTGGGCAGCCTGTTCCAATGCCTGACAACCCTTTCTATGAAGAATTTTTCCCTAGTATCCAATCTAAACCTGCCGTGGCGCAATGTGAGGCCATTTCTTCTTGTCCTGTCACTTGCTGCTTGGGAGGAGAGACCAACACCCTTGATGCTCCAACTGAGGTGGCAGCACCTTTGGTGTGTTTCTGCTCTGCCTTCAGCTCCCAGAGCACCGATTGCAGAGCCAGATCCCCAGCGATTGTGCTTGGGACAATTAGCAGCGCCTAATGGGGCTGTAGCAGAGGTTAAACTCTTCTAATTGTTAGTTAAAATCAGTGGGATTTCCCTATGGAATAAGTAGCAATTAGAAGGATTAGAAGGGTAAGCAGAAGTAGTGACCTTTTTTTCCTTGTCTCATCTCATATTATTTTGCTTGTTGGATGTTTTTTATTGTTTAAGCTTTTTAAAGCGGCGAAAGAAGAAGAAAAGCATTTTCGCCATATGACTTTCTCAGCTCACAGTGCCTTTCAGTGGCGAGGGTGGGGGAGAAGGGCTTGTGATGAATTCCTGTCGCTATTAAAGCTGATAAGTGGAATTTGTCAGCTGTTTTACAGATGTTTCCTTGTGGCCAAAATTTGCTCCGGAAAGCGTGTTTGTGAATCATTTTTTGAGAGAACATGTTACTCCTAAAAAACCCTTTGCCCTTTTACATCAGTTGTAAACACTTGTTTTTATTTTGTTACCAACTTTTAAATGCAGTATGAAATCCTAATAAAATAAAAAGTATTTAGGTGGCACTAATAAAAGCTATTTTGAGTAGCTGAAAGGTAATTAAGTTTGTTTAGCTAGCTTGTTTATACAAAGTATTCTCAAGTGACCATTCATTGCAGTAATTATTATTTCAGGCATAGTTAATTAGTAAATAGCTTCAGCAGAATAGTTTACTTTCAGCTGACCTATTTAGCAGTTCAGCTGTGTACTCTATTTGTGAATTAATGAGGAGTGTTCTTGTAATACCTTTTGAAAATCTTGCTTATTAAGGCCAATTTTTTTCTCCCAAATTGATTCTTTCTTTTTTGTTTGTTTTTTTCTAGGTGCTTTTAAGCCTTGTGAATATTTATTGGGCAGCTGGATGATTCGACTTACTGTCTGGTTTATTTTTTTGGTTGCTTTGTTCTTCAACCTGCTTGTGATGTTAACAATATTTGCATCCTGTGCGCCATTGTCGTCTTCCAAACTGTTTATAGGCCTGATTTCTGTCTCTAACTTAATCATGGGAGTCTATACTGGTATTTTAACTTTCTTGGATGCTGTCTCTTGGGGCAGATTTGCTGAATTTGGCATATGGTGGGAGACTGGCAGTGGTTGCAGAGTTGCTGGGTTTCTTGCAGTCTTTTCGTCAGAAAGTGCCATTTTTTTCCTGATGTTGGCAGCTGTTGAACGGAGCTTCTCTGCCAAGGAGATCATTAAAAAGGGGAAGAGCAATCGCCAAAAACAATTTCAAATTGCGGCAGTTTTTGCTTTCCTGTGTGCTGTGGTAGCAGGATGCTTACCACTGTTTTACAAAGCAGAGTACTCGGCGTCACCCCTTTGCTTGCCCTTCCCCACTGGAGAGACGCCTTCGTTAGGCTTCACAGTAACATTAGTGCTCCTCAATTCATTAGCATTTTTGCTAATGGCTATTATCTATACTAAACTGTACTGCAACTTGGAAAAAGAGGACCTGTCCGAAAACTCGCAGTCCAGCATGATTAAGCACGTCGCTTGGCTGATCTTCACGAACTGCATCTTCTTCTGCCCCGTTGCGTTCTTCTCATTTGCACCTCTGATCACTGCGATTTCTATCAGCCCTGAGATCATGAAGTCCGTTACTTTGATATTTTTCCCATTGCCTGCTTGTCTGAACCCGGTTCTGTACGTATTCTTCAACCCCAAGTTCAAGGAAGACTGGAAGCTGCTCCGGCGCCACATGTCGAGGAAGAACGGCGCGGTGGCCATCGCCGTCAACGCCCAAGGGGGCTGCACCACGCAGGATTTTTACTACGACTGCGGCGTGTACACCCACTTGCAGGGTAACATCGCCGTGTGCGAATGCTGCGAATCGCTCCTTCTCTCCAAGCCTGTGCCCTGTAAACATTTAATAAAATCGCACAGCTGCCCGACGCTGGCGGTGGTGCCTTGCCAAAGGCCGGACGGCTACTGGTCGGACTGCGGCACCCAGTCGGCCCATTCCGACTACGCCGACGAGGACGACTCCTTCGTGTCGGACAGCTCGGACCAGGTGCAGGCCTGCGGCCGCGCCTGCTTCTACCAAAGCCGGGGATTCCCTCTGGTTCGTTACGCCTACAACATCCCGAGAATTAAAGACTGAAAAGGTTTCTTTTCTTTGCCGTCGGCCATTCGAGGGGAAGAGGCGTAATGTTCGTAGGCTGTTGCCTGTGTTGACCTTTCAAGCAGGAGAGCACTTTTGTAATCATCGTTTAGCATCGTTTGTAAAGAAGGGAAGCGGGCAGTAACTTCTTGAGCCATACGTTTGAAAATAAATAAATCGATTGCCCTGACTGTATGGAATTGGTAAACCAAATTTGTTACCCAATCTTTTTACTCTTTCCACGCAATAGTGGGGGTTTTTTATACAGTTTTTTACATGCTAATGGTGTGTTTCCACGTTGTACTCCAGTTGTACTTTGCTTCTGCTCTTGGCGAGGTAAGTTCTGTTGATGTTTTTGGGTTTTTTTTAATCCTTTTTTTTCTGCCAAAGCAAAATATAAAGGACAGCTGTTTAATATTAAAGAAATTATTTTTAAATGTGACTTTTCTATAATTAAGCAAAAAACTCTCTTGCTAGCTTTGTATAGTGTATTCAGCGTTGAATCTCAGGATGAATTTTACTGCAGGGCCAAAAAAGGGATTAATTCTCCCATACGTAACTGTGACAGCAATATAGGAATACCATGTTTGTTTTGTATTTCAAGCCAACGTTCAATTTTTTTAAAAAGGTTTTGTTACAACAAAGCACTTGTAATCCACGGTATCTGTAGACTATGAAACAAGAATATGAACAGCTGTCAGGAATGATGGGGCTGGACACATTTTTTGGGTGATGAGGCGTTAGTTCCTCCAGGTGAACCACAGCGACGTTGTTCAGTATTATGCAGTTGGGTCACACTGTTGGAAGGGACATCGATGCATTGGGGGGGGTGAGTGGTGCTGTCAGTGTAAACAGCTCACGTCTTTGCAGCCTGTTGAATGTTACATGAATTATATCTCTGAGTAGACTGAGGTTTTAGCAAATGGGGGGAAAACGGAAAATGATTTTGCAATAAAAGCATTTTTTCCAGTTATTTTACTGAGAGTGAAGTACACTGTGCAAAGTGACTGATTTTAGTGTAAATCAGTGCAATATTTTTCAACCGTTCAGATCCTGAGACTCGAATGATTTCAGTACAATCAGCGATCCATTTATCTGTAGGTAGTTTGAAATCTGAATGATACAAAGTTACAAATGCATGATTTAGTAATTATGTATGTTTCTTGAACAATGCGCTAAATCGAGAGCAAATCCACTGCCATCCCGGTTACTCTGGAGACATTCTCGTTAAGATTTAAAGCTAGATTACTGTTTTGAGAATTAAACTGTATATACTGTTCATACAATGAATTTTTATCTTTGTATTGTAAATTATTTGATAGAACACATGATTGGAAATGTGGCTTCAGTTCATTTTGCTAATTAAAGCTACCTCCTAAACAATAGTGGCTGCCAGTAGCAGAATGTTTAAAATGTGGTTTATATACTTTTTGCATTGTAAATAGACATGGTTGTATATTGTCACTGTAATAAAATCAGAATCCTTGTATATCAAAATCATGTAGTTTGTACAAAGTATGGGAGGATTATTTACTGTATGCTGTTAATTTTGTAAGCCGAAATATTCACATGTAAAAACAAAAGAGAAGAAAACCAACCCAGAGTTAATTCTTATATTTACACTCATGAATATTACATCTCCAATTAGCCTGGAATGTTACACTGAAAGCAAATAAAGGGTACATGAATATTGATTGTTATTTATCTCTGTTTTTCAAGAGTTAAGGCTGAAAATGGTGCATATGTAAAAATTATTGAGCGTAAATAACGTGTCGTCTGCTCTTGGCTACATGGCGTGAGAGTTTGGGGAAAGAATTGCCAAAAATATAAGAAAGTTGCCAATTCACAAGTGGATTTATGATCTTGGACTGCTGCTGACTCTTGGCATGCAAACGGTTAAAACCTTCAGCGAAGTGTTTGCCCTCTTTATTAAAGATATTATTCTATATTGTGTTGGAGTTGAAGTGGTTTTAGTATGGCTTGGAAAAATCACACAGATGATGGTTTTGGTTTTGATTCTATTTCTGTGTTGAGAGTTGTTGTGTTTGGGGTTTTTTTAAGCTGTTGTTTTATAAGAGTTCCAGTCTGTCCCACACGGCTGCTGTTGGCCAGCCAGTCACAGGTAAGGAGAATACTTCTAATGAGAATACTTCTCAAAAGGAACAGTGTATGTCAGCTGCCATTTCATAACTGGTAGAGAAGAAAATCCAACCATCAAGCTTCCAGAAAGCTCGCTCCATTTTCAAACCATGTTCTTGAGTATGGATTGATTTCTTCTTCTGTTTTACAAATGAGTCTTCACAGAAATGCTATTAAATGCTATTAAAATGGTCAGATGGGATCCGTTTGGAGTTGTAGAATTTCATTGTACATCAGTATGTTTTCTGGAGTTGTGCTAACAGTTCGTTTTTAATGCAGTCAGCCCAGAGTCTTCCAACACGGGCAGGTTTTCTCTGCTGGTACGAATACAGGCTGAACGAATACAGGCAGGAGCTACTACAATCAACCTGTCAGGAGGCAGCGCTGCAAAACTTGCCAGTCTCAAAACAACCACCTGCTCAACACCTGCCGAGAATCCAGACACCAGGTACCCGATGCCTCTGTTGTCGTGTCTGCCGCGCGAGCTGATCTCAGTAGCAGGGGATGGTGTCATGGTCATAGAAACATTTTGGCTGGAAGAGACTATTGAGATCATTTTGTGCAACCCTAACCTAACTCTGGCACTCACCCATGTCCTTAAGAACCTCGTCTAAATGCTTTTGAAACCCCTCCAGGGATGGTGACTCCACCACTGCCCTGGGCAGCCTGTTCCAGTGCCTGACAACCCTTTCCGGGAAGAATTTTTCCCTAATATCCAACCTAAACCTCCCCTGGCACAACTTGAGGCCATTTCTTCTTGTCCTATCACTTGCTATGTGGGAGAATAGACCAACACCCTCCATGCTCCAACCTCCTTTCAGGTAGTTGTAGAGAGTGAGAAGAATATGTTCACAGCCGCCTTAGGAAAGTATCCACTGAGAACTCACTCCCTCACCTTCTGGGGTGTTCACAGGAAATAAATCCTGTGATTTTTCTAGACCCAAAACTGGCTGAAAATTCTTGCAGTGACGATGTCTCAATACATTGTGCCTAAGCCCCTCTAAACAACTGTTGTAGCTCCAAGGCTAGACAAAAAGAATTTACTGTGGACTTTAAATGAACATTTTGTTGCTTTATTCATCTTGTGATGCTCTGAGGAAGCAGCTTGTCTGCAGGGGAACAGAGTCACAAATAAAATTGCTAAAGTATTGCCTACATTTCCCCCATTAAGAGTAATTTTGTACAGACCTGCTAGCCTGCTCTGGCACTGTGCTGGTGAGATCTATTAGCTTGAATTTTTTATTCTCTTACAAAAATAATGCATCTAGGTAACAGCTTTTTGGTCTAGATCCCTTTTACAGTTCTTTCCAGCAGAATTTTCCTGTGTTTAATCATTGATTTAATCAGAAAATTCAAAGTTCTACCAAGACACTCTTCTGCAATAATTATTTTTACCTTGATTACTATTTTTAAGCCTTCAGTTTTAATTTACAGGGTAATATTTTTAATTAAAAGCACAAGGCAGAGTTTGTTTCACATGCACTCTCAATGTAATAATTTTTAATTACATAGATGTTTTTGATCTTTTGCTACTAGCATAACAAATGTATTTTTAGTGAGATTTTTTTTAGTATTACCTTTCACATATTGTACAGCAGAATCTGACCTATTTACTCTTAGCACTGAAGTTCAGTTGAAGATGATTCAGTTAATAAGGAAATTAAACCTGAAATGGGATAATATGTTTCATCACAAATGACTGTTTTCTTTACTGTTGTGTACTGTAAGAACTTGGAGGGCAAATGGACACATTTCATATGTAGAATTCATGGTACTACACTACTGTAAAATATAATTTAGGTTTTACCTACGAAATACTAGTTAATGGTCGCTGGAATTTACTATAGGGAAATTGTTTGGATTTGAAGGCAATGAAATATGAAGTGTCTGGCTGGTTTCCAGTAAGAAAAGTAAAATCTGCCAGTGGCTTGAAAATTTCAGCTGGAAAATGAGCAAGTAAATCTGTTACTGTTGTTTTGGAAGACATCAAGACTGTGCAGAAGCCTAAACTAGATAAAGGAGTGAAGGCTGCTCAGGAGCAGGAGCGCTGTGATCTCCAGCTAGTATAAAACTACTAGATTGATTCAAGAAGATGGGATTTTAATATAAATGTGTTTCATAGAGTTCTTGCACATTTCCCTAAATGAGAAATTCTCATCTCGGGGCCACGCTCCTTGAAAGCAGATGGTTCCACATCTGCAACCTGCAGGGTGGGCGCTGGGCGGTGCAGAGATGAGAATGCAAAGGGAAACCGAAGCAATCCAAGAGCTCTCTGGTTTTGTGGCCTCTCATCGAGCAGAACTACAAATGCAGCATAAAAATAGCCAGCGGACAAGTACAGGCAGCTCCTTTACAGAGCTGAGGAGCTGCTTCACTCCTGTGCCTGCCACAGCCTTTATCCCCACATGGGAAAATCTGAAGACTGGGGAAGAATTCTTAAATTTAACTATATTTGGCTCAAATTTTCATTTTTGCAAGCAAAATTAAGGTTTGCATTTTTTCTTCAAGGCACATCGTCTAAACCTTAGTTCATACCTAAAATTAGTAAGGTTTTTCAGTAGGATTATTTATATGTTTATTTCTGTGTTACTGAGTGCAAGTGTGGAACTGGATGTTGCATCTGAAAGCAATCTCCTCTCCTTTTTGGCATTAAATCTGCCTGGTGTTGATCAAGTTGAACTGTGAGGTTTCCTTCTGATGGCTCTTTAGCTTTTGGACACTTGGCTGATCAGAGTACAGTTGAATTTCTAAAATTCAGCTGTTTCATAAAGAAGAATTGGCAATTTCAAATAGTTCATATAGTTGTCAAATCAGGATAGTTAGTGATTCACGGTAGTTGATGTATACCTAGAATTTAATTACCTTCTGTATGTGTTACCTGTAAAATTGCTTTCTTGATGTCATTTTCTACGTAAAATGGCTGGTTGAATACTGTGGATGGTAATTAGGGATTACTTGGGAGCAATTTGTCAGGAGCGTTTGGGTGTTCAGACTTGCTGATTGGCAAGACTCAACAGACAGAAGGTTTGGGGCTGTTTGCTGTGAATTTAACTCCCTGCTTTCTAGATAGCTGAAAATACTCCGTACTCTATGATGGCGTTGGTTCAATTAGCACCGAAAGACTGAATGTAGTTTTTCCTGTTTCTTTGGTGAGAAATTACACTGATTTTTTACAATGGTAACAGCCATAGGGGTGTGTGTACATGTATTTATTCACAACACTCCATTATTTGCAGCAACTTTTCTGCTTCAATTTGATTTTGTCCAGAGGCTTCGGCAGCGTTGATGCTCAATTCCTGCTATGGCAGATGCTTTTTAGAAACAGTTTTTCCTATTATGGCACTAAGTTCACAGAATTAAGGTTTTGCCGTGAAGCGTGTCCTTGCAACGTGCCATTTATCTGCTTGTCTGTCCTTCCATGGCCACAGGAGTTGTGTACTGAACCTGCAGGCTTGTTTTTTCCATCATATTTGACAAAATGACATTGTTTGAGCTCTTACTTTGCCTGTATAAACCAGGGCACAGTGACTGGAGCTGGCTTGACAGGTTGGGCAGAACAGTAAGAAGGGGCATAACAACAATATTACTTTATACTTTCTCTTCTATTTGAAGTTGGGTGTTTCTGCCATTCCGGTAACAATGCTTTAATTCCCCAAAAAGCGACCTGGCTTTTGCTGCCCTCTGTGTAGACAGTCCTGATGCATAAGCTCTGGTCCCTTGTCACAATACTAAGGTTTGTGAATAAAATACTTGCCCAATCTGCTTTTCAGGAAGCAAGGCTAAAACCAGGAGTGGGATGGCAACAATCACTTTCCCTTTGTAAAGGTAAATGATATTGTTTTCCAGTCCTCAAGGAATTATCTTATTCTGTATAATAATATAGGGAGGGAAGAGAGAGCCTCAAATATCGGTGTCTTTGGCAAGACCGCAGCTGACTGCTTTGCTTTGAGATGTCTGTTTCAGAATTTCTGGCCATCCTGGACACAGACGTTCAGGTAAAACCACGGACGGTTTGTGTTTAACAAAGCTGAGGCCTTGCCTTGTGCACCTGGTATCCTAAGAATCCAATGTGATTTGAAATTTTCTTCTTGTGACTTTGCTTGGCATGAAATTTAGGTTCTAATGATACTATGTTGTTTCTAATACCTGAATAATCAGCTTAATTTAACAGGTGTAATTTGTTGCCTGTTAGTGACGGTAGCTAGTAATACTTGAATCTTTATTTGATGATGATCGGCTCAACAATCTGCTGCAATAGGCTGGAGTTATTTTAACATCGCAAATACCAATTTGCTGCAGAGCGATGAAACACCAAACAGCCCATCTTGGAATTCCCCAGTATGATCACTGAGTTAATGACGGCATCGAAATGTCTCCTGCCTAGTGGCACTTGTTTCAGGTGGTGTCTAGGCGCGTGTAATTGTTGTGTAGGTTTCATGGCTTTTTTATATCGAGCCACTGAAATTCAATTTTTATGGCAAGTTAAATGCCGCAGATGACTTTCCCATTTTAGACAGCATTTTAAATAGTGTTGCTAATTTGTAGATTTGCCTTGCGTGGCTATGCTGCTTCTTAAACTCAGTTACCTGCAGATTCTTGATAAGAACAATTACATCAATAGAGGAACCAAATTTACAATCACTTTCAAACTTCTGTATCTCACGTTGGCATCAGTAACGCTTCTGCTCGGTCAGCCACAGCAAAATAACTCGAAGTTATAGAAATCTACCCACTGCTTGTCAGCGATTATCTCCTTGGTAGGTGAGATTCAATGGCAATTAAAAGCTTCGGTGATACATACGATTGTTGCTGATCCTGCTTAAAGATTTGGTCAAAAGGTGGACAGGGTGGCCCAACAGCAGCAGAGAGGGTGTGTGAGCCCAGGATTTGGAACCTTGATGGAATATTGACAACGTATCTGGTGGCAAATGGGAAAAGATAGTGTATTTAAAAGCAAAAAACCAAATCTGTTATATTTAGAACAAATAGTTACAGACTCTGGAGAATACTGTTAATTCAGTATGAACTGTAGAGAGCTCATGTAAGTCAGCACACGGGTGTCAGTGATGGCCGTGGGAGCTGTTGCAGGGCCTGCTGCTCTCCCTGTGCCGCGGTTCCTCCCTCGTCCTGGCACAGCGTGTACTGGGAGGACCCCACCGGGCCACACACAACCAGTGGCCGCCGGTTCCGACCCCCCATTTTCCCGGGGTTCCGACCCCCCATTTTCCCGGGGTTCCGACCCCCCATTTTCCCGGGGTTCCGATCCCCCATTTTCCCGGGGTGCCCCCTAGTCGTTCCTTCAACGCTCCCGCGGGGCGGGCACAGGGACGAGGCCGTCAGGCGGGAGGGGCGGGGCGCCGCGCGTGCTGCGGACTAGCGCGGCGATTGGCGGAGCGGCGATCGGCGGGCGAAGCGATTGGCTGGCGCGGCGTTCCGGTTGCCATAGCGGCGGCGGGGGCGGGGAGAAGCCGCGGGGGCCGCCGGGAGAGCGGGTCGTTCCGCGCGTGTGGTGACGGGCGGGCTGAGGAGGCCGTTAGCCGCCGTTATCTGCCGTTAACCGCCGGGATGAGCAGCGGCGCCCGGCCCCAGGGCAGGAGGAGGAGGGCCACCCGCCTCAGCCCGCCGTCCTCCGCCAGCTCCGAGGGCGAGGAGCCCCTCAGTCCCTCCGGCTGCTCCCCCGCGTCTCGCCCCAGCTCCCCGAGCGGCCTGGAGGATGAGGAAGAGCGGGCGGCGGGCTCCCCGAGCCGGTGAGGCCATAGGTAACCCCGGCGGCTGGGCCCGGCCTGAGGGGCCGGACTTCGGCCTGGCCTCCCTGCACCTGAGGCTTAACGATTGTTTCCTCTAAATATAGTTTTATTTATATAGATAACAGCTTTAGGCACCTCCTTCCCTTTTCGGATATTTTGGGAGTTTGCAGGTTATGGCAATCTTTTCTATGGGCAGTTTAGTATTTTCTTGGGTTTGTAGAGTATCTGTAAGCTGTTGACCTGAACCTCAGGGTCTTTGCAAGTTAAAAAGCTTCAGCCATTCCTGTCAGCTTTTCAAACATTCTTAGAGACTAAAGGGCTATTTTGCTACATCCAAAGTCAGTTTTGTGTGTGTGCGCATCACACAGTTCTTCCTGTGTCTTAATTTCATTCACTGTTAATTATATGTGAACTTAATATGTCTTCTTTCCCTTGGGATCTCCTCTGCTTGACAGGAGAATAAATTCTTCTTATTCTTCCCTTTAAAATAGAAGAGAGAAGAGCAGGGAGCGTGTGTCTCGTTCTGGAGTATGACCTTCGCAATGGGAAGTCTGCAGATCTGTGCAGTAACTGATGGGGGATGTAAGCAGCAAGACAGTTACATCCAACAGCAAGTGCTGGTGGGTAAGGGAAGGCCAGGTCAGCCCCATGGGAGCGCAGGGTTCCAGTGCGGTTCTCAAACTCCCATGGAGATCAGTGCACCCCTCCCAAGATGGACTGGAGGAGTATGGGCCACCATGAACTTTTCTTACATGCATTTCTTGAAAAAGTTGCTAAAAGTCCAAGGAAAGTGTTTAAATGTAATCAGAAATAGAAGCTTTAGAGCAGGGGTGTCAAACTTATTTTCACCAGGGGCTGCATTAGCTTCACAGTTGCCTTCAAAGGCCGAGTGTAATTTTAGGACTGTATAAATGCAGGAGTCCTAAAATCACATTCAGGCAACTGTGAGGCTGATGTGCCCCCCGGTGAAAATGAGTTTAACACCCCTGCTTTAGAGTGGGAAGGATATTAGCCTGTTTATGATCACTCCTGTTCCAGGTTTTCTGTTGCCTCTCCTTTTACTTCTTCCCGATATCCAATTCTCTTCACCTCTTTGAAGTTCTGTAGCACTCATTTCAAACTATTAAGTGTCTTTGCAGCTTGACACTATACTTGAAGCAGCTGTCAGTTTTTGGGTCTGTTGCTGCAGTGTTCCCTGCAGTGGGAAGATGTAACTGAAGGCAGCCTCTGTTAGGGAATGAGCTGGAACAATCTTATTAAACTCTGCAGGCACAATATAACTTCACTCATGCATACACTGCATCAGAATAATACTGCTGCTGTGTTCTAATAAGTGTCTACCAAATGTTCATACAGCAGCTTCCGCGTATAACTGCCAATGTCTCAAAGGTATAATAATAAAAAACACTTCTTGTGCAGCCACTACCCCTCCCACATATGCACACACTCTCAAAGAGTCTTTTTGTTGTTGTTGTTCTCTTAAAACTGCACAAAAATTAGCTGGAGGCAGACTTTTAACGTGGGAAGTACAGTATTTGCAAAAGAGAAAAGCTGAAAACAAGGCCTTGTGAAATGATGTTAGGCATTTTCATACTTTCATTATGGATCAGTGTTAACGTTTGATGGCATGACTTAAGTGACTATATGGTGAATGATAATCTCAGTGTTTTCTGTTAATCAGACTTCAGTTCTGATGCCAACCGTGTCTAATTTAATTTAAGATGCTTAACTACAAGTGTGCGCTTGAGAATGTGGTGCTTTGAGAAGTCTGTTATTTTAGTTCTTCTGAGGAAGGTCATAGCTGTGAGTGTGCTAGTGTTTCAGAAAATTGTCCCATGAAATTCAAGGTCTGTGTGGCTCAAAATACATGATCACTGTGCCAGGGAGAGTGCGGCTGGGGCTGGGACGCCACTGGGAAGGCTGGGTTCCAGTCTGTGCTCCAGTGCAGTCTGAGAGCTTCAGACACAGTACTGCAGAAGAGGATAAGTGTTCAACAATTCTTCATATTCAGCTTGTGTTTTCCTCTGCTTAAACTTCATTTTCTGTTATTTCTTACTTGTATACAGGAAGCGTTTAGTTTATTACTGTGAATTATTTTTTGAGACAGCTTGAACTTCGTAATCACCGATACAAGAAAACACATAGTAAATACTTTTTTCTGAATTCATTCCTTCTCTTAGTACTTTTTCTCAGGTTGATCTAACATGTCAGCGCTATTCTAGTACAAAATACCATAATGCAAATTGCGCATAGCAGAAGAATGTGTTGAGGAAGTTTCCCTGCCCAAAATGTCAAGTCTGGACAAAGTTGTGTTGGTTTCCTGAATTTGAATGCATAATACTTTTATCTTTATCTTTAATAATGTTTCAGAGAGTTATTTTCTAACAGGATGTGTTATTAGGCATTCTTAAGTTGCATCCCTTATTACGTGTACCTGTTTGAAAACCATCTCTGTTAAATTTTGGTGTGTGTTAAAGCTGTAAATGGCCTGGGGTGCAGCAGAAGGTGTTGGGCACTTCTGGGCCTGGGCGTTGCTTGGCCTGTGTTGCTTCTGTCCATACGTTGTCTGTGTGTCAGGGTGTCCTGTCTGTCCCGTTGTGCTACATCTCTGTGCCAGCACAGTGTAAAGAGGTTTGGGAGCTGATCCTGTGTGGGGAAAACACCCCCTTTCCAGGGTAGTTTCAGCGTGAATCAGTTCCCCTGGACATGTCGCAGCATGAACAGTATGTTGGTGCACACCCACGCGGAGAACAAAAATGGAGAGGAGTAGGACAAAACTCCTTAGCGTTGACATTGTCCCCAAATCCTTTGCATCACAGAAATATTTTCTAAAGATTACTGGGATGTAAGATGTTTTGCAACGCTGTTCCCTGTGAGCACGTAATATTTCTGTATTGATAGAAACAGATATCTCATGCTTAAAAGAGTTATTTCAGGAGTATTAGTATAATATGCTTGTTTGGATGCCTCTTCTGTAGCTTGTATTCAGCAAACAGAATTACTCACTGTAGTGAAGTATGTAGATAGGCAGGTATTTCTAGAGCCTATATGTCCCTATAAAATACTGATGTGGAGTCTAGTTTCACTGCTTTGTTTATAAAAAATTCTGTATAAGGTAGAAGAAATCTTACAAAGAAATCTATTGGCATATTTTCAATTTTTGTTGACTTAGAGCCTGATATACTGTCTTACTTATGAGGTAGTACATGTATAGAATATTATAAATTATATTTCTGGCCTGGGGCTAGGATTCTTGAATTATTAATGAGTGAAGAAGTTATGAGTTGTGCAAGGTATCCTATTAAGTCTGACAGAACCTTGTATAATAACAAGTGTTGTACACAAGCCATGTATCTTAAGTATGTTTCCTGTGAAAGGAAAACTTTACCTATTAGAGTGAATGGATTCTTAATGCTGAGGTTGCTAGATATCATGAACCCAATTCTATAGGACTCAAAAGAAGAAAAAATATTCTTAATTATCCTTTGCTCAAGCTAAAGGCCACTTGATACATGAGGCCTTTCAGTGACCAAGGGCAAGGATGTGTTTGTAAAATCTCTGATTTTCCTCACTTTCCATATGTGAGAGGGCAGGTGGCACTTTGGTGTATCAGGAGTTAGTTTTTGTTTAGTTCATAAAAGGTAATGTTTGAATCTGTTCTATAGTTTCACTAACAAGCTAGAATTTCACTGGTAAAATATAAGGGGGGGGTGGTCAAATGTACTCTATAAATGTTATTTATCCATTCTGGAGGTTACTAAGCAAGTAGAAAAATAATGTAATTGTTGTCACAATATACCGTAAAAGAAATGTCATTTTTCAAGGCAGTAGCGCTGCTTAACTTTTCAATCAAATATATTATAGATAATATTCTTTCACATTTCTCATTTTTAATTCAGGAAGTCTGAAGACTCTGAAATAGCAGGGGGGGGAAAAGAGTCACCTTTGAAAGATAACCTTTCACCATGGGAAGAATGGTTCATTGGAAAAGAGAAGGAGCTACGTGCCCGCTTACAAGCCAGAGCTGCAGAGGTGAATACATTCAATTAACATTACATTAAGTCTAATAGAAGACAGCAAGCACCAAAACACAGGATTGTCTTGTTTTGGTTGAGGAAACTCAAGTAGTTTTGTCCATTTTTTTTAGTGTCTTGGGCTTCCATAGTGTTTGTGTTTGACAATGCTGACATGATTCATGCTACATGCATTCTGTGTAGCTAAATGCTGTACTTTGCTGAAGTGGTGCTGTATAATATTGTGCTTTTCAATCTCTCAGGTAATGGTTTGAGTTTAAAGGATTAAAACATTTATATAATTGGTACCTTGATTTTGATCATGGGTGCATACGCCTGCATGTAGGTAGTAAAACATGACAGGGCGTGTGCTGGGTGTAAGTATGACAGACTACTTGATTAGATATGAGCCGTAGTGTCGTTACCCATTTAGTGTGTAATTATACAACTGTTTGGTGTCCTTTCCCAGGAGAGATTCCCCTGCCCCAGCATTTTTTTTTCCTCTCCTTCCATCTTTTGCCCCTTTGCAAATGAACAGTTGTCGAATACTGGGGCAGAATTGAGAATGCTATATCTTTCCTTGATTAATATGTTTGTAGTTGCAGTTGATTAAATGATACTATTGTATAAAATCAAATTGGAAGTATTGGGTAGTGGTTAGAACAATCACGTCAAAGTTAGATCACTTCTCACTTTAGTTACTGATTTACTATTTGACCTTGAGCAACGTTCTAAACTTTCTGTGCTTCACCTCATCTGTAACGTGAATAAAACATACAGTTGTTTTACGTGGGCTACCTCATGCTGTTTATAAAACACCCACCTCTGGAAGGTTCTGGAACGGTCTTTTAGTGGTCAGCTTAACACCAAAATCTTTTGCTGAACTGAAGGAATATGTTCTGATCCATTCATATTCACCACACACTTCATGACTTTCCCTTTAGATTCCAGTTTGGTAATTGTCTATCCCTATTTTGATTTTTAAGTACAAAAAATGAGCCAAAATAGTTTCTGGTGTCATGTAGAAAATGAGATTTGTGTGTGGACTTCTCATGTGGTCTTGATGAAGAACCAAAGCAATTTATTCTGTGTATCACACAATAGCATTTGTACAGTACTAAATGTGATCTAGAAGGTGTCTCTCTTAAATGTATGTTAAGAGTGGTCATGGGACAAGCATTACTTAAAGCCCAGTAGAAATTGGTGGAATAAGTAAGCGTTTATTTTTAATTTGTAGGATTTTCAAAACATTAGATGGCAACTCAAATAGCTTATATCAGGAGAAAAAATACAATCAACCTTTTTGTAATATGCCAGAAGAGAATAAAACATGCGATTGTGATATAAAAATGTATTATTACATTTATGTATAAAAAGTATCTAAGAAACAGCTGTGAAGCCCCAGATCTTTTACTGACAGCAGCAGCAAGTCTGCCCTGAACACTGGAAATGTGGAGGGACATTTGGAGTGACAGTTCCTTCAGAGGTTAGATAGAACCTTCAGAGGTTCTGATGGTGCCATCCCCTTTTGCAGAAGCCAGGATCCCTGCAACCCAAATGTCTCAGAACTCGAGCAGGTGTTAGTTGCTCTAACTTTGCCTCAGTACAGCAACAACTGTATTTTCAGACTATACCTGTATTGTGAGTGTTTTCTTTGAGCTCTCTATAGGCTCTTCTTTTTTCTTGATGTGTTAATAAATTCAAACTCAGTATCACAAGAAAAGGGGATTCTCTCTGAGACTACAGCATAGGGACCATAAAATCAGTTTCATGGAAATAATTCCATCTATCTGTGTTTGAAGGTATGAATTTCCATTGAAAAATAGCACCTTTTGCCGATGCTACTGTTAGAGAAGCTAGACATCCCAAATTGTCATCTTAGTCATGTTTTTTCTTTATCAATTAATTTATTTGGAGAGGTATAAGTGATTGCATATATACTGTATGTGCTATAAAGATACTTCAGAATTTCTTCTCTTCAGGATAAAACTCCTGTTTCAGCATTTGCTAAAATCTGTGATAATTTTGTCTTTAATAAGCTTTGTGTTAAGCCCTGAAGTTCCTGTAGTTCTGGTACTAAAAATCACAAGTAATATTTCACTTAGCTTTTGATGCCTTCCTGAGTACAGAGCAGTACACTGTGTAAATTTTAAGTATTGTAGAAAACTTCTGCTGCAAATTAAGATTCCACTGACTGAAAGGCCATTTAAATAAGCTGAGGAATGTGTTCTTACATGGAATTGTTTCCAAAGCCCAATTAACATAATTATTTTCAGTTCATATTCTAAAAATCATACATTTCCATTGATCGTGTTTCATTATATTTGTGTTGTCACTCATCTTTTCCAAACTCCTAATGAAGGAAAAATTTCAAACTGGAATGCATACATTGCGTTAACTGCGTCACTCTTGCCAGTGTTGAATGTATTGGTGCAGATGATCCCCACAGATTTAAGATGTACACTTTTTCTTTAATTAGGAAATGAATACACAGCTCGAGAAGATGAAGCAAAAGCAAGAACGTGAAAGGAGGAAAAGGATAGCTGAAGAGAAACACAAGGAATGGGTACAAAAAAAAAGAGAAGAGGTAAACGTTGCTTTAGCTGCAAATATTCTAGCACATACCATGCTGAAGTAAACCTATGTAAAATTTCCATTGACTGTTTGAACAACCTTATTTTTAGTTTGCTGAATGAATGGCTGTTTTAATTGAAAATTATAAAACCACTCCAACATAGTGAAACATTTTTCCAAGACCATTGGTTTGGTGTTTTGTTTTGTTTTGTTTTTCTAAGGTATAAAGAGATTTGTTTGCTGAGTAGCCAGATAACTGACAATTATCCTATATTAGCCTACTTCAAATTATAGCTGGGGCTCTGGTCTGCAATACACCCTGCTCTTTCTGACTTCTTAGGGTCAATGCCCAAGCATTTTGGGTAAAACATACATCTTAACTGACTGCAATGTCTCGTACAGCAAGTAGAGCCCGGAGAAGGATTTAGTTAAGTACCATTGTGGACAGGCAAATAGTACGGTAGAGTTTAGAGGGATAATTGAGGTGTGAGGCCAGATTCAGGAAATTCTCAGTATACCACAGTTAGCAGTTGGGAATTCCTTCATCCAAAAAGTCATTTCTGAGAGGGATCAACATTTTTTTTTAAGTTCTCTTGAGAGGGATGCCTGAGTCCAGGGTCAGGAGACAGAATCCTGACCTCAGTGGGCAGCGTACAGCTCTGTGTCACACAAAGCAGCCACGTGTACTGGGTGGCAAAATGGGAATGTTTGTGAGGCTTGGGCTTGTTGAGTCCTTGGTAGTTTGTGGGAACATGCATTCGTTGTCTTATAGTCTATAGCAATGCCAGTTGCTTACTGTTCTGTACTTCTGGTTCTGAATAAAATCAGATGAAATTGGATTAAAAATACCACAATGGCACCAACTGGGCTAGATATCCAGACCTCATATGTTTGTCTTCACTATTGCAGAACTCCTCCTTCAGATTCAGTCCAGAACCGCCAGAATGACCTGTGCTTGGATCTAACCTAATTGCTCTTAGTCTTAATGGTAACTGGATGATTGGCATGAAGCTGCCCCAAAACCAATGCTGCCTTAAGTGTTTATTATGCTGTAGGAAGGTTCTTTCCTTATTAAACTACACAGCGAAAAGTACATTTATTATTCAACATAAACAATGCTATTTTTCTCTTCTAAAATGCAAATTAAATTATAGGTGTCTGTGACTATTCATTGGCTTGAAAGAGTTTGGACTGCCTGTTAAAATTGTTCACAGTTTAAAGTTCTTGTTCTCTCTCCTGCCACCTCCCATTCCTCTGCCTTCCAACTTCTGCAAACTTCTACCTGTTTCTGTCCTCCAAAGACCTTTGTCTTTGTGGATTTACTGATTAACAACTATTCTATTGTCAGTGGGAACAGGAGGTCTTTTTTGTAGTAATCACATCAGCCAAAAGGACAAGGGAAAAAAAACATATTTGTGTCTGGACTTTATCATATTATGTTTTGGAAGGATAAGGTCATCTTTAGGCCGTGTCCCAAGCTTTTACCAAAAGTAATCTGATTTTCATTTAAATCAGATGATTCACTGGCTCGTCTTTTCTGTAAACCGCACTCAAATCAACAACAAACTGGACTTAAAAGCTTAGCTGTCTTTAGGATATTAACTGCATAGATCCTACCATTTCGAGTTTCCACAAGATTATCTGTGGATCTCTACACAGACTGGAGGATAAATGTCAGTTAGGTGACTAAGAAGTTGTTTAAAATCACATGAAGATTTCACATGAAGTTTAAGGTTAGATCCATGAGCACTGACAGTTGCTATGGTTTTCTTGGGGCACGTGTGTACATATTTGGGAAAGCTCACTTCATTTTCTCCTGGAAGCATCAAAAAATGAGGCAAAACTTGAAGTATTCTTCACTGAAATACACATTAAGAACCCACCTTTTTCATATCCAGTTCCTGATTCTGAGCTCCTGTGTGTGGACTGCAGAAAATGCTTTACTAGACAGGAGATGGTACTTTGGGGCTTGGGGCTTGGATCTCAGATCTCCCAGAGTCTTTGTCCTGTCCCACTGCTGGACACTGGACTGCTGAAGGAAGTAAGGCATGGTTGAGCATACATAGAACTTTTTCCTTCTTCTTGAGCATCCAGCACCAGGAGAATCTTCATACTGTGAATGCGAGAGACATTTTTGTCAGAATTAGGGCGTTTGTGTGCGCATGGGAGAATTCTACTAGTTTTCTCTATGCCAAGCCAGTTTTCTTGCGCTTTGTTGCATGACAATGTCAGTGGTGATGTTCTTACTGTGAAATATAGCCCTTTAGGGTCAGATTAGGAAGCAAAGCTTGAATGCTCTTTTTGTTCACTGGCAGTTTCATTTTTTATTTTTAAATATATATTTAAATCTATATGCTGTGAAGTTTTTTTTATGCTTCAAATCATTTTACATAAACTATTTTTGAAAATGAAGGAATCATAACCATTTAATACTCTTCTATGTAAATAGCTTTTGTGATTTTTAAAGGTTGTAAATGAGCTAGAAGTAATATTTTGAAATATGAGCTGTCAAAGTACGTTCTAAACCATGAAATATGTTCATGCAAATATGGCAAAATTTTGCAACTCACTAGGAATTAAGAACTTAATAAATTCAACTCTTAGGTGCTATCCTGGTTCTACAAGTGCCTTTATAATTTTCAGTAAGATACCAGATCTCTCCTGGACAAAAATAGTCTTACTTGACTTGTAATAGAGCTCTTCTTTTTTAACAAGTCACAGGAATATAAGTCAAAATATTTTAGCTCTAAAGTATCTCCAAAGGTTCTTTTGATTCCAGAGGAAAATCTGCTTGAACCCAACATGATTTTGTATGTAGCCAGTTCTGGGTTAATGTTAGATTTATTGATTAAAATTAGGTGGGCATGATTAGAAATGCTGAGCAAGCAAATCTGGTGTTCAGTGTCATGTTTTCATTATTAAAGTAGCCTTGATTTGAGTGGCATGCAGAACCAAACAGACATCAGCAAAGCCATCAGAATCTGTCTGGAATGTTACGACGTTTGCTTGATTGCTAATTGCTGTATTTAGACTTCAACTTGGTAGGGAGCTCTGTGGAGGCAGCTCATAGCTGAACTGTGAAGCTTAAAAAGAAAGGAATTGACATCCTTGGTTCCCATCTCATCACCAAATTAAATCCTGAATAGGTAGTGAAAACTTAACTACAGTCTCATTTCTTCAGGTTAGAATTAATGTTTGTGAAAGCTATTTTCTCTGTGTCTCTTAATTCTGGAACTTTATATGTTTTTTTTTGGGGGTGGTGGGAGAGCAAGAAAGGACACATGCTCAGTGGAGTGAAGTTTGTTATTGAAAATAAAACCAACAGGTAGAGAATGGCTAGAATTTATCATTAAAAAAAAAGAGACTTTTGAAGTCTATCATTTCATGTTTATATACTGACTCCTTGTAGATAGTGAAGAGATCAGTTAACTTCAGTCATTGTTCTTCACCACTGAAGTTTAAAAAAACCAAACACCACCACCCTCACCCCCGCCCCCCCCAACTGTATCTTGGAATTATTTGGATTGCAGGACCTACTTGCGTGATACATTTTGAAAATCTCCTCTCCATAGTAGCATCTTTTTATCTTGTCAAATATGTTCTTGCTTAATAAATGAGAGTTTTGTGACCATTTGCCTTAGCAGGCTGTAGATGGTAGGTATTTTCAGACCTGGGTAAATTACAGTTCGAGAAGGAAGAAATAACTGCTTAACATCTTCAAAATATTTGGGAATTGGATTTCTGGTTCCTTCCAAGGACTTTTCTCTCTCATCTAAATTCTGATGGATTAATATGTGACAACAAAACTCTGGCTGGGTATAAAAGTATGCAAAACACAAAGCAATAGGTGAGGTCAGAGATGTTCAGAGTTGATCACTCATTCATACTTTCTGCCTGATAACTTACTGTGTTCTACTCAGTGGAAGTTTCTGGAGATGCTAGTGAAAAGCTTCTGTTCTGTTCTGGAAAATATGTAAGCTGCTGTCTGAAACCTGTTTGTTTGTTTTTTCCCTCATTTGCCCTTGACTTAATCAATTCAAGACGTGTAGCGTTCTTCCAGGACTTTACCCTTACAACCTCATCTCCCAAGAATGAGGTAGAGTTTAGTTTAAAAACCCTTTGTCTTTCCAGGCTCCTGTTCTTCCTTTATTCAGTGTCCTCTTACTGGTATTTCTCTAAAGAACTGAGGATGGTTTTGACTGTAGAGGTTTATGTAGTTTCACATGAAGTGTTGTTATCTTCAGGTAAACAGGGCCCCAACCACTGCCTTTGTAGTTTCTAAGCATAATTTGCGTTTAAGGCTTGCCCGCCTATCAAGAGCACTGTGTTTACAAGACTGTATCTGAAGAACCCCAGGTGTATATAACTTATTTCCTAATGTTTTGCCCTAGAATAGGAAGCTTCTTGTTGACAGAGCAAGTTTTTTTCCTTTTCCTATTTTCCATGAACTTTTGATCCTGAGCTGTGGAGTCTCTTTCATTCCTATCAAAAACTGTGGGGTTGAACACTTAAGTAAGGTACATGTAATGGCTGAATTACTGATTAATTGCCTTCAAGTTGAAGTACCAAAGGCTTTGAGAAATGCATTGTGCCTGCATAAACTGTGAAGTGTCTGTAAATTGCTGTGACTGTTTAGAACTTTGTCGTAACACTCAGAACCTCTTATGAATTAATGCTGAATAAAATATGAGGATTAAAGGCCCGGCCTGATGACAACAGCTTTTTGATTAAATATTTAAAAAATTAACACTAGCACAGTGCACTCTGCCCTCTATGCTCTATTTAATATGGTATCTTCCAGTCATATTTAATCCACCTGTATTGACTCTGCAAAGCTGCTTCATTCTTAGAATTCTGTAGCTCATGTTGTTAACATCCTTGTCTTAGTCTTACATATAATACTTTATGCTATATTAATAACATATCTAGCAAAGAACACAAGCAGCAAAGTTACACATTTTACATTGGAGAAACTTATTATTCTAATGCCAATCTTAATTGGACTGTAGCATTTCTAATATGTTCTGCGTTGTTGAATAGAGAATAAGGCATCGCTTTTCATTTTTTTCTTAAAACTAAATATGGGCAAAGCAAGCATTAATTGTGAACTTCATTCAGCTTTTATTTTTGTTCATTTTTTCTTTCAGTAGGTCCCCATTACTTACTGAAAAATATAATTTTAATGGAAAACAGGTGCAGGATGGGAAAATTCTGTTTTGATGCTTTTTCATTGAAAATTTTGTTCTTACAATTTAATTTGCTATTGACTGACAGACTTTATGAAAAGGTTCCAACTCTTACTCCAAAGACTTTTTTTTAATGCATATTTTATCTCACCATTGTTAATAGAGAACACAGATTGTTCAGCAGTTTGAGCATGACTTTCAAGTTAAAAAGTCACACTTGCTCATGCTTTCTTTTTTTCATCCAAGGAATTGTTAATTATTTTGTGAGGAGTGTTACGGCTTCAAGAGAAGGGGTGGAAAATCCTGTCATCCCAGCCCACAGCCTGACTGATGGAATCTTCTCCCCACTGTGGGACATGTTAGTTTGAATCCTCCCAGGCAGAGGGGGGATGAAATCTGGATCTTCCCTCTCCTAAGTTAATGTTCTAACAGCTGAATTGTTCTGAGTCAAAGCAGTGGTTGACGCTGCATTTATGTAGAACCTGATGTGCTCTGGTTTTTGCTGACAGTTTAGACTTGAAAGAGATGCTGAGATGTTCAACTTTCTCAAGACTGAACCCTTTCAAGAAACATATTTGTTAGGGAAGCTTAGATATCTAGAATAAATACTTTCCAATCTTGAAAACCAGCTTGCATTTAAAGTTTTTAAATATTCTGTTTACATGCCCAAGTCTGCCTTTACATATCTAAACTTTTTTGTGACTCTGGGCTTAATTTCATAAGATTGTTTGTTTGTTTTGAGGTTTTTGTTTTGTTTGTTCATTTGGGGTTATTTTTGTTTGTTTTTTTTCTGTCTATTGTGAGTTTTTCAGCATCTAGACCTGGAATACTTTACAAAACAGGCTCTTTTTTTTCCCCTCTTTAGTACAGTGCTGATGTGTCTTTACTCAAAACTTTTCTGTGAGGTTGTGCATGGCCACTGCCATGTTTATAATTTTAGGTTGTACTAGAATCTTAATTGCATCTAGACTTACTTTTAGATTTCTGTAAGTAGAATGAACTAATTCCTCATGGTTAGTGTTAGAATGAGTTTTAGATAGACTTGTGGAGGAGGAATTCAGGGTGACAGGTGATTAAAATACGAGCACTTGTGTATTTCGGCAGCATTCATGGTGTGTGTGTTCTTCTGAAGACCCTGAGAGTGTTCAGGGACAAAGTGCATTAAGACTTTGTCATGTATATTGAGTACCCATGTCAAAGGAACAGTTTGGGAGAAAGATCCATGTGTGTAACCATCTTAAAATTCTTCAATTACTAGGCTGCAGTGGGCTCTGCTTGGACTTGTGTCAGCTTGAGCAGTAAATCATTGCAAACCTGCCTGCTGGTAGACAACTGCAGCTCCGTGTTGGTTCACTGACCTCCTTTCAACCTCTTCTTTTCACATGCTGATTCTGAAGAGACTGAAGAGATATTTCTGTGGGCTCAGCTTGGTGAGCTAGGACTCAATTGCAAAGATAATAACAATTGGCCGAACAACTCAGATTTCTGAGGCTGCTGAATGTGATTGACGTTCAGGATTATTATGAGGATAAACGAGGAAATTTGGGTGTAGGTTCCGATGTTGGCAGTGTGGACTTTTCCTATATTTTGCCATCAGTCAGCATAAAATGATGCTAGAATATGGTAGCTAAGATGTCAGAGCAAACAGCCGTGAAATAGAACCATCACTTATCTATGAAAAGAAAAATGTCACATGCTGCAGAGCAGAAAATGGGGAAGGATTGCTGTGAGAACAATCTTAAAAATATAAACCACAACATTAATTTCTGGGGATATTTCTATCCAGTGACACTCTACATAGAAAATGCAGAACAGAAAGCAGCTCTGCATTTTACCCTTTCCAGCCTCTCATTTAATCATTGATATGAACATACAGAAATATCTACTTTATTAATTTGCTTCTAGTTGGATATAGTGTCTCTTTTTCAATGGCAAATGGGCTTTTTTCTGCCTGGAAAATTATTTAATGTTTCTGTCTTCTGTCAGGAAGAAAGTGGGATGCTTCTTCAAATTTCAAATTCATTAGATGATTCTCCCCATACACGTAGGTCTGATTTTTCTTGAGAAGTCAGTAGTTCTGCTGATGAAACCGTGGGTTGGTATTGACTCAGTGCGACACATGCTGCCAACTGAGTCACCATCGCCGCTTTGTGGGACGGCTGGATTTGGTTTGGGTGGGAATTTTCAAATGCTGACCTGACCTGGGCTTCA
The DNA here is from genome assembly GCF_964273445.1 of Streptopelia decaocto. NCBI lineage: Eukaryota > Metazoa > Chordata > Aves > Columbiformes > Columbidae > Streptopelia > Streptopelia decaocto. The sequence goes on from NC_138661.1 coordinate 62,941,041, forward strand.
TTGGGTTCTGAGGTTTGACAGGATCAGGATCACAGCCCAGAGTGATGAACCCACAGGGCAGATTCATATCCTTTCTCCTTAATAATGTGTTTGGGTGGGGTGATGGGAGAACAAGCCTTTCTTCCAATGAGTAACTGGATGTTTTACAATCAATATCTTAATTTATGTAGTACCTGTAATCATATTTTAAAGCGTATGGAAATTCAGATCAAAGAGAATTTTTAAAACCCAATCTGACTGCACCAAGCATAAACAAATTAGAAATTTCCCTCCCCTCCTGTATACATGGAAGGAGAATGGAAGGAGGATTGAAGAACGTGTACAGTAATACACATTCCTAGCATTTTTGATAGACTTGTATAAGGGAAAGTAATGAGGATAGGGGGAAGCTGGGAAGAGCAGGGTGACAGGAGTTTGACATGAAACAGGTTATTAAAGCAGCTGGGAATGCAGTGCACACTAATTTTATGAACGAAAAGCTGGTCTGTGCAGGAAAAAAGAGGGAGAGTTTCTGATCTGTCTGCAGCATAATTTCCAGGCAGCTGCAAAGTCTGCAGTTCTGTGGGGAGTCTCCCTCTCGTAAGGATGTCTCACTGGAAGTAAAACTTCCCAATAGTTGTGGCTTTCATGGTAGTGTGTGTGGTATATCATGGTTTACACAGGACCTAATTTAACTTTGGATCAGCCTAGATCATAGCTAAACTCATCTGAAGTATTGTGATTAAGGATATATAATTTAAGAAGCTTCGCTGCCTTTTAATTACAATCTTCAGAAAGGTTTTTTAGTCTCAGGAATATTGAGAAGTGTCTGAAGTGTTTTAAAAATATGTCTGAATAAATAAAAAAGTTGTAAACATAATAGCATAAGGAGTCCTGAAAGTAAATTATTTACCATGCTTTGTGACAAGTTTATCTGTTTAAAACTACTTTATCTGGATTCTAGTGATTAATAGGTTCTGTCTTCAAAGAGCTTAAAATATGATTTTACAAATTACAATTTGTAATTATGTAAGAAAATTAAGTGTATTCCTCAAAAGATTTGCCCATTGAAATATACTGAAAAGTTTCTATTCTGTTTCATGTAGGAAAGAAGAGAAAGGGAACGAAAGTTGAGCAAAGAAATGGCTGAAAAAGCCACAAGGGAACTAGAAAAAATGCAGCTACAGGAAAAGGCCGAAGTAAAGTATAAAGAATGGTTAAAGAAGAAGAGAGCTGAAGAGGCAGAAAAGAAGAAGAAAGAGAAGGTATTAATCAACTAATCATTTATTTGGTTGGAGTTACCTAATCTGTAACTTATATTAAATATATTGGTTCATTAAATTGATTAGAATATATCAGATGGCAGTGTTGTACATGAGAGGAACTCGGAAATGTTGTAGTGTTAATGTGTTAAAGACTTCAAAATATAGTCAGCAAAGCAAGGTGCATATTAATGCATTTTTGTTAATAGTCTTTGCAAACCCACTGTGGTTGTGGTACGGTAAGGGAAATACAAGCCACCCAGTGGACCTTTGTTACTCAGTGTGTTGCATGGTGACCCAGACAGAAAACAGGTGGCATTATGTGGATTTTTCTCCCAGGATCACTAGTATTATTATACTTGCACATATTTTTAATTAAAAACAGTTTTCTTCATATCTGTCCATAACAATCTAATGCTAGGAGTTCTAATTTTAATGTTATTTTAATTAATCACTTATCTGTTTTTATATTGAGCTTCACAAGACCTCTCACTTAGTGTAAGCTTCCTAAAGTACAGGCTTTGAGGTCCTCTGGTTCACTAGAACAAATGCTCTATCAAGGCTACACTTGCAGCAATCATCCAGAATTCCTCTGAAATATCACAGATTGGTAATGACTATGCCTGAAAACTATGAAATGTATGACCAGATGTCTTATCTGTGAAGTTGATTGGTTGTCTTTTAATTAACATTACATAATATATAATTAACATTATATAATTTTTCAGTAGAATATGTAATATCATAGGAGTGCTACACTATTGTTGTAGCTAAGTGTGGGGAAGGATTGTGATGAGAGAAATTTATCTATATTCCCTCTGTAATTACAGCAGTTCTTAAAGTGCAAAACCCATTTGTAAGTGTTTCACAAGTATATATAATAATTTATTCAGATTAACTTTGAAACACTGTTACCTGTATCAGATCAATTTTCAGGCCTTAGTGACGTAAATTTTCCAGTCTTTCAAAATTTCCCATAGAATTGAAACAGGCTTAAATATTCTGTACTGGTGGTGTTTATTTCCTGCTTAACAAACTGATTCTGGGTCTCTGCTGAGCTGCTACATTGCACAGCACAAGGAGCCTGAAACCCAAGAAAATTCAAGTCATCAGACAGACTTAAAACGTGTGCATTCTTGTAGTTACATCTTCATTACATAGGTTCTTATCAATTAAACTGAGTTTAAATCCAGCTGCCATGCTTAAACACTTGTATTGGAAATATATTCAGCAGTCTTGGAATCTGCGATGGATTTATTTACAATTTTGTGTATATTGGAGAGCGCTTTGTTATATCTTAGATTTATTTTTTTTTTTTAATTTTTAGGAGAAAGAAAAAGAAAGGGAAGCTGAACTACAGGAAAAGAAAGAGAGATCGGAGAAGATCTTTAAGGAATGGCTACATAATGCCAGAAGTAAACCACGTCCTGTTTTAAATGGTTATGGCTTCCCATGTGGGAAGTCGACAGGTTTGTACTCCTACTGCACGTATGTAGTGAGTTAGGGTTGTGGTTCCTTCCCTCTAATCAATGTAAAATAATTAAATTTTGTTTAAATATATATGTGTGTATATATATATATATATATACACACAGATACACTTTTGTCTTTATTGTTTTCATAGAATTAAAATTATTATTATTTGAATTAGCAACAGAAAATACTTTAGGACCTGAAGTCCAGGCTCTGAAGATTTAAGCAAATGTATAGAGCAGGTGAACAACCTTTGCTCTTTTGCTTACATCCATTTGTAGATGGTGATATGTTTTACCTTTGTGGGGTTTTTTGTGGACTTTAATTACTTCCCAACAGCTGCAATTACTTGTTCAAGTGATTTTTGAAAAGCATTTATATACTCAGTTGCATTCATGCAATACAATATATTACAGACTTTGTTTTACCCAACCATATGATATATGCACTGAAATTTCACTACAGACAAATGATTGAGAGGGCAACATGTTCCTTCTGTTGCATTTTAGGTTTTCTGATATTGCCTTATGGACCCTAGATTATTAATGTGTATGTGGATAATTACTGTATTTGTCTCCTCAAAAAAATGAAGAATAACAGTTAAACAAAGATGGAAAAATGTGTGAGCTTCGCATATTTGGTGACAGGAAGTTATAAATGCTTTGAAATAATGCAGAGCAACCAATTTGTAGACATACAGCTTTTAGATATAGAAAGGACTGAGCATTCTGAATGTTTCACAGCATTTGACCTTCCTGTTTTTTTAATGAAGAATATGGCATTTATTAGTATATAAAAAAAGGTGGAAGATTCATTACTTTGATTCATTTCAGTTGTGTGACATGCCTGTGCTGTCATCCTCTGAAGATGCTGTTGTGTCACTTAGTCCATATGATTATTATTACTGCTTGCATTGTAAAGCTTGTAGTGTAACTATTCCTTTTTAGTTATTGTGTATTTTTTAAATGTTTCAGGGTGTGCTAATGGAAATTTGTATCCAGCTCCAGCATATTGTAACCCCATTCCTTGGAAACCTGTACATGTGCCTCCTCCAAAGGAAGACAATGTTCCTACCATGAAGAAGAAGAGACCTGTGTCTTGTCAGTCACGTGCATCTTCATCTATGGTAATTCATAAACCCAAGAGTAGCCGTTGTGTTGGATCCTTGTGCAGAAAGCAGTTATAGTATGGAAAACAAATCTGTTCTTATGATCTTGAGTGAACTGGGCCATAAATATGAAGTTATATGTAGTTATATGTTCAAAACAGGCTGCTCTACTTTTTAAAAAATGTTTGTGAATGTTTTGTATTTATAGCTAATTGACCTGTCAGCTTTTTTATATGTTTTTTATATATTGCTTTTTAGTTAAAAAAACAATAAAAAATAAAAATAAAAAGTCCTATTTCGCCAATTGTAATGGGACTGTACCTCAATACTAATGAAGTGCACAGGTTTGTTTATTCCTTTCCTCTTCTGTTGCTGAAGGAGCTCTTTTATCGATGTGATTATTCTTTAGGGCCACAGTGTTATTGGGTTATTTTAAAGATGCTTCCTGACACAGCTGGGAGAGGAGCTGACAAGGGGAAGCTCTTTGCTGGACCTGATATGTGCAAACAAGGGAGAACTGGTGAGGGACATGAAGGTTGGGGGCAGCTTTGCCTGCAATGACTGTGGGATGGTGGTGTTCAAGATCCTGAGAGGAGGAAACAGTAGCCTGAAGTTCAGAAGAGCAGTTTTTGTCCTGTTCAGGAACTTGCTTGAAAAAATCCCATGAAATATGGTCCTGGAATGAAGGCGGGTGATTTTCAAGGTTTGCTTCCTCCAAGCTCAAGGATGGTCCGTCCCAGTGAGCAGAAAGTCAAGCAGGAGTGACAGAAAGCTTACACAGATAACCAAGAGTAAAAAGGAAGCATATGAGAGGGGGAAGCAGGAACAGGTGACCCTGGTGGAATATATTATAGAAACAATGTGCAGAGGTGGGATTAGGAAAGCCAAAGCCCATCTTGAGTTGAAGATAGCAAGGAATGTGAAGCACAACAAGAAGCACTTCTGTAGGTATGAACAAAATAGAAACCAGGACAAATGTGGGCCCACTGCCACATGAAACAGGGGCTTGGTGACAATGGACACAGAAAAGGCCAAAGCACTCAATGCCTTCTTCACTTCTATTTTTTTTTTCCCCTGGGAAATCTGCTGATTGACCTCAGCAATCACAGGTCTTAGAGTCCAGTGGAAAAGTCAGGAGCAAGGAAAACAACCTTGGTGGAAGAGGATCAGCTCAGGAACATCTAACACACATGAGTCTGGGATCTGATAGGGAACACCTGTGAATGCCCCAGCTGGCAGGGCAGGAATGGAGGGACCCTCAATCAATAGACAGAGTGCTCAGCCAATGAGGTGCCCAGAGCCAGGGAAGCTTCTGGTCCATGCTCCTAACGACCACAGCTGCGTCCAATCTGACTTTAAAACGGGGCCTCGCTGAAGTCCCACTTGGAATGGTCTTCTCAGAGCAATGAGACTGTGAACAGAGCCCTCCTCTGAGATCAGGGATGCCATCTGAGCAGACTCCCCAAGACTGAGAGCCCTCACCTGCTCCTTGGTGAGTGTTTTTCTTCTGGATATATCCCTAAGTGAGCCCTTGCCCACCCTGGGTGAGTGATTATTTCTCACCCTGGAGTGAGGTGGCCTCTTCTTTTGAGTTGTAAAGTAATAATATCCCCAACTGGTACATCAAACCTGCAGTTTATCAAATGTTGCTGGAGTGCTGACTGATTTTGCATTACCCCCCACTTACACTGGTTTCTGTTGTTTGGTTTCAGTCTGTTGTTTGGCTTTGGCACTAAATTAAAGTTATTTTAAGTTTATTATTTGCTTGGGGTGGTTTGGGGGTTCCTCCATGACAAGGGCACTCTCACTTCTCTTTGAGTGGTCATGGCAACCATGGGAGGTTGCTGAGGACTAGAAGCAAGCAAATGTTCATCCTGGCTTCAAGAAGAGCAAAAGGTGGATCTGGAGATCTACAGGGCAGTCACCAAGAGAGGTGACGGATGTGGCAGAGGTGGCTGGCAGCCTCCTGGGCTGTGTGAGGAGTGAAACCGGTTTGTACAATATGCCTATGGCTCTTCTTTCTAGATAATGCTAAATGCTAACAAGATTGCGACGTCTAATAGCGGTTCATGTTAACAGATTATTTGGTTTGTGTTTGTCAGTAATTTATGATATGAATTAGGATGAAGTCTCACATATTTAGGCTTTCACAAAGTACCTCACACTCACCTGTTGTTAAAGCAGTGCAAAGGACATGATGCAATTGAGTTTTATTATTTATTTTACTCTGTAAAGTCATGAATATGAAGGTGTTCTTCATCGTAACAAAAAGGAAGAAAAATGCTGTAAAGAGCAATGTATGCATCTTCAAGCCAATTCTATCATTTTATTATAGTAGTGGCTGAAAATAGCTACAGTTGGGATTGCTGTTTACTACAGGTGTAAATACAAGTGAAAGCCCATTTTAATACTTGAAGGTGCATCATGTAAGTTGACAAAATAGGCAAGAGCTCATATGAGTATATGAGTATATTTATCAGTTTATGACGTATGGCGAGTGCACAGGCTGATCCGATACGTTTCACTTGTACCGTCACTAAGGTATCTGGGCTCCACAGTGCTCGTGATGGGTCTGTTCTTGTTACTTCTCTGTGTGCAAATCAAGTGCGAGACATATATGAATATGCAATATTGAATATATTGCATATATTGAATATGCAATATGCATATATTATTGTATTAACTAATGAACATCTGCTAAGAGTACCAGACTTTCTGCAATCTATTATTTTTCATAGGGCACACAGAGTAAAAAATGATAATTTTTAATGCTGTGTTTATTGAACGGTTTATTTTCCTATTTATTCTAATACATAACTTAAAAAAAGACACTCGGCAGAGCTCTCATGAAAGAGAATAAGAACTCCTAGCAAGGCCACTGCCATGATTTCCCAGAATGTTCTCTTATTGTTGTTGACAGGTTATTTCCCTATTCTAAAGTATGTAAAGCTTTTGGTTCACTGCAGTTTGGTTTTATTTAAAGGCAGAAAATAATTTCAGTGGTTCATGCGCTATTCTCTTCTGCGTGTTTATTCAATGTTAATTTGACTAGATACACTCAGGAGAAGTCTGGAATCCATAAAATATGTGGGGTGTCACTCTGTGCCCAGTTTTTCCTGCAAGGACCTCCGCAATGGATTGGTATGAAACTGGTGGATTAATGGATTAGTTGTTAATCTCTCCAGCTGACCTTGCCCTCTGGAAATGTCTTATGAGAGTCAGAGGTTTGACAGTTGTATAAGCTACTAGAAGCTCATTAGTGTTTAGATGAAGGGGCAGCATTTTACTTTAATGTAAATGATTAATTTTGGATTAGCTGACAGAGGTTTCCTGGGACTCTGATTTAGTTGAAGACCCATATACTATTGTGTATTTTCCCGAATACCTTTCCTGAAATAGCATGTGGCCACCAGTAAGATGTGTTGACATAATCACCTGAGTGTATATTTATGACTCTGTATTTGTTTTAGTATTTATTTGCTTGTAAACGGCCTGTCACATGAAGATAGGCATTGATAACATTTGTATTAACAGAGTATAAAGAATCTGTGGCTTGATTCTGCTGTAACACACAGTTAACAAGATTTCTGTAGGCTTGAACAGTGACAAATAGTAATTTAAGAGGGTTCCTATGCTAAGTCAAATGGAGGTTTCCTTCAGGATTGCATGTCGGCACCTAGGGTGAAGGGCTAAATAAATCTTAGATGTGTATTTGCTTCAGGAATGAGAATATATCAGTAAACGCTGAAGTCTAGTAATTTTCTTTCCAATTTTTTAGCCTGAAAAATCAAGCTGAGTTCTTACTGGAATTCTGGTCTAGAGATTTTAGAAAATATTAATAAATATCTAAAGGCATTATTCTTTTTTTCTCCCAAGCAAAGATAGTGCCATTTTTACTTCACCAAATTTTCTGTGGGGAGGCTTATCCTGTCCTCAGAATCAGAACAACGTTTCCAGACGGCCGGCTTCACGTGGACTTACAACCCCTAAAATAGCAACTTTAAGATGAGGCCCTTGCTGTAGCTTATCTATAGAATTGCAAATACAGTTCTGTCCCAGCTAAATTAAGGCAAGATAGCTCACGAGTGTACATATTGGCTCCAATTCAATCAACGTAATGGTTTTGCTGAGCAAAGAAGAGAAATATTGTTTGGATTTTTTCCAACAGGATGTCAACCACACAACACAATGCTCTGGCCTCGTCACGTCGTTTAAGATTTTATGCTACAGAAAGCTGTAATTTCATGCTGGTACGGCAAATAATTTACACCATTCTTTCTCAGATGTTAGAAAGATAAAATCTTAACACTTTGTGGTAGCTTAAATAGTATTCTGTGCTCTCTTATTAAGTTCTCTCCTGAATTTCCCTGCTTGTGAAATTTCACAGTAGATCAAGTTGCAGGATCTTGAATTACTCACTAGAAACAATCCAAGATGTTGGATCTTGGTGTTTATGCTGCTAAAATAACGAGACTAACCTTGCCTTATTTTCATGCCCTTGTTTTTGTGGAATGTTTGGTTGTAAGAATTCACAGACCACTTCAAAATCCTGGCTGCTGCATCCTTGTAGGATTCACCACCTTTCCTTCTCTCCATCTGAAACTCATGGAGTGCCACATTCAGCGGAGAATTAAATCACCCATGAGCTTTTACTGGTTTTGAAAACTATTGTGTAGGTGCTCTGTAAAGTAGCGGGGTTCTCCAGTAATTGACGGTGGATCTTGACAGGAAGCTCAACATGAGCCAACGGTGTGCCCAGGTGGCCAAGAAGGCCAATACTATCCTGTCCTGTATCAAAAGTAGCGTGGTCAGCAGGACAAGGGCAGTGATCCTTCCCTGTGCTCTGCATTGGGGAGGCCACACCTGGAGTATTGTGTTCAGTTCTGGGCCCCTCAGGTCAGGAAAGAGATTGAAGTGCTGGAGCGGGTCCAGAGAAGAGCAACAAGACTGGGGAAGGGACTTGAACACAAGCCCTATGGGGAGAGGCTGAGGGAGCTGGGCTTGTTTAGTCTGGAGAAGAGGAGGCTTAGAGGTGAGCTCAGCACTCTCTAGAACTACCTGAAGGGCAGTTCTAGCCAGGTGGGGATTGGTCTCTTCTCCCAGGCAGTCAGCAATAGGACAAGGGGGCATGGGCTTAAACTCTGCCAGGGGAAATTTAGGCTGGATATTAGGAAGAAATTATTTGCAGAGAGAGTGGTCAGGCATTGGAATGGCTGCCCAGGGAGGTGCTGGACTCACTGTCCCTGCAGGTTTTTAAATTGAGATTGGACATGGCACTTAGTGCCATGATCTAGTCGATAGACTGGAGTTGGACCAAAGGTTGGGCTTGATGATCTCTGAGGTCTTTTCCAACCCATCTGATTCTGTGATCTTCACACAGGTGTTTCAGGGTTGAAATTCTACAAGCAGTAAAGTGGATCAAAAGAATTCACAGAAGAGCATATGATGAGTAAGAGGCTGCTATTATAAGAGGCTGCCCAATAATTGCGTCAGGTTCTAATAACGTCCTTTCTAGTGTAACGTTTCATCATGAAATTAATGTATTAATTTGTCATTTTGAAAAACCAGATTGAAGAGCAGTCAGCAGTCCTGATGTAATTTTCAGTGGGACGTTTTTGTGAGTAAATATGGAAGATTTCACACCTGGCTGTGGTGTCAGAAGGTGAGTGTTCCAGCCTGCTGTGCCCTGGGCAACATCATGAGCCGTGTTTAAGCTCGGTAATGAAAAGGAAATCTGAGCACCCAGATCTAGTAAAGTGCATGAACACTTGATTAAGTGTGTTAGAGAGATCATTGATAAAGTAGGGCTAAAATAGTCATGCTTTCCTGGATTTGAGGCCTAGGACCTAAAGCCCATTAAGTTAGCAAAGCCTCTGTTTCATATATTATCTCCATGTTTTTACATGTGTAACTCATTTTATAATGACCTATTAGACAGTTCTCTAAAACTGTAGTTAATTGAGTGAATTTTTGCAAAATGTGAAGACTTTTTTTGTTAGTATCTGAACCTAAATGTTTGCTTGGCAATAGTGACTCAAGCAGAGATTGAAAATATTTAATTCACAGTCAAATTTGAACTTACAGAAAATGCTCAGGGTGGATGATTTGAAAAGTGCAATACTTGAAGCTCTTAATGTTGAAATCTATTGAACTGTGCTGTGGGCAGGTGTAAGGGTGGATTCAGTTATAGTAATGATATTGTTACAAAGTAGTCGGAATTTGATGTTTTTACTGAAGCTGCGACTGAAATGGTTTCAGTATTATTAACGTTAAACAATGATAAGTGGTTAACTCAGCTGGAAAAACAGCATAATAGGTGCTTTTGTGTACAGCTTCTGTGGGAGCTATTACTTTCACAGCTAATTTGTTTAAACAATGCAAGGTTGTGCATTTTGGGTTTAAGGCAACAAGTTGTTAATAAGTAAACCAGCAGTGCCAAAATGTTAGTGGATGCCAGAATGTTTTCTCCATAACGAGCCTGACTCCCTTTTGTACTTGTGTCTCTTTATACTGCTGCTGAGGCAGAATGTTCTCTATACAAGGCTGTAAAAATCCTGAACTGCAGCACTCCCTTAAGAGGTGACAAGAAGGACAACTTAGCGTGACATCCTTTCTGTGAGCTTGAGCTTGAATGGGCTGATAGGGAAGGTATTAATGTTGGACTTGACTGTGAGACTTGAACTTACATACATAAACTGTGTGTTACACATGTAGATTGGAAGAAGAGCATTTCGATTGAGTGGGATGGTCTTTTTTTTAGAGATGTTTATGCTTTGTTTGACACTATTGAACTCTGTGCTTAGTGTTACAATTAGTATGGCACAATAACATTATTCTAAAACCAAAAGCCCCCTACAATTTTACTAAACTGTGCCACCATATATGTTGGTACAGATGTGAAATACATAATGTATAGGTCTTTTTTTTAAGACGACTATCAGGGTAAAAAGAAAGCTCTTCACTTTCCTTTTTACGTTGACACATGTTCATCCATCTTTAAATAACAGTTACTGAAAGCTATGTAGAATATTCATCCGTACCCAGGAGGAAAGCGAGGTGACCGTGGAATGCCTGAGTTCAAAGAGCCCTTCAAAGATACCGATATAAATCCACACTTCAGCCTTTGCTAACAAAATTGTGATCAAGCTATAGAGGATGGGTCCCAGGAATTCCTGTGTTGTTCATGCTGAGTGCCCTGGTTTGAAGGGCCAACACCGAGGCCTTTTATTTCTGCTGTTTAGAAGTGATTTCTCTCTCTGCCAGGATGTCTATCACGGTGTGTTGAGTTCGGCACTGACAAATGTACAAAAGGACATGTGACATTTACAAAAACAATTTCCGTACCAGATGGAATGCAGGAAAATACCAGGGATGCAGGAAAAAAAAAGACAAAAGGCAGATGGCAACTGAGGCTGCAGCTGTGAATGGGCAGAATACGGGACCTATGTCACATTATTTATTTCATGTGACATAGAAATGTACACAGTGTGGAACTGGAACAAGCGAATTAATGTGCTCAGCCAGCAGTTTTTTTCTTTACCACCCTATGCACAGTTTTTCAGAGGTATATCAGAATTATCCCAAGCCAAGTGTGAATGGCAACAGCTTTTGAAGTATTCCCATCAGTAGAATCTACACAGTGGGATATTTATTAAGCTGCTGCATTGATAGAGGGTTGAACAGAAAAGCTTTTGGCTGGCACTTGTTTGCAATGTTCCAGGTTATTGCAGCTGACATAAACTCTATGGAACTTGTTTCCTCGCATGTACTTCAACCTGAAATGGCTTTCCAGAGCTTAGTACTGTTTCATATCCAAATTCCTGTACTCCCCAGGAAAGAAAATGGGAGGATGAGTCTGTTTAACTGTAGCAAGATTCTTGGTGTAGGAAAAGTGGGTAATATGACACCAATTAATTTAACAAGGAAATTATTCTCTTGCTGGTTTAATCTAGTAGCAATACAAAAGTTACAGAAACGATAATTCCAGTATAAGTTGGGGAATGACCTATTAGCAGCGTAGGGGAAAGGGACCTGGGGGTCCTGGTGGACAGCAGGATGACCATGAGCCAGCACTGTGCCCTTGTGGCCAGGAAGGCCAATGGTACCTGGGGTGGATTAGAAGGGGGGTGGTCAGTAGGTCAGAGAGTTTCTCCTGCCCCTCTACTCTGCCCTGGTGAGACCACACCTGGAATATTGTGTCCAGTTCCACGCCCCTCAGTTCCAGAAGGACAGGGAACTGCTGGAGAGAGTCCAGCGCAGGGCAACAAAGATGATGGAGTGGAGCATCTCCCTTATGCGGAAAGGCTGAGGGAGCTGGGGCTCTTTACCTTGGAGAAGAGGAGACTGAGGGGTGACCTTATTAATGTTTACAGTTATATAAAGGGTGAGTGTCAGGAGGATGGAGCCAGGCTCTTCTCAGTGACAACCAATGATAGGACCAGGGGTAATGAGTTCAAACTGGAACACAAAAGGTTCCATTTAAATTTGAGAAGAAACTTCTTCTCAGTGAGGGTGACAGACACTGGAACAGGCTGCCCAGGGGGGTTGTGGAGTCTCCTACTCTGGAGACATTCAAACCCTCCTGGACATGTTCCTGTGTAGCCTCATCTGGGTGTTCCTGCTCCAATGGGGGGATGGCACTGGATGAGCTTTCGAGGTCCCTTCCAATCCCTGACATTCTGTGATTCTGTGATAATTTGAAGAAACTCTATGATCCAGGTGCTGCTGGTGGTTTTTTTTGCCTTTTCATTTTTAAATTTTTTTCTTGTTGTTGTTCAGGCTGAAGCTGTTACTGAACTATTTGTAAAGTCCACGCTTACGTGCTGACCATGGAACTATTTTCACTTCCATTTTGGTTAAGCTGAACAGCTTTGAAAATTGGTGAGATTTCATGTAATCTCCTGAATGTGGTGGATGTGCTGCTCACGTTTCATGACATTCCAACACAAACAAATCTTTGAAAAAAACCCTCCCTACTATTTGTTATTTCAGGTGGTCTGGGTGTGTTGCTCACACATAAAATTGTTAGGTTTCTTCTAAGACTGCTTCAGAGGTATAGTATTTCAGGATTAAAATGCTTAAATAGGAGTAAGGCAACTAAGCTTCAATCTTATGACTTTTACAACTATTGAAGAGCGGCATTGCAACTTACCCTTAAACCTTTGATACTTTTTAAAGCATAATCTTCTTGTAAAGCTGTTCAAATGTTTGGTATAGTCACTTAAAATACTAATCTGCTTTGTGCCTAGTTCAGTGCTTTGAATGATCATTTATCATTAATTTACTGTCCTTGACGCTAAATTTATAGAATCTGACCTCCCTCAGATATTGATGTTGAAACTGTTTTGTTGTTTATAGAATAACTTACAAGTAATAACAATTCCAGAGCCACTGGCCTAGAAAATAAGATATATGAGTTTAATTCTCTGATCCATGAGCTGTTACTCATATATGCAAAGTAAAATACTTCCAGCAGAAGGGATTAGACATCTCCAAGTAATATATTCTCATTTGGCCACTAGGTCAGTGACCTGAAGACTCGTGGCAGAAATGAAGGGAAATGACTGGTAATTGTTGACTATTGGGAAATAATTAGTGAAAAATCTATTTTAGTCGTATTTTATTCATAGTCACAAATGAAAATGGTTTTAAGTCAAAAGTTTAATGTTGAGTGAACGATACCTTATGCTTTTGATCTTGATAAGGACAGTTTTAGCTTGGGTTTGGTTGTAGTTTGATATTTTTTGGGGGAAGGATTGAGGTGGGAAAATGTAGTTCTGATGCTAAAACCCTAATTATTTTTACAGCTGTGTCTCTCAGCATTTAAACTGTAGTTAAGGTTTTGCTGTACACAGCTGGTTGGTAGGATAGTGACTCATATTTGTGCACTGCAACTTGCGTTTCCCTGTGCGGTCAACAGCGAGGCTTGCTGGGAAGAGAAACAGGATTAATTACCATTTTGACTTCATTTGTAATACAAGTATTGCAATACTGCGCTGCTGTTTCCTTTTAATTTTGCACATATTCAGTTGCAAATGATGTTTAAGTCCTGTATAAAGAGAGTTTGCAATCTGGACTTTCTAGATCAAATCACCAGCAAACGAGACACACCTCACAAGTTAATGATACCATCTACAAAGTGTATCCAGGGGTTCGTTTGTTTACTTCTTCCTTCTCATACTATGAAGCATTTTCGTTCTGTTTTATCTTGAGACTTTTTCAAGAGTAGAAAAGTGTATGAAATTATAATTTTATTTGCATAAAGATTTCAAATGCTCTTCTCTTGGAGTCTTAATATCTATAATACGTGTATTTTTATATATATGCAGAACATTTGGCTAAGTTTTACTGCTGCTTCAGTTTCTTAACACAAAAGGGAAGTAAAATGAACCATCACAAGCTTTTGAATCATGACCTCAAAAAATAGTTCTTGTCTAGCTGTGTATAGTTTGTAGGATACTCTTTAATTAACATTGAGACAATATATAGTGGGTAAAGAATGCTGTCTTGTGATGAAGAAGTTATATGTCTAGCTCTGACTCTTTGTAAGACCCAGGACAAAGTGAGTAACTTCTCTCTGCCAAGGTTAGAGAGTGTCTGAAAGCTACAACCTGTCATAAATCACCACTTTTGATTGCCAGGTGAAAACATTTATGAAACAGGGTGTAGGAGGCTCAGTGACACTGAGTGATAAAAGAGACTTTTCACTGTCTGGCTCTTTTACAAAAGCACGTACAGCGTTACTTTAACTGCGCTGGTGTTCCATGGCTCTAAGAGGCACTGTCTGAAACAGACGCAATTAAATATTATCTAGAAACCAGATCACTGCAAGTTTTCCACGACTCTGCTTTAATTTTGTTTCTATCTTTGCTGCCACGCTGTTGTTCTCATTTAGGAGTTAAAAGGCCTGCTCTGCTAGGCAGCTAAATGCACTTTGCCAACGTGAACTTTTTAAAAAGCTAAAAGGTATAGTAAAAGCTTAGTGGTAGAACATAAACCAAGCTCAAAGAATGTCTAGAGCTATCCTTGCAAGCCAGAAGATCTTGCCTTAAAAAAAAGGCAAACAAAAAGCTTTGGCAATAAAGAAAATGATAACTAATTGAAATTTCCAATACTACATAAATAAGTACTATGTACAGAGCAATTATTAGTTAGTAAAATTTTCCTCTCTCTTATCAGTTATAAAACATGGGGGCCTTTCTACCCTTGGAGTCCACCCCAAATCCCTTTGCTAGCTTTTTAGGGGAAGAAAAAACAAAAACCGCAAGGCAAAAAAAGAAACAACTGCTCAACCAATCCTATATGAACCCTTGACTCACTGCAGCCTGAGACAGTTCAGAGCCCAGCTTTTCGGAAAGACGAGTTCTTCCTGTTGCTGGAGAAGGGAGGGGAGGGATGAAAGTCTGCGTCATGGATTTCAAACGCAACTTGATTTGCAACATTAAGAGCTGGTCGCTGTGCTGTCTGCTTTCAAGAGTGGTTTTAAATGCTGTTGGTTTTTTTTCCTTAGATGATCAACTTCTGATATGCTTCAAAGAGAAACTGCTTCTCAGTTTAAATCAGATATGCATTTCTTAAAATTTGTCTCAAACAACTGGAGACAAAGGAAAAGCCAAAGTCACTTGGGTTGAGTTTCATCTTGCCTAACTTTAGACAACACCTTGTGAATTACTCCCACTATGTCCTATTATATCCAGGAGTAGATATTGGCGTGCTCAGGGTGCAGCAGTGCTGTTTGAGAAAGGCAAATTAAACTCTAGAGGTGTTTCTTTCCATTGTATATAATTACTGTCTTGGAGAGTACTATGTGCATCTCTGCTGCTTGGTCAGGTTTATCCTATCTGTGCCTTTTCTGTTCACAGCTTTTGTAGCATTAGCTGTGTCTTGAGATAAACTGTCTTTTGTTATTGTCACGGTCACAACTTTATTCTGAGTCTTGGTTTTGGTATTTTTTCATGAAAATCCTGAGTTCAACTATAATCTCACTTTCATTAAAAAAAAACCCACTTCAAAATGCTATGAAAACAGAGAAAGCTTAGTGTTGGGATTTGTAAGCTAATGCCTCAATAATTTACTGCAAAACAGCTCACGCTTTTTGGTGAGCAACGCTGCTGGTCAATCCAAACAAGATTTCTGTTTATTTGGCTTCCAGTTCCCAGTAGACACCAGGTGAAGACAGCACACTCATTTTTCAGCACAGACCTTCATATTTAAGTCGCACGTATCTATCAGATTTTAGCTATTACTGTGTTTCGTAACTAACTTCATTTACACTGTCAGGTGGAGAAAACCAAGAAGCAGGTCTTAGAAGTACAGAGACAAAATTTGCCTATGCGGCTGTGAAGCAGCCGTTATATCCTCAGCCCTTATGGAGTTCTCAGCATCACTTTGAGTAGGACCCAAATGTCTCACAAATAAATGAACAGTATGGGTTGTGCATCTGGTGCCTGGCAGCATTATATGTTGCAGCAAAAGCAAGGTAACAAAGAAAAGCAATAAAATAATACTGCTATTGACTCTGTAAAATCTAACACTCTGCAAATTGTCTGGAAGGTGATATTTTGTGAAGAAACATGTAGGAGGCTTCTGAAGCTTGTGCGGCTGTGAGAATGCCGAGGTAGTTAGCTGATGATGTACATAAGTTCTCAGCTTACAGTTTAGCAATGATATGGAAGTATTGAAAAAAGTGGTATGTGAAAAAACAGAAGGGTTTGTTACAAAATCTAATTAACCTATTCTTAAAAAATTACTTTGGTAGCAGCAGTAAAATATCCACTATGTAAGCCTTAATTTTGGGTTCACTCTCACTAGGACTGTTGCTCACCATTTCTACCCATTTCCTAATGCTTTCCAGCAGCTGTGCAAACACCTTTAAAAATCCAGACATGCTGCAACGAGTGAAACGATTGGAAATTTCTGAGAAACCCTGGTTTAAGAGCCTCTGGCTGGATTGTGATACAAGAGATTTGACAAGAGCAATTTGATACGTAACCATAACTAATGATGGAATCCTAATCGATGTGAAGAAGAAACTCTCACAGGTAACTGGAGTCAGTCTGAACTCAAGAGTTACGGGATTCTGTTTTCTTTCAATCCGAAATTTTCTCACAGCATCACAAAGAGTGAAGTTCACATACCAAAACCTGTGAAAACACCAGGTCAAACGTAAGCAATTAAACCTAAGCAATTAAAACCTAAGCAGTTTAGTAGGTCAAGGATGTCTGACCCAGCAAAAGGCCGCAGTGGGTAATACAATGTCTGTCTCCATCTCAGCAGTGCTGCATGAAGTGGAGGAGTAAAGACTGAGGGGTTCTGACACAGAAATACCCTCTAAGCCTTCCCTGCCCTGCTAACATAGACAATCTCCGATGTAACAGGGATTGTGATAGTGTGGTTGGAAAATACATGTTGTGTTTTTTTTCCCTCAAGTTCTTGAAGGGAAAACATAAAAAACCACTGTCCTACTGCTCCGTTTTTAAAGAGTATTTTTTCTTAATGGAAGATGCACAGGGAAACAAATATAGATGCAGTGTATAGCCAATATATGCTATTTATTGTGTATAAAGGTGAATATAAATTTGCTTAGATTAAAAGAAAAAGAGGAATACCACGGTGTAAGTAAGAGAATCTGACCTGATTTCCAGTTTCAAGGAACCTGAATGTTTCTCATCATTAACAACCCTTGCAATTTATAATGAACCTGTGACAATAGTTTTATTTACTTATTTATTTATTTTAACCTCCATTTTTGGTTGCGATTGTTCGGTAATTTCTATTTCCATTTGAAAGAGTGCATTTCTGTTTCACAAACATGATTCTTGTGTTGACGTTGTATCTTTCCTGTGTATTCTTCTGTACATGGTTTCCTGGCAGAATGTCAGGAGTTCTGCTCTCATAAGGAATTTGCTCTTTATTTTATGAGCCCCAAGAAGCAGTTCTGGTGTATTTGAAGCCAATGATGGTAGATGGCTTGAACTATGTTTGCCAGGCCCAGAGGGAAAATAATTAGCTCGATCTTTTTATTGGTTCAGGAATTAAGTCATTCCAGGCTCTTGTCATACTTTATGTCAATGCAGTTGTGGAAAATTTGTGTTTCCTTTACAAAGAAGGGAGGGTTCAGGCATCCTTTGCCGTGTCCTTCATCACCATTTCTGAATCTGAATATAAACAGATGTGGTTTACAGTGATAAATACACAGGTATCTGATTAGTGGGTAGGACTTAATGCCAGACCTGCACTATCGACAAAACCAGTAAATATTACTTCTCTGCATTCTTATGGTACCAGGTCTTTACTAAAGCAAGAACCTGATAAAAAACTAAAGCATTGCAAATGCTAAAAGCCCCCCGAATAAGAAAAATTACTGATTAAAACTTTAAACAACTCCCAGAGACAGAGATTAAATGATCTGCCTCAGTCATTTTAGGGGAAGAGGGAAATGACAGATGCAGAAGCACCAGCCTTTCCCAGTGGAACATGAAGTTTTCCTTCCATTGCTGGGAGTGGAATGCGGTACATGAATATCGTCAGCTGCCGGAGATCCCACACAGGTGGGTTTTGATGGAGCATCTTTCCACTCATATATTTTCATGGAAACTTCATCAACTGTAAATGTACAGTTAAAAACCCATATGGTAATGATACTCCTCTAGCAATGGCCCCATAGACTTCTTAGATCTAATAACTAAACCCAACACTGTTTAGTTTATATGATATAAACTAATTTTACCTGTGATATATTTTTCATTCACTAGATGACTTGGTGCTCTGTAATATGGACATGGTATGATTCTTGGTAAACTGAGTCTCAAAAAAGAACCTGAGACATAACCAGATGCTTGAATGTTTTGGAACCATACTTGCTAGCACAAGTTCCACCCATTCTGAGAACCTTTTCTGGATTTCAGTACTTAGAATGTATGTTCCTCATTGCCTGCTATGCGATGAGGATGTGATCACACAATTAGACCACACAGCACTCATTTTGATTTTTAAGAAGGGATGGGTACTTTTTGAATCTGAAAACAATCCTGTCAAACCAAACAATCCTCATATCAAGGCAAGGTCTGTCATGTTTGTCCAGTTCTGAACCTAGTGGGAAATAAATATTACTGCTCCCATTAGCTTTAGTTTTTTATAATAAATAGTAGTTCAACTTGATTTAAATAATAAAAAGATTGCAAACCAGATAATTCAAAGAAAATATCAATTAATCTTTGCATTATGCAAATGGGAAGGAGTTTGAAGATGTTTTCAATCTGTTCTGTTTGGATGGAAATGCCAATAGGAATTAGTGGGATTTTTCTTTCACCTAGTTGAACCCTAGGTCCTCCTGGATCTCTAGGTTCTCTTGTTGTTGTTGTAAGCTCATTCTCCTCAACTACTTGGGAAAGCAAATATTTCAGCTTTGGGATGCAGCACGTCGCATGCCCTCCAGGCCTTCTTGTGGAGTTGACTTTTTAACCCTCTGATCATATTTTCTTTATCTCTTATTTCTCCTCCTCCAAGAAAGTCTTGATATCACAGGCAGGTTACAGGAAGGTGAGGGAATATGAGAACTTACCTTTCCTCATTGTATCACCAGACCAGTATAAGGGCGGGGTGCAACATTTAATGTACAGTCATGAGATATGAACTAGATTGGCATGATCTTAATGGCATATATAAGTAATATAGTTATGGGTTTCCTTTTGATTTATTCAGGAAGGTAGTACTCATCTTGGACACATTGCATACGAAGTTTTGCGTTGGTATATGTGCTTTCAAAAGAATTTTTCCAGACTTCTTCTGACTAAGGAGGCAACTCTTCAACGTTGCATGAGGTTCCCTTCTTCTCTTGCATAAATCTCAATCTGTGTGTTTTAATCTAACAAAAGCAGACAAAAAGTTGATATTTAATTAGATTGTCAGATGCTTGATTCTCACACAATACTTTAAAATGTTGTGGAACGACTGTTATGGAAAGCAAGATTTTGACCTTGCTGTTCTTTATAATGCTGAATATTTATGACTGGCTAAGGTATTTATAAAAGAGATAATCTGCAAATTTTAAAGAGGTTCCAAAAATTAAAAGCAGCTGAGGAGAGCCGTTCAATATCTGGCAAAGGAGCTGGATGTATTTTCCAAAGTATATCTCACATGTATGATATACGTGTGAAATACAAGAACTCACATTCTATGTATTAGATCTACACGGTGAAGATAAAATGTCAAATTCCGTGTCTAAATTTTTACATTTGTCGTTAGATTAGAAATATTCAGGCGCCAGCTTGTAAAAGTTGAACACATTGACACAGGCATTAATTCATCCTGTTTTAAAGATGTGGATCCTCAGCTTGCACTGACCTCTCTTGGAAGGATGCTCACTGTCTCTAAGGATGAAAACTGTGCTGTGGAGCTGGGTATGGACCCTCTGGCACACGCTTCAGGTAACGGGACAGCAGAATGTTGTACCGTGCAGCATTTCAGGGTTGGCCGATGCTCTGCAGCATCCTCTGTAGCGCAGCTCTATGTTGTGTCTTCCTGGAACAGCTCAATGATTGCAAAGCTCAGAAAACCCAGATTAATGGAAGCTTTTGAAAATGTTCTTTGGTTGCTTGTGTGCTTGATGGAACAAGCAAGAGGGAGCAACAAACATGTTGCCCTTTATTGTGCTCCTCAAATTCTTGGGACGCTCTCAGCCCTCAGCGTTTCTTGTGGCTTGCTTTGTGCATTTCTCACCCTGTTTTCCAGCTGTTGTGATGAATTAGGTACAAAAATCCATAAAAGCTCATGCTATTGCTAAAAAGATTAATTGTCTGAGTGAAAGGAAAAGGTTTTTCATCTTTGACATCTATGCTGTTAGCACATTTTTATATTTGATATTTGTAGGAAGAATCAACGTGCGTGATTTCTGAGATCCAAGTTTCTCAGTGAAAGAGAGATTAATGTAAGAGACTGCAGGAGTCTGTTCTGATGGTTTGCATTTTAGGGGAACCAGATGCTCCGCAATAGGCTCTTCCATTGCAGATCTGCATTGCAGGTTCCCACCTGGACCTGTCCTTGACAAGCTAATTAAGATGCTACAAGGGAAAAAAAAGCCTCATTCTTGGTGATTTGGACCTGAACAAGCCAGATAATTCTACAAATTCACATAAAAACAGGCACACTGGTAGGGCAAGAGAAAGCAGATGTGCAAGGAGAGAACTGAGAAACTGTTGTATGTATGAGCCAATATTATTCCAGGACAGTCTCTGTAATCACAAAGCTGTCTTCAAATGCAGTTAACAAAGCCAAATGTTGACACAATATCAACTCTGAAGAGTGCTGTGTCTACTAGGAAAAAGCATAACTGTGCCAAATTTCAATGAGTACTTCTTGACCAGGATGAACCTGCATTGTCTTTCCTTCCCTGACCTGTCTAGTTTAGCGACGTCCCATCCTGGACATGTATAAAGGTGGCATGTTTTGTTTGTTAATAGGGTGCATTGTAGGACTCTGATCTGCATTATTGTTAATTTTTAGTTCATAGGATACTGATACAATCAAAATGATTATGAAGACTGGCACTATTATTTGTTGCCCTCTCACACTTAGAAAGTATCAGATGAATAGAGGAAAAATTTTGCAAATCATCCTCTTTCTGTGACTGAAGACAGATTGTTTTTAAGACAGGAAACTAAGATTATTTTTAGCATAAGGGCACAGCATACAGAAGAACTAAAGCATTTTGCTGAAATCAGAAATTACAGATTTTAAAATTTTGGGCTGATAACAATTCAAAGGTCTGGAGTAAGACCCCTTTGCTCTAGCTGCTTTG
The DNA here is from genome assembly GCF_964273445.1 of Streptopelia decaocto. NCBI lineage: Eukaryota > Metazoa > Chordata > Aves > Columbiformes > Columbidae > Streptopelia > Streptopelia decaocto. The sequence continues at coordinate 62,962,660 of NC_138661.1, forward strand.
AAGTAAGCTATAAATTAAGCTTGAGTGTTAACATTTAAGGTTAAGCAGAGCTTTAGTGTGTTGTTATGTTTTGTACTTCATCAGGACTCAAAAGGAGAGAGCAAATGATATGGTGCATTTTTGAAGATGAGGATGTTAGTATCAGTTCAGTTTCCTCTTGTTTATACAAGTGTTTGAGAATAGCTCAGTGGTTTGATGGGATGGGATGGGATGGGAGAGGAGGCAGATGAGATGTTTTTGGAAAGATCAGGATCATCCTTCATGTCACAGGACTGGGCAGGTGACAGAGCTGGAGGATTTCTGTCCTGATCATATTAAATAATTGGACTTTCCATTATAATTACTGACTTTAAAAGAAAGACATTATAGCAACTGTGGGTTTGTTTTTTTTCTTTCTCTCCCTGGAAAGTCACATTTCTGCAAAATCACATTTTGCAGTGTCATATTGAAAGTACTATGAATGCTGTCAGCAGAAGATACTGTGCATCGGGGTATATAGTATATATATACAATATGTATTGATACAGTATATTGGTACTAACTGTCATCATGTAGGGTCAGCCTGCTGTCAGTCCCACACCTTGTGTGAGCCACTCTTAGCTGCATATTCTTCTTCTCTCTTGAGGTTATAACCAACCCAGAAGAAAGAAATCAATGTTCTGGACGGATGACACCAAAACCCCGGAACAAAACACAGCACTGTGTGTCCCTCTTAACAGTTAGAATCATCCAGTTCACTGACTTCTGTGGCTTTTAAATAAGGTCCTATAAAGAAGGTGTGTCTTTATGGTGACCTTGTTTACTGAGGCGCATAGGAAGTGGTGGTTTATATTTTAACCCCTTCTTGTAAATTCTTATAAATACCTCCAGGGTGGGTGTCAAGAGAATGGGACCGGACTCTTTTCAGTGGTGCCCAGTGATAGGATGGGGGGCAATGGGCACAGGCTGGAGCACAGGAGGTTCAATCTGAATATGAGGAGAAACTTCTCTACTTTGAGGGTGCCAGAGCCCTGGAACAGGCTGACCAGAGAGATTGTGAAGTCTCCTTCTCTGGAAACATTCAAACCCACCTGGACACGTTCCTGTGCAATCCGCTCTGGTGAACCTGCTTTAGCAGGAGGTTGGACTGCATGATCTCCAGAGGTCCCTCCCAACCCCAGCCATTCTGTGATTCTGTGATGTGTGAAGGGCTCTGGTCACCTTTGTCAGCAGTAACATAACCTGCATTTTAGGTTACTACCATTACACACACTCAGTTTCTACAGAAGTGATCTGGGTGTAATTGATAGATATTATCACTTGAGTTAAGGGCTGGGTGCAGATCTGAACAGGCCAATAACATCTCTATAAGAAATATGTTGTTGAAGTTTTGTTGCCTGGATAATTTAAATAAAAGCTTTGAACTGCTAGTTTCAAGCCAACCAGATTAGCCTCTCATTTCAAAGATGTTTAAAACAAAAAACCCGCTAAAGCACCTTTTTTTTTGAGGTGGGAAACACGATAGGTGAAAGGGAATGTCTGCAGCCATTGAAACTGCCTGCTGAACTGATTTTGACCATATAAGCGAATAAAGTTCAACTGTGACCTTGTTTAAGCTTATTCCAAAAGTGAAGTCATTTCTGGCACCTAAAGCGAGTCCTTGAAGCTTTAAAATCGTGGCTCTGTAAACTGGGCTCCTCTACATTACAAATAAACTATTAGAATGCACCATTTCAGACGTGAATATGGGCTGTTTTGCTTCAATCCACACGCACAGTTCAGAAGGTCAGGCGTTACCGCAGTATCTCTCCTGTTATTTTAGGGCTCTCATGTTATGCTTGGCCCTAATCACAAGGCGTTTGGTTTCAGTTATTTTTTCCATGGGTTTGGCTTTTAAGAATAGACACATTTCAAGAAAAATCCAACAAGTTGTAAAGTTCACAAAGGCTGAGGGCTGCGATCGCTTTTAGATTTGAGCAGTCGAAAGGAGATAAGCATCTTGTTCTAAGGACTGTGGCTGTTTAATCTAAATATAGTGGATCTCAGTTATGGGTAATGGACAGAGCAAAACTTGGTGTGGGTTATGGGGCAGAGACAAAAAGAAAATAGAGGCAGTTAGTGTTGTAGTAGCCCTTAGCAGCTTTATTGCTTAGACCAACTGTTGCTAAATTACTTGAAATTTAGAGTGAAACAGAGCCAAAAATGGAGAAACAGCACAATTGGTTGAAGAAAAAAACAGTAATTAGTTTGATAAATAATGCAAGGAGTGGAAGAGGGATTCCCTTCTGGTCAAAATGCTGACCCTTTGATCCCCAGCTGTGGCTCATCATTTAAACTGGTGTTTTTCTTGTTTCTGTGGGTTTTACTGTAAGAAGCTTTTCCTAACCACTGTGTAAAGACCTGCACGGCAAATGTAGGCACCCTTTGTTTAAAGAGTGCCTGGGGGTTAGAGGAACATTTCCAAGGACAGCATTTTAAAATGTATGTGGCTGTTTAAATGATCAAATACTAGTTGTATTAAAAGGAGTGTGTGTCTCCTCTTTTGTCTCAGTACCGACAATTTGCCTCGGGGCTTATAGACTGGCCGTCTAAACGATGTGGTAAGATTTTCAAAACCAGAAACTGCTTAGTACTTTGGAAAATTTGTTTGCTTCACCCATTCCTAAAAGTGCTTTTGAAAATGGAATGAAATGCATGAATGCCAGCATGAAAGAAGTGCAGTTTGTGTAGCCGTGGACTGGTACAGACTCTAGCTGCTGAGGTAGAATTATTAGAAGGCAAGGGAGACCTGAAGGAATGTGCACTTGGGTCTTTCAGTCATGAAGAATGGTGTTATATACATATACATCCAGCAAACACACAATTATATAAGGAGCTGTGGATGTGGAGTCCCGAAAGGATAGTGAACGTGGCAGAGTTTGTTTAATTTTTTCAGACAAACCACGCAACAGAAGTTTGATGCTGCAGCCCCAACACTCATGGTCAGTCTGTATCTCACAGGAACATGTGGGAACGTCGATGAAAGACTGAAACGCTTCAAGAGAAGTTACAGAATAAGGAGGATTTATCTCTCCCACTATCTCCCACACCTGCTACAGCACTTGTTGCTCATGCCACAGGAAAGATGTGCCCTTAACTTACTTGGACTCCTTTGGTGTAACTGATTTTGTTTAAATACATGTGACAATATCAAGAGCCCAGATTTGGGGTTGTTGCAAATTTTGGCTCTGTTGTCATTGTTACTCTAATCCAAATTGAAACTTGATTCAATAATATGCTACTTTGGTAATGCAGATTTATCATGCTTGCAGGAGTTTGGATGTGTGAAGATTGAGGTTTACAATGCTAATAACAAGCTTTTAAAGACATCTGGTATCCTCTGTATTTTTGCTATGTGTTTGTCTTAAAATTGCTAGAGTAGCCATATGGTTAAACATAGTGTAACTTCTGGTCCAGAGAAGAGCACAACAGAGATAAAGTAATACATGTACTGTAATACCTCTAGCTCCTGTCACTGCAGGATCAGACTGAAATGAGGAATTAAAAAGAATATTCTTAGTTTCTTTTTACATTAAAACCAACTTCGATGTGTTCTTTATCAATTATCAGTTTCAATTGTTGTTCACTGCACTTGTGTCACCATCGGAGGGAATTACTGAGTGAAAATCAGAAGCTGGACAGTTTGGTGGAGTAACAGCACCTCATCTGCTATGGCACTGGAGGAGAACTGCCATAAAACCAGATGCACCACTGTTTAATGAACGGTAGCTGCACTATTTGAGTAATGCTGGTTAGCTCTACAGTGGTTAAAACTGGGAACATAACTATTGTCTAAGGAAAGGAAAAACCAAGACTCCAAAAAGAAATGTATTTTAAAAAAATTATTATTATTATTTTTATTTCTGCATATTGTTGCCTAGTTCAACAAGGACTCAGTTGACTGATTTAACTGAGGCCCCATTAAAACGGGTTTTACTCCGGGTCAGCTGGAGTTTAAGAAATTCAGGAAGAGAGCAGAAGCAACACTTTCCTGTGTGTGTTCGGTGGGGCTCTGCAGGGGCTCTGCAGCCAGCGAGCTCGTGTGTGCGAAGGGCCAGACCTCTTGGACAGACCCGCTTGATTTGGGAGGGGAGACGGGAACTTTGTCGTTAGTGGCAGGAAACCTATTATTTATTATCAGTCCAAACTAAAAAAGTATGTACAAGTCTCTTGAGAGAACAGGGGTGTAAAAGTAGCATCACATTCAAGTGGCTATCGTCTGCTTCTTTCAGGCTTAGCAGTATGAAAGTACTAAGACCTTTTCTTTTGTTTTCTCCAGTGTATTTTGCTAACCTGCAGAGCTTCCAAATGATTTTTTTTCCTCTCTTCTCATGATTCTTCTTCACCTTAAGAAAGCTCCACCAAAAACAAAAAGATGGAAGGAGAAAAGAAATACCATCCTATCTTCTCCCAGCTGCCTTCAATTTCTGGAAGAATATCTACCTGTGTAACTAGTTTCCTTAAACTGAAGGGAACTTTTATTTGTTTAGTGTATATTTGCAATGGATAAGGAGTCTGTGGCTACAGTTCTCCAGAACGAAATACAAGGCATAAAAGCAACTTGAATTCATAGAAGTCATTGAGTTTTAGACTTTGTTCTTAATTTGAGAATTTGTCCCTTTTGTAATATGGTTGAGGCATGAGGGTTGTTTTTTGCTGGAGGTTTTACTTAAGCCTAAGGAAGGTAGTGAGCTTGTCTAGACTGAAATAAGCATTGGTCACCAGCTCTCATGGTGAGATTCAGATGATTTTGGTAAATCTGGTATTTGGATGACTAACAGATATTCTCAGCTCTGATTTCCTTCAAGATGGTGGTTGCAAATATTGGTATAGAGACAGAGTGTTTGAAATACATTAATATTGGGGAATTTGTAGTTCAATTTTGCTGTAGGTATTGCATCTCCATCTAAAAAAATCAGCCTTTTAATTATTTAAGACTGTAGCTATTTTAAGATTTAGTGTCAGGTGTTCCATAGATAGAATCATCTTTTGATTTGCATTCAGAAAATAAGAGAATTTTCTCTTTCCTGTGTAGAGGAGAGAAAACATAAGGGCTAAATATAATTGTCTGGATCATGAATTAAGTCTAAACTTCTGGTGTCTTGGGATTCTCAGGTTCACAAGTGACCAGCAGGCACCAGGGCATTTCAGGTCCATCTTCAGATGCCTCTGAAATATGCTGAAAAAGTACAAATTCAGTGTTAGAATTTGGAATGGCTCATTTAATTTCTATGAATTGTGTTGCACGGCTGCTTGGGCTGGGTAGCTATAAGGGTTCATCTAATGTGGGAATCGGTGCTCAGAGTGAAAACCTGAGATTTGTTTAGGTCTGGTGCGGCAAGGGAGGTAGAAATGCCACCGCAGAGCAGGGTCCCTGCCATGCCAGGCCTGAGCAGAGTCCCCTGGGCTAGAAACAGAGTCATGGGAATGGCACTGGCATTCTGTTCTTTTGTCTTGTATGAACCACTGACTGCTGCTGGTCAGAAGTTTTCTGACAAAATGAGTCAATTCACTGGACTGGAATTGTTGCCAGGAAAGATTCAGTGAGGCTGAGTCTCCCGCGTAGAGGTTTTTTTGGGTTTAAAAAAAAAAAAAGCCCCTTTGACAATGCTGCTTTCACTCCGATAAAGGAGGTCGAAATCTGAACAGAACGTTTCAAATGCACGGAAAGCAAAGCTGCTCTGTCCAGCCAGTCTGTCCTCCCGCGTAACGCTGACTCTGTGGACATTTCTCCCTCCAAATTTTCAACTCCTTTTGTGGTAAGGAAAAATGTTTGAGTTCTTAAACGCTGACAGGTTAGGAAAACTGTTTCCCTTGCTGCTCCCCCTGTAACTGTGCAGCCCTTGTTCGGGCTGGGACGGCGGCCAGGACCCGGGCGATTCGGTGGGGCTGGGACTGGCAGCGGAGCAGACCAAGGAGCTGCTCTGAGATGCCTTTGTTTTGCTGTCATCAATGTCCCATTGTCTGCCAGGATAATTGCCCAGTTAATTCTAACTAGTGGGATAATTATATAAAGCTCATGTCCAGTGTAAACAGGAAACAATATACTTGCCTTATCTTCGCCAGGCATTAAGTTCCCTCGACTCCTATCAGCCTTCCAGGATTGGCCCTTAATTGTTGACTGCCAGACAATACAGGGTGACAAATTAACATCAGGGACATAGGATCAAATCCTAATCTCCCTTACTATTCAGGTGAAATCCCTGGTTTTAGGGCTTAATTTTACTGGATCTAAAGATTACGCCTAGTTAGATTGTGTCCTATGTCTGTAGCCACCCAGCTGCTTCTTCCAACTTTGAAACAGTTCCAGAAGCTGATGCTTTAACAAGCCTTTTCTCAGCTCTAATAGTAGTTCTGCTAATGTGAAAAGGTAAAGTGCATTTTTTTTTTTACCCACAATAAAGAGGACAATTACTGAGTAGTAATACAGCTCGCTGTATAAAATTTGGACTATTTATATAGCAAATTCTTGAACACGTGGTTTAATAATGATTTTAAACCCATCACTTAACTGATCTTGATTCTGATGAACAGTGCTAAAAAGTATCTCGTAGTAACTGAAAAATGTTTAGTTTTTTCTCCTATTTTAACCCTTGAGATTTAGGAACAAGTTTTATTTTGCATTATCACACTGAATATTAGCGCCTTACAGCATGAGCGGGGCTGTTTGCTTCAGTGGGACTGGTTGTACTGGTGAGCATATCAATACGCGGCTCATAACAATAACTGTGTGCAATCAGTTACTGTGTGCAAGCTGGTAAAATATTGGTGAAAAAAATGGACAGGGAAGACAATAAAGTCTCACATTTGATTTCAAAGTCATGAGTACGTGTTGTACTGTTGGATATTGGCCTAAATCTTAGGAGCTAAGGAGATAAAGTGAATGCTGCCTGTGTGACCTTTCTGCTACCAGCTGCTTCGCTCCATAAAACCTCTCATATTGCCCAGGGCTGCCCACCTCCAGGAATGCTGGAATACTAGAGGTAAATCAGGCTCTGAATAATTACATTTCACCACTGGGCCCTCTAACCTTGAGCAGCAGCCCCCTGCACACCCTGATGGAGGTGCCTGTAGTGTGCACAAGGTTATTGATGCTTTCTTTCCTCCAGTTCTCCCAGTTTTGTGCTGTGTGGACTTGAGCCAATGGTGGAAGTGGCAGGAACATTCCCTATGGTAGCCCAAGGGGACATTTAAATTTGCCTGCATTTCCCACTTATGTTAATGAAAAAGGCATGTCAAAAACAGCTGAAGAAAAGGCATTTTAAAGACATAAGTAAAACCTAGTGTGTTAGGAAAGAGTTTTCTGGTATAGAGATGTGTCCTTCTGTCCTCAAACATCCTTTCCCTTCCAGACAACATCTGGTGGGTCCACAGAGAGAACTCCACTATTTTTACATTTATTAGCTTTGATTTTTGTTAATTATGTTATCCCCTGTTCCATCTGAATTTCTAGCTGGCAGCTCTATATGGTGCCTCACGGAGTGGAGCTTGTTTGTTCCTGTAAACCTTTCTGCTACCTTTTATGTCGTGAGACAATGTGGAGAATGCAAAATTGCCGGCAGGACCTCTTTGAGCACGAGGGGCGGGCCGGCGAGAGTAATGAGTCTAATTCAATTTGAATTTAACATCAATACCCTTTAATGAACTCTTAACAACACTGAATATCAATGTCCCCGAATACACCTTTTAACAACCCTTATATACTCTTATATACTCTTATATACGCGACAAACACAGGCGACGATTGGTTACTCTCTGCAGTCACGCGTCCCCCTGCCCATGGTGATTGGCTGCAGGGCACTGTCCACGAGCTGTTCACGCGCAGTGATGACAGTGCCCCTCATGCAGCTTTAGGCGGGAAGACAGACCGGCTCCTGTTTCCTTCCGTGTGGTACTAGTGCACCTCAGCCACATCAAGCGCTGGCTTGTTCACAGCCTACGGCCTGAAAACTCTCCACACTTTTAACCATCACCTTACAAAATTCCAAAAATACCTCCAGGAAAAACAGTGGATCCACATTCCTCCCCCAAATATTTTTGAGGATTTCACTTTACATGACAAACAGCTTTTGAAATCCATAGTGCTTGGACAGGACAACAAGTCAGTTCAACACCTTTTGTCACTGGGCTCATTCCCAATCCCCGTTGAGAAAACAAGAGCGTGGAATGATACTTGTTTGGTACGTTTCTGGAATAAGATGGATTTTGGAAGAAATGAAGGATCTTTTAACCAGCAGCACAACTCCAGTGAAACATCACCTATCAGGCAGGTTTCTAATGGACTCTGGCCTTGCTTTTTTTATCTGTCTGGCTTTTCCATGACCAGGTCACTGAATGACGACCTTCCCCAAGCGCATAAGTTGCATCTCCAGGTACATCCAGGAGATAAGAGTTTAGATGCTCATGGCCTGGGCTGGTCCAATGGTCCCAGCTGACACATTAAAAGAATGAAGAAACTTCTTACAGTGCTGAGTGGCTCTGAAATGCCATTTTGTTCAAGTATTTGGGTTCCTAGGCCAGCAGGTAACAAAGCTGGATGTGCCGTAGCAATTTTGTTTCAGCAAACAGGTGCTATTTCACCATATGGAAATTTCTGGAAAATTTCAGAAAAAGTGTTGTAAATTGAAAGTCTTGAATTTCAGAGACATGCAGAAATAACTAAATGGGGAAAAATAGTGCAAGACACACTTAACTTTCTGAAGTAGAATTTGCTATGCTACTTTACAGTTAATGCTAGGATTTGTCCTGTTAGTCAGCCAACATACTTTTTCTCATTCAAATCTGTGAATAATGAAGTGTTCCATTAACATAACTTCTGAGAAGGACACACCATAAATTAAGGCTATCAATTTCACAATATCTGCTGCTATCAGTTATTGCTTCTCCCTTTCTGCTCTTTGTCTTCTCTGTTACTGTCCTTGTTCTGTGAACTGACAACCTGCTCTGTACAAGCTCAACATCGGTTGAAATATATTAGCTCTGACAATGCTATATCTGCAAACCTTCCCCAAAATGAAAGTTCTGGGAAAGAACAAATAACTTCTGAAGGCCTTATTTAGGGCTCCTTGATGAAAACAAAGATACCAGCAGTGAACAGTGAACCAGTGGAGATGTTGAGCAATATCCTGAGGTCTGTCCTGCTGCCAGCAGGGTCAGGGCTGAATTTGCATCCCCTGGCTCTGTGTTCACACCTACCCAGTGCAATGATACAGCAGAAAAACAAACATTGCGTCTCATGGATGCCTTTCAAACTTGGTTCGGAAAGATGCCTCCTGGGTGCTGCTGGGACAACTGCTCTGTCCCAATCCACAGGTCTGGCTGGAATTCTTGACTGCCAATTGCTGATGGAATTGCTTTCTCGATGCTACTGTTTAAGGCTTGTTTTCCATGGTGATGTTCTCAGGTTCAAGCCCTCGGCTAGAAGTCAGACAACAAATGTTGGAGAGGAAGGAAGGACCTGTTGCTCTCATGCTGTAATTGCATGCAGAAGATGTAGGTTCAAATTCTGGCTTTGCTACAGATTTCCTACGTGACCCTGCACAAACATCCCGGTGCATCAGTTGCCATAGCAAAACAGAGATACCGTTTCCTTCCTTCCACTGCCTGTCTCACATACGATCTTTTGAGGACAAACATTTTTATTTATGATTTTACAGAACAACATTTGATGCAGTATGGTCCTGACTTTTGGCTAGGGCCATTAGCTACGTACATATTACCAATAATAAATAAAAATAAAGCAGCTTTGTTCTGCAACAATGACAGCCCTGGACTGCTGTCCAGGCAAGCCTGATCAGAAGCATATGGGCTGTCTAAAAAGTATTTTCTCTCTCTTATTACGAATTCCCTGGTTCATCCAGGCTTCCAGTTATTCTTGTGTAAAGAAATATCCAGTGCCAAAAGGCAACGAGTGAAGCTGCAGCTCCCTCATTTCTCTTCTTGAGTGGGACATATGGAGAAGTAGCAACTGGTCCTCATCTACTGGCATCATGTTGCTGCCTATGTCCCCCCCAGATAGTGTGGTCACTAAGGGGTGGAAGTGGGACCAGGAGCCGGACCAGTGTCGGTTCCTTCAGCGTGTGCTAACAGAGGTGACAGGAGGTTCTCCTGGCCTGTGTCTCTGGTGGAGGGTGTACAGAAAAAGCCACGTGTTTGAGTTCATCTGCAAGGCCGAGTTAGGAACAGGATCATCTCTTGTGGTGCTGCCCTGGGCTTCAGCGTTTCCCTTGAGGTAGATGTCAGAGCTTGTCATGTCTCAAACTGCTACAGAAAAACAGCCTTAAAAAATGTGATCACATATTTATCCAGAAAAGAGCTTTAAAAACAGGGTGTTGCGGGCAAATCTTTCCAGCCGCCAGGGTGGAAAATGGCAACAGACCCATTAGTCCACATCAGTAGTTCTGGCCTGGATATGGATGAAAATGCCCTGCACTCTGAGGAAACTATGTAGAAGATGTTCCTCAGCTTGAGAAACATCTCATCAATGTCTATATGGGAGTTGGGCAAGGGTGCTCTTCTTAGGACGCACACTGCTCTCAAAGATTGCAGGGGTCTCTGGGACTTTTGCGTTGAATAATGCAAATCTTTGAGAGATTTATAGTAGCTGGGGAGTAGAAAGGGAGTAGTTATGTTGGTGCAGTGATGCCTTAGCAAATACGCTTTGTTGTAAACAAGCCTTGGGACAGCTACCACTGGTATCAGAGTGGTGTCTCCTAATGGCATGGTGGGATGCTAACAGAACAGTAATTCACAGGGAGGAGTGCCCTCTGCAAAATTACAACGTCTCGCTTTTAAGCTCCTGGTATGTTTCTGGAGGTTTTCATCAGCCAAAGATTGGCACAACGTTGTTTATTCTAACTGAGGAGACCACAGCTTGAAGTGATTGCAGGCCATCAGAGTTACAGCAAAGGGGAATATTTTAGGCACATTTGGGAACTTCAAGAAATATATTGACTGAGGAGGCACTACTTTGATCAGGTTCCAAGAAGAGCATATAAAAAACCTCTTTTTAATCAAAATTATTTTCAATTTTGCAGTAAGGTGAGAGAGGGATGGAAAAATGCTTGCTAAAGTAATTTCTGTCAGATACCTCTGCTTCCTTTCCCACTTGCCTGTTTTCCTGTGTTTTCCAATGGAAAAAAGACCTTTTTCCCCTGCCACTTGCCTGTGAACTCATCACATCTGTGACATTCCCTCTCAACATGCATCCATTTTCCTCCATTTTCAGTCCTTGTCTTCCTTTTTCTTTCTGGTCCCTCTGTTTATTTTCCATTCCCTCCTCACCCTCTATATCCATCATCATGTTGTTTGTTGTTGACTCCTCGTCCCCAAATGCAGGGGAATTATTTCCACTTTGATAATTATGAATTTAGCAACGAATGGGTACGCTTTCACAAAGAGTAGTATTCTGAAGTGTTTGGTGTGCTGTCGCTGTTCCTGTTAATTGGGGTTTCTGTAAAGGTTGTTGAAGGTCAGTTCATTTGTGACTTACGTACAAAAGGTTTTCAATTGGTCAAGCTCATATGACTCTAAAAATAATTTTGTTAAAGCTTTTTGTAGGATGCGTGTAGACTCCATGCCAAACACATACTTGCTACAGTCAGATCCTTTAGAGCTCTGGTTGTCAAAAGTACCAAAGAGCAAGTGCTCAAGGCCACATTTCTGAATATCTATTTATTAATAGATTCCTGAAGTGGGAGTTTGCTCTCAGTTCTTCTTGAAGTGGAGTTGAGTTTGGTTACCTGTAATAGTTTTTCCAAGTTCTGTTTAGAACTTCTGGCTCTGTATTTCTTGCAGAATCCAAGCTTCACTATTACATTCATGTGGAGGCCAGAAACTGTAGGAAGAGCAGATAAGAATGTAGTCACGTGAGATCAAAGCAGGAAGGCAGTAAATGCAACTTGGTTCTTAGCTGATCTTGACAATCAGCCAGCCATACAGGTTGGCTGGGGCTATTTCTTCATCTTCCACAAGCAAAAACTAATTTTATTTTTAAACGTTAGGTAAATACTTGCAGAATAGTATTTGTGTTTGTCTGTCTTGACAAATACTAATCAGGTTCCTGAGGAAGGGCTCTTACTTCCAGACAATCAGCAAGGACAGCTTTCTTCATTCCCAAAGAGAGATTCTTAACAATAAATTAACATTTACAAAATGGGAATCACTCTGAAGTGAGAAGAAGAGGTTACTTTTCGGCTTTGAATGTGTTTTGCTGTGAGATGAAATATATGGCTTTTTTAGAAGGAAAGTTGTCAGTTAACGCTGGATCAGTGGTAATTTTATTAGCTTCAGAACTATCCAGTATTATTTGGAAGAATCTGCTTCATTTTCTGTCTGCACATCTGCGTAGCAGCTGCCGGCACATACTTCCCAGGGGCTCAGTCTAATTTGTAGAATTACAGGGGTTGTGCCTGGCTATAGAAAAGGTCTATTAGTGTTGCTCATGTTGAAAATTCAAGCTTTATGCCTTCCACATGTTTTTTGTTTTGTTTTGTTAGTATGTTTCTGGGTCTGTAATTAACCCTTTGACGAAATGTCACTTAAAGCAAGGTAACTATTGTGTTGCGTAATTCCTGATTAACTGTTTTCAGGAGGCCATAGTTTTGTACTGCATCTTTTCTGAGTTTCTAGCAACAGTATCAGATGAACCGTGAACTCAGTTGGATTTTCCTCTCCCTTTTAATTGCATACAGAAATCAATTTCTCCATTCCTGGAAAGCAGCCACTGTCACAGAAATAGCGGTAGACAGAAGAAGTGTGTGCGAAGCTCACAGAGAAGAATGTATCAGCCAGATTTAACCCTAAAGATACTTTTGGATGGTAGAGTGACCTTGACGAGATTTGAATTTGGTCAAAATATAACACCAAACATGAGGCTTTGGCACAGTATTTAGCAGCCCCTGAGAGCCGCCTGCCCCTCCTGCAGCACAGCACAGGGCTGGATTCTTCAACCACAGTAAATCTGTCGTGGCAGGGTCACCCTTGCCGTGCAGATGGACTCCTCGCCCCTCTATTTTAGCTCGCCTGAAAACTACCATATGTTTATGTTCTGCAAGTGAAAAGCATCAGGGTGGAAAAAAAAAAAAAATCACTTTTTTCCATTTCTTAACTTTTGGGTAATACATCTGTTGTCTGGGGTCTGACCGACCGGGGGCTTCTTGCCAGGCTGGAACCTCATAGGGAAAAATGCCACCTTCTGAATAACCAGCAGCCCGTCCTGCCCTCTTCCTCTCCTGTCTGCTGTCTGAACACCGTGACAGCTCGGCTCGTCCGTGCCAGCAAAAGCCGACGGCTTCATGTCGGGCCCGCTCTGTGCTTGGAGGAGCCCTCAAGCCGAATTTTCAAGTGGGAAAAACATGGTATTTTTGTGTGAGTGGGGGGGTGTTGCTCTGTCGTCTTGTGGAAAGAGAAACGAGGCCTTTATAAAGCTATTTTGCTGAAGTTTTGGTTCTGCTACTGGAAAAGAAATTGCAGCTGAGAAGAAAGCACTTAGTTTTTGTCAGGCGAGCTCTAAAAACACCAGTTTGTAAAGCTAAGCCAATTCTTTTCCTTTCAGATCTGCTTCTTATTAATCTGTGTTGATCTCAGTTGTTATGATACCTTCGCAGTGCTTTATTTCCCTCCCGCTGCAGGGCCTGGGTTCACTGCAAAAGCCACATCTTTCACGTCAGGTTATGGCCACACAGTTTGCATCACAGAAATCCCATCACGATGGAACGCATAGTCCGTGGAGAAGTTTGGCACAAAGCACAGAAATGGAATTCGGGCAGACTTCATGACATGTTGAGAAAGCTGAATGGAAAATACTTCAAAGAAAATATTTCAACATTTCCTGGTATTTTGGGTGGTAAATGCCTTTGTGGAGAATAAATATCGGTATTTTAGTTTTCCTCCTTTATTTGAAAAGTTAAAAGAATATATAATCTTCATCCATGAGATCAGATTTATAGCTTTCAAAGGCTGTCTTTGTGGGTAGGTCTCTGAATGGAGCATTGCAAGAGGCAAGTACATTGTCCATAGATGTTATGCAGTTGAAGGGAAAGGTGTTAAGACATTATATGATCAGCAGCTATGCATTATTGAACTTCTTATTGCATCCAGACCACCTGTGACCATTCCCCATATAGAGTCACTTCCTGTAAGGAATATAGAGGATTTTTGTATTTTGTAGTTAAAAAGGCCTTCACAATATTTAAATCTATCTAACTTGACTCTTGCTCTGTATTTTTGTATCCTTTCTGTTACTTTCTCTTCCATTCTTGAACCATAGAGATATGTACCTATATATAAAAGAATTAATCTTTTTAGTTTGATGTCATTGATCTTGTGGTAACCACTTGAAGAGATAATTACTCAATCACAGCATTTTTTTTTTTTCTGGAATGGTCATCAAAACTATTAATGATAGAAAATTATTTTATTTCTTTTTGTCACAAAATTCATTATTTCCTGTCAGCTTTCTACTCACTGTGCTATAGCTAGTGAATGGTTCAAGAGATTTTAAAGATTTACCTACTTTTTTATAGGGACAGGGTTTATGATTTGATAAGCTAAGCAATTTGATAATGAATTTCAAGTACAAAGGCAATTTCAAGAAACTACTGTTCATTATCTGTATGTGGACTAATGATACCTGACATTCATCTGAAATATGTCGCACTAGACCCAAGTGCACTATAGCCACAATTAACACGCTGATCCTGCTGAAATAATTGATTAAACTCCCATAATCTTCAGTGGAGCCAAGAATTCATCCTCATTTGAGGTCTTTAAGCCTGCTTGCTCTTTCTCTCCTTAACATCTGCCCTCTCCCTTTCTCTCTCCTTAAATTTCCTGATCTATGTTTATGGGGTCACTACTTCCATCGTTAAAACGCAGCTACTCCTTTTCAGCAGATTGCAGCAGCGTTACGTAAACAAAGGAACGGGCGTATCAAATATCGCAGGTGGCCTTGAATTTTGTTTTTAACATTTAAAATATTATTAAAGCATATTTTGACACTTAAGGTTACACCACCTCGTCTTTTCACGTGCTCTTTCTTCAAACCCACAGTTTTATTTCTGACAAACCGAGGTAATTCTGCAGGGATTGTTCAAGTGCTTGAAAGAACCTGTTGGCAGGTGCAGCTAGAAGCTTGCCACAACCAAGCAGGCACACAGAATGGATTCAAGACCCTTTTGACTACAGTTAAGGGTCATTTTCTCATTGTTTTAGGTAACAAAAATAGGAGGCCTGGTGAAATAAATTAAAGATGACTAATCACATTTTCCTGTTCACTGTTTGCCTTGCATTCATCATCTGTTCTTAAACTATGAGCTCATTATTTTATATTCCTTCGGCTGAACTTGTACAAAAGAGCTATATTCTCACTTGCTGTGTAACCATCTGTTTGCTCTGGCAAGTGCTATAGTTTTGCTTTTCAGGAGGCTGCCATGATGTTATGCAAACATGTCTGTTCATTTGCTACACCATCTTGGTTACCCCTTCAGCCATGGTCTCCGTTCCAGCTTTCACATCTGTATTTCGAACTGTGTAATGTCCAGGCTTAAGCCAATTCCATTGCTATTTGGAGAACTTCAAAACGAAAGGGAAAGATTAATGGTCATTTAATAACCTGTGAGCAAAACTCTCTGCTTGGGTTGTCTTCATTGTTTAACATTAGTTGATGTATGTGCAAAACTAAAAGTGAAGTAATGGGAACAAACTCGACTAAGTCAGGAGATGTTTGGAAGTCAGATGCATTTTTGGTTTAGCGAGAGCCTGAAATGTAGCAGATCTGTGGGAAACATGAAAATATGTGCCTTAAAGCAAAGGGAGTCTCCGCTGGTCAGCTTCACTAAAATACACTGGTAGATTGTGCAGTACTGCTTTTGTGGTCTGAAAAACAAATAAACATTGGGTCACATTCTTAGTACATGCCTGCAAGCACCCGGCCCTGAAGTCAATGAGGCTACACCAGTATGTTTTAGCTAAAATCTGTCCCTGTATATAAATAAAAATGGTGATGATAGGCCACTTTTTATGACTCCATAGGTCAAATTCAGGTTTCTGAAAAGCTGTGCTGTCGCTAGTAAGCACCTTCTGCCGTTTAATAGAATAAATAAAGGATACAGGTTGCATATATTGCTATGCTATGAAAATATTTCCCTACTATCATAACTATCATACTGATAATAATATTGCTTGGCTTTTACTTCCCTCCTTCTTTTTTTCCCCTCTGTTAATAGCAAACTACATCAATGGATGCGAGGTGGCTATGAAGACCCTGCACCGGCTGAGCGTGAGTGCTGTTTGTAGCGAGCTCTCCAGTGATGGGCACCTGTAGGATTGTTGGTTAGGAAATTCTTAGGCATAGAACAGAAATAGAAAAGAAAAGAAAGGTTACTGTTTGGTTTTGTGCCAGATCAGCGCTAAGTACTGTAGTCCTTCAAGGCATTTTTAAGGAAGTAAGTTTTCTAGCTGTTTTTGAAAACAGAAAGTTTGGAGGAGCGTAAGGCTTCTCGGGGCAAATTTTGATATGAATCTTCTGGGTTTTATTTGTCATCTTTGAGTGGGACGATCCATAAACGTTCTTGAAGTGTAAAAGTGCACTAGCAAGCCCCACTGGATAGTTGCATCCGTGTTTGCATTCAATGTGAACATTTATGACATCAGGAAACATTTGTTGAAAATTTAGTGAAACTATGTAAGCTTCATGGCCTTGTGAACTAAAAGGACTTGAAGAAATGAGAATTTTAGAACTAAATAGAAGACTATCATGTTCTGGGAAAATACTGTTATGGATTTGGTTTGTTTGAATATTGGATCAGGAGATTTTCTTTTGTTTTTTGTCACTGCTGAGTCCAGCTCTGAAATGCTGTTGTCACATCAGCGGGCTTCAGAAAAACGCTAGTAATTTAAAGGAAATACAGGCAGAAACAATGCATTTTATTTAGAGGCAGGTAAGAGTTATCCTTTTGTAAATGCAACAGAATGTCTGTACTAATAGTCTGGTTACAACACAGTCAGTACTTCCCAGGTATCCGCGCACGTGAATATATATCAGGGAGAGTGACTGTTTATTTTTGTCTTGTTCATAGTTATTTCCCTTTACACTCTCCCAGCCAGAGGACAATTTTCTCAAAATGTCAAGAAATTGATATTAAAATTTCTTTCTTACGATGGTCTTTCTCTTCCAGGAGTTATTGTGGTCAGGTTTGTGCTCCTCACAGTTGTACCAAGACACGTTGCCCTCCACTGGGAGAGGGACTTTAGCAAAAGTCCCTTCAGTTCTCTGTATCCTAAAGCAGTATCTCTCTTATGAGGAATTTTGCAAAGCACGGGGCTCTTGTCACCCCTAAGAGGGCACCTCCAGGTTGTGCCTAGGAGGTTTTGACCTTGTCGAATATAAAAGGGGCCATGGATCTGTTCCTAAAAGCAAAGCAGGCTCTGAATCACTGCGTGCAACATGTTGGCAAATTGCTGTGCCACCGGGACAGATTTGCTGGAATCGGTTTGCAAATGTCCATGGCAAATCTCCAGACTTCCTGAAACTTTCCTTCTCATGTAATTCACAGCAATTCTTGAAAGCTTCCCAAATTTTTCCTGTGTTGCTATTTTTATTTTGAATGGGAAAGGGGGAAGGAGCATATGAACAGTACCAGATGTAGACACCTTTTATGTAAATTTATACTCTGCTCGTCTAATAGCACACAGAGATGAATTCATGATACACGCTGGCATCGATGTATGGTCTGCATTCACAAATATGTTGTGAAATTGATTCCAAACCAAACATTGGTCTCTCATCTGGGAGAAAATGCCTTGGTTAACTGCCTATGTACAGACTGCATTTCTACAATAATGATGGCAATGCCTTGCCTGCCTTGTTCCCTTCCAAAAACCAAGATCGGTTCCAATTTTTCCTAAGCCTATTTTGGGAAACAGCAGTTCTTGGCTCTTCAAGAATTCACGCTAGCAAGGAACTTAATTGTCTCATTAGAGAGACTAATTTGGCAAATCAAATCATAATGTTTCATCCAAGGTTTACAGTTTAATTTAATTTTGAGTAATTTTCAAGGCACTTGGGACGCCAGCTGCAATCAGGGATGTGGTGAATGGCAGCTCTGGATGAGCTGGGGACCTGGTTGCACCCCAGGCGGGGGTTTGGGGGATGATTCCTTCCCAGCATGTGTGGAAGAGCAAGAGGGGTCCAGAGCACCTAATCCTGAGCCCTCTCCAGTGGATGGTGGATAAGTCCTTAGAGAACAACATGGGCAAAAAGCATGTGGCAACTCTTCTGTGAAATTAGGATACAAGGGATTTCCAAGTGGTACAGTAACACCTGAAATAAAGGAAAGCAATAGCTTGATTGTCCCTCTCTTGACAAAAATACTCTTCTTTCCCTTTGACAGCTCACCTTCAGTTGAGATGGGGTGTTTTGCAGTGTAAAACGCAGGTATTTATGGACCATAACCACACTGTATTTTGAGAACTGTATGGTGAACACGGTTGCTTCAGGCATTTACAGCTATCGGTTTCTAAACCAGTTAGAATCACTTGATGGAGACTTCAGTATTTCTAATGGACAGTGGAGTTGTGTTTAATGAATATGCCTGGTTTGGGTGGTTTCCAAATATGCTATTTAGCTTATATATCACTGTATGCATCACTTCTCATTGCTTCCTTATATTGTAACTGCCTTTATATACCTGCTACATTTACATATATGCACACACTGTGTGAGCAATTCTCTGGAGGGGATACTGTGTAAGCCAAGAGCCTGAGTGTTTCTATCTGCTCGAGACTTCTGAGTCTAAAGCATTTTTTCATTAAAAGGTACGTAGAAATTCTTGGTTCTCAGTAACTATGTCTCTTTTCTAGGAGGGCTATTTCTACATTACCTGTCATCTTGGCCTGTGAGTGCTCCAGTGATTTAAACGATCTGGAAAAATCTGTTTCAAGGTCAATCTTTTATAGTTTAGTGAATATTTAGTGAATATAGGTTGGGAAATTACATATTAGAGAGCAGTATAGGGGAAAGGGACCTGGGGGTCCTGGTGGACAACAGGATGACCATTAGCCAGCACTGTGCCCTTGTGGCCAGCAAGGCCAATGGCATCCTGGGGTGTATTACAAGGGGGGTGGTTAGTAGATCGAGAGAGGTTCTCCTTCCCCTCTACTCCGCCCTGGTGAGACCACATCTGGAATATTGTGTCCAGTTCTGGGCCCCTCAGTTCCAGAAGGACAGGGAACTGCTGGAGAGGGTCCAGCACAGGGCAACAAAGATGATGAAGGGAGTGGAGCATCTCCCTTATGAAGAAAGGCTGAAGAAGCTGGGGCTCTTTAGTTTGGAGAAGAGGAGACTGAGGGGTGACCTTATTAATGCTTATAAATATATAAAGGGTGAGTGCCACGAGGATGGAGCCAGGCTCTTCTCGGTGGCAAACAATGATAGGACAAGGGGTAATGGGATCAAGCTGGAACACAAGAGGTTCCACTTAAGTTTGAGAAGAAACTTCTCAGTGAGGGTGACAGACACTGGAACAGGCTGCCCAGGGAGGTTGTGGAGTCTCCTTCTCTGGAGACATTCAAACCTGCCTGGTCATGTTCCTGTGCAACCTCACCTAGGCATTCCTGCTCCAGCAGGGGGATTGGACTAGATGATCTTTTGAGGTCCCTTCCAATCCCAAACATACTGTGATACTGTGATATTGGAGTTTTAGTAACAGATAAGATAGTAAAAGAACAGTAGACACACAGAACAAAATAAGTAATGATTTTTTTTCCTGTCCAGGAAGAAGTTTCGAAAGCAGAGCTGGCAACTTGAGAGCAGGAGTTGCAAAGCTGGAGCTTGCAAAATGGGTGGTGTCCTTTATGGGCACACATACCAGCTCTAGAAGACTGTTCTGTGAATACTCGTTTCCCTCTTGTTACAAAGATGAGATGAAGGCACACTCCACCTCAGCTTTCCAACAAGCAGGAACACACAATGTAGGTGCGTGTCATTTTTCCACTCCTAGTTTCCCACTCAATGGTGACAGTGGTACGCTACTATGGGCTCAATACTTTTGCTATACTTGCAAAGCATGAAAAGTGATTCCCAAGAATAGGCTAATTTCCTAATTAGGAGACCTAGGTCCACATGTACATGGCTTTTCAGCTAATTCCTGCTCAGTCATGCTGTTCTTAAGAACTTTTCTTCACTTACTGTGCAATATCTCTCACAGGAGCAAGCTCAGTCAGCCATGGTACAATATGGTATCACAATGACCCTGTTATATTGTCAAAACCAAGCGTAGACCTTGACAATTATATTGCTACTAATGGAATGAAGGAGCTAGACATACCAAAACACATCATTCAGCTTTATGAGGAGCAGAGTCAGACAAGGGGAACACAGTCGACTCCATCTAGTACCTGGCGACTGTAATGCATCTAGTTCCTGACTGCACAGCCTGTACAACATGACATATCTGCTCTAATCACCATAGGATTTTGTGGGAGTATAGGTCTACATGCACTCAAAGCGTTTGGCATTCTCTGATGGGGAGGGCATCAGGCTGCAGTGAAAAAAGAGGCTATTTGAGATGCAGAGTCACTCAGAGGGAGATGGAATGCAGGCTGGACAGGTTTCATCAATCAGAAGAGTTTAGGACAACACGCAGAAGGAGACATTCACTTCTAAAGCTTTTCAATCCATGCATTAGAAGGAACAACACAGTAAGATCTAACTGAGGAAAATGCTGAGTGTTTTTCCTGAGCATGGCAAATTCATGGCTTGATACTGGTTCCTGCCTAAGGTCAATATTTTATCAGATGAATGGAACATTTGTATAAATGCAGATTCTTGAGCATCCCAAATGCTGTAAAGTACTAGCAAAAGATATTAAAATACTTAAAATTATTCAGTGATACAAGGCCCTGCAATAACATGTTGTTTGCATCTACAATTAGCATATAGAGTTAAACCGAAGGCTAAGCAAGGCTTTCTGTGCCCGTAAAGGTTTATGATTGTATTCCTTTCTTATTTTAACAGAATTTTATACCGTAGATGATGCGTTCACTGTGTATTTGGGAAAATGAAAGCAATTACTGCTTTAATAAAGATTCAGCAGAATATGATTGCTTCAGCCCACCTGCAGGTGATTTTTTAATCCATAACACAAGCAATTACAAAGATGCTCTAATCACCTGCAGGAAAAGCAGAACAAACAAAAACACAGCGGGAAAAGTCTATTTCGGTTTAAGCCCGTGGACCTGAGACTGGCCAAAGCACGCTGGGTGACATAACACGAGTAGAAAGGCCCGATGCTAGGTTAGCCTCAGGAAAGTTGCTGGAGTTTGCAAGTTAATTTGGATCCAATCTGCTCTTTGTTAACAACCTGTTTCAGGATTCTTAGAGGTTAGAAAAATAACCTCCTAATTACAGATGCGATTAGATGCCATACTGTCTGTTTTATTAACCCTGACTTCAGTAGATGCAGGATTTTATTCTTTTAACAATATCCATCTCCCAGGAATTCTACCATTTCTATCTCACAAGATCTTATTTTCCTTTTTCCTTTTTCCTTTCCATAGCATTGCAGCTTTGAAACTTCATAAGTAAGTCTCTAAAATAATGGCTTTGTGTAGCGCCAAATGTATCGACTCCTATGAATCGAGAAACTTTGCAGTTTTCCTGCAAAATTTCCTGGGCTAAACAAGGAAATATTCTGCTTGGGAAGGTAGTCTGCATTGGTTTTGCCAATCTATGTGTTGCTTCAGAATTTACATTTGCATCTCACTACAGAGATCTACAATGGTACCCACTGTACTGCTAATGATGTTATTTACAGTGTGGAATATGTGATTAACTTGTGTCATAAAATAATATAGCTAGGGCAGTCTGAGCCATAGTCATAGATAAAAAACCCCTTATTTTACTCTTTCCCTGTGATTTTGTTTCTTCTTTAAATCATGTATTGCAATTTCTATATGTTCTCACTGCGATGTTGTCAAGGTTTAGAATAGGTATTTATGCACTGATATAATCTGTCCTCACGGAACTTCTGCAATTCATTTTGATTTAGCCTTTGTCAAATTTTATGCAAGCTATTGTCTAAAGATCCCTAAAAGCTACCCTAAGTTGAAATAATTTTGGATTTAAATCAAAGAATTTTACAGAACATGCCCGGTTTGTACAAAATAGGATCTAGATATGATCCACCCTTTCTTATTAAAAACATACAGTTTGAATATGATTTTAAGTAATAAAAGAAAGTTTATTAATCACTGAATGGTAGTTGCCTACTCAAGCAACATCTATGCTTGCATGTAGTCAGTAGTTTCTTACCTGGAAACACAGGTTTCTCTCTTGCTCATGATGATTATAGAAAGCACCTCGTCCAGCTTCATGACCCAACTAGCAGAGTCACCATGTGTCGAGGGTTTAGATTGCGGGGTGACAATAAAACCCTGGCAGATGTATTGTTAACCTCCTCTCCCCCTAACTTCCCCCTTTTGCCCCTCCCTCTCCCCCCTTCCCACTCAGGACAGGCGATCGGGAGGGAAAGAAGGACAGAGAGAAGAGAGTTGGAAAAAATTAAAGATGTTTTACTAATGCTGCTAATAAGAATAGAGAAAATAATACAAAATATACAAAACCAATCTTGAAAGTCTCAGCAACTGCAGAGCCGGTACCCAAAGTCCTGGATTAGATTCTGCAGCCAACCTGAGTTGGATTCAGTCTCTCTCTGGCCTCAGTTCGCAGGGATGACGAGCAAGGCCCTCTCCTAATGTCGGCCATAAGCAGAAGGGAAAAGGCAAAAAGGGACGAGATCCTCGTGGTCTCCCGCTTTTATATGAAGTATTCACGTGAATGGAATGTTATACACAGTTGGTCAGTTTCTTGGTCACTTGTTTCTCGTTGCCCCTCTTGTGAGATGTCCATCCATGCTTATCAGTAAGTTTGCCTTCCATTGCTATGTTTACCAAAACATGTGTCTGGTTCTCCAGGAAAATGCAGCTAATATGAAGCTTTAGCTGACAGGCAAATTCACTAAAAGAGAAACTTGTTTTTAACAAAAGCAGGACACCATGTTTTCCTTACAGCCAGTTTGCTGTTTTGTTGCTCTGATAAACATGTGGGAAGCTGCCATGCGTCTTCCTTTTCAAACTGCCCAGATACACTGCAGTGCAGCCTCGTTTGCTGCAGCAGCAGCTTGGAATTTCAGAAGACCTGTGTTGAGCCTGGAGAACAGGAGGCTCAGGGGAGACCTTGGTCTCTGCAGCTACCTGAAAGGAGGTTGTAGCATGGAGAGTGCTGGTCTCTTTTCCCAAGTAGCAAGTGACAGGACAAGAGGAAATGGCCTCAAGTTGCACTAGGGGAGGTTTAGATTGGATATTAGGAAGCATTTCTTCATGGAAAGGGTTGTCAGGATGCCCAGGGAAGTGGTGGAGTCATCATCCCTGGAGGGGTTTAAAAGGCGTTTAGACGAGGTTCTTAGGGACATAGTTTAGTGCCAGTGTTCAGTTAATGGTTTGACTCGATGATCTTGAGGGTCTCTTCCAACCAAAAGGATTCTATGATTCTGTGATTTCTACCCTTTGTTGCCATGTGGTCATATATTAGGAACTATACGGTTCCTACATGGTGATTTCGTGAGAGAAGACGGAAATAATTTTTTTCTGGGGTGTAAGGTGGGTTAATTCATGCTGCTTTTAGTTCCAGTGTCTCTTGAGAATATAGTTCAGCTGGAAGCCTTTTTTGTGCATCTACACATGGTGGCAGACACTTCCCTTTCTATAAGCAGGTAAAGCAGCTGGTGTTGGAGAGCAATCCTGCTCAGGTGTTAAACCACAAATGGGCCCAGACTGTCCTGAGTTACAGGAGGCCCAACAACATGCTCAGAGTGCTGCCCCCAAACATTGTTTTGTTTTGTTTTGTTTTGTTTTGTTTTGTTTTGTTTTGTTTTGTTTTGTTTTGTTTTGTTTTGTTTTGTTTTGTTTTGTTTTGTTTTGTTTTGTTTTGTTTTGGTGTGTTTTCTCTTACTTGACTTGCAAAAACCACCACAGTGCCAAACCACCACCCTCTTCATGGCAACATCGTTTAGCACCTCTGTTCCAGCCACAGCCATAAAATTGAGACCCCTGGTAGATCCTAGTACCTGTGAACCACCAAACAATACACAATATCTGTGTAATCCATCAAACTTTTTTCACGTGTCACCCAGGGCCCTGCACACCACAGAAAATTCGCCAGTTGCTCTATGACTAAAGCAAAGGTTGTGGCAAAAGATGGGAAGTCGCAACTGTAAAGTGACACAAGGAGTGCAGGGGAGACTGAAAAACATTGTTTTTCTGAGACCGAGAGCATCTTAGGTCCATGGATATTTGTTCAGCAAATCTGATAGTGGGAATATGAACTTGCCTCATGCCCTCTCTGATGTGTAGGAAAAAATTTATATGAGCCCAGATTTTGTGCTCAGTAATACTTTGTTACTGGTATAACCATTTAAATGCTTGAGAACGACACCATTTGCTTGTGCTTTAAGTAAAGGAAAAATACTGAGCTTAGTTAACAAGCAAGAAGGGGTTAAGACTTAGTAGCGCACATTCTTTGGGAAAAAAAATGTAGGGAGGAGGGTTGTGGTACCTGATTTGTTTATTTTTGCAGCTGAGGTTTTTTCCTCTCAGGACGCCAGCTTGCCGGAGCAGCGCTCTGTGTACAGAAGGTCCATTTACAGTGGCAGGCAGGCAGCTGCACTCCGAGCTCTATTTAGTTTAACTTGTGACGGATGACTTGAGTGGGAGACGTGAAGAGTGAATTAACAGCTTTAGTAAAAACACATTGTTTGTCTTCCCGTTGACTTTCCACTTCGCGTTACCTTGCTGTGTTACCTCCCTCGGGTCGCTGTTCTTGTCTGTCTTGCTCTCTCCTTGTGTCTCCTGTCTTTCAGGACTGCTTTCCTGCCTTGTTTTTGTTGCTGGATTTCTTTTATTATTATTACATTTTATTTTTGCATTGCTTCTACTGCTTGTGGTCTGGGTGGAGGCCCCACTTCCCAGCCAGGACACTGTTGCCAGTGTGAAGACCTCAAGAATCCAGTAATGCCCCTACTGGTGAAAAATTCATATCTGGAGGGAAAGATGCCTTCAAACACTTTTTCCAGCTGTGTTTGTCCTAAAAGGTGACTGAAGGACATTGCCAATACCCTTTGCTTGCTTCCCCATGTTAACTGGCTTAGCTCACCTCTCACAGAAATGGTTTAGGCGCCTCTTAGGAAGCTCCACTCCAATTTACAGCCAGCCACCAAAACACATGGATGGAGACAAGGTAAGCCAGACGTGACTCTGTAGGAAATAGTTCTGGAGGAGAATTGAGGTAGGGCATATAGTCAAGCTGTTAGGCTACTTGCCAGGCTGGGAGGCTGATATGCAGGCTTTTTATTCTTCTGCAGGTCTTTTCTTCTGCCTGACCACTGTAAAACAAAAATACTGCTGTCCCACAGAGAAACATCCTATTGGTTCTTGTCTCTTCTTTTTTCTTTCCTAGTAGCATCTAGACATACGTCATACAAGATCACTAAAGCTCAATATAAAAAAGGTGAATTGTATCAGACCTAACTTGAGATTTGTAGAATTGGAAATTTTGATTTAATTTTTTTTGTTTTTTAACATTAAATGTCAAAGAAACATAGGGCTTCATAAGACCTCAACAGGTCCTGTAATTTCTTACCCAACACAAGGCCAGACAACCCATATTTACGAGGGTCCTCGCAGACATTCTCCCACTCACTATTAGATATCTGCAATGAACATGCTCTAGTCTGATGAGTTCTTGGCTTCTAGTATCGTAAACCTGATAATTTTTCTCTTAAGTTTCTTAACTCTTGAGTCTTCTCTGATGAAATATAATCCCCATTGCTTTCATTCTTCATACATATTGAGAATAGATTTCCTCTCTACAGCATCCTTTTATTTAGTATTCTACCTACCTCCCATACTCTCATCTCCAGGCTAAGCAGTCGAGTTTATGTCCAGGTATTTTTCCAAATTTCATCCAGTTCCAACAGGAACTTTATTGAAATGCAACACTTGTCCTTATGGAACAGCATCTTCTTCTTTGCAGGCCACTTCTCACATTTGTTTGGATTCAACTCTGCCATCCAACGTCTTGGTTGCTCCCTCTTATCTTTGTGTTATTCATCAATTAACAACCTCATTCTTCCACTCCCCTGACTACTGGTTATCTACTCATGATCATATAGTTGTAGTAAAACTCCAGTGGCAATACATGGCAGGATCCTAGCTTCCATTTACATTAAACATTGACAACCAGCCTCTTTTCCTACCAGTTTTATACCTGAACTATTACATCTGAATCTAGGACACAGTCAGTGTGATTATAAGAATATATTAAAAGCTTTACTAAAGTAAAACTATGTGATATATTATTCTCTTTTGCATACCCACAAGACACAATACCATATCTTAGATGGGTACTAGAATAGTTTGATATTATTTGCCCTTAGTGTAGGTTCACGCCGACAGCCACTCATGGAGCTCTTTTCAGTGCTTACAAATAGATTGTTTAATTATACGTGCCAGTGTATTTTGATAAATGAAGTATGCTGTCAGGTCTGCAAATTCCCAGCTGCTGTGTTTTTTGCTCCTTTGTAAGAATAATCACCATTTTCACTCTTCTGCAGTTTTCTGGCGTGTTATTAATCCTCCATAGATTTCCATAGATAAGCAACTGCCAGGGAGCTCTGGGATTTCACCAGTCTTCCTCAGGTTTTTGTATATCATAGCCTGAGTTGAAAGTATTTAGCTTACCTAAGTACTCTCTACCCTGTTCTTTCCATGTTCTTGCCTCTTAGTATTATCTAAAAATGCTATTTAACTGTGATTTACCTTCTGAATGTTAATGTATTAAAAAAATCTTTAAATACTTTCATCTTCTTGATACTATCTGTCAATGGATCCTTACTGACTTAGTGGACAAGCCTTTTCCTCTCAGGCTAGTGCCATACTTAATACGACATGAGATGCTGCTTTATAGGGACTCTTTTGCATCCTTTAGGATACAAAAAATATTATTTTTTTCTTAATGAAAGCTGAACTACTAATGGATTTAGGAGCCAGTCCTCAAAATATCAAATATATTAATATGCATTAAAAAAAGGAGAGAATTTGTAACATTTTTTACAGGATGTAGGAATGTAGATAAATGCATGTAGACAAACTTAATACCTGGAAAACAACTGTGTGGCTGGCACACTCTTTGCTTATTGATCTTCAGCTTGTGACGGTGGATCACTGTGTCAAATTACGTTACTTAGAAAATATGTGTGGTTTGTCAATTTTGAAATCTGATGGGATTCAATTCCCCCGAGTCAGATTTACACTGAAGCAGAGATGGGCTCTGATATTTTTAATTCATTGTATAGACATGGACATGCAGTACAGAATTCTAAAAGATGAGAACTGAACTGAATCGCATTCTTTGCTGCCAGTCATAAGGACGTATCTGAGACACAACAAATGAAACATTATTTAAATTTTATTGCTTTCTAGTAGGGCTTTTGGTGTCAATTTAATCATGAAGCTCTGAACCAAATAGAAAGAACCAGTAATTTCTGTGAGGGGAAAGTAGCACAGCCATTGAATTTTCCCACTAGTGACATGACTACTCTTCTGTTTTATTGAATTTATTTGCTTCAGTTAAGGGATGTGCCTCTACATGCACATGAAGAGAGCAAATACAGCATTAGCAGACCTGAACAGAGAAGGTAACTTTTGGCAGTAACATGTGAAATGGAGCAATTATGATGACAGTGCCACCTCCATATAAGAGTCTAAGTAGTAGTTGAAATATATATATTAGGAACAAATTATTTTTCTTTTCATTTTTTTAATGATAAATCTCATCAGACAGCAGTCAAATTACTTCAGAGTTGCAGTCCTATCATTTTCAAATTAATTTAGGTTAAGGCAAAAAAATATATTCAAAGATGAAGTCTTGTGTCTTTTAAGCAGCAGAATAGAGAGATGGTTTATACTTATTTTTTGTTTTTCCTTTTAACAGCACAGTAGAACATGTGAAAATGAAAAGTCTTTATCTGCAAAACAGTAGTGATCTCTCTTCCCACTATCAGTGAAAGCTTTGTGAACTGATTTTATAAAGGTGACACTGAAAAATAAACAGTTGCTCCTAACAAACAATCTAGTGCAGCAGATAAATTGATGAACGTCTTTTTTTTTA
This sequence comes from Streptopelia decaocto, assembly GCF_964273445.1. Lineage (NCBI taxonomy): Eukaryota > Metazoa > Chordata > Aves > Columbiformes > Columbidae > Streptopelia > Streptopelia decaocto. Next base: position 62,990,903 of record NC_138661.1, read on the forward strand.
AATTGAAGTTATAACTTGGGAAATATCTATGCAGCATAAAACTGTGTGCTTTGAAATGCAAAGATTATAAAACTAGTTATAGTTACTAATTACTGTTTGTGTTTCAGGAAGAAAGAAAAGGGCACTGATGGGCAAGGTGCTGTGCAAACACGCAGCATCTGCATGAATATTATCACAGAACCACAGGCTGAATGGGTTTAGAAAGATCAGAGTTTATTGTGCTGCCCCAAGGCAAGATTAACTATCCTGTGTTACTCCTGAAAGCTGTTTGTCTAACTCGTTCTTAAGGACCTCCAAGGATGGACACTCCATAGCTTCCCAGAGAAATTTATTCTAGGGCTTTACTACCCTTCCTGTTAGAGAATTTTGTTCTATCGTGTTTAACATAAATTACTCTTATTGCAGTTTAAGCTCTTGATTTCTTTTCCTCGCCACCACAGATATCGGAAAAAAGATTATTTGCTCATCTTACAGCAACCTTGAGCACTGTTATTTTAGCCCTCCCTTCCTCAGTCTCCTTTTTCTTTTTCGCTAGATGACGGCAATTAATTCAGGCTTTTCTCTGGGCCTTTAGTCTCCCTCTTGTGTTCCTCCCAAGTCTTCCCCGTGGTTTGTCTTCCTGAGGTGCCCCAAACATGATGCTGTTCTTGGCTGGGTGACCCACAGGCTCTGCTGCTCTTCGCGTCCCAGGGAGGTGTTTGCTTTTTTCACAACAGATTACATGGTTGATTCGTGCTCAGCTGGTGATCCATTACACCCTCCAAGACCCGTTATGAAAAATAGCAGGTCTAACCCAGGCTAATCACTCCCTATTTTGAGTTTGTGTAGCTGATTAATCCTACCTAAGTGCAGTACTTTTGTTTTGCCAAGAGAGACTTTAGGGTGCGTTTTCCAGCTAGACAGAGGGTTGAGGTAGGGAAGAACAAACTCGTTTAGACAAGATCACACAGGGAGTTTGGGGAAAAGCCAGGAATAATTTCTAACTGACCTCCGGAGGCCTCATCTGCAGAGTCTCCTCCCTGGCGTTAATGGAAAATCATTGAATTGAGCACTGAAAATATGGCAAGCTCTAATACATTTTCAGTCTGACTCATTTTTACTCAATGCTGTTTTTATGGCCCTCACTAATGAGACCCAACAAAACGAGTCTTTGCCAGCCGTCTATCAGAATTTCCCTGCACATTCGCTCTGCACGTGGAATTGGGTATAACTGCATACTAAAAGCAAAAGTAATTAATATTGAAACACGTAAATATATGAATTAGTGGGTTTTGCAGGCAGATGGACCCCCAGCCTATCGGACAGTAGCAGCTTTGTATTTTGTCTTCTTTGGAGATTAACAGCCTCTCTGTTTTTCTTAATGAGAAAAACAGGCATGGTAGAGCCAGCCACTGGTGTTCATCATGCTCCTCCATAGCTATATAATGAAAAAAAGAGGCAAAGGGTGGGAATACCATGAAACTGCTAAACTGCCTCTTCATTAAGAAAGCTGGCCAGGTACAGAGTTTTCAAAATGAATATCCCCAAATGATATTTCTGAGAGAGTTGTTTGGTGTTAAGCGCTCTGGAATAACCGGCTGTTTCGCCAAGTTCTCTAATGGGAGCAAAATCCTTTAGGAAATCTGAGCATTTATCTAAATATGAGTTGCTGAGTGATTTTTAAAAAGACATTGCTTAAAATAAGAGTTGCAAACAAGCAAAAGGAGCTTGGAACAAGTGAGAAAGTTGGTGTGAGCACAGACGAGGTGGATATAAAGCAATAATACAGTCGGCTGGGTAGGACACATCAGCACGTACAGTTTTATTGTCTTTGGTGGTGTGATTTGAAATATTTAGCTTGACTCTGATGCTGTGTGATTGGAAACATGCTGTTTGCTATGGAAAGAGACAAATGAAATCTATTGTATTCTATTCTGGTTTTTAAACTGCATCCATCATTGTGGTGAACAACTTCTTTAAACATTTAGATATTTTTTCCAGCACAGTATTTTTTCAAAGTATTTTCTAGCTTTATCTGTACAGTTACAAGCGGTTCAAGTTTATCTTTTGTCAAGTTGCTGATGTCTTCTCCCAGAATACATGGATACTGGGTTTACAAAGTTTTATTTTGTTTCTGGTCTGGAAAAGGGTTTTCCTTGCAAGTAACCACTATTGCAAATGCTGTCAGGGTTGCATATGGCCTTTGGGGAAGGTGTCGTTGCTCAGCTCAGTTGCAGACAAAGGTCTGTATCAGGGTTCGAGTGCAAGTGAAAATGGCCACGCAGACACTTCAGAGTTTCGTTTCTTCTATGTTGAGATGAAGCTTAGCCTTGTCTCTTGTTACAAGTTCATATTTCTTTTTGGGATGCTAAAAATGTCCCTGGTGTATTATATGCAGTTGGGTAAATGACCAGATTTATCCCAGAAGGATGAACCATGATATTGTTTCATTCTTCCAATAAAAAATGATATGTTTGTTTTGTATTTATCCTCACTGACCATCAACGTGCTTGCTAGACGTTATTCTCTCCATACTTCCTCAGACAGAAGTTGGGGCAGGTGTAAATTTATCACTGATATTTTAGCTGTAGCACTTGACTACTATGGCTGCCCCAGCTACATGTTGGCCAGTGGCGTGAGTCCTGGTCACCTTCCTGTATTGCTGTATTTCTCTATTTCTCCTCTGTCTTTTGGCTAATGAGCTTCCACAATGCTCTTCCAATAAGCAAAAGGAAAAAGGCACGTCCATTTAAATTATTTGTGTGCTACTTCATGTTCTCAGAGTTCCTGTGTTCTGCAACTTGTGTATATGAATTAAATACTTCAGTGTGCTTATGTGATTTACCCTTGGAGTCAACGAGAAAAATCTTGATTTTAACAATGTCAAAATATAGCTCACTGGGTAACAAAAGTGGTTCTTGATGTTCTTGATTCTGTATGGCTGTAAAACTTGAATAAAAAGGAACCAAGACCTCTAACTGCAACATGCCCTTCTAATTAACTATTTTTCAGATCCTATTTAATTACTTCCCAGCTGAGCACTAGACAATAATCTCAGCACTAGAAAATAAGCTTAGCACTACAAAATAATATTTTTTCAATTAGAGGTCACATTTAGAAAAAAAAATACTCTGCAATTTTATACTTGCAGTCTGCTGGAGGGTGCAAATAAGTGAATTTAGATGTCTTCGTACTTGACAATGCGATCATACTCTCCTTTTGATAACTCAAGATTTACTGCTAAAATAACTGTGGAGATAATGAGGGATGCTTTGCTGCCAATGCTTTTGCCTGTTAATGAGGAGGGAATTAAGCTTTTTGTCAGTTTGCAATTTTCTAGTTTGGCCTTGGCCTTAACTGGCATTTGTGAAGCAGATAAACCCTCAGCATTCCCCACGCTGCTGTCCCTTCGGGCTGGGCACACCACACACCCTTGGCGCTCCTCGGTCCTTCTTTTCTCCTTGTTTGCTCCCTTTGCAATTTTCAGATCTGCCACTTCCCAGATGACTGGGGTGATGTTTCTTTTATTTTCTTTTCGCCTGTTCTCTCTCTCTTCTTTCTCCCTTCTTCTTTCTCGTCCTGAATGCACCTATGCACCTTCCTTTTGCCACCTTACCTTGACTTCACCTCCCTCTTCTCCTCCGCCAGAACCTCTGGGTGTTCTTCCTTTCCCCACTTTAGGGCCCGCCGTAGTTTTCTCTGCAAAGCAGCTCTGTGAACTTGCACCTCCCTTCCTTGGCCACCTCAGTATTTCTTGCCCTCTTCAAAAAAGTCGCTTGATGTGTCAGCAGGTTACTCTGGTGTTAGCAGAAGGGGACAAGCTGGACGTCATCAGTGCCTAACAGGTTTTAAGTCCATTGAATGGTTAATATAGAGCTAAGTGAAAGTATAGGAGGTATAGTTGTTTAGGTACACTAAGCTAATTTTCTCCTTAGTGTTTTCTGGATTTCCTCTGAATCTGTACCATCTTCAGAGAAAAGGAAGCTGAGGGGAGACCTTGCGCTCTACAACTATCTGAAAGGAGGTTGTAGCATGGAGGGTGTTGGTCTCTCCTCCTGAGTGATAGGACAAGAGGCAATGGCCTCAGGTTGCACCAGGGAAGGTTTAGATTGAATATTAGGAAAAATTTCTTCATGGAAAGGGCTGTCAGGCATTGGAACAGGGAAGTGGTGGAGTCACCATCCCTGGACATGTTTAAAAGACATGTAGATGAGGTTCTTAGGGACATGGCTTGGTGCCAGTGTTGGGTTAACAGTTGGACTTGATGATCTTGAGGGTTTCTTCCAACCAAAATGATTCTATGAGGAGGCCAGAATCTGAGCCCAGGGACTGCACCATGTGGTTTGCAAGACCCTGAGACCTTGGACCTCCTTCTGGTGCCCCCTAATTCATAAGAAGCATAAGCACAGCAGCTCTGCTGTGGAGGACAAGGTATGGCATGGAGAGAAGTGTACTCTGTTTCTACCTCTCTACTGCTTTACTCCTAGAGCAGAGATGCTGTCCAGGTCACCCTGATCGCTTCTGTGGGGAGAAAGGGCAAAGGAGGTTCATGGTGAGGCTGCTCAGATGGGATGGGGCATAGATTGGTGCTGCAGATGATGTTTTTCCTGAGGGCACTGGAACTGGCTGTTTCACACTGTCATATTGTAGCATCATTGTACTGCCCACTGATAGTGTTTGTGTGTGTAAAGGGCAGAGGGAAAATTGTTTGGAAACATGTTTGCATTAGGGAGCTTCCCAGGTTCAGATCTGAGCTGCTGCGATCAGATTCTGCAGTTAGAAGTGTGGAAACTAGCTAAATCTGCTAAAAATTCCATTATCTTCACTAGAAGTCCAGTGAGATCCCCTATCTTGAGAGCCTGCCATCATCCTGTGATTATATCTCACATACTTGGCTGCTCCTGCATGGGAGAAATGCCTCCTCTTAGATTTCGGTTCGCTTCCGATGCCAGTTCTCACGGGGGCTATATTTGCATTTGGGTTGGAATATGCGTGCAGTGGGACAGAAACCCCACTGGTCCTTAATGCTGTCACCTCTGCATGGGGTGACAAGAACAGAGTTTTTCTCCTTCCTCCTAATTTTAATCCCAGGGTTGTGTGCAGTCCTGACTGCTCACTCCTTCAAGAAGTAAATTGCAGGAATTCGGTGTGTCCTTGGCTTCCCTCAACTCTCGTCCAGACTGGCTGTACAGCTTGGCCAGGCTGTTCACAGGCTGATAACAAAGCACCCGCAGGAATCAGCTGTGGTAATGCCATCACGGTGTACATGCAATTCTCCAATGTGCAAGGACCACCAAATGTTCCTGCCAGTGGCAACAGCAACACAGAGCTGACTCCCAAGGAAAGGCAATTCAAAGGCAGGCTGCAAATCACATTTGGGAAGGGCTTTGAAAGCCCTTATGGCCAGCAAGGAGAAAGGATGAAGGGATAGCAATAGGGGAAAAGAAATACTAGTAAAGAATAAAGAAATCCATTTCTGCTTGAGAATATAGCTGGTGATTATAATGCAGAGCAAAGTGGTGCTGGTGAGAAGATCATTTGCACCTCCTGGTGGCAAATGAAAAAACAAAACAAAACAACAAAACACTTAAAAAACATCCAGAGCAGATGTTCAAATATTTATTGGGCTATAATGAGTCTGGTCAGAATAACCTGCAATAGGACAGTAGCAAATTCCTGAAATCTATGTCTCAGGGGAAAGAAAAATACATACAACAAAAGCAACATATTCAAAACTTAGAGCTCTGTACATCACTTCTGAATCAAAATAGAGCCACAAGAAGTGGGATATTCCTTTTAAAAGCCAGTTTTCCTTTTAAACCATCTGAATATCAGTATTTTCAATGCATCTATTCCAAGGGACTATAGTGATGCAAAGCAAAACCAGGATAATACTTGCCTAAATGTGCAACACAATGGGTACTGTATCTTGTCTGCTGTTTGAGCCACACTGAGGTAATATACCTGCAAATATAAGACAACAGGAAAATGCCATTTTCATTAGGAAATATTGCCCAGCAGCCTTGACATCCAAACTCTAGGGATGGTGCTTATCTCTGGTTAGCCATGGGCTTCCTAAGTGTTTCTGGCTCCTGTGACTCAATTTATCATTTGTAAAATTTTATCAGGCCTTTTTTGAATCTGAAAGATGCCATTGTAATAAGTATCAAAGAAAGTAATAAGTACCTGTGCAGTGTCTCTAGGGACTCACAGGAGTGTCTATTCATCTTCCCAGGTAAAAGTGAAGTACAGGACTTTCAGTGTCTTCAGAGGTTGTAGTAGCTGGACTTTTGAAACACTCTGATGATAGTTCTATTGAAAAATGTTAAAAAAATTAAAAAAAAATACTCCCAAAATTGTTTTAATCTTCTTAAACTTTTACGCATCTCCTAGAAGTCAGAAGGAGCTTATTACTGTAATTTGAAGTGTGACTTGGAAGATATTCAATGTTCCGTCTTAATTGTGTAATGTTAGGGCAGAGTGGAAAGGAATAGAGATTAGTTTTTCAGTTGGGTTGTAACTCATCAGTCAACTCAACAGTGACCTTGCAGGCTCAGTAAGAAACTGCCTTACAGGACACGAGCCTTTGCTAATGTTTGTTAATGTAAACGAGACAAATGATTGTGTAGATGTCTCTCTGGGCTTCACGGCTTGGGCTCACAACTCACCTGATCAACACTGAAATATTTGCTTAATTATGCTGGGCATAGTGTACGATTCTTGAGATGTTGTAACTCCGCTTGTAAACGTGGTTGAGTCTGCAAGAAAAAAGATTTTCCTATTATAGCATTATATTATTATAACTTTATATTATCATAACTTTTTGGGCACTGGTCTAAGCTCCATCTCATGTACAGTATTGTTTTATAGGTATATATTTCAAGCAGAGACAAGGTCTTAAAAGTCAGTAATAAATAAACTGGGTGAGGTGCTTGACTCACGTGGGAAAAATCTTGCGTTGTATCTAATCCAGCCTGGAGTGGCAGCAGGCAGCTGGTGTCTTTGGGCTCTGCTTATTTCCCACTGTGTCCCCTTGGTCTCAGGGATGCTCAAGTCCAGCTTGTCTTGGTTTCCTGGTGACCCAGGTGTCCAAATGCCTTCAGAATGTCACCCAGTGATCTTGCGGTGAACTCACACTGGAAATATCCATGAGGAAATTAATAATGTTTTTCATGTGTTATTTGTATTTTACGAAGTGTAAAAATTGGAGGAAAAAAACTGCATTCAGCAGCTCCAGAAATCTTTTCTTGGGTCTGAGCACAAGGACACCTTGTCCAGTCTTCCCAAACTTCTCCCAGTTTATAGTTTCTGAGTACCTGTTTTTATAACATTTGTATTCTTTTATAGTAGGTCTTGGGAATGCACTGCATTTAGAAAGTAGAAAAAGTATATATGCCTATATAGTTGTATACACTATGAAATATATACAAAAACTCAGATGTTATGTTTATGTTCTGGTAACTGAAACTGTTGAATAGTAGCACCCATTGCAGTCGTAACAAGTTAGGCAGTTTTGCTTCAGCCAGGATATAGATTTTAACCTGTAGGCTGCATGTCACAGTTCACAGCCTGAAGCAGGGCTGTTGTCCGTGCTGTGCTGTTCACAGAACACTGTACCTACAGCATTTACATACACTGGAGCAGCCACTGCAAGCACAATTACCGGTAATGTGAATGGCAGTCTTAATCCCAGCATATGCCGAAAACATCTCCCTTTGCAGAATATTTGGCAGGATAACCTTTCATTGCAATGCTTTTTTTCAGCTAAAAATCAGTTTCTGCGTTTACAACTGATAACCAGGTTTGCCAGTTAAGAGTAATAATTACATATGCTTAGCATGGTACCAATTTCCTGAATAGTTAATATGATCTTCTCTAAAACCTTACAAGCCAGTCATGTTTATAATGAACAACAGAGATTGGCTGATGTTTTGCATAGTCTATTTAAGGTTATTGTTGTGCTCTAGTGTTTTGGTTTTTAAAACAAATTGCCTAGGCTGGAAGGAAACGTAGGGTTTCATTTCTATAGTTGCTAACTGTTCTGTTCAACAGCATCCCACTGGCAGATGAGCAAACTCTATAGGAGCTAAATCTGCTTTAAACAATCACTCAACTGGAAGTTGCTAATTAGGATCTGAAATAAGAGATCCTATAAAAGAAAAATGGCTTTATGAGGTGGACAGCTGGGATAAGTGTGACACAAAAACAGGGAGGGAACTCAGTTAAGTGGGGAAAGGTTTTCTTCTGGGAATCAAATGAGTCAGCAGAGTCACACTCTTGTGAAAAAGGTGGAGTGCAATGCTGAATACCAGAATGCACAAGGAATAATGTAGCCTGCTTGATATCTACAGTAATCTTTCTGCTATTCTCAGAACCGGAAAAACCTCAGCTGGACTTCTCTGGTACTGCAGTTCAAGAGGACGTGGACCAGTCAGAAAAAGGCCAAAGAGGAGCATCGAGTGTAATTAGAGGTCTTGGATATGACCGGGGAGGTAAGAGCTAATCAAGTTACAGGGTTCAGCTTTTAGAAGAGGAAACGTTAGGCAACGCAGGGACAGTCCTCAAATATGCTGAAGTTATGATCAAGCTGTAAAAATGACAGACATAGTCTTTCCTAAAAGCCCATGTTTTATTTGATAGGAAGTTTTGATCTTACGCTACATGAAGAAAGATGTAGGTTAAACAATAGAGAAAAGCTTTCTAACAGTGAGGATAATGAAATATTGGAGTTTCTGTCTTTGGAGGTCTTTAAAAGCACGTTAGACAAACAACTGTCAGAAATGATATAGGTATAGATGATCCTGCCTGGGGCAGGGGGATAAACCAGATGACTTCATGAGGTATTTTCTTTTCTCCTTTTTTTTCTATGATTCCACATTGAGGCTATGCTCATTTATGCACGTTTGGATCTGATCCATTAGACTAGTTTGAGAGTCACATTCCAGGATAGGATTTTAAAAAGAGCTTTGAAAATATTAGGTGGGATTTGTGTGCCTACCTCCTTCTGACTCCTCCTGAGAATCCTAGTCTGTAAAAGTGTTCTTCATCCAGACAAAGACAGATAATTTTCTGTATGTTGATATTGAAATCCTCCGGCTTAATCTGTGTTTCCCTGAAATGTTTCTGCCTGCTCCAACATGCCCATGTATGTTAAATTGCTATTTTTCTGCATGAATCATGCTGAGAACATTCAACATAACAAGCTGGGTATAAAATGTGCACTCAGAATGTGAGCTAATCAACAGCAGCTTTTATATTTCTTCTTTAAATACAAGAAGGACCATTTCCAGATCTCTCCACTGGCTCTGGGTAACCCAAATATTTGAACAATAAACTGACCCAACCAGCCGACAGCCTCAGGGGAAGCAGAGGTTTGGCAAAGACTGACTGATCTAGCATGAAAACAGAACATGTTTTAAATGAATAATGTAAACAACTTTGTGAAATTATGTTGATTCTTTCTTCTGAGCTGTGCATATGGTCTGCCCTTTTTTTTGCTTCATGCATGCTCTTTATTGTTTACACCTGTGGACCTCCCTGTTGGCTACTGCAACTGTTTTTCTGGTGCCCTTTTATGTCCCATCAGTACTTGTCTTGTGTCCTGTTGCTCCACTGACTTCCCCAAAGAGTCTTTTCCATCTTTCTTCTTGTTTTACATCAAAAACAAGGACCAAGTTATATTGGGGTTAAGAAGTCAAGCAACTACACTTGAGTGTAAGCCAAGAAACTCCACAGCTGAAATGTGCCTGTCCTCTGCATAACAGCCAAGGCAGCAGGACGTTAACCCAGGAGCCTGGTGTGCTACTTCTTAGTCCAAAGGGCTTAAATTCACATTACCCAAGAAAATAAAGAGGGAGTTGTTCCTCAACCCATCTTCTCAAAATGTGTCACACTTTGGAGAGGGAATGCCTGGAGCAGGAGAAGAAACAGGTACATGCATGAGTGTGTTGCGGTGTGAGGAAAGGATGTCCAGGGAGGAGAGTGCCTGCTTGCAACTTGGCCATTGAAGTATTAATACTTGCGAGGAAGCAGGGCTGAGCCACAGAGGGCCTGTAACTTTGGTTTTCCACAACCTGAAGAGAACCATCAGCCCATCATATGAACCACATTAAAAAAAAATTAAAACATTAATCAGTCAACTACAGATCATAGGCACTTTGGTTCAGAAAGCCTTTCGGAGCTCACAATGATCTGGGTCTCACACCTAGACGACTTGTGGCTCTCACTCTGGGAAAGATTATTTCAGAGACGTTACTTTCTTCTGCATTTCGTGCTTGCTAATTTAGTGCCCTCCGCAGGCCCTCCCCTTGCAAGAGGGAATTTAATTGCAGTTATTTCGCTGGATTGCCTGGGTCAGGGGAATTTGGGAAATGCCTTAAGACCACATAGCCCTGGAGTTAGGTGTACTTTGCTGAGATCCACCTTGCAGACACCCCTCTGCAAATCTCTGCCCAAACTGTCACTTTCAGGGCTCTCTGCAGTTCTGTAAGGCTGTTTTGCTTGCTGTTATCCTGTGCTTTGCAGGCTTCCCTGTGCTATAATGCTTTCCTTTCCTTTTTTTGTCATGCTCTACTCCTCGCTTGCAACAACTTCCCATTTCCTAAGCAGTTATAATTCCAGTTTGTTAAATCCCTTTTTTCCTGTTAGTGGTTGCCTATGTCTCTTTGGTGGCAAAGTGACTGTGACATCTCGGCAAGACAACATCTCCAGCCTTGAAGCCAAGGTTGCTGTTTGGTCCCAGGACAGTACTGGGCTGCTGCACTTAAAAACAGGTCCTGGAGACACCAATCTCATCCCTTAGCCTCAGTTCTCATGAATGAAATGTCTGTTTAACCTCCTCCTAGTTATTTCGTTATCTTGTCAGTATTACTTTACCTCTTTAAGTAAGTCTCTCTTCATTTTATAATTTCCTTCAAAATGACATTTTCAAAATAAAACATCCTGACTTTTCAGGACAAAATATTGTGACTTCTGTGGTGAAATTATTTCTCAAAAATGGTATATTCTTGAAGGATTCTCATTGCTCAGAACGTACTGTTAAATGTCCTTCTTTCTGAACACTTCTGCTATACTGCTGGGCACGCAAACTAGACAAGATCAGGCTTTAAGTCTGGGTGGATTCTGCTGTCTTAACTTTTGTGGATGTTTGCCTAAATCAAGCTGTAAGCAACTCAAGAAAAGCATCTGTCTTTGTGAGGCACGATGTGTCTTCATCTGCTTGTTGACCCACAGTCTTTCCGAATATAACTCCTTTCTCATCTTTCTTGGGAAGTTTTCCAGCCCTACTGTATTTTCCATTTCTTCTCCTTTAGCAGTGTGACTAAGCACCTCTTGAGAGTTAGTCTGTGATATGGTCAGTTCATTTGATTTAATAATTTCTGGGAGTTAAACAGCTGGATTTGTGGTTTTAAGTTTCCCTTTACCCCATAACTTTTTTCCCTTGGAATGCACACAAAGATATGCACACAAACTAAAATCTGCACGTGGTTTTACTTGGAAGCCTTAATGAGAGTTGTTAATCTATGTGTTTCTAGTTTGTTTCTACAACAAAAAAGTTATTCTGAATTCTGTACAGAACTTCCCTTACATATGCAAAAAATGAAGATATTGGGCAATTACTATTTCAGCTAGAAAGTAGAGTATTCTGAGCAATTCTGGAACATCACATTTATGAACTTTTCTCTTTCTGCCATCCAAATCCTCTTCTAATGTCAGAATGACCTTGGTGGGCATCCTTCACGTTCCTAAGGTGCCTTTGCTCCCAGAAGCTAACCCCATATTCTGTTTTAGGCTTTCAAGACACATTAAAAACATTGCTGCATAGACCAATGCAGCTTTTATGATTTTTGTTATGATTAAACCTGGCCAGATTGACGTATTGGATTTAAGGGAAAGTGTCTGGGTTAAAGTGCAGGCCAGACTACTAGGAAAAAGAGAAAAGAAGGGCAGAGTGAAGGCAGGTTTGGTGCTGGAGGTGTAGTCCTCTGACGTCTCAGCCTGGGCTGGACAGTTCAGGCAAGTCTAACTTTGATCTTGAACTCTCATGGTTGCTAAACTTCACTCACACACTGATGTCAATAGGATTATGTGTGAGGTTAAGTTAGATTAATAAGTGTTTGCTAAATTGTAGGTTTGGACTAGGATAGTGCATGAGCAATATTGTTGTGGGCAGTGGGAGTCACAACTCTGAGTCACACCATTGATGAAACAGAAGGACCATCTGTTAATGGAAGGTGCTCTAACTGGGAATAAAATAAAATTAAGCACAAAATCTAGTTTCTCATCTCTTTGGCGTATCCAGGCCCATTTGCTTCTAATTAAACCTATTTTTCTTCACACAGCTGCAGTTTCCAGTCGCAGTTCCCTGGGGCACCTGGGTGCTAATGCTGCCCATGTGTGCTGGCACTCCCTGGAGTGACTGTTTGCAAACTCAGCTCTGCGGCTGGGGAAATTGCTGCCTTCCTTTCATCAGCAAGTAAGTGTACTTTTCTTATCCGTATCTAGAAATCTGAGAATTTTAAGTAGTTGCTCCATGTGTTTGTTAATTGATCGTGTTTGTGCCGTACTGTGAATCTGAATGAAGGTTTGCTGACTGGTTTTGGTTTTTGGGCTGCAAACAAAGACACTCAGAGAGCTTGGCTGTTCCTGTTACAGTTCATAGAGAAATTCTGACTATTTAAAGTAAGCATTAGCTACTTAATGGAGAAATTTTGTGTAGAAAGTATTTTCCGGGTTATTCAGAATCTCCAGAAGTGTTTTTAGTTAGTGTGGAACAGAGTTGGCTTTTAACGTAGGCTGCTGTGAAATGAAGGAGACTGAGCAATGTGTGAAATGTGGTTTATTTGCTCTCCCAGAAAGGACTCAAAATAGCAATTTGTGGCTTGGATGTGAAGCGTGAAGGGGTTATCTGGCTGACCTGGGATCACAGAGGGTATCTGCAGTAGGACTAGAAAACAGCTCTCTATCTTCCAGTGTGATGCTGCATCTAGTGATGTATGAAACAGCAATGAACCCTCAAGTGACCTTTATTATAAACCCAAATTCTCATGTACCTTTCTCCTTTTTCTGAGTTTTTGTAGGCTCTTGCCACCATATTCAGACAGTGTTCACTGACCCTTAATTAATGATTTATTAAGGTGTTACTAACTAATCCAGGAGCTACAGAGAACTGCTCAAACTAGCAAATGCTTTTCTTTCTTTTTGAATGCAAGTTAATTGAAATTGCGGAAGACTATGATAAAACACTGTTACGCCTGTACTGTCTCCTCCTAGGTTTGGTCATTCATTGTCACTTGAAGGGCTGGTAGGAAGTGAGTTTCTAAAAATGAATTCAAATGGCAGGATTGCATAGTTGTAATGCACAGATCTAAATGTGACCCATAGGCAATGACATTTTGTACTTGCTGAGAAGCAAGGCTGTTGGAATGGGAATGGTAGGACAGGTTGGAGAAAGTGGATAATCTTCAGCCGAGCCAAAGAACCGCATGTCTGTGGTAGTGAATTAAATTTATTCCCTCTTTCAAGTGAACTTCTAACATAGCATGGTCTGAGAAACTTGGCTAAAGGCGCTGTAATGCACTATACTGGTCATCCTGCCTTTCTACTGTGTTTTTCAGTTGGCAGGTATATTACCTGAAATATGATCTCCATGTGGTTGGAAAGAACTTAGTGGTAAAAACAAGTTTTCAAATGATATGCACGATTTTTTTTTTCCATAAGAGTTCATACACTCAAAAATTATGCCTTTAATTTTGAATGCTTATTGATGCAAAAAGCAGACCTTTGGATCTCACACATGAAAGGTATCGAAGTGACTGTGTTCAACAAGAAGTTTGCCACTTTTTTCCTCAATATGGTTTCAAAATAGCCTAAAACCAAAAGAGGGGCCCCTGTAGCTTCCCTACAGCACTCTCCTGAGGATGCAGCCATAGCAGGGACCGACTGAGGTGCGAGCCCTGAGATTGTCTATAATATAGTTATCAGATCCTGCTTTCCTTCATTAACCTTTGACCTCCAAATACCTGAGTTGCAAGTCCCACTGAGACATAGCAACACTGTTCGATAACAGAAGAAAGCACAAGGGAAATTAAAATTGCACTCTCAGTTGTCACCACCTTGTTTGCTGAAGGTGTGTGATGATGGTCGAGGGGCAGGTGTTGAAAACACTAGAAGGATTTTTTCCAAGGAAAGGCCGAGTGTGAGAATAAGGGTGACGTGTCTGAAGATCGGGTTTGCTTTGCATGTGTTAGCAGTACGTTAGAGAGAATGGAAGCTGGCAATGAGACTCTTTGGTTGTCTAGATATCTTAGGAAATATAAGATGTGCTATTTTCTGACCTATGTTTTTGGTAAGATGTGTTTTTGTGGGCAAATTCAAACTCTTGTGTGTGTGCGTTAGTGAATGCAATATTAAAATACACACAAAATTGCTGTTATGGTAAGCCAGCAGAGTAGCAGCATCTCCATCACAAATCTCAGCTCTTCAGCAGCAGTATCTTTGTAGCTTTCTCTCTTCCCCCTCCACCTCCCTCCTTCTCCTTCATGTTTGGGGATGTGGTTACCTCTGCATTACCTGTTTTGGTCCTACTGCACTGGGGCAGCTGGATGGGACAATTCACCATGGTTTTATGCCCACCAGGACAACTGTCTCAGGTCAGGGAATGCTCAGGCAGGATGGGGCAAATGTGGTAGATCTATGCTTATGTGACTCTTGGTCGCTTATTTTGGGTAATGTGGATATGTCCAATACTCCACTTATTTTGGATAATTGTAGAGTCTCCTTGGGTCTTATGGCATGGGATGTAGAGTAGATTTTTCTGCAGGCTGCCCTTTTTCATACTGGCTGCTGGATCAGTGCCTGAAAGCAACTAAGCCTGGGCATCACAGCTGAAATCCAAAATTTGGGTCTTTGGGAGATGTTGTGTTCTGATTTTCATAAGCTTTGTTTCATAATTTACATCCCTCCATCTTGAGTGAGGTGAGAACATGGATCTGGGTAATCTATTTTTCAGGATTTTTCTTAAATAGTCAGAACTGAAGTAATACTCTCCAGAAACCATCAATGCTCCATAGCAGCTGTTTTGGAGAGGATGTGTCAAGCAGAAACCTTGAGAACTTCTTTCATGTTGCTACTCTTTTGTCAAAGCTTCTCATTATCTTACCATTCAGATTAACATACCATCGACCTAATTTCTGTTCCCCTTTAAGTGCTGTGGCATTTCATTCTGGAATTAATGCGGAGTGCCGCTAAAACTCACTTAATTTATGTTCTGTTTGACAGAGCACTTCTGATTTTTGGATGAAGATGTTCTTGGAGCTCTGTCAAGCTCTGTAAACAGTTTATAACAATGAAAAAAGCAGTGAGATTTGACCAGATGAAACCCCAGAAGCTGCAGTTGAAACTCACTGGAGTTAAGAGGAGCGTTTCTGACCATCTATTAATCTCTGCATCTGCCCCAACATACATGGGAGTCTGAAGTTTGCAGCATGGTGCATGCCCTATGTCAGGAATGAATAGCATGTGGTCTTTACATTGTATTTAGCCTCCTCCACATGCAGGAATGAGAACCCAAGTAACTTGTCCCTTATCTTAAGTGTCTCTCCCTTGTCACTGTGTCAATTGTCGGCTCTGCTAGTCTGGCTCATGCTTTAGGTGGCCTCTTGACCTTTGACTGTTTAGTTGACATACCTGCAAATATGATCTTTTTGGTAGAGTTTTGCTTACTTGGGATCTGAAACACAAGAAAAACTTAAGGACTCAATGCAAGGTATTGAAATTAGTTTTGTTCTTTTTCTTAATAAAAAGTTCTTTTTATACTATATGAGAATTAATTAAAATATATCTATTTGAGCATTAGCGCTTGGCCAAACCTGCCCAGGAAACCTGTAATAAGGATTTCATGAGAATAAGTTGATGAACTTGTGTTCTCCTGATCTTTCTTGAGCACTGAACCGATTTCTGGATTTTTATTTGTCTGGGGGGGGATTCGTAATTCCCGTGATTTAGAGGTGAGTGTGTAACATTGCCTTTCAAGTGTAACCAAATCTATACCTCTGAGGTAGTATATTCTCTTCCAAGTCAGAAGGAATGAATTGTTTAACAACTGCTGGTTCTTCATCTACTAATTGGGACATCTTAGATGAAGATTTTCAATATTTTGTTCTGGATTGGTTAGCTGAATTCTTGTATTTGGTCAAGTTCCTGTATTTAAGGGAACTGTATCCTGTTCTGCATGCCAGTTTCTGGCACAGTGTTTGAAAATAAATACTTCAATGATATTTCTAACTGGTTTGAGGCATACAACAGCCAGGTCTGTTGAGAGTATTGTAGCACTGACAGTTGTCTTTCAGGGCTATAAAACATTTAAAATGTTTTTATGTGGTGCTATGTACAGTAACTGATGTGCACTTAGAAGGCAGAAGGAGGGAATAAGCTTTCTATGCTCTTATCAGGGACAGAATACATGCAAGGCTTTGCTCTTCCTTGGATACACTGGAGCATTTAGGGTTAAAATGTTCTATACAACTACTAGAGAAACTCTCTTTACCATGTGTCACCACTGTATATACACATAAGCCCAAATAAAAAGCAGAGTATTCATAATAGGCAGTCAGTCTCTTAAATATTTACCTTTTAATCAAGATATGGAAGTCTTTATTATATTCACACGTACCCAGGTTTCCTCATTGTCACATCTAGCTCTTTTGAAATGAAGGAGCATTAATGATATTGCATGGTGAGGTGGGAAACGGTCATGTTTTGGTATGGTACAGGCCAGGTGGGAGAACAGCAAGATACATTTTATTTTAAAGCATGATTTTAAAAGCAATTTCTCAGTGATTCTTGTAGGGGATATTGTCTTATGGAGCATGGCATCATCAAATGTGCCAAAGCTTTTCTGCTGCTGTTCTTGTTTGAAAATGGATATTAAAAGTATGGCTATACTTTGTGTTGTCATGAAACATGGCAAGGATACTGATAACTAAGTTCCATTGTCTAAAACTGCCTTTTTTTTAGAAAAAAAACCCGCACTCTAACATTGGATGAAATAAAGTAGTGCAAGACATTTCAGACCAAAACTTGCATGCTCACTGCAGTTGAAAACTTCTGCGGACCTCCTGTGACACTGTTTCTCATCTCTCCAAATGCTGAGACACAGCAGTTCACCATTGTACCAAACATATGAAAAATAACATCTCTGCCAGCAAATAGCTTCAATATATGTGATCTACTTTTGAGAGAAATGCCCCAATTAAAGGGTCGTAATTAGCCATTTAGATGAAAAAAAAAAAAAATCTCAGAAAATAAATCAATTTAAAATTAATCTTTATATGAGCCAATTTCAGTGTTAAGAAAGAGAGTAAAGAGAGTCTTGAAATACTTAATCTTCTTGAAAATCATGAAGAAAAATATTGTGAATCTACAGTTGTGGTTTAGTTTTGTTTTTTATTTGTTTGTTTGTTTTTTAAGCTGAAGCACTTTCCCCGAATACTTGCTCCATGAATACTTAATGGCACAACAACTTATTACTGCTTCAGGGGCCTTTAAGTAAAAACACTGAGGCTGTTCTAATAATCTTATTGCTGAAAATACATTATTTCTATTGTCTATGTTTTGCAAGCCCCAAGAAAGTTTCGATGGGTTGTGAAAAACAAGTTATTACAACTAACTTCATTGGAGTTCTCTTTTATTACGACAGTTGTTTGAAACTATGTTTAGCTAACCAGGAACCGCCATGAATTTTAATAGTTTAATTAAATTCAATTATATTTAATTTTCTGACAGATTAGATATATAGATAAATATAAAAATATGTGTAGGTATGCTGTGTCTATAAATAGGTATTTAGATACATCTGCACACGTAAATTTATGGAAGAATTCTAACAAATAATTAACACATGAAAGTTGCAACATATAATTATTACCACCCAGGTAAAAACGCAATAAATGTTACTGAAAGGTACTGGACATGTTATTCTATGCTGTAGTGACCTTCCAGGTACAGTTTTTTACTGTGATGACAAGTAGGTATCATATATAATAAAAATATGTGCCTATACTGCTGACTGCTATCTCCTTTTCAGATTATAAAGTTACCTAAAGGTAGAAGTGGTTGCAGAAACCTGAACGGTGCCCCGATTTAGGCTCCAAGTCACGTTTCTGGACGGACAATTTAGCCGCAAGTCTGTGATGGGAATCGAGCAAATGGTATAACTGTTTCTTCTTCCTCATACTTTTGACCTGCAAACAAGATAAGAGATGAAGAGAATCTTTCTAGTAAAGAAGTAATGTGAATAACTTGTACAATTCGTGGTCAGTTTGCAGAGTGATCAAAGTTGGGGAATGGGATACAAAGTAAGAGAGAATAATTCACGCTCTTTCTGCTGGCTCTTGTGTTTCTTGCCTTCCAGGTTAGCCTGGTGTTTTGCAAACTGCAACCCTTGGCTTTT
Source organism: Streptopelia decaocto (assembly GCF_964273445.1). Classification (NCBI taxonomy): domain Eukaryota; kingdom Metazoa; phylum Chordata; class Aves; order Columbiformes; family Columbidae; genus Streptopelia; species Streptopelia decaocto. The sequence goes on from NC_138661.1 coordinate 63,009,333, forward strand.
TTGGAAACTAGAATTGAACTAATGTAACATTTGGAGTTCTATTAATACATTCTATATTGTTCTATAGTACATTTGGAGTTCTATTAATACATTCTATATTGTTCTATAATACATTCCCGACCCTCCTCATCTAGACCCAGAATCTGAGGATAGCACAAATCTCTCTCAGCCTGACTATTGATTAAAGTCTCTCTTCTACGCTTTCATGTGTTACTCTTCAATGAAGAGAAAAAGAGTTTGCACTTGAGTCTTTTAAAATTTGTCAGTTGAAAGAATGAGTGACTATAGTTTGTGAACCCATTTAAGCCTTGTCTTCTTTTTTTTTTAAACGCATTAAACAATATGTCAATCAGACAAGTCAATTTAAAGAAAACATAATAATTAAAAACCATCCCAGGGGGATGAAGACTGTTACAAAGGGCTGTCATTTGATGCCAACATGATTTTCCAGTGATCTTGAGTACAAAGAGTGAGGGAACATTGACTGTCTCAAAGAATGGTAATGAAATATGTTTTTTTTTCTCCCATGTCCAGTGAAAAGTTCATACAATTCACACACCCTTTGGTCAATTACTTGAAAAGATATTTATCTCCCTATGTAATCCCCATCAGTGCATGTTTCTGCAGCTGAGGTGGTTGTGAGGAGGATGCAGTAAGACCAAGAGTGAGTTACTTTAAGTTTTCCAGCCACCTAAGGTGGGCAGAGTGATGGCAGAATGATGTACAACATCCATACATGGTGGTCAATGGAATGAGAGGGACAGGCTGCTAATAAATACACGAGAGCCAGAGCAGTGGTGTGAAGTTGAAGCCGTTATTTCACGTCCTCACTCTCACACTTAGCTGTAGAAACTCCAGGCCTGTCTGAGATGCCAACACACCAGTTTTATATCTTTAACTGATATGCAGGTGTCTTCCTTCTATATATACACTGGTGAAAACAGCTAGGCTTATTTATAGTTGTTTTCCCCCCTGCCTCCAATTTTTTTATCCTTACCAAACTTTCACCCTGGAGACTAGAAGCCTTTTGCAAACCTTGAGTGTGACTTGGAAAATCTTTGCCCTGAACGTCATGGTGTTACTGGTAATCTGACTTCAGTTCTGGTGAGATCGTTGGAGCAGGGACAGTCACAATTTTGACGGTGGCGGAGCTTCTATCATGCTGAATGTAATCTTGATGGATTAAAGGACCAGCTGCTCTTCCTTGAGCCTGAAGTGATTTCCTTATAATAAATAACTCCTCAGAGAGGTGGCACTGCCTGCATAACTCAGAGAGAAATCCAGTTTCTGATGCTCCCTGGAGCCAAAGTCGAGTTTTCAGCTGTTGAAGAGCCCCCTGACTCCAGCGAGGTTGTTCAGAGCATGCGGATGAAATACACGCTCATATACCTCAATGCAGGAGGATCTTGGTTTCCTTGGGACGCCCACGGGCAAAATGCTGGAGGACATGTGCACCCGTGTGTTAGTGTTGATGGGATAAGAGACAACAACACAGACCCACGAGTGCCTTCCTGCAGCAACTCTGCTGCTGCAAACTGCAGTAGGGGAGTTTTGTAAGGGCAGTGAATGCCCTCCAGTGGCAGAAAATAGGGAAATAGATTGGTTCAGTTTTCCATAATTGTTATGGAATTGGTAAATATAGTTCGATTTCAATTTATAGATGTATTCCCTTAGGGTGTAGTGGTGCAGTGTTAAAAGACATCCTCACCTCTGGTCTTGCAGTTCCAGCACGCAGCAAAGAGCTAAACCTCAGCTGAAATCTTTGTTAGTAGTTACTTTTATATAAGACAATGAATGTCAGGATGCTCTTACTAACAAACTTGTGTTGGTGAAGGGCACGTAATCTGACTGTCCAGCTTCATGAGCTGCCTGTTGATATGATTTTGTTTGCTGGAGCATGTAGCAGAAAAGGGTCATCCTGCACGCTGCAGTCACGAGGTAGAGATGGGGAGAAGGGGAAATGTGGCGTCTGAGTGTGTGAATCTTTTGCACAGCGAGGTTATATATAAGTGATGGTTTTTTTTCTGTCTAGTTTTTGGTTTTGTTTTTTAAATGATGCTGTCATAATGTATCCAGTTATATTTGTGGGTCAGAGCTGTTAAGGTATTTCTTGCTGGTTTATAACATGAAATCAGCCTTTAGAGGGCATCATATATACTGCAGCATATTTCCATGTTTGTCATGGAATAACCCTCTTGTAATAAAGAGGCAATGTGGGATGGAAATGTGCTTGATTGCCTTACTTTGAAAATTCAGAACAGCCTCATAAACAAATAAGAAGCTTTTATAACTATAAGCCAAAACCCCAAGAAGGCCTTGAATACCATGACTCCAACATGCGTGTTTGCTGAAGTGGTTTCCCCAGACTGCAGATACCTCATGCTGTCCCAGCGCTGGGGAACTGCAGGGAATGTGCAGCAGGGCCAAAAAGCCAAGTTTGTGTCAAAAAGTCCGTAATACTTCAGTGTTGTCTTAGGACAAACAGTTATCTGTGGGTTCATTAGACAAGATGGACCCATAAATTGTTATCTCTGTTGTTCCTGCATCCCAGGTTTATGCCTGGGAATGCATTGATCTGTGTTCAGTTTTGGGCCCCTCACTATAGGAAAGACATTAAGGTACTAGAGAGACTTCAGAGAAGGGCAATGAAGCTGGTGAAGGGTTTGGAGCACAAGTCTGATGAGGAGTGGTTGAGGGACCTGGGGCTGTTCAGCCTGGAGAACAGGAGGCTGAGGGGAAACCTTATCGCTGTCTACAACTACCTGAAAGGAGGTTGGAGCATGAAGGGTTTTGGTCTCTTCTTCTGAGTAGCAAGTGACAGAATGAGAAGAAATGGCCTCAAATTGCACCAGAAAAGCTTCAGATTGGATATTAGGAAACATTTCTTCATGGAAAGGGTTTTGAAGTAGTGAAACAGGCTGCCCAGGGAAGTGGCAGAGTCACTGTCTCTGGAGGTGTTTAGAAAACGTGTAGATGGTTCTTAGGGACATGGTTTAGTGCCAGTGTTATGTTAATGGTTGCACTTGATGATCTTGACTTGAGGATCTCAAGAGTCTCTTCCAAACAAAATTATTCTATGATCACGTTGTTTGTTGTCGGGGGCTTTTTCTTCCATGTTTTAGCTTGTTTTGATGGCCAGGCATTTAGTGTGCAGCCTACGCCCACTTTAAGTCGAGAGCCTGGAAGTGAAAAGTTGGCATCAAGGACAGAGTCCTGCCCAGCATATTTTTGCTCTGAGTTGCCCCAGAATTTAAACATCTGGAAATCACATTACCATGAACATCTTTAAAAACATCTTTTTTTTTTTTTTTTTTTTCATGTGAGGTGTAGCCCTTAGAAATATTCTGGAGATATTCACCTTATAAAAGATTGATGCTCATGTGTCTTTTCTCCCTGGTTGCCCTCTGCCATGCCTGGCCTGGTCCCAAGCTTGGTTGCTCTGTGGTGGGAAGACAGTAGTCTTGATCAAGGCATTCTCAGTTGTCTTTGATTACTTTAGCTTCTTATTCACAACACTTACAGTAAGTCTTTACTCAAAACAAGAAGATGATAACCTGAGCTTTACAGTAATATTTTGGGGTGATATAGAGGCTGCCCTTTTGGAAAAGAGATCAAGCTGTGCTGCCCACGCTATGTGAATATCAGCACAGGTAAAACTAGTAATTCGTACTTTAAATGACCCTTGATGTTGCCTCCGGAATGTTGCTTTTTCCAGAAAGAATTTTCTGGGCTCGTCATCATTTGGTGGTGGCCCAGGAAAGAGTGACATCAGAAACTGATGGAAGCTTTAGTGCAAGGCATGAGAGTCTCTTGTAAACTGTGGCTGGGTTTCTATATAAGCTTAGTACAAGTTATTTAGCAGTTCCCACATCTCCATGGGTGCCTCTGGATAACCAGCTACATAGAGGCTTACTATTTAAACATGCTTCGCTCATGAGGATTACACTTAAAATATCTATAGGAAAGAGACTAATAGTGTTCATAATATTTACTTTAGCTCTCAAGTGTGCTAAGAGGTCTGCTTTCCTTTCCGATTTTGACAGATCATTGATTTTACACTTCTTCCAATATTTTGCTCAGTTCAGCAAGCAAATATAAAAAGATATTTTTAATTTTGTTCTAGGAAATGCAATAATCTATTGGATTAAGTAAAAGACTTGCCAGAGATGTTAATTTGGAAGCACTGGTTGTTCTTCTTTTGATTTATTAATAAATTACTTAGCAAAGTTGATAAAGACACTAAGAGTTGTAATAGATCTAATCAGAGCAAAAAAGTGTTTTGATTTTTAAAATAATTTTCTTTTTCTTTGAGGCTAATATATGAACACTTATAACACACATAAATATATATGAAGACAAATAATATTATTAGAAATTCAAGAGCAGAAAAGATCCTCAGTTAAAGAAAAATATATTTTTCTGTTTTCTTCACATCAGTTTCCAAAGATGACTTACACCTTGATCCAAATGATATTTGTCTGCTGTTGAAGGCTGCCACGTTACAAGTCATAAGCATAAACTTTCTTCACAGGATGCTCTGACGGAGCTGATTTAATACTTACAGGCTGCAGCTGAATGTTAAGTTTTCAGTTTTCAAACACAAGTTATAATAGCGTGTTCATTCTGCACAACTCAAATAGTAGAAGTGTCCAAAAAGTAATTCTTGTTGACTTACCTATTGAAAACTCATGTTCTCAAACTTTATCAGTCAATATTGCCTTGTGTGCGTTTGTGTGTCTCGAGAGGGTGTCAGGCTAAGAGGAAAACATGAGCTCGTGTTGACACAGCATTACTTGGAGGAAAAGGTACATATCTGCTGGGAGAGCCGTTTTTAACAAGAGAAGTGGCGTTTGACACCATTACTCATTTAAAATCAAGCACCGCAGTTAATGTGTTCAAACAGCAGATCCGCAGCCTTGCCTGAAGTTTTGCTGCACCATCAGCACCCATCTGGCTGGGCTGAATGGAGTAGTAAAAGCAGTGAAAACAGGAATCTGCCTTGTTTGGTCCCAATAATCTTGTCCAGGGCCTGGCCTTGGTGGAGATGTGGTGCACAGCTTTCAGGTAGTGTCATCCCTGGAGGTGACTTTGTTTTTCCCAGGGAACATCAGTGCCATTGCCTCTGCTCCCTGCAACCCAAGAGCAAGGATTCGGGCTCTGGGCATCGGCTGGACCGGGAACTGATCTCCCTTTGGCTTTAACCTCACTGAGCCTCAGCTCCCAGAGCTAAAAGCTTCTCCTATAGCACAGACCTGGTGAGAGGGGTGTCCTCTCACATCCATTGCTCAGGCAGCAACGCAAAGTTGCTGCGTCTGCCCCTGTCCTCAAATATACCGTACACTTGCGTTCCCTGCAATTGTGATTGCTGGAATTATTAATAGTAAACTCTGAGCAAGTTCAGTGAGTGGTTATCTGCTTATCTAGCCAGCTTCTGGGTCACGCTGGTACTCTGATGCCAAAGGTTGGGCTGACCCAGAAGAGAACTGGGTTATATCCATATTCTTCCACACTGAGCTCACTGATGTATTCAAATTGATAGGGCAGCAAAGCTGAATTTAGAACACAGGGGTTTTCACTCCCATTTTAATGTCTGTGCTTAACACTCCAATAGCCATCTCTCAGAAAGTTTTGTAGTCTATACTGTTTCCCTTGCCATTTTCCGAGCAGCATTGTGGCTTATGCAGAAGCCCTTAGGCCAGTGTATGTGGGCAAGAGCATGCAGGGGATCTTGAATAGTGAGATGCTGCTGTTTCAGATCTTTCTCTTCCTTTTTTTTTTTTTTTTTTGTATTCTGAAACATACCCTGTGAAGGAAAGGAATCCATGAGCTCATGGCACTTCTATGTTCAACAACCATTTTTCAGAGCGTGCTTTTCCCCCCTCCAGGAGGAGCAGTGAGGGATGTGTTTATGTGCAAGGGTAGTTGTGCATGGCAGCAGAAAGTCTGAGCTCATCCCACCTTTCCTAAACAAGAGCCTAAAAATAGTGCCAAAATCACTCACTGCAAAACACAGAGTATGGTGCTCTTTGGCCATGTAAAAGCTGACTGGAGCTATGCCCTTGTTCAAAATGCTTTCAGATTTATAGGCCATGTGGACTAAACGAAAATACTTGGATGGAAAAAGGAGGCTTTCAAGGATTATTGACTTGTCACCTTATTCTGGACAAATAAATCTATGGATAAAAAGAGAATAGAAATGTGTTTACTGAGATGAGACATTTGATCTGATAGGGAACGGCTGCTGTGGAGCCAAACTCACTCTACATGCTCTCTCATCTCCAGGAGATCTGGGCTGCAGATCAGACCCATTAGTCAGTCTGTAATCCCAGTGAAGCCTCCTGTAGAGGGTAAAAAAGGTCAGAGAAGACTGTGACAACACTTACTAATCCTTAGCCTGCACTATGGTGATTTTTTTCAAGCTGGGTCCATGACTTTAAAACCCCATTTCTGACCTACGGAGGCCAGTGTTAGTACACACCATGTCACCAGCATCTTCAACAGCTCTGGGCTTTTATGTACCCTGCAGTGGGGACTGGAGCTCTGCACGGCTGAAAGGTGCTGAGAGCAGAGCAATGCTGAGATGGATGCCAGAGCTCCCCCCGTTTTTAATGAGAGGCAGTGCTGAACATGGGTTTCAGGAGGCAGAAGTGGGAGTGAATGGTGCTTTGAACATCTGCATGGGCATCCAGTGCAGCACCTGAGCCTGTCAGCCTGCACCAAGCTGCTGAGGTGTCTTCTCATGGGTACGACCTTGCTATAAGTTGTGCTCAAGAATTATCTGAAGGGGAAGTCCATATTCTTACCTATTTTCAGGCTGAGAGGAGCATTGAGCAAGCTTGGTGTACACCCCAAATCATCACCAGACTAGGAGGACAATTTTGCTGCTAATGCAGTAGATACGACCAAAACAGATCTGAGGATTTTGACTTCGCAACAGAAACTACATCCTTCACCATACTGTGATTTGGTTGACTCCTTCCAGCTATATGTTTCTTAAAATATTGATGGCTGAGGTTGCCTTAGCAAGGCAGTGAAGTTTCACAGACTTAGCAACCCGTTTGTGTTTGGGTTGAGAACTTTTCTGTGGAGCTGCTAGATGGAGGTCCCATCTCATCCGCTGCAGCTAAAACTGAGGAGGAAAACTTACTACGGGGGAAACAAAATAAAATGGGTATACAGGTGTTGACACATGGTGCAAGCAATCTATGATATTAATGGGAGTCTTCTTCACTGGCACTGGTAGCTTTGGGTTTGGCCCCATGCAGAAGAAGTCCAAGGGCACTGGTTCCTCATTTTTTTTCCTAATGTGCTAGTCCCAGGAGGCCTTTAAGTGCCTGGACTGGCAAGATATTTTCCGGAATGTGGTTAGTCCTTTCTGTCATCCAAAATAGATCACTCCACTGCATTTTTAATGAAAAATAAAAAAAGTCAAAGCTACTGAAAGTGTGTGTATTTCTAAGTGGCCATAGGCTTTTCATTCTTCTTGAGGTATTTTAAGCATTTCCCAGGAGGCCATCAATAGCACTTCTTATTCATGATTTCTACAGTAGGTTCCAGAGACTTGTCCTGGGGTGGGCATCCCTGCTTTCCCTGTGGGCTGAGCCAGTGTTCCTGCTGCACCAGAGGCTGCTGGAAGCCACAGCCTCTTGCTGGGCATCCCTGTCAGCAAGCTATCACATGCAGAGCTGTCGGTGCTAATTTGCTTAAAAATCACAGTGTGATGATTAAACTAATTCGTATCCCTTCCTAATTTGGGCTTCTGGTGTTTCTGGGCTCCCTCCAATGCCAGGAGACTTGTTTGTCTGCAGAAAGCAGGATTCTGTGACAACCCCAGGCAGTGCTACAGGCTCGGGGGAAGAGAGGCTGGAAAGTGCCTGGGGGAAAAGCATCTGGGGGTGTTGACTGACAGGTGGCTGAACATGAGCCAGCAGTTTTCCCCAGGTGGCCAAAAAGGCCAACAGCATCCTGGCTTGTATGAGGAATAGCATGGCCAGAAGGAGCAGTGCAGTGATTGTGTACTTGGGACTGGTGAGGACCCACCTTAAATCTTGTGTTCAGTTTTGGGCCCCTCATCATATGAAAGACATGGAAATACTAGAGAGAGTGCAGAGGGGGTGACAAAGCTGGTGAGGGGCCTGAAGCACAAGTCTGATGAGGAGTGGTTAAGGGAAATTGGGCTGTTCAGCCTGGAGAACAGGAGCTGAGGGAAGACCTTATCACTGTCTGCAACTACCTGAAAGGAGGTTGGAGCATGGAGGGGGTTACAGTATCACAGTATCACAGTATGTTTAGGATTGGAAGGGACCTCAAAAGATCATCTAGTCCAATCCTCCTGCTGGAGCAGGAACACCTAGGTGAGGTCGCACAGGAACATGTCCAGGCGGGTTTTGAATGTCTCCAGAGAAGGAGACTCCACAACCCCCCTGGGCAGCCTGTTCCAGTGTCTGTCACCCTCACTGAGAAGAAGTTTCTTCTCAAATTTAAGTGGAACCTCTTGTGTTCCAGCTTGATCCCATTACCCCTTGTCCTATCATTGTTTGCCACCGAGAAGAGCCTGGCTCCATCCTCATGGCACTCACCCTTTATATATTTATAAACATTAATAAGGTCCCCCCTTAGTCTCCTCTTCTCCAAACTAAAGAGACCCAGCTCCCTCAGCCTTTCTTCATAAGGGAGATGCTCCACTCCCTTAATCATCTTCGTTGCCCTACGCTGGACCCTCTCCAGCAGTTCCCTGTCCTTCTGGAACTGAGGGGCCCAGAACTGGACACAATATTCCAGATGTGGTCTCACCAGGGCGGAGTAGAGGGGAAGGAGGACCTCTCTCGATCTACTAACCACCCCCCTTCTAATACACCCCAGGATGCCATTGGCCTTCCTGGCCACAAGGGCACAGTGCTGGCTCATGGTCATCCTGTTGTCCACCAGGACCCCCAGGTCCCTTTCCCCTACACTGCTCTCTAGTATGTAATCTCCCAACCTATACTGGAACCTGGGGTTGTTCCTGCCCAGATGCAGGACTCTACACTTGCCCTTGTTAAATTTCATTAGGTTATTCCCCGCCCAACTCTCCAGCCTGTCCAGGTCCCGCTGGATGGCAGCACAGCCCTCCGGTGTGTCAGCCACTCCTCCCAGCTTGGTGTCATCAGCAAACTTGCTGATAGTGCACTCAATTCCCTCGTCCAAATCGTTAATGAATATATTGAATAATATTGGCCCCAGCACTGACCCCTGAGGCACTCCACTAGATACTGGCCTCCAACTAGACTCCGCACCATTGACTACCACTCTCTGGCTTCTCTCCCTAAGCCAGTTTGCAACCCACCTCACTACTCTATTGTCTAGACCACACCTCCTCAACTTAGCTGTGAGGATGCTGTGGGAGACTGTGTCAAAGGCTTTACTGAAGTCAAGGTAGACCACATCCACCGCTCTGCCATCATCCATCCACCTTGTTACAGTCTCATAAAAGGCTATGAGGTTGGTCAAGCATGACCTACCCTTGGTAAAGCCATGCTGACTGCCCCTAATAACCCTCTTATCCTTGATATGCCTTGAGATGGCATCAAGGACAAGCTGTTCCATTACTTTCCCAGGGACAGAGGTGAGGCTGACCGGTCTATAATTACCCGGGTCCTCCCTCTTGCCCTTTTTGAAGACTGGAGTGACATTTGCTTTCCTCCAATCCTCGGGCACCTCTCCCGTTTCCCAAGACTTGGCAAAGATGATGGAGAGCGGTCCAGCAATGACCTCAGCCAGCTCCCTCAGCACCCGCGGATGCATCCCATCTGGACCCATGGATTTATGAATGTCCAGACTATTTAATTGCTCCCTAACCCAGTCCTCATCGACTAAAGCAAACTCCTCCATTGACCTGGCTTCATTCGGGGTCTCAGGGGTACGGGGCTCCCCAGGACAGCCTCCGGCAGAGTAGACAGAGACAAAGAAGGCATTCAGTAATTCTGCCTTCTCTGTATCTTCTGCCACCAGGGCACCCACCCCATTCATCAGTGGGCCTACATTGCCTCTGGTATTAGTTTTATCTGCTATGTATTTGAAAAAGTTCTTTTTGCTGTCCTTGACCCCTCTCGCCAGCTGTAATTCTAAGGAGGCCTTGGCTATCCTAGCTGCCTTCCTACATCCTCTAACAGCAGCCTTATATTCCTCCCAAGTGGCCAGCCCCTGCTTCCATGACCTGTAAACTCTCCTCTTCTGCTTGAGCATACCCAACAGATCCCTATTCAACCACGCAGGCCTCCTGGCTCCCTTCCTTGACTTCCTACGTGTGGGGATGCTCTGATCCTGAGCGTGGAAGAAGCAATCTCTGAATGCCACCCAGCCATCTTGGGCCCCTTTACCTTCAAGCAGTCTTGCCCATGGGATTTCCCCCAGCAATTGTTTGAAAAGGCCAAAGTTAGCCCTGCTGAAGTCCAGGGTTGCAATTCTACTTGCTATTCTGTTCCTGCCACACGAGATGCTGAACTCCACCATCTTGTGGTCACTGCAACCCAGGCAGCCCTCAACCTTTACTGCTTCGACCAGACCCTCCTTGTTAGTGAGGATGAGATCCAGCAGTGCACCTCTCCTAGTCGGCTCCTCCACCATCTGCATGAGGAAGTTATCATCAATGCACTGGAGGAACCTCCTGGACTGTGGCTGGCTGGCTGAATGGTCCTTCCAGCAAACATCAGGGAAGTTAAAATCACCCACAACAACCATGGCCTGTGACTGTGAGGCCACTCTCAGCTGCCCATAGAAGGCCTCATCAACTTCCTCAGCCTGATCTGGTGGCCTGTAACAGACGCCCACAACAGTGTCAGCCCTGCCAACCGGCCCCTTGATCCTGACCCATACACTCTCAACTCGCTCGTCATCCGCTCCTGGGCAGAATTTAGTACATTGTAGTTGCTCTCTCACATAAAGAGCCCAGCTAATTCCTGCCCCAGCATCCTTTTGCCCCTGCGAGATAAACCTTTCCCACGTGACAGTGTCTGGACTGGTGTCTTATAAAACCAACCATTATCAAAAAATCCAAAGTTGTTCTCTTCTCCCAAATAGCAAGTGATAGGATAAAAGGAAACGGCCTCAAGTTGCGCCGGGGAGGTTTAGATTGGATATTAGGAAAAAATTCTTCCTGAAAAGGGTTGTCAGGCACTGGAACAGACTGCCCAGGGCAGTGGTGGAGTCACCATCCCTGGAGGTGTTTAAAAGGTGTTTAGATAAGGTTCTTAGGGACATAGTTTAGTGCTAGAGTTAGATTAGGTTATGGTTGGACTCAATGATCCTGCGGCTTTCTTCAAACTAAAATGGTTCTATGATTGTATGCCCACACGCCTGCCTGGACAACCCCTTGTCCCATGTGGTGTTTGGTTTTAAGGCTCTACAAAGGATACATATGTTGGCAGCCAATATAAATGCTTCCCGACCTTTTGACCTCTGGTGACCTTTTGACCTATAGTGACCTTTTGATCTCAGATGACCTTTTGACCTCTGGTGACCTTTTGACCTATGATGACCTTTTGACCTCTGGTGTCCTTTTGACCTCAGGTGACCTGGTCTGACCCCCAGACCCTCTTCATGTGACCTTTGAGGTTCTTGCATCTTGAACGTTTCCGGTCAGTTGTGTTCTATGGTGTAGTTCTGGGCTGCAACAGCAGCTCTGCTCTCTACCCATCCAGTCTAAGGGGCTGGCACTTCTTCCCAGCATCTTGAAGGTTTTAAGTCTTGCAGCAGCTTCTCGTATTTGCGCCGTCTCTGTGCGTTTGCGCCAGAGCTGCTGTGTCATAAGAGGCCGTGGCATTAGGCTCCTTTTTTTTTTTTTCTGGGGTTGCCGTAGAGGCTCCTCGCCTCACCACTGCCTCCCCGCAGGTTATTTTGATCGTTGCCATCTCTGGTTTGGAGTTGTTTTTGTTGTGGAGCCTTTTTGGTGCTGTTGCTGTCGTGTCATCTATAACGTTGTGCGGAGCGTCTGTCTAAGCATGTGCCCATTTGGCTTGGAGCTGCTCTGCCCGGAGGTGTAGAGTCAGGAGGGGGTGGACTGAGTTCTAAGAGTCCACGATTAATCTGTGGACATGTTACACTGTGTTGGGAAAGGTTGTGCAGTCCTCTGGGATGGAGTAGCTGTGGGCAGGGGAGTGTACAGTCCGTTCCCCAGTGTTTTCGGGACTCAATTAGACCTTCTGTTGCGATTTCTGAGTAGTAAGCAGACCTGTGGAAGGGTCAAGCTGTTGACGAGCTCCTGGGTGACTTGCTGAATAACTCGATTTCAGGTGCAGAGGGACAACTTGGCACGGAAGAGCGACGGACGAGGCGGGCTGTGCGTGCCGTAAGCAGGTGGGTCGGTGCGTGGTGCCAGAGGGAAGCTGTGCCGTGTGGCTCTAGCTAAGCTTGGTCGTTTCTCTGTTTCTCAGGTGACCTTTTGAACGCAGGTGAGCACGGAGTGCTGGGCCGAAGCGGCAGCTCGTTTCAGGTCCCGTGTGGCTGGTGCAAGTGTGAGCGTCCTTTGGTGGTGTTTCACTGGTGGAAGCTGAACGTTTCCGTGGTCAACAGCGTGGCAGCCAAAAGCAAGAGCGGCTGGGTGGGTGTGAGTGGCCCAGGTAAGGGAGGGCGAGATGGGAGCGTCTGCGGGCAGGCTGTGTTTTCGGGCGGCGTCCAAGCGCGTGCCTCTGGTTTTGCAGGTGCCGCAGACGAGCTGGGAGGGGCGAAGCCGCACGCCGGCCCGCAGCCGAGAAGGTGAGGCAGCGGTGGGTGCTGAGGAGCCCGGTTTTGCCCGGTGACTGGGTTCAGCGTTTCCTTCTCGCTTCGCAGGCGCTTTGTGGGCCCTTTGGACCGGGAGGAGCATTTGCGGTGAGCCGGGCTAGGGGCGAGGAGGAGCGTGGGGCCGGGGACTCGTTCCAGGCGCTACAGTTCTTTTTCTTCTCGCCGTCTTAGACGTCACGAGCGATGAGGGTCTGTGGCTGCGCTCGCGGCACGACACGCCGAGCGGAACGCCGTGGAACTTAGCAGGAGGTGGGTGTTGCGGAAGGGGTCGGCGTTTACCCCATGCCGCCGTGTGCCGGCACGGCTTAGCGAGCGTGTGTTTTCTCGTTTTCCTGTAGACGCTGAAGAGGAATCCGGCGATGCAGGAAGACGGCCGTTGGCGCACGTGGCGTTTTCCGCTGTTGAAGACGGGTTCGGTTCCTTGGCCCTCTGAAAGCTAAGTGGAGGCACAGGGGCTGGGACGGGGGCTTTATTTCTGATAAGGGAAAGGGCCGTCCAGGAACCGTCCCCTTGGCGCGGGTAAAGGGCCCGAGACCTTTACTGTGCGATGCCAGTGTGTGCTGGGCAGGGCAGCTCCAGCCTGTGTGTGCGTTGTGGTGTGGTTCGGGAAGCCTGCCTGGCGCCTGTCAGACGATCCTGGGGTCTCGTTGCATTCGAGGGACAAAAAGGCGCCTCGGGTGCCGTCCCGGGATCTGGAACGCTGGTGCCGACCGGCGTAGCGCCCATTGGGCGCTGGTTTTCTGGTATCAGCAGCCGAAAGCGTGGAGGGTTCTTGCGTTTCGGACGTTTCTGGTCAGTGGTGTTTGCGGCTTTGTCCTGGGCTGTGCCGGCAGCTGTGCTCTCTACTCATCCAGTCTCAGGGACTGGAACTTCAAGATGCTGGGAAGAAGTTCTTAGGCGTTGCAGCAGCTTCTCGTTTGGTTGCGCCGTCTCTGCTCGGTTGTGGCGGTGCTGCCGTCTCGTCAGGAGCCGTGACGTTGGGCTCCTTTTTCATTTGGGGTTGTAGGAGAGGCTCCTCGCCTCCCCGCTGCCTCCCCGTGGATTATTTGGATGGATGCCTGTCTGGTCTCGGAGTGTGGTTTTTGTTGTGGAGCGTTTTTGGTGCTGTGGCCGTCGTGTGGTCCATAACGTTCTGTGGAGCGTCTGTCTGCGCGGGTGCGCATTTGGCTGGGAGCTGCTCTGCCCGGACGCGTGGAGTCAGGGGTGGGTGGCCGGAGCTCTGGGAGTCTCCGGTTAACCTGCTGACGCGTTAAATTGCGTAGGCAGAGGTTGTGCGGTCATCTGGGATGGAGTAGCCGTGGGCAGGGGAGTGGAGGGTCCCTGCGCAGGCGTTTTAGAGACTCCATGAGAGCTTGGAATGTTATTGCGCAATAGAAAGCAGACCAGTGGAATGGTGAAGCTGTTGATGAGCTGCTGGGTGACTTGCTGAATAAGTCGATTTCAGGTGCAGAGGGACAACTTGTCACGGAAGAGCGATGGTCGAGGCGGGCTGTGCGCCGTAAGCAGGTGGGGCGGCCTGGGGCGGCGCCGTCTACCCGCCAGCCGGGGGCGGCGCCGTCTACCCGCCAGCCGGGGGCGGCGCCGTCTACCCGCCAGCCGGGGGCGGCGCCGTCTACCCGCCAGCCGGGGGCGGCGCCGTCTACCCGCCAGCCGGGGGCGGCGCCGTCTACCCGCCAGCCGGGGGCGGCGCCGTCTACCCGCCAGCCGGGGGCGGCGCCGTCTACCCGCCAGCCGGGGGCGGCGCCGTCTACCCGCCAGCCGGGGGCGGCGCCGTCTACCCGCCAGCCGGGGGCGGCGCCGTCTACCCGCCAGCCGGGGGCGGCGCCGTCTACCCGCCAGCCGGGGGCGGCGCCGTCTACCCGCCAGCCGGGGGCGGCGCCGTCTACCCGCCAGCCGGGGGCGGCCCTGTCTAGGGTCCTAATTATTTGTTTGACCAGATGCCCTTGATGCAACATGGAGCAGCCCTGGGGACACTCTGAACTGCTGTGGTTCTGCTGAAGTCTCTTTGAAGCAGCTGGGGAAAACAGCAGCTTGTTGGTTTTTCCAGCTGCTTTTCTTGTTCCCCAGCACTGTCCTGCAGGAGGTGCTGAGATCCCACCCGCAGTGCTGTGTCCAGCTCCCAACATAAGAACACTGAGCTGTTGGAGTGAGTCCAGAGGAAGCCACCAAGATGATCAGAGGGCTGGAGCATCTCTCCTGTGAGGACAAGCTGACGGAGTTGTGGTCGTTCAGCCTGGAGAAGGCCTCGGGGAGACTTTATAGCAGCCTTCCAGTACCTAAAGGGGACCTATCATAAAGCTGGAGAGGGACTTTTTACAAGCATATGTAGTGATAGGACAAGGGATGATGGCTGTAAACTCAAAGAAGTTAGATTTAGATTAGATATAAGGAAGAAACTGTTCACCATAAGGGTGGTGAGGCATTGGAACAGGCTACTCAGAGAAACTGTGGATGTCCAATCCCTGGCAGTGTTCCAGACCAGGTTGGACGGGGCTTTGAGCAACCTGGTCTAGCGGAAGGTGTCCCTGCCCATGGCGAAGGGGCTGGAACGAGGTGATCTTTAAGGTCCCTTCCAACCCATACCGTTCTATGATTCTTCGTTACAGGAGACCAGGAAACGTTCTTTCCTCCCTTGTGTCCCCAGGAGGAGCAGTTCCACCCTCCTGCCCACATCTCGGTCCCCACAGCACCAGCACCAGGACAGAAAGGGTGGCTGCAAAATGCTCTCACTCCCTTCTATGAGATTTCAGCCCATATCCAATATTGAGATTGATTTCAGCCAGAAACATCCCGTTTTCTGCCACATCTATGCTTTAGTTAAGGTTTGATACCATGGCTATTTTCTAGAGGTGTTTTATTAATAGCTAGTTCCCTGACCTCTACAATTTCTTTTTCTAGACTTTAATCAGTTGTGCTGTTTGACCAGACAAATAGGTTTTGTATGAGCAGTTGCAATTTACTTTCCTTTCATTCTTTGATGTGGGGTGGGTTTTTTTTTTTTTTTTTTAAGTGGATTTTTGTGTTCTTTCTGCATCTTGGTCTTTACCATCTTTTTTGTGCTACTGGACTGGTGTAATGGGGTGGGGGAATCTTCTGCTGTAAGT
The DNA here is from genome assembly GCF_964273445.1 of Streptopelia decaocto. Taxonomy (NCBI): domain Eukaryota; kingdom Metazoa; phylum Chordata; class Aves; order Columbiformes; family Columbidae; genus Streptopelia; species Streptopelia decaocto. The sequence goes on from NC_138661.1 coordinate 63,025,196, forward strand.
TTAAAATGTGTACATAAAATATATTTGTCATGTTAGCTTTTACCAAAAGTGATTTCAGATTTCCAGCACGAAATTTCAAACGTGGGCTTGCCCTAAACTGACAGCGTTATGCATGTGCAGAGCAGAATAAAAACTCATTCACCTTAGGGAGAATTTGAGACAAGATTGCTCACTACTTTCTCTGATTTGTGTCAGAAAAACATACAGTATAGAAAAAAAAATATGTATTTTTTTTCAGGAGTAATATATTGCACAAGCGATGAAAAGCTGCATTTAATTTGATAGATGTGTATAAAGGAATACATTTGAACCTGCAAAAATGGGCAGCTAATCCAGCTTTCTTCCCACAAGAAATCTCTCTGGACTGGGATTTACTGTCCACCCAGCCAAAAGAAGTTGGCAGACGCTGCAGGTAGCTCAGCAGTGGCTAAAATGGAGCCGTGCTGAAGTGATCCACAGATATCTGGATGTACTGAGATGCCCAAGATACTGCTTGCTTTCAGCAAGCAGTATCTTTGTCGGGTCCAACATCCATTGCCACAAAATGCAATGGAAGGAGAAAAAAGCTAGCAAAAGGCATTGGCAAATAATAAAATAGATATGTTTTTTTCCTGTTTCCTGTGCTGTGAGCCCACTTGGTGCAGCCAGTTGCTGACCACGGGCTGGGTGGTTGATGCATCATGGCCAGCACAGATGTAACATGGTGTTACAGCTTCTGGACTGCAACCAGCTGAGTGGAATCATGTCCATCAGCACCCTCTGGATACAGCCCAACGCTGCTCAGAGTTGTCTTGCAAACATATATCACCAGTTAATTTTTCTTGCTGCTCCATTATTTAGCCCGAGCAGGGACCGATACAGTCATCTACTTTGCAGATAGAGAAATCTTCTCTTTTCCCAGTGTGACTATAGTAGGATGCAAATGTGTTTAGCCTTTAAATTTGTGATATAGATAGTAGCTGGATCCTAGAAGTTGAGCAGAGGTTTTGTAGCCAGAAATGTTAATTGTTGATTGTGCATCAGGTTTGGGCAGTTTGACCCTTTCCCAGTTAAACTGGATATTGTGCCATAGCTCATGGAGGTGTTGCAGGGATTAGATTGTCTTTGTGTGTTTTTTATCATTATTTGTATTCTACTCTACATGAGATACTTCATTGAATATCTAGTAGGTTGAATTATGTTTATATATTACACTAAAGGATTTATATGCTGCAAACTGGATGTAAACAGGTTGTTTATCCTGTTGGGAACCTGGAACCCCAGCACTCCTACACCCACCTGTCTTATGTGTGTATGTGGCATATACCTGTGATCTGCAAAGATGGCTTTTTAAAAAAAATTATTATTATGTTATTTATTTAACACTGATAATACATTATTTTGGGGAAATGTGGACAGTTCAAGGAGGTGTGGGTATATAAAGTACAATGTATCTCAGGGATAAAGTGTGAACTTCAGGGATTTTTTAGTGTGAGTTTTAAACAGGGCACATTTCACTGAGGAAAATAAAATCTGAGCAGTGCAAAATTGGGTCCATTGAGAACCTGGATTAATTTTGGTGTTGTTTTTGTTTGTTTGTTTGTTTTCCTTCAGCTCTTCAAAGCTATGGCTTTAGTTCTATTTTGACTATCAAGTATACGGGACAAACCTGAGTGGATCCAGGTCTCATCATATTGATGAACATTTGTAAATAATAATAATAACTTCATATCTGTGTGGAAGATGTTATGTGGTTAGATGTGAGCCCAAACCAGTAATCAGTTCCATAGTAGCTTTTAATAAACAGAAATTTGAATAAAACAGTTTGCAGAAAAGTACAGAATAAAAGCAGAAAATATCTCTTTTCTATTAACCATTGGTATAAATCCCAAGATGTCTTGTTTTAAAGTTATAAATTGCAATCTTTATTAAATTGGTATATTAGGAATATCACAGTTAAAGCACAGTACTGCTGGTGTCCTACAGAATTTAGGTATTAACCTTTCCTCATATTTTCTCCCTTCTATAGAAAAGGCAAAAAATTAATTGTTAAAGGAGGCACTGAGAAATCAGATTACTACTAAAATCCAGTTTTGTTATGCTATGTCTTAACGTCAAAACTGTGATTAAGAACATTTCACTACTTAGTAAAGAGGAATGGATTTGAACTGCACCATGCTGAGTCATGACTAAATCCCAATGTAGTTTTATTTTTCAGCTGAGATATCTGTTGACTGTAAATGATAAGTAGAAGCTATGGAAGTGTTTACAAGCTGATGTTAGTGTCTCACTTATGTTGGGGCTTTTTTGTGTCAGCAAATTGAATTCTACAGTTATTTAATCCTGTGGTTGCAGTTCTACTGTTTTAGCCCACTAGGAAGAGACTGCAATTTATTTGACTTTCAAGGAATATTTTCAAGATAAACAGTGGAACAGAGCAGATCTGAGGGTGGAGGTGTGGTGGTTTTGTCAGGCGCTCAGCATGGGTGAAAGGGCGTCCTGTTAACTCTGCAGCTGTAAGGACAGTAAAGAATAAACTCAGTGGACATATTGTTGGGTATAAAAACTTCCTTTCTGAATTTGGTGTCTGAACATAGGGGAAAAAACCACTGCTTTGGCTGCAGAAGTTTTTACATAACATCACCTCTATTCAAAATGCAACCTAAAGGAAAACATCCTGCACACCAAGACTATCAGAGACATACTCTTTGGTGTAATAAAAATGCATCTGAGCCTCTTCTCGATCAGGTGCAGAGTCCATAATCATGTCTTGTGCTTTGTGGTTTCCAGCTGCCAAGCAGCATTGATGTTCCTCTTCCCAACTTTACTCAAAAGTCTCTCTGCCCTGCAGATCTTACACCTGTGCAGAGCATCCAATGGGATTTCTGACCCTATCTGCCACCTCTACACTGAGATGTATTTCTAGTCCTAATGTAGAGGAAAATTGATAAGACACATTCTCTGGTAGCTCTATCGTTTCTGAGCTTATGGACTTAAAAATGTAGGAAAAATTATTTGCGGCTGTGATAGTCATCACATGTACAGTGGGATATACAAAATAGAGCATCTCTTGAATGAGATCTTGTGTTAAGGCGGAGTTCTACCTAGAAGGGTGTGTATATAAAAATAACTCCATGGCAGCAGTTGTTTATTTTTACAATGAATTTTAGTTATGATTTATACAATAAAGAATGGCTCTCTGAAAATGGGGGAAGGTGATGTTCATAACAAACCTTTAGTAAGTAACACTTGTAAGCTCTTTTCTGCTGCTCCCTTGTAAGCTTTCTGGGGAGGGCCAGTAGATTTGTGGGGACAAAGGAAGGCTTTGCAAAACCCAGTCAGTCCAGTTAACTGGACTTTTCAAGCCACTTTGCACATTGATTTTAAAAGGCAAATGAACTGACAGAGGTAGCAATGCGTTTTATAGATTCAAAGACCAGGGCTAGGGTAAATCTTAAATTGTAATGAACAACAGGTTCCTTAGCTTATGGAACTCAAAAATAAATCAATTATGTTAGTTTCTGAAAAGAAAACTTGGTTGGTTGCTTGTTTGTTTTTGAGGTTAGACAATCTAGGTTTTGCTCATTCTGGTTAGAAGAAAGTTCACTGTGAAAGGACGCTCTTCCTGAGGAGCCGGAGCCTGGACATGACCACGTCCCAGTCCGCGTAGGCACCTTCCAGGTGACGAGTCACTTCTGATCCCGACTGGTAGCTTTGGCGACCGTGAAGCACACGCCAGTTATCAAATGTCACTATGTCTCCTAGAAAGAGGTTGCACCAAAAGAATCATTAGATGATGACACGTGGTCTTAGAAATATAGTTTTCCCATTCATCTTGTTGATCATACAGAATTCTGTCTCTGTGTTGGTGTACCAAGAATCTTAAATTAAATTGCATTTAGGTAATTGATTTATGGCAGCTTTGCATACAGATGTAGGTGTCGTTTATGCTTTTATGTTCTGGAAAATTAATATTCCTCATCTTAATGCCAAGAGCGTACCATGATTACTCTTAAGCAACTATTAATATAAATTCCCTTGCATTGCCATTACAGAAAATGATGTTAATGATGTACTTTTTCTCTTGGATGTGGTAGTCCTGAGAGTGTGCTAGGCTAAGAACTATCACGTTTTGGATGTGCATTGGTGATCTAAGTTATGTTTTCTTATTTCAGTCTGCAGCAGAGGGTATCAATAATGATAGAGCAGATGCTGGTCTGTGATTGTCATATCTACAAGTCACTTGTCTACAAACGTCTAAAGACGACCAACTCTGAGAACGTCTTTGCAAGAGCAAACACAAGTGCGTTGAACATCTTTCAAATGGGAACTCTTTTTGGTCAATCATTTCTACCCAAAACAGGATTTGAAAGGCTCGATTTATCTTTGTTGTTCGCCTAAACCATCCATTCCTCAAATGTTTATACCTTGCTATTAAAAAACTGATACATCATTTCTTACATAAAATTTCTCTGTGAGCAATAGTCAGGGAGCAATAGTTTCAAGTAGCTCAGCTGGAGATACACAGCGACGACATGGTAAGTTTAATTTAGTTGGTCATCCTCAACCAGAGAGGGCAGGTCCCTTTCTGCCTCTGCTTCTTGTATAACCAGGAGTTAAAAAGCAGAGCAGTAAGGGAGTCCATGCTGAGAAAAGCAGGACTTAAGGGGAAATGTGACCACAGCAAACCCACAGGGAGGATAAAAAGGGTAAAAGCCACTAGGATGATTTTAATTTGATCAGTCTGGTAGTATATTTGCTAAACACATCCTGCATTACTCTCTCTGTTAACAGAATTTTATGAGAACAAAGTCAAGCCATTGAAAGTTAGGAAATCACATAATTAAGGCTAGCATGCCATTTACATTTTTTTTCCCTTGTGTAGCACCTCTGTGATAAATCTCTAATCAGATATTCCTTCTTTCCTTCTCCCCCTCCCCTCTACCACCATTTTGGTGCCTTAATTGATGTGTTGGAGGGCACTAATGTAGTGTGAGGTACTTTGCTTTACCATTTATTATGTGCTCTTACAAATTATTTCATTGCATGTTCCCAATAGAGAGAGATTAATTTCCTCGTAGACATTTTAAAGACACTAGCATCACAGTACACGAGGCAGTCAGATACACTAATGAATTTACTTTTGTGATATCTCTTGAGAGATGAGAGACTATTCGTATCTTTATTTTATAGCTAGGAAATGAAAGAACAGATATTAAGGCCAAAGTAGTTAAATATACGCACAGACAGACTTTTAAAGAGTAGAGGGCATTTTTGCAGTGTGTTTTATGTTGAAAACACAGCTCTGTACAGCATGAACTGAAGTTTAGAGCTCTTTGCGCTTCTGCAAATCTGCCTCCAGATGTCTTGCATAGGTCAACCAGATAAAGCAGCCCAGCAGCAGCGCCTTTCACAATTTCCTACGTGGGATGGGGTTTTGGTGTAATACAAAGATACACTGGACTTATCAATAGGTGGACTCTATTTCCCCCGTTTTTGTTTTAATAGTGTAACAATGGCAAAATAAATCTACGAGATGAACGTAAGGATGCAGCATGAATAAGTTGATAGAAGGACTGAAATTTCCTCTCAGTGCCAGTGCTGAACAATGCTCAAGTGTTTTGACTGTTAGGAAAAACATGTGAAAAATGATTGCGAGGAGAAGCAACTTACTGACCTGGTTTCAGCTTGAAAGTAAACTTATGCTCTGCACTGTTTAATAAATCATTAAATTCCTTTAGAGCGGCATAAAACGGCCTCACTTTTTCAGCTGGTATGTCAAACACTGTGTCTCTTGTTGCATTATTATAATTGATGCGAACTGCTTCTCCTCTGGAATCCACACTGTGAAACAGAAGGAAAAGGAATGTATTATGTTGTTACCGAAACATTTTAACATGGTTAAACAACTGAACTCTCCTGCTGAAATTTCAGTACGTTTCTAATAGTGAAATTCAGACTGTTATTGAGTTGGATTTTGATAATTAAGCCTGATTAGGAAAAGAGATAATCGGGAGAAAGTGTGGACGCTTAATTTGCTTAAAAATCTTTCTTCTGTGCTCTTTAGTTGTAGAATCATAAACTTTAAATTCAGAAGAGATTATGGACATTGGCATTTGATATATTTGTAGTGTATAGTTCGTAATATAAATGCTTCAAATGATGAGCTCTCTTTGGCACGGTACAGCTGTACATTGGCTGGAATTTAGGAACAGACGGAACTGCTGTTAACCTGTGTCTGTACCCAGGAGTTGCTCTAATTACCCCACTTCTAAATGGTGTGTGGGAAGACCGAACAAGGAAAACTATGCTGTGGTGGTACAAAGTACACAACGAGTCATCCACTGGAAAAACAAAACAAAGCCAAACACAATAACAAAAACAGAGACAAAAACTACCAACAACAACCACCCCCACCAAAATACAAAAATAATTTTTTTAAAAAACCAAAATAACTATAGACCACGTTAAATCAGTGCTTCTCCACAAGGTGGCAGGAGCAGACCTTCTCCTACCAATACATAACCCAGTGTACAATAGGGATTTTATATTTCCATGTTGTTGAAACTACTCACTCTATAATCCTTTGTTTACATTGCACAGCAAAATCACAGTAGTCGACTCCAACATCTGTATAGTCTACAGCAGTAGAGGACAGGATCTGATATGCCTGAGGATTTTGTTTCTTCAGCTTGTTGGCTACGTGAAATCCATCTACAACTTCACTTTCACCCCCTGCAGCTGTTTGCTTTATACAGTGGAGCAACTGAACCTGTAATGAATTAACATCTTATTATGAGAAGAATTAGCCTGAGTATTTAACAGGTCATTAGTATCAGCTCCCTCATATCTTTTTGCTGTTTTGTTTGTGGGTTTTTGTGTGTGTGTGTGTGTGTTGTTGTGGTGGTGTTTGTTGTTTTTGTTTTCAGTGAAAGACTGAGTTCCTATTAGTGCAGCTTCACAGTGCTGTCACATAGGCAGAAAACTAAAGTAGCATGTTCATAAATCCATCCCATTTTTGGGATACCTTTGCAACCTGTGATTCAACTGCAAAGCTCTGGTCTTGTGTCTTTCAGTCCCTCTTCGCAGCAGTCCTATAATTTTAAATGCATTGAGGTCTTATCTCAACAAGGAGGATTAGTTTTCTCTTGCAGAAACAAAACATGCTGTGAATTATCTGCTCGCAGAAGGATAAGGTGGCTCTTGTGGAAGGCAACAGGCCCAGTGTCTCTATCATAAAGTAGGATTAAGAGAGTTTCATTTAACTTCACAGTGAAATTGCCAAGGTGTAAGATGGAGCGGAAAGTCTAAACTGGGCTCTTGGTTGCACCAGTGTAAATCTGGGCAGTAAAACTCCCCATGGCAGCAGACAGCCCAGCATCACACAGACTGTAACTTCGTCTCAGCCCAATGGCACAAATACACCTGTTGTAACAGTGTTCGCCTTCCCCTTTCGTGGTGCTGAATTATTTGAGACTGAACATTCAGGATAATGTTAAAAAATAATCCAATGTGCTTTAATACTTTCATTTCTTACAAGGACATTTGAATGAAAAAGGTTACGTTCTTTTTCTAATATTTCGTAGCAAAGTGTGCACTTTGGCATAGACAAGACAGTGAACTAATTCACATCTGCTCTCTATTAATGAAGCCCTGTTCCATTCTTGCTCCACATTAGTGAACAGCATCTAAATGATTTTAATAGGTGATGCTAGTGTGAAATCTTTGGCACTTACTTGTGAATAAATCACATTGGCTTTTTATTTAATTCTAGAAACAACTGATACGAAGTACTGCAGAATATTAGAAGGGGATGTTTTAGGTATGAAGCTTACAGAGACAAACTTTTCCAGGTTTATCTATCTTTATTTTTACCTGTTTCTACTAGTTTCCAGTTCTCTGGTGAACTATGTGAATTAGGCTTTGATATGCCAGGGACTAGATGAAAACATATTCACTATGGTTGTTGTCCAGCTTTGCAGAATGCCCCTTTTTTGTCTACTGTGAAGGGATGAAAAGTATCTAACGTAAATCTATTCATAGAAATCGACATCTTAATCATATTTCTTCTATTATATGTTCTCCTCCTGAGGTGAATAAATGTGTCCTAAAATGTCACAGCTTGACTACGGCAGGTAGACATCCAACTTCTTCAATATAATGAAGACAGTATCAAAAGCACATACAGAACCTTAATGCTTTCTCATATGGTAAAATTCTCAATACTTTCCATTTAAAAATTATGGCATATAGTGCACTTCTTACGCAGAAGTTACATCATTTTATATATATATATATATACATATATATATTTATTTTGCATAGCCATGTGTATATAGATTGCTATATGCAGATTAATAGATTGTTATTTTTTTACATGGCTCTTTTAAGATAAAATTCAGATTCGCTGAACACTAACCATATTTTGTGTGATGATAGGAACATTTCCCTTTCCCATTTTGTGCTGTGAGAAAGCAGGTTGACCTTACCCCAGGTGGATGCTGCAAAACGGGGTAATCAGTGTGAAAACATAGTTTCCCGGTTGTATAAGCCACGTTGTTAGCATCTGCTTTGTCTTGCACTTGCCAGGTTGGTCTTTATAACGAAAGGGAAAAGAGAAACACGTGTTAAAACAGCCAGTCAGCGCACACTGAAACTGTGAAAACACAGAAGAGTCATTCCATCTTTGAACACCCCAGTATTACAAAATTATAAGGAAACTATGATTTAGCAGTGTCCCCTCATCCCAGCAAAGGGGCTTATTTCAGCAGTCTTTAGATTCAAGACACTAATTAACCAAGAGGTATTTGCTGGGATAAATTGTCATGTTAATACTGAGGCTTCAGAAATAAGAGAGTGGAAGTTGCCCCGTTTCTTTTTCTCAACTTTCCGTTTTTCCCTGCCAGGTAGAGCACATTTGTCAGTGAAGTATGAAATTGTTAAAGGCAGTGTAATTTTCCCCATTATTTTTAAAGCTTTATGATCTTGGAAAATACAGAGTCTCCTTTGCAGGGGGAATCTTTCCTGTAATCTTAAGACTTGCCGCTAAAGGAAAATGTCTTGGTGAAAAACTTTGTGACTTCTTCCCGTTCTCTGATGCTCTTTCTGAGCAGTATGCCCATTTATTTTGTTACATAGTTTCTGTCTTAAAACTTGACAAAATTCAGTAGGAAAGTTTACTGATAACTGTAAAATAATCCCCCCCTTAATTGTATTACGAAGACAACACATTGCAACACAACCAAAGTCTGTTTTGAGCAACACGCAGTGCAGGAGAATTTAAGAGCAAGAACCAAACCTTTTTTTGTAGACAGTTCACATGATTAAAGACAGTCCTCAGCAGATACACGTTGTATGTCCAGACATCTGTCTGGAAAATTCTAAGTTGCCATACGCAGCCCATGTTATCACGGGAGCAAAATTGATTTAAAAGAAAATATGAAACTCATTTTCCCTTGTGAAATACTATACACCAAATATATTATGTTTCAGACGGTGTGCGTCTAGTGTTACAACTTAGTTTAAAGAGAAAGCAGGTTAAAGAATGTGCAGACCGAAATGATTTATATATATAATATACAAATACTTTTGTCCTAGAAGTAGTATTTAGTATAGGAACTACGCAAAATGCTAAAACTAAATTTCTGAAATTGCTAGGGGGTGAAAAAAATGGGGAATATGTGCAAATGTGTTTAACTTCCTGGGAAAAATTATTTTTGTTATTTGGTACAGCACTTATTCGTCTGTACATGACTTCAATGCTCAAGTGTGATAACTTCAACCACACTTTGGTCGTTCCCAATTCTATAGCCAAACAGCACATTATATCATCCTTGTCATTAGTGTTGAAGGTGGTGAAGTTCACTGTGTATCTTCAATTTAAAAGGCTCCAGTGTCACCTGATATTTCTAAAACTATTTAGCACATTTTAGTTTTCTCTTTTAAATGAATATATAAAATTGCTGGAATAGTAGTACCTTATCGTTGTGAGGTTTTGCAAAAGCAGTCAGTGTTTTCTGGGCTTTGCAAGGGGAGCTGGTTCCTGGGAACCTTCCGTCCACGCAAGGAGCTTCGGTCAAGGCTCAAGCTATTGGTTTGAAGTCAGGGATGAGTAAACAGGCAAATCGATGCTAATAGGGAACTTGGTGCTAAATGTGTGAAAATCAACCTTACTTTGTCACAGTCTCAGCTGATCTGAAGCATAACTCAGTCATGGGGAGAGTGCATGAGAAACGAATAAAGAAAATGTGGGTAATGTCAGAGGACTCTTGGCTATTGGGGAGAGTGAAGCGATTTGGAATGGTTTATGGTTTAGTAATTAGGGTCAGATTTCAGCATCAATTCCTCAGGCTGTTTGACAGAGCAGGAAATTTGGCACCAGGCAGGTGTAGCAATTTTTTTGCATTAAGTAGCAACGTGAGCTCCGTCTCCCTGGACAGAAAACTGGTCTGTCTGTTCCATCCTTATCCTTGCAAAATTGCTGCACTAGGAACTGAAGCCACACTTGAATAATCTGATCTTGTGCTTTTTTTAAACAATCTGAGTCTCATTCATGAGAAGTATGGGACCCATGTCCTTCTCTTGCAGCTGAAGCATGTACCAAGCAGACATCTAGACAAAAAAAAGGCTTTTGTTTTTCCATTTGTCAGAGTTCTATTCATTACAGTTACATTTCAGTTTAAAATTCATGGCCCTGTTGAGGTAATGCTTTATTTGGCAAGCTTGCCCATTCCAAATTTAGCCTTTTATTTATAATATTTGGTAGGTCTTGTATTTGGCTGCTAGCGAAATAGCAAGGGAATTACTCAAAGTTATTATTTTATTACAGTTGTAAAAGGCACCTCAGAATTGGATGCCAGTAAGAAATGAGCTTCTGTTTTAGAGGTGAAGAGATGGACTGTAAAATGTTGCTGTAAGTCTGTTGTTAAGACTGAAAAGTGAATGGAGTATCTGCTACTGCGACAAATATATAGGAGCACCAGGACAGGGCACTACAGTAACTGTATCTGAAAATGGAACAGGCTAAATTAGGGGAAAAGACACTATTAGGGAAAGATGGCTTTTCTCTTTCCTAATATTTTAGACTGGGTTGCAGCTATACACAGTAAAAAGATAAGAAGCTTGTTCCTTATAAAACACTTTAAAAACTCCTCATAGATGTCCAAAAAGAAGCTAAAAACATTAGTCTTTTTCAAGACTTCACATGATGAATTACACATTTAACAAACACTGGGTTATTAAGCTGTTTGAATACAGTTCTCTAACTATTTTCTGATGTGTTTAGCCTGTTACCACTTCAACCACATCTGCACTAAAACATTTGAAACGAGTTTTGTGATTTTATTTTTAAAAAATACCTTATGGATAATTTCTTAACACATAACAATACAAAGTTTATGCATGATACTACTTGTATTTTCCAGTATTTGAGGAATTCCTCCCTCCCTATTATTATTATTATTATTTTTGCACAGGGATCTTTGGAAAAAAACCCATGATCTATAGAGTAATTTATTGAAAAATAAAATAATTATTTAAAAGCAGAATTATGAATTTCACTAGTATGGTGAAGAAAGCAGCTGAGCATTGCTGAAGATGTCAGGCTGCAACATATGTGCATGTGCCCAGGGAGTCAGTAGTGCAGTAAAACAGACAGCATCTTCTTTAAACAGGTTTAGTATTTTGCAACCCAACTTTCTGTTTACACTCTTTGTGATTAAAGAAAACCCTCTTAAAGAGAGGTGAAAGCTAAAACAACTCCATCTTAGGGTGCACTAGGACGATGCTCAGGAGCAGTGTCAAACCATGCAGGGGTCTGTAAGACACACATGCAAACAGATCACGCTTTTGTAAAAATGTTTCCTATAGATTTCATCCACTACCAGAACTCCTCAATGGCCGACAGCATCCTTCATCTTGCACACCACCTTGGCAGCATAGAATAGAATCATAGAATCATTTTGGTTGGAAGAGACCCTCAGGATCATCGAGTCCAACCATAACCCAACTCTGGCACTCACCCATGTCCCTAAGAACCTTGTCTAAACGGCTTTTAAACCCCTCCAGGGATGGTGACTCCACCACTGCCCTGGGCAGCCTGTTCCAATGCCTGACAACCCTTTCCGTGAAGAAATGTTTCCTAATATCCAATCTAATTGTGCATAATTATGCTGTACAATTCTGGAAATTTGCCTTTCTCTTACTGTGAGTATTATGTTTGAATAGGTATGGCTTTCTTGTACAGTCTTAGCAAAAGCATCCTCACAGCGCATCTTGGAGACAGATAAACCATGTATGAACCAGGGAAATGAAAGCCAGGAGGTAAGGAATAGCACACTGGCCCCAAATCAGCTCACTGAGTCTGGCTCTGAGCTCCAGAGCAGCCTGCCTGTGTGCTTACAGTTAATTTCTCTCCTTGCAACTTGGCAACATACTCTGAAAAAGAAAAGTGTGTTCAACGATTTTGGTCCTTCCCCTGGAAGTCTTGGCTCTGCTAATATGCGCATTGTATCATACACATCCTACCCCTTTTACAACTCTGCCTTTCCATTTGCACTGCAGCAGACGGTCTTTTTTTTCCCCTTCCAGAGTTGGACATTGATCTGTATGTAGCTTGTTGACTTCACCCCATGGCAGAGCTGTTTTTTGTTACCTGAAATCCAGACTAGTCTGCAAAACTGGTCTTTGGTTGTCAGCCTCTCTTTGACCTTATTCTCTTCAGATTCTAATTTAATATTGCAAAATCAACCTAATCATACACAGCAGCATATTATGGGCAATTTGGGCAAATCTAACCATGGTGGCTCAATTGGGATGATGTACACCAGACTTCAAGACTGTCAAACACTACAGCTGTGTTTAAAAAGAAGATAAAAAGATAAAAACAAACTAAATATTCGAACTATGATGTTTTCTTTTAAATGCAGAATTTGTAGTCAATTGGGAAAATTACTACAGCATTGAGACCCTCTTTTTACAACCTAAACAATACATGGATTATTATAGCAAATTGCTTTTGGAAAAGCAGAGAGACTTACAGCCTTTAATTGCCACTTTATTGTGAACCTTAATACTTAAGGAAACATAAAAATAAGGTTCAATCAATACCAATAGTAAATCTGTACTAGTAAATAGTAAATTAAAAAGTGAAAGGAGCTCTAACTGTTATTTGTTCAAATAGTGTGTGTTAAGACCACATTTCAACCTTGATCTTGTACGGAATATTAATAGGTAGGAGGATGTATGAAAGCACTGTTAAATGTGTATACGTATATATCTATATCTATATATAGAGATATATATACACCTCAAAGACATCCTGACAAATTGCTTGTATTGAAACCATCTTGAAAGAGAGTAAACATAAATTCAAGCTGACTTTAAACAAGGTGAAACATTCAACAATTATTACTGTTTACAATCATGTTAGGGAAGAGTCAGTGAGGGACAAAACTAACTTTTTTAATTGTAAAAAAACCCCAAAACGTACACACAAAACCCTACATACAAAAAAATTCCGATAACACAACTGATAAACTGGCAAGTCTCCTTAGGGCAGTCTGAATCTCTTGTTAGCTGAACTTAGACAAGGAAAGTATATCCTGGCAGTTAATGTACATTTATACAGCAAGGGAATTTTCAGTCTCTCTCAAACATAGCAGTTGTCACAAGCTGGATGTTGCAGATGGTTTCAAAGAGATGCTTGGCAGTAGTTTTAAATAGCAAGGAGGATGAAGAGCTGATAGATAGAGTGGTAGATTTTATCTTACCATGCTGCTGAGCTAAGTATCAAAACCTTTTGAATGAAAAACACGCTACAGGGCTCAGAAAATGGACAATAGGTGAAACACAGTGGGCTGCCACGTCAAGAACATTAGTCTAGAGGATTTAAAGATCATTTTAGGATCTAGGAAATACATTTATATCCAGTTCCTCATCCCTGAAACTTCGGGAAACTACTAAAGGTTCTGTTGTAACCCAAGCACAAATTCATGGTGTATGATGAAGGGGTTGTTGTTGGTTTTGGTTTGGCCTTTTCCCCCCTTCCCTGAGGTATTTTGGAGATAAATATTTTCTTTTAGTGGTTTGCTTTAACCAAGAAGCAACATTTTTTTGTTGTTATCTGGGGCTGGCTGTATTCATTCCTAACTCAAAATGCTTATGCGGCTGTCTGGATACAAACAGAAAAAAACCTTTCATCCTTAAGATACCGAGGAAAGCTGTGAAACATTCTCAGATATGATCAGGATTGGATACCCCTAAGAATTTCCTCATATCTGTTTTTAAGATCACATCAAAACAGAAGTATAAAGCAGTAATATTTTCAAAATGATGCAAGTTTTAAACTGAGACCATAGTAGACTGCCCAACATAGAAGTGTTTGACATTAGAAATGCTTTAAGTGGTAGAAAATGTTTTGTAGCACTGGATGAGGTTTCCAAGAGTCCTGCTCCCATTTATTCCAGTAGGATTAACCTGACTGAATCCCAGTTAACTTTGAAAACCACTTTTCCTTCTGGCACAGTCAGCAGAAAGTAGAAACTGCACCTTAATGGAAGTGCATTATCTTAACGACCCCAGCACATTTATACATTATTCCCTGTAACGCTTTACAAATATTTATCATGGCTGCTGGAACTGACCAAGAAAAACCTTCATAATATTAATGCTATTTTAAAGCAGTTATTCTCTCCATCCTCTCTTTTTGAAAGACAATAAGAAAAAAGATATTTTAAAATGCCATTCTCACAGGCTGGTCTATAGTACACATTATAGTTTCATTTCAGTTGCTGCCAATTTCTAGAGGATATTTTGAGCCAACTTTCCTGATTTGAAGTCTGGAGAAAAATTGTGCATGAACAGGTTAACTTTCAACATAAATGAAACAAAAATGAAAGACGGAGATCGAGTCAGAAGCAACTTATACACTGCTAGAAGCTGCTGATCTATCATAATAACTGCTTCAGTGCCTCTTAGAAATTGTTCGCTAAACCTAAAAGCTGGCAGCTTTTTTGGGGATGTTTTTCTCACCTTAAACTCCCCCCACAATTCAGAATCTGAGATTATGATATGATATGATATTATATTACTATATTATATTAATATATTTTTATACTATACTATATTATACTATATTATATTAGATATTATACTATATTATAGTATACTATATTATACTATCATATATATTATATATGATAGTATATATTATATAATATATATATCTCCTGGTGTCACAGTGCTGCTTTTACCAACCTCACCTCATTGCATATTCCAGCAGAGCTCATATGTGCCTTCACACAGAAGGGTTAGGAGGCTGAAAATCTTTCCGTCTGACTTGCAATCTTGAGAGAACATGGTCTTTCTGGCTATGGTTGGATTTTTTTCCCCCCACTTCTATTTATTTTAGAGGGTTTTTGGTTTTCTCTTTTAAACAAAGGAGGATACACTGGTTATTGCCCATATGGTTTGCTTGCTTTTTCTCTGAACTAGCGGTAAATCCAAGTGCCACAATTTTTATTCTATTTATTCTACTATGGGGGAGAAGAAAGTTTTTCAGATGGGAAGCCCTGAAAGTTCTGGGTTTGGTGGCTATTCAGGCACCAAGAAATCACAACTATGTTTAAATGCTACCATGTATTTTTGTGAATTATTATTTTTTTAAGAATAAGTACATATCCAAGTAATAGGATTTTTGATATACAGTGTAAAAAAATATACCAACAGCTGTGGGTGAGGGATAGGACAATACTAATAACTAATAACTAAAGGAACTAATAACTCTGCTCCTTTACTTAGCTAGATGGAGGTCAATAACACAGCCCAGCAAGACATGAGCCACCATCATTATTTATTTACTCACCTAGTAGGTGCTTGAGGAGGCAGAGGTTCAGTTTACCACCTCTTGGCATCAAAAGGATGATTTACAAGTTCCTGCTTGATCTCCTGCAGGTTGGGCTCTTATTTTTTGCAAAAAAGCCATCTTAAAATAAATGTTTGCTGGGCCTGGCTGTGGCTTTCAGAGCAGACTCAGTTGAAAGGAGAGAAATGGGTTTTCTGCCCGTCTTCTCAGTGATGTGACACACAACAACATTGTCTAAGTCTTATCTATTTCCACAACTCAAAATCAGGCTAAGAAAAAGTTTCAGTACACACAACTTCCTCTATTCCTAAGGGAACTGCATTAGAGGGTTTTTTAATTTTCTGCCATGGTGTGGATAAATACAGCTATATTGTGGTTATCTTCTTATTTGACATCATCTGTTTTCTGGCCTTTTTCCTGCTCTCAGCAGTTAATGTTGTAGCTGCTGCTCTTTACATACCCTGCCTGTGACAGCAAAGCAATCAGAATATTGATTGGCACCATATTTTCTTGCATGCAGAGAAGAAGAAATTTCACCTTGTTTTAATAAATTAATGCACAAAATAGGTCCAGCGAGCTGAGGTGACATACATTAGAGGTGATTACATAGCAAGGATATTAAAAAAAACCCTTACCCATAAAAAGTGAGACGCAGGAACCCAATCCTGTTGCCAAGTTTAATCAGTTCTCCTTGCCTAGTAGCAGCTCCTGTTAGCAGCACAATTCCCACTTTCTTTAGGGTGCACAGCCACTTGTATGCGCTTTCATCATTCAACAGGATTTCTTCAAAAGGTATTTTGGGAAGCTGCAGGTCTGAGCCCCAGTACTGGCGTTCTGCAAGGAAAGAAATAGAGAATCAAGCACTTTGTTTCAGCATCAAAGCTCAGGACACAAAGTATGAAGTTAGTTAATGTGATTTCTATGCACTTGTGAATATACCTTCAGTCCTGCAGTCAGCCACCTGAAACTGGGTCCCTGAGTTTGTATGGATAACAAGTGATCTTTGTGATGAAATTCAACAAAATATATCAATTACCAAATTTTAAATCAGAAGTTTAATAGATCATTTGAAGGGGAATTTTTGTTTTCAGTGCATCAGAAATGAGCAGAGTCCTTTTACCCTCTGTACTGGTGAACCACAAGAGTGAAAATTTGAAACTAAGACTACTTTGGAAGTTTCTTGTCTAAGGTAAAGTAGCATGGAACAACCCAAGATCTCTCTCAGAGGTATCATTGTATGGATATATAACAATGAAAATAATATATTCCTGATGAAGGAACAGGAGACAAACATCACTATAACAGTTTAGAAGCAGAGTAACTACATCAATTGCATAAGTAACCAATCAGTTTTCTTCTGTAGATTTGTCTTCATGAAATACCCAGTTATGTTAAATTCTGCAGGATGGTGTCATTCCTCTTTGTCTGCAGATTTTTTGTGAGCATTTATCTTACTTCAGGAAGATGCAAAGGAGAACATTTCTCTCCTGTACCAAAGATCTATTTCAGATTTATATTCCCCACATACAACACTATCTGCCTCATTGCTCTCTTCTCTTTAATTTCCCCTTGTAAAATCTTATTAATTTGCCAGTTTACTGGTGTGTACGCAAAAATAAACACACATACGCATTCAAACCAAAAACACTGCACAGTGATAGGTAAACAGGACAAAATTTCCTTTTGCATAACTTCTGCACTGATTCTAGTTTTTTTCGCAAAACACTAAGCATTAGTTTTAAGTCAAGCATTCTTCTAAATGCTGAATCAGAGCTCTTATTCTTACAGTAAAGACATAACTGGTTTCCCTTGTTTTGATGTATTTGGTCTGAAGTTGCTTGCTCTTTAGGGAGTGCACAGTAAAGCACGAAAAGGTCTATTCCATAGAATAATAGTTTTGTTTAAATCACATCTCGCTAACTTGGCATTTTAGCTAATATTCAGTTAACTTGTCCAATCATCAATCAAAGAGATTATGTACTAGAACTGAGACCACAAACATTTGAAAAACGTAGATGGTATCATTTTTCAAACCCTTATACCTTTCTTTTATTCCAAGATCCCTTCAACATGCAGGATCAATGAAAACTATTACATATTCCAAGCAGCTTTCAGAATGGGAGCTCTGAAGGATTTCAGCTGGTGACTGAGGGACGTGCTGCACTTCAAAGGGATGAAAAGGGCCAGGTTTGGCGTTTTTGTCCCCCTCTCTCTAGATATATGTAGCAAGTACAAAATGCAACATACTCATAAAAAGAGAAAACCCAGACACTACATAATTACAACACTTTTTCAGGAGTTGCAAAGTCTGCAAATTTCCAGCCACTAGTATTCCTCTCCCCTTTGGCTAAGGCGAGCTAGAGACTGTCCAAGAAACACAAAGCACATACCCAAATATAAGTTATCCACATAGAGCATCTTTTATGCTCTACCCTGTGTTTCAAAGAAGCTGTAGTATGATTGACAAGCTGCTGAATTTCACAACATGTTCAGAAAATTTAAAAAGCACAGTCCTGGAGGAGGGACATAATCTCACCTCATTAAATTCCTTTTTGAGACCACTCCATGGCCTGCTACTCACTGCTCCAGTGTGTTTAATTCAATAGACAGCCTTTCACACACTTGAACGATGGGGAAAAATAAAATATGAATGTTTTCCTTTTTCTCTGTTACAAGTTATGAAATTAAAATGGTTTTAGGTATGCTGCATGGACTGCCAAGGATATAATTTGGAAAAACATATTTAAGCCTCAGTGTTGGTGAAGGTAAATAACAGTGTGAAAATAAATGGAATATTATGTTTCAACTTTTCCTTCTTAGTCTTTCTTGCTAATATTTTTTTTCCTGTTCTTCCTTACATAAAACAAGGTATAGCGGAATGTTGATATTTCACGGAATATATAAATGGGTTTTCCCCACTTTGGGAAATAAATATACGCACCTGGAATTTAACTGCAACCTCAGGAGCCCCAGGCTTCCCCAAGTCAAGTCCTCTTGTTCAAATTCCCACTTCCCACTGTGCTTGCTACAAGTTCTACCTTCTGTAGCCAGTTGACATGGGTTGCGGTGTTGGGGTTTTGGGGTGGTTTTGGCTTTTGTTGCAAACACCTGCTTTGCCACAGCACTGCAAACCAGCGCACACTCAGCATACCTGTCTGGGACCATCCTTAATTTTGGTATAACATATTACATCCACCCTGTGGAGAACATCCAAGGAACATCAACTCATCTGCTCTTCCTCCCAGCCAGATCCCTGCAGTGGAGACATCTGGCCTCACAGCTCCAGCTCCATGGAGTTGAGGGACACAAAAGCCAAATACAAAATGCTTCTGTAAGTAACCTGCCAGAGAAATCTTTTCTCTGTGTGAAAACTATCAATTATGTGAATCCCACTAAGGTACTGGGAATTTAACCTTTTCCAGACTCTGCGGTGTATTCAGGACTCAACACTGCCTGCAGACTGAAGAGATGTTTAACCTGTATCATTTGGTTCGCTATGACTGCACAATTTCAAGGAAACAGAACTGTTCACTAATACTCTCTGGGCAGAGACTAAAACTGAAAAATGGTTCAAGCAAAGCAGCTTCTTAGGCTTTTTTTTTTGATGTTTAGCTACATTGTATTAAAAAAAAATATAGATAGATAGATAGATATATACACATATATATATATATAATAAAGGTGACAAAACCAAACCAACAACAACAAAACCCAAACAAAGCCAGAAAGTGGTAAATATAGTTAAATCCCACCTGGGAAGGCTATAAACTCTGTCTTCAAAATTCCAGTTCTGTCCCATGACTCCGCTTGCAGTGACAAGTGCAGCCAACATCCTCAGAGGTTTGGGGCTGTTTTTCTTTTTAATCATGCGGGCTGGTCCACAAATGTTTATAAATCCTACCTTATGTTTCAGAGAAAAAAGGCTCCAAGTTCCCAGCCCTGCAGTGACATCTTGATGCGGCCAAGAGCTGAGTCTTTGAGCTACTGCAGGAATAACCTTCCTCCCATGACATTTGCCAATGTACTCTCTAATGACACTGCGGTAAATATGCCAAAAGCATTGTGCACAGCTCCAAGTATTACTAATCTTGGGAAACGTATGGGACACAGCAGCAGTTGGTATCTGAGAGGGGAATAAAAAAAAAATCCAGTGCAGCTTGGAAAGTTATTGCTATTAAAAATGTGCCTTCGCTTCATGTCTTAAAAACCTCTTTTTAATTTGAAACATTTTATCGTTTAGCTAAGCTCGAATTTTTTACCTATTCTGAATAGCATTAAGAAAAAAAATCTGTTCACATATGTACACATTCATTTGTATGGTGACATCTGTGCCATGAATATGGAAAACAAATGGATCATTCTCTCTTCCCCCCTAACCCACACTTCATTTATTCCATGTGTCATGTGCAGGGATTTCCAGTGGGTGCTCTGTCACCTTTTTTGATGTATGGTGTCCAAAATAGATACACACTATAGAAGCCTTAACTCCATCAGATGGAGCAGAAGGACAACTCCATCTCTTCTGCAGGTTAAGTCTTCTCTTTGGACTCAGCTGAAAGCAACATTTGCCTTGATGATCCCAAACCAGCCTGCCAGCATAAAAGAACCCCCTCAATTTTTATATTTTTATCATTTTTCCTATTTGTCAAAGTCATTTAGAATTGTAACCTGGGTCCTTCAACACATTTCCAGTCAAGCCCTGGTTGGTGTCATCTGCAAATTTAATGTGGCTGTTCCTTTCAACCATAGTCATGGATGAAAATAAGGAACAGTGTTGCATAAAACACAGATCTCTGCAAAGCTTATCTATCTGTCTTGATGGTAAACCATTACAGCTACACTTTGACTATTTTTTTAAAGATGACACGTTTCTTTAGGACATTCACAAATATGTGCAACAGGGTCAATTGTTTTATGCTGAGAATATGAATATGAGCACTTAATATGAAATATGCCAAAGAAAATGATGAAAAATAATCAAAGAACAAACTTCCATACTTATAGCACAAGCCAAACCACTGTCTTTATAGCACTGCGTAAACCTTTCAAAATATTAGGAAGGCATAATCTCCATGAACAGAAAGAAGCAGAATGACTAAAATGAAGCAATTTATTTTCAGCAATAAAGCCGTGCAGAATGGGGAGAAACTTGCAGCATTTACACACCAGCTCAAGGCTGTATGCATAATAAATATGTTTACTACTAGCGAAGAGCTAATAAAGCTGCTGACAATCATACTGCCTTTCTGCAGCTGATGATCAGACGATTACTTAGACCGGGCGCATATAGTAAGTTGCAAAGCCCAGCTTATATGGCGACTTCCTCATCATTTTAGCACAGAATTTCCGTGAGCCTTTTTAATCTAAGCTTTACATCTTGATAATTGTGGTGGGGCGGGAGGGGGTTTCAGAGAGATCTTAGAGCTTAATTAAAATACACTGGTGCCACTTACAGTCATTGCAGTAGCTGCAATAGATCTGAGCTCTGATTTCTAACACTTATGTCTGACATATACGCATAAACTACTTTTAATTCATATTTGCAAGAAAAGCAGTGAAGAACAACAACTGATTGATCCCAGAGATCATCACAGCCAGGTAAGTACCACAGTAGTAGAAGAGAGACAAGTAATAGTTCTACACTAAAATAAGCAGAATTTACAAAGATTTCGTTCTCCTCACCCCCAGATGAAACTGTTACATGCTGTCCAATATTTACACTTTGACAAATTATCAGGTCCATAATTCTTTGGAAAAGGGACAGGAAAGAATACATCATAAAACCAAAAAAATAAAAAGATTCTATGATGTAAAGATATTTAAGTTCTTCCACTTAACAATATTTTTTTAAAGTCCAAATGAAAGTCTTGGGAAATCATGTGCCCCACAGGGCATGTTATTCTCCCATATACCAAAAACCAGGAACTTTATTCCCATTTTTCATCCACATCCCCTTCAGCCTGAAAAATCTATCAAGAATCTGCACTAGAACAGGGGCCATACTCTTTCCCATTGGGAAAAGTACTTGATCCCACTCATGTTCTTCATTACTTTATCATGTCAGCATAGCACATGATTTTTTTCCCACTGTGTAACCACAGTTAATACGATTTCCTTTGTAATATAGTAGAAATCTAAGAAAATAACCTCTAAAAGCTGAAGGGGTGAGAAAAATAGGATTGAGCCGTTAGTGCCTGGGCAGCCTTGGGTCTCACTTGCACAGCACAGTTGCAGTTGCCAAAACAAAAATATTTATGTTTACCAACATAGCTAAGGAATTCCTAAGGGATGAAAACAAATATCTTGTAGAACTATTTTGTGTATTTATTGATCATTTACATTAGGACTAATAATGCCCCAGATCTACCTGCTTTTCAAAAAGGTAAGAATGAACTGCTTTTGGGAGAATTAATGACTCACCACCTCTTTCCATTGCAGAAAAATAATTTGGAAAAACAAAAAAAAAAAAGGGAAAGAATCCTATTTCTCAATCATACCAGGTTAGCCATAAAAAGCCATCTACATTAGAGTTTGTATAAAATGAGAAGATGGGCTTTGCCCAGTTAGTGCAGACAGTGTGCATGCATCAAACACACACTGGAAATTATGCAGCATTTACTGTGCAGACAGGGACAGTGCTGGTCAAAACCATCTATAAAGGAGTAACAAGGGAAAGAAAACATAGGCATCATAGATTAACTTACTTCATCTCGTCTACCAATGTGTATTTTAATGTTTGTTGAAAGCCAAATGCATTTTTGCTATATTGTGAATTATGTATATAGCAGCCTAACTCATGGGATAAGTTCTTATTAATTATTACTACAGGATAAATTGTTTCAGTAAAATAACTAGTTTTAACTTCTTCCTTTTATAATCTCTCAGGACTTAGTAGAGAAACTGAAAGCATCCTTGATGATGTTAACATCCCAATTCAAAATTTGGTGGATCTGAATATATATACAATATGTGTATGTATATATAATAACATATTACCATATTTTAGAGGTCCATCATCATCTGAAACCTTTAACCTTAGCTTAAAACCTTAACCTAACCTAAAGTTAAAAATATTAATTATGCAAGTAGCACCAGGTACTACTACTGCTGATTCTTCTTCTCCACCTAATCATCATTGTGACATTATTTAGTTGGGTTTTTTTTTGGATTTTTGGATTTTTTTTTCTCCCCAGGGTCCTGTTGAGATGGTAAATGGCTCCTGTGACATTTGCTGGGGAGAGCACAAGGACACAGGAGGGGAAAAAAAGAGTATCTTTGAGCCATCAGAACTGGAGAAGTAGAAAACATTTCTTTTGCTGCTCTTTTGGAAGTATCTTGTACGCTGGTTGAAATGAGCCTCGATGGACGCTAACAGCGGACTTTGCATACCCCACGGGGAGGATCTGGCACTGTTTTTTAAAAGGGGAAACTTGACATATTGCCATGGAGCTATTTATAGTCACTTCCACCATACAGTGAAAATCTGACCTCCAGGTTTGACACATGCCTGACATCTCATTTTTTTTAAATCAGAAATTATGATGAAAAACCATCATAAAAGCAACATGAAGAGCAAATAATGTCTTGCAAAAACAAAGAATTTTTAAAAAGCCACAGCTGTAATAATGTCAGCAGTGAAGTTTGCTCTTACATATATGTATTTGTTGAACCAGCACGCAGGGCTGGCATTTCACATGGCCGTCTGTAACCCTACACTGCTGGGATATGATTAGCTACTTAAGGGCATGTAATTTGCAGTGTGTAACTACACTGACCAGAAGGAACCAATTCTAAACTTACCCTGATACACAATGAGAAACAGGTCTTAAACCAGCCAGCAAGCAAACTCATGTGCTTTATTACTGCAGCGTTTTTTTGCCACTGAAACCTGAGAAAAGCTGGGGAAAACTGTAAAAACAAGCCACATCTTCTCTGGGAATATGAGGAAGAGTAGTACGGTGCCACTAAACAAAGCCCAAGTTAATGCAGGCTGTTATGTAGTATAATTTTTATAAACATATTTCTTCAGATCTACCACAGAAAACAGAATTTAGAAAAGCATTGCTCAAAGAATGAAACATATCTTTGGTGTATATTTTACCTAGATGGCTTCACTGGACATGAGCAGTAGCAGAGGGGAGAACTGACCTCCAAAACAAGAATTGTATGATATTTAGATGCTGAGAATAACCACTGCGTAAATGCGTGTGTACGAAGGCAAATGACAGCAAGTTAGGCTTCATAATGGGGGAAAAAGTAGCATTACATCTGAAATACTGAAATCTCAGTTATTGATACTTTTGCTAATAAACATAAACAGAGATCTAGACTAATTTTTCTGGGCATTCATTAAAGCAACATTCAATTTACATTCATTTACATCCCCCCAAAGGCTACAATGCATCTTGCTAGCTTAATTTTTCCAAATAAAAATTCTTACTACCTGAGAAATCAAGTCTAGTTTCCCTGATGAGGTTTGCATCTTCACCACGTTCATTCTGGGAACGTGCCCAGACGTCCAAAATAGTAAACAGTGGAGTTTATTCTTGCCAAAGCTATAGACATGTATTTTTATATCACTGGAGGAAAAAAAGTTCCATTCTGAACTATGAAGATTTTGTTATATGATCCATTGAAATGAGTGGAAATATTACTCATCACTTAAGTTTTAAGCCAGATATAAAAGGCTGAATCTTAAGACACTTGTTTTGGGGAACGGGTGATAGGAGCTAAGGAATAATTGCAGAAACTGGAAAAGATAAACCACCCCCTACAGTTGTCCTTAAAGTGCCAAAGCAAGCTCAGATGCAGGAAATACCTAGGGCCACATATTTTCCCATTTCTCATCTTTCATGGGAAAAAACAAACACCCCACCAAAAAAGGAGCATAAACCAATTGCAGATTTGGCTTTTGCTGAGCTCTGAGGAAACCAATACCTGGATCTGAGTTTTGCACCATCAACCAGTCTCTAGTAACATCCAGTTTTAACGAGTACAATCTTAACTCTGAACACAGATCGACAACGTTCTGCAACAGCAGATCTCACAGGAACACTTTCAAGAGCAGCGGCAGAAATCTTGCAAGTTTTCACAGGTTTCACGCTCACAATCTGAAGGGCTGCCAAGGAAACCATGATGTGCATCATGACAAACCCGGTGGGTTTATAATTGCTCACTCAAAAGGGTGAGTGATTTGTACTGGGTAAATGTTAACACTGCTGGTTGTACAAAATGCTTCATGAACAAAAGACAGCAGGGGACGCAGAGCAAACACAACCTGAACTTCGGCACTCGACACTGTTATATTACACAGTTACTTTTTAACAGAAGGCCAAGGCAAAGGAATTCTTAACGTTTCAGTTATAACTCCCTTGTAATTCTAAATAATCTTTCTAAAAATAATTTAATAAAAATCAATAATTATGCAGTGTCACTTGCATTGTCACATAGACCACTGTTGGTCCACGGGGCTCATTTTTGGGACCTACCAACCCTTTCTGTTAGGAAAAGGCTTTTTGGAAAGCAAACACAGCCCAACTGGTTGATCTGTTCTCAGGTCCAGAGGTTAGAAGTGGGAAAGAGTCACCAAGAGCAATTGCTGCTGCTCCAGCTGGGTAGACCTGGTCCCCATGTTGGGACTTAGAGCCGGGACTGTCAGGGTCAGACCCCTCGCGTTTGAAACCTGCATGATAGATGTGGCTTTAATTCTTACCTGGTAAAAATAAATCTTTTCGCATTTCTGCTCTGGCTTCCTCAGAGAAACATCGTTTTTTCAGCCACTCGGCTTCATATTCACTTGCGTGTTCATCAGGCCATGTAATAGAGATCTTCCAACACAAAACAAAAGAGAATTTTAGAACAAAAAGATTACAAAAACTTCACCCAGAACAACCCCAAAAATATCCTCAGAAAGTAATATTTAGATCAGTGTCATGGTTGAGCCTTCCCTTTAGCATAATGGCAAATGAGTAATGAAAACCCAACCTGAACATCATCCAAATTCTGATACCTTTTATAAACAGTCATTTTCGCATGAACCCATGACCTAATTCGCTGGTTTGTGTGGGCTGCTTTGGCTGGGGGAGCTGTGCTAAGCAGAACGAGGAGAATCACAGAAGCTGGCACATATCTCACAGGGGAGAGCGCTGCACCACGGCTCAGAGAAGAGCAAAAATATCCTCTCCAAAACACTGACAGCTTGTTAAAAAAGAAAAAGGACAAGAAAGAAATTCTAGGAGAGAAATCCCTCTCCTAGTTTTGAAACGTCTTCCCCTTTTCAAATAAATTTTTAAAAGTTTGTTTTTTAATTCCTGAAAAATACATTGAAAAAGAAAAGCATATGGCATTGTTTGTCATGAAATGAAAGAGCTCAGTGCAGCGCAGACCCTCAACTGAGTTCTCAAGGCTGTTCAGTAGGTACAGATTCCCATTTCACATTATTCTGCCTGTTCACATTCACATGCTGTTGCACAGCTCAGCCTCTGCAAAGTCACCCTGCAGTGGGGCTGTCCCAGCTGCTAAAGGGTTGACTGATGCATTTTTAACGTTTAAAACTCCTTTAACCATGAAATGAAGGAAGTGATTTTGCATATCAAAGGAGGCATGTATTTTTTTTTTAATAAAACCTATATAATTGAAATGATTTATTAGGTTTTTATATGTCAAAAATAATTAAAATTCATAGCGGAACAGGTCCTGTCCCCTCTTGTCCAATAGCCTTCTCTTTCTAATGAAAAAATGATAGAGTGGTAGATACAGATATAGACACAGACACTAGGTCAGCTCTGAATATCGGGTCCAAATTTGGTTTCAATTCTTTCTCGAGGATGCAGTCCTTTGAACCTTGGATATTAGCTAATAAACTGATATTTTTGTTACTGATTAAGGTCCTCATCACTTTGGCATTTGTTTTTCTGATTTTCAAGATATTTACTTGTAGAGAAAAGACATACATGAAAGTGTAATTAAAACTGTGGGGAATGCCTGCGCTTTCTTTTGAGCATCTGCTGATGAAGAAACATAGAGCAGAATTTTTAAAAGCACGATTGTATTCTTAAATCCGAAGCCTGGCTTTCTGTGCTCTCTGCATAACATCTATAAAATGAAGTTTCACACAAAGGTGGGAAGATCCGAGTTCCCCAGCTTGTGATTATTCCTAAAAGCTTTGCAGATACACGGCAGAGCTTGCAGATAAACAAATTGTGACTAAAGTATAACTTGGAACTCTAGGACGAACAAAAGCTTGCTCCACATACCTTTTTTCTGTCTGGCAGAGCGACGTCTTTCGCCACAATGTTCACGTCCAGGTCCTCGAAGAGCATCTTGCGCGCCCTGGCCGAGTGCAGGAAGCAGTGGGGACACTGGCAGTTGTCCCTCAGCCACACGCAGGGGTAGCGGCTCTCGCTCCCATCCTCCCACTCCACGCAGACCAAACGACCCGCGTCCAAAGCTTCCACCCTCTGGATCCCCGGCTTCATGCCGAGCGTTTTGGGGGGACGGACCCCCGGAGCAGCTCCTGGACAGCGATGCCGAGGGGTCCCCCGGAGGAGGCTCCTGCCTGGCTGTGGTGGCGGCAGGCAGCACGTCCTGCCCGTGGGGACTTTGGCCCTTGGCAGGACTGCAGCCACCGCCCTCCACATTTCGAGTTGTTGAGCAAAATTGCCTTTGTGGAGTTCCTAAAACAGCATGAGGAGCAGTTTGTTACTGGAGCAGTCAGTATAGCAGAAAAAACATTTTAAGATGATTCTCCCCTCCCTCCATCCTGGCCGAACCTTTACAAACCTTTGTTATCTCTTGCTAACATTTTTTTTAAGCACAGAGGGTGTATTCGGATTCATCTATTAAAAAATTCCTTAGTTTAGCAGGGCTTCAGTTTGAATCATCATGTGAAGACTAACTTCCGTAGATCATAGAGCCAAGGCACGGAATCACAGAGTGGTTGGGGTTGGAAGGGACCTCTGGAGATCATCCAGTCCAACCCACCTGCTAAAGCAGGTTCACCAGAGCAGATCACACAGGAATGTGTCCAGGAGGGTTTGAATGTCTCCAGAGAAGGAGACTCCACAGCCTCTCTGGGCAGCCTGTTCCAGGGCGCTGGCACCCTCAGAGTAAAGAAGTTTCTCCTCATGTTTAGGTGGAACCTCCTGTGCTTCAGTCTGTGCTCATTAACCCTCATCCTATTATTGGGAACCACTCAAAGGAGTTTGGTTCCATCCTCTTGACACCCACAAATCAAAAGCAGGAGCTACTGCCACCTGTGTTCAAAAGCTAAAGCTTTAAAGTACACCTACCTTAATTCCTGTTGTGGCTATGATGGAAAAGAGAACACAGAAACCATCTCTTGTACATGCGACTTTACCTACAGCAACAGAGTTTTCCGCCAGAGCTCCTTTCACTGTCAAACTGCTTTCTAGAGATACGTTCTTTTATTTAAAGCTAGCTGCATGCTTTGCTACAGAAACATGATGCATCCAAATCTTAAATTAGAAAAGAAGTTCTGGTCTAATACTTTTCTTATTTAGAAAAACACTTGGCCTCCCCTGAATCAATAAGTCATTACATATGTGTTTTAATAGACTGTTTAACCATCTCAAATATTACATATTTATTCAATATCTTTTTCTGTTGTTTTTGTTCTTAAGCTCAAAGGGCAAAATACTGATAACCTGCACCAGGACCAGTCTCTCCAGTTGTCTAAAAAAACTCAGATGCAACCAACCCTGCCAGACACAATTTATAGAAAAAAACAACAACAAACCACAAAAACAAAATCCCAAACTTCTGGAAGCTACCGAGGTGAGTTACATGTAATTTATGATACAAGGTGCAAGCTAAATGGGAATTTTCACCTTTGCTTGGTTGTGAGAAGCTTGTACAATAGGGTTCATCTCACCTAATTTCAGAGACATGTACCACCTGAACATCATACACACCATCCCCAGCACTCCTGAGAGGCACATCTAGATCACAATTCAGCTGACCTTGTCAGAAACTAACTGAACTCTTATTTCTCTCCACTGACTACAAAACCCCTGCTCCGTGAGGCTGCAGTTTTTGGTGTCATCAGTCAAACCTATTGCTCATGACAAAGTATTCTCTTGAAATGCTTGCAGTGCTCACAGCCAGAGTCTGGAACAGGCACTGCATCCCGCAGAGAGGGGAGAATCTTCACAGGCTGCAGCAGGAGCCTTCCCTGTGCTTAGGATGGGCAACAATACCATTGGACACTTCACAATAATAATAAAAATCATTATATGTGTTTTTTTTCAATATGCAGATCTATTTTGTCTGCTGTTAATCTGCCCCAAGACTCCAGACCTATTCAGATCTTTATTTATATTTACTGAATTTATATTTATTAAACTTGTACCTGTATAACAAAACTTAATTAAGAGAGAACTGGGCTCTCCAGCTCTAGTATTCTTCAGTTTTCTGGTTATGCAAGAGGAAGACATGAAAATTATTATAGCAAGAAGATTTCCCTTGTGGTGAAGTTAAGCATTTACTCTTTAAATGCACGGCATTAAACTCCTGTTTCGGTCTTTGCTGTAAAGCAGTTTTTCGGGTTAGCCACCCGCTGAGAGAAATCTTATAACAATAAAAAGACTGTTTATTGTTTTCCTTGAGTGAGTCATATCATGGTGTCATTATTAAAATGCAAATCCAGATGATAATGATTAAAAATGTCTGGTACAGCACACCCTCTAGATGTTTTTCTTCTTTCCTCTGCCTGTTTCCAGCAAACTGCAAGGAAGGATTTGTCTGGAAACTGTGTGTTATTCCTCATTTCTAATTGCTTTTTCTCTACATTGAGCACATCTAGAATGTTAATAGCAAATAGCACTGAAGAACTCAGAACTGTTCATACTGATAACTTCAGAAAATCCTGCAATTGCACAATTAAAAGTACCACACAGAAACCAACTACTACCTTCCCACTTCATGGCAAAGACAATGTTCTTCCCCCCCTTACTATTTAAATGTATCTATAAATGGTACAACTGGGCAAAATAACCATTTCTGTTCCTGATCAGCAATTTGCACAACCATAACTACTGGGTTATACCGATGTTTTTCCAAAACATTTTTGTCAAGTTATGATAATAAATGCTAGGAAAAATACAACTTTGTGTTTCAAAAAACCTGGAGTCCAAGACATCTGAGCTGCTGGTAAGAAAAGCAAATCCAAATGCTTGGAGCTGATGGTGCCAGACCACAGCAGAAAACTCATCTCTCATTCTAGGAGGCCATTGAAGATGCTCAATGGAATCAATCACACAACATGTGGATTCTCTTGTCATGTTCAGTGTAGTTTCTCAATTCCTGACAGTTGTTCAAATGTTTGCCTCGTTATTTCATTTCTTTTTTTCATTTTTTCAATAAAAATAGGTGCTAATCTCAAACTAATTAAGGCTAAATTACCAGCAAGAGTTCCAGGAGTTTTTATCCCCTTGCCCCCTCAAAATTTTTAGGCACTTATCCCTATGCTACTATTCTACACTTGAAATTGTAGTCTGTACTAAACTAGATGCAGAACTCACTGGTTCACCTGAAGTCAATACGCTCACAACCACAGTCAAATCAAAGAGCAAAACATAATAATAAAGCAAAACAAATTCTCTGCATCACAGCTCTCCCCATTTCTTCTCTCTGAATTACTGTGTTCTGCATGAACCTGGAAGATACCACACATAACTCTCAGTTATCAGACCTCAGATTTGTGTAGCTTAAAATAAATGCTCCCAATAGCTCCTATGAGTCTCACTGTCCCCATGTGAATATCATCTCAGGCTTATGGATTTTCTGTCCACGTTGTCACTATTCACTCGTAATCCTCAGGGTCAGCCTGGGTGCTGACAGGCAGGATTTAAGGCAATCACCATCACCTGGACGCAACACTGTCAGTCTTCCCCAGCTCCCCAGTTAAAAGCTAATGCTCACTATTCTCTTCCTCAATAATCTGTCTCCTTCACCCTCCTCAAACCTCACCCCATCATCCAGGCTCCCCTGTTTGCTGACACCAGTAGTGTGTTTATTAGCTTTACCTGCACAGCTACTTAAGATTTAATTCTGGTTAATGGTACTTCAAGGCAGTTGAGCCACTCTGGATAACATGCACTGCCCTCACACAAGGTTAAGCAGCTGCAGAAAAACAAACGGTACAATTTTTGTGTCACAGCCAAGTTTTAGACATGTCTTAAAATCAGTTTGCTGCGTCAGAAGCTGGTCGATGTAACCAGCCCCATGTAAGACATAAGAGAGTTTAATGCTGCTGCCAGCTGCCCTGGCACCATGGATACGTAAACACTGAGACAACCGCAGGAAGAGCCCATGCTGGCCTCACACTGAACCGAGGTTTTACATCTTGCAAGTATCAATGCAAAAATCAACGCAAACTTCAGAGAAATAATAACCCTAGACTGAAGAAAGCACATGTATCACCTTTACACAGCTGAATTATACCGTCTTGTGTACAAGTGCACCAAAAAAAAATCTCTGCAGGAAAACATTTGCCTGATGCTGCCGTGTCAGATTACAACAGAAACAAGCAAATACGTACCGTTAAGGGAAAAAAAACCCTGCGCATTTATATTACTTCACGACTTGCATAGTGCTGTGCATGAAGGCCTAGGAAGTGACACTGGCTAAAGGATTCCTGTTTGGGAGTCAGGCCAGCTTTCATTCTTCGCAATTAGCATAATTAGAGTAAACGACAAAGCAGCTCATTTCCACAGGCAGCTTTTGCAGAGGAGACGGGACGCAAACGCCACACAACACACTCCCCCCGGGGAAGCGTGAGAAGGGGGCGAGGCGGCGGACCCGTGGCCGTGTCCCCGCTCCCGGGTGGGGCCGGGGTGGGTGTCGGGGCCGGTGGCGGTGTCGGCGGCAGCAGCTCCGCCCGCCCCGCGTCCGCGCTCCCGGCCCCGTTCCCTTACCTGTCCCCGCCCGCTTGCCCCGCAGCGGGGCTGGGCTCGGCTCAGCGGGGCTGGGCTCGGCTCAGCGGGGCTGGGCTCGGCTCAGCGGGGCTGGGCTCGGCTCAGCGGGGCTGGGCTCGGGGAGGACACCGCCCCCGCCGCAGCGCCCTCCGGGCAGCCACACAGAATTACAGAATGTCAGGGACTGGAAGGGACCCCGAAGGATCATTCAGTGCAATCCCCCCGCCGGAGCAGGAACACCCAGATGAGGTTACACAGGAAGGTGTCCAGGCGGGTTTTGAATGTCTGCAGAGAAGGAGACTCCACAACTTCCTTGGGCAGCCTGTTCCAGGCTCTGGCACCCTCACTGTGAAGTTTCTTCTCAAATTTAAATGGAACCTCCTGTGTTCCCGTTTATACCCATTGCCCCTTGTCCTACCAGAGAGGACGAGAGAAAGAGAGGATGAGAGAATGAAAATCACACACACACACAAAATAGCCAAAACCCTGGGATCTTTATATGCCAGACATAGCCTACAATAAACACCACTGAATGTGAAAGACAGCATTTACAGGCAAGATTTAGTGGCACTGTGGCCAAACAGAACCTATGTTGCAGCATAAAATATCTGGTGGTGTTTCAGATGGAGCGGCCCTTGTCTGTGCATGATTTGTATCAGAACCAGCAGGATCAGGGCAGCAATCATCCCCCTGTACTTGGCACTGGCGAGGCTGCACCTCAAATACAGTGTTCAGTTTTGGGCATCTCGCTACAAGAAAGACATTGAGGTGCATTTATTTGAACAGTGTGTTTCCTACAGTTGAAGAAATGGAGGTTCTAACAGACAGAAGTACGACTTGTGGAGCTGAAGACAATGGTGGGACATGGCACATATCAGTTTTCGGCTGGAGTGGCCCACATTGGTCTCCAAGTTTTCAGCTTGTACAGGACTGGAATCCCCAGCTTCTTCAGTACGCACAAGCTGGTGGAGTAACTGACATGAAAAAGAAGAGCTGAACTGAAAAGGAAAATAGTTACTTTTCTCCAGATGGGAAGCTTTTTCCCAGCTATGCAAGAAGCGCTGGCTCCGCTGGGTGCTTGGTGACCATACTGTGGTCTGCAGGGCACCCAGAAGAGTCCTGGGGCCTCAATATAACCAATAAAGGGAAAATCTTCAACATAAATGTCACCTAAGCAACACTTTTCACAGACAGTAAAGCATTCACAGAGATGAAAAGTTGGCTAGTTGGATGGAAACAAGTACATGCAGAAGTGAAAATAGTCAATGACTGTTTAGAGACTAAGCATTTTGGCAGTTAAAAAGGGCTAAGACTGAGACTTATAGGAAATTAAATATTTTTGTTGGTAGTTATCATTCAACATCTTCAATAAAAAACAATATTCACATGCCACAGCAGTGCTGTAATGCACGGAGTTGGATGCATTACTTTATTTTAAGGGAAGAGTGGTAGAAATTAGTTGCTTTCAAATTAGGTCCCAAATCCATTTTCCACCTTCCTTTCACATTCTTTTTTCTCCCTTTTTCTCTATGGAACACACGTATTCTTGGTCATCATGGCTGTCTTCCTGGCTTTTAAAAATTTTCTTAATAAGTAACTAATGTATACCTCCCTCTACCACCCCCCTCTCCCCATTTAACTATGTTCTTTGAAACCAGGAGCTTGAAAATTCTAAATTATTTTCAAGGTTTGATAGACTGGATGTCTGGCAGATAATTGGGTTCATTTCATATATATCATTTACAAATTGCTTTACTTATTTATTCCAGAGTTTTAATTGTTCTTCCTTAAAGAAAACAAACAAACTAACAAACAACCAAAAAACAAACAGATAACTCTGTACCTGTAGATATTTTATAAAGTTTACATACCTTATTCCTTGTGTCCATCACTAATCTGTGAGCAGCAGCTCTTAGGAAAGGGCAGCGTGAACTTTCTGCCTGTGTTGAACATAAATTGTTGCTTGAGAAGCCACAGTTTTTAATTTCCTGACTCTTATGCTGTTGGCTTTGCAGCCTATGACATTAACACAAGGTTTCTTGAGTATTTTTGCCGCTTTGTTTTCTTTTCGAATGCACACCCTATGAAATATATACTGGCTGAAAGAAAACATTTTATGTTGTATACGTTTATAGTTCACTTCTTATTTTTACTCGTTAAAGGGAGAAACAAGCGAATCAACTTGTTTCAAGCTTGGAGAAACAAGTTGTGTGTAAATAATATATTTAAAGATTTTTAATGAATGAAGCCGTTATTAACTTAAACTAAGTATATAAGCATACATAGAAATCCCTGCCAGGGTGAAAAATAAAACAAGAAGAAATTTTGCTTAGACCTTAGGAAGAAAAGCTGTATATAGATCAAAAATAGAGGGGTTTTTTTTCAAGCCAAAGGGGAACATTTTGAAGTATCACAAGCATAATAAGGAGGGTCTGAGAATCAAAATGATCCTAAGTCTCATTCAGTAACAGGAGCACTCTAAGGTGTTTGCAAGAGCAGGTCTCTATTTTTATAAGTAGTGTTACATA
Source organism: Streptopelia decaocto (assembly GCF_964273445.1). Lineage (NCBI taxonomy): Eukaryota > Metazoa > Chordata > Aves > Columbiformes > Columbidae > Streptopelia > Streptopelia decaocto. The sequence goes on from NC_138661.1 coordinate 63,059,500, forward strand.
ATACGCAAGTGGAAAAGTCTCCTATCCAAGTGGAAATAAAAACAAAGTGCCTTCAAGATGACATAACTCAGCAAAACATGAATCATTACTGTTGTGCTTGTATTTGCTGAGTATGTATAAAAGACAGAATTTTAAAAGAGGTATGTCTGAAGTGCCTCAGAATGAACATCCGGACCTTATTGATTTTGCAGTACCTTTAGGTGCCTTTTTTACTGTCACAACGTCGTTTTGCTGAATCCTGTAGGGCAAGATCAGTTAGTTGATTCACTTTGGGCTTCACTGTCACTCATACAGGGACATATGATTCCATGGGGTTTGTGCCATAGGTTTCCATGTGACTAAGAGGCTAAGCAGTAAGCTACTACCAAATAAATTTAAGGTTGGCAACAATGAGCAGGTAAAAGGCATTACGAAATTTCAAGTCACAGACATATGTACAAAGAGCATAAGCAGAACACCCTTAGGAAGTAACCTTAAAAATGTAGAGGAATTTGTATTAAATTCAGTAAGATTATGTGAGTAAATGAATACCACACAGCCTGCATATGGTTGTGGAACCAGACACAACGGAGATGTGATTAGGATAGAACATATAAATCAATATATATGTAGCACAGGGGGATGCCTGGCTTTTCAAAAACCCTGATTGCCACAGAAATATAAATGTTTGAAACAATAACTAGGCCTGGTTGCAAATTAGCTTCTGGGGTCAATGAGAACAGGGTGAACTTCAGTTCATTCTTGATGTACATGGTCAGGTTTATTCCTCTCCACTCATATCAAGAAAAAAAGCTGAGCATGGTTTACCTGTTGTTCATTCACTTTGGTTTTTCTAGGGTTACACTTCTGAAATTAGAGGATATGCAAGATATTATTTAAAATTACGTACCTAATAGCACCCTGACTTCTGTGCTGACCCAGTTATGAACTAGCTTGTGTTTTGCTGGGCCTCTCTTAGAATCCAGAGTTAATTACATTACTTTGTAAGAAAGCATCAAAACATAAAAATAATTTGCAAGATATTTAACATATGCACTCATATTACTTTGCATTTTAACACAAATCTCAGTTAAATCACATTAAATTAGAAACAAATTCATATTCATAAAAAAAGACAAAGACTGCTCTTAAGAAAAGTTGGCTGCTCTTGATTAACCAAAAAGCTGATGACACAGAAAGTGTATGGGAAAGAATTCTTTAGCATGACCCAGGTAAAGGCATAACAAGCTCTTAGACAAATTTAAGTAAAAAAAGCTGAAAACCCAAGACAAAAGACCCACTGAACTAATTGTCTTGGACCTAACACTAAACTGAAAATCTTGGTCATGTTATTTTTGAGAAAAGATGATAGGTAGACAGAAAAAAACTATCTTGCAATTTGGACAGTCTATCTATAGTAAAGTCTCTGCTATTCACACTAAAACTAATTTATGCTGGTAATTCCAGTCATACTGAAATGTTTGCAGTGTGGAAAAAAAAAATATGGAAAATACGATGCGAGTATATATAGCTTTTTCTGTCATCCTGAACTTGCCAGTATCTAGTGCTGGACAATGAATCTCTCCCTAAGCCAACCTTCTCCAAGGACTTTCCCCCCTCCCCCAGGGAAAATTCAGACACGAACAATTACTATTACACAGTTAGTTTCAACACACTCAAAAGAGACACACACACAGCCTAGGGAAGGTTGTCATCTGAGAAAATATGACACACTTGGTACAGTCTTTTCTTATGAAAGAACGTTAATGGCATGTTGGAGACCGTCAGCGATACCTCCCCAAGGTGAGGCCGTTTTCAAGGGCAAATGGCTCTACAAACCATGAATGACTATGTCCAAGCCACATCATTAAAAATGTAATGATTATGGGGACCATATGTTTTTCTTGTTACAGAATTAGTCATTAAGTTCCGCCTTTTCCAGTTGTAAACTGATCTTGTAGGCAGGATGACAACTTTATGAAGAAAATAAAATAAGCACAGAGTTATAGTCTTTTTATACGTGTATATTCTAATAAAAGCTTTTTGAAAAAGGATGTAGTAGAGTCAGTATTTTTGCCAGTTTTGCATATTCCAGGAGTGAAATACAGATCCACAAATCATTCAGTTTTTGCTAATGGCTCACCAAAAAACCCCCTCAAAATAATATAAAATAAATTCCCCAATGGGCTGTAAGTAAAAGTACATTTTAAAATAAGACAGAAAAATGCCAGATTTCGAACATACAGGATTACTTCAGGAATAGTGGCTGTCAACTACATTTCAGTCAATGACTCTGCGGTGTTAGTAGGAAACTTTATCAGCCACAAAAGTGATAGCCCATGAGCATGAGCAAGAAGCTGGTAAAGCAACATGAAGCCCATCTAAATAAACAGCTACACCAACAACATCAGATGCACCCAACAGAATTTCTCCACTAAATAAAAGTTTTCAAGGCAAGATTATAACCAAAGCTGATGCTTTTTCTGTAGCTCACCAGGCTGTTTCTATTGCCTGAGTATAATTTTTGCTTCCCAGGTACACACACATCTTGGCAACCTGCATTTGAGAACATGACAGCCTTCAGAAACAACAACTTCAGACCCAGCTGGCACACACAGGTTTTTTGAGAGGCTTTACCATGTTTTCAAAAGCTTCCCTCAACTTCTCTGTTCTCAACCTGTAGAACTTTGGAAGGTGAAATTCAGAAAGCCACAATTCGCATCACCAGCTACACTGAATTCCAGGCCATTGACTTGGCACAAGGCAAGCACAGCCTGTCCTTGTCCAAGATTTTATTAGCACTGATGTGAGAGAGGACAGTTTGCACCATATTCCTACTCTGAGCATCTTCCTCTCCACATGTATATCGATAGACACGGGAATGTCCACAGCACAGCGCTGCCTCCAACACTAACCGACCTGGAGAGGAGTGGAGGCTTCTCCTCTAGTGCCTTGCTTTGATTTGATGAGTTAAATCACAGGTTGAGTATCAAAGAAAAGCTCTGTATGACTGTTCCAGCTGCATTACTTGATTTTTTTTCCAGAAAAAGTTGTTACCTGTTCTTCAGTGCCATTGACTCTTCAATAAATTCAGAATATGCATTATTTGAAAAATCTCCGGAACACCACAAAATAGACTGAGTCAGCTTAATCTTAGCTCCATCCTCTGCATTAAAAAGAGAAAAAAATATATCATCTAATATTAATGCAATATTTAAACACAACAGGAGAAGCTATTGTGTCAATATAGCTGCTACAATCTTCCTCTTTAAGCTCTCTACTTAAACATCCTTGCTTGGTTTTCAATGGTAAAAAGGCCTTCACTATTTGAAATAGGTTGTATAAAACCACAGGATCTTCATATCTTCTAATGTAATAAGTTTTATCAGATAAAAAAGCAAAAGCAGCAAAAATTATAAGACTGCAAAGAGGACTGCAGTATAGTTTCCATAGTTTATAAAAAGAAACCTATTTTGAATTTCAAATTTTAAACTGCTGGATATCACTGAACACTCAGTTCTTGCAGGCACTGCAGATTTATAAAGGCCATTTAATGTATCAGCTCTGACTCAAAATTGACACATTTAATGGATGCACTTAATACATACCTTTGCTTAGACCAGCCAAAATGATGTAAACCAAGTAGACTGAAAGGCCCTAAAAGAGTTTTGTGCTGGCTTCATAAAATCCACATAAGACTGACCCTTTTTGCTAAACACGAACTTATGCCCAGACCAGACTCACATGTATGCATTTTCTCTTTAAAAGACAACATTTAAAGCATTTTATATCCAATGTTACAGAGAATTCTGATTCTGTTTCAGTTTCAAGTACAAAAATGTTTATATTTGGTTGAAACATAAACCAACTGAGATATTCATCATGATATTTATCATACAAAACACTAGTGTGGATTTTGAAGAACGATGGTTTTGTTTCATTAGATGACAACTTACAGATGTGTATTGAGCAGAATGAGTTATACTGTAAATCTCCATAGGTCACTGCTTGAAAGAAAGTGCTCTGCAAACATCTACCCTCTTTGTATGCACATACTTTGGGATAGTTTGAATTTGACTAAAAGTTTGATACTGCAAATAGAATAGCCAAGCTGCTCCAAGCATTTCCCAGAAGCTGTGTTTTACACAACAACTATTTTTCTATTAGGATTTTCATACTGTTCTCATATGGCTAAAACACTAGTATAGTCTGCCACTTTAGATTCTCTACTGTTGTTTGCAGGTCATTATGCTCAATGACTCGGAAAGTGAGTAAGCAGAGACTAAAGCACCTTTTAAGAAGCATCTGGGTACAAACAGAACCACATGACATCTTTGGCACCTGCTTCTAAAGGGGTAAGATTCAGAAAGGACGTAAATGAAACCCTCTGGCATTTTTAGAACTTGGTCCATTCCAGAAATGCTCTTTAGTTTGCTGTGATAGTGGGCAGACATGGCCCAGAGGGCCCTTTTTGCTCCCGTGTTACTACATCTAACCCTAGTGGCAAGGAAAGTATCAGAAGTAAATTAATCTTTAAGAAATAGAACCTGTCGTACCTTCTCACTTGACACCATACTTGAAAACAGCACTGAGTAGTTCCACTGAAATAATATTTCATTTTTTTTTCAGGCAGATCTTCAAAGTCATTGGTGATCTAAAGGTGTAAATTGGCAGCTCAAATATTCTGCTAGGAGCTGCATCTCACTGTCCTTAGCAAAAATGAGCTGCCCAGATGGTCCAGGGTCTCTGCAAGCAGGTTCCTCCACCCGACATCTCCCAGTGCCTCCAGCGCTCTGGTCCCAGGTGACTTATGCTGACCCATTGCACTTCTGAGTAACTTACCAACTGGATGGTTTGCAGACCAAAGTATAACCAAACACAAGTAGTGTTAACAAGATCTGACCTCAAATATCCACCAAACAGCTTCTCTTCCAGTGCTACGAGGTGGCTAGTTTCTTAAAAAGGCTTACAAACTCCAAAAAATCCACCCTGCATGCCCTTCTGTATTGTTGCTTTTAATGAAACTTGCTTACCTCTTGAGCCTGTAAATTTTTATTTGTTTTTACTAAAAGGCGAGTTATTTCATTTGGCAGGATCTACATACTCACAATTTTTTGCTGAAAAGACATAATACAACAGCATGTTTTAAATTAAGAGTGTCTCAAACAGAACAATAACAGAAAAAAGTGCTTCAACGTTGTTTTCAAATATTTATTAAAACAACATATGAACTTTTTTCATCCCAACAGTGAATTCGCCTGCAGCATCTGTAACCTAGTAGCCATATTACCCCAAACTGACAAATTGCATTGAGTCTCAAAACCCAAACAAACCTCCATCTTTTTCCCACTAGGCACTTTTGCTATTGTCTAGAAGCACAAATAGTTTTATTAATAACTTAGCTAGCAAAAGTACAAAGGCACCAATGAGAAACGTCACTGTGCTGGCACAGACAAAACCTTTTTGTCTACTTTAGAAACATGCTCTTAAGAAACCCTGCTCTCCAATTTGGGATCTGAAGCTACAATCACCACTAGGGCTCCTTCTTCTTACTATAAAAATCCGCATCAGCGTTCTCAGATTCTGACATAAGCCTTTTTGGCTGGCTCTTGGGGTTATGGTAGCTTAGGGTCACAGATAAGCAAGCCTGGAAGAGTACAAATCCTGCCAGAATAGTTCCCGTCTTTCAAAACACAAATGGAAATCACAGCTTCAAGTTACGTAGTAGAACAATGGTTTACGTGCGTAGAATACATACCGTTACAAAAGTTTAAGAAAATTAATAGAGGGCCCAAGATTTCACCCTGAAGGAGAGTTACAGCAAAAGCAATTTAAGAATGTACCACACGTGAGTCCAGACACAGCTGGTGAGCACCGCGCTTTATCCACGCTTGCAGCCAGTGAGCCGCAGTAGAAAAGAAGATATATAAACCAACGACAGGGAATCAGAGACGAGAGAAGTTACTTCACTTTGTAACCAAAGCTAAACAATGTAATTTTTTAAAATATGGGATATTAATCGTACCTCTAACCCCCGGGTTTATAGAAACGCACTGTTTGTTTAGGAGGTGAAATGCAATAAATAAGTTTTTTCCAGGATGAAGGATGCACTTGCGCACGGAGGTGCTGCTTCCAGCCAGACCCCTGGCCCGAGGGCGCCTCCCGGGGGGCGGCCGGCGCCGTCTGAAGCCCCTCGCCCCGCGTCGGGGCGGCGGTCCCGGCTCAGGCGCGGAGATAATCGTTCTTGAGGCGGCTGAGGCGAGCGCCGTGGCTGCGGACGGTGAGGGCCAGGAGGTCGTGCTTGTCCCGCAGCCCGCTGGAGATGTGCCGGGTCTCCCGGAGCAGGGCCCGGGCGTGCAGCAGCAGCCCCAGGAAGCTGTCTCCCAGCCGGGCCTCCTCCCGGCCGCCCTGCTCCTGCCCCTGACGGAACTTGCCCTCTAGCTCGCTCAGCGAGCGGTCCGAGCTGGAGTAAGCGTCGCTGATCTGGGCGGACTCTCGGCGCAGGTACGAGCTGTAGCTCTCCTCCCCGTCCAGGTCGTAGGAGATGCTCTTGCCGATACCTTCCAGGACCCTGCCCGCGTCCTCCACCTGCCGGCCCAGCACCGTGAGCTCCTCCCGCAGGCTCAGCCCGCCGCCTCCCGCCGCCGCCGCCCCGCACCGCCGCTGCTCGCTCACCCTGAACAGCAGCTGGCAGCGCTCAGGGTCGTCGTTCTCCTCGTAGTCCCCGTCGGGGACGAAGTAGTGGTGCAGGGTCCCGTTGGACATCTCGGGGTACAGCGGGCCCTCGAAGTACCCGCGGCAGAGGCTGCAGAGGCAGCCCAGCCACAGCAGGAGCAGCGCTGCCGGCATGCTGCGGGCAGCCTTAGGGGCGGCCGGCGCCGCGCTGCCCCCGGCCGCCCCGTCTACCCCCCATGGGGCTCCTCCCGCTCCCCGCCGCTGCCGCCCCGCGGGCAGGGCCGGCTCCGCTGCGGGTTGGGTCGGCTCGGGTAGCGCGGACGCCGGCGCGGAGGGCTGGCGGCGCTCTGGGGCCGGCTGTGGGAGCACCGCCTTTAAAAGCCGCGCAGCCCCCGCGGAGGAGGAAGCGGCCCCCGGGCAGGGCAGGGCAGGGCAGGGCCGCCCCCCGCCCCGGGCATCGGCCACCGCCCCCGGGCATCACCCCCCGGGGGGGTTGTGCAGAGCGGGGAGGGAGAAACACACCTTTCTGCCCCTAATAAACACCCCCCCCCCCCCCCAACCCAGGGATTGGTCAGTTTTTCTCTTTTTTTTTTTTTTCTTCCGTTAGAAACCACTACTTTGCTAATAGTCTTAATTTTCACAACAGCTCCACGTGCCCCTCAGCAAACACAGGGTACGGGACAGCAGGGCACAGCAAAGCTGCAAACACAGTCACTGCCTTTTAATTGAAAAGAATAAAGATGTGGGTTCAAGTATAAGGGTGTAATGCAATAAACCTTGAGAGGGTAAAGATGGGGAAATAGAATGCAAAACCTGTTCTTAAATAAAACGTCAGATGCATCTGACGTAAATCCAAATACAAGTTCATCTTCTAGGGTTGACTATGTACAATTGTAAGCATTTCTCTTCCATTAAACAATATGCTGCATGAACCCAGCAGCTGGATTACAGCGGGGTCAAATCTTGCCCGTAACTAGTATAAATCTGTCTTTACTGTTTTTGAATTGTTAAATCAAGGTGAGATCGCAAAAAGAAACGGTCTGTAAAGTTTACTGGTTCCTTTCACGTCATCTTTCCTCTTTCATGGAAAAAAATCACCAGCTAGCGGAGATTATACCAAATCCTGCAGTCATGCAGAGTTAAAACTCCCACTGCTGTTTGTGAGGGCTTTGTGTGCAGAAATATTTATGTCGCCTCTTTAATGTAAATATTTTAACTATCATCCTGATACTTTCTGCATGTTGTAAATAACTACGATGCTTACACTTAATTTGTTTGGGAAACAGGCCAGCTGCTTATGTCACGTCTCTGCTTTTTTCACTATTATGCTGGGCATTGTAGATTAGAGTCTTACAGGGCTCAGGGGACTTTGCCTCTACCATTTCTTACACCGTGATGACTTAGACACCTACATTTCAAACACAGAGTCTTGAGCTCCTTCCCTCACAGCAACTTCACGCTATAATCACAAGCTATCCTGTTTTGGGGCACACTTGAAGCAAGTTCTCACTGGCAGTGTGGCCTTTAATACTTAATGATAACCTGTGCTATCAGCACAGTGCTGATACTAAAGTGCTTTACATAAGCGCAGAAGGTCATAAGGCTAACAAATGCCAAGAAACAAGAGCAAAAAATAAACCAACCGGCCAGCCAACCACCACAATCCTAACCCAGAGACAGCAAGGGTAGTATCTAAACCCTTCACTTTCTGAATTGCTTTAAGTGGGCTTCCCAAGCCCTGGAGTCACACATACACCTCAAGGTGAGCAATGTTTGCAGAGTCCAGGCAACCTCTTTTGCACTGCTGAGAACCCAGGCCAGACAAGCTATCCAAACAGAAACACTCCACACATTTGGAAGCATTTTAAATTTGTAATTAAGTTCAGAAAACACTCATATAAATAGTCTGGATTAAGCTGAGCTTTTGTGCCTCAGCTTTCTATAAAAGGTTTAAAGCTTATTCAACTCAGTCTGCTTGGCATTTGTCCTTGGTCTGTGTTTGCCAACAGGGGCTCTTTCAAACAATTTTATTCCCAGGATGCTCTTGTTTCACCTAATATTTCATTTGGTTCCCAATTCTTTGCCAGCCATAGTACTTTATCTACATAATTTTCCAGCCCAGCTGGTGTTACTGCCAGTTGACTGGTTTGGCTGATACTTGGGTTGTGGTGGACTCCACTTTTGAGGTCTCTTCATGGAGGTACCACAGTGTAAATCACTCGGCTATAGCTTTGTCAGCATGGTTATGCTCTCACCAGTGCCACAGTGGGTAAAAATCTCAGTCTTAGAATATATTTTTTCTCTGTCTCTTCATACTTTAGGACTTTTAGAGGTGTCTATTGCTCCCTGCTGCAGCTGCAGACTCCCAGCCACTGCTGTTTTCAATCCAACATGCGTTATCCAAGTTTTATTTAAATTTTGCATCAAAATAGTCTCTCCCCAAGTGACCCATTTGGAATGCCTGTTTTTGAAGGAAGTCTGTAATACAGGATCTGCAGCCTCAGTGGGCAGTGACTCAGTGGGCAAAGCTTTGGTAAAAGCTTTTAGCACTTGCTGAAGGCTGCACAACAGCCCGATCAAGGCAACACCTGTATGGTTCAGGATTACAATGCAACAGAATCCTAAGTTTTAACTGAAAAGCCTGAAACAATGGAAAAGATGTAGGCTCACACTGACAGTATGGTGCATGAGCAGCCATTATTCATTCTAAAAATCACATTTAAAAGACAAAAGGCTTAAGACTGCATCAAGATAATATATGTCCACAAAACCATATGCATACAAATAAAAATCAGATTTTTTTTTTTTTTTTGAAAGACAAACGTGAAAAGCGACAATTACCTTCATGCATGAAGACCTAGGTTGAAGGGTCAGACATTTTCATCACACAGTTAACAGCAGCAGGAACATCACAGCGATGACTGAAACAACAACATAAAAATCAGTGTCAACATTGAGTTCTCAAAAGTAATTTCTGCCAATGTGTGGGAGGCACAGAGGGAAATAAAACCAAAGGAGGACAGAAGGGAATTCCTCAGAAATACCAGAAACACAGGGTGGAGAGAACCAGGGAGGAGAGCGAGCCATTTTCTGCTGAACATTGCATTTTCTGCTGTGAACCCATAGGGGTAGTTGTATGAGATCAGATATCTGGGGAGATTTGGGATGCATCCAAGAACCAGCTGCTCCTTGCGGCATGCTCCCATGAAGGCCCCCATTGATATCCCGGCATTGTCAAAAGGCCCATTGATTTCACCATGACAGTATTTCACCCTGCGTGCCTGCTCAAGCATTTAAAAATTCCTTTTGCATAAAACGAGGAAAAAGTACTGGAAACAAAAATAAAGCAGCATACCGATACTGTCTTTTTTACAAATACTTGGCACGATATACTCTGCCTTGGTAAAGCCATTGTTTTCCCACTGAACAACATCAGGATTATAGTACTATAAAGAACTCTGCATAACCTCTTATGCAACAGCACCAAAATCAGCCTCCAGTTTTGTCCAGAAATTGCCTATAAACTGATGGCAAATATGCAACTTGGCGCTGGATTTCAGGCCGTGCTTGCGTAATCTTTCTCTGTAAGCAATGCTTCATCTTCGGTTCTTGGTTCACACGTGCTTGCTATTTCTGTCGCAGATGATGGTAAATGTTGTGGTATCAGAATGTTTCAGATGTAAATAGTCATTAATTTGGAGAACAGATATATGTTATATGGTCCTAAAGGCCCTACAGGCTCTAGGGTATAAATGTTGTTTTCTGACTGCTGGCGCCTGTTTTCCTGCTGTGAGCTGTTCTATAGCTTTACATAAAGATACCTTGTTTAAACATGAGACTAACAAGTATGTGTGTGTAATTTCTAATTGTAGGGTGTAGTACTAAACGCTCAGATGGCATCAAGTTCGGTGGGCATGAAATAACCCATAAAAGAGTACTGACAGTTTTTTGTGGGAAAAATGCCATAAAATATGCCAGAAATTCTGCAGAATAAAAAAGAAAAGATTTGTCAAATGAAACTTTTACAAAACACTTAATACTCATTCAGTATAACTTTGGAATACAACAGAGATTAGGAATGAATATGCTGAAGTATGAACTGTACTGAATGTTCCAGGACAAACATGCTTATCTGTGGTTACACTGAAATTTTGAATTTCTCAGAAAGGTGCATTGAATTCAGAATTTGAACAGCTGAACAAGAGATTTCTCACATAGAGCTTTGTAGAGAAAACGACTTCGCTGTTAGCTTACGTTTAATGCTGACAGATTCTGATAAACCTTTTCTTCTTCACAGATTTCAGGCTGAAGCCACAGCTGTGTCTGGGTGTAAAGTTCTCTGAGTCCTTTAGCACTGGCACTTCTTGGATAAGCAACACAGAAAACTGAATTCAAAAAGCACAAGTAGCTATAGGAAGTATCGGGTATGAAGCTGGGCGTGAATACAACAATAGAAAGAGTCTGTCAGGCTGGTTGTCTCAGAAGAATATGCAATTAGTACTGGATCTACTTCAACTTTAGCCAACCCCAAAATGAGCTCAACCTTGGCAGAAAAATACAGAAAGAGATTTTACCACAGCCCCTCTCTGTAGTGGGTGCTGGTTTACTTTATAAAGATATAATTTGCTGAAAGTAGTAAATTGAGGATGTGCTCAGGTTATTTTTAAAAGAGAAGTGATGCATCTGGATTCTTCTTAAGAAGGGAAGAGGTTAAAAGAGAGATGAAGAGGGATGAATATTTACTGGTATTATACTAGTGCAGTTTCTGTCGTCTTGATGAAAAACCTCAAACCCCAAAAGGGATATTGCTAGTATTTCTTCAGCAAGGTTCCTGAAGTGGAAATAATAACACTTCCTTGGTGGAAATGAAAACACTTTAAAAAGCATCATCGTTGGCCAGCACATGGAGAAGTTTTCCCATTACTGTCAGTGTGGTTTGTTACAGTGACAGTGTATCGGGCTTTTAAAATGCTGATTTGATTTTCAGTCCTTTCTGTGTTATATTTAATGCTCTATGTGAACGTGAAAAGGCTGTATGTGGAAACATACACTTTGCAGATGTTACAGAAACATAGTTCACTAATTATTGACGATAACATATTCTCCTTGCCTCTAACCTGTTAGGAGTAAAATAAGATTTATCTTAGGACATTAAAAAAAACCCACATAACTTCTCTTTCCTTCTCTCTCACTTTCAAAAAAAAGTAGAAAAAGCTTAAAACCTGATGTGTTTGGCTTAGGCAGGATTGGAAAATAATTTGAATAAAGCCTAGGAAGAAATCTAAGAGAGTTTGGTGGGGAAATGCTGATGTAATTTCCAATGGGATTAATCCATTGATACAGTTGCTCAGGATTTGCAGTCCTGTGATTTAATGTATTCATTTGAGGCAGGGTCTTGAAAACATCTGAATTTTATGAAAGCTGAGTTTCACCAGGACTATTCCCTAGCTCAGTTCCCGAACAATTTAAGTAGGTTTTACACTATATAATCTCCAGTTTTGCCACCTTTATAAGGATGGCATTTTTCTCATTTGCACATATAATTTTATGTATTAAGATCAGGGATGAATTCCTGAACCAAAGCTAGATCCTGACACATATGATACATCAGATTTCCTCTTCTCACCAATCCTTTTAAGTCCCTTCTCATGAATTTAGGGTGGGCACCTGCAAGTTCAGGCTGACCAACTGCACATAGCTTTAATAAACGTGTCTCTGCAGTGGTTTAGCCTTCATATTCTCTGCCCCAGATAAAGCTGAAATATTTATAACAGTATCGTTTTTGCAGATGGAAGTGAAAGAAGATAGAAAATGAAAATAATAAAAAAGAAACCTAGGACTTCACTGGTTTTATCTCCTTTCACTCATACCTTTCCCAATGTAGCAAATAAAGAGTAAAACAAAACACACTTCTATAGTAAACTTCACTTGTATTCCCAGATGTGTTTTTTTAGGGGTTGGAAAATGTCCTTTTTGTATCCTAACACATTCACTCAGGTTTTTATTTAGGTGTTTTTAACAGTGTATTAAATTTAAAACTAAACTGACTTTGTATTTGAGCAGCATAAGACCAAGCATATGGTTTCAATTGAAATATACCAAAATCTTCCTGTTAAAAAAAAAAATATATATATATATATCATTCCCTTTAACAAACATTCTTATAAAATTCTACTTGAAGAAGCAGGTGAAGGGATACTATTTACAGTCAGCTCTATATTTATTTTTGTGCAGTCACAGTTGACTGTTCCACGGGTTTTTAATGACTGGGTGCACACAGAGCACTCATTCAGCAGCCCTAACACTGCGTTATTCTCCCATACCTGAGGCTGGTGCAGAATATCGATAGGGATTTTATACCTCCTGCTGCAATTTATGACTTTTATTTGGAATCGGGTGGCTTAGGAAATGGCATTTGAGATGACTTGTTGGTGATTCTGCAGGCCCTTCTGCAGAGGATGCAATGGACGCTGGTAAGGCTTGTGTCCACGACTCAGCCTGGAGCTCCAGCAGAGCTGTTTGCTACCACTGCCCTTGAACCAGGGTGCATGGGGTGCTCTGCAGAGCTGCAGGAGCACTCCCTGCCCATCCCTGTGTTTATAGTAAAGCAGCAAAGACATATGATTTGCTTTGATGGAAAGAAGCTGGATTGAATAAAGTTTGTGGGCTTATTCAGGCTTAGGAAATATTACAGCTCTTCCAGCTTGGTTGCTTGGGATGAGAAAGGCCTGGCCTTGCTGCTGGAGTTCAGAGCCTCTGAACACCATGTTTGGTCTCACAAATCAGTCTGTTCTAGTTCTTTAATCCCACTGGGTTTTATGCTCCCAGAACCTGTGCCAGCTGAAAAAAACAGCTTTTCCCTAAGGACTGTCCTGCTGGGATGCTGGAAAGCCCAAGACAGCAGCCCTGTAGTGCCATAGCAGACTTGGAAGGGTTTCCTCTGGGTTTATGTAGGTGATGCCTGAGCCTAAATTTGCTGAAGAATCTCAGTGCCCAAACCCACAGAAGCACAAAGAAGAGCAGGTTCCCTGTGCTAACAGGACAAATGCTTCTGTTTCACAGTAGGAAGCTTCAGAGGCGTTTAAAACACATTCCTGTTTGAAGCCGTAAGAAAGTTCAACCAAACCAAAGCAATGCTGTAACAACTGTTTGAAATTAAAATTAAGAGGGTACATTCAAAACTGAGAAGTGTCTGGAAGGCAGGGCTGGACGATCTATCCTGTCTACAAGAGTAAACCACAGCTCTATGGGTTCAATGGCTGCATCACGCATGGTTTATCCAGTGCCATCAGAGCATGCCTGCAACTATGGGGTTGCTTCTCCTTCCCCTCTTGGTTTTCTCCCAAGGAAGACCCTGCATAGGTACAAAGATGATGAGTGGTCTGGAGCATCTTATAAGAAAAGGCTGAGAGAACTGGGTCTGTTCAGCCTGAAGAAGAGAAGCTGAGAGGGGATCTTATCAATGCTCATAAATATCTCAAGCGTGGGTGTCAAGAGGATGGATCAGACTCCTTTCATTGATGCCCAATGACAGGATGAGGGGCAACAGGCACAGACTGAAGCACAGGAGGTTCCGTTAAACATGAGGAGAAACTTCTTTGCTCTGAATGTGCCAGAGCCCTGGAACAGGCTGCCCAGAGAGGTTGCGGAGTCTCCTTCTCTAAAGACATTCAAACCCACCTGGACACCTTCCTGTGTGATCTGCTCTGGTGAACCTGCTTTAGCAGGTGGGTTGGACTGGATGATTTCTAGAGGTCCCTTCCAACCCCAACCACTCTGTGATTCTACGATTCTGTGATAATTAAATTTCCAGCATTAAATGTGCAGGTAGCAGCAACAATAGCTGAACAGAAAGGAGTTAGCTCTTGTTGCACTGGGTCATTTGCACGTGAATTTGATGGAGTAGTTTACCACAAATAAAACCACTTGGAATAGCAGCAAAGTTTTCTTGAGGCAATTAAACCATACAGGTTCTTCCATTTTCTACTTATCTTTACACTTGCCTCCCAAAGAACCTTGTGCAGAGTATGATTTTGAGCTGTGCTTGACCTTCATATTTTGTTCATTTTCTCCTATTGCTGATTTAAACAAAAAGTTATACATTTGAACCGTTCCAACCTACAAAGCATCAGGCCAAGCTCTCTAACATTACTTTGTGAAAAATCATAGACAGTAGTCTGCGATATTTTGATTACTTGTAAAACTGCAGAATTTGAACCAACAAGGAAGCCTCATTGCTGAGATGGATGCACTAACCAAAACGTACTCAGACATACATTCAAACTAACCTACCTTTCTTTGGAAGTTGTCCAGCTGGGATCAGGTGTCACTATAGGCTACAAATTCGGGCTTGTTTTGTGGTGGTTTCTTGCATTTCTGAAAATGTATGCACAGGATATTCAAAAGTGTTAAAGTGAGCAGTGAAAATTATATTACAGCTTTTCAGAAGACGCCCAAGTTATAAATCGTAATTAGAACCACTAATTCCATGGCATTAATTTAAATTGTATTCTTTGCATGTTATATTCTGTTTGTCTTATTCCATTTACCAATACTAGATCAGTTTAGTTTTAAATGACTGCCAAGAATGCGAGCAGACTTCTGAGAATCCTATCAGGACATTGTTGCTGTTGCTCCCACTGCAGTGACAAGGTCAGGAGTCCAAAGCTGCTTCAGCATAAATGGAGAAAATAACTACCATAGTAACTAAGACACTTAGAAAGAGACATTGAGTACTGCATTTTGTAAGCAAGTTTTCTTTAACTCCTGCTGAAAATGATGGGAACTTTACCCCTGCCTTTAGTGGGGCAGAGTCGAAGACAAATGTTGGAAATATTTTGCTCTATATTGTAACTGGCTTGCTTGCACTTGGCTTACTTGCAAATCACTTGCAGACAGTAGCCTTTTTTCTTCTTTTTTTTGGGCTGCGAATCATCTGGGAATCAGCACAATGAATAATACAGAAACCATTAGTTGTTTCTGGAAACACAAGTTTCCAGAAATGTTAGGCATTTCCAGATATGAGTAATAATTCCTAGATTGTTCATTGTGTTAATTCCAGATGATTTACAAAAAAGAATTTGCTATTGTTAATCAAATTACAGCTTACATAAGGCTTTCTAGCGGTTCTCTTTGCCCACCAGTTATTCGGTCCTAATTATTGATACATGATGGCTGGCCTTGGGACAAAGTTGTTGCATGAGAAAAATCATCATGGCAAAAAATACTTCTGGTACAAATTTTCAGCAGAGGTTCATTTCTAGTGTGGTGTACAGAAGTGTTGGCGTTTACAAACGGTTTTGGTTATCAAACATTTTCAAGCAATTAGCTGTATGATTTGATTAGGAACAGCTGAGCGCTTAAAACATTTTTCTTAACTAATGCAAACAAAACACTCCATTGCCTCATGTGATAAAAACTAAATAAAATCTAATTTAGAGAATAAATTATCTCCTTCGAAGCCTTTTTTTTTTTTTCCTACTAAATAATCTATTTTGATCTATTAATCAAATACATAAACTCAGGACTCTAACTGGATATATAGTCACATCGTGTGGGACTAACACATAGTAACGCAAGAGCAATCCCCTCCAGACATTGTAACTTTATCAAGTTACTTCATTGGTTAACAAACATTTTATTTCTTTTTTTATATTTTGTCCAGATGTTACAGCAGTAGATATGTTGGAAGTGGAATGCATTAGCAAATAAAAACGTGTCTAATCTTCTCTGGAATGGCACAGAATTTTCTCTTTCATCGTATTCCCTGTGTCTATTAGAAGCAGAAGGGTTTGTAGGTGAAGTAAGACTGCATGAACAAAACCATGTCACACTTGTTGAAGCTAATATATAACGGTTAATAAAAAGAATACGATAGCGCGTTGAATGTTGATACCAGTTCACATGTAAACAGACAGGACTTTAAGACCTCAATAGATCTAGAAGCATCAAAATTTTACCAGTTCTCAGTGGTTTCCCTGAATTGACACTTCTGGGCACTCCCATCAGCATCAGCAGCTGTAGGATCTGTGAGAGATGCACATGCACAAGAAACAGACCTTTCCAGTCCTACCTCCCCTCCTCTCTTGGACCAGATGTTGAGAGGAGGCTCCGCTGCCACATCCAAGACTCTGGATCTTGAAGGTGACTCTTTGGAGAGAGCTGGTCCATGTCAGGGTTCATGGGGGTTTGAAAGCAGACGGCTGTAGCAACCAGATCTTTCAAGAGCAGCCAGCACAGGTTTCCATAATGCTGTAACAAACCCAAAACACAAGTTTCTCATGCTCATCACCTATAAATGAGCCATGGCAGTGAAAACCAGCAAAAGACAGCTGGGTCTGTAAAAAAAAGAAGGTGAAAGAGAGAAATCCAACAGGCAACATGAAGGTGGAACTGTGCCTTGTCCAGCCAGGCAAATGTGTCTCTCTGCTTAGGAAGCAACGCTTTGGGCAGCATGTCATTCTGGAAGGACCATGTAGGGCATGGTGATAACAATGGTAATAGTCTTTCTGGAGGAATCTATGGGAATTCTGATTTTTTTTTTTTCCCAAATAATGGGCAGTGTTTATCCAAAATAACAGAACTATTTAAATTTAAATCTTCACCATGTTGACACCAAAGAGAAAGCATGAACTGACTTTGGAAAGGCCAATATTGCAGATTGCCATGGGAGAAGACTTTCAGTTACGTCTCAGCATCTCCTAAACTGACAGGGTTAGGACTCTGGACACAGCCCCAAGGAATTTTACAGCTGCCTTCACTGCATTCCATTTGTTGTTTATATGTTTTGTGCACCTGGTTAGACCTGTGCTGATCCCCACATACCGTGAGGCAACGGAGCGCACTATGACATGATAATTCCTATAGATTCATAAGGAGAAGAAAAATTTACCTGCTTTTCCATCTGTGCTTTTGGACGTATTAAGGCTGAAGGCCACACTCCTGTCCGTACTTACCTGTGTTCCTGTATACAGTCCTACCAAACTTAGCAGGGGTTTTACATTCAGAAAACGAAGCACATGGTGAGTCCTCACAAGCCAAGGGTATGAGAGAGCAGATGTTTTCTGTATGGTCATCTCCGCCAGCAGGTCACCCAGCAAGCTTCAAACACCATGGGTGACCTCCTGAGAAAAGGTCTGGAAAATGGGTTGACAATATGTCCATTCCAGTCATCTCAGCCCTCTCTTCCTTTCCCACAAATTGCTTTATGCTTCTGGAGCTGTACCGGTCAATTTAAGGATAACCCACAAAATAATCATAGAAATTTTGTTTTACCACCATGTCTTTTCCATTTAAACCACATGTAATACTAGATGCTGACCATATCAGAACAAAATATAAATAAGTATAAGCCAGAAAAAAAAGTGAAAATAGCATTTTCTCACAGTGACTATGAAGATGAGAAAGAAAAGCATGGACAGAGATGCTTGGAAATTAGTGAAGATCAAAGAGATTATATATCAGGGAAACGTACTTTTTCATTGATTTAATGGTGAGTGTTCACTAAATATTTTCTTTCAGGAAAAGATCCATATAAAAGATCAACAGTTCAAACTATTGAACAACTTCTGAGGCTGACAGCTATGCTATTTAATACAAACAAAACATTACCTCTCAGTAATGTAATCTACTAACAAGCCAATACCCAAGGTTACTGCTACTTGCACCACTCAGACATGAAAAATGAAGTGTCAAATCTTTCCTGAAAGCTTTGCTGGATCCCAGGCCACACTTGGATGCAAGCTTGGATGCTCCCATGCTGGCCTAGGTCAGAAATACCAAGGCTTTGTCCAGCTCCTTGCTTCATTTGTTATCGCTGTGCTTGGGCCAAATATACAAAGCTTAAAGGACTGCACAAACATGCAGAGTCAAAAGTCAGTGTAAGGAGGGATAATAATACCTCTTTTCTCCCTCTCTGCAATTCTGGTCATTGCTGCTGTGTCAGATCGCAGCCTGTTTTGGGACATGGAGGGGTTGGGAGAGGGGCAGCCTGTCTCCCTGCAGGGCATTCCAGCACTTTCTTTGGATTTAAACCTGGTTTTAAAACAGTTTCTTTGATCAGACTGAGTGTGATTCCTGCAACACATTGTACTCCAGAATCATCTTTCATTTTGCGATCAATACCTAACCTGCTCTGGTATGCAGTCTGGGTTATTTAGCACAGAAATCTGGTTTGTTCTTAAGATGTATGAGTATAGTTACCTCCTTGAGAAAATACCAAAATATCCAGGGAAGCACTGGAAATAGCAATTCATAATTTGGAGGCCTTAAGATTATTTTAAAAGTAGTCATTGACACAGTCTCTCTTTTTTGCCTCATTCCTTTGTAGAACACAGATAACAGTACGTATGTCTTACCTTACTGGATTTTGCAAGGTTTAGTTAGTGTTTGTTTGGTTTTGTTGTTTTTGTGGGGTTTTTTAATGTGTACATTTTTACTTGTGTGGACTGTATTTGGCAATGGGATCATGGCAGTGTAATTCCTTGTGACCACAGGGGAACTGTGACTTCTACACCAAGGGTACGTGCAGATGTGTGCTGTGCATCACAGCACGTGCAGAGATGTAACTGCTCCGTGCAGCACACCGCTTAGAGCCGTAGCAGTAGCTGTGCAGCTGAAATATTTTCCTACATTTTCCATTAAGTTTAAACCAGAAAAAGAAATAGGACTTAACTTCCCGCCATGACATCACCACAGAATATTTAAACCATACACATCTCCTCGTTTTAAAGTCAACTTTCCCCCCGCTGTTTGAATGCAATCCCTTTTAGTTTGCTAAAATATCTGAGGACAAGCAAATGTTCGGACAGGGTTTGCTATTATACTAATCAGTTCCTTGCACTAATTTTTAGCCATGCCCACAGCTAAAAACACTCTATAGAGAATCTCTTCTGTGTATATATGGATACAGTGTGCCAGTTTAGAGGTTGACAGCTGGATGGCCTTATGGCTCAATAGATAGGTGCCCCAGGGCTCCATTTCATCAAAGTTTCATGTTTTAACCACAACTTTTTTTCCCCACCAGCCTGGCTGCTGCCACCTATGTGCTCTTTGGCTGGTGGTGCTACTCAAATGGTCCCACACCAGCACAAAGCCATCACCTCCACTGTGTGATGGCCAGGCCAGTGCAGGAGGAAACCTTCAGCATCCCTGTTTGCATTTGCTGCTCAAGCGGCTGCTCCTTGTCTCCTCCAGGAGAAGGGCAATGGGCCAGATCTGCCTGTGGTCAAGGCAGCTGGTTGGACCTAGGCCTCAAATATCTTCACAGACCAGCCAAATCCTTAGCAGCCACATCCTGCTCTTAAACAGGACAAGGAATATGGAGAATGGTTGCAAACCATTCTGAGTTACTCAATGGGAGATGTGTTTCAACAAGGTGGGAGCTCAGAGGACCGTTAAAAGTACATAACACTAAGATGAGCAATTTTGTTCCTGTTGATGCAAATTATAACGTTTAATTCACCGCTTTGCTGAATAAATTAAGGTCCATACGTATAATCTTAGCCAGTCTGTTCCAGAGCTGTTGAGAGAAGAGTCCGTTTTAGAAAAACTGCAAACAAAACTAAACCTCAGCAGTAGTATGAATACTATCAGAGCAAGACTCTGTGAAAAGCTTGTGGCAAAATCTCTGGAATTTAAATTAAAATTATAAACTATAACATGAAATTCATGTTTGTCCCATAGCTACAACTGAGGTGTATCTGGGTGCCAGAGCAGTGCCTGTGTGTACGTCCAGCGCACTTCAGCCATCAGGTCCTGGCATGGTCCAGGATGTCCCCAGATCTCCAGGCACTGACTGGGCTGACCTGGGTTGTAGAAACAACCGATGTGTTTGCCAGAGCAGTCCCACAGAACCACAGCCCAGGGGATACAAAAGAGCAGCAAACGGCAGACTGGAGAGTCTCACCCAATTCAGCTGAAGACACTGTTGCAAGGACCCTTGAAGTGGGGCCTCCCACCACCATCCAGAGAGGGACCGGCCATCCTGTTCAAGAGATCTGTTTCCCCACGCCTGTGTCACCTGTGCAAGAGATCCCAATGAGTTAGGGTGTTTTGTTTTTTTTTAGGGGTGCTGAAATTTTACAGTCAGAACTGAGCATTAGGATCAAAACGCAGCCCAGGAAGCCCATTCCTTCATGCTTTATCAACAATAGCCAGGGGCCAGGGCTCTAGTCCCTCTCATGATGGAAGAAATAGGCTGAACTGTTCTTCTTTCCCCTTTGCATTTGTTTAAGAAAAAAACCCTGTTCCCTTCCAATCAAGCGTGGGATGAGATTCACTGTTTTTAAAACCTTATATTTTCTCCTCTGAATTGTTAGGTTCTTTTCTCCCCGCACTACCATGGGCACGTGATGCACAGATGTTGCTCTAGAGTGGAAGTCCACTTGCTTATCTCCCTTAAATGCTCATTTTGTAATTCCCCTTAATAACAATATTTGTTCCAGGACAGTTAGCATATGACTCTATAAAAAGAAAGGACCTCAATTTGGTGGATCTCAATGGTTTTCAGGTGCAGCTGCACACTGGACATGAACCATATGACTCTTGTAAGATACAAGCCAGTAAAGATCAAGCTGTACTATTCTTGCTGTGTTTTTCTTGGACACTTGCTCTTCCTAGATAGCTGTGGGAAGCTGTCTTGTAATTACTTCTATATTCTGTAAATATGGCAATTTTCTCCATGATTCTAAGTGCTGCCTGAAAAGAAACATATAACTGAATTTTGAAATGGTGGATGTTGTTGTATGAATCCAGTGATTTCTGAGAACTGGAAAGCATCAGAGAAGAAACACAACAGTTTAAAGAGATAAAAAACATTGCCATTGGGAATTCAGCTGGATGTGCCCTTATACCTTCAGCAAGCAGTTAAGTAGAAATCCTAATCCTCAGGAGAGTTTTCAGAATGATAACCTTGGAGACTGAAAGCCATTAGCTGATAAATTGGAGATTTGGGTTCCATACTGGGAAAATCCTTGGGATTACCACCACTTTTGCCAGCAGTCAGGATGTTCAGAGTTGCCTCAGACATGCACAGTTTCTAGACTTGTGTTATCTTTAGAGTACTGACAGCAGCTATTTGTGGCCAGATTTCAGCTCAAGATAAATGTTCAGGTATTTACTTCACTCATGACACTGTAGATTGCAGCGAGTTCTGGACTGCAAAGGCTACACTGTTAGCAAATAGTTATGCACTGGCTGCCACAGCTATGCTTATATAAATACATCTAGGAATGACTTTTCAAACTTAAAGCAAATTCTGCCCCAAAATGGGGCAAGAAAGTATAAAGCTAGTCTGGAATTGGTGAAAACATCCTCCCTGGAAATACCCTGTGGAGATGATAACAAGGGCAAAGTTAAGCGTTTTGTCTTCCATCTGTTCATTTATTTTTTTCTTAACAACAGCCACTATGGAAGGAAAAAAATCATCAGTTTGCATCATGCAGCACTGAGGGAGCAGGGGAACTTTAGTCGACATGGATATTTCCTTTATCACCAGCTGTTATCAGTGAAACAGGAGCAATGATGAGGTGATAAAAACCCAAGGCAGCCTTTATGGAGAGCACATACCGAGGAACCAGGCAGACTAAAGGAAGCAAGCTGGTAAGTTTAAACCATTTATAGAGGGTTTCCAAGGAACCCAGAGGAAAATTAAATCCCCCCCCATAACTCACTGAGCCAGAATCAGGCTACTGAAAACCTGAAACCCCCTCAAAACCCCTTTCAGTCAAAACCCCAGTGCTTTTGGCTTTTTAAGCTCTTTAAAACTTAAAACAAACAAAAACCACCACAAACAATGAAAATCAACAAAAAAAATGAGAGGAATAAGGCACTTGTTAAAAACAACTCTAGTAGGTAGCAACCGAAAAAACATACCTCTCTGCTTCATACCGGCAGAGAAGAATTCTAAAAATGAATAAATGTGCTTTTTCCAATACACCACAGAGAAGGCTGAACAGGATTATTTCTCTGGTACTTTCAACTTGTAAGCATGGAGGCAAAATGAGAAGAAAATCATTAAGTATTATGAAGACAATAGTTTAAGAGGTCGTTAGGCTAGTGCAATCCTATGTATTGGAATAAGGTGACTCATTCACTCTGGATTTGCTGGATTTGGAAAGAATGGTGTCTGGGAAACTCATAATTATAACTCAGTAGGATTTCTTTCTATTAGGAGCTAGCCATTTTTAATTTACCTGTGCTGCCAGCCTTTTCATATAGGCATAACCACAGCTTTACTGTCACCCAGCCCAAAAAAGAGCATGAAGTCCAAACAAGTTTACGTCCTGTGTACATTTTAAGTGCTGGGAATGTGGTACGAGAGAAAAACAGACTGAGGTACCATTGGGCTGTTGTTTGCAATTCTTACTGTCTTCTGATGCTATTTCTTATTCACTTTTCACCAAAAAGCTCTGCTTATGAATAATACCCTGCAGCAACAAATTCTGGACAACCAACAAAAAAATGTCAATCTCTATGCAGAAGATCACATAAATTTAATGATAAGATATAAAATAGTTCTTTTTATTTTTCTTTTCAAACAGACTTCAGACATCTTTACTACTTTTTTTCAAGTCTAAAGAAAATGAAGATTTCTTCTGTTTATTTCTCAATGAATAAGAAACTTTCTGCCTTTTTTTTTCTAGTCTATTTTTTTTTAAAGGAAGCTACGTTATCTTGCTTAATCGCTTTGTCTAGAATATTATGTTTCCTCAAATGATTCTTTCTTACACTTCTTTTCTCTGGCCAATATTACCTTACTGTGGCTTGAAGCTCATGTAACCAGGAAATAAAGCTGTAGGGCTCTGGTTGCATAATATAATTCACTATAGGCTCACAAGTTTACCGTAATGGTAGCATTTTCCTGAAACAGCCTTGTCTCCTTTCTTGCAGTTACTGTTTTACCTATATTTGTCCAATTCTAGGTAGCTGTCAGCAGTTTGACAGTTCCAGTGCTCCTGGGATAGGAAACAGGAATAAGCTGAAGGAATAAAGACAAGACTATTTGCCATATTCTTCATATCGGGGCAGGGGGGGGAAAGCTCTAGGCAACATAATCCTGTGTTTAAAGCATCAGCAATGAAGGACAGAGCTCCAGCAAACATCCAGCACAAAAAATAAATAAAAAAAAAAAAAAAAAAAGAAGAATGAAAAATATCAGGTTGAGATCATATCATTCTTCTCATAGCAATGAGAAACGCTCATGTTTGGTTTTCCCAGCATGCCTCTCTGAGTTGTGGCAGCTTCAACTAGTCAGGGGTTGCAAAGCATTTTCACTTTAAAGGTCAGCTCTTTGAGGGCCTTGAACTCATTTTGCCCTGAAATTTGGTATGCATTGTTCGGTATGCTGGGGGTACGGGCGAGTCTGCCCAATATCAGACATTTGGCTAAAAGAGTCTTCAAAGATACATATCCCCAAACTATTATTATTATTTTTTCCTTAAGCTTGACAAATTATAGCAATTTTGGTGTGTGCAGGCTCAGTGATCTTGTTCAGGCACCCAAAGAGCATCCCCTGGGCAGGGCAGGGTAGCACCACTGCATCTGGTGCTCACAATAGGGCTTTGTAGCTGGGAATCGCAAAGCAAAAAAAATAGCATTATATGGTATAGTTGGGGAGATGGGAGTCGAGAAACTTTCTACTTCATCCATTCTTGAATACCTGTCATCTTTACACAGTACAACATAAAATTGGCTCCAGGCAAACACTGTTACCTCAAAACTTCTCATCTCCAGGCATTATTTTTTTCTTTGACGTGTGCAGACATATGTCTTTTCATCAATAAGATAACCCTGCTGTTGCTACTTTGTACTCACTGCCTTATTTTGCAGGAAACGTTTGGTCTGTTTGCATCTGTTTATGGAAAGAGAACAAGCATTTCAAGGGCAAGAGAAAAAAGAGCAGCAAACTGGGAAAATGCTTTCTCTGTCAGCACTACAATATTAATAGCGCTTGCTGTTTTGCTCAGCAATAAATACCAAGCCATTCCTTCCTTAAAAAAAAAGGAGCAAGAACACACCCTTAGCCAAAACCATCCCAAGGAGAAATGCCAAGTTTCCATAAGTGCAAAGCTACATTAATTATACGTCTAAACAGTTCATGGCATTTACAGAAAGCAACCGATCTCTGTCAGAGCTGTAACTTTTAAAATGTATCTTCAGCGCTCGGCAGAGTTGATCAGCAAAACAACTTGTTCCTAAGCAGATATATTTTTTTCGGTGGGGCTGGGAATGGTGAAACACAGCGAGCAGGGCAGGGGAAGGTCCTGGGGCACCCAGCTCCATTTCAGTTTCCTCATGAATAAAACAACTCTGCTTCAAATATCTGGCCATGCTAATTCATAGAAAGAAGCTCAATTAGTTCTTGCTAATTCATAGCTGCATAATATTACTACTCAAGCCTCCCGTGGCTTAAGCTTCTTTTTTTAAAATCCATATATAGTTAGAGAATGCCTGTGTAGCAAACTTGCTGATGTAGCTGAGCTCTTTCCTTTGGAAAGTCTGACATGTGAAGCAGCTCTGTAAAAAGTTAAAGCGGCAGTATCGAATGTACTTGCAAAAATATTTTTTTTCCGGTATTTGTGTTTACCATCTGTTGCTGATGGAATAGAATTTCAGGAGCCTGTAA
Organism: Streptopelia decaocto; assembly: GCF_964273445.1. Classification (NCBI taxonomy): domain Eukaryota; kingdom Metazoa; phylum Chordata; class Aves; order Columbiformes; family Columbidae; genus Streptopelia; species Streptopelia decaocto. Next base: position 63,084,779 of record NC_138661.1, read on the forward strand.
ATGATCTCTTTCTTTATGGATCTGGCCCATCCTGCAGCAAGTTGGTTACCTGAGAGTTTAACTTCAAGAAAGTACTCTAAGTTAAGCACAAACTCTGTATTTTTTTTTTCGGTACTGCACACACATATGGCAGTTTCTTTTGCAAAATAAGAAAATAATTTTCTACAGAATTATATTAACAATTACCATGTAAGAGTAATACATGCTTGTGCAATCACATCTGAGGTGTGATGGAGTGTGCAACCTTTTTTCTGTTCTCAGACAGCACATGAGATTTGCTATTATATGGAAGGTATTAATTCCCTTTTCAGACTGGAGCAATTAACCAGTGTTAAGTAGCTTCTTCTGAATTGAATTAATTTTAAGCCACAGGGTTTAAACTAAATTCACTCATTGTATTTCTAATATGCCATGGCTAAGTTTTTTGCCCAATAAAAAAATCAAACAGGAAAAACCCACCATTATCTCAAAGATGGCAATGGCTTTTGATGTAGATGAGTGATTTTGTGGCAGCTCTTTGGGTTGCAAAAGCACTGCGGGGTCACACGAGCCTTGGGCAGATCTGATCCAGAACAGTTTCCACATCACCAAAAGGCCCAATACCAGCTGATGGGATGTTATCAATTTATTATACTAATTACTATATACTGTTAATAACTGAAGTTGCAGTGGCATTTTTATCTTTGCATCTACTGTTGCAGTGAACTAATAGTGGAGGGGAAATAAAGCAGAGGTGGTGTGATGAAATCAAGATGCCTTGATGCTGAGCAAAGGATGCAGCCTAGTTCCTGACCTTCATGTGTGTGCTTGGCTTGAATGTAGATCTGCCCAAACACCCATTGCTCAGGAAGACACTTGTGATCGTGCAAGTTACCAGAAAAAAAGTTAAAAAGAATAGGAAAAAGTTTAAAAGAATTGCAAAATCATAGCGTTATCTCTTCTACCTCCTTTCCTGCCAGGTTCACTGAGCATCTCATGCATAAAGGCTGCGCTACTGAGCCTCCTCCTCCTCCTGAAACAAAAATGTGATTATTTATCATCTCCACTGCGTTTAGACTGACTGCCATGGCTGAGAGCCCAGGGAAGAGGGGACACTGGTTGCTGTGCTCCTTTGCATTGTGGCACAAGGCTGTGCCCCTGCTGCTGCTGGGAGCCCATGCCAGCTGCACTGGGATGAGGGGCAGCAGTTCTGCAACACCCAGGGGGCAAGGGTGGCCTGGGGACCAACATGTCTGTTATCACCCTGAGCAGTCACAGACATATCTCACTGTGACACATGCAACAGCAAAAGACTTGCACACATCTGCCAGATTACATTAAAATAAAAGGAAAAAGAATAAAAGAAAACAGAAAAAAAAAAAAAAAGAAGAAAGAGGAAAAAGAACAAAATAAAAAAATAAAAGGGAAAAAAAGGAAAAGGAAAAAGAAAAAAGGGAAAAGGAAAAAGGGAAAAGGAAAAAAGAAAAAAGAAAAAAGTTGCTAGTATAGCAGCCATAGTTTTTCTTTTTTCCTTTTTTTTTTTTTTGATGGTGTTGTTTTAAAATTAGTCCTATATTAGATTACAGTGAAATATTTCCCCAGATCAGAGCCATGTGCATCAGTTTCCACCCCTACTTTGAAACAGATGTTTGTCTTCCTTATTTCAAGGAAGAAAATCTTGCGTTTCCCTAGCTGTGTGTCTGTGTGCTGTCACCAACACGTACTGGTTTTGATGTTGAAAGGCTGTTCTTCTTCCCAGACTACCAAAGTGTACTGCATAGGACAATCAGTTATTTATGTTCTTTCTTACTTATATTAACTCATAATTTACTGTGTGGTTGTCTCCCTTACTTGATCTCGCAGGGTGGAAAACATTTGCTGGTAGAAAAATGTTGAGAGCCTGTTCTGCCAGCTCAGGGCAAGTGGTGGAGACAACACAAGTTGAGAATTCCTCACTTTTCCCTAACTTGACATTTTCAGGAAAATGCCATTGATTTGCTCTATACCTGTGTACAAGCCACTTAATTTTGTGTACTGTTTATATTTTGAAAGCTCATGGGCGCTTCTTAGCACCTTATAGGCCAAGTCTTTGCAGGAACACAGATTGTCTCATGCTCCTGGAACTCAGGCCCTAATGTAAAAATATGGATTATAAGTATCAAGGTCTGAGGAAACCATATGGGATGACATATCTTGATCAGATATGACAGGGGTCTCATCTTATGGGGTCCGGTTTCTGGGACACAGACCATCTCTAGTGCTGTCTTAGCTCATGGACATTGTTGATTCTTCTGGATGTAACTGTAATCCAAATAAAGAATAATATTTACAACAACATTGTGCTATACTAGCCATAGGGTAATTCAGTTGGGAAGTCAAATAAAAGTGTGAATGCAGGAACAGAATAAGACAAAAACATCTAATAAAAGGGCCTGAAATGCTTTGTTGGAGCATCTGAGTTTCAGCATGTTTTCACTGAAACCAAGACAGGGGTTTGTGGCTCCCCAGATTAGCGGTTCCCCAATGCTATGGCAACTAATTCTCAGTTGAGATGCAGACATTGCAAAAACCATTACTCGTTAGCAACAAAACAGTATAAGAATGACTACTCCAGGGAGCGGCTTTGCTAAAAAAAGATTCAGATTTGTTTTGATTTAAGTCAAGCTAAACTTGATGAAAACATAATTTCCTGCAGGCTGGAAACTGAGCTTCTCAGGGAGCTCTGGAAGGGAATTTTGGATCCCCGAGGTTGGCCCTTGGCTGCTGGAAGGACCGAGGCCTGTAATCCTTTCCATGACCTGACGGCATGCCTTCTTTTGCAGAATACATCTATCAAAGATTGACACCTCAAAATGTCTTATGAACAATTTTACAGGAGATCATATCTTATTAAATAATCATTCATAGTAAGAAACCATATAGGTCTATTAAAAGACCACCTTTCAAAGGCAACCTGGTTTTTGGTCAGTTCCCAGGGTTGCTGGTTAAAGCATGTCCACATATTGGCTGGTGCCCGAGGAGAGGGCACCAATTAAACTTCAATTTCAAAGGCCAAAATGGCACTTAAGCCTTGCCTAATGCTTGTGCTGGTCTTTGTAGGACAAATTTCATCCTAAGAATCCAATACTCATACAAAAAATGATATCATTAGTTAACATAGTGTTAGGATTAGAGCTGAAATAAACCTACGTGCATCTCAGTTGCATTGGTTTTCCTTTTCCAATATTCCTACCCTGAGGTACACTACGTCTTGTTTAGGGCTTTTGTTATAAAATACCTGGAAACTTTTGCTTATGAAATTCTGATGGTTCCAATTTTTGACTGGGCCATTTTGTTTGTTAGTTCTCTTCATACAGTGCAGGTTAAAAAAGAATTGTTTAGAAAAAAAGTTATCTTACAAATGAGTGAAAACTAAACTCAGAGTGTCACCTCAAACTGATGAATACAGCAGTCAGATCAATCTACTTAACTGTCAAGTATTTTTATCTCTCCACGATAAGACTGCTACACTAAATTTCATTATTTGATTGAAACTGTTCCAACACCCATCTAGAATATTAAAGAAATGAGTTAGAGAAACTACAATACAAAGGTCTTCTGGTTTACAAATACATCTTTTGATGCCAGTAATGACTATTCCACAATCCCAAATCTGTTACAGTGATGGTTGCCAATTGCCATCAAAGCAGTGTACGTTATCAGAATGCATTTGGTCTTATGTACATCTTTAAAGCTACATGACACAGTTAACGCAAATTTTTATCTAATACCAACTTGCCAGAAAAAAAAAAAATAACCAAGATTTAAACAATAAATTGGAATTAAGAGAATTGCTAAGGAGAGCTCATCCTTTAGAAACAGATGGAATATGTAGCTCACATACTTCTGCATTCTTTAAAGGTAGACATAACATTTCAGATTTGAGCTAGGGCTTTATGCAATATTGACCCATTTAGCTTAACGGATATACATGTTTAATACTCTAATAGAGATTAGGGGAAGGAGAAAGAACACACTTTCACTGTCAGGCAAGCAGTTGAAATTCTGATTAATACATACTCCTTAAATTTTAAGCTAAATTAGAAGTTTCAATTGACCTGGATACTGAAATTCAAACCAAACTAAATTATCAAAAGATGGTAATTTTTCATGATCCATGACCAACCTCTTGCATGCACTAAGCAGAGTTGGAAAACTGGAAAAGTTTTGAGATTCCCAGTGGAAAGAGTAAGTATTGCAAGATCTAAACAAACTTACGAGGAGGGCAGATTTCAACTACAAATGACATTTTTGTTGATGACTGATGTTCTTGGCTTGTTTGTCTCCAGCATAGTCACCCCATCTCAAACATCTCAAAAAGCCCCATTGTATTGTTAGGATTACATTGTTTTTTATTGTAAGGAAATGTTTATTTATGATTTTCAAGGTAAAATCTTACCCCTAAAGTCATCAGCAAACCTTATGTAACTCAAGATAAGTCCCTCTGTCTAGAAATATTTAAGTGTTGCTAAGAGGCAGTAACAGGTCCATGAGTGTATTGTAATAAAATAAGAATATAGAACTCAAATGAGACAACTTGTTGAGTTCTTCAAGAACTGTTCACATAACTGTTCAAGAACTGTTCACAGAACTAATATTTTCATTAGTGATTTTGGCACAAAGACCTAGAGGATATTAACAAAATATGACGGTTCCCTAAAACTGGGAGTCATAATGAATATGAGGAGGATAAAGAAGAATTTCTAGTTTGCATATTGAAATAGAAACAGGATTAAATTTGGCAAAAACACGTACTCTGGAACCCAGAGCAAGAATTTCTGCCTTGAACTTGGAACTCAGCAAATTAAATGGCAGAAGAGGAATAGAATGTTTGGATATTAGTTGATCACAGGATAACTAAACCATTGTAACTCAGCTGTGAAAGAATTTGAGTGGAACCCAGTATATTTCAACCAAGATATTTTGAACAGAAACAAATAAGTATTAGTGTGATTGTTAAATTATTAGATGGATTGTATCTTGAAGTGAGTTAACAGAAATTTCCTGTTAAAGCAAGATTGTTTCAAATTTGAAAATAAAAGCTTAAGAACAGAAAATTTTGTCTTGTGACAGAGGCTGGAAAACACTAGCTGCATGAAGCCTACTAAAATGAAGCCTGAGAAGCAATATAGCTGCTTTCCATAAATACACTATGAGCTAAACTTTAGGAACATATGAGAACCATTTAAGCTAAACTTCTATATATACACACATACATATAGCAAATAGGCTCAAAGTGGATGGAAATGAGCCATCAAAGAAAAGAAGTTCTTGAACATCCTCCCAGCAAAACGCCATGGGCCAAGGATTGAAATAATTCAGAAATGAAGGTTGAGCAGCTCGTGAAAAGAATTATATGCCATGGTTATCCCTTGTAATATGGAGCTGATTTCCACGAGCCAGAGGAATGATGGAAACTGTTGTCCAGGTTATTGCTGAGCTCATCCAGCTCATTTTGATGCGTGGAGGAAAATCCCAGGAACTGATCAGTGCAACACAATGACTCTGGATGGCTCATGTGGGCGCCCGTCCGAGGAGCAAGTGCTACCAGGGCACGTGGAGAAACCAGAATGTCACAGGGATGGATGGCAATGGTTAACACTGCTAGATGCCCTAATGCTGCTGACAGGAATAGTGCCACACTGACTTGTCACCCACACGGGGGACAGGAGAAGCCTGCAAGAGGAGACGAGTTACCACTAGTCAGAAAACCAGCTGGAAAATGACATCTGTCACTTGTGCATTTTTCATTTTTCAACTACTTGACTTGAAAACCTGGACTTCATCTTCAAAATACACACACCTGAAAAATCAGATCTAAGTTTTCTCACACTGGACACTTCAATATATTCTGTAGGCTGGGTTCTCATACTTCAACTGAATTAAAATCGAACTGTAAATAGAAAAACCCTCTCACAAATGTCTCATTTCCAGTTGAACAACTATTTCATTTTAGGATGTATTAACAACCCAAACACTAAAGCTTCACAACATTTACAGTATTATCCCTGAAAGACAGTCTCTGTATCCTTAAGTGTATTTTGTCCTGGGCTCACTTTGCAGGAAACAGTACTGAGACTCAGCATACATTATCACAGCTGAAACATCTATACCACACACATATAATGTCTAATTCAACTAATGGCAATAATGGTCTGTTATTCTTACTTTTATGGTCAGTATAATGAGATAACTCACTTTTTTTTTTTTCAGGAAAATCCTGTTGTGTGTGGGTTTTTTTGTTTGTTTATATACATATATATATATATAAATACTGGAGGAATCTGTTTCTCTGTTGTCTTCAGAAAGACCATATTATCCCTTGTATATAGATACCTCCTTCCCTCCTCCTCTTTTTTGCTCCTGTGTTCATTCACCACCCAAGACAGGCATCGGTGTAGCTTTCTTCCAGATGTTTCATAAAAATTTGGCACATCCATCATGACTGCTAATAAACCCCCTCAATTGAAAATGTAGCTCTAGTTTAGACATCCAAACTGTGAGTGTCTGCAATGAAGGTGGATGTGGCATGACTTCGCAAACTCTGTATACACAACTACCAACAAGGGCACAGCAAAGAAAGTTTAGCGCCAAAGCTCTCAGAAACATATAGATGCTATATTAGGGATTTATATGTAATGTATAATATGTAAAACTCATCTTGTCAGCAGTTCTCCAATTTTTCCTGCCTTCCACAGGTGGCTGTAACTCCATACACGGTTCTCTGTCTTTCCCAAGAATGACTGAATACTCCTGCATTACTCCTTCCCCACCCTGTCTTTGTCTCCCCAGCAGAAAAGCCCATGTCCTTGGCTACAATTATTAAATAAATCACATTGTTTTGATTTGGCCTTGTGTGCCAATAATTAGGAATTTAGATTCTTGTTTGATTAGGTTTATTTGCAGCTACAAAAATGCACGACTGTAGCAATTTACACTTGATTGCAAGCTGTTTTATGTAATAAAATGTAGACTCTGTCTGTTTGGCTTAATTCATTGGTTGCTTAAAAAGCTGTAACTATAACTAAAATTATACACAAGCTTTACCAATAGAGCAAATTAGCTAAAATCCCTTGGTTGTTCCCTGTTTGAACATTTAGTTAACATAACTGGTTATGAAATTCTGTATTTGTAATTGAGCAGATGTGGTTTAGGGCAATTTCTAGATTGCATGATTTTAGATGAAGTTAATCTATGATGTCTAGACTTTCTTTCCCACATGACTCTAGTACAGAAGGTTTTGACCAGCACTGTCCCAACCTGCATAATTTACACATCTGCAGTGTATTTTCACTGTACACAGGCCAAGTTCCTGTGTAGACTGATCTTTGCCAAAGAACTTTTCCAGTCGTTCTTGTTTGATCAGTCAAGTCATGATTCTAACACTGATCCCCTTATTACTACAAAACAAGAGGAACCAAGCATAAATTTGCTGGTTAAAGTTTTGTCCATTGAAAACATAACATAATCACCTGGTATTTTATTGTTTTTTGTAAAATATTTTTTTTAAATTTGTGGTTAAAAGTGATTTAATTGTCAAGCTATTTATGGTACTTAAAGAACAAATCTGTTTCATTTCTCAGTAGTTATTTACTTCCTTTAGATTTCTTGTAAAGAGATTCCTGGCTGTTGAGACAATACAATTACACCTAAATATGTGGAACATAAGATGAATCTTTGGTTCAGGCGTTTCTGCATAGACAATTTTAAATGTACTGCCAAAAATAACCAGGCTTAAAAGATACTTGCAAAAAAAATTTTAAAAGAAAATATTGATGATAAGTTTAATCTTTAGTATCATCTCACCTGCAGATTTTGACCTCATTTGGAGAAAAATATACAGAATTACAAATATGTTTTATTTGGTGTTAAAATTACTTGTTCTGTGGAAAAGAACAGACCTACTACCTTGGATTTAATTTAGTCTGCAACTTTGTGCTTTGATTTCACCTTGCTTACTTTGGTCTCTTGGGCCCACTTAAACAGCCCAGGGACAATACTTCATGACCAAAATGCACAAAGGATTTAATCAAAACTATGTCTTAAAAAGACACCAAATTACTTTAATCCCAGGGTTGGGTCTTAATGTGTTTCTTAGCAGTTTTTTTAGATAGACACATTGCATTTAATTGGCTGGGTTGCAAACCTTGAAAACAGGATATAAGTACTGTTAGTGCTTATATTTAATTAGGATCCTCCTGTAGCTCACGTAGCTCGGACTCTCTTGGAAAACAAAGGTTAATGTTGCAGTTCATAGGTGTGAGTTGTAATACTTCATGTTACTAGAGTAATCCAAACAACCCACCTTTGACTTTTGACTGCATGTTTCACCAGCAAGAAAAGGAAAATGACAACTAACCCTGAGGATACTGACAATTTCCAGCGTAGTGAGTACTTGCTGAGGAATCACGCAAAGAGAGAGGGGTGAAGCATATCTGAGGAAATGATGTATATGCTTGCTGATTCCTTCCCCCATCTCCGGAGCCAAGCTCTGCATTGCTGTCCTAACGTGCCTGGCTGCATCTTATCTACCTTTTCTGCCAAATCTCTGAAGTTCCTCTGGGGTTCCTCTGGCAACTCGAGATTATGAGATACAGCAGATGTCTTTCCTGTGAGATTTCTGGTGCCTTTTCGTAGACTCGGGAGGTCTGGATCCCACTAGCCCATTTTTGTTAACCTGAGAAAGAACCATGTCCTTTCCAGCCCCAAAAGCCACCCTTCTGCAGCACCCAGGACTTGATTATCCTTAGAAACAAGTATTTCCTACTTCATGATCCTCCTGACACCACCATTGGCAGCACCAAGTGCTCCTGGAACAGGCTTTTCCAGGAAAACAAGATCAGTTTAGTTAGCTGCCCTCTGGGCTCCTTTGGGTTTCAGGGTGACATGAAACCGTATCTGTCACCTAGCAAGCTACAGAGCTGTTGCTATGGTTTAAACAGCCTGTTTCTTATGAATATATATATATATTTATATATATATTTTATTTTTTAACTAACTGATTGTACTGCTGGCACAGTTTTCCAGCCTTAAAAAAGTCTGTGTTCCAGTCACCTCCTCCTCAAATCTGCTTGCCTACAGGATATACATCCAGCTCTTGGGATTCAGGAAGACCCACCTGCATCCTGCTCTCTGAGAATGCTACGTATGTATATGCACGTATATATAATTGAACACATATACATTCATAAACGTGTAAGTAAAAGATAGTCTTGTTGCTGTCTGTAATCAGAGCATACTCTGATAGATCCCATTTACTTTATCATTTAAAAAGAAAGAACTGATATAATCAAGTAATCCGTGCTATAATCACAAACATCTTGCTTCACAGCACAGTTACAAGCCACATTTTTCATGATATAACACATGGAGAATGAGCCATATGTCTGCAAAACAAGGCACGTAAGTCATTATGTAGAAGCAGTCTCTTTAATTTTAAACATAATTCACAAGAACTCTTGGGTACTTAATCATCCCTACACCTCTCCTACTTGGAAGCAAAACACACTGGGGTCAGATCCAGTCACAGCCCACGATAATGCAGCTCTCATTAGTTCACTGTGATTACATCTGTGCGAATGCTTTTCAAAATCTCAAGGCAAAAGCTCATACTACAGATTGTTTCAGATCATAAAGCCCATGTTACTGATTTGTGGCACGTGGGAACATGCTGCTCTTTCTCCACTGCAGCCACCCACCCTCCAGCATCTTCTCTATCGCTAGACAGATTCATGGTGGTTTCCTCATTACGGTAAAAGCTTATCTCTCCGGGCTGGCCATAAAACCTTCCTCCTCTGGGGCAGCAAAGGTAGGTCAGAACAAGAGTCCTTTATTTTCCTTGGTTTCAATTATAACATATTCCTTTGGCACAAAGTGATGGCAGTTTCCCCCCAGCCCCTCTGGCACACAGGTCATCCCACTATCTGCACACAGGGAGAAACAGAGATTTCTCCCCTCTTGCTGGAGCTTGAGCTAAACACAATGGCTACACTAGCTGCAAGTTTCTCTTTTCCGCAGTTCCTCTCTTATTTTTAAGTCCTCCCTGGGATATTATCTAGGCCCAGTCTGAAGTTACCAGCTTTTTGGTAGAAAAGATTAAAATTACATATACAGAGCTAATAGATATGCATATGAACATGGACTCAGAGATACCTTTGACTGTCACAGAAACAGGAGGTTCTTCCTTTCATGACCTGCCTTCAACCTTGAAGACATTTTCCAGGAAAGCTTCTGTTTATTTTACTAACTTGAAGATATGGTCACTACCTAAGTATAGCAAACAAAAGCTCTCCTACAGAAAATGCAAGTTAATATTTTTAAAAATAAGTTTCTGTCTTTTGTAACAATCATAAATGATAGTTAGGTTTATAATTACTCACTGAAACTACACACAGCATAAAGAATATACTGAGCAGTAAGGTTCACCTGCACAGGGATGCCAAAGGATGCCCAGGGAAGTAAGAAATTGAGAAGTAAATCCAAATTTCTGCCGAGGAGGAGAGCAGTGATGCTCAGGAACTGCCCATCCTTTTGGGCTACACTACCCTGGCAGTCCATGTGCTCTTCTGGTTGCTCGTGATACAAAACTGCATATAATATATATGCACCAAGGCCTAAATTTCTCCTGTTTCTCACTTTTTATATTCTCCCCAGTCATTTGTGACAGCAGCTGTGTTGCTTCAAAGGCTCTGAGGAAAAGGTTGTCCCTGTAAACTCTGGTCTTGCAGCGAGACCTACATCATTGCTAAGGCCCCATGGAGCCCCATTATGGTCTGACCTGCAGATTTTTTTTTGTGTGGTCGAATATCTTGTGTTAAATTATGCAATAGACACTTTGGTTGATGCTTGCATGATGGGTCTTATCTAAGCCCATGGTAGCTATGTGGGTAAAAATTTTGCAATAACAGCAGGCAGTCACAACCTTTTGGTTCTACAGTAAAATTTGCCAAGGGATATTCTTTATTCTTAATTTATTTCATTGCACTTCAAGAGCTTTTTATGATGGCTACAATAACGATTAAATTTGTTTTCACAGATCCCACTCACTTTGCCATACTTGCTGCTCTCCTGACATCATTTAGAAGGACAGAATTTGGTACAATGGTTCTTCTCTGCTCTTCTTCTTTAGCTATTATGGTAATAAGTTGGATGGTCTTCAGGTTTACGTCCATTTAAAAAAAACCCCAAAACAATACAAAATAAACAAAAAACCCTCTAATGACAACAAAAAAACCCCACCAAACAAAAAAAAAAAAAAAAACCAACACACCCCAAACTCAAAGAACAGCCCTATTTGTATTTAAAGTTATTAAACTTTACTGAAGAGCAGTTAGGAAGCTGAACTTCTCTGTATTGATATTCCTAAGAAGTGTCAATTGTGGTAGGCAGGTGCAGAATTAGGTGTGAAATGCCAACATGCCTGAAGGCCTTCTCTGTGCCATTGTAGTTTAGCATTATCTGCCAAATTTAAATTCTTACTTAAAATAACTTATCTCAACCTGTAAGAGTTTTAGAAGAAGAGGACCGTGATTGGCAGTGAGACTAATGATATTTCAGTTTGTTATAAGGAAATGAAATGGAAAAATTTTTTATTTTCTTTTTTGTTTTTGTTTTGTTCCACTCTGTCAGGCTTCAAACTTCTGTTGCACAACTCCGCAGTATTTAGAGAAGATCGAATGCCTCACATGTTCTATTTCCTTCTTTAAATATCTAATTGGGTAAGGATACAGACAAATGTAATGCTTTGCTCGAACTTTGCTTGGACCTGAGTGTTCAATTCCTTATAAAATAATTGAAATAAAAGCATGTAGATAGGTCAAGATAAGGTTCCAAAACATTAGGTTTTTATCCTAAAAACGCAAGTGCAGGTATATGCCTTCTTTCCTCATGCAGTTACAGATTGAGTGCTTCATATATAAAGCCCTGACAACCCTCCATGGTTCTACAGCTTTCGATATTGGATTGATGGGTTTTTGCTTTCCTTTAGAGCCAAGGACAAGTACGATTTAAAACTGGCTCTTGCACTTCTCTCTATTTTGAATACCAGAAGAAATATGCCAGCAGAGCCTCAAATTTGCTGTTAGCCTTTAGAGATAATTTATTCCTTACGATGATGGAACAATCTCAGAACCTGGATGCACAGAAATCCCAACTCCTGTTGCACGTTTACGTGCCATTAAAATCTGTTTCACTTGAGATGTCTTGTTCTGAAGCAAGTTAATTACACATGAGCTGTGAAAACTTGCAGCTCAAGGCAAAATGGGAGTGTTGAGTTCCGAAATGCTTGTTCACCTGTTTAAACTGCACTCAGAGCGATCCCATTGAGCAATGAGCCAGGAGTGAAGAAATGAGGCTTTATTCCTGGTCTCAGCCCATTGTCCTTCAGCATACAGATCAGTGCCAGAAAAGCGGCATCCAGCAGAAAACAAGAAATTGCCAGGGAGCCAGCACTGAAGCAATGTCAGCCTGGGACTCTGGGACAGGCCTGTCACCTCTCCAGCTGTTTCCAAGAGAGGGGGGAGAACCAGCTCACCTCCTCAAACCTGTCTCTTCTCTCAAGAAAGGATAACAGACGCAAGAACCATTGCCATGCTTCTATTCCAAGCCTGCACCACACAGTAATGCAGGACAGATGCCACTTGAGGTACATTACAAAACAAGCAGGGTTACAGAAGTACGCTTTGCAAGCTTCTAGGAGTGCTTAGAACTTAAACGCGTACCCAGATCCAAATCCTAGCTCATGATACGGAGAGCAATACCTGCTGCTTTAACAAGTGACAGGAATAAGAAAAGGAGCCCTATTGTGTTAATCTGTAGTTGCAAACTGCTAGCCATCCATTGGCGTGGTAAAGCTGCATAACAGATTGAAGAATATTAATAGCTTTATGATTTAAGCCTCAGGGTTATAATAGCCCTGCCAGAGGCTAAAATCTCAGGAGTGTCAACTCTCCATTCTGGAAAAAGAAAATGAGTATTAAGCACTTGGTTTTGCCTGATTATTTTAAAATAAAAGGTATAATTGCGTGTCTGAGTCCAAAGCACTTTCTTTAAAAAGAAGGCAGATTAATTTTACTTTCCCTTTCCTCTTTGTTCTGCAAAATGGTTCTAACAAGTCATTGTGAAACATGTAGTGAGCCCAGATGTGACTATATACATATATCTGTACACGGACATACACATATAAGCACATATATGATTTTGTATTAACGCTCCATGAGAATAATGTATCATTCCCAATATTATAGAAAACATATTGTGGTTTCAATACCCTTGCAGATAGGACAGTAATTAGTTGGGGCTAAGTGCACAGGGGTGTGGAAGGTGTTGCAGATGCTGCAGGTACAGCGGTGTAAATCTGCACAGGAGTCAGGTCGAGGAGACACTGGGGCATCGCGTGCTTCTCCCTGGGTGCCAGCTACTCTCGCCAGATTTGATTTCCCATTAACGCATCCTTCGACCAGGTCCCAGCTGTGGCTCTTAGCTAAGCCCAGGCAGAAGTGGGAGACGTCAGAAAGTCTGAGCTCAGTTTAGAGGGGTTTATCCATCTGGCAAACACCCTCACTCCAGCGGTAAATTGTCTTACACTTGGCCAGCAGCCTTGGGGGCTAGACGCCAGAGCAGAGAGGATATTTCCCCAGCAGCAGCAAAGCTGATGACTGCACATAGAACTCACATTGCCAGCCCTTCAGTTGTTTCATGTCTAGTGAGAAGAGCTCCCACAGCTGCCTTGTCCTCCTAGATGCTTTTGACTGACACTCTACAACATTGCAGGAGAATTTCTTACAGTTTTCTGGTACAGAGTTGCTGCTCTTTATCACTTTAAAGTGCAACAAATGCTTATGCACCATCCTTTCTTTTTCTTTTATTGTTTTGATTCCAAGATGAAGTTGTGCTGCCTGATCAGTCCTACAGATCCCTTTCTTTTGAACATAACCCTCTTAAAACTCATCTTGCACAAGCAGCACTTCTAGCACCATCTTTTATGTTCTGTAAGATATGGCACAGGAAAGTTACCGGCCTAACTGCTAGTTCCTCAGAAACATATAGAACATTATTGTAACATGTAAGTGAATGAGTTTTTTGTCTGTCATTTATTCTCCCGCTTACATATAAACCTCAGAATTCAAGTGGCTGAAACTAATATCAAACCACTGTTTCCCCCTGACACTGCAATTATGCATTATCCGTAACGCATTGAACAAGTAATGACATGAAATTTAATATCACTGTGGGGCTGCCATGCATTATTCATTAGAAGCTAAAGGTCCTAATAATGTAAGCATGAGCACTGCTGTCAACTTTCCTAATGAAACCATCCCCCTGAAGCCAGCAGGGCAATTTCACAGGGTAAAATTTCACGAATATTTGCAGTTTCCGGGCCTAATTAATTGTACAGTTTCTAAATTCATTAAAAAACAGAAGACAGGAACTCTCAGTGACATTTTATAGATCACAGAGTGGTCACATAACTATCCCTGATGAAGGTGTCCTTTACCTTTAACAGGATGGGGCACAAAGCTGCTGGCAGAGTTTGCATTTTGAGGCCAACCAGCAACAACAGAACTTCTATGGGGCAAATCGAGGCTTTCAGCAACTTCCTATCACCCCCTGTATAAATTGCCATGAATGCTTGTGTCAAAATAAATGTCTGGTAAACCATGCCTTTGCTCTCCATAGATTTGGATAAGTTTATTATAGATGAATGCACACCAAACAGTAAAGATGGTGATAGTAATTCATTTTAGTTGTCTAATATCCTCTTCAAGGATCACAGCATAATAACAATAATAATTAAAAAAAAAAATCCAAACCCTTGAAAATAGTAGTATTGTCTTTCTATGAAAGCCTCCTGTCTGTCAGTCTCGGTTATTAACAGCTGTTGTGACTTCCTGCGTTATTTCATAAGAGATTCTGCCCCAAACCATTTCTCACTTGGCAGTAAACATGTATTAGTTGAAGATATTGAGCTGTGAAAATTTCACAGGAAATAACCACCCTGGTACTCATGCAAGATTGTTTCAACATCACATTATGAGTTGCAAATATTAGATAAACTGTGCCTTTATCACTAAACCAGCTCACCAGCACTAATCAAATTAAACTCTCATGCATAATCACATACTGTTGATTGATGTAATTCCTGGAATAGATTCAGAAAACAGTCACTAACGTATCAGGCATTTACAAATGGTCCCATTCAACAGCAGAGGAGAGTGTTTGATTTTGTTTCCAGCTTCCAAAGCAACAAGCAAATCAAAAAGTGCTTGTTTCAGCTAAAATATGGCAACCTTATTACACTGTACTATCTCGGTACCTTTGTATTTTTTCTAAAGATCAGAGACAGTGTTCTCAGCATAATACAAGTTTCCACAGAAATTTGTGTTCAAAGATTTGAGAGACATTTACAGCAACGTGATGAGCCTCAACAACAGCTCCCATCACTGTCCTCAGTTTTGCACACTGTGTGTTAATCTGTTTATGGCCACTATTGAAGTCAGTCAGACTCAAACAATGTGAACATTGGCCAACAGCAAGCTCTGTCAAAAATGTCCCCTGGCCCAGAAGGTCACCCTCCCAGCAGATCTGGTCTAAACAGGACAAATGAGGCAGGAGCTTGCTGTCGTTCTGCAATGGAGACGCTAAAGATAAAAGCGACTCACTCAAAGCTCTGAGCAGACACTGGATCTTCTCCCTCTGCCTTGGACTTGAGCTTCAGGATTATGTTTGCTGTGATGACGGAATGAACTCTGACAGCCTAAACCAGAATAATCCTGCCCCCAAGAATCACTTTTGCAATTGAAAACAATTGACAGTGCAGCATGGTGGGTATTTTTCTTTTTTTCTTTTTCTTTTCTGAATGAGTTATTTTGTGGTTAAGCAAAACGCTGGCCCTGCTCCAGCAGGAGGGAGCACATGGATAAGCTGCTGTCATTACATCTTGTCTAGGCAGCTGAGATGCTTTGGGAAAACACCTGTGATGCAAGTACACGTCATGCTCATGAACTTTGCCAAAGTAAACCTCTAATCCATGTGAACACTGCACTGCTCAGTCTTTCTTTTCTTTCTCCTCCTTTCATTACCAGATCCCTTCTCCACTAATTACAGAATAAAAAGTAAAGATGTACTTAACCTCAATGTAGCCCCACAGGCAGGACTTGCTCACTCAGGAAAAATAGAAAACAAACTGGAATAAATATCCTCATATTTTTTTTGACATTCAGCACAAATGAAACCAGCCTGAGCATGGGCTGGTGGCCAAGTACCAGGACTGCAATATTCTGCGACTGGAAACACTCATTTCTGAGTTTCTGAACTTGAGGTCTCGTTATTGCTCTGCGGTGGCAACTCATTGGGCAACTGCTGGGCTTCACAGAGCACATTCCTCTGGTTTGTCTGGGGCTGGTCTCGGGCAAAAATATGCTTTAAAGTGAAGGCTTCGAAAGAAGACAAAGGGGAATCCTTACTCTCCCACTATACTTGTTCAGGATTGTAAATTAAGAATATCAAGACTAGAGCATGAGACATGTGGTCCCACTCTGCACGAGCCGTGGTATGATGAGGTGACAAGGCTCAATCCTGCTTGGTCCTTTTAGCACCAATTTGCCATAAAGCAGCAGCTGAAGCTCTTCTGGGTGCCGAGCAAACATCTACATCCAAAGCTAAGTGCTACGGTCCCAAAGACAGGGAAGGCGAAGTGGTTTAGAGACATTTGTATCTTGCTTACTGTAATGGTACAGCTGAGAAACCTGCCAAAGGCCTTCAGGATGAGAAGCCAGCCTTACTAAGCCAACAGGAAAATGATAGGTTTAAATCTATGTATTAATAAAGGAAAAGTTTGCAGAGGTATGGGACATGGTGCATGTTACAGGAAGGGAGATGTAATTTGTGGCAATTTTTAACAGATTGAAGCAAAGGAGGAAAAAGTGATAATTAAGAAATCTATTACAGTCCCCATATATGTGTTAGTGTCAGAGATTTTAAAAAGAAATGCAATTATAAGAGTATACATGAAGAAGGTGTGAGTAGTGGAGGATTTTAATCATTATGGAAAACATCTGGTTTTACTTTTTCTGTTCCAGCTAAATGACCTCTGGGAGTCGAACGGTGCATACACGCTCTGGGGACGTTTCTCCCATCATAATCAATACTTTTTGTTATTTGTTTCTTGTTAGACCCACAAAGTACTGGACATCTCCACACCGAAAGAAATTAATGATTCCAGCCTCAAGATGCTCAGTTTCTTTGTAGATAATATAAAATTAATTTACATTGGCTCCTTGCATCTGTGAAGAGTGCCCTATTGAGTAAATAAGAAGACAGAAGTGCTTCTGAAATACAGACCTTTTAATTGGTTTCTAAAGGAAATCCAATTAAAAGTCTGTCATGGTTGTACCCCATTAGCATTTTAGCTGGGAGCAGCAGCACAAGCCTTTGCACTGACCACCCCAGTCTGCTCATCTATTGCACCATATTACTTGCTAACTAGACATAGTCTATTTTATATCAACCCTGTAGGCACATGCACTTCAGTGTAGTTTTTGAACAAGTAAAATAAATACCTGAAAAAGTACCAAATCATCCAAACCAGGTTGCAGACTGGGTTGTTCTGGCTATAAAGTGATCTGCATTTTTGTTACCAAAAAAGTGAGCATCACAAAAGATCTGCTGCATTATGATTACCATGGACCTAATACAAAGTTCATTAAATTCTCTAAAGGAATCCACTGGACTGCAGTGTCCTGCCCTTCAGCTCATACTGCTTTATGTGTTTGGGTAGGAGGGAAGGCAAAAGAGGTTTAACCAACACAAGTTTTCAGTTCAGGAAGACAAAATCCAATTTTTGTTGTATATGAAGCAATGAATATCCCCTTCTCTCTCTGATGCTGGCAAGATTTCTTTCAAATGAGGCAAGAAGGCACAAAAATGCAGGTTTTGGCTCCTGCAAAGCTCTAATCATCCTCAACACCCCTGATACAAATAGGAAGATAGTTATCATATTCATGCTAACATGTGATGAAGTCTAACTCTTGTCATTCCATTAAAAACATCCTGTGCTACAGGTAGTGACATAACCTCATGGAAAGGAAACAGCAAATAATTTACCAACTGAAAATAAAATAGATTTTTATATATTTTTAACTATTATTCACAAACCTTCATCAGTATGGCAAAAGCCTCAGCTTGCAAAGCCATTTCTATATGAAAGAGCATGTGGAGTTTTATGCCCGAGGAATGGTTAAAACTATGAAAAAATTTTCACATATATAAGCAAAATTATACATGTGATTATCCTCTTTCAGTAACACAATCGTAACTTTTCTAATGACACAAACAGCCCCACAGCTTTGGCAAAACATGATCCCAAGCTTTGCATGAATTGTTTAGGATAATGCCTTTGATTTCATTGCTGTTGGACCTGAATAGTTCTCCACCGCTGAAACTTTTCCCTATTTATTACAGCAAGAATAACTAAACGAAAATACAGATTTGAAATAACAAAGGTTTTAGCCTGTGTCCATTTCTCTTGGTCATCATGCCAGATGAGACTACAAATCCTTGTATTTCTACTGTATTGTTTAAAGAAATGTAACCGAAAGGGGAAAAAGAGTCCTTGTAGCA
The DNA here is from genome assembly GCF_964273445.1 of Streptopelia decaocto. NCBI lineage: Eukaryota > Metazoa > Chordata > Aves > Columbiformes > Columbidae > Streptopelia > Streptopelia decaocto. The sequence continues at coordinate 63,103,415 of NC_138661.1, forward strand.
TTTTTAAGCCAGAGTCACAACTTCGTGGTTATTGCCAAAGTGCTTTCAGTCAGCCAGTGCCCTGAGTGCACAGGACGTTTATCATCCCACTTACTAAAAAAAGGCCTGAGCATGCAAAATGCCAACAAAAAGCTAAACAAATGATGAATGAAAAATGAGCATTAAGTGCAGTGGTTTAAAATTATGGAAATATACATGATTTGATTTGCTTATGATGATGATAAAATTTAAGAGGCTACTTTTGCAAATAATAACAACAATAAATGAATCAAGCACTAAGCATAAATGCCAAAGAAAGAAAACAGTGATATCCAACACAGGCAAATGCTTTAGGAGGAAAAGCAGCTGCTTGAAAGAATTGTGAGGTGTAATGGCTGCAGAATGCATTCAGATAAACAAAGTCTTTCTGCCTAACTTTGCAGGTATTACCCCTCTGCAAAAACTTCCAATACAACTGCATTTTAAACACATTACAAAGACAGATGCATGTTTAATTTTACATAAGAGAGCACTCCCTCTGACACCGAGATGGAAAGTGAGGCCCCCATGCTGCTAGGAATGTTTTTTTTCCTCCTTCTTCATGCTGTGGCCATAAGAATTAGTATTCAGTTCAATGTTTCCTAAAGTGGGGATCACTCCCTTTTGGAGAGGGATAGTTCAGGCAAAACAGATGCGAGAACGTGTGTGACTCTGTGATGCCGAAGTGCATAAGGAATATATGGAGTCCAAGGGAAACACCGGTTGAAACGGTATTGGGAATAGGCATAGACATGTGCTGAAATACTTTGCTGAATTTGTGACTATACATAGCATTTGGAGGAAGTTTGGCCCAAAAATCAACACTACTGTTTTTCCTTAAAAGAAAAGCAAAAATCCTAAGAGTTCAAGTAAGTGCCAGAAAAAAGCCTAGAAAATTGAATAAAAGTATCTGCTTCTTCAAAGGATTTCCAGACTATACAGCTTTTCTCTATAAATGGGTAAAGTCACCTCCAAAAAAGATTCCATTGTCTCTCAAAACTCAAAGTTTTTGGAGTAACTATACATATACTATTATACACACACATACTATACATGCAATATATATAATACTATATATACAATAGTTTTTATATTAGACATACTATATTGCTTTTTTTTTTTTTTACATTACTACAAAAAAAATATGTTTTATCCTGTTAAACATATTAACATTTTAACAGTGAAAGAAGGGAAAATACAATTTAAAAAGTATTTTTTATTCTAGCATTTAATGGGAGAGATGCCAAGAACTGATATACTGTGAGGTCTAGTAATGTGTTGCATATAATAATTAAGGAGAATTAAAGAAATTTCAAAATAACTTCTAGTATTTAGCAAAGAATGACATGTCTATAAAGTTCTATTATCTGTGGGCTTGGTCTTAAACAATATGTTCCCATTTATTTCTCTTAGAATGTAATCAAGGATTATTTTTTGTTTCTGTTTTATTACAACTTTAGGCATACATTTGACTTATTTGTAGGAAAAAGTAACTAAAGTATATGACAGTATACCATAATGTCTATAATTTTTAGGAAGGGTAGCAGTTAGCATTATATGTGGCTGCTGTTAATGGTTATTAAAGCCAGCACCCAAAAACCTCAGCAGAAGTTATCATGCAATGTACCCATTGCCAAAGTACATACGTGTTTTGGTGAACAGAGGAGCGCTTGTGAACATTAAATCTACAAAATCTGTTGGCAAATTACACCAAAACTCTCCAAAGTATGTAAAAAGCCTTGTACACCCCTTTTCTTAATTTTGGGATCTCTGTGCTTTATGAAGTGATAGAATTGGAACATACCTACTAATTTATTTTATTTTATTATTATTTTTTTTCCTGGCTGGTTTTACTACTTGAGCTGCTTTCTTTTTTATTATTATTATTTTTTAAAATTTATTTATATTGCACACATGAATGAAGGAGATTGTCGTTAGCTGGGCAAGCAAGCCAATGCATTTCAGCGAATTGCTTTCTGTTAGTAAAACGTGCAGCTGGCAGCTTCTGTTCAAAGGCATCAGAGCAACGTGCTTGTGGAGAGGATTCAAACCTTTTCTTACAGAGTCACATTTTTGGTTTGGAGGCAGCAATTTAACATCAGCTTTTGGAGGTGAGCTCACAACTGCACTGTACAGTGGTTCATATCCACTACTCGAGCACTCTGAGATAAGCAGTTTGCTACGATGAGATTAATTTATACACCAATATTAATGAATGCTAAACACCAGAAAAAATGTAAAAAAAAGGACTTTAGCTAGAGCTAAGTATCTGATCCATTTCCCCCCCACCTTGAGGATGATGAAAGATGATTTGCAGATATTGGCTTGCACAAATGAATGATATATAATATAAAACAGAGCTTGAGCTCCTTGGATCAAATTCAAATGATCGTGCGCATCACTGCTATATAGACAGGAAAGTAAAGACAATTCGGTATATGCAAAAAAACCAAGGCCTCAGAAAGGTAATTTAATATGTGTAGGGAAAATAACTTCAAAGTTCAGATTAAAATGATGGTAGGTTAACAATGATACAATAGGCAACCCTCTTGCATATCCCAGCTGAGGAAGCGTTTAGTGCTACGAGGATGCATATTTCTCATGAGCAGCATAAGCATCTGTGCAAGAGAGTGATGTGTCCGCTTTTGGGCTTTAGGACTGAACTTCCAGGGGGGCAGAAGATGTCGAAGCTCAAACTTGTGCTCTGAACCCACACTTCACACCAACAATATTTTGTTATAAAGCATGGCGACAGCTTTCCCCCCTGCTCCCCTCTCCAGAGTGATTGTAATCAAGGGTTGTGACAGATCCTTACAGATCTTTTCTGTCTCTAGATTTCAGCTGTGCTTCCACTGCAGGAATGATTCAAACCTGCTAACTTCATCTACGTTCAGAAAGGCACAGCAGCCACCGAAATTTGAATCATCTCAGTCCAGAGAAAACATACATTCCAAAGGCATCAGCCAATAAAAAAAAAAAATACCAACCAACAAAAAACCAACCCCAAACCAAAACAAACCACAACTAACCCCAAATTTTGTATTCTTTCAAGTGGATTTTTTTTTTTCTTTTTGTTTCCAAACTGTAACTATTTTTAAATCCTGTTTTCTCAGCGTTAAATATACCTTTCCTAAAGCACGGAGCAAAATAAACCGACATCCTTCATACCTACACATTAAAGTTGCTTCCTCTTTATTTGCACAGACCACTAAACCATTGCTGTGTTCTTTATGCTGCGAAAGGTACAGCTTGCACAAGGAACTGTTATATCTGGATTACATCAAGTAATATTCGCTCCAGTTCGCAGACGGCAATTTCCTTGCCAAGTTTCATATTATTAATCCCTTGGTAAGCTGAAAGGAAAAATATCTGCTTCTAAACTCTTCATAAAGTGAAGAAGGGAAATCCATGCTGGGGGAAGGGCAGGAGGGGGGAGGAAAAATCTAATCCATGGAATTTTAACCATATCTATGAAGACTGCTGTTTGAAGTAAAAGAGAAAAAGCTGGAGTAAATTTCAGCTACTTATAAATACACTCAATTAAAATATTTACTATAAGATGGATATTTACGACATCAAGATAACTCCAGATTCACATTGGTGTGCCTTAAAAAAGAAAAATTGTTCCAGATATTTTAGGTATTACCTTTCACCTACATATTGTTAAATTCATTACTTAAACTTCTCTGGCTGAATGAATGTAAAACTGACATAGATGTATGTGGAAACAATTTACCTTAGGTGAAGACATTGCAATACAGGCACGGAAAAACTGCTGAATGTGCACACTTGCACTTTATGACAGGAGGTAACACTTGGCATGTCATTTTGCTTGTATCTTTAATATAAAATGTGCTCATTTTTTCCTTCTGAAGAAACAAGATGTGAACTTTAATTACTATAGCCCATCAGGATACATTGACTACTATCCAAAGGCCCTTAGTAACAGCAGATGTAAGGTTTTTTGCCCGGTGGGAATCCCAAGTACGAATTTTGCAGCACGCTGAGGTCTGCAGGGGGGTGTACGTGCAGTGAGGAGAGCGGCTCGTACACGGCAACAACAGCGGAGGTTATTTGGTTCTTCATTATCAAGATAGCACTGAGAAGATGAAACTATTTAGTTATTGCGTGTTTGAAAATAATAAAAAGGAGAGGGGAAAAAAAAAGGCTATAATCCTCTGTAATCTTTCAGGAGGCTGTGCAGCTGTTTCCCACACATTAGTTGTGCTCGACCCAAGCTCTTAGCAAAAGAATTATCTCAATGAGTAAATGAATAGTATGGCAAACTCCAAAGAGGAACTCAGCAGCAGACAAGAGTAAATCCCCTGCCCAGTGCATACCAGTGCTGACATAGTGTCTTCAGCACCCATCATCTCCTCTTCTACCTCAGTAGCAATGTAAACATTTTTAATACCCACCATTTCCAAACTTGGGTGATGAAATTTGGGTTCCCAATTTGATTTGGCATATCTAAGCAACAGGCTAGGAAGAGCATTCACAAAATTTCTCTATGTACCAGTTATTTTTGTAGCTGTTAAGATTCCTGAGGTATTTATGAAACTCAGACACTGATATGAAAATGCAAAAGCGTAATGAATGATTAATGGTATAACAACTAATTGAATGACTGTCATGCAAGCCTCTGAGCAGTTTTCACATGATGCATGCAAGTGACAGATTCAACTGTAAGATAACCTTGTGGTGAAGCTGTGGAAGAAAGTCTGTAGTCATAATAAATATTCTGAATGACAATGGAAGGAGATGTAATTAAGTGAGTCAGTGCTAAACTTAGATTACTAGGAAAAAGGAATAGGTGTAGATCTGCTATAGATGTTTTCTGTATCATTTCCAGTAATACACTTGATGTAAGCTAAACTGCCCCCCCAAAACAAAACAAAACCAAAAAACCCAGAAGTAGTAAAGAGCATTTTTGAAGGAGAAAAGTGCAAAAGGTAGAAGGGTTCAAACTCCTAATCAAATAGGAAGCTTCAATGCGTTGCGTGGCTTTGCTTTAGGTGAAAAGGAATTCAACTCTTAGCACAGAAAATTGATAAGAAATTAATTTGCTTCTAAAGAACAACTGACAGATGCTGAAAATAACATTTTAGCAGCATCTAAACTGATTGCTTATAGTAAAGGATAGCACAGAAGTGCCACAAACTGGAAGGAGCATAATTCTGAGAAAGCAAAGTAGCTGTGAAATGTGAGCTCCAAAATACCATCATGTTCACAGTAGAGTCTTGCAAGAGCAAAGAGAACACCTGGCAGTAGAAGACATTGACATCGTAGTTACCAACTGGACAGGGTGGAAAAAAGCCCAGTGATCTCTCTTTATAAGATATACAGGAAAGAAAATTTGCAATAGAGATGGGAAGAGGGTTCAGGATGCTCAGACAAGCCACAAAATGAAGTCATGGTGTGTATTGCACTGAATGACTTATTGAGAGAAACCCAAAGGGACTCCCTGGCAAATATATTAGGAACCAGTAAAATAATTCTTAAACTTTTAGATATTTTTTTTTTTTCCTCTCTCAGCACCAACTAAAGAAAGAAAACTACTATTGACTCTGGTCAGTTGATACAAATGTATTATAAAATGGTTTGGCATCTTTGTGAAAAGATGTATGTGAGAGCTTATTTTGTTCTGATAAGCAATGCTCGTGACTAATACTTGTACTACGGACTTCTTTAAAGTTATATTGTCATATACTGGTACACATTTTGACAATGATTTGAACCTCTGAAACTTATAGGCAGGCTCATGGAACCATGTCAAAGCTTCCAGAATAAATGACATTATAATGACACTGAGAGGAAGAATCCCAATATGGAACAGCAAATAAGTTACCAGAAATCTGAATTCTTAACCTCTCTGTTTTTAAGTAAAGGAAGGCTTAGATGTAAGCAATTTCTCAGCATAACTCTCCCAGTTTCATTTCTTCCATTCTGCCATCAAGACGTAAATCTATGAAGATATTTACACGTCTGTATACCTTAAAAGAAAGTCCTCACATACTTGGTGTGCACTCAATTGTGATGGTTACATTTGTGTTTTCTGATGCCAGGGCAAGTTGACAGCCTGCAGTCCCCCCGCTGCTGGTCTCTGGGTACAGGGAGGTACAAACAACATCTTCATTTTCCTCCCTGCGTTACTCCGAATTAGAATCTTGTGTAGGGTTTCTAGATATACATATATATGTGTGTATATATATATATATATATATAAAACATTATTTTCAAGTTGCTTAAACCCTTCTAAAGACTATGTAAGAGTATTTAAAGTCCATAGGGCAAACATATTCTGCATACTGACTTCATGCACATTTTTATGCTCATACTAACAAACAAGTAACACTGCAGTAAAATCACATTTCATTATCACTTACTTCATCAGAATCCAACATAACCCAAGCTCTCAGAGGTCATTGCTACAGTGGCAAATTGTGCACCGCTGTCCCAGGGTGCTGGTGGATGCAAATAGTATCTGGCACAGCCAAAGGCCAAAAATATTTCCCTTGGCATTAACTAATAGCCCAGCCTGGATGCTCAAACTGCACATAAGCTAAAGACAAACCACCTATTCAGCTGTCTGGTTAGTTAGCTCCAGTGTGCTAAGTGAAAATGCAGGTTTAAACACTGGAATATAGCACTATGATGTATAGGATTTCAAGAAGAGTTAATTTTTCCTGGCTTTCAGTTTTCTTCCATGTTATGCCGCCGCCTTAGGAAATCTCTCAAATATCCTTCAGTGTGAGCTATGCATCTAGCAAAGTGTTACCAAGTAATATAGCAAAGAAAACATCTTTGTAACAAATTATATCCTAGAATAATTAGTCATTCCTGCAGGGTTTTCTTAGATGATATTTAGTAAGAGTAGTTAGGCAAACAATATCAATAAATGCTCAGATACATAGGGTTGCATTTCATCTGTGTTTCCATTGCCACAACTCTCCTAGCCCCTTGTATAATTATATAATCTTTTAAAGAAGTTAGGAAACCTCTTTTAACATGGTAAGTTGCTTGTACCATGCACTGATTTGTTGTTTGATGGGACAGATCCAAAATCAATCTGTTATCATAAAACGAAAGTAAGCTTGGTGGCTGCTCAGCCAGCAAAATCTCTAAGACTGAACCACATTCCAAAACCTGACTTCACATCTCCCTGCACACACACAGTATCTTTATTTTCCTTGTCATACCGGAGTGCGAAAGCATACAGTTGTGTGGAAGATGAATTTTCCAGATTTCAAAACTCTGTGTGAACCACTACAGAGACACTTGCATATGGTAGCATCCCTATGGGGCAGGTGATTAAACCTTCACACTGAGGTGAATGCTATGTGAACTCAAGATAGCAGAGGGATATGGTATAAACTTGAGGAGGTCTCCAAGTGCTCTGAATTCCACATTGTATCTCCTAATTGTGAGCAAAACACAATGAAGTACTGTTTGGATGTATTAGTGACAGATTCCTCTTCAGGCAGCCCTTCCACTAAGCACACACCTTTTCCTTCATAGAATCATTTAGGTTGGAAAAGGCATTTCAGATTATCAAGTTCAACCATTAATGTAACACTGATATGTCCACCACTAAGCCATGTCCCTAAGCATCGCATCTATATATCTTCTAAACACATCCAGGGATGGTGACTCAAACACTTCCCTGGGCAGCCTGTTCCAAAGACTTATAAGCCTTTCTGGGAAGAAAGGTTTCCTGATGCCCAATCTGAACCTTCCCTAGTGCAACCTGAGGCCATTTCCTCTCATCCTATCACTTGTTACTTGAGAGGAGAGACCAACACCCTCCATGCTCCAACCTCCTTTCAGGTAGTTGCAGACAGCAAGAAGGTCTCCAGTCAGCCTCCTGTTCTCCAGGCTGAACAGCCCCAGGTCCCCCAACTGCTCCTCATCACACTTGTTCTCCAAACCCTTACACCGGCTTCGTTACTTTTAAGACCATTCTTCATTGCTGTTAAGACCATTTAAATGGTCTTTACAGAGCATGCCCTTAACAGTAAATTGAGCCATTTTTTACAGCTTTATCAGGTCCCAGTAATGGAAAAACTAATTCAGAAGCCTGAAGCAAGTAGCATATAATAGTTAAAAAAAAATATGGTGCAACAATTAGGAAAATAAAAAGAGTAAAATGGGGAAAAAAAAAAAAAAAGACATCTGTTATGCAGTTTGCTTGAGCTGGTCATAAATCATTATTAAAGTAACTTCATTAAGTCATATGAGTGCTGGGCATTTTACCTGCATATGTGTAACAAGTTTTGCATGGCTGAAGTAATATTTTCTGCTTTGGGTATTTCTCTTGTATCTTCTATTTCTAATCTCTTTTACATACTGCATTGGGATGAATTATTCCATAGGAAATGAGTATTTTTCTCCACTGACTAGATCTAAAGCAGGGGTCTTTATGCAGACATTGTTTTATACAACTTTTTTATAGCATTATCTTTACTTATGAACTCAAACATAATATTCTAACATAGTTCACTCGTATTTATAGAGCAGACTGTTACAGAAAGGAGTGCAATATCAACCACAAATGTAGTGCTGCAAGGCACAGGTGAGAGGTTCTCATGCCCAGTGCACTGCAGAAAACTGGTTTTCCTACATGAAAAAACAAAACCAGAAGACCTTTCTCCAACCCCAGTTAACATTTACATTATGAGACAGCAGTTAAGTTCCCTGAAGTCAGAAGATGCTTTGCTTTGCTCACACCAGAGGCACGTGCCGTGGTATGAGGTTCAGAAACAAAGTTCTTTGCTTCTACCAGGGAGTCTCCCAAGAACCACAACAGCTCTCGCTTTGCCTCCCAGGCTTTGGTTCCTTCACGAGCATAAAACAGAAGATGCAAAAAGAATGATGCAGATACGAGCAACTTCATATATTTCAGAAGCACCAATTTTACAATTAATAAAATTTTATTTCTAAGCTTCCTTTTCCAAAAGCTAAAGTCCTTTTTTGGCTTATCTATAAATTGGTTGTTTAGGGTGTAGATCAGTCCAAAACCTGAAGCCATGTAAAATTTACCTTTCTTAGTCCCTGATTCATTGGAGTTTTTAGGACCTGGTTTAATAGTCAGATTTAAAACCATAATTACTGGGGGGAAAAAAAAAAAAAAGTATTAAAATAATGAAGAATGCATGCACTGGTCTGTGCTAACAGAGTACAGATCCATCCTATACTTAATAGATACATCCAGATGTGCACGTACATAAGTACGTGACATTGTAGGATGGGTCTAGAAAAACCACTTGTAAGAGTCCTACTGTTGAATGATGTGAAAACAATATTGTTGATTACACATATGTACAAAAATACTATATTTTCAGTATTTATCCAAACCATTTTTCAAAAAATGTCATTAAACCGCTACCTGTTTTGCCTCTCTAAACGAATAGAATTGTGATATAGAGAAAATGTCACATTCCTCTGACTTTCAGCCAGAATTACCAAAGGTAGGTAATGTCTGAGCCTTGGGTCTGGGCACAGACAACCCGTCCAGATGTTTGGCCAGCTGGTCCTCTTCCACATGAAGATTAAAAGCTCTCTGGCCATCACTCAAGACTGGTGGTCAGATTTAGAATTAATTGTATATCATAATTTTCAACTGAAATAAAATAATATCAAATAAGAGATTAGCACGATGATGGGGCAATGAAGAGTTTTGTGTCATTTTGAATGGGAGATATGTTATTTTAAGAAAGTTTCAATGTGCTTGGGTGGTCTCTGTTCCAAAGAAATCCTGAACCTCTTAACTGCAACAACAACATGTTTAATAATGAAATTCATTTAACTTATTACCCTAAGAGATCACTACTTGTGTTTTTGATCTTTGAAGGATTTAATTATGTGTGTTTATGTTTAGTGGTGCTCTTTTATTAAATTAGATGCCCAGACAAATAGAAAATATTCCAAGAATATTTTCCTTTTCGTTTACACCACAGGAAAAGTCTAAAGCATCCAAGAGAAAGAAAAAATAAAGCACTGTTGTCAGCGATCCCCTGCTGTGCTTGTGACATCTTTGAAATGCAGGATTTTGTTACTCTTATTTCTCTTCAGTTTTCTTTGCTCTTTTACTTGATTTTTGGAAGCATATATGCTAAAACTGGTTATTAGAAACTTCACTTATATAAAGTTATTTTTTTTAATTATTTTTTTATTTTTTATTCCCCTTCTTCTACTTACAAGTAGCACATGTTCTTCCATAGGTGGGAAAATAATATGTTGGTCAACACTGAAACCCCATCTTCAGAGATCATTTTAAACAAGAAGCTAATTAGGCAGAGAGGGAATATGCATCTCTTAAATGAAACTTGAGGTTGCTTAAGAGTCCCAGCCTCTCAAAAATGCAATGATATTTTATTATCGCTACTGTATGTATGTATCCATGTATGTGGTAGGAGTGCCAAAAAAGCAGAGATATTTTATTAGAACCGTAAATGGTTTCACTAGACTACCTATATCTTCAGATGTTTTTCTTATCACCTTTTCAACCAAAAGTGGCTACTTCAAATCCAAAATTTGTCTTATCAGAAGTAGATTCTTTCATAAGCACTGTAAACTATTCAAACTTGAAGAAAAACTCTAACAACTGGAAAACATTGTACCAAATATCTTCTTTTTTAAATCATATTTTCACACTGACTTCAGTGCTTTCTCTGGAAGAACTATATTTGTAAATATTGCATACAAACTCTACACAATAACCTAAGACTTTATGTGAACTATGAAATTAATAGGTGAAAATATTTGATGTTTCATCTTTGTATTATTTTATGCAGCTTTCCGAGTGTTTTGTGTTGTTTGTGTTTTGTTTTGTTTTTTTTTTTTTTTTTAACGTTAATTAAAAATCTCAATTTTAGAAGTTTATAAGCACATTCATCAACAAAGTTAAAAACTGAGTTTGCTAAGTATTTTAAAAAAGGAAATTATAATGACTTTTGCATTACCATTAGGTTTAAAAGATGCTTTGAAAAATTTAAATATGTATAAAATCTTTTTCTAACTTTATAGTTGGAAATACAGGCATATAAAATATAAGTCGGTATGGATTAATTTAAACATAGTTTTAACTTAGGAAGTCAAGCTCAGGAAATACGTTATTAAAATATAAAACGCTAAAGATGTTAAAATTAAGACGTTAAGGATAAAATACTGTTCATCTCTCAACAGAAAGGAGTGCTGACTATACATTTAAACAACCCTTGAGCTATTTCCAAGACCATCCTCTTACAAAACTGCACCAATGAATAATTAACCAGCACTAAGTCACAGGGGGAAAATGTTTCTCTTCTGTGCGGATCCAGAAATCTCCAACCCGAGTAACCCATGTCCTCTTGTTCCTACTGCTTTGCAGGGAACATCCCATTCACCGCTGCCCCCGGCTGAGAAAACCAACAGAAGATGTGACCACATCCAACCTCCCTTCAACAGGCGTCGGTGAGATGAGATGGCCAAGCAAGGCCAGTGAAATTAGGCTCGGCTTCTCCTAACAGTGAGTTTTAAGGAACAGAAATTCTACTGCATAAAGAAGTTCCTCTGGTGAAATAGTGAAACACGTAGAGATTGTTTCAGGAGATGAAGCTGGAGTTAGCATTCAGAAAGCAGAGAGGTACACAGGGACTTCATTTTTGTGTCCCCCAGTGCAGCTTTTCTGACTAGTTAACAAATATTTGTTTTGCTCACATGGGAATAAATGAGAATTTCTTATATTTTTCTCATTTGTATTCTTCCAAAGGTTATTCTTATCTCAAAAGGCTAATTATTAGAAGCAAATAGAATTTCCCTTGCCCAATTTCATAACGGTTCTGTATATGAAATGGGACCTGCAGATCACTTGGGGGATGGATATGTTAACATATTGCAAGCAGACCTGACATTTCATAGGCATTCCCAAAGCGAATGTGTCTGAAATAATCATCGTTTACTGATTTTGTTCTGTCATGCTTTTAATTTTCCCATTCTTTAGTATTTAAAATAGTCAAAATTAATTATCTGGATATTCTGACTTGTCTTTGATCATCACATCGCCTGAGGGATGGTAGAAAGACGTTACATAACTAAAATAGTCAGAATCACATACTTGGAACAGCTTCAAAGGGACGCATTTACAAAGATCCTTATTTTCTTCTCTGAGGACGCAATGTGATGCAATCAAGCAGTTACTTAACAGAAATAAAAACGTTCAGTCATTGGATAAAATACAGCTCCAAAGCAGCAGGAAAGGGTGAGGAAAATTTTAATTTGTGGATTTTTTTTTGTTTGTTTGTTTTTTTCTTTTTTCGTTTTTAATAAGGTCAGGAATTTATTTTTATATAGGCATGATCTTCACAGAGGAGAGCATTGCTATAATTTGAAAGGGAATAAGATGAAGTTATAGACTGAAACTATAAAAGAGAAAGGAGGAGAAATAGTTAAAGACTTGAGAGAGGAAATACATTTTTGAATTCTTGTGACACCATAAAGGCCCCCCTAGCATAAGAGATTTCAGGATAAGTGATTTGGCCCAATAAGCTATTTTAGCAAGAGAAAAATTAGGCAATAGAATATTGTCTTCAAGAGGAACTTCACTGTGACATGTCATTGCAAGGTCTGGACAATGTACTGCGCAGTAGCTAAACTGGACATAGATTTGAAGGGGAAAACTGGTTTTATAGCAGTGACATGAAGTCACTGTCAGAATTGTGTAGAGAACATGATGTACAGAAAGTTCACTAACTAAGTGTTGTTCACTTAACCTCCTTGAGGAAGAATTTAGGGAAGAAAGAAATTTTTCAAAGGGTATTTAGTTTAATCTTGAGTTTTAATTTAGTGTACTCGTAGAGTCTGTCTGTTGATTTTATTTTCTATTTCTTCAGCATCAATTTAAGATAACGCACAGACTTATCAGCACTTTGTAGTCTGTTTATCTGAAAAAAGGGTTTTCTTGTAAAATATTTGACACTGGACATAAATGCCCCATGTCCCATACACACATCCCATTGAATTCAGTCAACTACACTGAATTTACAGTAAAAGGATACATTTCTTATTGCTCAGCTAAAGAAACAGGAGATAAGACTAGCCTAGAAGAGGAATAGCCTACATTTAGGCACTTAAAATTACTAGCTCTTGCAAATTATTAGACTTCCTACAAAAATAGATTTGACAACAAAATATTGATCCTTATTTCAGTTTCTGTCAAAATAATAACCATTTAAAAAGCAGCTTCTGATTCTGTAAGACTACACCCTCCATTGCCCTTGTAAACAGCTCACTGGCAATTACTGAAAGCAGGTACTGAATTAAATTTAATCCTATTGCTTGTGGGTTATTCCTCACTTATTTAGAAGACTTTCCACCAAGTTTCAGAGAAGCATGGCTTATCTCAGCTCATTTGCTTTTCAGCACCCCCTGCTTGAGCACCCAGAGACTTTTCACCTTCTGCAGGTAGATGCTGTTTCATATCATACAGCGTAAACTTTCAGAGGTGAGGAAAAAGCTTGTAGGCTTCTGCTTTTGTTTTGAAACCATTAATACAGACAGTTGCTAAGACTAGTATGGGATTTCCAGATAAAAATCCATATACAAGTAACTGCAGGAGCAACAATAAAATGGCTTATTTACTTAACTGAAAAACACACCTGTGAGTTTCAACACACAGCCTGCTACATTTAGCACATTGGTAGCTGTGTTATTTATAGCAATCTGCACAGATGGCTGAGAGAAATACTCATTTTCCCATTTGTTTACTTGCTTTTACTCAAATGGCAATTTCTGCAGGAAATTTCTCTTGCCAACTAATTCATGAAAATAAATTCTTCATGAGGGAAATATTCTCTATAGGCATTTTCTCTTACAAGATCAATGACAAATGTAGTTTGCTCAGAAAGTCTTCAACACCAGTACAGAGGTGGACATGAAAACAGCTAAATTACAGCTCTGAGAAAACACTATGAAGCTCAGGCCTTTGGAAAACCAAGATTTTCACACTTCCCTTTGCAAAAAACTGTGATGGTTCAACTTTCCTTCCTGACCAGGAACAACACCAACACATTTCAGTAAAGAGAAATTCTGCATTTTGAAAATGATTAATCTATGACAGTGAGAATAAAAAGTTAAGAAGATACTGGGCATTGTTTCCAACCTAATGAATCTCCTCTGGAGCTGCAGCACAGCAGCAAATGCCAAGTAGATGTGCTTTTCGAAATACTTATCTGAGTATTTCATCTGGGACGATGCCCATTTATTTTATTTATTAGTCTATGTGGAACAATTTAAATTTAATTTATTCCTTTTCAGCTAATCTGTGCTTGAGTGATTTCTGATCCCATGTTGTGAAGAAGGTTGAAGATAAATTCTAGGTTCCTCACAGTTATAAAACTGCCATTTTTTCCTCCTCTCCTTAAAAAAGATGGAGCACAAAACACATTGTACTCATGAAAAAAGCACTGTGCTGCAGATGACCTTCCAAAGCAAGTACAAGGAAATTTCTTAGCACAAATGTTTTTATATTTAGAGCTGCACAAGTGTTGTATAACTAAGAGGCGTGGGGTACTTTTTGTTGTTGCGTGTGTTCGTTCCTTAAAAAGCCAAACAAACAAAAACCTCCATGTTATTTCGGGGGAAAAAAATAGTATTTTCCAGAGATACTTTAACATTCCCTGCACTGTTGTTTCTCCAGCAATCAAATCTATACCACGGTTACATCTCTTCCTCCCTTGGCTGCAGAGGACATCACACCAGGCCTCAGGTCCAGGTCAGGAGTGGGTTCCCCTTTGTAGGTCAATGGAGGCATCAGTCTCAGTTTCTAAATTCACACTTAGCCAGTTACATTGTTTTAAACAAAAAGCAGTGCTTGCTTGTACTACAGCTTGCCTAATTTTCCCCAGTTTTCTTCTTCATCTCCCTCTTACTTCTGCCATGCTGTGATGTCTCCTTGTCCAATCAAGCCAGTTTTACTCAGATACTGTCTAAAAACTAAGTTTATCTGTTCCACCAGCCTGCCTTCACCTGTTATTGTATGTATATTACTGTGTGCTCTTGTGTCTTCACTTCTTCAAAAGGAGAGGAAAACCTTGTAGTCAGGATGAATAAGCCACAAAACCAACATACTAGATTTCTATCCAGGTCACAGTGGAAATAAAACAATATTTTTTCATATGATGAGCATATATCACTTTTCAAACCCTTAAAGACTCTCAACTCTTCCAAACGTGGGAAAGCAATCACATATAAATTGATCATAAGCAAACCAGAAGTAAGTCAAAGTTTTCTCCATTCCTGTTAAGAAACCTACTCTGATTCTTTCTAGCTTATCAGGCTCCTGCGTAAATAACGTCCTGCTGGTTTTTCTGTAGCATCCACCTTTTGACTGTTGGAAGCAATCTGGAAACAGCAGGAAAAGCTGTAAGCTGAGGAAAAAGTCTCAATTACAGGACATATTTTGGCAAGTGTCAATGCAATGAACATCTGGTAAACATTGACTTGGCCAACTTAACCACTGATATTGTTATCAGATAGTACTGTGGGTAGGAATCACTTGTTTGGAGGGGCCCTTTCAATACTGAGTAATTTGAAGTTTATCTGAAGCTGAATATGTAGAAAAATAAAGGTGTTTTACAAACTGGAAGAGTTTCAATAGGAACCTGTAATTTTTTCGAGATTGGAAACTCTGGCAAGTTCGTGTTTTCATTTTCAGTGAATATTACTTCCTTCTGAAGGAAAAAAAGAATGATTATTTCCATTTAGGTTTATAATGTGTTTTTAAAAGTGTAATTACATATGCCAAATATTCATATTTGTCCTTTGGGGTTTATATAAACTCCCAGCAGGATTCAACGGGGCTTGGCATTGAACAGCAAGTGGACAATCATTTGGGCTCTGAGCAAATACTGGAAAAGTAGCAAGGAAGTGAATATTAATTGCTAATTTTGACCTTCTTCAGGAGAAAACAGAGTCTTTATTGAACTCTGTGGAAAAATTAGAAAAATCAGTACAACAAATTATTACCACATGGAGAAACCCAAACTAACCAAACAAACCTATGTCTACAGTGTCATGTGGTGGGCCAGACTGGAATATCAGAAACAGCACAGTGTCTGGTCTGGGTTACCCTGTTAGAAAGGCTCAAAAAATGGAAAACTCAGTGATCTGGGGTATCTAAAAATCAAGAGATGCTTTTTGGAAAACTTGATAGAGATCTTAGAGCTCTTCTAATTACGGGAACCTCTGAGATCTTTACACAAGTCAATAAGAAAATGGCTCAAGATGCTAAATACAATCATGGTTTTCTGCCAGTTTTAAATGAATTAGCCTGACAGAAACCTATACCTGAACATGAAAAATATGTGAAGTTTTCTCCTGTACTTAGTATAGAAGCAATCCAGAATTTTATGGTATGTTGAGTTCAGTAAGGATTATCTTTGAGTGAACTTTGATTTATGTATTAGAATATTTAGTGCTATAGGTTGAGCAACCAGCTTATTGGCATTTCATGAAAGTGATAAGAAATGAATGGAACACCTTTCTGCTACAACAAAGATACAATGTACTGAAGATACCTTAGGAGATAACAAAACGTTTTGATTTTTATCAAGCTTATTGTACTGTTTTTATTTATTGTGGCATATGTGATTTAATTTCAGCTTAATATGCTAATAGCATCCCATATTATAATTTATCTTGCCTGAAAGAGATGTGGTATCACCCAGGTATCATTTCTCTGTTCAGAGCACAGGATAGCTCTCTATTAAGCATAATCCTTGCAGAAATTATTTTATACACATGAATTATAATTCATTCTGTACTTCAAGGACAATATGCCAAACTCCTTCTTGTAGTATTAGCCCTGGGACTCTCTAGCAAGCCAAATGCTGTGGCTAAGTGGCATCAGTCCCCCCTCAGGCAGGGGACACCCCCTCGCCAGGCTGGAACCTGCCCCCAGGCAAGGGCACGGATACACAGAACTACACCCCGATTTCTTTGAGGCACCACTGGAACAGGTAAGAGAAAAGACCTACCCCTATCTCCATTCTTCTCAGACACTTGGTAATCGATTAAACAAGGTGTTTTAAACTTGGCACCAACACATTTTTTAGTAAAAGTGCTGTGCTACTAAGGTTGTGTTCTTGAACCCCAGAAAAAGAAGCCATTTATGTATTTCCTATCCTCTTCGCTGTGGAGATGGCAACTTAAAGATGACCTTTTTTTGAACATTTAAATGTTTTAAGAAACATTTTTAAATAATTATTTTTAAAAATGAAAACTTATGATTTCAGAGTCCAACTTAAATGTTTAAAATACTAGAAAAATTAAACCACGGAAAGGGAAACAATAGAAATCATTGTTCATTAAAAAATCTCCAGATGAACTCTTTCAGATTGATGTATTTAACAACTAAGTTATTATTGCTAGCCCATATATTCACCATCCTAGCATGCAAAGACATATGGATGTAGTTATTAGTAATTCAAAGCTGCTTTTAAATTACAGTAAATTAAATATTTTTGGACTGTTGAAATTGCAAGTCTTTCAGATGTATAAAACCAGGATATATTGTTTAAGTGTGCTTCAATAGAATGAGTTACTTATGATTTTCAAGCTAGCTTGTAAACTAGAAATCCACAGGAGTCAATCTGTTACAATAACAGGCAATTCTAACAGCAATATTAAATAAGAGGATTAGAAACACTTCCTTGCTCTTTCCTTACATGGTCCTTTCTTGGACTGCTTTCACAGCCATCAGCGTACATTTGCTTGAGCAAAGACCTCTAAGTTTATTAATTGATAAAACTGGAATTGAAGTGTAAACTAAAAAAAAAAATAAAATAAATTCACAAATATTTAACTAAGAGAAAAGAAGTTGCTACAACTTGCATGGAGCAATCAGCTAGACCAAAGAAATTTGACCATTTGACAATTCTGCTCCAGTGAAGTGTGGGGAATGCTATTCCCTTCTTCAGAGGACCACAGCCAAAAGAATAAGTCTTGAATTCAACCATCAATTAATTGGTTGTCATTACGGCATTATAGGCAGGAGCTCTAATAAAAGCACATATTCTATAAAATCCCTTGTACAGCAGAGATGCAGTAAGAGAACACAGAATATGTTGTCTTTGCTTCCCAACATAGCCCTGCAATCAATTTTTGAACCCTAAGAAGCATTTGGCAAAACCCTAATAATGTGCTGAACCCTCCGAGCTTCTTACCATCTTGGGAAAAATCTGTGGCTTTGAAACTAGAAAGGAAAAATATCTTTGCAGATCAAATTGTTTATTCCATTTTACAGATGAAAAGTTGTGGGGCTGGCTGCTGGTCTGCTAGCCTGCAAGAGGAGGATGAGAACAGGGTGCTCTGAGCCAGGAACATCAGACTGAGAGTTTATGAGATTAAAGTAAATAAAGACTCCCACAACCCAGTACAAATGAGCATCTAAAATACCTACTGTGAGCTGAATAATGAGGGAGGGGGCACTGCGAGCATTTGTCCAGCACCCTTGGCTGTTCAGGTTCAATATTCACATTAGCTGTTGATTCTGAAGTGGACGACCATACGTGCAAAACATGCCAGACCTTGGAGCTGCCGTTCTCTGGACTGAGAGCTATTAGAAGGTTTATGAAGCAGCTGAGGTTTTTTTGGTTGGTTGAGGTTTGAGGTTTTAAAATTTATTTTTACTGTATTTTTTCCAAGAAAGTGGAACATATTACAGCCCAAGAGCTAGCCTGTGACTGTTTATCATAAATCTATATGCTGACTTAAGAAAACAGGTGATTGGAAGCCTAATCTATCTAGAGGCCAGTACAGCAAGTAGAGAAATAGATGAGAAATGTATGTTGCCTATTTTCCTATGAGCGGGCCTGAATACTGGTTTAAATGAAACAGCTCCAGGGATGGGAAAATGATTGAGATCTCTGGATAGGAGGCCATGGAGGGAACTCCTTAAGTAAGAAGCTGAGCCTCACAGCACTAGGAAAGGGTGATGTTTCTGCTTTCTCCTCCATGGTCACCCACCACCCCTCTCCTTTCCTCCTACACATGCATTGTCATTTCCATCCCCAGGGGAGCGGGAAGGGTTGAGGTCTAGGGCAGCAGCAGCCACTGTGGGTTGTCCTCCTTGGAGGTGGACACCTCTCCATCTGACAGCACATGCTGCTCCAAAAGCCCATCTGCATCCCTGCTGCCACAGGCAAATACACAGCTCTCCATCATGGTACTTGCAGCACAGGTGGCTGCTGTCACTGACAGCTGTTACCCTTATTTAACTTGACCTGATGGCAAGAAATTCAGATGTCATCTCCAGCACCAAGAATCCTTGAATTGGCTCTCATGTAGACCATTAGTGTAAAACTACTAAGGCAACGTGCCTCTGTGAATGAGACTGCGCCAAAGTCCTTCATTATCTTGTGCTCGTTATGACCATATTTCCAAAAAATGCTTCAAGAGTGTTCTCAAAATTAATTGTGGAACCCTAGCAAAGTGCCAGAAAATGGTCCAACTGAAATGGATTCTCTATCGTTAGGCAATTTAGGATAGTTTCTTCAATACTGTGAATATACTCCTCACTATATTCCGTATTATAAACTCTCTGTATACTTCCAGATTACTTCAGTCATCAACATCTCATTTGCCTGGAAACAGGATCCCAAGATTTTTCATTGCCAAAGCAGCTGTCATGGCAGTGGGAAGTGGAAGGGCACAGGGGACAAGCTACCGCCCCCACCACTTCATTTCCAAACACCACCATCAATCTTAAACATTTCGGATCCCAAAATCGGGTTCCTTTTGTTTACCTCAGGGAAATCAGTGCTCAGACAAGCTGGAAAGAGCTCCCACTGACAGCATTCAAGAGAAATGTTTTCCCATTAGCTCTGTCAAAGGCTCTAGCAGTCTGCATTGGAGAAGACAAACTGCAATTTCCACAATAAACGCTTAGCTGGGATAAATTGTGCCTCCTCCTTGCTGCTGGCCAGTGCTTGCTGCTGTTTTGAGGAGTCTTCCAAGCTGCATTCGATTTTAGTTACTCACTGAAATTACTTAATTTCTTGTGCTATTTCCTGGCAACAGGTTAACGTCCCCAGGATACAACTTTCAATGTGTAGAGTATAATATCACTTGTATGTATATCTATAGCTATACAGATGCACACATTTGGTATTTGGCTTTGCTTATTGTTTTGACATGATTGCAAATCCAGATACTGTTAGATTAAAAATATTTGTCCTTGCTAATTTTCCATTTAAAAACCGACTTTTTAACTTCATCGAGCAAAGTATCAAACCCCAACATTTTAATCAAATTTTTCTTACACAAAATAAGGCCACTTTAGATTCCCTTCTGGTCTTCTTTCTGACATATAGCTCAGTGAATATTCTTTATAATATATAAATATAATTTCTGTAGTTCTCCCAAATTATTTGTGAGAAGTGGCTAGAGAACTCAACTCCTCCATCTTCATTATGTGTTTGTATAGATGTTACAATCTCTTACTTTCAGTTCAGCCAAAGCACATTACTGTTACCATATTTTAACAAGTCCTACAGGTTCTGGACTTATTATGCTGCACTCTGAGCAGACACGTAACCAATGGTTACCTCATTTCTTTTAGTTTCTAGAAGCAAGGCAACAGGTTAATGAAAGGAATAGGTGGGACACAAGAGACGATCAATGATCACAACGTATCATCTGCCTTTTTTTTTTTTACTGCCACAACAGAGATGGGTGGTGAACATGGCCAAAGGTTGCCTTGCAAGTTCCTATGGGACATCTCAGCCCTATGTAGGAAAAAACCACCTTTATATCCTTTTGGCAAAAGAGTAGCTGTCAACAACAGAGACACAGGACAGGACTGAAGAAGCAGAGACATGTACTTGGTATAAAATAGCTGCTGACATCCTCTTAGTCTTAGCAAAAATGCATAGCGTTAGTCAAGAAAAAGTTATTCCAGTAACATTTTGGTAGAAGTGTCAGAAAGGACCAGACTGCATTTCTGAAGTCCCTGTAGTTCACAGGGAAGGAGAGAAGCATACAGGAGCCAAGATTGTTTTGGTGATGGAAGATTTTAGAGCCCAGGTTTTGTCACAGCGAATTTAGATATTTCCCTGGACCTAGAAGTTGGCGTGAGACAAACAGATTTCAGCCTGAACAGAAGTCAGCTCCAAAACAGAAATGCAGTCTGGTAATGATCCATAAAGAAACACCAGCTAAAGTTGTATTTGTGAGTGGCTTTGGTCAGCAAGAAACAGGCAGTGAACAACACCAGCTGAAGGACAGAACTGATTTAAGAATTAAAAAATATATATATATATTGGAAATTAAGTGTGAATCTCCATAAAAAGTCAATTGGAAGTGTCTTTCCATTTTGAAGAAGTTCATCTCATAGACAGTGTATTCTGTTTTTTAGCCAGTTTACAATAAAATGAGCCAGTTTTCAGGAATTATGCACTTTTTCCATGATTCTACAATTTAGATAACTCATGTGACTGCCAGCATAAAAATCTCCAAGTGGTGAGATATTCCAAGTAAGCATTTAAATACAGCTTGAATTATTTTCAAATTAGGACCAAATGTTGCCCAAGCCCTGACAGTATTCCCTTGCTCCGGATCCAAGGCACTATACAGAGAATAAAAATCTGGACTGGCTGCAAACAAGCTTCTAGGAGTACTACACATATATTCAGAGTATTGTGCTGTGGAGGCTCCATCGTCCAAGTCTGTTCAGGCAAGAGAAGCAAGAAAAGTGTTTTATTAAGATCATGTTTGGCAATAACTCTGTAAGACCTCAGAGGAGATAAAGGCCCTCTTGAGTTGAGGCCCCACAGAAGGATGGTGAAAACCAGAAATCTATGTATCATCAACAATAGTTCACAGGCCATCTCAGAAAAGCATGCTGGATTTATTCAGAGGCTGTTTGTGGAGCTTCAAGGTGTCATTATTTTCTAAGCCATACGACATTTGTAATGCTGCTGCTGAAGTGGTTTGGAGAAGGGTTTGGATAAAGCTGGTGGCATGAGAATATTCACAGCAACTCCCATTCTCTTGATATATGGTGGAGGCCATGTGATGATGAAGTAGAAATGTTTCCCATTTAGTTATTGTAATTAGTTATGATAGCACAAACCACAATCCTTACAATGCTAAAGTAGCTACAAGCAAATGTTTGTGCCTGCAGTTATTCTTTTGTTTAAAAACAAGTGCTTAGAGTAGTAGAGTACTCATGTAGAAGTTGTTAATTTTTAAAACTGAGAGTACAAAAAGATCACAGCATATTCTCATTACAATATGCTTTTTAATCTGAACTAATATTCACTGCAATTTTGCTCTTAATGACTAAAGGGTGAATTTCCAAGAGAATGGGGACATCACCACCCAGGCTAGAAGAAGGGACAGCTGTGGTCTAGTTCTGAATCACTCTGTCCCTAATCTGCTGTTCACTCTACAGAAAGTCTCTCATACTGAAATCTTATTGGACTCTCTTTGAAATGCTATATTAATTACAACACTTTTCTATCATAGTGCGTGTATTTATTCAAACAAAAGAGCACTAAACTTTCTTTTCCTAAGGAACATTTGTCTTCTGCCACAGTATTACTACAACACATGTATTCTTTTGATTTGCCCTAAGTATTATTTCCATGCTTTTTATAAGATACAGATGTTAAATTGATGGTTTGAAGTGTTTCAAACTGGCCCTCCACTCCCCAGCAATTATTGAAATATTGGTACCACATTTATAGCCATCTAAATGTCCCAAAACCTCATATGAACTGGGAAAGTTTGTTGGTTTTCATTACCTCCAAATTTTTCCTTCTCCATGTCCTTTCAAAACCCATGATGAACATACTTGTAAACTTGCTGATTATCCAAGATTTATCCCTTCCCTGATTTTTTTTTTTTTCTGAGCTTATCTTATTCTCCAGATACATGCAGGAGCTGTTGCTAAACAGGAATACTTGCACAGGGGCATAAGACATTTTTTCACTGAATGCAATGTCTCAAGTTTTAATTAAACCACCACTGCTCGACTTTGTTTACTTATTCAAAACGCTGTGTATTTAGCGTGTTGGGAGAACCCAAACCAGTTTAATCAATAAAAATTATTAATTTGAGATTCTGCTGGCCCCAGCGAGCTTCTAAGAAGCCCATGGCTGTGGGAACCCCAGTGTTCCCCAGGGGAAGGCCAGCAAAAATCACTCCTGAAATGAGATCAGGGGCTTGGAAACCATTGAAAGCACAAACACTTATTATGCTTCATAGTCTCAGTTATTATTGTTTTTGAGGCAGGCGAAAAAAAGATTGCAGTATATTTTTTCAGATTTGGTAAAACTTGGACCAGAAAGATAAATGAGTTGAGTGAAGTGGCTATAAGAAGCATCTACAGGATAAAAGTATCTCCTGACTGATCTATTTTGACAGCACCAGTTTTGTAAATATGTCATGAAACTTCTTCATAAGCACTACATTGCTTTTAACCCAGGACAGCATTGCTTCTAATCTACAATAATAATTTAGATTAAACAAATCTGTGTCGCAAAGCTTCAGCTGACATTTCCAATCCCCCTTGAGACAGCAGAGCACTTTGGTGCATGTTCTCCTTTAAAAGAAAACAAAGGCTTTACCCAGGATGCTTTAATGTGACAGCAGTCAAGAGGGGCTGTTCAACAAGCATTTGAACAAACAGCAATTTGGACTACTATAACAAAGTTTTTCTTTTGTATGTAAGGAAAATAAAATAATCCCTTTAGTCCTCCTTGCACGTGAAGTCCAACCTTTAACCCCCCTTTAAGACCCACATAACAAGTGGGAACTCAAATTTGCCCCCCAACAAGACATCAATACATCTCCATCAGCCTTAATAGGATTTACTTGTCTACTGCAGTAAGAGAATCAAAGCCCTGGTGTGCAGGAACAAACTGTATTTCCAGCTCTTAACTTCAGGACTTGGAGATATTGAGAACGGTAACACAAATGGCTAGAGTATTGAAAAAGGCATCTGCTTCTAAGCCTAAGGCACACATGTGTATCTGCATCAGCACGCATACACAAGGGTTTCATGTAATTGGAAAAACAGGTTACACAATTCCTATGCTAAGATCTCCCAGCTCTGTGGTAATACTTTTTCCTATTTCTTTTGATTTTCTGTTTTCCAGATGAGGAGTGGAAGGACAGGAGTTGAAAAGAAAGTCATTTAATAGACCACAGAAAAAATTAATGGACAAGGAAAGATCATTTCTGTAGTCTCCTCTCCCAACTAAATTAACATTAACGTAATTTTTTAAAGTCCCCACTGTTCCTGATTTACTGGTTTTCTTTCTACCCGATTTATTTTCCAGATGGAGGACTATAAAAGGCAGACAATATTTCAGCATGGTGTCTTATTTCCTGCTGGGTTATTTTGTCTGCCCAAGGAGTTGCTAGAAGAGAGGAGAGAAAAATGAATTTATGTTGCTGTACCTGAAGACGACACATGCAGCAAGGACCATCTGGAGCACAAAGAATGACTTCTGCACATTATGGCATGATGCTGCAAGGGACTGAGCATTTTCCTCACAGCATGAGGGAAAGCTCCTGTTTCCTTTGTTACATGATTTCTCTGTGTGTGTCAAGAGAAGGCTTCAGCCTGTTGCTGAGCTTCTTAAGATTTTCCATGTGCTTGGGAGACTCTGAGTTTCTGGTGCAGAAACTGGAAGCATTGTGAATAGCTCCACGCAACATTTGCTAAGATTCACAAATTCTTTGCTGTAGCCGTACCAGAAACAGTTTAAATATCGCAATAAAGAAGATAAATATGTAATAGCAAGACCATCATGAACAGCTATGACCACCCAGTCAGAGTTCCTCTGGGTGAATGCACCCTGTTCGAGTTGGATTATATCTTAAAATGGCAATCGTTCTTGTTACAAAATTCTATGCAATAGATTTGCGTGGTCATTTGGAAGTTGAAGAGCAATGTGTTCTTATAATTTTGAAGCTAACAGTTGCAGTATGTTACCTTGCACATTAAATTAGAAAAAACAAAACAAAACAAACACCAAAAAAACCACCCAAACCAAACAAACCCCCCAAGGAAACAAAACAAACCACAAAGATTCGTTTTGGACTTCTTTAAGTTAAGCAATTCACATGCAAGAAGTGTGATAGCTAGGATTGCATTTGGTAAAAACAAGAATTATTAACTGTTCAGACTAGCACAGGAAAACATCTTTTTATATTATGTGCGTCTACACGGTACTACTACAAAGAGCTTCTACTTCTTTTAGCCCCAGGTTGATATTAATAATTAAAATGATGAAATCATTTCAGTGAGTGGGCTGCAAGAGAGGAATCAAATTCTGACACATAAATGATCAACATCTAACAATGAGTTTTAGGTACCTTGGCCCAAGCCAATGAAAAATAGTAATTTCAGCATTCATATCTATTGAAGTTAGTTATCTTGCAACCGTTAATTAAAATGTGTGAATCCCAGAGCCACAAATATTCTGTGTCCTGCAGAATAAAGGATGCAATCATGAAAGTATATTTTGACATTTTATATATCTGCATCTACCTGACAGACCAAGAGCTGTTTGATTATTCAGGGAAGATGTCTGCCCAACAAAATTCCTCTTGAAGCGTTTTGTATATCTCACATATTTCTAGAGCAATAAGATCACAGGTCGTATTGACAACTTTCAGCAATAACATGGGACATGCCTGTGATTAAATGCTCTGTATTTTCCCTGTCCCTGCCAGTTGTTAACGACAGATAGACCTGTCACCTGTCACACTCCCTTTGCTTGAAAATTGACTGACACAATATCAATTCATCCAGCTTGTTTTCCCTGGGCAATTACTTTGTACGTGGAATCAGTTTGGAGAGATGTGTATTAACACAGATCCCGAAGCTTGCTGTAGCCTCATATGAAAATATTTCACTGAAGATTTCTCAGGAGACATTACGCTTTACAACTACATTAATACCAGCCATTCCCTGCAGTAGTTTATAAGAAAGTATTTCCATTTCATCCCTCCATCCTCCTCCCATCTTTTTTTTTTTTTTCCTTTTTTAATATAAACACCAAGTGCTCACCAAGCAACAATTTAGAACTTGCCTGACAGGGCATCTTACACGCACGCATGCACACTTCGCAGCTTTAGTTATTCATGATGACCCTCACAACACCACCTATAATATTCAGCATTTTAAAGAAACAGCAGTGATTTAAAATAATCCCAGCAAAAGGTATAAGCAAGTAGTTTCATGAAGTATAGGTCACAGCTGTTTCTTTTATAGTGACATAGGCCTAAAACTTATTTACATCCCAAAAGAAAAATCACTTAGACCAAAACCCTGTAAATTTTATAAGCACCCAAGCAGTCTTTTTCTCCATACTCTACCCTGTACAGGATTTTAATCACAGGCCCTCAGGGATCTGGTCTTGTCTTGATTCACCTTCTCTTTTGCCTTACAAATGGGTTCAGTTCACGCAAGTGATGTATATTCACAAAAATTACATATGCACACTCCCCATCACAAGGGATCCCATATGGAAATAGTTTTGCAGGATCAAGGACACTACTAAGTTCCTTGAGAATGTTGGGGTTGTTTTTGGCAAAATCTTCTGAGCAAGGGGTACTGGAGGGTCTGGTTTCCTTCCCTACTTTTGATAATGGCCAATGACACACTAATTACTGATATGAAAGGTATAGATAGAACAATAGCAGTGTTGATTCAGTCAGACCTGAAGATTTTTTTTTTCCATAATTTAGGACATAATTTCTTGCTTAGAAATGCTGAGATGGGATCTCAGGCCTTCTTGTGTCCATGTAAAGACTCCAACTGATTCCAGTGGGGTTTACAGGTTTTCTTAATATAAACAGACAAGAAATAACAATAAGACAGAAACAGTGAATGCAAAGTTGGCAGAACTGAGTGGAGTCCTAATTAATTCAACACATCGGCTCTGCCAGGGCTTTTTTAGTTGTGTTCATAAGAAGTTTTAAAATTGTCAGCAGTTTATAAACTACTTTTCAGTCTCAAGCCCCCTGAATCATACTCACTTCTGAGACCCCATTGACACTTATGCCCTTATGATTCCTGCTGCTCTTCCTTTGCTCCCTGCTGTAGGAACTCCTTATATTTCTATGGGTGCTGGTTTCCTTCCATCTGTTGGCTCTGTGCAGTTACAGATTATTCTGGGAGATAATATGGCTGTTGTTCTTCACTGGAGATACTTGAGGGCTCAGATAACTGGCAGTTTTCTGATATTTTCACTAGTGATTAAATACTTCCATGCAGTGCATCAAACTGGCCTTTAGGGATGTTTTGGGGGCACATGTGTGGGTGGGTTTGTTTGTTTTTTTAAACTTTAATATAATTAATATAACTGTACAATTATAGTCAGGACTGAAGACCTGCCTCTGCAAGAAATGATATGAGTCCTTTTCATCAGAGAATTTACAGCTTCTACAAGAGAAAAAAGAAATTAGTGGAGACAAGTAGAAGAAACAGGATGATGAAGCAGAAAGAGAATAAAGACAATATCATAAGGTGTAGGATATTCTTCATATGCCTCAAAGTCTTTCATTATGGTTTGACGCATGAATTTTCCTCATCAGTATGAGATTTATCACCAGGAGTTTCGGTCACTGAAGGATTAAAACATACTGCAGTAACCTATGAAAAATACCAAGATTTAATAAATAGCAGATGTGATATGTTTAAGTTGAGCACGAGAAAAAACATGCATTCATGTGAATGTATTTCATTAGCAAAATCATCCTCAAAGCATGGTAACCACCACTGTGAACTTGCTCCTGCAGTGAATGCCACTGGCTTTTTGGCAATTCATTTGGTAAAAACTGAGAGAAATACTCAATTTTAGTTTTCTATATATAGAGGACTGTGCAATTAATTAAAATACGATTGTCTATGAATCCAAATAACATACTCTGACATTTATTGTGGCATTGAGTAGAATAGTGTGCACACCAGTCTGTGGGTTTAAAAAGCAACTGTATTGTTTTCACAATGTTTCCTACTGATTTACACAAGATTTAACTCAAAGCAGAGTTTGAACTAAAGATGTGAAGCATTCAGCTCTTACGAGATTGGGCAGCAGTATCTCATTTTTGAGGTATCTTGAGGTATGTTCTCAGTTTTTCCAAACTGGGATGCTATAAAAAATAAATATATATTAATACGTGCATGTAAAATGTATATCAATGAGGTTATATTTTAACATTTAACATTCTAAACCTGAAATTATTTATTTGCTTACTTATTCATTAAACTAAGAAGAATTTACTAACCCGCTGATTAACTTTCATTTAGAATAAAATACCTGTTGAATTTTGACATGCTAGGACACGAACTGAACAACCCATCATGCGTGTCTCCTATGTTTTGCACAAGCTTATAAGATGAGATAAAATGCCGGACATTGATTAACACAGCACCAGAGGATTAGAAAACCAGACATGTCATTATGCTTGTCTCTTTATATGCTGAGGGTTGACCTTGATTTAAGGCTTTTGTGGGAGAAGTTTCTGTCTGTCTGTCCATCTGAGTCCCCCTGGCAGCTGACCTGGCTACATTCAGTCTAATGTAAGTGCAACCCTCTCCTCACCTGTGGTCACTTTTCTGCATTTCTACTTACATGGGAATCAGATAAGACAAGAAATTAAGACATCTGGGGACAGAGTCTCTGCCCAAGCATCACTTATAAAAGGTTATACCTTGAATGTAATCTTACTGAAAATAAAGAGAGAGATTGAATGTGCCAGGCAACTATGGGAATGAGTTTTAAGATTCATCAACAGCAGAAATGGGAGTGAAGCGCTGTGATTTTGAGACAGTGATTTTACTCCTCCATTTCAGAGTCTTCTTGTCACCTTCCGTATCAGTTAGTATTTCACTCAGATGAAATAATCCTTCATCTTCAGTTCCTTATGCATAACATTCACCCTGTGACTCTGAATATTTGGAAATTGCTGTCACAGTAACGTTTTTTGCAGCTGGTTGCACCTGAAGTATTTGAAAGCATCAAAGACTGTACACGCTCAGTTTGAAGAGCAAGTGACAGAGCCTCCCCAATCCTTCTGATGCCACTGAGTATTGATTCCAAAAAACTTTTTTTCCCCCTCCTGCCAAAATGTACCCAAATCCCACAACCACAGGATGACCAGCTGTACTTTAATTAATTATACAGAGAAATAACTGCATTGTCCAAAAGAAGAGGAGTCACTTTAATCTATGAAACTAAAATAGTTTAAATTTTGCTATTTAAGTAACAGGCATCTTCAGTGTAGAAATGGAAAGTTTTGTCTGCAAACCCTCCTCTGCTCCCTGCCCCAGCTTTCCTGCCAAGATCTTGGGTTGGTTTCCCCCAACCTCCACCTTAGTGCAACCACTCTGCCTGCAATGTAATTATTCAGGATATCACAGCTTTGCAGTGAAACACAGCGAAGAAGAAGAACCCTGAACAAGACAGAAGCAACCTCTTGTGTACAACAGCAGCTACCGAGCACTGCGGGTCCAGGTGTGTGTGCTCTTGCAGCTGTATACATAAACTGCTGTATGTGTTATACCAAGACATCAAATTATACCAGCACAAACCAGATTAATTCATACAGCCTGTTCGCCTAGCATACATGTACAGACAGACTAGCACCTTCTGAAATCTCTGGTATTCCTTACATGCTTTGTTCCTGTACTGGGAAATTAGTGTTGTAGTCCATAAATATGAAGGATGACAGCTACATATATTTTTCCCCAAGGTTTAACTGTAGCTGAGATTCAATACAAGTCTTTGGGTAAAGTAAAATAGAAGTCCAACAGTGTTCAGGAGAAGTTTGAGTGGGGAAAAAAACCCCCAACAGCTCAAGTTGCAGAAATTTAAGTATTTTTAATACATTTTCCAATGGCTACACATCTAAATGCTGTTAACATTCATGTAAATTAAGCACAACTGTAGAACAAATCATATACATGTACGTGAGCAGGTAGTAACTCATTCATTATATCAAGAGTGTTAAAACAGGCTTCTTGGTTCCATGCAACTGGTAACTAATTGCCTTGATCTGGAAAACAGAGTAATTAAAACTTCTAATTCATGCCACCAGGTCATTGCTAACATAGGGTGTTTACCTTCAGAATAAAACCATGCTCTTACACCAAGTCTCCATCAGATCAGTAGAAAAGCAGATCCAACTCTATTTTATGAATTTCGCTCATAGTTCCAAAGGGAAAAAAATGACTCATTCCCAGCCCCTTGTTTTAAACCAGGATTAGTCCAAGCCCTCACTACAGCTATGTTCCAATTCCTGTATTATCATTTCCAGATTATTCCTATCTCGTTTCTCCTCCAGAGACATCAGTTATCAGCTGTTTTTTGTGTCATGGAGCTTTGCCTAGTCACTAAGCCTTCTGGAGAAAAATGATAAGGAACTATGCACATTGCGAAATGAATTCACAAATGTTTAACACACGGAGGTAGTCAAGAGGAACAGCGCTTCTGTGACTGCTCATTTGTATTAGCATAATTAAATTACCAGATGAGATAACATTTTGAGAACAACGTGTCCTACAACTTGTCCTGCAGTTATAAACCAAAGATTTACAGCTTGTAAAGAGTATTGAGGTCATAACTCCAAATGCCTGTTGAAATCTAATGATGGAGCTGAGAAAATGAGAAGGGATACAGCAACACAGATATTTCTGCATTTCGAGTGGGATTTGGACCTGTCTGAAATTGTTTCCCCCGTGCAGCACCACTAGATGTAGTAACCTTTTGCTACCTGTTAAAAGCCCAATTAGTCAAGTCTTCCCCTACATCTCAACTTAAGCATCTGGTCTTTTTGATTTTCCTGTGGAAAAGGAAGATGAAAGACTGAAATAATAATCCAGAGCCATGCAGCCAGTTGGCAGGAGTGAGGGATGGGATCGGACGTCCTGTTTCCAAGTCTTCACCCGCAGACAAACCCTACTCGAAAAATAAAATCAAAAAAGACAGCTGCCTCTCTCTTGTTTTTCCCTTCACTCCTCCAAATAGAAAGCAATACAGAGTCACTTCTCCACAGATGTTGCAGGGCAAAACACCACCAAAAATAAAACAGAAATGTTAATTAAAAAAAGAAAGAAAATCCCCAAACCAAACCCAGACTTTGAAACAAGCAGGGAAAAACCCAAACAATGGTAGTAAACAGATTATCCAAAAATTCTGTGTACGGCTACTCTGTACTGGGTGCAGCATGTAGAAGAGGGAGAAGTAGCATGATGAGTTGCAAAAACCACAAGACTGAAAAGCAATTCCTGTTGTCCCCACATCCAAAATTCTTCAGCAGTGAAGTTACCAGACTCCTGATAGCAAGCGACTTACCCTGAATTTTTCAGTTACCGTGTCACGGATTCAAGAGAAACATGAAATAGAAGCAAAGTAATTGATCTATTCTCAAGCCTGGATTTTTCAGCTGCTTGTGCACCAGGGCACCACAGAGCAAAGATGCAGAGGTCCTGTTTTCATTTACATGAAATAAGATAAAGGAGAAGTTTTTATTTTCAAAAGATAGGTTTAAAATGCTCCATGTGTCACATGAGGAGGAAAACTGATCTCCCTTGAAAAATATATTCTGAATTTAAAACTGCAGCATTTCTACCACGGGCCTTCATATACGGTGAACATCTAGATCCAGAATTTATTGCTGAACCTAAGTTAATTTCCAATGTCCTTAATTTCAATGTCTAATTTACTACCGTTCATAGACCACATTCTACTATAATAATATTTTTCTTTTCCCTGCTTTACTTCAGGGGTTAGCTTTCCAAAACTGTTCAACATGTGTACTCAGAGTCAACTTTTCAAATGAACAAATGACTCAGACTGAATCAAAATAACATTCAACTCCCTGCAGCTTACACTGAGAACCACCACAAAGTATTTGAATATAGAAGAAAAAATAGAAAAATCTGATACAAAGCCAAATGATGAATGGAAAAAGAAACACACACCAAAACTCTATGTCCCCTCTAATTCAGAAACATATACATATATTTTTTTCTACATATATAGGTGCACACACAAAGGTACAAAATGGAAGGAGGGAGACGAGGTAGCCATGAGGCAATCACATTTTATATAGTAAGATACACAACCACAGACAATAAGATATTTGGGACATTTGCCAGCAGACAACAAACTTATTGCCAATAAATGCTGAAGCAAAACTTCCGTGATTTAAGCTGCCACCTAGTCACAAACACAATTTATCTCCTTTTTCCATTACCTGTGAGATAAAAGCTTCAGCAGGCAGCAAGCAGAGAAGTTAGCAGCAGAACAGAACCCTAATTTTTTCTGTAAATGGTTTTAATTTTAATTAGGATTTTTCACATAGCATGTGATCCCAGCCCAAACCCCGACCGTTGGGATTTGGAGACCCCAAACCAAACCCCTGTGCAGCCACATGCTGATACCCCTGGGTTGGAGACGCAGTGGTGGGATGCAGGCACAAACCTGGTACCCTGCCAGCGCTTCTCCTGGGCATCAGGAAGATGCTTATGTCTGAGCAGGGCATTGTTATTTCTATGTTTCTAAAAGAAACAAAAAGTGTCCGTGACGTGTGCATCCAGCTGAGGTTTTGTTTCCTTCACTATGGTTCACAACAGTTGGGATGACCCTGAGATTTTTCTTTAGCTTATCCTGCCAAGACCACCAGGTACCGCTGTGAGCTGGAGTCCTTATGATACCTCTCCAGAGATTCTCAAATCTGTGTCCAAAACACAATTTGCTTCCCCTGTCTGCACCCTCTGCCCCCAGATAAGCAGGGCACACATTTCCTCAAGTTGTCCCCAAGTTACATCCCTGATTTCCCAAAACAAGTAAAACAAGTGTCCCTGCTATATTGGAGTCAACAGTACATAGAAAGATGAGCAATTTATCAAAAAGAACAAACAGATGTAGGAGTAGCTGTTCACATAAGCAAATTCCAGAGACTTTTTTATAGCTGTTCATGCTGTTATGATGTCCCTTTGACTGATTTCAAAGCAATTACCATGGCAGCACATCGCACGTCCAGCTTCACATGAGGTGCAGAGCACACGCTCAGCTCTTACAAAAACAGCCTAATGTCAGCTCCCCTACTATCTACTGTATCAACATCTGTTTTCCATTAATCAAAATACATTTTTCTCCAATTCTTAATGCTCACTTCATGTAATACTATTTTTTGGTATCCTCCAGAAGTTTTCTCAGTTCTCTCTGCTTTTTGGACCTTCAGGGAGGGATAAGGAGAAAAGCTTTCTACAGACTTAAAGATTGCCAAAGTAGAAGTCCATACAAAAGCTCATGTACCTGAATTTAAATTAACCACAACATTTTAGCAAAGCAGTAAGAGGTTTAGGCCCTCAGATGCACAACAGGAGAGAAGGTCCACAAGGTCAAAGACCTTGATTTATTTTTTCCTAGCTTAAAATATTTTTTTTTTAAAAAGAAAGGCCAATAATTTGGGGAACACAATGATAATAAGTAATATCCGAGTAGTTATACAGTTCAAGAGAAGCTATTATCTTCACAGAAAAATACACAAGACCTTCTTTTAGTATGGTAATGTTGTGCTGTAATCTATATCAAGATGAAGGTATGAGTATATAAGGACAGTGAATTTTTATAGGCAGAAGAGGATGGAGAGATCTTTTTAAAGTATATTAAGAAGGAAAAGTGAAAGTGATACAATAAATAGATCAATCAAATAGAAGAATTATTAAAGATTATTGATCTCCAAGTCCTACTAAAAATGGTCTTCCGTTGATCTAGGTTTTCTATAATGTGGGAAAAGGTATGTTTTATAACACAAGTTCATTGAAATACATGAAATCTCTAATCTGGGGACAGACACCAGGCTAATTTAGTGTTAAACAGCTTCATTCCTCAGGAACTGCCTGAATTTCCCCTTTAGTAGGGTAAATGTGGCTAAGTGAAGGGTTGCAATCCTCAGCTTTATTCCAAGCAGGGATGCTCATTAAAGCTGCACAGGCCTCCTGTACAGACCAACAGCCATCCTGTTAAGTACACATCATCTTTCTATCCCCGAGCTTGCTGTGAAACTGTTTCCAAATGCTTCTTGCAGAATTTCTATTACTTATTAACAACTGAAGACCAACACAGATCACTTTGGTTTCCAGAGCTTTTAACAGCACAGAAATAATGAATAACACATTTTTTTTCATCCTTTTAAAGTGCACTTTGTGCTTCTTGGTTCTTAAATCACTTGCAGTGAGATCTCAGTTCCTTCTCCTTCCCAGTTGCTACATGCTTCCTGAAGTGCTTTTTGATCTGCATGTAATAAAAATAACTTAAAAAATTATTATGGAAGCTTCTCCTGAAACCCATGGACTTGCAGCATCAGCTGGGTATCAGAATGGAGCAAGTACGAGACACATCACAGGTAAAGGCACCCTGATGAGATAACTGGGGAGCACTCCAAACCAAGATGGGATGATCCCCAGCTGTTAAGGAGCATTCACCCCCTGTTTAACTGGAAAAGAGAGATGATCCAAAGAACAATCTTAGAACCACTACTGTTCTAGAGAGGACTTGTTTTGTTTCCCAGTCAAGTCAGCACTATCCACCTCACCACATCCACCCAGCTCCTACCTGTTACAGGAGCTATTGCGTGGGCTACACAGCTTATGGTCTTGACCACAATATCTGATAGTTTATTTTGACTGATATTTGGATAAAAACATCTTTCTACATCATATCTCCAGAGGTCCATTCCGACCCTAAGCATTCTGTGATCTGTGCCATGAATCATAACCCTGGGTTCCTGTATGCTATTTTTCCCTCTATAAAAAAAACCAAACCAAAACAACAACAACAACAAAAGTCACCACCACTACCACCACAAAGGACTGAAGGAGTGAAGTCAGACTGCTGCCCCACATGCTGAGGCACTGGAGGTTGGTTTGGGTCTTTGGGAATCTGTAGGCACACAGTAGAGAGGGACCTTCTTTCACCGCCCTGCTGTTTAGGAGGGGTAAATGATAACTGACATATGATTTTAATATATATTTTTTTTTCTTTTCCTGAGAATATCCACCTGAAATGCAGCTTTTCAAATTAGCACTTTCATTCAACGCAGCTCCCCAGCTCACTGTCTTTGCAGAAGGGAATCCAAATCTCCGTGCCAACCATGCATTTTTTTTTTCCTTAAGCAAACGTGCAAGCAGGTTTGTGAATAGCTCTGCAAACTTGGCATCCCAAGGTGCAAAACGAAGCAGACAGAAGCAGACGGATGGGATGAGACTTCCCCAACCTGCAGCCCCTGATGTGACCTGGTGCTGTAGGGAAGTGGATCCCACGGGAAGGACTTCATGTCCCCGGGGAATAATCTATTTTGAAACTATAAGCAATAGTTCCATTTCCCCACATTACTGGGTTATAATGATCTTTGCATAGATAAACAAACGTGTCTTTCTGAGGGAAGAGTAATCATTAAAGAGGAGCCTCTTAAGAAAAGACAAAGTCCACCATCAAGGGAAGATAATAACCTGTAAGTTTAACAGGGACTTCTGAATGATATACCTTTGATTTTCAGTGTATTTTGTGCTCCAGAAATTTACTTTTCCTCAACAGACTAGTTACTGTTTCTTTTTCAACCACCTAGTTAAATGCAACTTTAATCCTCCAGTGCCTATTTCTATGATTTTTTTCACGGCTCTGTATTGAAAAATATTGAGAGGGAAGTTGAAACATAATTCAATATCAGTATACAGTAAAACACTTGTCTACTACATATGAAGCCAGTTTATTCCCAGGCTTGATTCTGTTATCTGCATTATCAGGAGGAAAAAATATGTTTCAAATACTTCAGTACTGCGCAGGTATTTAATTGACAACCGCAATTTAAATGCTTTATAGTGAAAACAGAATATACTAAATATAGGAACTTTCTGGTCTAGGTGTTGGAAAAGAAGTGCTGAGAGAAAAATATGCAATATTAAGTTTTTATAATTGCTATTAAGAGAGTTGCTCTTTATGAGTACTATGCAAAATATGCACCCATGAGAAGATCTTAATTTTGAAAGTTAAATCGTGTGTATCTTATATGTACAGAACTAAGCATTTGGGGAGGAAAAAACCCCACTACCACAAAACCCCAAATGAACAAATAAGCCCCCCAAAACAACCCTCCCAAATGTAAAAATTAATGAATGAAACTAACAAAAAAACCCCCAAAGCTCCCAGACAAAACAAAACCCTAAACAAAACGAACAAACCCAAACAAAACAAAATCACACAGACACAAACCCCCAAACCAAACAAAAACAAGGAACAAAAATGACACAAGATCACCCCCCATCCCCCTGAAAAAATCCCACCAAAGCAGAGAAACGCCTGGCAAGTGAAAGTCACTGCTTTTTTTGAGAGCAGACACACCTAAAGATATTTGTTTGTTGCAAAAGAGAAACATTACGCAGCAATGGGGTTATACTTAGATAAACAAATTACTATGAGGCAGTCAGATGAGAATTTAGAGAGCATTTACGTATATTCTCTCACTTTGATTGATCCACAGCAACGCAAGCTGTTTTATTGCTCTCTCATCTGGTCCCTCCATCACGCAACCCACAGGTTACAGCTCACAAACCAGTGCTATGACAACCAATGGGCCTTTAATTGATATCCCCACTCTCAGAGAGGGCTGGATCATACCTCACAATGTGCACCTCACACTTTTTAAACCAAAAGTATTTCCACTATAAATGAAGCAGTGCCTTTTAATAAGTATCTTTAAAAAAAAAAAAAAAAAAAAAAAAAAATCACATTCTGCCACAGCAGAAGACATTTCAAGACATTTCAACCACTTTTACAGTGAAATCAACCATGAAAATTGCACAATCCCTACTGCACATGTGGACAGAAGAAGCCAGTTCCAGCCATAGGTTGTCTTGGATCTTCTTTGACTCTGTGTTACACAATGAATGTTGCTGTACATGTTCTCCTCTTTCTCCAGAGCAGATGAAAGGGAACAAGCAAGGCTTCAGGTCTGGACACCCACTAATTTGCAAGGTACGACTGACAACAGCAAAAACATCTCCATTTGCTGGTGACTTCAGAAGGAGACATGGGGATCCATCCCTAGCCAAGAGAATGCTGAAGAAAAGGACTTTCACAACATTAAAATCTACCACAAATCACTGTATCTCTTGATTGCCTCCAAAATGTGTCCTCCTTCCCCTCTACTCCGCCCTGGTGAGACCACATCTGGAATATTGTGTCCAGTTCTGGGCCCCTCAGTTCAAGAAGGACAGGGAACTGCTGGAGAGGGTCCAGCGTAGGGCAACGAAGATGATTAAGGGAGTGGAGCACCTCCCTTATGAAGAAAGGCTGAGGGAGCTGGGTCTCTTTAGTTTGGAGAAGAGGAGACTAAGGGGGGACCTTATTAATGTCTATAAATATATAAAGCGTGAGTGCCATGAGGATGGAGCCAGGCTCTTCTCGGTGGCAAACAATGATAGGACAAGGGGTAATGGGATCAAGCTGGAACACAAGAGGTTCCACTTAAATTTGAGAAGAAACTTCTTCTCAGTAAGGGTGACAGACACTGGAACAGGCTGCCCAGGGAGGTTGTGGAGTCTCCTTCTCTGGAGACATTCAAATCCGCCTGGACATGTTCCTGTGCGACCTCACCCAGGCGTTCCTGCTCCAGCAGGGGGATTGGACTAGATGATCTTTTGAGGTCCCTTCCAATCCCAAACATACTGTGATACCCTTCTTTCAGGGCTGTGACCACATACACAACCTCTTTGCACATGGTAATTCTTCAGGATGACAAGTCATTGTCTCCTTCTTTGGAAAATGTGTTGTTATGGTTTACACAGGGATAAAAAAAAATTTACTTATTAAAGAAAACTTAAAAAAAGAAGAAAAAGGAAGACCTCGTTAACTGAATTCAACAAAGACATAGTTAAGAAGAGTGTTGCTGTTGTCTAATGTGCTTCTCTTTGGCCTTGTCCTGCAAGTCTGCCCTAGTCATACATGGTTAAATAAAATAACCCACCTCTAGCACAAACCCATATAAGCTATAAGTAAACTTGCTGTTAGTGATCAGTGAAAAATTAGTTTTCTAACAGAAAGTCATCCTCAAACATAGTGTAGTACAAACTGTACTTCTCAACTGGAGATCCCCTGGGTCCCCAATCACACCAGTGCTGGGAAAGCACCACACCTACTTTTAGCCATTAAAGGCTCCAGTTCCTTAAGGCAGCCCTAACTTCCAGAAGGTTTATCAAGGAGCACGCTTAGAACATGGAAAGGCAATTCCAAATCCTATTGTTGATGTTCAAGTTTAGTTTTTAACCATATGAAGGAATTGCTCCTCTGAAAACAAACTCACTGGTGGGGTCATACAGCCCTACACTGAGCTCTCCATTTTGCTTGCCTTTATTTCTTTATCGCTTTCATTTTATTATTTAAAAATGCTGGGAGGTTAGAAAAGAGTCAGATCAAGTCAATGTGTCAGGCTAATGTTTAACTTTTAATTAAAACCTCAGAGATAAAAAGGGAGCGTACGACAGATTTCACAGCCAAGTGCTGTGTTGCAGCCTGCCTGACAGAAGCATCAGTAGCACCAGGGTCTAAGTGCCTTCAGTGCCTTAACTCATCCTTTGCTATTTTGTTTTTTTCAATCCTTAGAAATCAACCGGATTAAAAAAAAAGTCTCCTAGCTGAATAGTCTTTCTGTTTATTGTCATTGATGAGCTACAGACAAGCTTGAACTTAGCTGTCAAGTTAATCTGTTGACAGCAACAGCTCCAGAAAACCAGAATCCTCCACGAGATAATTGTCCATCTGGTGCCATGTCAAACTTTGTAGCTCCAGAAGTCAAAAAATTCGTGGCTTGGGACTATGTTGTTTTTGCAGGACTATTTCTAGTATGTGCTAGCATCGGAGTCTTTTTTGCAGTTAAAGAGAGGAAAAAGAAAACTTCCAAGGAATTTTTGGTGGGTGGTCGGCAGATGACATGTGGACCAATAGCTTTCTCTCTCACGTCAAGTTTCATGTCAGCAGTCACCGTTCTGGGGACACCCTCCGAAGTTTATCGCTACGGGGCATCCTTTGTTCTCTTCTTTCTTTCATATGCGCTTACCATCATTTTTACTGCTGAACTTTTTCTACCTATATTTTACAGATCTGGCGTTACAAGCGCTTATGAGGTAAGTAAAAATAATAATTAAAAAGACACTATACTAACATAAAAGTCAGTATCATGTATATAGATATTTCTAGAGAAAAATCTCTGAGAGAAGGCTTTCTACAGTGTTTAATAGAACAATTCTATTGATGCATTTAGTATTTTTAGTAACTGGTTGCATTAATTCAAACTAGTTATTTATATTGCATAAGTTGAAAGCACAAATTAGGGGTCAGAGCTCCTGTTATGCACATACAGCAGAGACAGGATGAGGGCTTACACACCAGCATAAAATTGTTAGACCTGGAACATATTTCAAGTGTATCCAAATGCTTTTTGGTCTTATAAGTAAATATTTCTTTCTGGCTTAGCAAGCAGGTTTTAATGACAGAGTTTAAGAAAAAAAGAATCAGTAGAATCCAATTCCAGCTTGGTCCAGATCTGTCAATTTGGTCCAATTGTCTGTGGAAACAGACTATTTAATACCTAAAAAGCTGAGGGGGGAAGGATAAGGAGGAAGAAGATAGCACATCTCTCTCAAAAAAATGAATGAGGGCTGGGGTACAAACCCATGTATTCTCTAGGAAATGAAACCAGTGGCCTCTGAATTTTCTGGAGGTTTTGCCTGGTATTTCTCCTGCAACACATTATTTTCTTCATGTGACAGTTTAGCATTTAAAAAAGCCCCCAAACCCCAATAAAAATTAGTAAACCTTGTGATGTTATTCCTGGGAGCACAGTGTGCTGCCCTTGTCATCCACACGCCCAAAAAACACCTTCTGAACATTTGGGAATATCCTTTTAGTCACTTTAATTGACTGCTGTAGATTTGGTCTCTCCTGTTTGTGGGCAGTTTCAAATATGGAAGAACTGGATAAAGAAAGGTTAGTTCCTGGGAAGGGAAAGGCTGCTCATGTTCTCTCAGCACAAACCCAAGGAGGGGTCTTGGTTAAATAGACAAACAAGGCTTTGGTATCTGGAAATGTTTCAGTTACAGGTTGGAAAAAATTAAAATGAAGTATCTATGCACATTGCCAGAACTAACTGCATTTTCTAGCTGGTTTTGATACAAGATCAGATAATGAATTATGTCTCTCATCTGAACTACTGAAGGTGTCACTGTAGTCAGACAGTCCCTTCAAGCATACTGGAAAAATGACTCTGTTGCCTACCATAATTAATTTCAGAAACAAGTGAAGTTACATAAACTAGCTATTTATTCATATGTCAGACTGTGTGGCTTAAGATGCAAGAGACAGAAGAAACTGCTTTGGAAACAGTGACTTGCAAAAGAGAGAAGATTTGAACAGCCTGTGCCTGGCATCTGCTGGGGAACACCTGGGACTATGGCCCAGGGAGGGACCAGCCCACCTGAGGTTGCCATGGGGTTAGTGATGCAGGTTTAACTTTTATTGTCACTCCACAGAGAGTCTCAGGCTTAAAATCTGGGCTTTTGGGGATCTACTAGCCTCCACAGTTGTGTGGTAGTGGGGAACACCTCTCTACATCCACCTGGAAGAACCCCACTTACCACTCCATATTGATGACATCCAGATTTGGTTTTAGGTTGAGACAGTGCAAGTGAGAAAGCCAGATTAGCTCAAGCACTGTGAAAGCCTCTATGTTACTGCTTCTCCATCTGCTCCACCACTGCTTTTGTCACTAAGGGAGTCAAACTAAGTTATTTCTCCTAGAGACGACCTCAAGTTTTCTCTTCATATAGTTGAAACATACTTTCATTTGAAGTTTACATTTCTTTTCCTTCTGGCCCCTGGGCTTTTTCAGTTATTCCCAATACAAAGCAGATACCAAACACTGTAACCCAATATATAGTCTCAAATACATGCAACCGATTAGAAGATTTCTTAAATGTAATTATTACTACATGTAATAACTATCATGCTCTCCTGCTCATTACTCATAGCAATTGTGCCACTTGCCAGTAATTTTGCTTGCATAGCAAGCTGTGGCTCAGGGTAAACAGAAGGTTAATAACTGTGTCACAGATGTAACATATACAATTTACTGAGATTTCTCTTTTTCCTAGTATCTGGAGTTAAGATTTAACAAGATTGTCCGCCTGGCTGCAACATTGATTTACATTCTGCAGACGGTAAGAAGACATTGACTCTTTGCTTATGCTAATTCCACCCAACATTTATTTTGACAGACTAGTCTCACACTGCGCATTTTTTCTTTTTACAAGGAGAGATTTTAATGCGCACTCTTTTTTCCTTAATTTTTTCACTTAGACTATGAATGTTAAGAAGAAAGAATGGTTGCTTTCCTACCCTTCTAGCTTTCTCCTGTTTAGGATTAAAAATATCATTTTTGTTGTCTTTGACACTTGGATGTTGTGCTGAACTCCCATAGCTTCTCAGATTCTTGGTCTCATTATGTTCCCTTGAAGTCTTTTCCAAGTGAGTGGATTTGGTCTTTCATGAGAAGCTGTACTGGGTAATTTAGTTCACCAGTTACCCGTTTATGACACTGGAGTGAAGCTCTCCCATATGAAAGCTGTTGCATGTGGCATCTCCTGGAGGAATCCCCAGGTAGTTCCAGCCTTATGATGGTCTCAGAAGGAGCCATCTCATAATATTACGTTAGTTATGTATTTGATGGACAATGGGATTTGATGGGATATTAAAAGACATTTCTTTCTAAATTAATTCCATTTTATTAATTCCAAAACCTTTAGCAATAGATTTTCATGCTTATTGACTTCCAGGCTTTGTTTCTCAGTTCATCAGAACACGCACGTGAAGGGCATCGAGTCAGTTACTGCGAAAGGGATTGAGTGGAACAAGGGAAGCTTAATTTCCAATATCAGTCCAAGTTATCTCTGCATCGCTGTTTGTGTCTTCCTCAGACCTCCTCTTTGCATTTGATTAGGATATTTTTGTCATCTTATCAATGGGTCAAATAAGTAATATCAAAGGAGATAATGGTCCTTCCATTAGAAAATAATTAAATCAAATATTTTTGTTCGTAAATGCTGAAACAGAAAGCTATGTACAATGCAAGCTGATCTACAGAAACCTCTAGATCTGGTATTTTCCTCTGAATCTCACTCTAAATAGAAGCTTTAATCCTGAGCATTCACGTATGTGTACTTTTTTTCATGAACTTTTTCTCCTTCAGATCCTTTACACGGGGATAGTGGTTTATGCTCCATCACTGGCACTCAACCAAGGTGAGTTCACATGCTACCCCAAATAACCACGCCAGAAGACAAACAGATTAAAAGAAGTGGAGGAAAAAGATACAGAATTCTAAAAAAAAATTAAATACATCCCTCAGGAGCTCTCTAAGAAGACTTTTGCCTGCACCTCATAGCTCTGCATTTATGGCTCCCCAGATCTTACAAGTACATTAGCAGGAGCCCCGTGTTTGCTCTTCTGCTCTCCTTTGCACTCAGTAACCACTCGAACAGGATAGCAATGAACAATTTCTCAACAGGCTGGCAAAGTTCACAGTACAAGCTGATGATCCAAGACCATAACCTGTACTTTGATTCCCCCCTCTTCCCCGTGTTCATGTTCCCATGGCCATAACTCCATTCCCATAGCTGAATGCTGTGCTGTTTTCCACACACTTCTTTAATTAATCTTTACAAACCAGGCTTGCAGGATCCATCACAAGTTGTGCGATTTGCAATTCTACTGCCGTAGGGGATAAGGAAGCACCATGACCCAACACCTGATTTCACCAAAGCAACTGTGAAGAGATTGGAAGGATCTTCTCTTTGTTTGTCATCTGGGTTGTATCCAGTTTGTCCAACTCCACCTCTCACATGGTGCCAAGCTTCCCTCCTATAGGGCTCAACTGAATTTTATGTGATGGTTCACGTAGGTTACTAGGCCATATTAACTTTGCTAGTAACAGAATATTTGCAAACAGATTTGCCCTCACAAAACATGCCCAGTGGGAGAGAATTCAATATAACATAACCCAAAATTTGTACATCTTGTGTGAAGTAACTTTATGAAGTAAAATGAACATGAAAAATTGTTTTAATGCAGTACATTTTAGCATTAAACTGCTCCTAGTTGAATGGAATGGAATTCAGTTTAGGGTTGAGCTTTTTCCCTTGGGATTCTTTGGAGATCTGTGAAGAACTTGATTTCTCAAGAGAAAATTCTGGACTAAGAACAGAAGGAAAGTAGTGCTTATAAACCTGTTTTCCATAGGAATGATTGTTTTGCTTTGTGCAATTATTCTTCCTAAGCATTACTTTTGCAAGCTTGAAAGTTACCTAAGTCCAACTCGCAAGAAAACAACAGCACCAAACAGTATCCAGTAGTGTTAAGAAACCTGAACAACCCAGAAAAGCTCCTCATAGACACAAAAGATAAAAATTAGTAATTACTCTCATCCTTCTAAGGGTCATAGCTTTTCTGTTAGCATCCAGATAACCTACCTCCATTTCGCTAACCATTTGGTTTTCTTCGGTTTCACAGTCACTGGATTTGATCTCTGGGGCTCTGTAGCTGCAACAGGAATTGTCTGCACTTTCTATTGCACTCTGGTACGTAACAGGCACAACCAAACAGCTGGAACACACTGTCAATTCAACCATCCTTTATACATGACAGATTATTGCAGATGCGCCGCTTCCAGATACAGTCCAAGCGATTGAAGTTTAAAGTAGTAGAATATAA
Organism: Streptopelia decaocto; assembly: GCF_964273445.1. Taxonomy (NCBI): domain Eukaryota; kingdom Metazoa; phylum Chordata; class Aves; order Columbiformes; family Columbidae; genus Streptopelia; species Streptopelia decaocto. Next base: position 63,147,256 of record NC_138661.1, read on the forward strand.
AGATAAATTTATTTTAGGCTCTGTGGTACAAGTAAACCTATTTGGAGAAAAAAAAAAAATCCTCTCAAATCCTCTCCTGTGTGTCCCATGGTTTAAACCAGACAGCATGAGACAGAGTCCAGATAAGGAGGCGATAACCCTCCCCTGCCATACTAAATGTTTTGAGAAGATGACTCTTCTTATCTTTTACAAGTTATAGACTCAAAAACACTGTAATGAAAAATGTGCCTCCCAGCTCAAGAACAGAGTGATAAAACTTAGGAAGGGCGATCAAGAGGTCATAGAGAACTTTGCTTCTGAGGGGAAGCAACACAAGACCCCATGTCATAAAAAACTAACATCACAGTGGAAGTGGCAGAGCCCTGTCTCTCAGGACACAACCCAACTTCTGTCATCACCATCACTGATGAATTTCATCAATATTTCAGTTCGCCCTTGTTGAAAACACTTATTGTGCTGCTTCAGCACAGTTTTGATCAAATATTAAAGTAGCTGTAGAAGATGAACTTCAAATTTTCTGGTGTGATTTTTCTGTTTTAGGCTAATTGTGGACCACGGGGCTCTGAGAGGTGTACACAGTGCTATGGGAAGTAAAAATATAGGCCAGCTTGTATTCCCTAAGCTTTTCTTCCCCACCACGTTCTATTCTTCAAATGCTTATAAAGAAAGCAGAAAAAAAAATTAAAATAACTGGAGGTCAAATATTCTTAGAGGACTCCGGACAAACCATGCAGGCTTTGTGTCATTTTCTGACCTGTAAAAATACAACCTTCATGAGAAAATACAAAATTTAATTTCTAGATGCTGTACATACAGCTCATAAGCTCCTGAACTAAAGGGTCTTTCTAACTTTTGCTGTACTTGAACAACAGGTAAGAATGTGAGAGCATCCTGTTTGTTTTAGGGAGGATTGAAAGCCGTTGTCTGGACAGACGCATTTCAAATGATTGTCCTGGTGGCTGGCTTCGTGGCGGTTTTGATTCGAGGAACTACTCTGAACGGTGGATTGGTCAAGATCTGGGAAGTTGCCTATGAAGGATCGCGGCTAAACGTAATTGAGTAAGAAACAAATGGCGCAAACCTTTTCTTTTTGTATATTTAGTGTTTAGAACCCTACCTTCACTTAGACAAAAATACTCAGGCTTATTATTTTACTACCAGTGAACAACCTCAGTGACTCAAAGAAGTCTATTCCCTAGTTCTTCAGTTCTTGGAACACAGCTGATCTTCCAGGAGAGCTTAACTCCTCTTTCTGTCACCCTCTTTGAAGAAATCAAAGCTTTCCCATTTTACTTTACGTAGCTACAAACACAGCCTAATTGCTCCTTCCAATTGTATATATCTTTTCTGTTCATAAAACTGAAACTTCATTTTAAGTACGAGCCAGCAATGGTGCACTGGGATAGCAAGCTGACCTTCCTTTGGCTGTTCGTGGCATTGACTGGAAATTTCATTGATCAGGGCAAGTCAGGAACAGAACATAGCAGCAAGGTCAAATGTTATTTGCTATACAAGTCAAGATTAGCAGGATTGCAAAGATGACAGATACAAGATGTACTTGTGCTGGTTAGAATTACTGAGTAATGAAATTGCATTGTTAAAAAAAAAGTTAACACTGCAGGTGAAGCAATTTCTGATAAAAGAAAATAGCACATCATGATGATATAACTGAGAGTCCGGAGGATTTTTAGAGTTTAGTAAGTGGCTTTGTTCCTTCCAGAGGACGAGGTCCCAGGCAGGATGGCTTGCAGGTCTGTTGCTGCAATATGACACAGATCTGAAATCTGAGCATTAAAAAAAGCCTTATAAACACGGTTTATCTCAATTAAATGGTCCTCTGACCAAGTCTGCATGATATATGCTTATCCTGACTTGATAGCAACGTGTTCCAATACAAAAGTAAAAACCACTTCCAAATCTAAACACATTAAATGTTGCTGTGCTGGAAAATGGCATTACCAATGAAGTACTCCTGATGCTGATTAAACAGCTGTGTCTTGCTAAATAAACGTCTGTTTAAGTAAGTGAACTGAATCACTTCTCTTTCTCTTTTCTAGCTTTGACATAGATCCTTTGAGACGACACACCTTCTGGACAATTGTTATTGGGGGAACATTTACATGGCTGGGGCTCTATGGGGTTAATCAGTCCACAATACAGAGATGCATTTCTTGCAAGTCAGAAAAGCATGCTAAACTGTAAGTCACTTGTCATTAGCCTATTCTAGCAATCAAAAAAACCATGACATGAAATTCTATTAACAGCTTGTTCGTTATGTTAAATATTGGGATCCCATTGGGTGGTAGTAAGCTAATTTTGTGCTGAAGGTCTTACTTCCTCTGGCCCTAAATGACACAAGCAAATAAAGAAAGAAATATGAGGAGCTGTCTAACTCTTGCAGTTTATTCATTTGGGGGCAGACTGCCAAACTAATCTTCAGAAGCAGAGCATGGAAAAGATGCCCACACAGAAGTTGTGCTACCCACATCTTTATTTGAAATATGTATTGTGTTATTGGAATTGTGTTTATGTTTTATTTTATTAAAAGTGGCTATTGATTTAATGGGGTACTATAGTACAAGTCATGATCTAAACAAAATGAGATAAAAAATAAGTTATTAAAATTCTAAAGAATATAGTATATATGCTATAAGAATAATTAGAATCAATGGCAAAGAACCAAATTAAACTTCACAATATAGACAGTCAACTATCTTCCTCAAGTTCAGCATCACTATGTGCATAGCTAGATACATTTTACAAAACAAGATTTTTTTTTTCATAAGCTTAGCACTAGTTGCTTGCCCACTTGGCTAAAGCATGAAAGTGGTATCCTTTTCCTTCTTCAGTTATCTTTTTTGCTAGCTGCAATCATGCTCATTTTAATTAGGGTCACGATAGATTGTATGAATTTACCCTGTTGAAAATGTTTGAAAGTGACAATACAGCACAGCTCTGAGCTGTCACTAGCAAAAGACCTTGTGTGAGGTGACGTCCAAACACAACATAGGCTCTACAAAATGCGGCATCTCTCAGGAATGACGGGATTACCAAACCGCAGCCACACAACCTTCTCAGCCCACATTGTCAGCCACATCCATTTCATGGACTGGTGAAAAAAAACCCAAAACGATTGCGTTACTTTGCAATGGTGGCATTGCAACCATGATGGAATCCATGCAAAATAATACTGTGTGGCACAAAGGGAGAATAGCAACAACAACAAACACACAAAAATCTGCTCTTACAGGGGACAGACCCGGCTCTCAGCGCAGCCTGTTCCGTCTACAAGTTACTGGTCTTAGATCCATCTCTTCCAGCTGTATGGAGTTACCTAGAACCTTTCCCTAGAGCATAAAAAGGCTGTATTTTTTTAATGCTTTTAAAATCAGTATTACACACAATTTCTAGTCCTGTTGATCGATGCCTTTAAGAGATTTTATAGCTAACTTTGATTAGGGTGTCTCTCTAAAAAGTTAGAAATAACTAACTGGTAACAACTTTTCTATATTTATCTTGTATTAAATAGAGTTTCTCTCCTTTGTCCTAGTGCACTTTACCTGAATTTATTGGGACTTTGGGTAGTCCTGGTGTGTGCAGTATTTTGTGGTTTGGTGATGTACTCTCACTACAAGGGTTGTGACCCTTGGACTGCTGCCTTCATTTCAGCACCTGACCAGGTACAGATATCCGTTATCATAATTAGAAGCTGCTTTGGTTCCAGATGTAGCACTTATGGAGTCAGATTAAGTTTTGTGGGATGCTTTATGTCCTTTCAGTGCTCAAGCACTAAAGCGGTTGCCAAATCAGGACTAAAATATATCTATTCTGGCACTCCTGCAGCGTTAATCTGATTGAGCACTTTTGCCAAATGACATCCCCTTTGCTCAAAATCTGACACCTCGTTAGCTGGAACAAACCCAGAATTCAGCAACATGCTCAGAAGCAGCTATTTCTCCTCCATTATCTGTGAAAATCTTAACTAATTGCTTGTGTTGCTCTTGTGCTCCTTCTACCCCAGCTCATGCCATATTTTGTTATGGACATTTTTTCTTCGATGCCAGGAGTTCCGGGACTGTTTGTCACATGTGCATTCAGTGGAACATTAAGGTTTGTGAATCTGAAATGACTTTTTAGCCGCGTACCATCAACTTCTTCAGGACCCAGAAGGAGCTCAAAACATGAAACCCTAAGAAAAGCTCAGCTGTGTTTCTTAGCATATTCTAGGAAGCAGCAGTAGTGCTTTGCCGAGTTACATCATATTTATGCCAAAGTCCAGCTCCACTTCTCCAGTATCTTTTTATCTCAAATGCATTTTAAAATAACATTATCAACACAGAGAAAAGAGTAGAAAAACTGAGCTCAGCTTCCTGAAATACCTTTGTCGCTACTCATGGTGAAATTGCCTTTACTTAGCCTGACTGACACAATATCATAGTTAAGGATAGGGAGCTTTTCAGCGAGCTTATCTGCAAATGAAACAGAATTAGACTAGGAACAGAGATGACTGCTCAGAGGAGTTTTAGAAACTGTGGGTTCTTCAGAGGGTGTACCATGTTATTGGGGTTTCTACCCTCTATAAGCCAAACACCAATACTTCACAGGCCATTAGAAAAAGAATCAAGTTCACAGGGACATTATTAAAACATCATAGATTCCATCTCAAACAGGCTGCTTCTAAAGACTCTTCTCTGTAGAAAAAGAGCTATCAAAAAAGGGGGGGGTGGAAATACCAAAACCAACAACAAAAAAATCCCACATATAAGGCATTAGCTGCTCCTGGCAGGAGACTAAGAGAACAGAGTAAAGGACACTGGGTACAAAATACTGCGCTGTAGGTATTGCCACTGCCATGCTGTTGCAACAAATTCACAGGTATCATATGGATGAAACATGGGCTCATTTCTCTAGCTAAGAGGGTCAGCATATTCCTATTCCATATTTTTCAGTTATGAGAGAAAACAGAACAGGCATTCTGTGGAGGAAGAGGGTTTTACTAGTGGTCATTGCACATCCTTTGACTTGCAAAGGAGTAATATCTTTATTCTGGAACATTTCTGTATGTTGAAGGTCTTTGCAGCTTGGTAAACTGAAGGATCAATTAGGATGAGTTTCTATCTTGTTCTGTGTCAACAGGAAGCAGGGCTGCTATTGATCACAGAGGGACAGAAACCTTACCAGTATCAGCAATGTACCTGAAAAATACTCATCAAGAACTGTACATTTTATACTAGTGCTGAACAAGAATAAGCCTTTCACTACAAGTACAACTTTATTTCAGATTATATTGCTTCCTATTTACTTAACATTCTTCTCCCTTTCCACAGCACGGTAGCTGCCAGCATTAATGCTTTAGCAACTGTTACCTTCGAAGACTTGGTCAAGAAAGGTTTCCCAAACCTCTCTGACAAGATGAGCACATGGATCAGCAAAGGCTTGTGTAAGTACCACAGATGGGATCTATTTGTTTAATGGTAAATGTTTCCATACCTCCAGTTGCTATTACTACAGAAGAAAATAAGACAGTATTTTATGTACTCGGAGCCTTGAGAGATTCTCAATTGACTCTGAGAGCAGTTCTGTAAGCAGCAAAGAGCACTGTCTAGAAAATCTGCTTCAGAAACATACTCGAGCTTCAGAAACCTCCACAGGAGCATAACCGTGTACAAACTTTCAGGATGGACGTCAGCATGATCCATCAGCAAAATTAAGCATGTGCACTACTCAAAACCCTTTGAAAAGTTTTGTCTACTGAAAATACTGGGCAACACCCTGGGATGTTCTTTACAAAACATAAAGACTATCAACGTAGTTATTAAGACATTACTCCATGGTAGTATTACTAAATATTACTATTTTATAGTAGTACAACAGGACATTTATTTTAGAACTTAGAACATTGCATAAGGAAGTTATTCATTTTTCAGAAAAAAAATTAAAGACGACATGAAAAATAGATTTTCAAAGCATCAAGCTTTCAAAGTGCTTTGAATTTTTAAGATATTTTTTACAAGTATCTCAGTAATATCATAACCCTTTTATAAGTATTGTTATAATATCATAACCATTTGTTGATGTTGGCAAAGATCACAGAGGATAAAAAACGCAGCACTTTTGCTGCATCTGTAACTATGTCCAACCTTCTCTGTTCCTGCTTTTCCACTTACTTAATTTTTGCACTCAGGACCTAGAAATATCATTTTTGCCTCTGAAACCAAGGTGTGCTAGCACAGAAGATGAGTTTTGGTTGGCTTTCCTCAAGACTACTACATTTTTTCTTCCACAAAGTTAAAACTAGTGTCAAAGGAAGAAAGCCACGTTGTTTGTCATTTCTCAATTCATGTATTAGATTATTTTAGGAGCATTACTTAAAGGCAACAGAAATTGAAACATTTCTACATGAGGCATAGCTTCTAAATTAATTTCACTGCTAAGTTCTGCTTCATAAGAAAAATCAACCAACCTAAAACACAACAAGTCTTCACACAAGACACTGCTGGGTGATAAATAGCCCTCTTTAAACATCAAAGCCCAAAGTGCAAATTCCTTCGTGCTGCCTGGTCACTTCTGACAGTCGACGAATTAGAAATCACCCACTAACCCATGCTGACAACCTCACCACCTGATCTTTTCCAGGTATATTATATGGTGTCCTGTGCACTTCAATGGCTGCAGCAGCATCGCTGCTGGGAGGAGTTGTACAGGTATCTCATGCTTCAGAAATACAATGAACTAACCGTGAATGAAAAGAAGTACAATGAACTGAATAATGCTGACATCCCCGAGGACTGCTAGATTACCTGAACATTTTCTGTGGACACTGTGCTGAGAGGAATAACTAGGAAAAAAAAAAATCACAAATCCCACAACTCCTTCACTATTTACTCACTGCTGGGAAGTGATACCAAGTGTGATTCTTTCTTTAATTGTGCACTGAAATCACTGTTGGTCCCTTCTCCCCCACCATTTTCCACCAAAAATTACAAACCAAAACCAGACCTGTGCATGGTCCCTCCAGTTGCTGCATTAAGCTCCTGTCTCTGCACCCACAGGCTTCTCTCTCCATCCACGGCATGTGTGGGGGGCCCATGCTGGGACTATTTACCCTGGGAATTGTGTTTCCTTGTGCTAACTGGCAGGTAAGAAAATAAATATTTATCTAAAATAAGATCTCAGTGTTGATTGGTTAAAACTCCATCCTAAAAATTGTCTTGTTTTTTTTTTTTTAGATTTAGTCTCTGGGCTGCTTTTCAGATTTAGAGAACGAGGAGCCCAAAATCTGTTTAGAGGTCCCTTTTCAATGTCTGAATTTATCCCACTTCAATTTAACTCTACCCAACTGTGGAGTAATTGGTGATTAGATCCACATGGTGGATTTTTTAAAAATTACTTTTATTTCTGAGTTTCCTCTCTTTCATTAAAAACAAAAACATATTCAATAGTCGCCCCAGCCTATCTTCACCTTGGGATGCATAGAACGATTTCAATCGCTCTGCCTTTGCTAACTCAGGTGAAACACAGTGTGAGCTCATTTCATATTGCCCTACGAGCCGTCCCATCACATTTACCCAGAAGTAAAACTAAACCCTGTATTGCAGTTTTGATTGTCACAGTTTTGCTTCAACTTTTATTACTAGAGGGCTATAAATCACCATGTTTTATGCCTCAGTTGAGAGAGAACAGAACTGATTTACACTGTAACCAGCTGCCGCTTATTCCTACTATAATAAATCCATGTTTGCAGAGAAGCACTTCCCATGCATCACCTTTAACATTATCTTTCTATCTCTACCAAGGGTGCTATCGGAGGCCTCTTAGCTGGAATCACCTTGGCTTTTTGGGCTGGTACCGGCTCTTTCGTTTACCCTGCACCACCGACAAAGTCCGTCCCTCTACAATTGTCCACTCTCAACTGCACGCTGGCAAACAGCACCGAGGTGCTGATGACGGCAGCTCCCACAGCAATTCCAGACAGGTATTTTGCTGGCACAGTAAATAGACACCCTGAACATGCCTATTGGTCACCACCGGCTGCTTCTTCCCTTTTTGTCACCTCTTCACAGGCCTTTTCTGGCAGATACCTGGTACTCCATGTCCTACCTGTACTTCAGTGCCATCAGCTGCCTAGGCTGTGTCATCACAGGGCTGTTGATAAGCTTAATAACAGGTTGGTATCCAATATATCTATAATTTTATATATATATATATATATATATATATACACACATATATATATATATGCTTTTGCACAAGAATCTGACTCAGTTGTTAAAAAAGCTTTAAAAAAGGTCCAGCAAGCAGCTCATGAGAAACTCAGGAGAGGGCAGTGGGCTCTGATCCCGCACCCTTCACTTCATGATCTAAGGATCCCAAGCCTCACACCAAGCTTTCCATAGACTCAAGCATCATTATTTTCTCCTTTCAGGACCTCATAAGGGAGAAGATATCCCACCAGTGTTAATTAAGCCAGTCTGCAACCCATTTTGCTTTTGGTCTGAAAGACTCAAAACTTTATTCTGGTGTGGTGTGCGGCATGACAGCCCAGAGGTGAGTACCTGAACCCACCTGTGACCCAGGAAAGGTGGGTGTTATGTACACATAGGTGTGCAGGGCACGTGTCACGCAGGACCAGACCAGCTTCCAGCAATTGCTTTTTGAAGTTATGCAAGGGATGCTGCGTAGGCACCGCAGACTGGAAATGAGATCAACCGAACCCTCCTGCCAAGCCTTAGTCAGAAATAGGTGACCGATTCCCTGTTTGCACAGCACATGGGGATGCAAGGTCTTCAGAGACAAACAGCCCTCGGGACAACCAGCAGCTGTGAAATGGGGGCTGACCTCCCTCTCCCTGCCCTTCCTGAAGACAAAACCACACTTTACACCCTGGAGAGGAGTTCATGGAGCTACCGCCTCCTCCCACCAAGCAAACAGAGAAAGACTTTAGAACTCACGTGTCCACAAAGCTCTCCTTCCAATGCCATCCCCACCTCCAGACCCAGCAGAGCTGCTTCTCTCCAGAGCTTCTCCTCTCCACTGCTGGCCCATCATGCAGAGCTGCAACTACCAACACCTGGGCTACTCCTGCCCACCTCTTCCTCCTCCTCCACAGAAACAGGACCAGCTTTCCCCCAGGTGTCTCAGCTCGTTAACAAGCCATAAAGAACCAGCACCTCATCTACTTGCACTGTTGTAACGGTTTGCAGAGAAACAACATTACTTCAGCTTAGCAGAATGTGCTAGGTTTATAAAAGGGGCATAAAGCAATATATGTATGTTCTCAGCTCCTTTAGAGTAGTCTTTGGATACTTTTAAATCTTGGAAGAAATCTTTCAGCTGCAAGGCTCACAATATTTGGCAGTAACATAGAGGTTGCCCTTCCACCCAGCTTGCATTAAATTTGACATCAAAGTTAATGATCTAATTTGAGAGCAGCTGTGGCTCTAGATTTGCTTCAGCTGGTTAGCTCAGCTTTTAGGTGCTTGATGCAGACTGATCTACAACTTTTCTGGGAAAAAAAAATAATCTCAGTAAAAGCAGCAAAAATAAAATAAAAGTCACATATGCATTTAAATCTTTGTATTTGCTTGAAATGTGGAATAACAACATTAATCAAGTAGTTTCAGTATAAAACCACATAGGCCAGACAAAAAAACAATCCACTGAAATGTAGATAAATATCCAAATGAAAGAACAAATTTAAGTGACTGTAAATGCACCAAGGGCACAATTCAGAACTTTTACATGAACAGGAGAGTTTGAGAAGTTGTTTGTGTTGCTTTTGCCAAAGCAACATGAGAGAATGAGAAAATCAGTGGTTATGTATGGAAAGGACATACTAAATTGTGCCTCTTTGTAGGTCCCAGAGTCATTTAATGTAGTGAAGTAAGGTTTATAAGAAAGGAGGTCAAAATTTCAAAATGCAACATGATACCCTCTAAACAAGGGAAAATAAAAAAGAGCAGTGAATACAGGTTTCAAACTAACTAACTTTCTTTTTTTTTTTCAGGTGGACTTTGAAAAAAATCTGCCTAAAATTATTGCAAATGAAGCAGGATCAGATGACACCTTCAAGAATAATATCACCAAAGAAAACAAACGCCATTTCCCTGGTTACAATCCTGAGGAAAAATCCTATACTAATATGAGCAGAGAAACTCGCCTCTAGAAGCTGAGAGACATGAAACATTTAATCAAACTTTATTTCTCCGGCTTCGGAAATGAGGAGCTGTTTTATTGCATTTACCACCTTGTAGGTGACCAGCAGGGAACAACTGCTCTCTATAGCAATAAAGGCCAGATTTTTTATTTATGAATTTCATGACAGACCTGGGAAATCATCGGACAAGGGGGTTTTGGCAGCACTGCTATTTCAGAAGGAGTGTTTCATGAATCTGGAAGCTGCTGCTCAGGAGTAGCCGCAACACATCTCTATCACATGCTCTGTCCATTAACTACTCATTGAAGGGGGATGTGCAAAGGTGAATTTGAGATAAAGTAAGATTTTAGAGAAGTTTCTGAGGTCTCTCACTCAGGTGAGACTCTGAAGTGTCCTCTGATGGAGGGAGCCTGGGCAGAGGAGAAGGTCAGGCTGAGCCAGTTTCTGCTTATTCCTCAGTATCACAAAAAGCCTCCTCACAGGAAAGTTGTATGGACCAGACTGGTCTTTTAGTGACAGAGTTAATCGTGTTTTCTTCCACTGTGGGACTCAGGTTTCTTTATAATGTCTTATTGTAAGAGCTATAGGAGAGTGTAACAAATTTTACTTCAAATTCAGGAGAATTCTTTATCCATGTTAGCCTTGGAAAGATCCTCTCAGCTCAAAAAGTTCCACCTACTACATTTATGCAATAAAAGAAATAAAATAACATTTAATGAAGATGCTTCCTAATTGATAATCCATGCTGAATTTTGGAACAAGGCACATGGTTAGGCAAAATAACCTGTCCAGTAGAATGTCTTGGAACCTTGTGTACCTAGTCCACAAAGTGCTCTGTTTCAGTGAAACACACTTTCTTGAAAACTTGCCTGATGCAAAGCAAACTCAACAGACCAACTCTCACCTTGATAAACTTCCGGGGGTTGTTTTTTTGGATGAAAGTGTTTTTAAACAAAACTCAGAACTGAATTAAACCAACTGAAAAAAAAAAAACAATCAAAGATTACTCCAAGAGTTATGGACCCAGCTGATACTTAGCTCATATCACTCCAAAGAACCTAGCTGTCACTTTTGATTTCTTAGGACCATCTTTATGATGCAGATCTGGGTCAGCGTGGTCCTTGAAGTTCCTTCTGTTGTCTGTGTTCATGCTCTGCCTCTGGGAATGGTCCCAGGGTATTCAATTGAACAGAAAGAACAGTCTGTAAATGGCACTGCCTTGCTTGTGTGGGACAGTTTGCCAACAAACTGAGAGTTAAGTCAATATTAGTGTTAACCCCTTTTATACCACTTTTATAATGTTATAAAAAGTGGCTGGCAGCCGGTTGTCTTACCTGGCATGCTCTCTGGTCATGCTTCCACACTTGATATGGACATCAAGGCAGAGATGGAAAGTCAGTAAATAATACTGTTTTATCATTTATATCTCCTGGCCTGGCTTAGATTACTTTAAGAGACCCTAACTATCATGTTTAAGGATGTAAAAAAAAAAAAATTACCACTCTGATTAAATATCCAGGTGAATGTTGTTTACAGTTATCTTCTGGTTTGCTCTCTGTCCTGAGCTACAGAGCCCTTCACTGAAGGGCGAGCCTGGGAACTTGCATTCAAAAATTGAGATTAAGAAATTAGGAACATGTAAATTCTAAGACAAGAGCTTAATTTTAAGAAATCATTAGTCATTAGTGAAAGCAGTAGACTGTAAATGATTGAAAATTGAAAAGTGATTCTATATGTGCCTTGAGACCACACTATTTAATTGTTAGAAGTTCAACAAGTGTCTGAGCCAAGTTTAACCCTTAAATTGCTTTCTTACAATATTATGCTTTGAAGGCACATGAGCACCCCTCAAGTGTAAAACTTTATTTTTGTAATTAATGAATTCTGAATATTTGGAATAATGAAGCTCAAAGCCTCTTTCAAAGATATCCAAGTTTATTACTGAAAAAATGCAATATTCAAATGTGTATGATACAGTAAGTAGTTGCATTTGTACATGTAAACTTTGATAAAGTAAACAGCATCTCAAAGACAAATTTATGCCAAAAATGTCTTATGACAGTTAATCAGATCAACGACATTTTCCTCAGTGAATTCTTTTAGTTCTGGGGTACATATCGGCTCGTAAAAGTAATCTTAAAACACAAAGGAAACTGAAAGCTGAAAGACCAGAGGAACTTCTAGCTTGTAGTGCATAAAAGTCAATTTCTCTGAAATGCTCTGTGGTACTGTAATCTTATTTTAAATATCACTTACAAAGTGTGGATTTATGAATAGAAAAAATAGCTGAAATTTTATTCTTATTCCTTACTTAGAAACCAAGTCATATTTAAATATTACATAAATTTCAAATATTTACACATTTTAAGAAACCTCTTACGATCGTGATATTGCAAGTTAGCCAGGACTATCAGAGTAAAAAATGACTGAACTATGTTATTCAGTTAGATTTTACATGAGATTATTTCAAAGAACTGAAATTTCAGTGATATTACTCTAGGTAAAAATTAGCCAACCGGTTGGAAGATTTTTTCAATACAAAACTCTGAGTCATCTAAATAGAACACAAAATAAAAAGGTAATCTGAATTTTTTTTTTCATTATTAACAGAAATATCGTCGTGTTCTCAGTGTTTAGAATCTCATTAGCTTTAGACTGCTTTGGGTTTAATCTTAATTGCTCACCCACTAGCATCCTAACAACTAGCTCACAATAATAAGGATGCAAACTACAGAGAACATGTAACATTATCATGGTTATGGCAAAAAAAGTTAGAATGAGCCAACAGAACTAACACAAGGTAATTTCCAGTGCAGTGAGGAGGGAATATACCATCAACATTTTCAAGACTAAATCCCAGTCCTGGATTTAAAAAGTTCCTGTATAACATGGAATAGCAAAGTGATTTCTCTACAGTTCCTTGTTGTGCCATTAGAACTTTGTGCTGTTGTGGTTACATTGTGCTATCATGATTATGCCCAAATCATGCCAATACAAATTCCTGGTAAATGTGGTTGCAATGTCACTATTAGAGAAAAATCTTTAATATGAATCTATTCATATAAATGTAAAAATGCTAGGGTTGTGTAGGCTGATTAGGATGCCTGTGTATGTAGGGAGGGACAGGAGTGCAAAATGTAAATGTTGGGAAAGTGGCTAAAGGGACAGATCCGGAAACGGGTGGCCCCATGTCACATGTAGATGCACCCTGTGCTTCCTCACACCGCCCTGTCTGACGCAAACCGACTTGTAAAAAAAGTGCTTTCTGCTTTGGCTTCTCAGTTAGAAACATCCAAAAAGAGCCTGCAAAAAAATTCTGCAGATACAGAATTGCACTGGAAATGGGACTGTCAGCAAGAAGGTGCCAGTTAATAAAACACTGAGAATAAGGAGAGAAGGAGGGGAGAAAAGGGAAAAGGGGCAGGAGGGCTGTCACCCTGTTCCAGCTTCAACCCCTTCTTTTGCAGAACCCATCGGAGTTCTGGAGAAACAATTGCTGAAGTGGAGCCCTTTGCTTCCTCTGCTCATCCTCAGCCTCTACACGCTGACTTGTTGCGCTTTCCCCTAGTAGAACATGGATTTTGTGAGCACAAGGCGGAGTATGAAAAGACTTAGGGATCTTTCAAGCTGCTAAATTTTCCATTACAGGAATTCAGGTTTGCAAGTCACTTAAACACTTTCAAAAAGTGTCACTGGATGCATTTTAGTCAGAAAAAGTACACACTGGAACTAATAAAATAACAAGTCTGTCTCAATGTGGAATTCTGTTCGAATTCTAGTGTCAACCTAAACACCAAATAAACATTATTATGAAAGGCTGGTTGTATATTTGTTTCAACCTTTACCCCAAACATGCAACATTAGCAGTTTATCAGCATTACAAAAAATTAAATGCTTCTGGAAGTAGTACTGCATTATAAGTGATTGCTGATATCACCATTTTTATCTCTGTCCCTTTTCTCCTTAATAATAATACTTAACAGAAAATGTGATTGACTAATTTTCCATTATCTTTATTGCTTTCATATTTACCTGTTTGTATGAAATATTTTTTTTGATATGGCCATTGCCCACTGTGTGTAAAAACAATATAGTTTTTAATACTTTTAATGAAAATTTGTGACACTTTTAAGTTAACTACGTATGAACCGTTTCATTTTATGGACATGGAGCATTTGCAGCTAATCAAAATCATACGATGCTTCTAAATATGTATATACTAATTTTCCCCTGAACAATCTGTGACATAATGCAAAAGATTAATAGATCCCACAATGCCACATAGGCCTTCACAGGTAATGACACTGGATCCTACGGCTCCAGAACGTCTCTCTGGCTGCACTCCCACTGCTTACATTACACTGATCATCTTAATGGCCCATTAAGAATAAAATATCACCAAAGTTTTTGCCTTTCCCCATATTAACACTCACCCTAAAACTGTATTTCCCAAGATTTTCTTTTATTCTACAGAACTTTTTATGAAGGAAACCTCAGATTTGCAAACTTATGCATTCAGGTATATACCTATTAACCTATTTTCACTAGGCCCTCCAGACGTTTCTCTTTTGAGCCTTCAACAAGGCACAGTTGAGCTTAACTGATCCTCAGAACACAATTCCGGACAAGTTGCTGTTGGAAAAGGGCATGGCAACAGCTAACGTGTGCTTTGCAGTAACGTAGATATGTACTTCCAAAGAAACATCTAACAAAAACCTTACTGTCCATCATCACTATGGAAATTTTAGCCTCGTCGTCATTAATATTAAACTCAATGTTTACCTAAGTTTTCTCTATAACTCCTTTAGCAAAAAGGGGTAGGAAAGAAAAAAATTAAAAAATAGCCATTGTGCAGTTTGCCTTTTTTCCAAATATTTGTACTCTGCATCTGAATGCTTGATCGCTGTGTGTCTTTCTGGTAGAGAAAATTGAATTACAGCCTGAACAAGAGCCTGTGCTCAATCTTCAGGCACCCTGTTAGTGCTCAGTTGTCAATATTCAGCTCTCAATGCATTCCCCTCTATGGAGGCAGGAGGAAGACCTTGAGTTCTAAGAAGAAACGTATCATTAGGATGGCTAATGAAGCAGAATTCAGATCTCACACATTAGGCACAAATTTAGAATAAAAAGCCATAAGAAATGAGATGTGGATAATGTGCTTGGACTTTTTGCAGTTTCTGAAATGGAAAATTCTTTTGTCTGAATCAAGAAACGGGATTTGGTTAGGAATAATCGAGACATTTTGGACTAATCCTTTGCATTTAAAAATATCCAGTTGCTCATGCAGTCTAAGGGCGCATGCATAGAGCAAAGTTGTCATAGATCAGATCTGCCATGATCTAAAGCATTTTTGCACAAATTGAAGTTCTAAAGCTTTGTCAGATTTCACAAACGCAGCGTGCATGCACAGTCTACTCATACTGGTCATTTGTTTGGAAAGACAATATTTAGAATATGAAAAGATCATTCACCATTCATAAAATACATTATTCCTGAGGACAGTGTGTGCCTTATACTTCAGTAAAATAACATGCAGTCAGTGCAAACAGCATACTAAATGAAGTCTAGCAAAACGTTTTCTCAGCTTAAGCAAATGGCTAGATAGTGGCAAAACCTTTAGACATTGTTGATGTCCTCCAAAAATAAAGGAACACACACAGTGTTTCTCCAAAACTTCTTGTGCTTTTCCAGTGCATAATATGCACGATGTCAGATCTACATACTTGCCTTTGATACGCTCCTATACACCAGTGTTGAAAATAATTGATAATATATATATTTAAATCTCATATACAAAAAGGTTTTCCTTACTAAGTGTTTTTGAAGTCCAATTGGAATTTGCTGAAATAAGTATTGATGTGTGCTAATATACACAGCAGAAACAGGGAAGTATAAAATAATCAACATTTCTGATTTCTGCCTAATTTTATCTGGTATATTTATACCTTGGGCCAGCCAAGGCATTTTGTTTTTAGAGAAAACATTGAAAAGAGAGCTTTTCTGTGACCTTCTGAAGAACTGAAGCATTATCACTATGGGGCGCAGAAACAGAAGCTGTGACACATGGTTACTGCTGTCAAACAGTGCTTCATAATCCACAGAGTGAAATGGAGAGACAACAAATGAAATCAAAGGGTGTGATTCTGTAAGCACTGAGGAGAATGTACTAATTATTTCTGATAAGGACTCCTGAAGAATTTAACACACAACCCACAATATGAAGGAACAAAACAGCCTTTCAAAATACAGGAAGCTGAGTTGGACCAGCCCTTTATCACAGAATTCATGTGTCTGATTAGACCATACCTTCCAATTTCCTTCTCCTTCGTGCAGTACTGTAGATACTCCTATCATTGCCTTGTCTGGTCACAGAGAGCTGGAATTAACCAAGAAATCTCATTAATATGGCGAAATGACTTAAGAACTGAAGGGCTGACGCTAGGCCCTTTGGATACAATAGATCCTACTCATCCAAATTTTATGGGGGCTTGACTCTTAAAATTAATTTTATATGGCATGATAAAATAAAATGATTGTGCTAATACATGCAAGTGAATACTGGAATCACACTTTTTGGTTCAAGAGGGTATTGTAAGTAGCAGAAATTCAGGTTTTTTCCTGTCTCTCAGCAGTGATATTACTGCAGCTCTATCCCTAAAAGTAATGATAAAATTTGCAGCCTTTATAGTTACTGTGCTTTGTTGATTCTTAGTTTTTTAATTTTTTCTCACCTAATATAGAGAACTATTTAAAATTGTATAAGAAACAGAATAATTATAACTGTTTCTCCACTCCTGTCTCTGCAAGTGAACCTTGTACACTTGTTTCAATTAAGTGCTCATCTTTTCCCATGTTATGAAATGTTAGTAATAGACAATTTCATCACCAAAATGTGACTGTAACTATAACCAACGCTGCTGTACACTGTATGCACATAAAAACTGAAATTTGATTCTTTACACGAACATCTACCTTTGACAGTGATTTTATCCAAAAAGCTCCCCAAAACTGTAAGAAGTCATACAAATAATAATAATAATAAAAATCTATAAGTAAACACTGTGTGTGCATTTATATACAATCTGTATACATATCTGCTTGTATCTAACTCCCATGCTTTGACTGATCTAGGCCAATAAAAGAAGTGCACATTACTGGAACATTTACAATTACAATAAGAAGAGCATTGTCATAAAGTGCTCTGCTGCTCCTTCCCTGAACAAGCAAGTCACAATGTTATGCTGTATGTCTGATATATATCTGCATAAGCTTGCATACTATAAAGAGTTAATTGTATATTCAGGACAAAGTGTTTTGCACTGTATGAGAATATTTCAAGTTAGCATTCTGTAGAGTCATGGAATCATTACCCAGACAGGTCAAAGGGAACAGTAGCACACTTAGACATCTGCACGCGACATCGGAGCATAAAAACGACAGTTTTTTCCTCCTGGAAGCGTGTGGAGGTGGCCTTTCTGCATACAAAAGTGGAAAGACAACTCAACAGCCACACCATTTTCAAACACAGCTGCAATGTGTGCAATGTGATGTGTTCTTAGTGCTGCTGTTTTCTCTTTGAATTTAGAATTTTTGGTTTTCAACTAGAAGGATAAATTAATGACACTGATGTGCAAATCTTAAACTGCATAGTAGATATTAAGCAGCCATAGACCCCTTTTTTGGGGTAGGACCACATCCACAATCTCAACAAGAGACTAGGACAAACCTGACAAAACAGTAAGCCTGAAAGATCATTTACATCAAGTTATGGCCACAAAGGCAACAATTGCTCTTTTCTTCAGAGGCATTACAGATGGAGCTGAGCAATCAGAAGCTGTAGAGTAGTGGATTTCATGTAAGTTGGTTTTAGTCATGCCCTTGCTGTGTGAAAGTTCACAGGTAATTTTCTATTTTCATTACGCTGTTAGTATCTTCATGAAGATCATGAAAATTCATTGCCTTCTTGTTAAACCAGACTGGCCAAATTTTTAATTTATCTCCACATTCCTGAGTGCCAATTTTCCTCGATGCTCACCACAGACCAGTTACAGGTAAGGCTCTTCATTTTCTTCATTGGAAGCATCTATTTTCCAGTTCCCACCAAAGCCTGCAACTGTCCTGCCCAGCAAGAACATAAATACACGCTGCGAATCTCATGCACTGACGCCAGACTCTGACTTCATTTTGTAACTGCGCTCTTCAATTTCCAAACAGTGTTTTTGTTGCAGCACGGTAGTGACTAAGGCCATTCATGGTGATACTGTTTCCCATTCTTTTTCCTTTCCCTCTGCAAATGCTCCAGTTCAGCCTCATACATCATTTCCTGGACTAAGTATTTCTCTCTCCTCATTCTGTCGCACAAGTCTTTGGGCATGTCTGGAATCAGGTAGGCAATGAAAGACTTTATTCCAAAAACAAGGTGCTGAAAAGAAAAAACAAAAATAATTGCTTCAAGGATGCAGAAATATTCATTTTTAGGACCACATTTTAGGGTTTAAAAGTCTGTGGTGAAACTGGAACTGAGATTTGATTCATGATTGAAAAGCAACTCCTGTGTTTTTTATTAGGTACATAAGCATATGTGGGAATAAATAAGCAGTCTATCAAAAATGTGAAAATGCTCAAGTCTTCTGAAAAGTAAAACTGAGGGTATAGCAAGTGACCTACATTAAGATGTGACTGCAGCTTATACTCATCTGAATAACAACAGCAAACACCACCTATGAGCAGACTTTAATCAAAGAAACTAAATTCCTGGACAGTATGTAATACATTCTTCAAGGTCAGTACACACATTTCTACTTTTACATTTGACTACAATCATGTATCATTTTTCTGACACACATTCTAATTTGTAATAACCGCACTTAATGTACATATAAGTTTCATTTCTTCTTTTTCAATAAAATATGGGAAATTTGGTTGGGAACTTATGTGATTTATAAGACAACTGTTAAATAAATGCAATTTAGAAGGGACTCTAAGATCTGTCCAAGCTCTGTAAATTCAGTTTGAAGTGACAGATTAACAACAGTTTGAGGAGGGCAATTTTTTCCCCCTCTCACTTGACTGTAATGAATAAGCAGGTGATGATACTCACATTTTTTTATGGGACTACTGTAAAAAAATAAACTCAGACTCTAAAGAGGTAAAAAGGAATTGTTCCTTCCCATGACTAACCTCAAATACTATGATGAAGGCCAGCCGCGCTGCCAGGACATGCCAGAACTGCAAAGTGAATTCATATGGAGTTGAACTCCATGGTGGGGCTCTGTAATCTCTATACCTGTAAAAGAAAGAAAAAAACAGTAAGTTAGTCCGTGGTCAAAAAAATGAACATGTTGAAGAGGTCTCTGGCTTATCCCAGACCTGGCTAAAAGAAGAGAAACTGAATGGAAAACATACTTCAAGAATAATTAAACAGGAAAGCAGAAGAATAGTCCACAATACAGACAATTAAACGGGGCTGCTTATAAGATGGTACTTTTTGCTTACAAAAATCCAGAGGAAACAATTTCCTTTGTTGTTACAAAGAAGACACCTTGGAGTGTTAAGTTCAAGTGTGTTGACTCTAAATTGGTTCTTGTCTTTGCTTATAAGCAGTTGAGATTCTCCAGACAAAGCTTGCACAAATGTAACCTGATTCTGCAACTTCTCAGTCAATTCAAGCTCCCACTGTAAAACTAAGTCTGCAACCAGAAGGGGTCCACTCATGTAGTGCCATATTTAATTTTTATGCTGAATTTCTCATATTTATCTTGCGATCTTGATTCTGTTTGCAATCTTGACCTTGTTTAGAGCCACAACAAAAAAGTTAACTGTGTATTTTAATGAATAGATCTCAGAATGCTTAACTAAAATGAAATGAGATTTTTTATCTTTCTTGGCAGCTGGGGAAACTTTGAAATGAAGTAATTCATAGAGGTACGAAAGATACGGCTTGCAAGAGTCCTGGAAAAACTTGGAACATGTGTTTCCAGTGTGTTAGTATTGCATCCTTCTGTAAGAATTTGTACCTGAGACTCCCATGTTGAATGAACTTGAACTCCAATGCTTTTCCAGGCTAAATAAAAACTATGCTGCCAGTAATTTAAGCACTGACTTTCAATTTAATGTCTATATTAACATTTATGCCTGTACTATGAGAAGGGAGAACATCAAAACGTACCGGCAGTATCCTGAGTATCCCATCCCAAGTTCACTCAGATCAAATACTGACAAACTGCTGTTGACATATCCTTTTAAGCATCTGAAAGGAAAACACATATAATGAGGACTTTCTTCATAAAGTGGTTAGATAGTATAGATTCTGTATGTAAACATATTCTGCTATTACATATCATTAGCATACTATTTCATTTCCTTATCACGACAAAAGAAATTCTAAAATTTTAAACAGAGAAGCAAAGTTTTATTGGAAAGAAACAAATAACATCTGTTTCAGGGACAACACTGCTCAAAAATGTATTTTCAGTACTTTTCATGCTTTTGCTTCTCATCTACCAGCAGATATAAACCAAAAATTGTTGCTATAGTGTTCTTCATTGTCTCCTAAAATTACTGAACTTAGAAAGATGGCCAGAGAGGTAGAGAGGAGAATAACTTAACATCTTTGCAGAATTTCCACCAGTTATGCAGCATATATCCAAAAATGACAAATGAATCAAAGAATTTTCACCATCAGTAAAATGAACAGTGCATATATAGCAAATAGCCATCTTAAAGGCAACAAGTTTTTAGTATTAATGACAGAAATCACATAAATACATTGAATTGTGACTGTACAAGTGAATTTTTTGTCTGTTCCTGGGAAACCACAGACACATAAGACATTTCGTCTTCTTGGAAATCTGTTCTGTAATTTACCAAAGGGCCTTCTGAAAGGCAAAGAACATTTAAAAAGAGATGCAGCAGGAAACCTATTATACCTACTGAACCTTCAGGTTTGCTGTGACACCCCAACTCACTACCAGAAAAAGAAGAAATAGAATTACACAGCTCTCTATTAGATGGGTAGTACACATTAAGCACTAACATTTTTTCTGCTATTTGTCTCTTTTCATCCTATCCTGCCTCATTCTTTTTGCCCTTAAATTCTCTCTCTGTGTGACACCACGGGAAGAGTAAATCTCTATTTTGAATGATTAGAGATGGAGCAATGAGGGAAGGAAGGACAGAGCCCTGCGGTTTGGGCTGAGCCACAGGCTGTGAAGGCAGCGGCACTGGCTTGCTGGACGAGCCTTGATGCTTTCACTCAGCCTTCCTCCTGTGCTATAAAGAAGATAAGTTGTACTTATGAGATGTGCTACAGTATTAGCAAAGGATGTTTCCTATTCTTGAGATAATCCTGATTCCCATATTAAAAACAAAAACAAAAAACAAAAAACACCCAATCGACAATCAACCAAACAAAAAGCCCCAAAAAACTCTCCGAAACCACCTGTAGAGCACTGGTCTCCAAATGAAAGAGAGGATGCCCATGAGTACTGTGATCTGCTTAGATCATTTAAAAGGTTATGATAGTGGGAAACACGCTGGACCCACAGTTCAGAGGCACTGGTGTCTGGAGAGAAGTGCAGGAGTCTGGCCTGGTGCTGCAAAGATAAACAAGATACCTTGCTAGAAATTAGACTAAAAATGGAGTTACACTAAATACTGTCAATTCCAACCTTGCTAGAACTTGGCTGCAGGCATTCCTGAAGAGAAACAGGCAGAGAAGGTTGAGGGTGAACAAGGCTTAGGATAAAAAAGGGTTTGGGAGCATATATACATGTGTGGGAGTGTGGTGGGAAAAGACAGTCTAAAACTATTGCAGAAAAGAAAAACTTATCTAGAGGAAGCCTGAAAACTGCTACAATATATATTAAACTTTGTTGTTTGCATTTGGAAAGGAAGATGTGATTTTCCACTTCTATAACTGTGGAGTTTGCAAACTCTCTGGAATGGCTGAGTTACTTGCATTTAACAACTGAGAAGGTTTGCATACATATAAAAGGTAAAATGTTTCTGATGTATGTTAAGTATATTAACACAGCAAGATGGTAGCAAAAGTGTGCTTCCACTGAAATACACACACATATATAAAATATTTTAATTACTTTTCTTGTCTGTATCCTTGATCTGTACAGGGACCATATTTGTATGCATAGACAAAACGCGGAATGTAATCTGAAGTAATGGCAATAACAAAGGCGTTGGTGATGACAGCCAAAACACCAATTCCTTCCAGAATCCCATACCAGATACCTAGAAACAAGAGAAAAGACAACAAAGTCACTAGTTTTTAACAGTCATATTAAGTCATACAAAATCACACCACTGGTATAAAAGTCATTATTAGTCATATAGTTTTTGATTCTTACTGAGAAAGAATTATTCAGTCAGACGAGCTAGTCAAGACCAAGCCAAGTCCCCACATTCCTGCCACCCCTGGCTCCACACAAATGAAATCTTACAATAGGGCACACCCTGATGAGAAGAAATAGCCAAGGAACAAAGCTATAACCATAATATTTGGTTATAAAGGCGAAATAAAAGATTTTGGAAAGAGGTTTCTTATTTTTCTTTAATTCAGTTTTAAACCAAAATTGAATTTAATCCTTAATTTTAAAATTCAATTGATTTGGGGCAGAAGTTTAGACCTAGGGTTCCACAAATCTTCTGACAAAATAGTATTTAGCCTGTTTTCAGAATTCCAACTATTGTGATCCCCTATTGGAAATTGAAAGGAAATTTGAGGAGTCCTCTTCGCTAAGAAACTAAGTATGCTTTTGTTGCTTAAAGGGAGAGTTGAGATCTGTAGGTTACATTATCAATTTCACTCTTAACACACCAAATATTCTGAGGGTTGAGCTACATTAAAGAAGGAAATGCAAAGAGATGGCATCTGACAGTGACAGTCATTAGGTTCTCTCACCTATATCTGTTGCTCTGGCAGGCATAGGTCTTCGCCACTGAGTGACAAACTTGTAGGCATCCAACCTGATCTCGATGATATTGTTCAGCAATGCCAGGAGAGGTGCCAGTGGGAAGGCAGCCACAAAGATGGTGGTAAAGCCAAACTGTAAAACTAAACAGGCATTTCTACAGTTAGAAACTGGGAATCCAAAAGATCTTTTAATGTGCAACACAGTTTCAGTTTCTTAAGAAAACTGACACCTCCCTAAATTTGCTCACCCATCTCTAAGTATTCGTCCATTAAACCATGGAGATTCATAGGCTGCAGATTCCAATCTTTTTCCCACTGAGGTAGAGAAATTTTTTGCTCCATTAATTGCCCTCCTCTCTTCATTTTGCGTCGTGACCACCAATTCTGTAATAAACTTTATTAGATAAACAGTGCATTATTGACTGTACTTAGTAATTTACAGTACTTGCTGGTATTATTTTGAAATAAGTGCGCATATTTTGAATAGCATTTGAATGTTAACTTAGGTATTTTCTGGCAATATTTACAATATTGTGTAACACACAACTCAAACAACTTCTAAAAGTTCTCTATTTTGCATTATGATTTTAATTATGTCTTTAAAGTAACATGCTAGGCATTGTACAAATAAGCTTTTCAGAAAATAGAATTTGCTTGCATAGACTTTTTTGTAGGATTTACCACATGCATAAATAAAAAAAAGAAGAGGAAAGAAATCATGCATAGTGAGAACATTTAAAAATGATGCTTTGCTTTTACCCTGTAAAAGACAAACCAAGTAAGTGGAGCTCACTAAGAACTCTATAGTACTAGAACATATTGAATATTAGAATACCTCTACTATTCTTTGAATAAATCTAAAGATCTAGATGCTCTACACAACATTTTCTTCTTGAAGCAGGAAAAAGTGTCTAAGGAAGTGTTGCTGAAGCTGCAGATATTTAAGATTGTTTTTTATAAAGGTGTGTAAAGGTCCTTTCACAAAGTAGTTTTACATATTGAGTAGGTAATAGTCTCACAAATTAAAGTGTTATATAAATGAAAAATATTATACAGTACCGACACAGGTGGCAGTTAAAGGCTAGCATTTATTTCTAGATATTACTGAAAAAAGACTGAAGATGGGAAAGAATTTTCTTATAAATGTTCTTATTAACAGGCTACCATTTTTTTCTCAAGCTAATTTAGTGTTTAGCTCTTGATCTCTCTTGCTGCCGAAAGGCCTCAGTTGCAAACAATAGTTTTGTCAACAAAAGACACTGGCTTCCATAAAGGATTATAAGCATGTACCAATATAAATTCTAGACAGAGTTAGGATGCTAATGGGCTGAGAAGACAGGAGGCCTGATACTTCAAGTAGGTTTCTTCTTTTCAGAAATTCACGTCTCACAGCAATAGAGCGCACTGCCCCCCACTCACAGAACGATTACACATTGTGAGTGTAACCCTTTTGACATGTTTCTCAAGGTTGAGACTTTGATTAAATTAATATTTGATGAGCAACCTTTTGCTTTTAATGAAAACATATTCTTCCAGTTTCAAGAGAGCTGTAAGACTCTTAGCCCATCACTCTCGTCGGTAGCTGAGCAGCTCTGTTTGTATTGTGGAAAATGAAATCACAATAACCTATTTAGATGGTTAACATACCCAGAGAAGCTTTATCTTAGAGCAGCAGTTAATGTTTCCCATGAGAATAAATTTACAGTATGTGAGATGCAAAAAGTGGAAACATTCTGCAAACGTGTGTTGTACTTGAAATAGTTATTTTAGCAAAAGTGGACTATTTATATTTTTGTGTTTCTTACAGCACGTAGGGGAAGAATGTAGACCCAGATATATATTTAACCACTGTATTTTTAGGTCTCAGAGGTAACACTAAACACAAGCCCTGTGCCAGCACTAGTAGCAAGTCCTCCCCAGCCCTCAGGGAAGGTTGAGAATCAACATTGATGATTAGGTTTTGAGTGATAACATATGTTTATGACCCTGCTGAAAAATTGTATGTGCTTATGAACATTCATTTCCAGAGATCAGTGTTTCAGCTGTTCATTGTCTTCACCAATTAATAATGAGAATGAATTTCAATCAATGATGAAATTCTGCCCTCCACTCAAATACAAGAAGTATTTTTCGCCATCACTGCACCACATTAATATGTAGTCACTGTTGGTAAAGCAAATTTTAACATCTGAACTTACGGATAGCCTAGCTCCATGAAGTTGTTCCACATTTGTTTTAGAACCATAATAACTCCCATTTGCAAACATAGATCTATCAAGCAGCCACTAGGATGACACTGAAAGGAAACAGAAAAGGATCAGTATCTAAAATCAGAGAATTCCTTTAATTTTTATTTGCTCACAGATTGAATGGAAAACACCCAAGTATGTTTGGTGAAAAACACTAGCCTCTGACTACAGAAATATTAAAAGAAATATTAATAACAGAAGTATTAACACAGGCTTTAGTTGAACAACCCTGAGTCATACTATTTCTTGGAGAACTGGATGATGTTTTATTAGACCACGGAGTACAAAGTTATGGTATTTTTCTCCATGGCTACTGAGGTGCAACAGATGAAACCTTTTTTTCAGAGCTATGGAGATACCTTCGGTGTGTTAGTGATATCAAGAGAGGTGCAATTCTAACACACTTTCATGCTAAATTTTGAAAATATTATTTTTCTTATTTTAAAATCAGTATTTTCACACTGGCAGAAGCTTAAGAAGTTGATAGCGCTATACTTATGTCCTCCATCCAAAAATTCCAAATCCTCAGGAGATTCCAATCATGTAGAACCTGGTAGAGCCTGTGAGGTATTATCTGTAATATCACTGTTTGCTCTTCCCAAAAAGAGGCAGAAAGAACAGTGTGTCTCATGTACAGAAGGGTGGAGAACACAGAAGGAAAAACACATCGCCTGTTTCCTGTCCTCTGCTATAAATAAGGGTTTACTCTTCCCTGCACTTAGATGGAATAATAAATCTCTCAAACTGGACATAATTCACGTTCTTCAGCCATTTCCTTTTCACTCATGGAAATGTCACAAGAACACAAAATAGGATTGCTTACCTCTTCCAGTCTCCATCTGTTAAAAAGCTTGTTGTACTTTCCTGGGCGGCCTGCAAATCTGGAAAATAAGATTTCTGTTTCTCGGTGGACATTCCAAGAACACCCTGTATCAGTAGTTATTTCACAACGTCCACTGAGCAAACTCATGAAGTATAAACAGATTAAATCACACCAGCTTAAATCTGGTATCTGTAGGACATGGTAGTTTCAGAATGCAAACAAGCACCATCATTTTGCAAGCAATCCTAAGCTTTTATTACGCCCAGAACAAAAATCCTCCATTCAGAGGTTTTAGATATTAGATAGTCAGACTCTGTAATCTACATCTAAGAAGATAAGCCATTGAAATACATAGGAATTTAGTGCAGTACAGGGATCTGCTTGCCCACGTGAAGTGTGCACTGGATTACACCCTCAGACACACAAGCATAAATTCACTTCCAAACCCATCCTAACAGATCTAACAGATTCTTGCATAATGAACAGAGTCAAAATTCTTGATGACCTCCAGGGACAGAAAAAAAAACCAAACATGTTTGGTCCTGCACAGGAGATAACAAGATAAAAAGAAGTTTATAACGTGTACAGCAAATGTATCACTGGATGTAACAAGCAGCCTAACAGAGTTTAATTTTTTTTCTCAAACAATCTTGAACTGAAATGACGTTATAAAACTTCATAGAAGGTATCCTGTGGGTCCTGCAGGAATGATAAGTCTGATCGTAACAAAACTGAGTGAAGATGAAGCCAGGTTAGACATGTCCAGTATCTCGTGCTCTGAGCTAAAGATCCACACAAAAACTCGAGCCAGAATTTCTGCCTCCTACTCTTGTATAAGACCTGCCAGACAACATTTACTATTCATGGAAATGGATCATGGGAAATGTAACCAAATGGGAATAAACAAGAAAAAAAATGAATAAAGCCTGTTAATGCAGGGTTAAATACAGATCCACATTAGGAAGTGGTTGTATTTTCACAGGTTCTGAATTCACATTTAGTAGTAAAGTCACTTAAAAAGTAAACTTTTTACTGTCTAGTTTCATGAGTAAAGATTTCAAAGCTCCAACCTTCACATATGGTTAAAAATATGAATTTAGTGTTGGTAATTATCCCCAGAAACTGACTTGCATCTAAATTTTAAAGTTCGAACTGTCAGTGTGTTTTCTTCCAACCTATAAAATTAGCAAGAATTACGACTTCTGTGCAAGTTTTCCTTTAAAAGCAGTTAGGAAAGATAACTTACCTGCCAAGAAAAAAGGCAATATAAAAGATGGAGCTGTTCAAGTTGACAAACTGGAAGAGGAACATTTTCAAGGCAAAGCTGTTTTCCCATTCAGATTCTGTTCGAGGGTGCTCTGCAGAAAGACACAATATGCATGATATAAACAGAAATGAAATAAAGTTATGCCTAAATTTGCTCACAGATCAATCAACACTAACAAAACAAGTGGTGGTTTCAACCCATGGAGTTACATCAAGATTATTATTATTGTTTTTCTTCTCAAAGTGTTCAGTCTGCAGGTCACAAAACCACTGTCCCAGCTCAAGATTATGTTGGTTCTATGTGGAAACACAAGCTACAAGCCTCTCAGTACAGAATAGGTCGAAACTCTATGGGAAGATACCCATCCACTTCCTCAGGAGTTTCCTATGATAGCACTTGTGAAGTGTTAAACATTTTATAATGAATTAACAAGGAAATAATGGAGAACCTTCTTAGATGTGGTGTGTGTTTGTTTTTGTTTCAACCCCACCCCCAAAGAATGTAGAAATGTATTAGGGCTACAAGTATTTTGTGTGGCTCTGCACTGTGTTGGATGTTTTTCCTTACAGTTTGTAGAACATGATTTATGTCTGAATTATAACTCTGTGATAATGACTAAAATTGATGGATGTATCAACCTTGGAATACAGTATATTGATAAAAGCTTTAAAGTACATATATGAGCTGGAAGTCTAGGCTGCCTGGATTTTTCAGTTAAAATATGTACTACTTAATTACTTTGGTGTAATGATGACTAAATTAGGATACAAATATACAGGACAGTAGCTTGGATATGGTTAATTGTTCCTCAGAGATTAAGGTGTCCTCCTTTGCTTTGAAGTAAAACACCTTAGAAAGTGGAGTGAGCTGCCGAGTTCAAACACCTGATGCTCTGTCATGCTTAGTTCAAGAAGTCTTTTCTGGTTTTAATTCTTTCAAAATATATTTTGAGAAAAATCATCTTGAATACCTCATTTTTTTTTCCCTCATTCCCTGCTCTGTAACAATATATTTAAAAAGTAAAGTAGGAATACAAATCAGTGTGATCTGAAAAAATATTTTAAAATATTTTAATGATTTGAATAAGCTGACTATACATTCTGAATCTTCCTAAACTGTTCAGCTGCCTGTTGTCCGAAACACCAAAGTTTTGAGCATCTTGTTGAATGCATGCTCTTCAATACTGCAACCAGGAGAGGGAGCTGGTAAATTTAAGCAGTGAACTTGCTTTGAAACGATGACAAGATCAACTGCATATTTTGACACAGGCTAAAAGAGAGCAATTAAGAAGAAACACTAAAATATTTTCCCATAGTAGGAGATTTTAAATGCTGTCCTTGCTTTCTTGTTTTCTGTAGGCTAGAAAGCTTCACCTCTATGACTGAATCGTGACTAGAAGCTTCAGTAAAAGTTCTTCGTGTGACAGAATTAGAGCTACTTTAAAATTTATGACTTAACATTTTTATCTTGGACAATGTAATTTTATCTTAACACATTTTTCCACATGGAAATTCAAATTTAAAACTGTAAAAACAAAACAAACCCAAACAGGCATTTTGGAAGAATGGGAAAAAAAATCTCCTTTTGTAGTCTAAGAAAGTATGTTTTGACTTTTGTTCCAACATGACAGTTTTTTCAATTTACACTATAAAACATTTAAAAAAAATAACTAGAAGAATAAATTCTTTTCTTTTCTATTATTTCCTTAATGAAATAATCATATAATTTCTTTCTCTGGTATTTTTCACTTGCTTGGGGAAATGTCAGTATCATACTACGCAGAGATGAAGTTTCCAAAAACCTGTTTTATGGAAATATAAAGGTATACGCCACAGCTAGCAAGAACCATACCACTAATAAAGACCTACATACCTAAGTCTGTCAGGAGATAGGCAACCTTTTCATATACCTAAAACAGAAATAAGAGACGGTGTAAGTATTGCACATCCTGCCTGTTGTGATGTCAAATCCAGAATAAAAATTTCCTAGAAAGACTTCACTGAACTACTATTGGCCTGTTGTCTTTATCCATGTAAAAGTATGTGTGTATATGTATTAAATATACAGCAAAGTTAAATCAGAAGCCAATAGATGAAATGTTCAGACATCAACAGTTCTCTTAATAAGCAGTTAGATGCTTATCCTCTAACTTCAGAAACAACCCTCTGTGATCTATAAGTAGGCAAAAGCCTTTACACAAAACAATTTTCCTTTGCATGAATGTGCATATTGGTGAAGGTATCAGCCTCCTACTAAAAACTCCCTTATCTTTCTATATACTGATTCTCTCTGGCCCCAAGGTAGTTACAAACTCTGAAAAATATTTCTTTGAGTATTTACTATTAATAGCAAGTTATTTTCACTAGCTTTATTGTGCTTATTCACTTGAATGTACTTTTTATGACTTAGAATTATCCTATATAATAACATAAATAAATACATGACAGTGTGTTTTGAAGAATGCTTTCTTATTGCAGCTAGTGCACAATCTCCCTAAAAGAATTAAAGGCCATTGTCTGCTGTGCTATTATTCCTTTTCACCTGTTTGTTCCTGCACAGGAATAGAAAAATGATAAATTACATTGCAGTTGAAGGAATACAGTTTATATCAATGTACATTGTGCTGCCACAGCAAATGATTAAACTTGCGCTGGTATATAATGGAAAACCTTAAACTGAAATCACGTATCACAGTGATTGAAGACTCTGCAACACTGATATCACAGCTGCATTTTAAATAAGAGAGGAATTCAAAGCTATCAATTAAAAAAAATTAAACCAACAAACAAATAGCAAGAAAATTCTCAGCCAAGAAAAAAATGGAGTTCTATTGAGAGATGTATTGTAAAAGGTAATGTAAAAAAAAACCCAAATTCAAATGTAGAAGGCAGTAGTCTGTAGCACTGTGATATGGTGACATAAGCAAAGATGTACAGTAACAAATTAGGTAGGCAGTAGGGAAAAATATTGACAAACATATTATAGTATCAGAAGAGGTAAAACCCCTAAAATATGAGCTTTAGGTACTACTATATGAATAAGCAAGAGCTTGTATATATCTGATACACAGTAAACTTGTAAAAATTGCCATTTTAAATTATTTCCTCCTTTTAAAAGAGAAACAAAACAGAAGACTTACAACATTGAGTGACATGATGATCATAAAATTGATACAGACTCCGGTGCCAGATGTCGCAAACTGCCAATACTTCTTGATGAAATACCACTTGAAAGAAGCAAACTGCTCCATGGCTACCAGGCGATACACCACAACTGCAAACACCGCAGTGAGGACCAGGGAAATCTACGAATAGAGATATTAGAACAAAATAGGCCATATCTGAAATATTTTCCACTAAATTAATAAATTAACTAGTGTTTTAAAGACTGCCATTTGTTTTGGTGAGCAGACTTTGAGAGAACGATAATACTAGATGGATGAATTAAAGCATTTCTTCACTGTTCTTTCACAATATAACTGTATTACATCTTTTAAATGAAAGAAACCTGTAAACAAGCAGTAAGACTGGGCTAATGAGTTCTGCCTATATTATGTAAATCCACTAGTCTTAATGAATGTACCCATGTCTTGCATTACTATTTACATCAGAATAAGATTAAAGACTACAATAATTCCAATATTATTAAGCATTACCATGAAGAATATTCCTGAGACAGACACCATCAGTCGGCTGAGCTTATCAGGGAAAGGCTGAAAAGGTTCAGGTTTTCCTGTGATGGGATTTACTCTTTCCACTTGGGAATATTTAGCTTCAAACTGGGGGCGCAGTTCTTCCTGGAATGACAGGGTAGATTCCATTTATTTCACTGAAGTATCAAAAATCAGACATATATGTGTTGTGAAATAGGAAATTTATACTGATACAAATTCTTTCTTATAATGATGCAACACAAATATCCAAATAATTTGCTCTTTTGAAAAATCCTTGGAAACAGTGCCAGAGAACAGAAATCATAAAAGCCTTCCCTACTATTGCAAGGTTATTAAAAGGATCATAATATTGACTTAAACATTGGTTTCTCTGCAGAAACTGGTAAGAAAACTATAAATTAATGCCAGTTATGCTGGTACTTTTTGTGATATGGAACCATTTATTAAAAGCCACCAGCTTGTATTACACATCTATGGAAAGCTGTAAAACAAGTAACGGTATAGTCTCTATTGACTTAGACTGCAGTTAAATCACCAATATAGTTAAATTACAGCTATGTTCACTAGTGATTTATGAAGTAATAAAATTATTTTATTATTGTTGATGCTGGTAGCAGAATGTTAAAGGATAAGTCATGCCTCTCAGAAAGATATAAAAGCTAGTTTCTGTCCCTTTGCTTGTCTTGGTCCCATTTTCAGGCAGGATTCAGAATTTCCAGTACAAGAAGCCATGGAATTGAAAGATATCTGTGCTTTCATCAGTAGTAGCTCCTGTCATCTGGAAGGGCAGTATTTCCACTCAATTTTTCAAAAGATACTTTTAATAAATGTAGAATTATAAATGGAATGATAATGCTAGTTGCAGAAGGTGAAGTGTCCTTGTATGGCCTCAAGTATACTTGTTTATTCTGCAACTAGTGTTATAAATACAAATATAATCTGAATGAAAAATTCAGATTACTAACATTCAATGTGTATTGATATTTACACTTAAATCACATTGATAGCAAGATTTATTCCTCTTTAGCCTTACCTCTTCATCTTCCCAGTCTATGAGGTCCCAGTCATACGTTAATACAGCTCTTCGTCTTTTCCAAAACTCTAGGAAGACTGTAGCTGTGAAAATCATCAACTGCATTTTAATTGTGGAAAAGAAATAAAAAAGGCCATGCAGATCTCAAGAAAATCAGCGATATTTAACATAACAACTGTCATCAGCTACTTCCTGGCTGTTTTCCCCATAGAATCTGAAAACTATAACTTCAGGATTATGA
Source organism: Streptopelia decaocto (assembly GCF_964273445.1). Classification (NCBI taxonomy): domain Eukaryota; kingdom Metazoa; phylum Chordata; class Aves; order Columbiformes; family Columbidae; genus Streptopelia; species Streptopelia decaocto. The sequence continues at coordinate 63,179,626 of NC_138661.1, forward strand.
CTGTTAGAATTGGAACACTATTTTACAATGTTTATCTAACAATCTTCTGTTTTGTTGGCTGCTGTATCTTTACAGAGATACATAGCTGGCAGTATGAGATACTGTCATCCCTTCTAGATTGTCATTTAGTTTTTTAATTTTATTCAAAACAGATATGTTTTAAAATCTCTCCTTGAAGAAACAAAGACATAAATACACACTGGTAGCTATTAATAAAGAGCTAAATTATGATCCCATTTTGTTCAGTTCCAATCAAGACAACCTCCCTTCTTTCCCAGCTATACAAGCTTTATACTGGGTTAGCTTCACTACTGTAATATTTCTTTAAACAATTATTTCTAATCTATGTGTGAGATCACAACCACAATCCCCATGTACCTATTATTTTTGGTAGGCCCTATAAAAATAGGTACTACCAATAAATAACTCCAACTTTCCCCAAAACTGTAGTTTGCCACTTAGGATAAGACACCTTGATTTGGTGGGATTCCTGACAAAACATGGGTTTATCTGGTTGTTCCCTGGAAAACAGTGATTTCAAATAGGGAGGGAGAAAATTTGCTTCCTTCTGGAGAGTCAGCTGCTGAGAAGGAGGATTTTAAACTCAAACTGAATAGGATGGTCTCATGTTCCTACCTTTTTCTATATTTCTGTATTATGTTTAATGTCTTATTGGGTTTATATATGCATTATATATACCTATCCTCATTTTATACATACATATATATATATATATATCTGATTTATCCATATACTATATTAAAGCACAATAACTAGAAGTTAGCGGAAGTTCACCATACTGTGACTAATAAATGATGGATGGTTGGATGAAAGGAACTTGTCCCTGAGTATTATTTCTAGGTAGTATGTTCTTTCATTCTTCCAAGCACAGATCTTGCCTTTACCAGAGATTTCATTTAAGTTTCAGATGCCTGATTACTTGAGTAATCCAAGAGTGCAACACCCTTTTCTCACTGTCCTTGGAAGTGCCACCACAACCAGTGCAGCACAAGACTCAGAAACATTACAGAAGACACCACCTTGAAAAAGAAATCCCTTTGTGACACGGAACTCAGCAGCAACCTAAGGCCATGTTATGCACAAAATAAACAATACTTTTGCTATGTGACAAAACAGGTAGGAGAAATACAACACAATCTGCAAAACACGGTGTTGGATATTCCTCTGTGTTACAGGCTGCTCTAGGAAGCACAGCCAAGGTATCCGCTAGCTTTGTGCCAAAAGCAGTAAGACTGTAATTGCACAAATGAAATAATTCACTTAGTTACACTCAAAGGTAAAAGAAATAAAGGAAACAGCTCAGTTATCAGGAATAAAATAATAAATTTTAAATCACACTGACTTAAAATGCCCGAGTCAGAGAAACTGAAACCAAGCAACTGAATTAATGTGGGTCTTCTTTTTTTATTTCCCTCAGTGCCACCACAGAAGAAAAGAATGAGGAAGGGCGAACTATTCAAGTACACACAACTTTTTTGGATTGGGAAGTATTTCAGCTTGTGTAAATATCAGCTGAAGTTTTGGAAATAAAATGAGGCATTTGTGGTCTAGAAGTAACACAAAACTGTGGACAAATGGTGTTCTCAGTTGTATAGACACTGATCTTACAAGGCTATTTATTTCATTCTGTCTGTCCCCTAAGATTTGAGATAACTTGCTTATTTTTTAAATCTACATCTGTCTCTAAGGTAGAATCTTCAGGCTCTAGTATAGCATGAATAATAGGCTCTAGTATAATATGACTAATCATAATAAATGACGTCTTTTATGTACACAAAGCACTTGATAACACAATGATCAAGACAATCATCCAGTAGATGAAGCAGGTGAAGCCCAACCTGCCAACTAAAGCACATTTTCCAAACTCACCTGAGCTTTTAAAAAATGCTGCAATACTCTCTTTCACACAGGAGAATTCATGATAATTTTGCTTTATTATAAGGCTATTGAGAGAGCAGTGTCAAAACCTAGAAGTATATAAGTATACATATGCAAAAAGCATGTTGGAAAAAAAATAATTCACAAAACTACTCTTGTGGTATAGACTTCTAGTCTCAATGACAGCAAAAAAACCATCAGAATTTTAAAATTCAAATGGATCCTTCCTGGTTTGCCTTTGTTTCCTTCTACCACACTGCTAATGCCACTCACCTCTGATTGCCCTCCATGCAAACCAGCCCCTCCAGCCCAAATTTCCCGGTACTTCACTGACTCATCTCTTACCCTGATCTCCCAGCTCTGAAAATGCTAAGCCTTGACTTTCATCAACTACTGCTGTAAAAAAAAAAAAAAACAAGACATACAATACATGACTAATCCAACCATTCGAACATGAAGATGAGCACATTCACGTTCTAACATTGCTTTGACCTGGCAGTTTCTTTCCACCTAATCCCACTGCTCAAGAGTTCCGGATAATTTACAATTGAGAAGGTCACACACAAGCCTCCACTTTCCTACAGAAAACATTATCTGTTGCCTCCTCTGCTTTTCCCTGTGCACGTTGCTTCCCATTTTACAGCTCCAGTTGGGGTTCTGAATTTTCAATCTTATAATACATGGTGTACTTCTTTTTTTTATTTTGGTACAGACACATCATGTAAGGATTTGTTATTCAGTGCTCTGCAGTTCTGCCTGTTGTACATTTCCACAAGTTTCTTTCAACTCTTTCAATCCTTATTCAAGTCACCTACTGTTTACTGCCCTTGCACTGTCCGTACTCGCACTGCTGAGGAGCTAAAATCTCTAGGTGTGTACTCCACACAGTTCTCAACATTTCAGAAGACAGGTAAGGTGATGTTTGATGGTTAAGACAGGAAAGATCAGTCGTGTGTTGATACAGGCTTAAGTAAAACAAAGGTTTGACACTGTCAAGAAGAAGAAATGATGAATGGCTGCTGTTAAATGCTACAGAAGGAAACGAGAAGAGAAAGAAAGAAACCCAAACAAAACCAAGAACACAAGACTATAATTTGAGTGCATCTCTTTGGAATGTTCTTTAAAACTCGCTATGTCAGAATGAACACTGTATTTATTTCCTCAAAATTATTGCAAAGAGTATTTTCAATAAGGAGCTTGGGGCCTGTCTCCACTAAATTTCTGCAGAGTAGTGGAGGGCCAGCCAGGCCCTTTCTGAATAATCTGCTCCATTCCATCAGTTTTATTCAGTTGGAGTCCTTTACAGCAAAGCTATGCAATAAAAAGTCCTACAGATTTGGTACCACACCTACTACTGAGACACACTCTTCAAAATTGAAACGTATATATTTAAGGTCTTGTTATTTTCAAAACTATTCAAATAACCTTTATTTTTAGAAAACTATCAGAAAGGCTTCTTGGCACCGTAATGTGTGCATGCCAGGGGGAACTACACTGTTAACCCCAGGATATCACTTGCCACTTGGTTAATGCTGCGTAAGATCCAAATTTGGACACAAATTTGTGGTTTGTTTTCAGATTTCATGTTCAATTTGTTAGATACATGCCCACCCAGCCACAGCAATAAATATGAGTTAGAAGCTTGTTGATACTCATCGCAGAAAACCTCCTTTAGCAGAATGCTGGATTCCAAAGAAAACCAAGCCCATGGTATCAAACTCTCTCTTCCTTCCACTCAAAGACCACCCCAACTCACACCACAGAAATATTAGAAAGAGTAAAACTCCATCCATGTCACAGAAAGCCTTCCACTTGTCCACTGCAATATTTTCAAGAGAACACCACTAGTTGCTCCCATATAAACACCTCCTGTATATGCCATAACCTCAACACTTATCTGAAGGATAAGTTATGAAATAGTATTTGCACTTGATTGCTTAAAAAAATTAAGGTGGAAACACATAACAACATTCCACTCAAACAGCCACACAATACTGAAAGATTCCTTACCACATACCAGCCTACAATAAATAGACATAAAAAAACTGAAGAATAAATTTAAAAAAATCACAGGTTGACTATATCAGCATATTAAAAGTTATACATGATATCTCTGGACTCCTCACTCTTAATCCAGTACTGTTTATTTAAAACCTAAAGTGAGGAGTAAGAGCTGTAACAGTTAGATCCGTAGCTGAGTATCTATTAAAAAGTAAAAACTAATGATAACTGATACATGCAGAAAATTTGAATCTAGATTAAATTATTGCAACTGTGAACACATTTGGAGATAGGATCAGACCCATTTCTAGCAGCACGTTTTTCTCAACAGAACTCCTTTTTCTGCTTTATTTTGTAGAAGACACACCTTTTCCAGTTTCCATCTCACAAAGTATACTGGAGGAAACTCTGCAATAATAATAATAAGCTATCTGTTGTCAAATTAATAGTTGCATAGTACACGGAACAATAGATTCTATAGTTTACAGCAAGCAGCCACCCTTCTGAAGCATCGGTTCAAAGACTTTCAAAGGATTAAGCAATAAGCACTGCCTGCCCACTTTGCCATAAATACTGCAATTTCTGTGGACTCTGTAAGGACAGAGCTCGGTCACGGTGGCAGTGAGTTCGGTGGGGCTGGTTCCTGGAGGGAAGGGCTGTCCCATCTCACCTGGACGGCGTGTCCTCCACCGCTGTCACGCTGCCACCTTTATTGTCCCTGCGCTCCCCTCTTCCCTCCAGACTAAGTGCACTCAGGGCCAGAGCGGTATTTCAACAGGTTCTTGCGTATTTTGTAGAGCTCCAAGGTAAGTCTGAGGTGTTTTTAATGCTTGTTAGTGGATCTGATTAATAATCTTTTATATAGTGTATGGGGTGCCAATCAGTGCCGTTGCAGCCAAATTCTTCTTGAGTGTATTTCTGATAAAATACTTGAAAAAAAACCTCACATTTTGTGATTCAAACATTGAAGCAGAGAAGTAGCAACCATAAATAATGACAGTATTTCACTCAAATTCATATTTTTCTGTAGTGGATATTTATGCTCCTTATCAAGCAAGCACAGAATTTCTCTCAGAGTCAGTTCAGAGCCCATTTTAAACTCTGGGGAGTTTTTGAGGTGGTAAAGTATTCTGTGTATGCCTCTTTATACCAATTTCTGTAAGGAAAGGTATTGCTACATTGTTATTGCTTCTGCTGAGTTTAGTTGTATGGAAAATGAACAGGAAATACACACTGCGGAAGCTTGGCCAGTGCACTCATAACTTGTCAGTAACAGAGAGGAAAAATTAAATTAATTATAGAATACAATTCATATTCATTTCCTCTTTGCAGTTCACTAAAAGCTTACAAATTATTTTCTCAGTACGAAAACCAAAATACATTTAAGCTTGAAAATTTATTATTCATCGCTCATTAAATTTAGAAGCATCTCATCCTTGGAGAGCAAATCTGAATTTTAGAGTAGAGGCCACAAAATCAAAAATCCAATAAGTTTCTGGGTCCACCCTTTGTTATTATCTCTTTCTGAATTCTAGAAGATAAACTCTCTGTATCTTGGTTTATATTTTTCCATCTATTTTTGGATCACTAATGTAAAGGTAAAAATAATCTGCTTTATGAAGCATAAAAGGCATAGTAAGCATGAAAGCTCTGCAAATATTAACACGTTACTCCAAACTACAAGAAACAAAGAAGTGCCATTAATAATTTGCTCATCATGGCACTGTTTACTATGTAAAGTACTTTCTAACCATCACTGTAAGGCAGAAAAATGGTGCAAGGTTTGATTTGCTGACATTCAAAGGAATACTCTTTGAATTTACAGGTTTGTAGACTGTATTATCTACCTACAAGAACAAGATGAAATGTTTGTTTTCTTGACAGTTGAAGGGGTTTTGCAGACATTACTGTCACTAGCAGGTGCTGGGTTGTGTTCAGGAAATACATGTTGCAATTACTCTATCATGCCAAAAATCTATTTTTAAGTACTTACTATGCCACTGGATATATATTTATATTAAAATTGCTATACAATAATTTATTAGGATTTTTTTTTTTTTCTCTGTGTTGCTGAAGTATTCAGCACAAATCTGATCACTTTGAGTAGAACACAAAGCTGGATGCAATATCAACAAAACTACCCGAAGGGAAGTCATAGTCAGGTGGGGATTGGTCTCTTCTCCCAGGCAGTCAGCAATAGCACAAGGAGGCACGGGCTTCAACTCTGCCAGGGGAAATTTAGGCTGGATATTAGAAAGCAATTCTTTGCAGAGAGAGTGGTCAGGCATTGGAATGGCTGCACAGGGAGGTGCTGGACTCACCGTCCCTGGAGGTTTTTAAACTGAGATTGGACATGGCACTTAGTGCCATGATCTAGTCAATGGACTGGAGTTGGACCAAGGGTTGGACTTGATGATCTCTGAGGGCTTTTCCAACCCAGTCGATTCTGTGATTCTGTGATTTCCAGGATGCAGTTCATCGCAGCCTAAGAACTGCAGTACACAACTTCCAAAGCACTGAGGTTTCTTCCCTGTGGTCCCTCATGAAGATTACACAAGTAAGGCCATAAGAAAAAATGACAAAGAATTTGTTCTGCAAGGATATTGACTCCTTTGTACATTGATGTCTGAATTAAAATTACAGTTAAAGTGAACTGAGCATCATTTCTCTATGTAGTTTGGTTACAGTGAAGGGATAACGAGCGATATGATCAAACCCACTTTGTTCATTAATATGACTGTTAATACAAGGAAGGAAAGACAATGCCACTGAATTAAAACAATAATACAGTTAAAATTAAAGCATGTGTTTGAAAGCTTTGTAAAACACAACAGTTTTGTTTCTTCACTATTTTGCAGTTATTAGTGCTAACAAATCACAGTCTATATAAGGAGTTAAAAACTGCATCATCTCAACGTGTCTCATATACCAAAACAAACACACACCACCTGCCAAAACCCCATGGATATACTGAACAACAGACCTGCTATAATTGTGTGACTTCAAGATGAGTTTTTCTCATCCTTCTCAATCTAACATTTGAAAAATTAATGTATAACATACAGCTTCCTGTTTCCTATAGGAAAAAAAGGTTTCCACACAAATTCAGCATCATCCATAACTCCTGGACTGACTCAATTTTCGATTTGCTCCTGGCAGAATTCATATGACACTCACCGCTTAGGGTCACTAAACATTATCCATCAACTTTCAGGGCTAATTGTAACAATTATATTTCTTTGCAATGGAGCATAACTCTTTAGCATGCTCTTGGAGTTGCTGCCTGCCCAGAAAACACTGCCTCAAGCATGCCATGCAAATATGTATCATTACCTCATCCTATAGGAAAGTGGTTCTGAATTATTCCCCTCTTTGTGTGAGGGCTGTTTACAGAACTATGGAATTTTCTTGCAGAAAAAGTATTTGTTGATTATCAATATTGTTTCAGGTCATTCCTTAGGTCATTAAGACTCAGGAACGTAAAGTTTTCAGCATCAACACTTGGTAAACGAGTGAGATTTGTGTAGTATAACACTGACTTTTTTATCACCTTATTTGGGTCTTAACTGAGTAGCTTTGTAAAACAAAATAATAGACAAAAGTGAATTTCTTGCAGGTTCTGTGCATAATAAAACAAACTTTGAAGTCAACACTATGCAACCCTCCTGTGGAATGGTTTTCATTTTTCTGCTTGTAAGACTGCAATGGAATGTAAGCAATACTGAGGGCATAGATGTAAATGAACCAAATGATGGAAACAGCTCAATTAGAGATAACGATCAGTCTACAGTGCTACCAGCTTCGCAGAGTTTTGCTCTTCCTTTGACTACAGCCGTAAATCCTGCTGCCACCAGTCGTGCTGTACCTCTGACTGCCAATGACAAAGAAAATGTAGCGAAAGGAAGAGGGATGAGACATCAGCCACACAGTAGATCCCCGACATCCACTGATGGCACCACTGTATCTTCAAATGTCACTACGGTACCAAAAGATGGAATAAATAACTCTGCCACAAACTTCAACAAGATTCCAACGTCTTTAGTGACATTTACAACAACAGGTGACTTTTCTGCAGCAGTGACCAAAAGTGCTGTAGCTACTTCTGCTTCCACAGGGACACCAAGTAACTCCACGGTCACTCACAGCACCCCTTTGGCTGCAGGGCTCCCTGGTGACAACTCTTCCATCAGCGCCACCACGTTGTCCCCCACCGGTATCCCTTTGACATCACCCACAGTGACACAGGACAGTCCTACACCGAACTTCACCCCCACCCACAAAACAACAGAACTGAATCATAATTTCAGCAGCTCTTCTACCACATCATCTAATCCAACAGATCCCAACAAAGGTAAGAATTAACTTAAGTCCAAGTGGTTTTATTAAATAATTATAATGCTGAAATAACACCTTTTTTTCATTGAACAGGAGGCTTTATAAGATGTGTGAATTAATAGATGACCTAGTACAAACTAATACTAAAACTCACCCAAAACAAAAAACAATTTTTAGAATTATTTGCTGTTTACTTGTTTAACACTTCCAAGAGCAGGGGAACCTAAAGACAGGTATTCCCCATTCACACTGGAGCGGGCTTTAGATGTGTAGAAATAACATTTAAAACATGTAACAAGTCAACTTATGTAAGTTCACAAACTTTGGTGACCAAAGATGACTTCTTATAAATACTTCCAAAAGAATTACTCATTGTGCATTTAATTAGTAAGCTGAGTATGCGTGGGAAAACAATGGAGCATAAAACTGTCATGGCACTTTTCTATCCTGCTGCTCTGAATCAGGTCTTCAGGAAAAGAAAAGGAAAGATTAGAAGACAGTAATTCTTTGCTGTTAATTAGCTTTCAAGTTTTTAACACAGGACTGAAAGGCTTACCCACCATATCCAGGAAAGTACAGTTTGTACCAAGAACTGAAGGAGCATCAGACTTTCATGTTTCTCATCATAGTTCTAATAATTACAATGTACCCAATTTTTAGATAACCTGACTGAAAAGGAAGGGGAGTGGGAGAGCAAGTTCAGTTCCAAGAGAAACAGAACACTTTGAAGAAAAGTTTTCTGAAATCTGAGGAAAATCTTGCAGGAATGCAGTTATTCTGCTAACTGAACAGGTGCAGAAAGCATTACTGGATATTTTACCTTCCATTCTCAAAAACTGGTACTCTAAAACTTAATCACTTGAAATTCACAGGCTGCAATTTTATCTGCTGGCTTAAATACTTATAAATAATTGCATTCAAAAAGCGATTACCACTTATTTCTTTAAATAAAAGGATAGTGGTTGATTCTGTAATTAAACCTGGAACCTTTATTCGGAATAAAACTATTTTTTTTGTTGTTGTTAATATTATTTATTTATTTATCTATTTATTTATTCCCAGTTATTCCCTTGAAAGTCAAGGATGGAGATGTCTCATTTATTTTACAAAGGCAGAGAGTTTCTGCAGAGAGGCTGGTTTAGTTGTAGTCTGCAAAGCGTCTCAGATCCTTGATGAGAAGTCTCACTCCAGAAAGCCCTTGACAGCAATAAAGCAATAGTGAAGTATCTGATCTTACAGACTTATTATTCTCATCAGCTGTCTCTTTCTTCTTTCTTTCTCTCCCAGATGAAACCAGCAAAGAAGGAGTAATAGCTGGTGTCATTATAGGAACCATTTTGGTTTTTCTATTAATTGGTCTGATTGGATATTTTATATGTCGTAAGAAAAGGTCTGAGTCGTTTTCCCACAGACGGCTTTATGACAATACAAGGAATGATCCAGGTAAGGAACAGAATACGTGTTTTGCATAAGACAATTTTTTACTTCTGCACAGAGTTGCTTAAATAATCTGGTTTTATTGAATTATTAGGGATTATATCATTGACATCAACTAGTTTTCAACTGATAGGACTTCATTATTTTGAATTTTGGCTTAACCAATACTACCCTTAACTCTGCGTCTCCTCCTTACAATTTATCTTTTTAACCTCAGGAAATATTGTATCTAGTATCAACGAACCTGTTCAAAGAATTGTGGGTGAGTTTAACCTATAGCTCAAAATCTCTGCCAAACTTAGATTAACTGATAAAGTCTGGACTCCCTACTCATCCAACTTCGATTACAGAAAGAGAGAAGAAGTTATATCTGGTTTTAGGACTAAAATCTTTTTTAAGAGGTTTAAAAAGAAGATTGCTTTTGTCTTCTCCATGAATATGTATAAACTTGTATTAAAGTGTAATCACACAGTCTCCTAACATTTATATCATGTTCCTAGACTTTATTTTTAAATGTTTAAACAAACACTGAGAGGCTAAACACACTCTTTTTTTCTCATATAAAATCAAATAAAAATAAAACTCTGGCAATATGCCCTTTCTGGCTCAAATGCAAGAGCTGAAAGCTGCCAGAATGTCAGATTAGGAACTAGCTTTGAAAGTCGACCACCCATGTAGTGCTGAATGGGTGTTACTGGGAGGATGTGTTATCTTCAGAAGATGGTGAATAAGGGCCTTCATCTGTTGCACCCTCATATGTAACAAAAAGTTTAACTGGAATCAGCTGGGAGGGATTGCTGAACTACACCGTGAGGTACTCAGTGTATGGGGATAAGAATCCTTCAAGCAATTTATAAAATATAATTACATTATCTTTTCAGTTCTCCATTTAGACAACTCACTTGGGCCATACAATACGAGTTTTGGATCCGCGTCAGGCGACAAAACCAGCCCAGCAGACACAGCAGAAGACACCACTGCAGGGTGTCCATCCAATGACATTCCTATGGCTGACATGACCCCATCCCCGCCTTCACCGTAATGTTTGCTCCAGATTATATTCTCACCTGTTATCTACATGCTTTCATTTTTTTTCCAAAATGACCTGTCAGCTGTTATCTTACAGCCATTTCTGTGTAAACAATGTTTTGGAAAGCAAGGGGAGAATCACAAGACACACTGATATGCAACAGGCAAGGCCAAGTAGCAGAGCATCATTCTTCTATGTTGTAATTAAATTATCAGCCTACGGTTTTCCTGGAAGGATGTTGTATTTGCTTTCTTAGAAACAATACAGACAAATAGCACCCAGGTAAAATTCTGCCTTGTGTAACTTTGGTCAAGAATGCAGACATTACAACGTAGCAAAATGTGACTAGGATTGCCATGATACTTTTGCATCAATACAAAAAAAATCCCAAATTTAACTACCTCAAGGGGAAAATATTCTGCCCAAATCTAATTTCTATCTGATAAATGACTCAGGGCATTATTTTCCTCACTTTGCACCTTCCTCAGTAAATATAACAAAAAGAATTATATTTATTTGGGTTACTCAGAGTTTGAAGTTAGCTGGGGAGAATAAAACTACTAAGTAACACAGACTACATTTAACCTTTGACTGTGATGACACAGAGTTAAAATCACTATCAAAGGGGAAAAAAAGATGACAAGCTTCTATTCTTCTGTCAAACTGATCTGTTGTTTGCATTGCAGGCTGGATCCGTAGAAATGATGTGAAAGCTTTCGGTACAGGTTGGATAGAAGAAATACCTCAACATGAAACTAAAGGAATTACCTCTGCCATGTAGATAGATAACCTAAAAAACATGGTCTGGTTTTGTCCAGCTAAATGGTAAAGTTAGGGCAGTAACATGCAAATAATTGCATAGTTTATCTGTTTGCAATTAACAGATATGTCTAAATAGAAAGAAAGAACATGAAAAAGACTTAGCTGTAAAGGCATATAATAAACAAAGAGCAGAGAAAATAACTACTCACACAGGCTATGTGCTTGTTCCTATGACTCTGTTAACGTGATTTTTTTTTAGTGTGGAAACTGTAGATCACGTCAGTGGAGTTATCGCACTAACTGACTGTGAATGTTGCAATGAGGGTTTATTTGATACAGGAGTAAATTACATATAAACAAATACCAGAGAGAAACAATGGCTGTCACACTGCAGATGAGTAAAACAGGTATTTATTTCAGAGTATTTAAAAGATTAAAGAAGGGAGTGCATATGTGCAGTGTTGCCATTCCTACAGGGTCCAGTCATGAAAACAACACACTTCTCACCAAAACCGGAACCTGATTTCTAACATCGCATCCAGGACATTGGATTAGCAGAGTGAAAATATGAGACGCATTCACCTGTATTAGGTGAGAGTGTCACTCTGCTGCTTGAAATTAAGAAAAATATCATGGTCAGCTTTCATCTCCCTTAGCACGTATTATTCCATCTTTTCTGATAACTGTAAAGCAGTATCACACAAATAAAATTCCTCCTTAACACTTGAACCTTGGTCTCAGCTGAAAATGGAAAGACCTCTCTCTAAGGAGAACTTGAAGACAGAGATGAAGAGATGCTAAGAAGCTACTAGCAATGTCTACATCAGTAACCATATAACCAAGTGCAATGTATTTTATGAATTTATGAAATGAGTTATTAGCAATTGGAAAGCTAGAACAGCAAGATTAGAAGACAATGAAGAAATATCACTGAGGCAAGCAATCCAAGTGTGCCCTTTGGTTATATTGTGTTAATTTTTGACAATCTAATTATGATTTTTGCATGTATGTGCATGTGCTTGTGTTATCTACGTTTTGCTGTTGTTTCTGTTTTATTTTTTTTTTGGCTCACGTGACCTTTGTTCATCCTTCACTTTAGGGTAGAATCATTAATGCTTATTCATACATATTCCATAAATAAAGCTGTTGTGTGCCATTCGACTCTATTTCATTCTATTTATTTTCAGACTGTTGTATGTCTGTGAACTGGTGTTATTTTCTCAGGGTTTACATAGACAAACATTTACACTGGTAAAATTAATTATCTCTTGTTCTAATACCAGTCTTCCCTACTTTCCAGAAGCAAAATACTACTAGCTGCAGCAAAAGCTAATTCCATGAAACTTTTCATGTTGGAACCATGACATTTGTCTTGTATGGCACTATCACACTGACCTTCCAAGAGAGACAAGATCGCTCTTGGTAACTTCTGTTCAGCAGTGGCCTCTGTGGGCATCACCCTGCTTGGCTTTGGGCCCCATGACATGACGTTTGGGTTGTCAATATGAACATAATGAGATATTCAGACTGAGAATTTGAATATAAATATTTTAAGTGCCGTAAGCACTTAAATATTTCCTGTATTCTCTAATTAGCTCCCACAAAAATGTTCTCATTTATGCTTTAGGTATTCTCTGCAAGGTGTGATTTTTATGTTGACTCTGGTAAATTAACCTACATATTTGCCTCTAACAAGCCTTCTGCCTCCATGATATAAAATTCAGGCTTAAAGATATTTAAGATGCTAAAGACAGTCATTACATTAATGATAAAAGGTCTACTTTCATCCACTACTAGCATAGAAATTGAAGTCAATGAAAACAGGAAAAATAATTTGTGTGACAAAATCATAATCCTTTTTCAAATTTTATCAAGAGCTATAATCTCCCTTTACCCAGTAATCACATAAAAGGATCAGCTGGACTAAAAATACAAAACAAATAAAAATGTACTTACCCCAAATTGCCATGAAAATAGCAAAGAAGACAGTCCCTCCATTATCGAACAAATGTGTAACCTGAATAGAAAATAAGTACATCAGGATCAAATAACACTGTCACCTTATTTTTTGCCCCAAAGAATCCCAGAATACGTAGCTGGTGTCAGAAACCAAAAGTGAAGCATTCTAATAAATCCTTCTTGCATGTTTCTTCTACTACTCTGCCTTTCAGTAAGACTTGAACTCTGGTTTTCCAGACTGTTGCTTCATCCTTTTCCAGTCAATTTGTTTCACAGACACTAAAAGCTGCTCTGACCATGTCCAAGCAGGCTAAAAATTCCTCCAGAGTTGTTGTTATATGCTGGAACAAATTTAACCTCAAAATTTACTATTTTAAGTTTTTTATAAGCTTAAATACCTTCTGTCTTTCTACTTCTTTTCCTCTGTATGTTAGTTAATGTCTCTTTTGATCCCATTTTTTGCCCTCCCAAGCTATCTTGCAATATCTCTGCAGGTAAGAATAGTACATATTCATTTTATCCAGACACCTCAGCCTCTCAAATTGTTGACATTTTCTCCTCCTCACAATTGTGCCCCTAAACTCCAATAAACATTAAATAAATTTTAAATACCCCACCCCCAAACATAATTCTAAATTGTGCACTGAATGTTCCTCTTTTTGTTGGATTCATCCCTTATCTTACTCCTTGTTGTAAGATTTTTTTGGAAGAATTCTATAGCAAAGTCTAAGGCTTATTGATAGAAAATGAGTAACAATTAGTCTTTGTCTGCCTATGGATCACTCTAAGCATCTGAGGAGGTGAATCTGGTGTCTCACTTATTAGGAAGACATCACAATTTATATTACAAAAATCCAGAATTTCTAATATTGAAGCCATAATACGAAACAGTATTTAGGAAGCTGAAATTAAGATCAATGTTCTTTCAATAGATATAAGGTTGTCAATTTACATCAATGTAATTTATGCAGGTTAACAGGCCTATATTTCTCCTAATGAAAGGTGGTTTAAGATATTGCTGAGCATTAGTAAGCCAAGCACAGGCTTCAAATTCCTATTTGAAAAAAAAGCACGCATCATCATGAAATAATAGAGCAAACTAACTTATCACCATATGTTAGAAGGAAGATCTGAAGAGAGAGGAAAATGCTGCCAATGGCTTTGATATGTATCGTCCTCTCCTTCAGGCTGGTCACCCAACCTGCTCCTATAGGAGCTGCCACTGCAAGGAGAATTCATCCTGCAGAGAGATTTCGTTCTTCTAGAGAAGGCTGGCATTAGTGCTTCTGCCTCGCAAATTAAGAAAACCACCTCAGGAAAGCATAGAGCTTCAATAGAAACAGTGTTGCTTGCCTCTATTTTATTTCTTATTGAGTAAAATTATTATAATATTGTAATATTATTATAATATCACATACTTTATCTGTATGTCAGTTCTGCTTTTCTGCTCCTCTTTTTTTTAAGGTTCTGAAAAAGCAATTGACTATTTGATATTGGTTATCAATAAATCCAGTATGTTCCCTTCATGAATCATAGAGTGGGATGGACTGTACACACAAATGTCTTTTGCTTTGTTTTTCTTTTGCTTCCATGAAGGAAAACACAAACGTAATGGAGATGAGACTGAAAATGTGACAGGTGAGCAAAAGCAGCATAATAAATCTGATGAACATTTTCAGTTTTGAATGCAGATCTGTGTGAGGATGTGATTTTGGATAATCCACTCAGTAAAGAGCGCAGCTGTCCAAGGAAATACAGAATGAACCATCCAACCGAACTTAACCCAGCAGAATTAACATTGATTGCTAGATAGGGAGCCAGATACATGATTTCTCCTTTTAGCAATGT
This sequence comes from Streptopelia decaocto, assembly GCF_964273445.1. Lineage (NCBI taxonomy): Eukaryota > Metazoa > Chordata > Aves > Columbiformes > Columbidae > Streptopelia > Streptopelia decaocto. The sequence continues at coordinate 63,194,897 of NC_138661.1, forward strand.
CTTTATAAAATTTGGGCAAAAGTCTTTCAGCAGTACACTCAGGAATTAAGATGTGACTGTTTTAAAGGCTAAATGTGTGCTCTGAGATTTGGTGTTGACCAAGCAGAGGTGAAATACTGGAGGAATCGGTGCTGGTCTATCAGCATACCTGACTGATATTGTCATCTTCACATAATACAACATTTCAGGCACTTCAAATCCACCCTGAATCAACACCCTGCCCCAGGGCCTGAGGACAAGGAGTGCTGGGGGCAGGACCAGCTCAAAGAGCCCCCAGCGAACCTTGCTGAGCACCCACGGATCAAAGAGTCTATTGAATGTGGATGAGAATGACAACCTGGGTATTTGGCAATTCAGGGTACAGCTCAGGTATTATCTGCCTTTCCCTCAAATTATCAACTTCAGTGTGGCATTTTTAAATAGAAATTGAATAAAGAGGGAGGAGATGAAAGAAATGAGCAGTAACAAGAAGGATAAAGGCATATTTTGTATTTTGTCTCCAGCTTTACAAAAAACTTGGCAGGAAAAACACTTGAAGTATATGATTTTTCTGGCATTAGTTCATTCTCTCTGAAGTGCTCCTCTAAAGGGAAACTTGGCAGATATTTAAGAAAGAAACCCTGACAGCAGTTTTAATAACATGGAATATGAGCACAAGAACTTACACAAATGAGGCAGGTCCCATGACATAAGCAGGTTTGGGGAGACAAACTTCACTTAAAGAACTCACTTTTCCTAATTAATCCAGTGCTATGTACCCAGATACAATGAACTATCTGAATGAATAAGAATTAAAACACTTATTCTAGAATTAGGTGCCGGTGCCCATGAATCAGGAATAGCTTCTTTTGCCTATCAGCTCTTCGGTTGTGTGGAAGGAAGACAGAGAAATAAGTTACATTCCCACAACAACAAAACCAGAGCACTGATGAGCTCCATCTAAGGAACATAAAATCAAGAAGGAAATGCGATTTTATTTTCCCAGAGAGTAGATCTGATGCCTTATTTTTAAATAGGTTTGTTCTACTTATATTACTAACAGTGCTTCAGAAAGCACAAAGGAGCATTTAATCTGAAAACAGATTGCGGTTTTCTAACATTACGGATTGTTTTCATTCACTCATTTGGGTGCAAACCCAGTGGAAGTGCTGATATGTGTTTGGGTACGTTTCCTAGCAAGAGGGTAACGAGTGAAGCTGCAGTGAACTTTTCTTTAGAGACAAAATGGTGAGTGAAGTCATTACTGTTATTACCTCACAGCTATAAAAAGCCTCATTGATTTTTGGTTTGGTTTGGTTTTGTTGTTGTTGTAGTGGTTGTGGTTTTTGTTTGTTTGTTCTTTTGTTTGTTTTCCCTTTCTTTGCTATTTGAATGGCCACTGGTAATTCTATTTCTTCCCAAAGAGAATTCTCTCTCTTCCCCACTTGGGGGAGATCCAGAACAGACGAATCCTGAAAGGAGACAACTTTTGATTGTTTTCTGTGTTCCAAGCTAAGGTCGATCAGTTTTTCAGAGCAAAAACATTGGCAGGAAAGTTGGGAGCTTACATGAATTTCCATAATATTTGCAGACATTGGAAAAGGTTGCCTGGAAGATGGAACATGGGTGGTTACTGCTTGTCTTCCCTGGTTGTCATCTGACTTTGTTTCAAGGGGATTGGTTTGAAAACACATGGAAGTAGGGATGGACAGACATATTTTTTTCTGCTGCAATGGATTATTCACAATGTGACATTAAATGTGAAATTTGCATGATTTAAGCACATGATGTCAGTGTACATATAAATAAAACAGAAAACCTGCTGCTTATTGAGGATGTCAAAATAACAGACCTAAAGTGATGCCAACCACAATGCCAAATGCAATAATTTGTTGTTAAACCGCAGTGGACTGATGAAGAGGAACTTGTCATCTTCTAAAAAGAGGCATTTCTGGGCTGGTTTATATAGTTTGCATGATGTTATTTCAATTAGGAAAGCTCTAACCTTCAGTACACACCTTAAAAAAGAGTTTTAAAAAGTTACAAAGAAATCTTCCGGAGCCATTTTCCGCAAGAGAGTTATGGCAGTATTTGAAAACGAAAACCAGATTAGCTTAAGTACAACATTTTCAACAGTATTTACTGCGGTTGCTACAAAACAACTTTTTCACTTTTTGATTTTGGCATTATAAAATAGAATATTAAATTTGGAAAAATCTAAATATGAATAATTGTTATGAATGTTTTTACATTTTTCCTTTACAGACAGATTTGAAAGGCTGAGTAAAACTCAAACCCAACATTTTGACATCTAACACATAATCGATTTTGTCTTTCACCTTGCTGCAGTGTTGTTGTAATGCCAGGGCCCAGACACAATCACATTCTACAAATTGCTTCTGAGCAAGATTTATCTTATGGGCTACAGAATTCCAAGAAAAATGCTAAGGTTGCTTTTCCAGCATTATGAACATACCACACATCAAAATATATTGCTCACTTGAAAATACTGCATGTATACAGAGGTACTTGTAATTATTTAAGTTTGAAGGAGAGATTCTTGTAACAAAATATATAGTTGTGTAAAATCTTTGCATTACTTTGACAGAGTAAAGCACAACACAGGCACATTATACTAGAGAATTCCTTTAGGATGAGCAGAAATTCAGTTACAAAGTAAGCAAGGGAAACAGACTAGAAAGTTAATTATACGATAAAGTAGGAAATAGCTTCCTAAAAAGGCTTTATTACTCAGGGGACTTTGTAAGTTGATGAAAACAATAAGGATTTGGGAAGGAAATGCTCACAGAAAGTAAAACAAATTTTAGAATAATCTCTGATCATTTCAGAGCATTCTCTTATTAGAAACATGAATTACAAAGGCTGAAAAAAAACCCCTCTGTAGAGAAACAACACATTTTGCACAGATCTTTGCTGGAACAAGTGCAGCTGTTACACTATGCAAGTGAACCTTCAGACAAAAATCTTGAAAGCAGTAAGAAAATAATTACCTTGGCATATATGCAGCTTTCATTGAGTTTCTGTAGTGTGCAATTGCGTTCACACATAGGGCACATGATGGTTTCATTTGCCTCGCAGATCTCCTTGCTATAGAAGAAGACAGGAAAATAAAGGTTAGAAAAAGGCTTTTAGAATTCTTATGATTTTCTGTCTGAGGTTATGCAGTTTGTGGTCTCTATTTGTTAGCAGCATGCCCAAACTACAATACTGGCTCGATAAACTAAAAGTGAATATTTGGCTTGAAAAGCCTAATCTCAAACCAGTAACCTGAAAACTATGGGGCCTGGAGCAGTATGCAATATTTTTGGGCATTGTGTTACAGTTCTCACACTTCTAAATATCCCATTGTCTCCCAAATATCATAAACAGAAGAAAAAAACATTATTCACTCCCAACCCATTTACTGCATATTTTTCTGAGTGACACGGAAGATGCCAGACGTTAGGAGAATGAACATCACTGGTGTAACTACACTGATTTCAGTCAACTTATCCCAGTTTACATCAGCTGAAGGTCTGTTCCACAGGATGATCACATGTACATTTAGATCAGCCGGTCACACGTAAAAACCCACTGACAGGGATTTCTGGCAGCACTATTTCAAGCATTTGTGTTTTTATTTCCTACCGAGGAACTTATGTGTAGAGCTAATTAAAACAAACATACATAAAACACCACACACACTTTAATTCTGACGTTTCATGATCCTAATCTTTAGGAAGATGAAGTCACTGTCTTCACCAGGACCATTCATATTAAAAATGTAGTACATAATTAAGTGTCTTAACGAAGAAAAAAGAGAATTAACAGAAGTGTAAAAATGAATTTTAAGGCAAATTTTAACTGCAGTGAGTAAGTGTCCCAAAGAAACTCATCAATTGCCTTTCCCTGACATGCCTAAAATGATCCTATGACACACTAGGCAAGAGGCAGTATAAAACAAATGCCAGGAAATCCCTACTAATTTGTTTTAATAAACATTGCGCTTTCCACTCCTACTCATAAAATCCAAATTTACAGTTCTCATATTGTACAGAATGTTATGCTTATTTCCAAATGAGTGCATCTATCAAATCCTGTCTGACATAACAGTAAATAGAAAAGAAAGATTCTGTTTGCCTTGATGCCACTTTTTAAATTTTTGTTCATGTTGCATCAGAATCACTAATTCACTAAAAACCTACAACATAACATGGATCTGACAAAGAAATTGTTCTAAGTGACCCCTGAGACAGAATGAGCACAGCCAGTCATTTCAGAGTTACAGAGCAACAGAAATCTTACCATGTGTCACATCAGACAATTTTCTTGCTTGCGTTTTCATTCAAATGATTAAGTACAGAGAATCATATTTCAACAATATGTTATAATGGTTTGGCAATAGTACAAACTGCTATCAAACGTAAGGCCGAATTGTACTGTCCTTTGAATTTAAACTCAACAGTATCAATGTTAGCTTTGCTGTATTATATAGCTTGAGTTAAAATCTTGGTTTGTTCTTAATAATGTATTAAGTTTCACAAAATTATACTGACAGTGATAAGTCACATGCTTTAGCACTACTCTGACATTTGTTACACAAATGTTCCTGACAGGTGCTATGTTAACTGTTACTGCAACTCAAATCTCCAATATAACAGAACAAAATCAGGTTCTTTGTACTGTCCTCGCTTATGTATCTGAAATCTGACTACAGTACATGGTACAAAGACACCTCAAGCTATCTGACATTCATGCCTGCCTGTATGTTTGACTGACAAAGGGGCAACTTACAACAGTGATAATTAATGGTATGTATAAACTAATCAAAACCAAACTCTTTTAAAATACCAGGTTTATTTTTATATAGACCAATCATCGTGCAATAGTTTGACATCTAATTTCAGAATAAAGATAGGTAATAGATATGACACAAAGAAAAGAACCCAGATGAAAGTCAATTCTAAGGGTCTGTTTAATACGTCCCACAAGACAACCACCTCACACATCTCCCAGTTCAGCTCAGGGAGGGCAAATGCATAAAAACATATTTAGAAGTGTATGAAACAAGAAATATGCATTCATGTTCTGAATTTTTGTTTCTACATGCCTGAGCCCTACGAATGCATTCCAAATACTCTGGAAGCTACCACAGAGTTTCTTCAACAGAGATTCTCTGGATTTCTCTCTTGTTTACTTTTATCTCGGAACTGAATCCTGCAATGAGCTGCCGATGCTATAATCTCAGTACCTGGGGAGACCTCAGTGCTGGCTCCTGGCAACCACAGTATTATCAAGCTTTATTCAAAACCCATGCAAGAAAAAGAACATCTACCATTCCAATGTGCTTTCAGTAACACTGCCCACCTTATGTAGTTCTTTTGTGATAGGAAAGAAAAATGTCCCTAACAGTGCAGAAGGGAGAAACTTCTGTTTCTAAACATGGGACATAGATGGATAGTTGCTTATAATTGTGTCTAGTTCCTGATAACAGTGTGTATGCAAGGTTTTTATCTTCCCTTCTTATTTAACCTTCCTACAACACATCGAAAACATCAGATGATTCAAGCAGATCTTAAAGTGTAGTTTCCCTAAAACGGTAACTGAGGAAAGGAGACTATGACAGGGGGAAAAGGCAGTGTGAGGGAGGTACTGACCCTGGGAAAGAAGGAAGGATCCCACCAAAAAGGAGCAAATATGCTCAACTTCCAACTTGCCTGTGGCAGCTTCAGATGAACTATTATAATTAACACACAGAACATCTTTCCTTTGCACTGGGTGCAGGGACTGAGAGTCTCATGGCAGGCTCAGATGGGGTCCCAGCACAGGCTAAGATATATATATTTTTATATAACTTTATATTTTTATATAACTTTATTTTTATATATATATATATATATATATATATATATACACATACACATAAACAGCCAGCTGGTATCAGGACAGACCCCAAGCACAGAGCAGAGGCAGGCACTTGTGTGAGTTGTAAACAAGACAAACTAGTTCTTAGATGTGACATCTTTCTGCATAACCCTTGAATTCTTGCTGCACAAAACCTATGGTTGGCTTTGGAAGCAACGTTTGTTCTATGGTAATGTACGCTTGTGCTTTTGTTTATTCCTCATCTGCTGAAATTGTGCTGGAGTTTAGTGGAAGAAGAAAACGATCATTTTCTGCCTGCAGCCACTAGAGGGGAGCTCACAGCTGCTCCCTGTGCCTGAGAGGTGAAGGGACATAGAGGAAAACAATTCTGTCAGTTCAAATTTTGTGGTACACAAGACAGGAGAAAAATAGGGGGTTTTGACAGGTTTTATCATGCTGTAAATCAACATTCCCTAACATCCACTAACTCCTTGTAACATAGGATAAAATCTATCTCACATGAAGTAGCATTACACTGAATAATACTGAATCTGGGGCAATGTGCCATAATGCCCTGGGACTAGGTTTAAAGTCCTAATTATCACAGTTTTTCCGATGTCCAGATTTTATCAAAATAATGTACACAACTCCATTCCTTCCTGACGGTTGCTGAACATTGTATTTGCATACTGCGGTAGCTGCAGCGTTCAAAATGAAATTATATATTTTAAAACTGTTACAGATGTTTATCTAGCATTTTTCTTTAAATGACTGCAGAACAACTAGATAAATAATCCCACATCCCCAGAATATGGCAAGAATAAGAACATTTAGGTTGTGCAGCCTGTGTGCCTGCTAATGGATGGCTCCTGTCTGCCCTAGGTAGGAGGTTTCTAACTCTCACTAACCTCTTCCAGGCTAAGCAAGGAAATATGGCAAGGAGCAGCATCTGTTACCACTGGCCTTTAGAACTGCCTAAATGCACAAGGTGATACTGAAAACATCTACACGCATTTTATAAGGCCAGTCACAATCAGCTTGTGTTCTCGAATCCACATCTCGCAGCAGGTCTTACTAACTTGGTCACAGCAATGCACTGATGTGACAGTATTGGGTCACGAGTAAGCAGAGGGATTGCACAGATTCACACCATCGAAGGCAGAGAAGACCTTCTGTCCAGAATTAGCACATCCAGATTACAGCCGTGGGGCAGCCTCAGAGCACACAACTAGGGCTTCTGCATCAACCCACCCTCTGTCAGTACTTTTAAATGAACACTGGCTTATGTTAACTATAAAAAATATACAAATACTCCCTTTTGCTTGTACCATCTATGTTTTATACAGTGGGTCACCTAACTTTCAGGCTCTGGAATGGTGTCCCCAGCCCCTGATGGGCACCTTGGTGCTCTGTGTAGCACAGCAGGACACTGAGTCACCTCGGGATGGGACCCCACACAAACAGCCTCCATGGGGAGCAAACTGAAATCTGTCTGCTGCTACTCAACAGCAGCCACAGGGAGAAACTTAGGAGAGGAAAATGTGAAAGCCAGCCTGCCTCTGCTCTCCTGTGATTTATAACCTGCAGCCCTCAACAAGAAATGTAATCGCATCTCTCTGTTAAGAGAACTAAGCATGAGCTGTATCTCCAGCTCTTCTCCGGAGAAGTGCATGACACCTGTACAAGCACATAATAGCTTACAGTTTCAAAAAATTGAATTATTAGAAATCTTGTTCTTTCTCTTGGGGAGTGTCACATGTTTCTTCTCCATGAGGAATGCCCAAAATATTAAACTATACCCTGAAAATAGTAGATTATGGCCCCTTGTTCCTCCCTTGTTGGAACTGTGCCATTGTACACATGATGAACACAAGATTTGCTGTTTGACAGTCCCTGTGCTCTAAGAACAGACTGATCTTCTACTTTAATTCATTGCATTTTACAGACATTTATTGTGCTAAACAATCCTAATACAGAGAAAAATATCCTAAAGATATCATCGTTTCCTGGCTGATACTTTTATTGCGTTTAATTGCATTTAATGCAGTTTGAAGTTGTAAAGTCTCTCAGGAATTCGCTGTACAAAAACAAGCCTAAAAAAAAGCCTTAATTACAGTGCTGTGGAATATAATAACCCACCGTGAAAAAGAAGATAAAGACAATTCCATAAAGAAAACTTAAAATAGTTCTGCTCAAAGCCTGAGAAATACCACTTCCTATGAAATTTGACTCCATTCTGGTTACAGACTAAGCATCCAAACTGCTTGGAGGAACAGTTGCAATTTTAAGAGCCATGATCTGTTGTGTCTGATGACATCTAATGGAAAACTTTGTAATAGAGGGTGCGTCCTCTGAAACAAGTTCCTAAAATTACATTCGGCACTTAACTTGAGCACCTTCATCACTGTTTCTAAATCGACGAAAACCCTTCTCAGAGCAAAATTACAATGGTAGGAGACTTGAAAACTCAGTTCGTTTCATGTGGCTGTAATATCCCTGAAGCTGGGTCTCCTAGCTCCAGTTTACACTGACACAGTTTAGAATTTTGCTTGGTGCTAACACTGGGAGAAAAGGCATAGACAAAATTAAGCTGAAGTTTAGCAACTGAACTGCACTCTGGATGTTAGAGGTAAGACGGAGGTAAAGAGGGAGTGTGTCTGACTGTTTTTTCATCTGTTAGCCTTGACTAGAATGACAACCAGTTCAGTACCTATGACATTAGAACCGGTATTTCCTGTTTTTCCTCACAGACAGAATGGGAATCACTGCAGATGCCACGGTAAGGACACTTGCTGTAAATGGTAAGCATCCAGCTTGATGCAAAACAGATATACAAAGTGGATACACTTGACTGAAGAACCCAGGGTTCTATTTGTTTACTTTTACATGATTACCATAACTGGAAAACATTTAAAAGTATGATGATCTAAGTTGTGCCAGACTGTTCCTAATTTTCAACAGGCTATTATATATGTTATTAAATAGGATTTTACCTTACTTGGCTGGAATCCATTGTAAATAATCCGTAGAGGAAAACAAAGAGCCCAACCAGGGCAGCAGGAATAAGCATTCCAGTGTACCATCCCAGCCAGGCAAAATACAGTCCAATTTTTTCACCAAAATATCGCCTATATGAAAAGGAAACACATATATTGTTTAAAGTTAAGACTTACGGCAACCTTTATCTATCTTCACAGTAGTGGAATAATTCTAACGAGGAACTACTATTACAAGTTTATGGTAAAATTATTGTCAGTTTACTGAAATGTTTTATTTCAGGCTGGCATAATATTCTACTGACACTAATTGCAGACTTACCAGAATGTATATTTTATAAGGATATAACTGAAGTGCTCTGTAATTTTCATGTCCTTGCAATGACTAAGTAGATGTACTAGTTTCAACGTTACTAAATGTAGGACTTTTTATTTGCACACAGATATATATATATATATATATACACACACACACACACAAAATTTCTGAAACGGAATAAAGTAAGTTGGTATGACCTAAGTATTCCATTAGAAAAAGCATTTATTATAGATAATAATATAATACGACATATTTCAAATTATTACTAGAGAAACCAACGGACTAAAAACACAAGTTGAAGACTGAGCTTTAATTCTTCAACCTTTGGGTATCAGTTGCTAGAGATGAAATAGAAGCAATCAAAAAGTCAGTCATTGATGGTACTATTTGATCAGCACAGAGCTGGGTTCCACAGCCTTCAGTGGAACAATATTTGACACAGTGGTTGGTTATGACTGTCAGATCCAGAATAAAAACTGACAGCAAGAAGAAATGAATTATTGGTATTTGATATCAAAGATGAGGAAAGCATGAAAACCAAATACTACAGTTATTTAACTTCAATTACGTATATTTCTCTGTTTTGCAATTTGTAATCTACTACATTAATTGTAAAATATATAAACAGAAGTTTATTTAAACCCTGTGGAAATGTTGCAATTAGGCTGCATTTCTCCTCCACTGGATCTTGAAACTCCGACTGTTCACATGGGTAACAGTGTCTGTCTTCAAAGGTGCTCTCATGAGGGGCAAGTGTCTCCGATCAGCAGAGTGCTGCATGGGTTTGCATTTTAAATTTCACACTGCATATTGTCAGGCAGCTGGATCTATGAGCCTTTTCTGCACTCTCATTTGAAATTAACAGCTCTGCACAAAAGAGCACCCAAAAGAAGCAACGTAAAGAATTTCAGTCTTATCTGATAATACCAAATAGTGAAACATTACAGGAAAGTATAAGGACAAGAAATTTGCCAGTATGGTTGTATTTGCCAGGCTGGCTGTATTACAGAAATGAGCAACTCTTCAAAATACTAATACCTGATTAAATCGAGAGGCTGGTACTTGTACCACATTCCCCACCGTGCCCAACGCTCGTATAAGAGGTGTCGGTGATTCTGAGCTCCGTGTGTTTTGATGGGATGTCTGCTCTTGTGGCTTCCCTGAAAAACACAAAGAAATCAAAGTATATTACTAGGCATTAAGGAAAAGATAAACATCTATTAGGTATTTGAATATAATTGTATATGAGTTCGCTATTTTTAATAAATAGGTCTCATATTATGAAAGAACAGCTTCATGCTCAGCAGTTGAAAGGTAACACAGAGATTCACTAGAATCATCCTAAGCAGAATCTCTTGTATTTGTAATTTTACTCCAAAATTCTGAAGCAGGAAATGTCCTTTAGTTGAACATTTTCCTCCCAAAAGTCCCCATCACTCAGTTACGGTAAAGAAAATCTTTCTTCAAATAACTGCAAATGAGCCAAATCGTTGCTCAGGAAGAGAGCAGAGATCCCCAGAGCAGTACTTCAGAGTCAGCTATCGGACAGATTCTTGCCCCTGGTAGATCCAGGTAATTTAGCCATCTAGATTTTTATAATTTATTTGAAATCTGGAGCAATCCCCACAATAGAAAGAACAATCTGCTGACCCTCTGGTTTAAGAACAAGTTAAAATACAAACCTAAACATAGCAAAGCATCCAATTCTACTTATTTCTCATTAAATTCATCAAAGAATCATACAAAAAATGTCAGTGCGACCTTTGCAACATCTAGAAACACCTAGGAACAGAACATCAACTTATTCTGACAGTCACCTGGATGAATGAGAGCGATGTATAAAGTATTAAAGTATTTTTAAATCTTTTTTCCTTCTGCTTTTTTCTACACTGTGTATCTATAATAGGGTCCAAGTCTTAACGTTCACACTGGGACTGAATTTTCACCCTTGGTTGTTCACGTGATTAAAATAAATATATTAAAAAAATTGTCAGTATTCAACCACTTGCCCTTTGTACCAGGCAAGCAGCAAATAAGGTAAGACTGGCTTAAAAATATGACTTCATTAACCTTGACTGAAATTTTGAAACAGCAGCTTATGACATAACAAAGGAACATATACATGAAACAGATATGTCAGAATAGTTATGACAGCACAGATCTCACAGCCAAAGAAAGCCTTGGAGGTTTTTTGGGTAGTCTGGCCAGCTTTTCCCTAAAGCCAGCAGAGCACAGCTGAAGTGCTAACAATGATGTTCAATTATTAATCAAAAAATTACTCCTTCTCTACATCCCCACTATTTAATTATTAATACCACGTGAAAAATGACTCTCAGCAATTTGTAAAGCGCGGGTCAGGCCTTTGAAGCACGAGATCAAGTCACAATATTCAGCCTGAGCAACCACAGAACTCAGAGCTGCAATTTCCAAGCTACAGATCAGCCTTTTGAATCTCTATAGATGTGGGGCTTGCTTTTCTTTTCAATGCATAAAGGTTGTTCAAAAACCCTCTGAAGTCAAACACAAGTTTTTCATTTACTTCCCAGGTTTACAGTCTTCAGTAGACTTTAACCCACTAAAGAAGATATCGTCAAGTAGAAGTTATCCAGAATTATTCAGAAAGGATTAAATGGGAAATAATTAACCAGTCTCCCTAACTTTGATCAAGTGATCTATATCAGAAATATAGAACATTTTGTAGGTGGGCAAAAACAATTTAATAAAACTAATTGGAACAACTTGGAATAACTGATGTTATCATTAAGAACTCCACAGGCAACGTCCAGTTCATAAAAGTATAAAAAAAGGATTATAATATTCTAGTTCAGTAAGAAAATGCTCCAGAAAGTGATTATAATGCATTATATAAGAAAAATTTTAAAAGCCAATATTAAAGTAAGAGCAATAAATAAAAATAAGTCTCAATAGATTACACAGTGAAATTAAAAGTTTGCAGAACAAAAAAATAAAATAGGATCTCAAAACTTTAATGCAAGTTTTAATCTAAATATAAAGACAAATACAAAATTAAGCAGTTTAGTTTACCTCATGTGGTGGAAATGCTGCTTCATATGTTCCATTATTTAGTAATCTATTAATGCCTAGGCAGGAAAAAAAATTAGTTCAGATATCAATTTTTAGACACATTTAATTTCAAGCAGTGCAAATTTTGAGAATTGAGGTTACATATTGAGAATGCAACTTAATGTCAAATGCTCAGGATGCTGCTAAACATGACAAAAATCAACAATCCCACCAACTCTTGGTGCGGGTCTTGCTGATCCCTTGAGATTTCTGGCTCTGTCAAGCTACAGCAGCTTTATAAGGGCCAGTGGCTGCAACTTTGTCTCTCAGGTTCTGGTGCTTGTGCTAGATCGGATGTGAGAAGACAATCACATTTGTGTTGTATTCATCAGAGCATATGATATGGGTTTTATGGGTGACCAGATGATCTGACATACACAGAGCAGTATGGACAGACAACCCCTGAGACAGCAAACCCCCCCCGCAGGGTTAAAAGCCAACCTGCTGTGATTTTTAAATCTAAGGCAGCTGACAGAGGTTTGGTCAGAGCAGCGCTCTGCACCCTGCTGGCTACAGCATTCCGGATCGGTTCCTACAGCCTTCCTAAAAACAGATTTGTTGTACTATCAAAGCACAGTATGAAAAATAAATAATAAATAGACATTAATGACTATAATAAAAAGACTCAGTACCCTGTAAGGCTGTAGCCACAGCCAACAGCTTCCCCAAGAAATAAATACTTATGATGGAATTAAATTTGTCTGTTCAAATATACAAATTATGCTAAATTCATCTCATAATGAAATGTGTCATCATCAACCCAAAAGGCATTAGATTTGAACCCTCATTTTCTATGTTTTTCTTACCCCTGCTTTTATTCAGAAGCTCAAGCAACAACTTTCCGTAATTTCTATCACTTTATTTAATTCTTAATTTAATTCCTGCAGAGAAAATAGTAAATTACACATATAGCCCCTGTTCACTGCAAAGGAAAATGAATAGTTAGATCTTCTAAAAAATAATGCTGTAATACGAGAGCTGATATAAGCTGGATTTAGTCTTCAGGTCAGCTGCCTCTGAGCTGCATGGAGACCTTGAGTAAGTTAAGTGTAGCTCACATGGATCCCACTGGACTGAACTTGCTGGGTTCTCTTTATTGTGGCTCTTGATCACATAAAGTTAGCATAATCTCTCCAATGGTTTTAAAGAAGGAGCAATTAGGTGAAGTATATTGCCAGTTTTCACTGAGTTGTTCAGGAACACAATTGATGTTTTCAGCTCTGTTACTGAGCGAATAAAAAGACTTCAAGGAACGGCAAAATTAATTGAGTTTACTCAAACGATACTTTTCCAGGCACGTAAAGATATAAAATTTGTATAGCTTCGGGTTAGGAAAAAAAATGCGGAGTTCTCACCCATTTTGGACTTTCCATCTTCATACTTGGTTCTCTGTAGCATGTGATGCACGATTCTACTTCTTGTGGAATTGCTGAAGAAGCTGTCTTTGTTGTTTATCGTGAAACTATTAAAATAATAAATGTCTTTTAATATTCAGACAGTGCAGAGGTGTTGAAACATAGCTGCTCAAGCGTTTTCTTCTTACAGTGATTTATTGGATCTTTAACCTCTCCTTGGGTGCTGCACGAGATATAAGATTTTACACCCCTAGAGCATTTTCTCAAGTCTAATAAATTTATCGTCATCACAGATTATTGCCGAGAAAACAGAGCAACTAAAACTAAATTCCAAAATATCCTATCTTGGTAATTTCTCTACTGGATAGAACTAATTTAAAAAATATCTTCAGAAGCAGCGGTCGTTCTCAAATTCAAGTTACTTATGAACTGGCAGATGTCTCTGTCATGGAAACATCAGAACTGCTATTTAGGAAAAAAATATAATAATAAAACAATATCTGTGCACTGGACATTTCAGTAGCAGCTCCACAACCAATTTCCCTTAGAAAATCCCAGGATGGAGCCAAATAAAGCATCCCTTCCCAGATGGTGCTGCTTTCCGGAAACCAGAAATCTGACGTTCAGGAGCTTTTTCCTACTCAGCTGTGCCAAAAGTGACACTGTTACCATTGATAACATCATCTGAGCTGGTTGAGAAATAACACCAAAACCAGGTGATTGGTCCAATGCAATGTAGTCAATCACTCAAAAAACCCTGAGATTATAGTGTAATTATTTTGTCTTTCCGGTGTAAATTCACTCCACTAGCATATAGCTTCTTTACTGAGAAGTAAAAATTCCTATTTAGCCTAATTTATACTTCTAATTCAAATGAACTTTCCTCTCCTAAAATAATTATCAGAAAATACTTCTAAAATGAAGAAATAACCAGAATTTTCATATTTACTTTTTGGGTTCAGAAAAAATTTATAGCACATTTAAACCACATAATCACCAAAATGCTAATTTGAACACATACCCTTTTTATTTGGTGTATATATATTTATACTTTCAGAGACAAAAGCATTTTTAAAACGCAGATCTGATAAGAAAGAAAAAACTTATCACTGGTTTTAGCTTCTCTCCAGGTGTTCTCCATTTCAACCTCAGGTTTTGCCTAAGTAAAATATGTAACTAAGCAAAGCAAACTTGAGCAAATATTTGCATTTTGTCATGTAATGGAAAGAAAACCTTCTAAACCAAAAAGGCAACGTTCATTTTTCAGTCAAATTTTTCCCCATACTACTGAGTGACCATCAAAGAGCCACTAAGAGAGAGCAGAATTTGGGTTTAAGAAGAAACCCATAGAAAATATGAAATATGATACTGGGTATTTGCCAGTGACCATCTGTTAACGGCACTTGCTTGGAAGAAGTGAGGTCTCTGGTGCTGCTTTTCCAGTTCCAGCACTTACTGGTGGATGCGGGCACGGCTGAAGGGTGCTGTGTAACAATCTGTTTCTTCCAGATCAGGTAGGGCCTCCTTGTCCAGCTTCATGGGATTCCTGGGCAACCAGCTCTTCAGCTCTCTCATATTCCTCTGCAAACTGAGACAATAAGAAATCAGATTTACAAACCCTCCTTTGCTGCTTATTTCTATATTTAGCGGCATCGTGCTAGAAATGAAATGAAAGCAGGAAATTTCCGCATTAACTTAAACAAAAAAGGTGTTAAAGGGCAAAATTTACAGTTTTCATTTGTGATTTATCTTGCACGCTTCACCTGAGCACAAGTCAATCTAAAAGTAGCAGGATTATGGTTTGAGATGAGACTGTAGTATTGAGTCTGGAGAAACAACAGAAGTGTCATTCCTCCTTCTTCCCTTGCCTGGCACCTCGGATACTAAAATTCATAATATTTAAAAGTAAATACAGGACTGCTCAGGATCAATTTTTATGGTTTTCTGATATCAGTAAAGCTTTCCTCTGCAAACTTTTCACCACAATCAAAGGGCTGATATTGCCTTACAACACTGTATACCTATATGTCAAATAAAGGATACTGCTTCATGCAGTTTCCTAAAAATTGATATCGAACACAAACAGAAAATAATTTTTGTATCCTCGGTTAGATTATATACCAGTAACAAAAAGAGTTTTCCTCCACTGACAACTTGCCTAAATAGAATCTAAGGCCATGGTTTATACAGGGGAAAATTTAGTGAAGGTAATTTTCAAGCAAATAGTAGAAGTTATCATTACTTTAATTTTGCACTCCTTGCTGACATATTTTTTTTTCATATCCAACTGCAATGAAATAAGGGAATTTAAAGAGTAGGTTTCTTACTACACTAGTATTGTATTATGACACTCTAAGCATATCAGAGACCCCGAAAAAGACAAAAAAAGTCTAAATTTTAGAAAAACATTCCCTAAATAATATTGTTTCAGTGGGATTTGGGCCTTACTCATAAGCACAGTAAGTGTAAAGCTAAGTATCAGATCTTTTAATCTGAGGTGAATACTTAATTGCCTGTGCTAAGCAGAAGCACAGCTACCCATTTAATAATTAAGAGTAATAAGTGATGACATGGTAAATTGCTTTCGGGTAGCAAAGTCACCTTTGTGAAAATGCATTGTCAACATCAGCAAAAAACAAGTTCTACCCCTATTTAACACTGTCAGACAGAACTCTAAGTCAGATGTGGGATCAGAATTTTACACCGACATTTAAAATTCTTAAAATTTTCTTCTTGCTATATATCGCAAAGGTATTGGTGCACACTGCTATGTAACTGGTTCTGCGCTTGAGGGACACGCTCAATTTGACGTCAAGTACGATGAGCTAAAGAACAGAACTGTTCGAAAAGTTGAATCACAGAAAACATTTTCTAAGCAGATGCGTCCCTTAAGTGTCTCCTTCACTCAACTAACACCTTCCTGTGGAGAGCTGATTATATTTATGGGTTCCAGTGGACGTTCTCCTGGTACAATTATACACAGTGTATATAAGTACAGGTTTCACTTTATGGTCTTCATCTTCTTTCTGTTGTAGACATGTAATTTAAAAAAAAATTAGTCAAAACCCAGGCTTTTCTTTAATCAGAAAAATATACAGGTGCATCAAAAAGAACAGAGAAACAATGCATCTGATTTCAGACTTTTTATTATGAAATTCTTTTAAAATTGGTAATATGAAAAGCATTAATCATTTCCCCCTCTAAAAATCTGAAAAACTAGTAGATAAGTAGTATCTTACAGAAGTTAGCTCATTTTAAAAATTCATGGCTGCTCCTTTTAACAGACAAATTAATGAAGAAGAGTATTGCCATAAATTAAAAATTATGTCCACATTACATTTGCAGCTCGTCTTCTGAGGCAAAAAGACTTTTTATCTAAGGTGTAATTGCTTTTTCATTACATCACTTATGGCTGATCACTCCAAAACTTAGTGCCGTCAGATAGCATAGAATATTTCCACTGAAAAGTACATCCCATTCCATACAAAAATAATCCAGCAAGAGGGATGTTTTTTCTTACATTTCTTACATTAAAAGACATATATAGATATATACATCTGCCATATAATCATATATATGAATTTAGAGAAGTGTACATGTCACAGCGGGGTCTAATATACAACTGTTAACTCATATTATTAAATCATAGAAATTCTATAGCCTTGAAATTCTACCTTCCGTATAGAAAGATTTTAATATACTTCTTCATTGTAGTGCTTGTAAATTCCACTTAACGATTTAGACTTATTAATGAGATTTGATAAATTACAGAGAAGCAGTTAAGTTTGAAAAGTTCTAAGATGCAAAGGAAGAATGACAGTAGAAGTTCAAATTATGACAGCAATTTTAGAGTTAGCTTCTTTTTCTTCCTTTTTTTTTTTTTTTCTTTACACTATTTCTTTGCACACTGTATCAAGGGCAGAAAATATTCAGAAAAATATTCATCCCCAAATTCTCACAAAGTAAATCACAAGTAAAACTGTTTGTCTCAAATGAAAAATTAATCTAGCACAGAAGTTGTTTATTACTTGGTTCACAGGTACTGTGCAAATTCAATTGCATGTTTCAGACATTTGTCCTTCTAAATGAGGAAAATAAATATATTTAATATCTAGGACTCACCAGATGGGATACAGATGAAATGAGACAATTTTGCAGTAAAGCTTGTTGATTTTGCCTTTGCATTCAAAAGCATGACTTACATTTTTCCTAATGCAGACTAAAATGGAGCAAGCATGTGAATGACTGGGAAGAGGAAAAACCGCAGTTGTAAATTTATGTTATATATTGTTTTATTTCCACATATTTTATCTGTTTATGTTTACAGTTTTCTCACTTTACCATTCAAATTGATATCATAAGACTACTTAAACTGCTCCTAAGAAATAATGAGAGCTCTTCATCATCTAAAGTAACAACAGAACCTAAATCAAATGCCACCTCATCTCAAGATCCATCTCGAGAAAACCCATGATAGAAAACTCTTTCAGATTTCCCTCATGTAAAAATTTTTGTATCTTTTCCTCAGGTAATTAATTTACAAGACATCATTATGTCTGAGTAGAGCAACAGGGAGTGATTACAGCTCGCAGTGTCCCCAAGGCTCCTGTCACCTACTGCTGTGACCTCTTGTTCCCTTCTCCTGGCTGACAGAAGCAGCCAACAGCAGCAGCTACCAATGAGCTTTACAAGTATTTGCCTCCCAGAGAGTTAAACAGCTTTTAATGCAGCATTATTCTGTCAGCTATCAAATAAAAATTCCATATACAATTCAGTGCACGGCACTGATTTAATCCTGATCACCAGGACACACATGAGAGTTACATCTGTGTGTCTATGGGAAGAGCTGACTGCCAGAATCTGAGACATGCACTCAAAAGCATCTTCCCTGCTAAAGAAATACGCCTTGGGAACAGCAGACAAAACTAGAGACAGCTCCAGCGTTACATCTTTGCTGCCAGGATAAGGCCTTTTGGGTTTTTTTTTCCTGGCATAAACACTTTTGCATTTCTAAAATGAGAACTGGCAAAGCTTTCAAGTACTGCAGTCTTGTTACAGATGAATATTTTAACACTTTGAGCTAACATATTTTGAGTTTTCAGGAAAATAATGTGATTTTCCAAGTTTCCTGGATAAATTTACAACTGCGAATGGATTTTTCTTTAGCAGGGTGACAATCTGACAAAATTAGAAGCTACACATCACCCACCAACCTGCCCATGGTTTTGCTCCTCCAGTCAGTGTAATAACATTTTTTCCTGAAAGAACAGCAAAAATCAGCTGAAAATAATCAAGTAGGAGACAGTTGAAAAGGACATAAAAATCATAAAAGAACATTGGACATTTTAAAGAGTGCATTTTCATAGGTAGAAAGGTGAAAAACACTTAAAAAAGGAAACTGAAATAGAATAAGTCATTAATATACTGTGATTCCACATCTTTTCAAGTTCAAAATTTGTTCCTGAGTCAAAACTAAATTTTAGATCTGTAGCTAATAGTAATAACAATAGTAGTTAATCATTCAGTAATTCATTCATAAGACACACATCAGACAGAGTTCAGAGTGTCATTCTAGTATTCATTTAATGTGATTTTTATTAGCTTTTATTTCATAAAACACATCTTAGAAGAATCACCAGGGTTTCCAGATATTAAATGCTTGATGTGCTCTATGCATTAAATACCATAAACACTTAGCACCATTAGATGTATCTTCATTCTCAGATGTGCTATATACCATCACCTTCCCCTGACATTTTGCATCCAACTGAAGAACAATACATGGCTCTAAAAATCTAAGAGTATGAACTGCAACAAACAACTTTTATGTTAACGGTTCTTTTCTCTCCACCCTTCACTGGTCACAGAAATTTGGAGAAGCACGACCACAAATTCCCAGTAGAGTCTTCCAAGAACAGTTATTTTGAAACTGTATGGAGACATATCTGCTGCAATGCAATATTTTATACATCTAGTTCCATTTTTTCCAGGTTTTTTTCCTGTCCTCTTCCTATCATTTCATGTCGCATTTCAACTATTTCATTCTGTCACACACACAAATGGTACTTTCGCTCTGGATACTTCTCCATCACTTCTTAGTTTAGAACCATATGTTGTTAGCAAGATCTTCAATTGCTCATCCAGGTAGAATTTGACATTGAGTAAAGTAAATTATTTACATTAACATAACAATATATAAAAAGGAGAGGGAAGGAAATGTTGCCTAGAAAATACACGCCCACTGGAACACTATGTATCTACCAATGTGGAGGCTGTTGGCAGCCTGACACTTGGTACTGCCAGGCAAAATTGTTAATGAAGCAGTTAAGAATTATTAGAGGATTTTCAGACATTACATTTTTTAACAAAACCCTTCCTTCATTCCCCTTAATGGCCCTTAGCATTTCTTTCGCACAGATGGAGTCCAGCTAAGCTACAGATACATCTAAATTATTATTGTGTGTGAAAAATAAATATATGGCTCAAGAGATACTTGTAGACAGATGTGTCTGAGCTTCAAAAATACATAACGGAGCTTCATTTCTACTGACAGACCATATACTTAACAAAAATATCTCTAAATTGTTAAAAAAGTATAATTCAGTTACGATCTAACCTTGGTGCCAACATGAATCCTGTTTGAAGCCATATACAAGACAAAAGTGATTACCACAGAGTCTTTTGAAGTGCTAGAAAAATTCCCTTTTGTAACTGAAACTCTGAGATTCCAGCTATACTACATATATGATGTATACTCTATATCTGCCAACACCTTTAGGTATAATGCCATGCTAAAACAGTTCTGGGATGCTGGGTGGTCCTTTGGGTCAGAAGAAGGCATTTTTACTTTTCAGGAACAGAGAGAAACACTTCCTAAACTGTGTAATAATTCTATTGATTTTGTTTATATTCCTTAAAAAATACGACTTTTATTCTTCATTTATTATTCATATACAGTAGTGACATACAGTATATTTTAGTGACTGTAACTGAAGGCCCAAATTTTGTGCAAGAGAACAAAGGTGTACTGCATTAAACAACTGCCGGAAGGGTTAGCTCTGTTCTTCAATTATGTATTAAAAATGGACAGTCAGAAGCCACTGATAAAATGGATAGAGCCTAAAAGAAAGAATCTGTTGTTAGAATCATAGAATATCTCAAGTTGAAAGGCACCCATAAGGATCCTTGAGTCCAACTCCCTGCTCCTCACAGAACAACCTAAAACCACCTCAGCATGACTAAAACTTCTTGGGAGGGAAGGACTGAAGTTCCTTCTAATTATAGGAGAATTGTATGATTTGAGCTTCTTCTGTCTATTGAATGAGGGAAATAGTTACCTCAGGAAAACAATTTATGCTATATATGGGCTTTTTTCTTACCAAATAAATGTATTTAATTCTACAGCAAAACTGCCAGGAAGGTAAAGCAGCAAAATTTAGCATTTTACCTAATTTTGGTGGACTGAACTGAGTGGGATAAAAAGAAAGTAAAGCGGCAGCCCAGAAACAAAGAAACACATACTAGACAGAC
The DNA here is from genome assembly GCF_964273445.1 of Streptopelia decaocto. Classification (NCBI taxonomy): domain Eukaryota; kingdom Metazoa; phylum Chordata; class Aves; order Columbiformes; family Columbidae; genus Streptopelia; species Streptopelia decaocto. Next base: position 63,216,025 of record NC_138661.1, read on the forward strand.
ACTTTTGGGGAGGGGGAGGGAGAAAAAAAAAAAGGGACAGAAAACCCACCACAAGAAAATATCTACATGTTAGTTAATAATATAATAAACAAACAGGTCTTTAAAGGCCTTTGAAGGCAAAAGTCAGCCGTTTTTGTTTTTCCAAAAAGCACTATTGATCTGTGAAGTTATCAAAATGATGAAGCATTCAAACCATTGCTAAATCTTAATCCGGCAGCTTCAAGTATCAAAACCAAGTAAGAACTATATTTGAATTGGAATTTAGATTGTGTGTGTGTACACACATATGCAAACACTTCTATGTTTAAAACGTTGACAAGAATTATTCAAACTAGAGAAGCTCAATTGGCACTGCAATAATATTCTCAAACGTATGGAAGATTGTTACTCAGTATAAAGCTGGGTATTTGAAATGAGTTTTGAGGAAAGGATGCTTCGTGATGACTGTTTCTGGCTTAGGACCAATGCAGGAGAGCCACACTGCGATAGCCAAAATCAGCAGGGACATGAAAGATTGAGCACTTGGCAATTCAAGTGAGAAAGGAGCGCTGGAAGGGTATTTTCCGTGAGTCACAAAGCTCTGGCGTCTGGTTACCACTTTAATTCCTCATGAGGTTTTACCACACACTACATGCTCTTCTCTCTCAGGAAAAACACTATTAAGCAATTTGAAAAGGCACATTTTCTCCTTTAAAACCCTCTGTATTATTGCAGGAGATATTAACTTGTCCTACAAATAAATAACAAATATTTATTGCAAAAACATATGACAGAACTTATTCAGCAGATAGACAAGGAAATCAGTTCAGTTCATTATTCTGCCAAAGGAAAGCTAGATGACCAAGAAGTAAAGGTATCTCATTTTATTCAAAGCATGCCAATATGTGTTATATTGAAGACACAGAAGACACCAGCTATTTCTGTCACTTCGCTTGCCTTTGGGTAAGACTTCAAAAATACCATAAAATCACAGAGAATACTTGATCTCAAATGGAAGATACCTGAAACTCAGACAAGGGCATCCAAACAATGTGTGAACTACTCAGAGTATTTTCTAAAGACATTTGCTCGATTTGACTTGGAAGGTATGCTTGAAACAAGTACCACAGGCAAATTTGAAAAGAACAGTGCCTATTATTTGTCTCTCCTCATATCATCTCCTTAAATTAAATGTAAGTGTCCCAGGCCACAGTGCAGCAAAGACTGCATTTTAGCCTTAATCAAGTAATGAACTTGTAACATTAAGCAGCTAAATGACAAGCTTCTTAAAACAGTTTCCACAATACCTGAAAGGCATTCTGATGTTCATTCTTTCAGCGTATTTGCACAATGTCTCCCACGGACAGTGAATTTTAACAAACATGATATCGCTGTTTGTAACTGCTGGCTGTAAAGAGCGATAACAAACAAATACACATTAATAATTCTAACTCCTTTAACACTCACCTTTGTAAAAGCATTCTCCAGTGTCAAATTCTGCTTTTAGATCTGAAGTGGCTATGCAAGGCTGAAAACACTCAGTGCTCTCAGATAGACAAAGGAAAATTAATGTATTTTCTTTTCTCTCAAATGCTGTGATATGAGTAAATTATTAACTGTCAAAAGGAATCTGTAGGACAAATCTTTGCTCATAAATACAACCAAAATAAAGAAAGGTTTTATGCAGCATTTTTTGACATGGAATAAATGAATTAGTTTTAAACTCCCTCAAGATCATCTTAGACGAGCAACTTGAAGACCATTCTGTGTGTTTCCCATTTAAGAAGAGTGCTCAGCTGCTAGAGACATAGGAACAGCTGAGAGGAGGCTGCACGTCCCACTGCCCAAACAGTAACTCCAGGGAATGGTTAAGTAATTGCAATATCTCTGTATAAACTGAGATTTTTTTGTAAAAGTACAAGGAACACTATACAGAGACATTTTTTGTCAATAATTTATTTGTACGTGAAACTAAAATTTCAGCACTAAAGGTTTCTATATTGATCTGTTCTTATAAACACTTCAGTTCCACACCCTTCTCCCAGATGTATTTGCCTGAGTTTTTATAAGTAAATGTTTCAATGCAGTTAAGTTTGATTAAGCCCTCCCAAAACCTTGAGTAATGAAAGGTCTGGTAAGTAAAGGCAATTGAAAAATTTGTTAAAGCGTTAATAAATTTAAAATGTTCACAATTCTACCTACAGTTCCATAGAGTCATGCCACAGCTCAATAATATTACTTCTAGGATTTCATTTTTCTCAAAAGTTGTGCATTAAAAAATACTACTGGAAGACAATTTAAAACACTTGATCTTACAAAAGACATTTCTTTTTCTCTGAAGTGTCAATACTTCTGAGTTGACACCACCTGAGATTGGGATATTTACTGAAACAGAACAAAACCAGATAAATTTCCTACCAGACCGTAGCAAAAGCCTTAAAACCAAATTTTAATCCACTGTTAGATCTTTATGAATATTCAGTATGCTACATTATCAGCTAGAATTTACAAGTGCTTCAAAACAGTTAAGAGCACATTGCAATAACACAAAACATGTAAGACATTTCTATTGAGTTGAAGAGTATAAATCAGGATGAAAGACACAAAAAATATACGAAATTACTTCAGGGTAGACTAAATATATGCCTGTTTTTTAATTAATGAAACAGCAAAAATCCAAGGCTGTTTTCCTGGCTTTGTGTTACTTCATTTTTACATTAATACTGCTGTTACTAGAGTTATGGACTAACTTGACACTGACAATCTTAACCCCTGGAAAAACAGAGAGAATTCATTATCATGCATGCTGCTAGAAGACATAGAGGTTTTATATTAGAGCAACAACATGCGTTACTGAAGCTTCTGTTGTGCTGGCATAAGGAGCTGACAGTTTTCCCTCTATACTGCAGGTATATGCTAAGGGTACGTGTGTGTATACGTACAAGCATGCACCCCCAAAACATGTTAAACACACACTATCAAACAACTGTTACTATTAATTGAATAGAATTAAACAAATGGAGGAAACGACCTGATTGGAAAGGCTTGTGAATTTGTCAGGTTTCTTTAATAAATGCAGTAAAGTACAACAGTATTCTAAAAGTTATTTTATGCTACATAAGCTACAAGACTCACCTCCCGTTCTAACATCAACCCTTCTGCTCTCAAATTCTTCTCAAATGTGCTTCTTTTTTCTACCTGTGGACTTGATTTTTTGTAGACCAAGATGTAGTCAATGCGCTTTTTGCCGTCTTTGAAGAAGAGTCCTGATGATGCCATGGCATCAGTCTGGAGAAGATAAAATTTAAAAAATACATTAAATATGGCATCCAGGAAGATGAAGAACCTTATTGCAAGCTGATTGTAACACAGCACTTTCTAAAACAAGGAAATGTCCACATATCTGCAGGATAAACCTTTAAAGAAGTCAGAAGAACAGGCAGTTCATGTGCATCAGTTAATCGCAATTTCAAATTAGAACAAAACAAAATAGCGCTGCAAAGCCCATATTCTAGCTATTTGTTTCAGCTGTGCAAAAACCTTAGAATTATTGTGTGGTATATATCAATATGAACTTTTGTTAATCCTTACTTTCCAACAGGAATTAAAAAAAACTACAGGCAAGTAAACTAAACCAAGTTTCCCAGCTTTGCACCTGGGCAAAATTTACAGAAAAAACATCTTTTTTCCAAACCAGAAATAAATCTAAAAGATTAAAGAAAGAAGTGCTATTCTAGCGGAAACGCTTTTTCAATGACATGTTAGCAATGTTTAAATCTTGTGTAGTTCCTTCCCACCATGTAAACACGAGGGATTCTCTGACCTCAATATGGAAAACCCTGCTCCACATGCTGCCGCTGAAAGCTATTTTTGCATTCTCTGTTTTGTATGATTCAGAATAGACTGTGACTATATCAACTGGTGTCAGACTACGAAGACTTTGAAATCTGAAAAGGTAAACTGAGAAACTATCATCATCTTCTGGAGAATGCAGCACTTGTTTTAGCACAAACTGTCCAGAACAAGTATGTTAGGTTTGAAGTATGATAAATTATACATATGGGACCATTTTTATAAAGTCTTATATTTCTATTTCTCTCAAGATATTCAGATAAATTGTATCTGAAGACCAAAGTAAGGTAGTCAAGATTGTTAACCAAGATTATTAGTGTGCTGAATACACAGTAGGGTCTGTCACCCTTTCTAAGAATTCTGAATGGGAACAGTAGTAAAAACATGAACTTTTATGCTTTTTTAAAGTGTTGTAGATGGAATGATTTAGATAAAAGACGCAAAGGTTTGAAGGTGAGGTAGTAGATGAATGATTCAAAAGGGCAAGTTTGAATAATCATGTTTTTGAATACCTAAAATCTTTGGTGTTCAAGACGCAAGCAATGAACTTATTCTTCAACAATGAAGAATTCCAGCACAAGAATTTCATAAAAACAGATGAGAGCTGGCTTTTGTGGTCCATGAACCAGGCAAAAATCACATCAAAAAGCCTGGCCAAAATTCCTCCCAAATGGAGATCTGGAACTTCTCTTATACAATTTCTGGTCATGCAATCTCTGTACAAACATTATGCAAATTAAATCTATTTTTTGTAACATACTTCTACCTTTCTTTAGATATTTTCTAGCCTTTCTTTCCTCATTTCTAAAACATCTGTCTTTTCAGTCTTAGAGAAACACATTTTCTTTCTCAGATAACAACAGTATGTAAATATGCCCTCAGATTCATCTGCACCAAACACAATTATTTGGGGGCATTGTTCAATAAATAATGAGCTGAGATGACAGTAGAGAGAAATTTTCCATCTGCTCATCTCGGACCAGGTTTAGAGGAGCACAGGCGCAGGTTGAGATGCACGATGCTAAAGCCACTTACCACAATTGTGCAGTGAACCCAACGTATACTCTATCGATTTCAGGACTGATTCGCTCTAATGCTACTTGCACTTTGGTGATTTCACTTCAGTGTAACTCTCAAACAATGTGTACCTATATTAGCAGGAATACCTGTGCCAATAAAATAATTTATCTGGTGACTTAGGCATTTTTTTCAGTTGATCTGAAGGAGCTCTATATTGTCAAAGCAGAATATGGAGCAGTAATTTCAGTTAAACGTATGAGTCAAGCTATATTGGCCACTATCTACACCTAGAACAGTGCACCAGTCTGTTAGTACAATGGGCAGCCAGGCAAAAGCACATTTATTATTTATCTTCTCTTTTGGACCAATAAATCTCTGATTCATTCTTCCACCTGCCTCTCAACACAGTGAAGGAGAAAAGCATCAGATGAAATATTTTCTGCAAAGCCCTTTTTCTCCTTTATTATTTTAACATTTTCTGTTTCACCTGAAAAATGTGTATGAAAAGGACTGATCAATGTTTGTTTTTCTGCCTAATCCTCTTCATCCTCTCTACCCTATTAGTTTTCCAGATTTTCTAAACCAGTATCCACCTGTTCAGCTTTCCTACATTTACACATATGCAAATGTATTTACATTTGTATTTGACAAATTCCTTTTAGAGTATATCTGTACAGCTCAGCTAGCAAACTCAACATTTTAATTTCACCTTATTCCTACCAACTCTTTAAATACAAGAACTTTAAACCTTATTTATTTGTGTACTCAGGTTGTGAAGCGCTTTCACACTCAACAGTAAATGTGCTCGTAATGCAGAATAGTAATACACTGGTTTACATCAGAGTAAAATATTTCCTAAGGATTTGCCACTACAGATCTTTTGAAGTTCCTTGGTTTTCTTTATTATTTGCCATCATTTTAGGTTGATTCATAGCTTGTGATTATTATAACCAATAACATGACACACTGCTTTGAAGACAGAAACAGTGTAAAATTCAAAATACTGACATTATCATTCCACTGAAGTTTACCGTTTACATAACACAAAACTATTTGATCAATGTAACATAGAAAAAGAAGCTTTTGCTCAAGAAATAAAAGTGAAACAAAAGTATAATGCAATTACTTACTGATGTTATAATAAAAAGAGTTAACATTTATATTCGGATCTGGTATAAGAATTTTCCTGAATTTAGTCAACATGGAGGGATTTTTCAAGAAACTATTTCTCAGATTCTAATTAATAAACAATGCCCTCTTTATAAAGTGGGAACAGCTGTTTTACGCATTCTCTCCCCAATTAATTTAAATAGAACAATTTGCAGAAATTATAACTATTTCAACTCTACTGATTTCAGTCTACTGTTCTGCTCTGTGGGTTAAACATTTGCCAACTTCTCACCACATACAGAATCACAGAATGTCAGGGATTGGAAGGGACCTCGAAAGCTCATCCAGTCCAATCCCGGAGCAGAAACACCCAGATGAGGTTACACAGGAAGGTGTCCAGGTGGGTTTTGAATGTCTCCAGAGAAGGAGACTTCACAACCTCCCTGGGCAGCCTGTTCCAGTGTCTGTCACCCTCACTGAGAAGCAGTTTCTTCTCAAATTTAAGTGGAACCTTTTCTGTTCCAGTTTGAACCCATTACCCCTTGTCCTACTGTTGGTTGTCACAGAGAAGAGCCTGACTCCATCCCTGTGACACTCACCCTTTATATATCTGTAAACATGAATGAGGTCACCCCTCAGTCTCCTCTTCTCCAAGCTAAAGAGCCCCAGCTCCCTCAGCCTTTCCTCACACGGGAGATGCTCCACTCCCTTCATCATCTTCGTTGCCCTACGCTGGACTCTCTCCAGCAGTTCCCTGTCCTGCTGGAACTGAGGGGCCCAGAACTGGACACAATATTCCAGGTGTGGTCTCACCAGGGCAGAATAGCGGGGAAAGAGAACCTCTCTCGACCTACTGACCACCCCCCTTCTAATACACCCCAGGATGCCATTTGCCTTCCTGGCCACAAGGGCGCAGTGCTGGCTCATGGTCATCCTGCTGTCCACCAGGACCCCCAGGTCCCTTTCCCCTATGCTGCTCTCTAATAGGTCATTTCCCCAACTTATCCTGGAACCTGGGGTTGTTCCTACCCTGATGCAAGACTCTACACTTCCCCTTGTTATATTTCATTAAATTTTTCCCTGCCCAACTCTCCAGCCTCCCATGGGATTTCCCCCAGCAATTGCCTGAAAAGGCCAAAGTTTGCCTTGCTGAAATCCAGGGTTGCAATTCTGCTTGCTATCCTGCTCCTGCCACATGAGATCCTGTACTCCACCATCTCATGATCGCTGCAACCAAGGCAGCCCCTCAATCATTACCACTTCAAACAGACCCTCCTTGTTAGTGAGGATGAGGTCCAGCAGTGCACCTCTTCTACTCGGCTCCTCCACCCTTTGCATCAGAAAGTTATCATCAACGTAGAAATAAATATTCTAGAAGAGCAAGTTGGAACCATTCCCTAAACAGTAAGCAAATTTTAGGTTCACGTAAGAGTAAATGGTATGGTAGACTTAAGGTTTGCTGTATTTTATTAATAGCAAAAAGACAGGCAAACTTTGCAACTTACTGAAAATTAGTGAACGATACATTGTAACAAAATATACCAGTATATCTTTTTTTCCCCCACTTTATACCAGTGACAATTTTAAGTTAATGAATAATATGTACTACCTAGGTAAATTCAGAAGTTAACTAGAACAAAATGTAGATAGATACAACATATCTGTTGTAACCATTCATTTCACCTTCACTCAACCATCGACAAGACTCAACAAGGGTAACATAACAGCAAGTGTTTAAAGGCTGACAAAATCTCCATAGGAATTTTCATTTTTATAATTTTTAAATGATTATTTATTTGCTTGTGGATGTGTGATTTACAGACCAAACTGTTCTCAGACATAGATGTGACTGTGGGGTATTAAAGCGCAGAGAGGGCACCTCACGGAGCTGTAGATACTCCCTCTCATTTACAATTCCCTTAAGTTTTATATTTATATGAACATATTGAGAACAACAATTCTCAGCCATAATCAACAACAAGAGCATTCACTTACCTAAGTGCTGACTGATACAGTACACAAGAATCAAGCCCCCACAGAATGATATACTTATTTTGCCACTAGAGTATACAGGATGAAGTTCAACTTTCCTCCATGTGGGTGGTGTAATTTGGATTTAGATTTGTAAAATTATGTAAAGGAAATATAACAACAGACTAGTAGCTGGGATCCAAAAGACAGATGTGCACAGCTGGGCCTCGAGATTCTTCTTTGACAATCTGGACTCCAAATTTACTAAATTTCTCTTCCCCAAAATCTTTTTATCTCAAGGTGTTGATGTTTAGAACAAAATTATTTTCCTCTCAACGACAGCTTGTGAATTCTGACAGCTAAATGTGCTAGAGAAAAATAATTGTGATTAAATCTTAGCAATAATGAAACAACATATTAAAGAGAAACTTACTCAAATGTCTTAGTTTTTTTTTTTCCCCATGGAAACTGTAAGAGAAGGGGAAGATCCACCAGTGTGAAGTGATGCTACTACTGGAAATGGACGCACCGAGTCCCAGAATCACTTCTCCATAGTTGCACCACGTCACCAGTAGCAATTTTAGAGACAAACAAGTAGGGAAAAGTTGTAAAACCAGAAAACATTTGAGGAAGAATGACAGACAAGTAAACAAACTTTGAAATGTATTTGTTTCCTCATGGAAACAACAACATGTTCACTGATCTACTGCTGCCACATCAAACTTCTATAAACACCACCACAAAGTTTATTGGCATGGAGCCTTATGGCCCAAACATAAGTGTATAGAACATACCACAATATATAAAATCACTTTGCACACTTGCAAGAAAAATCAGGTTGAAATGGAGGAGTAAGAGAAGGAGAATGAAGCTTAAAATGCAAAACACACTGGTTATCAGAGATGGAGCAAGGAAAAGCAGTTTTCTGTATCTCTTCATGTTTTGGCTTTTAAGAGATGTTTTAGAGATAATAACAGATCAGTTCAGGGCTATTAAATCACATACAAGGCAGAAGTAGCCATGGAAACAATTTGAAGAACTAGGGCAGGAGTTCTGACAGAGGTAAAGTCTGATGTGTGAAATTCTTGGGCATGATAACTACCTAAAATTGAAAAATCCACATTGAGAGCTTTCCTGTTCTAACTCTGAGTAAAATGGTTATTTCTCATAAAATAAATGTTTCTTCCAGTATAATTTATTATTGCTCTTAGAACTTCATAAGATGTTGTTAAGTAGAGTAACGAGAAAACACCTCATTTGTTTTGATTACTAATTCTCCCTCACACTGTTATCATGAACTTTGCGTTAACATCTTCAGTGACATTCACACTGATGGATGCCACTGTGTCAGTGGTTAGTGTCCCCACTCAGAGCTTATGACTCAACTCTTACCCTTAAATGTTTTCTGGAAATGAATAAATTTCTGATGCTAACTGCAATGGGCAGTTCCATGAAGAAAAGTGAGATTCCTAATTAATGCTTGCTTTGTTTCAGGATGTTTAAAAAAAAAATCAAACCTGCAAATAACCATGAGCATAATAACCTAGGAAAGAAAATCTGGGGCATATTTGCATATGTAAAGATATCCAAATTATCTTGGGCATCAAAGACAACACAGCCTACTTAACATGACAGGCTGCCGTAATTACTCATGGTAATGTATTTCTGTGATTACTACGCTGTACTGTGCAGAACCGAGCTTTTTTCTGAACAGAAAGTCTTCCAGAAATATTTCACCTTCCTAATAAAACTACAGTTTAGCTTTGTAGGAGTAAACTGAAGAATTAGTAATTATTTTACTTTCTTCACAGAGAACCTTTTCCTTCCCTTTTCACTCTATTCAGACTTACAGAGTAAGCATGAAAAATACATTTGTATGTAATATGAAAAATACATTTTGCTTCAGGAAAGGAGTAGGTTTAAGTGATCTTATGCAAAATATTGAAAGAAGTCTGTTCAGTGCTACTGTATGTGGAAGCAGCAATGGAGGATGTTTGGAGACAGAAGGCTTCCCATTTTAAATACTTAACCATTCCTATTCGTTCTTTAAGTCTAATAGGGAGTCCTTAACAAGAAGCATACTGACATGACCACTGAAAATTATTCCTTACGTGTTTATATTTTGAAACTTTCATCTTTATGATAAAATTACTTACGACTTTCCCTGCATTTCCTGAAATAATATCAGTTGGTTTTCTTTTTAAACAAAACCACACAGCAGATGAGAGCCATGCACTAGAAGCATAAACATGAAGTTAACTTTTGTTGCACTTTCACATGTCATTCTATTCTGGGAAAATTATTTTATCTGTTATCATTCCTTTTAAATGCTATTTACTTTTGCATTATTAGACTGCATTTGTGATCTACTCCTTATCTATCAGGATCCCCTTGCTATTCTCTTTTCCAGCACACTGTTGTCAGTTGACAGCATCTTGTTCTTATTTATACACTGAAACGTTTTCATTGCCAAACCTGCTCTTTCAGCACGCATGCTTGACTTCCACTGAACACAGGAGCAGGATTATGAGTGAAATAATGTGAGTGAAACTAGTGATAAATTGAAAGGATTAGAACACACAGCACAAATCTGTGCAACTCTGAAAGCCATGGACTTAATAGGAAAAAATGAAAACAGAAAATAATTTCTGCAAAAGTGTGGAAAATATTAAGATTGAAGAACAGATTTATTCTGCAGATGTTACGTTTAATTAATTCCATTTTTCAAAATCACCATTAAATTCTCTAAACTCAATATTTGTTTTGCAGGGGAGAAAGGAACAGATCTGTCAAAAATCACAAATAATCCAATAAAATGTCCTGACAACGTATTTTAGATTTCCACAGGTAGATTTATCCTTTAATAATCTACACTGAACATACTGAGTTTTGCTCAAATTATTATGAATTTTCAGCAGTATGTCCAGCTCATTAGACACAATTCTCCATATGTTTGGGCCAATTGCTTATTTAAGATGTTAATTAAAATTCCTTAGAAGTTATGTACCACTTCTGGAGAAACCATTTCAGATCCTGTCCAACACAAAACTAGTCTGGACAAGCAGTATTATACTGGATATCAGTGGATACCAGAAAAAAGCAGTAAAAGAGGCTACTGTATAGGCAGCATTTCTTTATAGTTCCTGGACTCGTAGTGATAATACAAGACATTTGTGCTAAAAACCCTTTCTTTAGCTTGCCAGATAGAAAACTACACTATCTTAGATTAAAAATTCATCTGATTAAAAATTCATCAGATCAAAGATAGTAACAGTAATGTAGTGAATGAAAGGAAAGGGAAGCGTAATTTCTCAAACATTCCTATCTGGCCACTATAGACATGATAATAATTGGTACAGAAAATAATTTGCTGCTACTGACTTCACTGCTTCTGTGGACAAATGTTGCCTTCTATTCAAGTGATAAAATCTGTTTAGCCTGCTTTCCTTTCTCAGTGAAACTACAACACTTCAAATATCAATTTTCCAGTTGGGGACCTTCTCATTTCCTACATTTCCCTTGCAACAGCAGATACTACTCATTCCATACTTTGCTCATACTTGTTGGCATCATTCCCCTGCATGTGATCACTTGGCAGAATCACATACACAAAATTGTACTTTCTACATAATCTCAACAGCAGTGAGTGATGAAAAGATGGCAGAGATGGATAACGAAGACAGCTTTCTAATGGGTCTGAGTGACTCAACAATTTTCCAATTTGAAATCTGCAGATTCTGAAATGATACCAATCTACACTAAAGGAGATTTGAGTTATTAATCTTAAATCAAGGAAACAAGAAACGTAGATGACTGTCAAGATGAGTATTGGCATCCAGATGCTGTATCAAAACTATCTGATTTTTCTAAGGCTTTGAAACTGCAGCAAAATAAATCAGGTTTATGGCATCAGGTGATCTGAAATACTAAACAATTCCTGAAAAAAAGTGTTGGCTTCCATCATATCAGCAGACAAGTTTGTTACTGCTGCAGTATGCAAATAGCTGATCGAGACAGATAATAGTATCAAGCATTAACTGCAAATAACTTTTTTAGCAATTTTTCTCTGAGTCTCTCAGGTATATTATAAAACAACACTTCCAAGACATGCCTAAATCAGAATCATTAACAAGCAGAGAAGAAGAATAAGCTTTTATCCTTGTGCACTTTGCCAATGTGATGTTTTCACATTTTCATTCTCTGGTCAGACTGAGATTTTTTGATCACAACAGATCAGATATTTTCCAGATACATGACAGTACTTACCAGCTGTAAAGCTGTAGAGTAGCCTCCTGTGCTTTCAACAGTCTCAAAAAGAATTAGAAGCCTCCTTTTGCTAGTTTTATACCCATTTTGGGAAGAAATTTCCCTTAGACATCTTCCACAAACTGCCACAAAGACTTGTACATTAATCCAAAGGGAAAATAGTGGTAACCTTCTTTTCTAACATAAGACTAATCTAAATCCCCTCTGTCTTTCTCCTGCGGAAGCAGGCAAGCAGTAAACAGGAGGAGAATCCTGCTTGGTTGCCTCATTTGCAAAAAAAGTAAAGGCAGAAGGAAGTTTCCAAAGTAATTGCTGTGATAAAAGGCGCTGTCAAGGCTGAAAGCCAGATGTGGCTTCAGAAGACTGTTTTTAAACTCTGAAGCACTTTGTTCAGTAGGTCAGGACATGCAAAGATTGAGACATAAAAGTGTATTTTTTAAAAAAACTTAATACAAATACAAGGCTCCTCTTTAAACTTTGGAAGAAAGTGAGCTTACTGGCTGCCTATAAACTTTATATCAGTCCTGAATGAAAGGTTTGGGGAAAACACAGCTAACGATCATTTCATATTTTACATGAAGATGCAAAAAATAAGTTGCTTTAGCAAAACAAAATGCCTGTTACTAGTTAGACATTATCTGGTACTAGATTCTTTTGGTAGCAGCCTTACCTGCTATTAAAAATATTTAGTTCCCTACAACATAGTCTAAATTCTGTATATTCTCCATTATTTTTTCTGCCTTTTAGGTCACATTTAATGTGAAAGGCTTTGTCTAGCTAATGAATAAAACCAAACAAGAACATCCATTATTATTTCTTTCTTAATTCAGCTTGTCTTGCAGAAACAGACCAAAAAATCCATGAACACAAGTTCTCATTGCAACCATTTAGATGAAATTATAACACTTCTCTGTCATTCCCAAAGTTTAATTTTCATGTCAGAGATTTCCCACCTGTAAATATAATTGCCTGTAAATCTATCTAAAAGTTATTAGATAGCTATTATTACAGGAGGGTTTTTTTAAAAGCATCCCATTAAATGAAGCCTCAGAGACCACATCAACCTGCTACCAGTGTTCCAGAATCCTCTAGTGGTGATGATCTGTGTAACTAGGAGAACAAGCTTTACAATAGTTACGTGATTTCTGTGAAACATGCATTCAATGCTAAAATCACAAAGTTGTTATTATAGAACCTTCAAGCAATTTAAGCATTTCTAGATTTGTAGCATGGAATTATTCATGTTTTTACATACCAAAATTCAGAGAATTGTATTCTGCAGAATACACTACTTCTAGTTCCTGAAGAAGAACATAACTCAGAATTTTTGAGGTTAGGTCATTTGTCACAAATTAAGAAGTGATTATGCTAATAAAAGGAGAACTAAGGGTCTCCCAATCCAGAGTGAGAACAACAACAACAAAAAAAACCAACATATTTTGAAATAAAAATCAGACATAATTCTTTGGTATTATAGTGGATGAACTGCTGTAGAAAATGCATTACGATGAATACTGTTATTAAGTAATTACTAAGCAAGACAACATATCAGTTTTATCTGGTGAGATGGCTTTTCCAGTGCTCTGGTTGAGGTTCCTGAAAATACTCCTACACTCTCCTACACATAAGTGAATTTTATTTTTCATTCAATGTGTATGGCTAACATTTGGATTTTGCTTAGAAGGAGAATCCTACACTTTAGATCACTCTCAACTGATTATTTGCTACATGAAATTAGCTCTTCTAAACTCTCCTGATTTCCTGAGGCCTCCCAGCTGACACGAATTCCACTCCATACTGGGAATCCTATGTCCTAAATCCTGTACAATACACATTTTTTGAAAGAAGGTTACTGCTTCTTAGATGAGTGGATACGAATCACTAGGATCCTTGATTCTATATAATTTTGGTCACTTTTGGTACAGAGAATTCTATTCCTTGATTCTGTAGGTCAAACTGAAATATGGGAGACACCTAAATTTCTTACCATGAGCCACCTATTTATTAAGTTGCACCTTATCTAATCCATTAAAAATATACTTTAAAAATAAGCACATTCTGAAAAGTGATACAATTTAATTAAGTTTTGTGTCCATTACCTTTAAAGATGATTTAGTCCGAGTTTCTGTTTTCTGTCTGATAAGCTTGTTTTGAATAAGCAATGACTGATCCGTACGAGCATCGTAATTTCCATGTTCTGAATCATCTGTGTATGTGTCTTTGTCCTTTCCTATGTCTGAAGGAAAAACAGAAGAAAACAATGGACTCATTTTAGGTTGTAGTGGGGAGAAACGGCCACTATTGTTACAACCATGGTTAAACACTCCTTTTAAGCATCCACTTTTCAGTAACTTACCCTCTATCATTTCCTTCAGAAGTTTTTTACTTGAAATGTTGTCATGCTTGTCTTAAAATAGAAGTGATTTCTATTTTTATTAGGAAGCCTATAGAAACTTTTTTCTATTACCATTCAAATCAAAAAAGGCCACAACATTCTTCACAATAATTAAAAAACAACCCAACAAACCCCCCACAAAGCAATATACATCAAATATTCAAATGCTTTTGTGTTTGTCTCACAATTGTCAAGACTCAAAATGTCATTAAATAGGCAGGTGAATCCTGGAGAGCAGAGTAACCTCTCATGTTTTGAATTTAAACAAGAGATTGAGATGCCCGATCCCCTACACACATGCTGCTCATCTCTGGTATAGTGTTTGAAAATTCGCCTATTAAGGTGTTGCAGTGAGCACTTTAGAACAGATTTTAAGAGGTGTACCTGATGGTGGTAGAAGATACTTATCAACACGAAAAAAGTGGTTTTTTTTTTCCACTGGATTGTTTTTAATTGCTCGACATAAGTATCCCAAGACAGCAACAGGTGACTGAGGACCTTCCTTGACACTTCCTAAGATCCACACTCACAGATTAAATTTCCTCCTGTACCGTCACTATGGGCAAGTTAGAAGAACTTAAGTCTCCGAGTCACTCTACATCCTCTATCAGAAGGGAGACTTTTTTCCAGACATTTGATTTCCTTACATGTTCTCCACCAAATATAATGATAATACTTGGAATATTTACCCAGCAGGAGTAAAATGAGGGGTAATGCCTGTTCAACATTGGACCATGTAACTTTTTATGAAGCCTGGAATATTGTTAGTCTTGAAAGAAATTTTTAAAGATGAAGAAGATGGAATAATTATTCCCACACAATTATTATCTTGGACAAATTGGAAATAGAAACATATTCAGATAAAAAAGTTACCCACAAATCCTGAGCCAAGTTCTCATCTCAGCTTTCCCATCAACATGGGAAAAGTCAGGGGAACTGGGAAACAGCATTTAGCCCAGTAATTCTAAACCCTAAATAGAAGCCAAGAAACAAGTCATGGTTGCTGTGGGAACCACAATCTTGAATTTCCTGAATTTCATATTCATAAAAGCTCATCTGAAACAACAAAGTATTTTTCATTAAGTTGTTTGGTTAAATTCTCCACAGTTAGCATTACAGAGAAAAAAAAAATACCACAATTATGTCATGTAGCCTAGACATTTCTGAAATGGAGTATTAAACTGAAACATTTACCAAGAGCTGTTTTTTCTGCAATTTAGTTGCTTACATAATGATTACACAAAATGAGCCCTCGATAATCTCTGATGCTGATATTACATCAGTAAATCTATGAAAGGATTTCTTAATGTATGAAATAGCCCTTTTTAATTGTCAGAGCATCAAACGCAGAGATTTTTTTTTATTGTTTTAACCTTTTACAGGCTACTCTGTGTAATGTAGTGAATGTAGTAATAAGACTGTGAAGAAGGTTTCAAGTAGTAGGCATACAACGTGGGAACCAGGATACTTAAGCAACTTTATAGATTTGACTCATGTCCAGATGTGATGAGCTCTTAACTTTTTGGTAAAGTCTTTACTAAAGTCTTATAATAGAAGCCAGTAAAATCAAAAGAAGAGACAGGCCTATGAAACCTAAACTTTTCTATCTAGATAGGCCATTCAAGCTGAAAGAAAGATTCTACTTACATTAAAAAGTCTATTTTTATGAGGGAAGTTTTAGAGGATTAGACATGACTACACCTAATACTCAAAAAAACCCTTTGCAAAAGTGCATCATATTTTAAGTGAACAATTTAAAGTTAGAAAATGAGTTTTCCCTTAGTGCTCAACACAATTTTACCTGCTAAACACTTTTATGTTTTCAGGGACATAACTTTTAAATTGTAGCATGTATCTTCTGTTAAAAAAATACCTTCCATTTAGAGATACCTGCTATCTTGTCTGAAATGTAATCAAAAGGTTTTACTAACAAAAAACACCATAAAGAAATTTCCAATTAAAAAGGTAAATTTCTTATATAAAATTCAACTATACTTGCACTTATACCTTTCAGCAGTTGACAACTTCTATGCACCTAAAGCACTGCCCCACAAAGAAACGGTATCAGTACAGTAAAAAGGGAAGGAATGAAAATTAAAACATAGCATTTAAATATTGCACTTGAAAAAGCATTTGTTACATCTGTCTGAAAAAAAGTCAGACTAAGAGACAGAGCATATAATCTGTATTTTAAAAGTATATTCAAAAGTATGCATTTTTCTTAATATTCATATAGGCTTAGACATTATGTCAACAGAACACCTGAATTATGCTTTGTCGATACTTTGTGTAGACTAGTAGTTCCATTCACCTCTTCTACAGCATAAATTAAAACAAAATCTTGAATATAAATAATTATACTCAGATGAAAAGTTCAATGAATTGAACCATGTTTTTATACCAGAACAGGTTAGAAAGAACAACTACAATGTGTGTGTCTGGGGAGGTTCCTTTTGTTTCACAGGTTGAACTTTTTGTAAATTTCTTTTGTTTAGTTTTAAATTTTTTGAAGAATAGAAAATTAAATACATTGGTTTTAGAAAAAGATCTTGAGAGCAGATTACAGAAACAAAACTTTGCCACTAGTAACAGTGACATTATTTTTGTACTTCTATGAGTGACCAGGTGCTTTTTCTGTAATAAGGCATTCACCACTTTTACTAAAAGAGAAAGTCTCTCTTCTGTAGTTTTCCCACCCACCAAGTCAAAATGACATTTCCCTACAGATAAACTTATAAGACCCAAATTAACTTGAGCTTGTTCCTAGTGTCACCAATGCATTCTACAATACAATACAAACACAGCAACTAAAGCCATTAAGCCTTTCTTCAATAATGATGCTCTTTAAAGTTCCATGACATTTTTATATAATATTTTATATAATGTTTGTCTATAAAGGAATACTATCTTCTGCCATCCTTTCCTCTGTCATCTCTATTATTTGGTTTTGCATTTTAACTGCCATTTAGGATTGCCACAAGCCAAACCAAGATAGCATCCCTGAATGTTGTGGCTGGAGTTGTACTGCCCAAGGATGTTCTTAATGTAACATATCCCAAACGCAATGGGATGGACTAACACTCTATTTGACTTGCATTATAAGTATCCATTGTTATATTAAAACACAGAGTCTTTATTTGGCTGCAGCTCCACAAAACATCACGAGAAAAGCTTGGCTGCCTCGGGCTCTTTCCCTCTGCACTGTGGGAAAGCTGCTGTTTACTTCATTTTTTATTTCCCATCATGCTTTCCCTGGCCTACAACAACTCCTTTGGTTCTTGTCAAGAACAAATGCCAGCTCTCCTTGTGCCTGCAGTTCTTGGATGGGGTCTAATGCCAACCACCACAACCAGCCTGTTTGACTTTGGGAGAGGGAGCATGTCGGCAAGAAGGCATAGGAGGAAAAAAGCCCCAAATCCAGTTCATATTGCTCCAGAAGTTCATGCTTTGACATCAATTAACAGAAAGATGCATCCTTAATAGAGCTCAGACCACTGCCCGCCTCCCCAAGTGTAAGTTCTCTTCTACACTGTTAATAAATTCCACCCCACCTGGGCTTTGCTGAGCACATCTAAAAGACATGAGTGTCCCATTTGTATACCCAAGTGAACTTCCAAGTGCTTGCAACTTTATTAAACTTCTTTCTTTTTAAGTTTTTCCTCTTTTAAGAGCCAAAAAAATGTTGATCTGATTCTCGGCTGTGCAGGTCTAACCACTAAAATACTACTCTACAATGGCCCATGATCAAGGTTTATATGTTGAAATATATGAGCTGAGCAGACGTGATGTATTTAGCTTTCAGTTAATCTAGACTGAAGGTATTAATTCAGTAAGGCACTAGAGTGAATTGTAATTTCCAGAAGAGTCTAAAAATCCTTTAGTCATTGTAAAAATATGGCAAAGCTGGCAAAGACTGTAATAATTGTTTATGGAACTTTTTTTCATTTCTACTATACTGCAGGATTAAATAAAATAAAAGAAAACAAAACCCACACACCATAAAGATTCCTGGTGAAAAGCAGCTCTCCTACATTAATGTTAAAGTAAACAGCAGATTTAGATTTATCTGAAAAACTTTGAAACTGCACATAATCTTAAGAGATATAAAGAGGGAAGAAAAAAAGAATTATAAAGGGAAAAAAAGCACAATTGGTGTAAAAAACAATAATGTCTCCTGCAGCGGGAGAAGTGGAAATGTGAGGATGTGGCTGGTGTGTTCATGTCCATGGCCTCAGAGTGACAAGGACATCTGCCTTCATTCTTGAATCTCCTTCTTTTTGTTTGGTTTTGGTAGGATTAGGTTTGTTCCCAGAGTTGTTCAGGTAAAATAGCAATGGCTAATTCAAAAAGGATCTGCATGACCCTTTACTGACCTCTTTATATGAGTTTTCAGAGTAACTATCCAAAAGGAAGGGACAGATTTAAATATTAATCCTATAAAATCTTATATTTAAAAGAACTGAGTAAACAAATCTACAAAGTAACTATAATGTATTTTTAAGCAATTAGTAGAGCCAATAACTATATCTTGCTGATGTATTTCACTTATTCAATTGCGTTAATTAAAACTTGTGTGGTAGTTGAGGGCTTTTTGAATTGTTGTCACATAAAAAGTTTTATTTAAAAAATCATTAAAGTTAGGCATACAATTTGCAAGTCCCAAGTGACCTGTTACAGAAGGGAAATTAATATGTTATTATGACTTCAAGTTAGGAAAAGGAAGTTTTCTGTATTAAACAGTATAGTTTTGCCTAACCCTGCAAAAATAAGACAGAGAAAAAAGGCTGAACTTTAAATAAAGATGAGGATATTAAAACAGGATAGGGTGGCAACTTTTAATTCTAGAGGCAGAAATCAAATAATATTTCAATGAAGTCAATGGGAAATGTATTATTCAATTCAATAAGTCAAGGTCTTCTCTTTAGTTAGGCAGGTACTTAAATTTAATTAGATATATATCTAGAATTGTTAGCATACCTGAACATATAAGTAATATGTACTATCAGCTCAGATGCACACTCAAGTATAAAAAAAAAAAATCAAACATTAATCAAGTGGATAACAGATCTCTTCATCCCAGTAGCTGCTTTGTTTTGCTATCTTGTAATACAGAGCCATGATGAGTAACTTCAGTCTTCATACATCACAAAAGCCTATTTACGCTTCCTGACATTTAGTTTGTTGTGCTTGATGCATGACAGTAAGATTTGCCCAAAGGCACTTACAGGATAAAATGTTGGAGAGACTAATTTCTGGGAGTGTTTTATCAAACAAAGCAGAAGCATTAAGTTTAGAAATTGATTTCTAGGTCCACACTTTGCATCTTCATTTTTGCACCTTAGCTGCTTGGCTACTTTTCTTTCTATCATACTGTTCTGAAGGGCCAAGAGGGCATTTTAATTTTATGACAGACGATAAAAAGCACTTGTCCCAATTTCTCTGTAACACGCAATCCGCTAATATGTTTTTGATAACTTTAGCGTAGGATAGCAAATGTTTTTCAATTGAAATGTGGCATAGTTGTAGAATGAGAATTAATACAAAAATTTTTCCTAGATAGTTTCTGTTTCACAGACTTTGATAGGATGACTGTTGAATCAATCCTTCAAGCCTTTACACATTTAGGGATGGACCTTGTGAAGCTTTAGTAAGAATGAGATTATTGGTCAAGAAATTAATCCTGTTTTGTCCTTATTTTAATCCTTGAAACAACAAATAACCTGGAGAAGGTGTCACTAGACACCTGGATAAGTGGCATTGTGATGGTTTTAAGCCTTTTTATTTTATTCCGCTGTGTACCTGGAATACTATATTATACACAGCAGGTTTTTCGTCTACCTGTGCATGTGTATTTATATCTCAAAATCTACCATAATGGACAAGCGCAGGCTTTTCTTAATGTGCGACTTTTCCTGAGCTATCAGTGTTAACCATTACACAGAGTATTTCTCATTTTTAAACAGGGAGTCAGGCTGGTATTATTGCTGTTTGGAGCAGTTAAGATGATGTACAGAGTTGGTACAGGCACATTAAATGCCTAAAGCACTTCGGTATTTTGAACCTCAATATTAAGCTTTCCAAAGACTAATCCTTATTACGTTTCAGGGAGCACTATGTTCGTAAGGGATCACACAGCTTCTTCATCCACGCTGCCAGCTCTCCAGGCATGAACCAGCTCTAGTACAGGGCTGGACAATTCCCTCACACACCAGATACAGGAAAAACTGTCCTAATGCAGTTTTTCAGCCACCTCACAACACAGCCCTCACCTTTGCAGGCATTGCCTAAGGACCACAAGCTTCTCAAAAAACTATTTGAAAAGTCACAATGGAAACATCACATTTTTGGTGAAGCAGAAACTGAACCCAGTTTTCTTGAGTCATATCCTCCCTGATCTTTCAGTCCCTTCTTTTACCTTCACATGCATGTATTGCTCGGATTATCCTGTTCATTTCAGTTTATCATAATATCACTTAGTCAAAATTCGCTTACAAGCGCTTCTGTAATCAAGCATCAAAAAAACTTTTCTATCTTGCAGTTATTATGGTACCCTGTTGGATTGTAAATTTTGGTTCAGTTCATCATTTCTCAATTTACTACACTTCAGCATAGCACATAAATTAGGGAGTTTCTTATATATAAGCTTTGTAGTAATTGCATTCAGGATACATTCAGAACACAAGGTAACCATTATAGCAAATCTATGAATTACATCATTCATGATCAAGATCTTATCTGGGAAAGATTTCAAGTCATACTAAGGAAGATGACTTAGTATGTGTAAATGCCTCATAATTAACCTAATTCAGAAAAACCCAAAACCACCACATCACGCAGAACTGAAAAAATAATAAATTAATTAGCATTGTTTTATTTGCTAATGAGCATTGGTTTTATTTGCCAAATAACCTAATTAGATACTCATTAGATCTAAATCCTGAATGCCAATTACTATTGATTGTATTATCCATGACTCATTTTTTACAGTTTATACGTAATGAAATATTTCAGCCTAACAGCGGAGGGCAGACCCTCTGATGATTCTTTACCATTTCTAATGGTAGGACCTGCAGAAAGCAATTTATATGCTTATTTGTGTTAGAATGAGAAAACCGGGGTTTTAAGCTAACAAGCAGCCTATTGGATTCACAAGTATTTCTCCTAGCCTAACTGGACTTCTAATATGGCCTAACTTGTGAAAATCTTGATGCCTGAGCTATGTATGTGATAAACTGGATTTTTAAAGGCATTAATCTATAGCTTAAGAAGAAAACCCTTTTGTCAGTCTGGACCACAACGTTTGAAAGTGAGCACAAAAAAGGAAGTCAAAGCTGGTAACACTAGTGATAGTAACTTCAATACTAGAAAGGGACTCAACAAATGAAAAACAAGTTTTATTCAGATTTATTTTAAAACAGATGGCCAGCCAAATTTGTGATCATTCAAAGATAAGGTTCATTCCCATTATGCATATGGTGGCCTTTAAGAAAAAAAAAAGTGTCATTTTAGAAAACTACAAATTACTGCTTCTTTATACGTGCATGTGCACACAGACATACCCCACACCAGTGCAGCAGCTCCTGGATTAACTAACTCATTAATTAACCTTAGTGTGGCTGTAAGTCTATTTTTTTTCTAGAACTTTTAAAAAATCAAAACAAAGTTCTAGAGGAAAAGAAAGTTTTTATTAATGTGAGTTTCTGTGTGTAGCTACTACGTAGCTGTTAGGAACTAACTACTCCCCACTTATTTTTTCCAGCTCCAACTAAAGCCACAAGTTATTACTGGCAGCTGCAGTAAAGCCAGAAATTGAGTAATTGAAGTTAAAGATATGTCATTTAAATCCAGCTGGCACAATCAAAGTAATTACTGAGTATGTATTTCAGAAGAAAAACAAAGCACAGTAAAAACAATGGAATATAAATACACACCACATTTTAAAGCAAGTATCCACAGACAGGAGACTTTGAGAAGGATAATGATTAGTTCCCTTTCAGAGGATGAATGTCGAATGTCTGAGTGTCATTTGTGTGACTTTCAAATTAATTAAAAAATGGATGACAGCAGAATTATATTTTTACAGCAGTAAGTTCAGACTTCAATGTCCAGGTTCTTGTGTAACACAAATTTACATCTATCTATAAATACAACACAAGTATTTTCTTTTTTCTTTTTTTTCCTTGTATTTACCTCTTATAAGATCCTGACACTCAATTCTAAGAAAGTATGAAATAGATTTTTCCTGTTTTGCTAAATCTGTCTTTTAGGTATTTGTGAATATTATATGAACACGAGAGATTAGTCCAGCAAAGTCCTGCGTCACAGCTATACTGTTCTTTTTACCTAAAATACCACACACCGAGGCTTACCCTGACTGTCTCTGGCATCTTACATAAGGATTTCTCCAGTGCCTGGCACCAAAGGTTATGTACTTAGGCAATAAATACTTCTAATGCTTCTATAAAAGTTGTTCTGAAGTCTTCCCATTTCATACTAGAACAAAAACTTCATGCCTGTGTCAGGCAAAACTTCAAGTATTACCTCAAAACAATGTTATGAAGTTGGTCTTTCCTGTAGAATTCAGTACCTGGAACCTCAGCCTTCTGTCACAGCTTCCACAACAGGGTACTGGTTGCTCTGTGGTGGGCACCTCCAAGGCAAGAAATCCTACCCTTTTCTAACTGTATGTAAACATTTCTGAAGAAGACTTGCCAAATTGGAATGTTCTCATCAAAAAACTTATTTGGAAAGTTCCCCCATGTGTGTGGTTATAGGATTTGACTAGCTGCTTGCAGCTGAGTTGAAAAGAATTGATGTGTCTTGTTATAGAATCACAGAATGGTTGGGGTTGGAAGGGACCTCTGGAGATCATCCAGTCCAGCCCACCTGCTAAAGCAGGTTCACCAGAGCAGATCGCACAGAAATGTGTCCAGGCGGGTCTGAATGTCTCCAGAGAAGGAGACTCCACAACCTCTCTGGGCAGCCTGCTCCAGGGCTCTGGCACACTTGAAGTCATGTTGTCAAGAATAACTTCACTGTAATTAGTTTTTCACTAACATTATATTGGTTAGCAGGCACACTAGTTTCTGGGAGAAGTTCTTAGATAAAAAGACATTTTCTGAATAGTCAAAACCCAGGAATCTTTCACTCATCTGATGAGTAAAAAATCTTAAAAGAAGCTGCAGTGTAGCTGGAGGGGTTGACATTCTTCAGTGAACTGGGAGCTCTGATCTTAGTTTTGTCTTTGTCTGTTTGACTGAAGTCACAATAAGTGACAAAGGTCACTTAAACCAAAACTTTATACTCTTCTATAGTGCAAACACTTTCTCAGTGAAGTAGAAGCAATAAAATGATTTTGCTTTGGACTGAACACCAAATTCTACAACCACACTTTACCTAAGGTGTGACACGGTATCTTCTTTCTTTATATTAATAAATCCAACAGCATCACTAACTAAACAAGTCCCATAGATTTATGGCCGCAGCTATAGGCAACAGAAATAAATGAGAACATTTCCACTGGAGTCTCTTATGCCTGTTAATCCCCTTCTCACAAGAAGCCAGTTTGCCTACAGGCACAATTCTGGAAGCGGAGAAAACCACTTGGCCTATTTTATGTACAGTTCCATGATGCTGTCTAATTAAAAATTCACCACATTCACTTAATTCAGCATTCTTTCATGTTCTCAGGAGAGCAGTTTGAAAAGGTTCACTAAGAAGATGATACCCATTAATCAGCCTATTTTGCAAACTCCATCAGAGTGCCAGGGTACTGACTAAAGCACACAAGCAGCCCTACAACTTTTTCACCTGTTTGGTGATGAAAGTTCAAGCAGGACTATTTTCTTTTTTTTTCTTTTTCCTCCAGTTTCAGGATAAAAGTAGAAAAATTTAGTATCAGAGACAAATTCTTAACCACATAAGTACAATCCTCAAGTGCAAGCAAACTGTATTTTGAAAGTTTACAAAAAGGACATTTTTTTAAATGCACCTTTAACTGTTCCTTATTTCTCTTCATGAACCTAACTGAGAATGCTGAATTTCATGTAAGGCAATTCTTACTCTTGACTTCTGGGACTTACTTATTAATACCGCTTCCTTTCATGCTTGTAGCTGAATATCCTCACCAATTACACTTCTGTAAATATAGAGTAACTTCACTAATTTCAGTGATCTAATTTGGGATTGACTCAATTAACACAGGCAAATTAATGAATCAAGTTAGCAAAGGGCTACCATTTGAATATTTCTGTCTCTTCAAAGAGCATAGTTGTAGTCAGAAGAGGAGAAACATCCAAAGCAAAGTTGAATACAGTTTTAAGCTGATGAGACTCAATCTATCTTTTCCTCAATCACTGAACCCTCCATGAATCTTCTCAGCTTAAAAGTAGGTGATGTGAATGAGAAACAGCTCATTGCTTACTAGGAGAAAGAATTATTGCTGCCATACATAAACATGCAATAGTATCAGCATGCTTATGTGTAAGCAGTTAGTTAAAAATAGAACAGGATATTAAAAAAAAAAATGAAGCAAATAAGAGTGAAATCTTCTAGTATCTGTGTTTGCCTACCCAATGAAAGCAATCACACTAAGAGAGGGCAGTAGCTTCAACTGGAACCTTGCTGAGACACAGGATTTCATGATTTTCTCAGGCAACCTTCATGTCAAATTTTTTGTCTGTGTCATGATTTTGGAACGTTTTGATTTTGTTATGGAGAAAGTATCAATTTCATTCACATTTCCAGTAGCTACCTCTTTAGGAAACCTTGAAGAGACACTTGTCTATTAGATGTTTTGGGTATCAAGAAAAATCAATGTTAAACCATGTCAGAGCTGAGCAGAAATAGCTTCCTGAAAGCAGATCCCTTTCCTTCAGCATGAAGATATGATTTCTAGTTTGATGTTACATTGACTGTGAGCAAAATGATCTTTCACAGTAGTTGTGCAAGATGCAGCAATATTTGCGTCTACTTCAAATAGATCACACAAGGTCAACGGATTTCAAAATTAATGAATTTTAGAACTTGCAAATTACCACTTGTGTATGTCTATAAAGACACATTTTGCAGTTGCAAGGATGAGACTGTTCTAAGAATAACTCCTTTTCTACTTACTTTGACTTAAACTATCAAAATGGTACTAATGCAGGTACAAATATGCCCCAATTATACAGATTTTTCTGCATAACTTTGTGTACCCCCCAGGTGGGAACACTTTTTATACATTGATATCTAAAGCAAATATACATGAATAGCTAAAGCAAAAAACAACACAACTGCAGCCATGACAATACTGAATAACATGGCTATACAAGATTAATCACGACTGAAAAATAATAACTATTTCAAAGAAATTTCAAATACATGCTTCAAAGTGAATTTATTATGAAAGATTGTTATGGGAAAAATCACAGTGAATGTATGAAAAAAATACAGTAAATAGAGACTAAAAACTGAGAAGTTAGTCTTAAAGGTGAGAACATATCAGAAAATTTATGACAGCATATATTTCTTCATTCTCATTTAGTCTCCTCTTTCAAAAAAACTGCCAGTTCAAGGTTAGTATAGTCTTTTCACACTTTGATACTGCAAGAGCTGTATTGCAGAATTGAAGAATCATTATTTTATTATTATTTCAGTTCAGACTTAAACTTACCTACAAATGGATCACTGTATTCTGTATTAGACAGCTTAAGCAAGTTGTTTTCCAAAGTCTCCATCACTTTAGCTGGAATAAAGACAATATTCATATCAGTATTCACATGTATTTTATAAGTAAAAAATACAATTTTTAAAGCTGTCAGTGACTCAAATGAAAAATTTTCGGCTGAAGTTTTGAAGAGTACTTTCCATTGGTGGAAAAAAGAACAACACCACTTTAATGAAGACTTTGCTCCTCAGTTTAACTCGGTAAAATGACTTACTAGTGTAATAATTAGTGCCTATCAACATTAAGGAAGGACTTATCAAAATTTGGTAGCAGAAGCCAGCCAAGTCAATCTATTCTATAAAGGTTCACACACAGTTGGCAACAGGTGACACACACAGTGACTGGGATCTCCAACTGGACTAGTCTCTCTGTTAAGGCATTTTTATCTGTTAAAACAGAAATCCTGAAATAAAAGTAGTTCTTTTTTCCAACACAAGCTAAAATTCATAGGGATTTTCTCCCTTTTCTCTCATTCTCTCCATACCACTCTTCCCTGATTCTGCTATTCAACAATGAATGCATCTCCCAATTTTTTTTTCCTTCTCATAGGACAGACTATAGAAACCTTCGTGCTCTTCCCCAGCATACAGCAGCACTTTCTTGTCTTGTCTTGTCTTCAGTGAGAAGTAAGTAATCTTGTAATTCAGAAAAAAATAAAATAAAAATCAGCTTATAGAGATTAACTCAAGAACTCACACCATGGTTCTTCTACCTCCTTTGTGCAAAAACATCTCTCCGGAAAACCACAGACATATAAACAAATCAAAGCTCATCAGATGCCTCTATCATTCAACGAAAGTTGCTAGAAAATTATGTCTAAGACACCACAAGACTTCAGATTATGTTCCTGTACATTCCTTCCATTCCCAGTGTTGGAACAAGCTCCTGAAAGAGGTAAAATCTCCTACCTCGTTCAGACACAACATCTACCGTGGTTGTAGATGTTCCTGCGCTGAGAGGCTGCGGCCGGGGCTGCGGCTGCACACGATTTGGTTGCAGGAACGAGGAATGTTTGCTCAGGCTCTGAGGATGCGTTTGGCTCTGGGCGAGGCATGGCATCGATCTTCTAGAGGGTTTCAATGGATGGTCTTTCACTGTCTCACTCTTGCTTGTATTCATACCTGAAAAAGCCAAACGAAATATAAGCTCTGCCATACTAGGCAACAACATAGAGACAGCTAATTAAGAAAACTCAATGTGATTCATCCACTTAATGAGCAGCTCTTCAACTAAACAAAAGTGTTTAAAATATTTAAAGTTCAAAGAAGAATACAGAGTTGGGAACAAAATCCAGCAATTCTTCACCTGTCTTTCCATCACCAGCCCACAGTTCAAACTCACGATATTCCAGATCTGATGATTCTGTGGTACGTATGTCATACAGTCATTCAGAAGCAAACGACAGCACCTGGTGTATCCACAGTATGATTGCTAAATATATTTTAATTCAGTGGTAGAAATGAAAAAAAACCCTTAAACAAGCAAATAAATGAAAAAAAATCGAATACAAGCAAAAGACATTCACAAGCTTCCTGAAGGATTCATGAACATGTTTCCTTTGAAATGCAGCTCTCTGCAAGTTCAGATGAATATATTAGTTGTTTCTGGGTTTTCTTCCAGGACACCTATGCCAGTCTTGGGTTTTCATATGTGTTTCCTGGCTTTAGGTTCAGGTGTCTCTGCACAGAGAGAGACACCCATCAGCTGTGTGGTGTCAGCGAAAACGTTTGAAAAATCAGTTGTAATTTAAGTTAAAACTGTGAATTTGGGATCCCTGGTTTCAGTGCACCATTTTAAAAGTGATGCAAAACTCACTCCCTGTTATAAGTTTTTCCTGTCTTAACATGATAACTGTGTTTCCAAAATATATCTTACTAATTTTTTATAATTAACATCTTCTCTTTTGTATCTCCTCGCTTGTGACAGAACAAACAATGTAATAACTGCTTATATTGCCTGTCCACAAACAAGAGATTGGCTACATTTCCTAAACTTATGCTTACAATATCAGGTATTAAGAACATTATTTGTCATTTGAATGTAAAGAACTTATTTTTAACTCTCTGAATCCTGAAACAAGGTTTCCCTTTATGTTAAACATGATCCTCATTAACACTAAACTGTAATAATAATAATTTCTAAAATTTCTATTTTTTTCTAAAAATTCAGAGGGAAACAAGACATAATCCAAATGCGTTTAAGAAAGTAGAATAGATGATGTAATAAGCTACAAAAACCTAGGCCTGAAACAATTTAATAGCGCTCAAAAACACTCAATACTAGGTATTTCATAAAAGAACAGGAATATAAAATGAGACTCCCAAGTAAACCTACGAAGTAATTAAAACATTAGTGTGAAATGAACAAGGGACTTAAACAAGCACAGGTTGTTTTGTTACCATTCTACTATCCATCACTGCTGGATCAAAGGCTAAGGAGAGACAGTCTGCTGTTCATCTTTTTTCCCATATGAGTCAAGTTTCTTCCTTGAAAAATACCATATTAATCCCTTTGCATATAAAACAACAATTATATTGTGTATTCCCACTGTTCTCACATGGGCCTTTGTAATGCAAAAACATAATAAGGCCATCAGCTACCCAGGTCTTCAGTCCCCATTTCCAACTAACAAACATTAATGCATCTAAGCTTGACCATAAACAACTTTACATTTCAATAAGATAGAAATTAATATCAAAAGTCGGATTTTTCTGAGAAAAAAAGATGGTTTTATTCTTCTGTTTAGCTGCTGCTGACCTTCAGACTCTGTTAACTGTTTCTTATTGCTACAGTAATGGACCATCAAAATTTGTGCCACTCAGAGAAGGACATCACATTCAGCAAGTCTCTCACTGCTCTAATTCTCAACATGTGAGTCCACAAAGAAGGTCCTTTGATTAGCAGCATACTCCCCATTCATAACTATAATAGAATCATAGTATGATTTCAGATGGAGTAGACCCTCAGGATCATTAAATCCAACCATAACTTAATTCTAGCACTAAACCATGTCCCTAAGAACCTCATCTAAACGCCTTCTAAACACCTCCAGTGATGGTGACTCCACCACTTCCCTGGGCAGCCTGTTTTCAGGTAGTTGTAGACAGCGATAAGGTCTCCTCTCAGCCTCCTGTTGTCCAGGCTGAACAGCCCCAGTTCCCTCAGCTGCTCCTCATCAGACTTGTGCTCCAGCCCCTCACCAGCTTCATCCCCTCCTCTGCACTCTCTCTAGTACCTCAATATTCTTATGATGAGGGGCCCAAAACTGAACACAGAAGTCAAGGTGTGGCTTCACCAGTGCCGAGTACAGTGGCACAATCACTTCTCTAGTCCTGTTGGCCCCACTATTCTTGATACAAGCCAGGATGCTGGTGGCCTTTTTGGCACACTGCTGGCTCATGTTCAGCTGCTGTCAATCAACACCCCCAGTTCCTTTTCCACCAGGCAGTTTTCCAGCAGCTCTTCCCCAGCCTGAAGTGCTGCCTGGGGTTGTTGTGACCCAAGTGCAGGACCTGGCACTTGGCCTTGTTGAACCTCATACAATTGGCCTCAGCCCATCGATCCAGCCGGTCCAGACCCCTCTGTATGGCCTTCCTACCCTCCAGGTTTAAAAGGGTGCTTCATTTAAAAACTTCCCTGAGCTCACAAAACACACTTTGCTTAAATGCAAGTGCTGCTTTATCAAGAAATGCAGAAATTCATTAGTCCACTGAGGACAGTTCTTCCAGCTCTGCAGCACAGCAGAACTATTCTTGATCAGAGAGATGAAATATTAATTTAATGGGAGGTTAAGGTAGATAGAGCTAAGGTTCTGCTGCCTCAGAAGGTCTCATAGCTATTTAAAATAGGTACGAGAAGAAAAGATTCTGCTTCTTAATAATTCTGAGCAGATGATGCTGCGCTCAGAGCAACACTACATTGTATGTCTGTTATGCTACTTGCAATGTTTCTGAGAATTGTTTGTTGCTCTTCCTAAACAGATGAGTGTATTAGACCGAAGTCTACAGTAGTTAGACATAGCAAAGGGTAATATAGAATAACAAAAAACAACGTATTTTGCAATTTTTCTGGGTGGTTTTAGTGATCAATTTCTGAAACAGTGATATGCTGTCAGTAATTGTGGACCCTACTGCATAATTATTACTGTTTCCAAAAAAGATTTTTCTTGTATCTGTGTTGGAGTCACTGTGTGTAGCAAGGTGAATCACTATATTACCAAAGAAATTTACAATGATGCAAATAACACACTGTCATTCAATTTAACAACAATTTAAGTGATACACTAAAAAAACAAAAACGACAATTTTTTTTTTATGAGGCACCACCTCAATTTAAAAGAAAATTATTCCCCTTTTGCGCTATCTCAGTGCATATTCCTCTGTGTCATTTCAAACATTAATACCATGCTGCTTCTGCTTGGAGAGAGTGAGTCACAACAAAGTCACCTCAGAGCACATTTGCTGTTACACCAGTAGTATGATCTACCTTCATCGTTCAAATTTAACAAATTAATTCATTCCCTGATAGTGTGATGGAGTCCGGGTCTGTAAGATGTTCATTTTGGTGGCATTTGATGTTGCATGCCAATGCTTCCCCAGCTCTGGCACACAAACAGCTTGTGGTTAACATCATCAACTAGGTCACTAAATCCATTTATTGAAATTATTTTTATTTCTTCCTCTGTTTTCCATAGGATCAATATGAACAATTTGACACGTGCTTAATATTATGCCAATCTAGAAAGACTCTAAATGAAACCAGCTCTCAGGTGCCTCCAGGTTTTGGTCATTAGAAACATAAATGAAAAATTCTCCTATGCCTCATTCTGTGAAACAAAGGTACAGTCAGTCATTTCTTTACTAATAAGAGAGAAAAAAATTTGCATTGAATTTGCTCTTAATTTTAGATGAGAAAAGTTTGACAGATAGTCCATATGCATCATCAACCCAGTGCTGGAAGCACCCTCAGCAAGGTTGGACCAGTGCTAATTGTAAAAATGCAGCCCAGTATATAATGCCCATTTAATGCAGTGTAAACCTTAGCATAAAACAAGAGTAGCTACTACGTAATTCAAATCAGTATCATCAGCTTTATAAAGATATGTTGTATAATAACGTCCACAATCAGTATCAACAACATGTGAGTCTTACCAACTACTCATATCACCACAATTTTGCTTGATAAAATTACATTCTTAATTGTAAAAAAAACTTCTGTAAAGCCTTTGGCTTCACATGCTGTACGTCACTAACTAAAATTAAATGCAATTTGTAAAACACATTAAACAGACTGAGAACCTGATAAATCTAAAATGTTTCTGTCAATAACATAATGATAATTAGACTCTTTAATCACATAAAATCTGAAGAAAAGCCTGCAACAGTTTTCATGACATTTAAGTTTAATGTGAAAACATATTTCTACAGGATCAAGTTTTGAAGATTATTTAATTTTCAATACACAATGGATGTAACAGGTACTTATTGCTAAAGATAAGTTTACTGTGATTGGCAGCTGCAATCTACAAAAGAAACTTAATGTAGGATAAGTACTCATTAAATTCTGAGAAATCATAACCAAAAGATAGTTAATAATGAAGAAATAAATTATTTCAGTAACAGCAGAAGCTTTTTTATCTAATTGTAATACCTCAAGAAATAAAACAGCTATTTAGTTTTACATATTAGACCCGTATTTGAGTAGGTCAGGAATGTACCCAAACTTTCCTTTTCCTATAAAAGGTAGAATCAGACTGGGTAACCTCTGACTTCATTTTATATTCCTACAGAAATCAAACAAACAAAACCCCAAGAAACAACAAAAAACCCACACAAACAAAAGAACTACACACAAAACCACACACACCACAGAATCAAGTATTCTTACTATATAAACACACCCCCCCCTAAAAAGCCTCATCAAAACTGGAGAAAATTAACCAATCCTTTTCTTGAAAGGAAAAAAAGACACACTAAACATGGGAGAAAACAACCTTCAAGGATGAACTCTATTTATCTTCAATATTACATCGTGACAGCTTATGAATCCAAATTTTCTAATGGTATTTTTTCAGATCACCTGAGCTGCATTTTCCATTCTGAAGTGAACAGGTCAACATAAAATCACAGAATCATTTAAGTTGGAAAAGAACTTTAAGATCATCTAGTCCAACTGCAGATCAGATTCCAACATTACTCCTATTAAATATTTCATGTTTAGCCACTTGGGTGAGTCTAACTCCTACACTGGCCAATAAATAGATTCTGTATGACAGCAAGTCATTGTGATGGTATTTTTCAATTTAATTTCGCTACATGAATAGCATTGATTTATGAAGGCTTTTATGAAATAATATGAGGTTTAATGATACCATCAATCATGCCTATGAAGACTGCTCCCACTAAAAAAACCCCATGTTTCTACTTCAACCTTTTGCAATTTTATGTATTGTGAAAAGGGGAACATAAACAATTTGGTAAATTGCAAATACCTGTGCTAGCTTTTTTTTTTCTTTCAAGTTAGACATGTGAGAAATAGCCTTCAGCCCAAAAGAATAGCTAATGAAAAGGAAAGGAATTGGTGGGGTTATCTGAAAGTTCTCCAAGAAAACACACACTATAGGACTTAAAGAAATATATGGTTTGTCCAGTTAGTGATTATTTAATAAACACTGAAACCTGGCATAACAGTTTTCAGAGACAGTGAACTTTTCCCATAGACCTTGTAAACAGCATCAACAATACGTGCAAGGTTCAGTTTCTAATTTTTTAATATATGATACTTTATCCATGAGATTAAGAAATACAAAGCTATTTCTTTACTTATTTAGATAGCCCTAGATCTTGATACCAGATCTCCTTAAAAAAAAAAAATATATATATATATATATATATATATATTTTTCTGATGAGCTGTTTAGAAATAACTACTTTAGTATAGCACTGTAAAGAAGGCTTAATGGAGCTCTATCAATATTTCAGCTCTTTTTCTTGACTTGACAATAGAGCAGCACTCAACTTCCCAGTAGAACTGTTACAACAGCAAATACAAAGGCTTAAAAGTCCCATTAGCCCTTTTGGCTATGGCCCTTCCAAGGATAGTGACTTTCTTTTCATAAATAGCTGCCTCTTGCAAAAACAAAAATCCCTTTCCAAGACACTGTTTCCCAGGAAAAGACTCCAGTTTCTGTACTGAAATGCTTATTGTTGGCCAGCATTCAATTTAGTAAAAGATTTAGTCCTCACAACCTCTGCACACTCAGTGCAGCGATGATTTTAAAGAAACTTCCAGGTCACTACTAAAAATACTAGAAATGATCCCTAGAGGACTCCACTGGAGAAGAAAACTCGTGAATGACTGGTTTGCTATTTTTAAGTTTCATGTTCTTGTTTGGGTTGGCATTCAATATCCCCATTAACATGGAAATCTCAACTCCCTAGCAACATCATCTTCACCCAGGCATTCCCCCTTTGTGCCAGGGGGTGCAAAACAATAGTGCAGCAAAACCAAAGGATTTAAAGACCATTGACAACATTCCTCTAATTTATGTTTGCAAACAAGATTCTGCAACTTTGATGGGAAATTCTTTTCAAACAGTCAAGGCCTTGTTTTTCACATACCAAATGCAGAGTAAACAACAAACCAACCAACCAAACTCCTAAGCACAGACATCCCACAGCGCTTTCATAGAGAATGAGAAATTGAATTTCTTCCATTAAATACCTCTTGCACTCAGGCCAACAAAGTAAAGACCTATTTCCTTGTGGAAACAGCAGGAAATTCAACTGCTGGAATTAAAGAATGGTTTGCAAGCTACACAAGCCTTTCCTCCTAAATATAGCAGGAGGTTGGCCTTGCTCCCATATGTCGCCTATCAGGATAATTCCTGTAATGACCAGCTGTAAAATTAAAATGTGATCTATTCCTTTAAATAGCTCTACCTTGATAAAGATTACATCATTAACTCACAGGATGAGAGAACTAAAACGTACAAAAAGGGAGTATAAACATGTTTTTGTTTGTGATGGGAAATGTAACAAAGTTGTCCCAAATTGTAAGATTTATAGAAGCAGCCAGTAAGATGCCAGTACTTAAGGGTCACTGTACTAAACATGACTGGAAATCTATTTTGGGTGGTTTGTAGGAAATAACATTTATCTCATGAATTTCTAAGCAATCCTGTTATACCTTATGCTCACAGAATTAGGAAAAAAATTAAAGTCATTACAGAGAACCATGTGTTGGCCCCAATAGCTCTTACCTTAAGTCTTTTAAGCCCCTGTATGGTATGGATTGCTATCTATATACACAAAAACTCTCAGTATTTCACCTAAGTACAACTGTGTTACCTACTTTCAACATGATTCAGCTAACTTTTGAAAACAGCAGTTTTTTCACATCTTCATCTTTTTATTATTTCACCCTATTTTCTTGATTATCTAATACAGGTCCCAAATCTATTCTTTCTTTATATCCGATTGAGACTTTTCTCATCTTCTTCACAAGGAAATTACTTTTAATAAAGCAGATTTTAGTTTATGGATTTTGAAGAGTGTCAAAATGGAAAGGAAAAATTGTTTGTTTTATCTAAAAAAAATGGTACTCAAATACAAAAAAGTTGAGTTTAGTACTGCCTCAGTCAGGCAGGACTCACCATATTTAACACGTTACAGAATACTGTTCATTTTGTATAAAACTTTGAGACTCTCTTACTGTCACTATTACAAACAAGATAATACACATTCCTGACATTATTCATGTTAGTGAGATGTACTTAAAGCACTTTTAAGTATCTGATTTGCAGATAACAGCCAATGCATTTGATCTTTCCTGGCAAAGGTGAGAGAAATACAGTTTTAAAGCAAGGAAAGATTCAGACAAGCAGGGTGGATTTTTTTGCCATTAGAGGCACAGTTAAGAAAAGTAAATAGCTTAAAACAGTGATCTCATTATAAAGCTTTATGCAATACCTTTTATAAAGTTTATCTCCATGAATATCTGGTCTTACCTAATTTAAACTTTAACAGAATTAAATTAGTCCCTGGCTTGTCAATAATTCTTGTACACAAATAAAGCAAAATATTTTTGTGTTTAATTGAACATGGGAATTAAAAGGCTTCAGAAGGCTGCTGACTAGTTTGGAAGATCTCCAAAGTTGTTATAAATATATCTGCCAGAAAACATTAGAAAAACAACAAAATATTGTATTTTCTCCCCCAAATTCAATAACATAGTAAATCTCTGGAAGGCTGTATGTCCTCATCAGAGTAGCCTATTCCCTGGGCCTCATTCCTGATACTCTTCCAAAAATGCTTTCTCACAGCAGCCTCAGGAGACCAGCACTGGTACAACTGAGTTGATTTAGCAACAACATAATGAGGTTACAGAAAAGGAAGGAAGTGCATTCTTGCCTTTTAATAGAGCAAGGTAGGGCTTAAATGCACCAAGCATAAAATGAATAGGTATCAAGGGTTTTGAGGCAGGTTATAATATTTATTTGTTAGACAAACAAAAGAGAAAAAAAATGGAGCAAACAGCCCAAGAAGGTATAAAACTCAAGATGCTGGTGCTTTCTCTCACTCGTACATCCAAGTGGTTCCATTCCCATTTTACCTTAGGAGATGAAAGGTCTGACAGCAACCAGCTCCTTTATGAGAAAACGTGAATTGTGAAATGTCTTTATTCACGTTCTTTAGCCTGTCACAGTGGTCAGATTAGGAGACAACAAGTTAGAAGTAGGGTCTTATGACCTAATTCAGATTATAAATGATCCAAAAATAAAGGTGTTCGGATAAGACAAAAGGCATAGTATATTACCAAGCTACGTTATTTTCTGTACTTAACTAAGAAGTCAATAGGAATACAATTACAAAGTTCTGGATTTGCTCAGCTTTTTGAATATATCTTTGTAGAGCAATATATAAAACCTGAATGAGATCTGCCTTTGATAAGTAGAATAATGCATTGTGCAGGACAAATCACAGTTAGGAAGAGTGGCTCAGTCAGTAGAGTAGTAATAATACAATATTCCTCAGACTTCTGCGCAATTCTATCTGGAATTTAGTTCTGTAAGAAACTTGCACGACAAAGATATTGCCCTGCAGGTTACTCCAATTTGTATTTATAATTCCAGAAAGTAATCTGAAATTAGGAATGGCTTGTTAACTACATATACACAGGTGTACAATGCAGCTTTAGCAGGTGCCCTGAAGAGTGCTTAGGCATTTACCAACTTAAAAAAAAAAAAAGAAAAAAAAGCTTATTTTCATCATTGTATTTTCTGTGATAAGCAATACTTGCCTTTTTTATCTTCAGTCAGATATAGAAAAACTTCCTCCCACCCCCAGATTTCATTTACAGAGACAAACCTAGATGCAGTTTATAGCAAATGTGAAGCTCTCAGTCCTGTGATTCCAACTGAAAGGAAACCTGCATGTCGGTTGGTTATAATCAATTGAAAAACTGATGCCTGCAAAACTGCGGTTGAAACTTGCAGTTAAGGCAGAAGGTACTCAGGACAATGGTTTGACTGGGCCTTACAGTATTTCCATGTGAAAAGTGGTGCAACTGGTTAAAACTGGTTAAAAAACTGAACTCATGCCAAAAGAGGTTTGATTTGGGATAATATTCTGCTATGGATTATACCTGACTGTACTGAAGAATAACCATAAGAGTAGTATTCTCAGAGAAAAATTCAAGTATTTTTTAAGGAGGATTAATACATACTTGGCAGGCGGACTGGTGCAAGAGAAGAGATGGTGGAAAAATACAAATATATTAAACTTTGAAAAAAAATGAGAGAGAAAAAAAAAAAAAAGCTCTGTGAGCATTCTCCCATTTTTCAAAAATATTGAGATCAGAGCAGACAGTAATTGACAATTTTGCATGGCCAGACAATACAGCAGAAGCTAAAAGCATTGCACATTGCTAAAGACAGACTCTTGTGCACTGTGCAGAATGGATGGTCCTTCTGCAGAAAGCCGAGTTGTGTAACAGGCACTTACAAAGCCGAGCATGGTTGTGTTGCTTCTGGCCAGGCAGGTTACGGGATACACAAGACACAAAGGATAACGCACTGCAGTGTAAAATGAAGGATCTATTTAAATGGAAGTATAAACACAACCTCAATGGTTGAAACTAGAAAAATATATATAAGCATTTACTGAAGGAAATATGAAATTTGTAAAGATATTACTATAACATAATAGCTGTAATTAATGTCAAAAATGCATTCTCACTTTTGTGGATGTAGGTCTCATTAGAGGCATGAAGTGATCCAAAATAAACATACAAGCTAAAAAGCAGTCCTTAAAGTAGGCAAACTAAGATGCAATAGAAAAAAGCACCTAATAACATTAATATGCTGTTTAGATTGAGGTAGTTTAAAATAAAAAAAGTTAGCAACAGTAATACAAACAGTACTGAGGAAATAATTTGGAGAGGTTTATCTGCCTTTCTTTATTCTTCAAGAAAGTTGGAAGTGGAAATCCTCAAAAAAAAAAAAAAAACCCCAGTTATGTCCAAAATACCAAAACCAAACAAATCACCCTCCCAAAACACAGGAAAGAACAAATTCACATGACTGGTAAAAATCTTCAAGCCAGTATGGTAAAGTCTTGCTGAAAGAGTATAAATATAAGGTAAAACAGAATATAAATAACCGATTCCAAAGTTCTTAGAGTTGATAGAACCTGTACTGCTGTACTGTACAATTGTGTAATTAGCCACTTTTTCCTGTCAAATCTTCAAACCCTCATCCTTTTAATTCTGTCTTCATCCTTAAAAAAAAAAAAAAAAAAAATTCCAATTCCAGGAATAATTCTAACATTAACCTATAGCTACTAGTTATTACCCTTTCAACTTCTCTTTCCATCAACCCTTTTCTTCTGCCAGCAAATGGGAGAAAGGCTAAATTATTTCTTACTATAAGAACAAAAATCACGGGAATTTTAATTTTTGCAAGGGGTAATCAAAGAACATACACACTATTTTCTAGATTGTGTACTGCAGTATAGGTACCCACAAATAAAATTGTATAAATAACTACAGTATAACAGGTATTTGTTGCAGTTAAAAAAAAGCATACACTTTTACTGCTTCTATTTCAATCCCTGTGGTCATACTATAGTAATAGATTTAATAAGATGTGGTTAAATCTAATTATAAGTTAAAACAAGTTCCAAATACACTGTTTTTGACAGCATGCCCCAAGCTTTTTTAACTTTTTCCAGTTTCAATTAAAAAAGTGCTTTAGCTGTTTCAAAAACATTGAAAAAAACTATTTGCTAATGCTAAAAAGAGTTCTGACATTTTCACTGAATAGCTATCTTGCCCACATGTTTTAGAATGGGATATATGAATTTGCAAAAGCCTTGCTTTTCAAATGTGCAGAAAAATACACCCACATTTGGTCAAAGTAAAAACTCAAAAATCTCTAGTAGATGTTAGGTAACTTGTTCCAAAGCCACGTGCTTCATCCACTCCACCTTCTGCAATTTTAAACCTGCACACTATCAGTTCAGGCATGCTATAGCCCTTTCGTCCAGATTTATTGATGGTACCTGCGCTGGGGATTGCAGTCATACAAAACAGATTGGAAAAGAAATCCTGATGAAAATGCCCTGTAAATATCACAAACACCATGAGCACAAACACCAGTCACAAAATAATATAATTCTCTGAGAGAAGGCTTGCTTTAATCAACTATTTTTCATAAAATATTCAGACAGCAGGGATCTGTAGATGGACAGTTGCGTATTGCTGACTAGAAGGATCACAAAAAGATGAGTATAGACCAGCATGTATTTCCAAGGGACAAATCAGATCATACTACCCCCATTTCTTTCTTCACAGATGGACAGAAGCATATTGTATATCTTCTACTTAGATTTAGTAAGGCTTTTGATTATAAAAGGAGGCGGAGTGAAGACCTTATCGCTGTCTACAACTACCTGAAAGGAGGTCGGAGCATGGAGGTTGTTGGTCTCTTCTCCCAAGTAGCAAGTGACAGGACAAGAGGAAATGGCCTCAAGTTGCACCAGGGGAGGTTTAGATTGGATATTAGGGAAAAATTCTTCCCAGAAAGGGTTGTCGGGCATTGGAACAGGCTGCCCAGGGCAGTGGTGGAGTCACCATCCCTGGAGGGGTTTAAAAGGTGTTTAGACGAGGTTCTCAGGGACACAGGTGAGTGCCAGAGTTAGGTTATGATTGAAATTGATGATCCTGAGGGTCTTTTCCAACCGAAATGATTCTACGATTCTACTTTACAAGGAATTCTTATTCCAGAGACTGTCATAGCATGGATTCAAAAGCAGACAGCCCCTACTCTGAATAAAGGTTAAAAAAATAACCTTATTTCACTAAAGAAGCATGACATGATAAATATATTGAAATAAATAGCATTTCATTTTAGAAAGGAAAAATGGATCACTTAATCTACAAAGGAGCATATGAGGTGGAATAAGAGTTAGCGCAGACATCTGATGAAAAGGCATTGAACAAACTGGGGTTGTTCAGTCAAGAGGAGAATCAAGAAAGACACAGTAATAATCTTCAAATACATATGCAGTTTGATATTTGAGAGGGAAACCAATTGTTCTCCTTATCCGCAGCAGTCAGGGAAAACAGCAATGAGCTTGACTTGCAAGAAAAGCAAACAAGGTTCATAATAACTTCCCTATCCATTTTCATATTCTTTTAAGAGTTGTTTCTGAGTTAAGGCCAAAAGCTACTTGGTTTCCATTGAACACACTGAGATCACATCTTCTAGTTTCTCTCTACCTTGCATATTAAGCTAAAAACATGGTATTATTTTTAAGTTGCCTTCAACAGATGGCTTGGGAAAGTCCTTCTCTAGCCTTTGGTACTCAAAACTACAAAAAATACATTAGTCAATACAATTTAGAGACATACAAAAGACCGAAGAAACCGAAGGAAACTATCCCTGCAGAAGCGCTCACATGGTGCTTTTAAGGGCTCAATGCAAGCAAAGTCATTCCTACAGATGGCCTGGTTTTTACAATAGTTCCATTAGGACTCACAGCCTGTCTATTTCAGCAACGAAAACAGTATTAAAGTTTTAACTCTTTCAGAAGGAAGTTGTGGGCAAACCTCTCAGAAGAACTTTAAGGCATGACACAAATGAAGCTTCTGGAAGGGTTTTCTTCTTTCTTCAGTTTTTGTATGCTTCCATAGCTGAGGATCAGCCAGTTCATTTGTTTAGCTTACTAGTTGTCGTCTTCTTTGAAAGAAGACAAATTAGTTTGCTGCTAAAACTCTGTGATAAGCTAATCCATATTCATCAAAAATTCCACACTACATTTCACATGAGGATTTAGTGGCTCAACATGTGAAGCAGTCCAATAATCTCTGGATTTAAGAATCCCTAAGTACTTATCCACAAAAGTGACACTAATGGCTTCAAAGCTCTTTGTTCAGACTTTTAATATGTATTTATATGGTCATATGCATTTCAAAATGCCTCTAAATACAGTTACAGTAATGAACACATACTAAAAGTACACAAGATGTATATAGAGTTGAGATCAGGAATCACAATTATTGATTTGGTGATGCAAGGAAACGCTTCAAGTATATGGA
Organism: Streptopelia decaocto; assembly: GCF_964273445.1. Classification (NCBI taxonomy): domain Eukaryota; kingdom Metazoa; phylum Chordata; class Aves; order Columbiformes; family Columbidae; genus Streptopelia; species Streptopelia decaocto. Next base: position 63,256,926 of record NC_138661.1, read on the forward strand.
TAGCGAACTCAATTAAAGGAAATCAATTCAAATCTGTTAAAAGAGAACAAAGGCAGTGAATCATATTGAAATCACTCCTCATATTTTAAAGAAACATGTAAGCTGAAGTTACATTACCCATTACTTATGTGCAGATTTGTGAAGATAAGGGTTTTCAGGATGATAAAAAACAGTTTTCTTGCATGTCTGTCGCTGGCTTGATAGACAATCTCTGATGAATGGGGAAAAATTACAATCTTCCTGCATGAAAAATTGATTCAAAGCCTACATACACTGAGAAGTATTAACTGGGGAAAAATAAAGGTCACTGTGAATTGAGTTGTGTGCTCACTGAAGTAAGGATTAAACCTTCAGTCATCCTATACTGTTTTTCTTTGTGTATAGGAGGGTTTAGCTCATTGTTTGAAAACCAGCCAGGATGTCCTCTGAGTAGATAGCACTAGTGAAATACTACAATCCTACTCCCACATTCATATAATAATATGTCTTTTTTGTTGTTTAAGGTACATACCCTTAAAGCTGTCAATTTTGCCTTCAGAAATTATGATTAAGGTTATATTAACAGATGATGTTTGAATTTAGTTCTGACTGGAATTAGTAATCTTCAAAGCCTAGGTAGATAATAAGTGATTTATCACAAGATAATTCAGAATCTAAGTGCTGTGCAGAAGGAAGGCAATCTGCTATGTCCTTTATAAAATATTTAGAGGTAAAACCTGCTAAAGATGACTAGAGCATACACTTAACAACACGGTTCACATCTGGAAAAACAAACACACACACACAAACAACAAAAAACCTAAACAACAAACAAAAAAATTAAAACAGCTGCTCTGGTTTTGACTCTCCTGAGATTTCAACCTCCAGCAGGCCCTTTTACCTTCCCAAACCACACCTGTCCGTAAGCCATCACCCTGAGACACATTCCTGTTCCCTTGGACTGTGAATCAGTTGATGGCACGGACCCAGACAATAAATGTCTTCTGAAAAATACGTCGGTGCGTGCAAAATTTATGTATCCATTTGAGCATGACTTCTACAGTTACCAGAGCTTACCAGAGCTTTCAGCGTGGTTAAAGGAGAGAAATATTGAGGCCTATAGTACTAAAAGATAACGTTGGAATGTAGCATTTAAGAAAAAAAAAAAGTCACACAGAGCCAAGCTATTCCAGCAAAATCTGAGTAGAGATAGAAAACCAAGATCTCTTATTAGAAATCAGCTGTATTTTCCTGTACCACTTAAGACTACTCAATCGACATTGTGGATCATTGAGACTGATTCAATTTTTTTTTTCTTTTTACAAAAAACCCCATTATTTACCTGCTTGAAAAAGCAGTGAGTTTTCACAGTTGGAGTTTGCTCATTTTCTGAGAATTTGTGCAAGTCAAAAGTGAAGTGCCAAATACTGGTTATGTTCACAGTCCAGTACTGCTGTTGTCTGCTCAGTCGAACGCATGCTGAAGGCACAACAGCATTAATACTTTAGTGTGCACTCAGAAAAGGACTGGGAAAAGGAATTAAAAAGTCTGAGGAAGTCTCAGCATAGAGCTGTGTTCACGTATAAGCATGGAAGTGAAGACTATAATGGGGTGTTCACTGGGAGAAAACACAATCACAGGTGAAGTCAATGCAGAGTTGTTTAAGCAAACATTTCATATTATGAATTAATTTCCAGGTTCAATGAGTTCCGGTATTATTATTTTTGTTTTATTATTGCTGAGGTGATAACAGGAGAAAGAGAATTGCCAGAGAAATACTCCGAAAGGAGAAATGCCTGGGTTAAATTAGAAAGGTTGGCTATATCCTTTTATTCCATTTACTCTCTGACATCTCCATTTCCACATGGAAAGGAAATCTATTCTGGATGGCTTTTAAAATCAATTATGCATGCATTTTTCAAGTTCCCTTGGTTGGAAGACAGGTCAGTGCCCATACTTTTAAGAAAGACAACGGGAGCTGCTGGTTGGCACTCCACCAGACTGTCTTTAAAGTCTGTTCTTACTCTTGTACACGCTAATATCACCCCTGAGGAGACTTTTCCTTTACTCAGACTTATAGCTGCTATTATGTAACTCATTCTTCTCTTGCATTTTCCTATAACTTGGAGCAAAGCAGTTCTGTGAAGATTCCTTAGTACCTGTAGAAATTATTATACTTGCTCTCCCATATAATTCTTTTAAGTACTTAGAATTAAAGCACTGATGGACTGCTGCCTGATGAGTGGGAAGGAATATCTTGTATGCTAAGCACACTTAGTGCTCAGAACTAAATCATCCACACTTCCTATAATGCTTTGCTCGTACATGGTTTTTGCAAGAAATTGGATAAAATATGTCATGGATGAGATGTGTAACAAGCTATTCTAAATGACAGCTACTAATATTATCTGGTTAAGGGATACAGTACTTCAACATTTCATTAAACATCATCTAGATTGGAATGAGAATTTTAAGATAAATGTATTTGAATGACTGCAGCCTCCATTAAGCGTGTTACACACCATATACACGTTGCCCTCCTAATGTTCTGAATCTGTGATATGGCTCAGTCATCTTTTAAACTTGTTTTAAAAAGGTCTTCTTAAACTAGTCAGAAAACCCCTCGTGTTGTATGGGAGTGCAGAACCATTAAAAAACTATTGACACTGTCCCTCATTCATGACACTGACTAGATAACATAACCTGCATTTCTGGTCAGGAGAACACAGCACCAGCCACACTCCCCAGCTCTGCATCAGGCACTGTGGATTATTTGTTGTGCGTGTCACAAGGAAAACACACAGACAGTTTAGAAATCCTGACAAGGTGCCAACACTTATAAGAAACCCACGACAAGCAAGAATTTACCACTTTTGCTCATAGTTTCAAATTCTACAGCTTTTCTGTCATCATTTTAAACGTGCCATGTAAGGTAGTATTCTGATAATTAACCCAAGGCCCACCTGAAGATTGCTGTCCGGTTATACTCTTCAAGAAGGAAGGAAAAGCTGCAGAACAGCAGCAGTGACTTCAAAATACTGTGAGGCACTGGAGAAATAAGGAATTTTGCTCATATGTTTGCAAGGAACAGCCACACTCTCCCATCCAGCACACAGAAAACAGCAATGATCCCTCCCGCATCCTCAGAGCATCTCTCCTTTTGAAACTCACTCTCTGCATGCAGGGAGCTGTGATAATCATCCACACCACAAAACAATACAAAAAGAAACAACCAGAGCACTGACTGTGTGCTGTGTACAGCATCCTTCCCCGAGTTAGCAACTAACACCCACAATACAGCCCTTCTGTGTGACAGGATCAATACTGTTCCATTTCACAAGCATTTACACCAGGGGGATATTGTACTACTGATGTTATTTTTTAATAGAATTTTACATTTGGATACTGGATTGCTCATATTTATGTAGCATGGGCATTCCTGAATGGTCAAAATCATTAATAGTTTAAAAAATTCTAGAAAAAACTTGCAAAGTTCAGCATTTCAGGAAGATAATTAAGTTACTGACTCTAGTTCTCAATTCTTAAGTGCAATACTTATCTTTCCTCCAAATTCTGTATACATGTCCACTAATCAATTTAATTTTATTTACTTAAGGCTTTACTCTGGTATTTAATAATTTGAGTTATATATTTGGAAAAGTCTTCCGTGAAAACTGAAAAATAATAAAAACCAGAATGAAATCTGCCTTTTATTCTTAATAGTACTTCCCTGGATTAGAAACAAAGTATGACCAGCACAATATTGCCAAAGATCTTCAAGTCTTTAGACTTCAGAAAATAGACTTCACTCTTCAAACAGGTATCCACTGACTCAGGGTACAGCAAAGTTTGAATATAAGAAATTCTGGCTGGAGAGTACTTTCCTAAGGCTGAGTCTATTTGAGATTGATGCAATAGAACACAATACAATGGTAAACATTACCTACAGGTTTTAATTATGCCAAGCAGGTCGGAATATACTGAAATAGATATGTTATTGAATTTTTGTTTGTTTATTTTAAAGTCCTGTGAAGTTGCATTAAGATGAGGCAAATCAATGTATCAAAATAGCTGTTTACACACTTTAAATAACCAACTTCTCTTCTGTAAAGCTACCATAGAAAGGAAGACAATGTTACTTCAAAAACTGGAATACAAAGGTGCATGCAGAGTACACCGGGAAAGCCAGCAACAGCTGGAACACAGAGATAAATCCAGAAAAGCTATGAAGCAGGGAGGTGATTAGTGTGGCTGGTTTTATTCCCTATGAAGGAATAATTGCAAAAGATTGAAGTCATACAGTCTAAGCCACTACACTGTTCAAGTTCCTGAATTTTACTCCATTAGGTTAGGTTGAGCCTCGGTGTACGGTCTAACCAAAGGCACCTATCCTCAAAACACTTTTTGTACATGATGTAATACGTGCCACCAAGCCAAAGCACACCATGTTCTAATTGGAACCTGTGGTGTATCCTCTCAGCAAATCCGTTTTCCATAATCTGGGAAAAATTAAAAAAAAATTTAAAAAAAGTGAAAGCACAAGAGTAGATGTCACCTTATTTCTAATTGAGACAACTAGTTAGTGCCACATACTCCAAACACATTCTCCCAGCTCTCTAACTCATTGTACAGAATAAATAATTCCAGCGTTTATTTAGTGGCATATTTAAATCCATCATTTTAATGTTTTTATTTCCCACCACACACAGATCTCAACCTGAGCCAGTTATTTTCACTAAACCCTTCTCTAAGTGGTCTTTCCTATGACTGCATACATGACCACACTGCCAAATGCAACGTGCCACAGCCTGGGGTACCCACAATCTACCAGCACTGCAAATCCAGACTGCGATGCCCCACCAGACACGGACAGGAGACCTCCTGGCAACAGCTAATACATTATTTTGTCAGCATGATGCATATCACAAAGCATTAAACACTGCAAAAGCCAAGGCACAGCCTCACCACAAGCGTAATATATATGTCTAGATTTCAGACTGGAGCTGGTTTGCATCCTGTTGATTTAGACCACAGATAAAGCCAGCGTGCAACCATCTGCACTCATTGCCTAGACACATGGCAGGATTCTGGAGTTTAAGTGACCCAAGCTGGCTGATTCAAAAATACTCTAACAGCTCTCTAACATCAGCCTTTGTTACAAAAGTTAAACATTCTATTTCTCACACAGCATCACATAAGCAGATGCATGGCTTCCGCTTCATTCCAAATACAGAAATATTTACTATTGTGATTTTTGTTGTATAGCTTTTCATTATCTCAGTCTGTACCAAGTAAGGGCTCTTTCCCTTATGACAGCTTTTTGTTCACTTCATTTCATTTGTAATAGATTTTTTTAATGCTGCCTTTAGACCCTATTGACCACTGGTATTACATTAGCTGCCTTTTTAGCCATTTGCATTTTACATCGGTATCTTATTTTCATTGCTCTTCACTCTCCCTTTTAATGCAGCCTGTGTGTTTCAGCGCTGCTCCCGTGGTTCACTTTCACTCTGATGAAATTTCACACAGTGTAATTTGCTCTGCGTTACTGGAATTGTGACTTTATGCTCAACCAGCAGGATGACTACAAGCAATTCCAATTTTTATTAATACTTTCCAATATAAATTTAATGTTTTAGTTGATTAAGTCAGCAGATATTTCAAGCTTTCAAAGGTTAATTTTACAAGGTTTTAATAGGTTTTTGATGCTATCTTCTGTTTGCACAGAATCACTGTCTGTAGCACCTAGGTGAAGGATAATCTTATGGACATTTTTTAACTCTCAAGAGGAAGCCCAAAACTATATTTATCTGTTATTGGTTAAGAAACAAAAATGATTTTAAAGTCTTATATCAACTATAAGATGTGACTGGCAGATTGTATGTATTCCAGTTACTTGTCATATTTTTCTTCCCATATTAACAGAAATTAATTTTTAGGTCCTTTTCTACCTGCTTCTAACATACTTCCTGCCTGCATCTAGCAGATAAGACAAAAACCAAAACCATTTTTAATAATTGCTTAAGCTATGTCATATACTCATCAGTGATGCATTGAAGTATTTAGAAGTTTAATTTCTAAACATTTTGGATCCTCTTGTTCTGAACCATCTCCCCCTTGAGACTGCCATTTAAAAATGCTGCCTGTAAGGTTAATATCAGGGATCTGAAGCCCTACAGGAACCTTAACATCTGGCGTTACTAATGGCTACACCAGTTAACTATCTCATTAAAACATTTATTTCTCCTAATTAATGATGTCTGTAAAGAAAAAAGACATCTTTTTCACAGTCTTCTTGTTACTGAAAAACATGGTACAGAAGAATAACATTAGAAAAGCTTGGTGAGCAGACAAGTTCTCCTAAAAAGCCTCTGCTAGACAATACTTCCATTTTCCTGAACCAAAGATGTTGGTGTCCTCCATTCAGTATGGGTAATTCTGCTCTTGTTCTGTTTGAAATGCTTTGAAAAAACATGGAATTCCTGCTCAATTCTGCTAAACACAGTACATTCTTATTCCATTAGATGTACTGTAGCTCCATCTGGACCAAGATGAAGATTTAGATTGTATGATGAAGCACACTCAGAGTCCAAGACTATATTTTTTAAATTTGCGTATTAAATAGGTCTGCTTTTGACTGTGGAAATCTAGTGGAACTCCCAAGTTTTTTAAAATAGAAGCTTTGTAAGTGCCATATCTGCTGCATAAAGTCAACACTGGTGACAAAACCAAACCTAAGCATCATGTAACATTATTTAGAAGCAGAGCTACATACATTTCTCTCCTAAATGCTTTTGCATAAGACACAGAAATGGATGACTTCATGTCTGAAGTTACAAACACATGAAGGCTGACCAAGAGTCACACAGTAAGTTGATACAAGACCCAGAAGCAGCAACAAATTGTGACACCTAGAACAGAAGATTCTCCTTGACCCCAGCTGCCAGTTTGCACCTAGGAAAGTAAAAAAACAGGGTTTATTCTCATTCATTTGTTTGCACACACTGAAACTAATCAAGGTGTGATTTTGTTGCTCATAGGCCCTATATGAAATCCATATGCGTCATGTGTTGGTGGTTCCAACTTCTCCCCGTTTGCTTTCAGCGACTGATGAGATTCAGCCTGTGACAAAGGCTCTTTAGAGCAAGACACAATCCAAAGCCTGTTAATTAGACAGCTTTCTGTAGCCTCCTTCAGCAACCTTTGTACCAAACTCAAGTCACCTACCTGAATATTAGGCCCACGTAGACAGCTCAGTGTGTCTTGAGACGTGCTGTGGAGGTGTGCAGAGCTATTTTTAAAATCTGTTATTTTATAAATTTCCTAAATTACAGAGGAAAAGTTGAGATCATTACTAAAGAACTTAAAAACTCTAAAGGTTAAATACCTGAAAAAAAAATTACCGGTGCTCTTTCAAAGCCTGTGATTTAAAGAGAAAATGATATCCTTTCAACAAACACTATTAAGCTAAATGTACAGAACTATGCAATTCTTCTACATTCATCTTTGCACCTGATGTGAATTCCAACATTACTGTGAGATTTTTTTTTTCATAAATAATGTCTTTCAACAGATCAAGAATAATGCCTTTCATTAATGTTTTATAACTTTATGAAATTACAGAATTACTCATATAGACCATAATTTTTCTCTATTTCAAACTCAAATGCAAGCACACTTTAACCATTATTTTGTCGCTTCTCATAATATGCAGTGCACCTCCGCTCATAGAAAGTAGGAACATCCTTCCAATCAGTGTTATTCCCTCAGTGACAGAAGAAGATGTAATTTGTGATAGATTCCAGAGAGGCTGTAGAACTGTAAATCCTGCAGAATACACATCTTAGTACAGACACACACACGTGAGAAATTAAAGTGACAAAAGGTCTTTCCTGACAAAGCCCTTCCACTGAACACACACAGAGTGACAGGATCCAGCTAAAGACTGATCTTAATTCTTTGTTCTATATTGTAACCCCAAATGAAGCATCCTCCTGAATCTATCAGACATATTGCTCTGTTATTTAAGAGTCAGACACAGATTTTATATTCTTAGAAAATACCATGGTCTGACCTGCTGCTTAGCACGGATCATATAGCCTTTCACGTAAACCAATTCACAGAATCACAGAATCGACTGGGTTGGAAAAGACCTCAGAGATCATCAAGTCCAACCCTTGGTCCAATTCCATCCATCCCGACTCACTGTGGTCTGTAGGGAGGTGAGGTTGGTTTTCAGTGCGTGTTACTGCCACAAGCTCAGCTATTATAAGTAGGAGGACCGAAAACATCTCATAAAACATATTTTCCACAATCACTACAGGCTGAAGAGTATTGACTTCACCGATCTTGCATTGTGTAAAATAAAATTATGGCCACTGCAAAGTATAAATTTAAAATAAGAATGTAATTTCTCCTCTTGAACGTAACATTTGAATAAGAAATTGTGTTACTTTCCAACTTAAAATACCTGGAGAACTTACAATTTTTTTTTTTTTTACTTGGAGGTATAAATACCATCAAGTTAGTTACAGATATATTGTTTAACTAGATTGCAGGAGCTCACGAGAATCAGTATCACAGATTGTGTTTAATCACCTTATTAATACAGAATCAAACACCAACTGGAGACCAGGAAAGCACTCAAAATTTTGTCTCAAAATATTTTCAAAGTTCTGTATTTTTAACATTCTGCAAAAAATAGTTTAAAAGTGCAGGATCTGGGCAGTTTCATGGTCTGAAGTCTGTGGATAGTGAAGACATTAGAAAGCCCAAGAAAATACATTTCACTACAGAAAGAACATAAAGTACAGTCTAAAAATAAAAGTTTATGTTCCTCACCTTGCTTGGCAATTTCTGAATTCAACACATTTTTATACAGTATATTGCCGTCACATCAAACGGAATTAGTTTACAACAAGGTGAAAGTATGGCAAAATGGCTGGAATGTTACACCATGTCAAGTGCCCAAAGAAATATGGAGGGTTCTTTGTAGCTATACCATTATCTGCTATTAAAAAAAAATATATAAATATATATTCACAGTTGATGTGACTATACTATTCACCTATTAATTAGAATATTCAATAACAGAGAATGCATTCATTTACAAAAGGTGAATATAGGGCTGGCGGGGGTGGGGTGGAAATCATGTTTAACACAAGAAAGAGAAGTTGCCTTTGGGCAACATCCTGGAGAACAGAATAGGCAGAACAATTCACAGATATTAAATTTAAATATGCATCAAAAAATAGTTTCTGATCACTGTTCAAGGAACGGTTATCAGCAGACACTGCATAGAATTCAATGGCAGGTACTGTGAAAGTGAAACATCCTTTGAAACCACTCAAATCACAAGTCAATACTTTTATTAGCCCACAACAGTTTGATTTCATACCTGGGAAATGGAGACAGGCAATCTGAAAAAGTTTCAACCTAACGTTCAGGTTCGCATTTATCACAATAACTACCGCAGTGCAAGCCCCATAGCCTCAATTTAATAACACACAGTCCCAAGCATTATTTGAGAGGGCTACTCATGCTAAAAGTTAAGAGACATCCAAGAGGTATTCCATATTGTGTAAATTATTTTCATTAACATCAAACTTCACTGTAATAAAACAAGTGTGTGCACATAGCTTTGTAATATCACAGCATAAAATTGTAACTATTTCTAACCACAGTGGTCCTGATTAATTGAAAATTTAGTTAAATCAATTAGACCATATGAAAGACAAGAATGCAGACTCTATTTAATAGATGTTATCAACCTCACAACAATTTCTTAATTTACATTTGAAGTTTGCAGTTTTTATTTCAGATTTACAAAATGTTCTTACATCCTTAGAAGCTCGTCTAGCTTTTCTAATTATGCTAGCTAATGGAAGATACTATCTCTACTGCTGCAAAACTTGCCTCACTTTTACAGCATTGTCTTTAAAATTATTAATTTTATATCCAACACAAAATCAGAGTTTATGTTAAATCCACAGAAAGCTTTTCTATAGGTAATTATTGGCCTTTTTAAAATCACTACTTCTGGTTTAGGATTTGGAAACTATTTCTATATATCTCAGTACAAAAAAAAAGGGGGGGGAAAAGAAAAATGCTTTCATTTAAAGGGAGTGGAAAAAAGGTGAATATGATACTATGAACAGCTGTCACTGTTGCTAAAACAACAAAAATGGGTTCAAAATTTTATCCAGTGCTATGACAAAACTTTATATCACCCTCTGGATCTATATTGATTAGGCCCCCAACTAGGCTAAATACTGATAATTCTTGTTGCCATCAGTCATAAATAACATTACCTTAGTTGAAGATAATGGGGCTGAACACCTCTAAAGTTCAGTGTGTTTTGTCAGAAATACTTTCACAAAACCTTACATAAAACATCAAAGTTATTATTTAATGTATGTATACACACACATGCAAAATTTACTTGGCATTTGAGGTTCACTTGAAAAAAGGCTTGTTCTTCCAGAGGAGGTATATAAAGGAGTCAGGTATATAAAGAACAGTAACTAAATGAAATCAACACAAGTAGAAAGACCATGTCCCAGTGCCTCCTCTTTCTGTGCAATCTTGTTTCCAGTCACAAATAACAGATTAGTGTAAAATAAAGAAAATGGGAGGAACAGAACTTCTAAATAAACTGCCAGGGCTGATGATCTATCTGAAAGAAATATATCCCAAAACAGAGATAAATAGTGAAAATGTACAAAGGCTTTTTTCAAATACACTTCAACAAAGAGCCTAATGATACATTAATTCTAAAGACAGTAATGTTCAGCTGACAACCATTTCTCAGCATACAAAGCAATGACAAACCATGATTTACAAGACCTGAAATTTATTTTCTAATAATTTACATTTATAGATGTCTCCTTTCACTTTGTGAGCCACGCAGAACACTTCACATGTAGGAAAATAAGCATCTTCTAAACAAAATGGAAAAGTCACCTTTGTAATGACACAGTACTGGCCAGGCTGCTGAAAACATAGCTATGGACCTTTGGACCTTCCTGCTTCTCCTGTCCTCCCACATTCACTGTCCTCCCACTTCTCCTGTCCTCCCTCCTGCCTTTTCCACAGTCTTAAACATCCCATTCTGACCAGTGAGAGGTTGTCCCCGTCAGGTCATTCCAGAAGACACTAAGCGCACATCTTTCCAAGGCTGTTCATGGGGGCCAGAGGCATTTTTAAGTAGAGGAAGGTGAAAAGGAAGACTAATGAGAAGGTGGCTGTAGATTTGGGTTTCCAAAGCTCTGTGAAGCACCACATGGGAACCTCCAGGCCTGGAGCTGCCCAGGTCTCCAGTGAAGTGAAAGCAGTTTAAAGATGACAGCTCATTTGCACGCTCTGCTTCTGCATAAGACAAAAGTGAAATGCCTTGGGTATATTATGAAAGCGTAAAGCTTCTTGGTTCATACTATAAGCTTTGACACCTAGAAAAATGCTGCTGCCCGAGAGAAACAAGCAGGGCAGAGCTTCTCAATCTCACCAGAAGAAAATAAATTAACAGAAGAGATTCCAGTTGGAAAGTAGCTACAGTGCTCACCTAGTCCAACTGCCTGACCACTTCAGGGCTGACCAAAAGTTAAAGCACGTTATTAAAGGCCTTGTCAAAATGCCTCTTAAATACCGACAGGCTTGGGGCACCAACCACCTCACTAGAAAGCCCATTCCAGCACTTGACCACCCTCTCCGTAAAGAAATTTGTCATCCTCTTATTTTGACTTTAAAATTTTAAGATGGACATCCCTAATAATCCCACTTATTTAAGGTATTGAATGAAACATTTATCATTACACTTATAAAATTTTATAATCACTGACAATTCTGAATGTTTCTCTTAAAAAACATTAAAAAGCGTATAGAGGAGTCCTGTTATCCTGTGTGGTTTAAGCAGGGTACATAGATTTCATTATTGGGGTAAAGCACAGCTTCACCTTTAGCAAAATTAAACCCTTCCCTCTGTATGAGGCATCTTCGTACTATTTCAGTACAAGAAAGTTAATGCAGAAGCAAAAAAGTACATATGCATTCAGGGTAATCATGATATCAGGTTAAGCTAACGTATGCTGCTTCTTTGGTGTGCATAAGCATAAAAGTGGGACTATTTGGGTAAGGAATGAGGAGTTTTATATTCTAGAAGTAACCTACAAAGAAGATTTCACTAGGATGGAGTATCCATGACTTAAGGCATCTTTATAAAACTGTTCAGTGTTTCTGATAATGAAAAACATCAGACAAGAAAGCACCTCCCTCTCATAAACAAATTAAAAATCTTAATCTTCTTCAAATTTTCTTTCATTTTGAAATACATTATCCAGAAGTAATATTTTGAACTATAGTCATAGAATTTGGGAGGCATGTGAAGAAATAAGACAACAAAGCCTTTTTTCTATTTATTTGCTTCAACAAAAACGCACTATAAACTAGTGGGAACAAAATTTTCTCGCACTCGAAATGGTATCAATTACTTCCTAAACATGAATGGATACAACTTCTCTGAACATGGTAAAGATTTGACTCTATTTCAGAATGGTGAAGGGAGACACAAGGATACAAAATGATGATTTCAGGGTTTGAATTGCAAGAGATAGTTTCAATTAATTTACATTGTTTGAATAAAAGGATTCAAGGGAAATCCTGATCATAAAGGATATGGAGAATCACATACCAACAAGCCAAAATCAAATGGCAACCAATTAAAAATCAATCAGCAACTGGCTTTAAGGAATGATTATTTTTTATACCTAAGACATCTGGGTAAGTTTTCCTTGCCTAAAAGACAACAGGGAAGAGACAGGAGGAAAAAAAAGAAAAGGAAAAAGATGGTATTGTATGGAAGACTGGAGTTTGGGGAATTACTTTTATGTATTCACTGCTTTAAAAAGTGTTTTGGAGTTTGATTGCCACAAACAAGAGGAAAATCAACTTCTTATGTTTGTTGGGATTCAATTCAATAGAAACATTCCTTTGATACAGTAAAATTTCTGTATTCTTCTTTAGCTTCAACTGAAAGCTCTGCAGCTGTACCCACTGTTCTGCTTTTATATTCCTTCAGGTAAAATAGCAAAAGAAATAAGAATAGAAAAGAAAATGGGAATCTCAACTCTTTTCTTTCATTTTTTTTCTCTTACATAAGAGCAGTTATTTTGCCTTTGTACATGAAATTTGGCCAGCGTTTATAAAACTGGCTTCCAATGAGAACTACATTTCTACTTCCACCATAAAAAGAAACCCAAAACTTCCCAAATGAATAAAGTTCCCCACATGGATTTTCAGCTCTGAATTAATACCACTACATCCAACCAACTGCTTAGATTCAGTGTAATATAAAATAAAAATTAACTTTACTTGGTATTTGCAGGGAAGATAAAACATTAAATGTTTTTTTGCTGCAGTGATTCCAGCTGTCTCCACAATCCTTCAACCTTTGATTTCAAACATATTTTTCCAGATACTAAAGGAAATACATTTTGCTGGTAGAAAATGTTTGTACATTGTAATTAGAAACGCTTTATCACTATAGCTTCTTATTTTGTTTACATCCTTGCTGGACTAGTTACTGAAGCACAAAGTATTGGTGGCAGTGAAAATAAATATTACCCATTTTATCTGAAAAATAAAACCCAGTCTTGAGTTTCGTAGCATTTATGCAGATTTGTTTTAAAGATAAGTATGCAATTTTTACTCTGTGGTAGCTTAGGGGTAGTTTGTTATTTTAGAGTACTGCCAAAAATGTAAAGGGTTTGTAAAACTGAAGAAATGGAAATTTCTGAGTCCTTTCTCTACAACCTCAGGTTTATCTAAGTGATCTACTGAGAAGTACTGTTTTTCCTGCAGTTTTTTATTAAAAATACGGATGTCCATTTTGGAGACCTCGGTCATAGACAAAGTGGCCTAAACTCTGCAGTTACAGGAACATGCAACACTCCAGCTGCAGCTTTCCTCAATGAAACTGCGGCTTCCATCTGCTTACCAAGAAAGCAAAACTACGCTGCACTTAGGACCATCCGTTTCCCACTGTTACAGATTAAGATTTTGCATGATTTCCTGCATTGGAAAAAAAATACTATTTGTGGAAAATTAAGTTTGTACCCTATATTCTTTCAACTCCTACAATGGTGAGACTGTGAAACAGCTCTATTCCCTAAGCAGTTGTCACACATTTCCTAGTACCGGTCTCAAAACCTCCTCTTTCATGAACTAAAATTTATGCAAAACCTAAACCTTGTCACAATTCTATAAAAAAGTTTACAAAGCAGATTTGCATTAAACGAAGAGGAATTTATGAAAGAAAAAAATTGGAAGAGGATCACGAATCAATAATTTATTGATCAGAATAGCTTCTCATAAGGCATTTACTAAAAAGTGTCATTTCTTATTCTGACAAGTAGCATTTTTTCCCACATTGGGAAGGATTATTCCCACAGATGTAATTAGCAGGGTTAGGATCTTCTCCCTTTCTCAGTCTCTCTCCCCCCCATCAGCTTCACTCTATCTCAGTGCAGGCTCCTGAATAGGAACCATCAGTGTTTCAGTCTCCATCTGCTTCCGTAATGCAGTGTGATAGAATATTTACCTATTGGATGGCAGATTACCAGATTATTTAAGAAGAAGAAAACCAACAACAACAAACAAAAAAACCCAAACAAAAGCAACAACAATGAAAAAAAAAAAAACACCCAAACCAAACAACAACAACAAACCCCCCCCAGATTAATTGGTACCTTTAGATTGTTTTTTTTGCCACTATTAATAAATGATTTCTATTTTTTTTGTTCAGGTTCTTAACTTCTTGTGCTTTCTTGTAGAAAAAAAATGAAAAAGAACAAAAGCATATTTTACAAATATGAAGAGAACTGGGCCATCAGTGCTGTGTCATTTTAAAACTCAAAACAATCTGCAGGCAAAACAACAGACAATCTGCCTTCAGCACCCTAGAGCTACACTGTGCTGTGGATAGATGCTGAAGTAGTTCTCATCAAATGTACTACTTTTGTGCACTTGTCAGCATACTAGGACTTCATATGCAGTTGTCATCTTATTAACATCCATGGAAAAAGAAAAAACAAAAAAAGGAAAAAGAAATAAAAAAGAGCAAAGTCTTATTAGCAACATATAATGAGCTGCTCACTCACATCTAGAAGCTCATGTGTCCAGCAATATTCAGAATTACTTGCAAGAAAGCCTGTAATACTAATGCAGATTTGCATCTGCTACGTGACTGGTTCAAGCATTAAAAAATAGTAATAAAATTGGTAATTCAACAGTTATTGTGTAGCATAAAATATATCTTCATCCAGTAGTTATAGTCAATTTTTAGGCTATTTTACCGTTACTTCAGCACTCAAGTATTTAGCAAGTATAAAACGAAATTTCAACAGAATCAGAGAGGAAAACCTTGTGTTGACAGAAGTTCATTATACAAAAAAATGAAGACATCAAATGAAAAGCAAAACAGTATGGGAAAGGAAGCACATAACTAAAACCACTTTAATACCCAGTTTCTAGTGGAAACCACATTAAATAATCAGCTAATAGACATGAGGAGTAAAAACAATGACAACAAAATGGAGTGTTGTACCTCTCCCCTCCACCTCCTGAAAACGGTGAATTTCAAATGAAGAAAGGAAAAAGAGAGGAAAATACCTTAATAAAGCTAAAATAGGCTAAAATAAAAGGCTAAAAATCTATTAACTAAAGTGTACTTTTTCATTAGAGTATACATTTTGAGGATACTCTGGATGAAATCTATGAAGCATTCCGGACAAAGCTGCTGCTGGTTTGAATTCAGCTGTCATCGTTTGCTTCCTTATGGTATATTAGTGCTCACATAATTAATGTAAGATTGATGTTTTAGCAGGCCAGCATCTTCTCAATGATAGCTGCTTCCTTTCTCTGAGGTATGGACATATATGCCGGACACATAAAATATAAATGTTCATTTGGCAGCTTAACATGGTTGCTGGAAATAAACTAAAATCTCATAACCATGTACACGTGGGCTGTTTCAAGGTCCTGGAGTCACGCAAGGATCCCCAGATGAGCACAGAGGAAGAAAAAGCTTCACATATTCAACACCAAGAGACAGATACCAAAGCTCCGACCTTCTTTCCAGCTGCTCTTTCTCTCCCTGTCTCTTGAAAAGTTATGAAAAGCACAAAGCAACAGATATCTCTCAAACATTCTCTCAAACATTCTTTCTAATAGCACAGGTTTTGATGTAAAGTACTGGAAAGTTGAAAGAGGAACTGGAAAGTATTTTGTCCTCTACTGCCCGACAGCTGGGATGGGAGGGGAGGAAGGACATATCTTGATCTCTTACAAAACAATCGATTGTATCAACACTGTGGTCGCAAAGAATCGCCTAATCACAAAAACTACAAAACCAGCTATTTGTACAGTAGGGAAATCTATCAACAGAGTCTTATACTTGGTGGAGTGGTGGAGCACACCCTGTCACTTCTTCACGTAAAACATCTACCATTTCAGGCCTCAACAGAGAGAACAGAATAAAAGCACTCATTTTCTCTCAGTTCTGCTCTATCTATTCTGTCTGGTGTTATCTGGCATTTTTCTTACCACCTCCAGGGTTACAAGATTAGATTATCTGAGCATTCAGAGAGCAAAAGAGAAAGGATCTATCTTAAACCTTCGACATACAAGACGCCTTCTTCAACACATTTCCAAACTGACCAGACACCAAATGAGGCAGCTTTGCAATCCTGCTGTAACTTTACTATTTCTAGCTACCTAGTCATGAGTTGGCAGAACCACCAATAGAACTGGCCAGAAATGCTCAAAATGGGGACTCTACAACACTAAGTCCAAATTTTCAAAGGACCAGAATATTCATGAAATTTGATCAACTCTTCCAACCACTCACACTAACACAGTTTTCAAAACAGCCTATTAAAATTCCAGCGAAAAGAAAGTGACTGGCAGTAGAAACAAGTGAATAATTATTAAAAACCAGAAAGAAAATTAAAATAATGACATTCTAATTATTCCACCTCTGCATAGCACTTTTGAGTTGGTGTCTTAAAATTCATTTCTCCTGGGAGCCTCTTTGTGAACAAGGAAAGTGTTCACAGTTAGAAGCTGGAAAATAGCGTGTTATTTCTTCTTAATTTTTTCTACATTAGCTTTAAAAAAGACACAGCTTCAAAGTTTGGGGAGGCAGGTGAGAATATTTCCCATTGATGTGCTCTACTTTCTTAATTCATGGACAAGCATCACATTACTATATTCTTTTATTACCTTTTTTTACCTAACGATTTCAGTATTTTTGAACTAATTGTTCTACATGCTAAAAAAAAAAAAAAAAAGAAAGCCTGAAGAACATCCTCAGTGCTCTTTTTTTATGGTTGAATTTTGACTTATGTGACACCTGCCTGGAACATAATAAAGAACTGAACAAAAAAGAACAGCCACATACAAAATATTCGCTGGTTTGAAAAAGCATTTTCTGTACTGCTAGATGTATTATAAAGAAGACTGTCCATTTTAATGAGACACAGTCATCATATACTTGTAATAGAAAATGTGGCAAGCACAGAGCACAAACTACTTTTAATATTCATCTGAAAAAAAAACATCCAGATGGATATTTCCAGGTTTCCATCTTTTCCCAGATCTCCCTTTTTTAATCTGGAATTTCACATAGCATTCTGTCAAGAAGTCATGCCTAACATTTTACTGATTGTAGTTTTCATTAACCATCCATACCAAAGATTTATTCTCTTTTCCATATATTGCAAGACTTTCAGGGCAGCCCAAGGTTACTCTCAAAAAAACCTCAGAACAACTGCAGGATTGAAATGGTGATTGTTAGGCAGAATTTAGCACTAGTAAAAATGCTTTTCTAAGTTAAAGGACTATTTGCTTTGAGGGCATTTATCTCTTTTTTGCTTATCAAAGGGAAAAAAAATGCTGAATAGCCATTTTAATCCATTTCTTGATTCCTTGCCTTGTTTTCATTCCAGTCTATAGAGAAACTTGGATTCTTCCTGCCTACGCAAAAAAAAAAAAAAAAAAGTCTGACAGCAAATAGCTATGGAGAGCCACAGGTACAAAATTTATCATTTCTAAGAGATTACATATGAACTAGATGATGGCACTAATAGGTAAGAAGCACAACTTCCTTCTTTGCTTTTATGTGACCATGAGAACCTCTGACTTGTGTTCAGATCCTCCAAGAGCCAGTAGTTCCCTCCTAGCAATAATACAAAAGTGATGCAAGATGTGAAGGATGCTCTTTACCTGACCAACTAATATACTTGTGAGAAACATAACAGCATCAGAAAGCTCTAGGGAAGACCCATGGGGCCTGAAGAGAAGCTTTAATTTCCAAATTGTACCAAAGTCATCATTAAGTCTGGTCTAATAAAAGGCAAAGCAGGGAAAGATCATTTATATCACTAAATAAGCACGATGACTACCGTATTGCTACAGATGGATGCTGGCACTAGACTTACCTTCAGTACAACCAAATCCCAAACACCTGAGAAACCAAATCTGTGGACCCTTAGATGACACACTCCAGAACAAATGCACCAGAACCGGACCTAAAAGTTACAAGTGGTGACCAAGACGGGAAACAGCCCAGTCAGACTGAGAAATGCATCTAAAGCTTTGTCATTACAATAAGAAGCATCATTTTTCTTCC
This sequence comes from Streptopelia decaocto, assembly GCF_964273445.1. Classification (NCBI taxonomy): domain Eukaryota; kingdom Metazoa; phylum Chordata; class Aves; order Columbiformes; family Columbidae; genus Streptopelia; species Streptopelia decaocto. Next base: position 63,275,587 of record NC_138661.1, read on the forward strand.
TGAATAAAATCTTTCCATTAAAGTATAAGCACCTGTGAATGCAAATTTCAAAGCACTTTGTTTATTCCTCAGATTGAATGCAGGTCAATCTCATGTTTATTTCTATATTTACTTCAATATAAAACCAACAGAATGTTGGAGATGCTCCTTTCCTACAGTAAAAAGTAAGAGAAAGTTGGGATTGATCCCTAACTCCACATTATATTTAATTCAGAACAATATTCCAAAAAGTAGTTGCTTCATGCCTCAGCTGTGGAAAAGCCTCTAAGAGACCAGGGAACTTCTCTTTACACCGAGGCAAAATTTGAACTATTGTTGTAACCTCATTAGCCTGTTCTCCTTATCATTTTGAAGCATGACTAATATAATCTTTTTAATTCCTCTTCATCCACTACTTATATTCGATAATGAGATACACAACACATCATTTCTTATTCATAGCTAAACCCCATAAAAGCAAATCCGATCAAAGTCCCAGGCACATCCATTGAGATCTCATTGTTATCAGTGAGAGTATGTGCAGACTACATCCATAAAGTCTTTATGGCAAAGTTTTATTTATGTTCAAGTATGATCAAGATAATTACCAAATCAATCATCATAAAATACCTTTGGGTCCAACAATGTTTCAGAAAGGACAGCAGAAATGATAAGTGCTTTCTTATGACAGGCTGTTTTGCCACTCTGTTTTTCCATTTTATTTAGATGCCGGATTTCTAAAACAGCAACTTCAAAGTCCTGTGTTTCTTAAAAGCGTGAATTATTAATAGCAACATGGTTCAGCTTCTGTGCATTATTCATGTATTCCTACCACCTATTTGTGCTTCTGAAAATCCTTCTCCTCCTTTTTTATTGAACCCTATACACCAATGCACTTCACAACAGCGAGAGCAATGTATTGGTGGTTGCTGAATAGACAACACCTGCTTATAATATTGTAATTATATTGTAATATAAGCAAACTGCAGTGCAAAACATTTTATCTGCAAAATCCTTGCGTATTAGAAAAAGGTTTTGTAGTGACTGTAAAATGTGTATCCTAAAGCACATTGATTCCTCTTTCCCTGATTTGGTTCCTCCCCCCTCCCAAGTCATGTAGAGACCTCAAACGCTCTCCCCCTGCATCCCACAGTGTCTCCCATACCCCGGGCAGGGATTCGTCAGCCTGTGATGTGCTGCAGAGAGCTGCTGCCAGGGATCCACGGCTTTCACATCTTCTTTAGTTTGCAATTGCTCCAATGATATACACACGCTATCTACCAATTATAGTCAGGAGGCCAGAGAACTTAAGACAAGCTGCAAGCTTCATCAAAATCAGAATTCTGGGCTAACTCTGGATGTAGCCATAACTGCATCACAATGAATCCATCCCTAAAAGAAGTAACCGAGAATAGCTATTCAAGTCTAAATCTATATTTTTAAGAAATAATTGAATTTGCTGGTAAACACAGACTTGACTAAAGAAAAAAGTGTTAGGTGTTTAGGGTCAGCTTTTTAAAGTATTGGATTGCATTGAATTCTGCCACCTTGTAAACAGCATTAGGTGCATAACTCCTAACAATTACTGCATCACTCCTAACAATTACTGCATCATTAGATATCCAAGCACTATTAAAAACCCTGACAGAGCGCTTGCCTGTGTCTTTAAAAATCTTAAAAAGGTCTGATTGTGAGTGATTCGAAGTCCCTCGGGTGTGAAAGTGTTCAATGGAATTTCACCTAAACAGCTTTGAAATGACAACCTTCCCCTGCAAAGGATCAGCCTGCAGAGATGTACAAGTGCTTATTGAATGCTTAATATACATAAAAAGTTGGGTTTTTTTTTTAAATACATCAAAATATAAATATGTAGATCTCATCTCTATCTTCAAATGTATAAAAAAAAAAATTGAAGTTTTCTGCACAAGAGGAATTTGGGCATCCAGGCCTCTCCACTGAGACTATTTAAAATCCAGCAATACATTTTACCACGTTTCAGTTTTAGGTACGATGCCAACAGAAATCAGAAGCACTCTATGTGAGATTAAACGGTAATGCACAGGTCTTACATTTTTCTCTCAGCTGAAAGATCCAGCCTCTGCAGAGCATTCAGACAAAGATTTTGCATTCAGGTGGTACCTGTTTCTCTCTGAATCATTGGGCTCTATGCACACTTACATCCATAATTTTTCACACACTCACAGTATCACCTTATTTGCAATTCGAATACCATCTGTCTATAAGTTACTTGGTCCTCTTTCTTTTAGCAAGTACCTTTGAGATCAATACTCAGTGCTGAAGCTGGTGCTGCTGACATGGCTTTATGTGAAGAGGGTTCTGTTGAGATATCTGCAAATCCCCAGCGCACGGTCCTACTTCAGCATCACCAGCTAAGGAGCGGTGCTCACACACACAACATTGTTCAACGTGTTCAGTCTGCTTTCCCTGCCTGCTATCCTTTTATCTGTCCATCTATCTATATATCTATCTATCCTTCCATCCATCCATCTACGTACCATTTCCGCATCTCAGCATCTTTACTCACTTTTCTACATTCATTTTTATTCACTCTTTTACGCTGTAAAAATTCCTCCCTATAATCTCTTGACTCATTCATAAATTTCGGAAATCTTTAGGACTACCTGCTCCTCCTCTAGCATTTTCACCATTTAACCCACTTTGCTTTTTGGTTGCTATTTTCTCACATTATCAAGTTACTTTTAGAACACACACATGGAAAAGGAAGCTAATAGACTGCCACAAAATAGTCCAAAAACAAGAAAGGACTTCCACCCCCAGAACCAAATTTGATTAATAGTTCAGGAAAATTAGTTCCTGACAAATACTAACTCCACCAGTTTAAGAAAGCAGAAAGATAACAGAACGCAGATATTATATACATCAGACCTTCTGGCTTAGATAGGCATACTATTGGTGAAGTTACTAAACAAACAAACAGTAAGGAGTAAGAGATTCTTTGAGCAATTCCACAGAAGCAGACAAGCAGTGAATAGAATACGACATTTCAAACATTTGCCAACTCCAAAGCTTGCCATCACAACAAAGTTATGTGGAGCATACGTGACTAGTTACAGCTCTTCAGTAACTGTGATGTACCTATGAATTTTTCAACACAAATTTGAGAGCGCTCTGTTTTCCTTTGTGTATCCTCCTTAAGTTGCCCGTGCTACACAGAAATCCAGTAAGAATCACAGCCAAGAAGCAAGAAAACCCGTGCGTTTTCTTGTCCTGTGTTGTTACTAGAGAAACAAACCCCATATGAACAGTGCAATTCTGTTGTTTAAAAAGGATATCTGCGAATACTCTTCATACAGGATGCTCTTCAAACTACACCTCCTTTTCCTGAATTGCAGAGTGGAATCTAGTTTTTATGGGTTTTGTTTTCCTCAGAGACCCTATCTTTAAGCAAATCAAATACTTGCATTGTAAATGTTACTGTTTTTCTGACATGTTTACATTGGAGATGACTGAAAAGGACAACAAAGATATCAGCTTCTTCAAAATCCTATTCATAATAGTCAAATTAAACTGTGACCTCACCAGATAAATGAACAATTCCTCCCTTAAAGAACTGTACTGGCTTCAAGCCCTCACAAGCCAGATGATAACCCAAACTGAGGCAGACTCAGCATCTCGTTCTGAGAAAACAGTGACGAATTTGCATTCATTGAGGCTCAGAGTTGTTAAACATATTGCTGTACACTGCAGCTAGTTTTGACTTACACATGTCTCAATAAATAATCTACTGTAATATACGCTTTAGGATATATAGAACTAATTCTAGAATGAGCTTGACAATGGGAATTTAAGATTCATATCCTGGGTAACCTCGTGTGTGATGCTTTCTTAAAACTCCATTGCCTGTCCAACTCAGGGTGACAAAAACACTCCCTTCAGCTCAGACAGGCCCAGCAGAAAACAAGAGAACTTCATGTTGAATTTAGCATAGGTAATTTCTGCTATCAAATATGTCTAAAATACAAATAGCTATTTTTCCCCCCCTCAATATCAGTGGAAAAAAAACAACAAAAAAGGTGTAATTGCTTTTCCAGTTGCTACCTAGCTGGAAGTCAGGTCCCTTGGTACTGTTAGTTAAGATGATGGTTCAATTGATGGTTTAATTTCTCGTGGTTGTTGGAGCTGTAAAATACCCTTAATCATAAATTATGTTCACCACTGCTAATTTTGTTGCAAAACTTTTTAACAAAATCTGGTATATTGAAACTACAGAGAGTTGAATTTGCACTGGCAGAATTGTCTCGTTTATCATCCTCATTCAGCAGACAAAAATGACAAAAAGTGGAATAAAGCAATGAAAATACGAAGGTAGAAATGGAACTTACAATTTTATGGTGATACTCAATGAAATATAAATAGCAAAATAAGAGTTCTAAAGAAAATCAGCATTGGCAGGGGTTGCCTATTTAAACGAGTCCTTACTGAGGAAGTTTTGAAAAGCTTTGGAACAGGTACAAGGTTTTTTTCCACAGTTAATACTATATCAAGCTATACTTAAATCAAAACGTAGGAAGCCAATGCCCAGACATCTTATCACAGCATCGTTATCTGCAGCCAGATAGCAGAGTTATGCGACAAACCAAATATTTCTGATCTCCTTAGCTTTCTCATTTGGAATATACATTCAAAGAAAAAAGAAACAGAAACAATATTTAACTTCTATCTACAGCACTCATACACCTGCATAAGGTTTAATATGTCTTATTTAATGATTATTTTCAATGAAGCTCCATATTTTACTGAAGTTGCAACCCACAACAGTATAATCTGGAACAAAAAGACATACTAAAGGCAAATGTAACCAGATAAATCTTCTTAAAAATTTGGCCTTGCTTTTCAGTGGCCTGAAAGAGCATTATAAATGACACTATTCAAATACAGTATCATTTTAAGGGCATTATTAATGTATTTATAGCTGCATTGCTCTAAGTTTTTAGAGTCAAGATGAGGATATTTTTTGTGCATGCTAGTGCTCTTTGGAATACAAATGAAAGAGCTGAGCCCTAAAAATTCCTTTATTCATGCTGACATGGAAACCTGACCTTTATGCTCTGGAGAACACCAGCTAAGAGTTACAGTCGCTCATAAATTTTTGTATTACGGAACTGCACTTTCTATTAATTTCAGCAGTCTCCTTGGATTACTAAACTTACTAGGTCCATTGGTGCCACTGAAGTATCAAACACCCTTGGAGAATTCTCTGTGAGAATCTTAATTACAAGACCAAGTTTCTGAATACTGAAAACTCTGGAGCAATATAAAAAATGTGAACTTTACGAACCCCCATTTACATTCACAAGCTAAATGCAAATTAAATTCACAAGTTGTTTTATAAAGAATGCAGGTCATTAAGATCTGAAAATTAAAGAACAATAACTAACAAGCTCTATTCTACAATAGCACGGATGAGCTAAGTAGCTCAAAGAGGTTTAACAAGGGCAGCTAATGAAGCACCAAGCACTTCCATGAAGGGGGAATGACTGTAGCCTTTCAGAGATTCTCAACCCAACCCTCAATCCATCTAAACTGCGCTACAACTTCAGATGGTTAATCCATCAAATGAAACAAAATATTTGGCGCTGATCAGAGGTTCGGCTCTAAGAATATGGCTTTTAAAGAGACACCTGATTAGTTCTTAAGTCGGGCAATTTCAAGATCAATCCCCTGGGACGCTAAATCAGCTCTCTCCCCAAAGACCTAATGTGTACTGGAGTTGTTGAGCTCCTTCCTGTCCCATTACACACCTTGAATAGGAATCACGAGAGGCACCCCAATTTAGCCACTGGATTTTTATCGGTGGTCCATGCTCCTCAGACCCATACACCACACTAAAAGCAATTCAATGTTAAGACATGAACATAATTTCTTTTTTCCAGCCTTGAGCTCTCTCATTAAAAAGCTTAGAGGGATATTAAAAATAACAACAGTCAATAAAAGCATCCAGTAGAGCACGCAGGAAATTGCAGTCTGTGTATCAGGACTGGAGTCCTACATATTTAAAATTTTAAGCATTATAGTTACCTTGACCTGCAACTTAAATACAGGTTTTACCTTTTGTCAGGCCAGAAAAATTCCAACCCACTCACCATCAGGTGTCTGTTAAAAGAAGAGCCTCTTGCAAATTAGATTGCCTTTCCTTCTGAATGATATAACTTTTCAATAGAGCTTCCTAATAAAACAAGCAATTGCTTTGCACCAGTCCCATACCCTTACAGAAAACACAAAGTTTCCTCCAAGGCTACCGCATACTTTTATGTCCTGGCATTTGAAAGATTGTTATTCGATTGTGATTGAGATCTAATACCAAATCCTACGAGCTTTCTCTCTCTAGAATTATCAAGCTACAAATCACCTATGGAGATGATCTTTGTCCTCATCAACATTATGTTATTGCTTCTCCTTCCTGAATAACTATTTTTTAGCAGTTTGAAGCAAAACTGTATGTTAATGTCTGAGGCTGACATAGTTCTTGAGAGGCTATAGGTTATTTCACCTTTTGAAGGGGTAAAAAGTATAAAGATACATATTTAATAATAAAATGTTAAAGTTTGAGAAAATTACCGAAGAAAGTAATTTCAGAAAAAGTAGTTACTGCCACAGCAGAGGTTAAAAATAGCCACAAAATATTATAGAGATGGCTCAACAGATCTAACACACAACTGTGCAGAGGCACAGATTAGTCTGCCTTTAGGACATTGCTCTTTTTGATAGGCATACCTTCGGATACAGATAGAAGAACAGAAATTGCGGGGGTGAAGAAGAATGAGATTCTTCTTTTTCCAAACTCTCCATGTCTTTTTATAACACTACGCTGAGCTCAACTGCTCTACTGCAGCCTTTGAAAACTGAGGGTTTCGTTCTGCATACACAATCTGAACAAAGAGCAAGACAAAAACCACATTATATCGACAGCCTCCTACTGTGAACACCCCCTCACTCTGTCAAGAGGGAAAGAAAGAAAAAGAAAACCCAAACTCTAACCAGAGACTAAACCCTGGGATATAAATGTGTTTAGATTTGGCTTTTCCCTATTGACGATTCCCAGACACCCAACAGACTGGAGAGCTTGGGTCCTATTTTTTCAAGCCTTGTAAAGACAGCTTTGGTACCAAAACCACTACTTGTCTTCTCAGCTAGAACAAAGTGCTCCGAGCAGGTAAGAAAACAAAATGCTCTCTAACACAACCCATCTCTGACCTTAAAAGTTACCACCCTTCAGCAAGTGAGTTTGAGTATTACATTACCTGACAATAAGTACGGGTTCTGCTTCTAAAACTGTTAGAATTAATTTCTGTTTGTTTTCAGGAACTATCATCTTTGTTGATTTCTATCTTTCCTATGTTATTGAGAATCCACATAAAAATAATGCCTTTGCAATCCCCACAAAGAAATGAAGCTTGGTCTTAATGTAAGTCAAGCATGCAAGGCACAGCTGTGATGGGCAGTTGGCCATTTCGTAAGGATTACCACTGATTCTCTAAAAAAGGGAATGTAGGGCACTGTTTTATGAGCAGCTAGGAAACAGTGCATGTTGTCAAATTCTCAGCTATAGCAAGTTAGAAACAACAGCAACTGAAATCTTAAAGGAGGAAAATTATATAAAACAAAACAAACACTAAGCAAAATAACATGATGCTCTCTGCTGCTGAGAGATCAGCATCCATGAACTTCAGAGTACCAGATTTCCAGTGTATTTGAAAAATCTCGTGACTAGATGATGAGTTCTTCACTGTGATTTACGCTTGCTTAGTTATTCTGTAGCCTGTTGCCCAAGATTTCATGCTGTCCTCCCCCATCCCTAAAAGCTTTAGGTTGAGAAAAACAGAGACCGAACTCATTCAGGTAAATTTAGCACGTATCACAGTGCATATGAGATGTTTGGGAAAGCAAGATACACACACTAGTCAATGCTAAGCAGGTTCCATAAGAGCATCCCCTCTTTTCAAAAGCGTTATGACTGGCAATACACCTTAATCAGGATTTCTTCAGAAATAAGGAGAGAATAACAACCCACTTCTCAATAAGTACCTGGTAAAAACCACTGGGTTATTATGAAGTTTTATGCTGGCTGCAAACATACAGTTTATTAAATCACATGGTGTAGCTTGGTTTCAAGCAACTAAATTTCATCCCTGAACTTGAATGTAATGATGTTAGTTTGTGGGGTGTTTTTTTTTAAAGATTATTACAGAACAGCTGAGTAGTTCCTCAAGGGGCTTGACAGGGACTCTGGAGCGTGCTAATCATTGCTGTTAATATAATAAATATTTTTTATTAAAAACTAAGGATTAACGCTGCAGCTCTAAATCACCTGATGCTTTTATAAACCTTTGACAGCTGAAAAAGATTTTTAATGCTAATTATTAACTTCTAACCTGACTAAACTAGACATTTTACAATTGGAAACAGCACTACTCATTACTGCACACAAGATAGGCATTAAATGCAAAACCTCTACAGCAAGGAGCTAAATTTATTATGGAATTACCAGAATGGAATAAGTGCTCTGAATTATTTATTTTCCACTAACCATTCAACAAGAAGAACTTCAATGAGGTGAAATCCAATAAGTGAACCCATGATTTATGTATGAAACATACCATATTAAATCATAATTTATGGCATCCTGTACTCTAAGAAAAAAAAAAAAGAAGGAGTTTGTTAACAACTAAACCAGCAGGAAGAGTGCAAAGGGATGCTCATAATTAAAGAAATCCTGGTTTCATCTTATCTGTCAAAATAGAATTATAAAGAAAATAAAAAGGAAAAATATCAGTTCCAGGATCAAGAAAAACTAAACAAGGTCCATTGTGGAAATTGTCTTTTTTCTATTGTAAATACAATAAGGGTTTTATAGTGAACGTAATCACAACTGAAAATTTACCTTTGTCTTTGTTGATCAGAAAAGCTTTTATTTTGTAACTAAAAGCCCCAAACAAACAAGCAAGAAAGGTCGGACCAGACGATCCTTGTGGTCCTTCCCAACCTTGTATTCTATGAAATAAACAGATACAAGGACTGAACTTGCACTTGCCACACCAGAGCCCCCCACACAATTGCAGCTACTCTTCTTTCTCAAGATCTAATTTAGATAAGAGCACGGACCAGAAACAACAGCAGCAAACTCCAGAGGGTGAACGACCTGTCCGGATCTGTAAAATCACCTGTGCAATGACTGAAAAACAACAAACCAGCAGCGTTTCTCAGGGAGAAAAAACTTTCTCGCCCAGGGGAGCGGCTGCGGAGGCCGGGCCGGGTGGGACCGGGTCGGAGCGGCCGGATCGGGCCCCCCCGGCCCCGCCAGCCGCTGCGGCTGGACCCGCCGGGCGCCCTCCCAGCCCGCTGTAGCCTCACGGCTCGAAAACCGCTAAAATACCCCATAGCATCAGCAATTGGAGCACAACCCGGGGCTGCTCGCCCGCATGCGGACACACTCAGGCATATATGCAGGCATCAGCATCCGATGCACCTGGCGCATCCCGGAGCGGCGACACAAGCGCCGGGCATGTGTGTGTCGGGCAGAGAGGGGTTTCTACTGACCTTTCTGCTGTCTAAAGGACTGGATGGAGCCCGAGTGGTGAACCATCTTGGCGGACACAGTCTCCCAGCTGCCAGCCCGCCGGCTGCGGGGCGGTAGCGGTGGAAGGGGAGGCGGGAACCCAGCGGCGCAGCCCGGCCCGCCCCGGCCCGCAGCCCCCGGCGCCACCGTTGCTCTGGCAACGGGCGGAGCGGCCCGGCGTGGCCCGCCGCGCAGCGGAGACCGAGGGGATGGCGCCCGCAGCAGCCGGGAACGCTGGGTCCCGGGAGGGCGAGGGGCGGGCTCGGAGCCGGCGTGTCTCCCCGACCCCCCGGGAAGGGGAATTCGGGCAGCTCCGCGCATCCCCCCTGTTCCCATGGGGAGCGGGGACCAGAGGGGTCAGCGCCCGCCCCCATGCCCGCCCATCTCAACATCCCCATTGCAGAATCACAGAATGTCAGGGATTGGAAGGGACCTCGAAAGCTCATCCAGTCCAAACCTGCCGCCGGAGCAGGAACACCCAGATGAGGTTACACAGGAAGGTGTCCAGGTGGGTTTTGAATGTCTCCAGAGGAGGAGACTCCACAACCTCCCTGGGCAGCCTGTTCCAGTGTCTGTCACCCTCACTGAGAAGAAGTTTCTTCTCAAATTTAAGTGGAACCTCCTGTGTTCCAGTTTGTACCCATTGCCCCTTGTCCTATCATTGGTTGTCATCGAGAAGAGCCTGGCTCCATCCTCATGACACGCACCCTTTACATATTGATAAACATTAATAAGGTCACCCCTCAGTCTCCTCCATGCTCAAGAGCCCCAGCTCCCTCAGCCTTTCTTCATAAGGGAGATGCTCCATTCCATCATCTTTGTTGCCCTGCGCTGGACTCTCTCCAGCAGTTCCCTGTCCTTCTGGAACTGAGGGGCCCAGAACTGGACACAATATTCCAGGTGTGGTCTCACCAGGGCAGAGTAGAGGGGCAGGCGGACCTCTCTGACCTACTGACCATCCCCCTTCTAATACACCCCAGGGTGCCATTGGCCTTCCTGGCCACAAGGGAGCAGTACTGGCTCATGGTCATCCTGCTGTCCCCAGGACCCCAGGTCCCTTTCCCCTACACTGCTCTCTAATAGGTCATTCCCCAACTTATTGCCTCCCTGTAACCCTTGGTCTCTCTGTAAAGGACACCAGGTGTTACTGATGAGCTAAAGGGAAGATTAATGTAACTTGCATGTCCTTTGCAAAGTAATAGATACATTTACATCTTGCATTTCAGCCCCTCCAGCCCTGTCATCACACCATAAAGCTGAGTGGCGTCACCAGCCTTTTTTTTTTTTTTTCAAATGTGTTGTAAAACTTAATCATCTTAATCTTACTGGAGATAGCTTTTTACAAAAAGACACTAAATTGCACATTCAAGGTCTGACGTGGCCCATTTCTATGCTATTTGTGTTATAATTTCATTTTCTCCATGGTGTACGCCAAAAGGCTCATTCCAGATGATAAAAGATTCAAATTTATAAGGCTTTAATTTCTTTTCCTGTCTTCCTCTGCTCTTGTTATTCTCTCTGGGTTCTGACTAAGTTTCACAATAGTATCATTCAATTCCTGTCATATGTTTTGTTTGCAATTTTCTGCAACAATAGTATTTTTTCCCGATCCTCTTACATTCAGTCAGTTCAGTATTCCAGTCTGTACCTAGCAGTATCTATCTTCTCCATTTAGGGATTCACACATTATTTACCCAACAGAAATTAAATAAAGATCATCTATTGCAACCTCTGTAGCTAGCAGCAAAATCTGTATTATCCCTTTAAACTTTGTGGCTCCATTTGTGTGCTATAAGGTGTACTAGAGATTTCCTCTGATAGTAAAGCAAAGCTGGAACTTCCCCATAGTTGACTGGGACTTGTAGTACGCCATCTGCTTAAAAAAATTACATGATTGCCACCCCTTACTGTAGGCCAGTCTGTACTATAAAGTCGTACTACTTTGTCTATTTCATCTTAGTTGAAGAACCACAATGGATAGATGCTTTATACACACACACACACACATATATATATATATAGTGCAAGGATGTTTTTCCACTATGAAAAAAAACCTAAATAGCCATATATAAAGCAATACATCCATACAAGGGCTCTTATAGGCAGACAGATAAAATTAAAATTGCATCCTAACTGGGAGGTATTCTCCAGCACTTTATTTCTAGAGTATACCAGACATTGCTTATGTAAGGTGCAGCTGACACATCCAACTGTTAACATAAGGGGGAAAAAAATAAACCAACCTACTTACCTCCTCAGGATAGCCGAACAAATTTTGTTTTTGTTTGGAACATTTGCAGAAGTTTTGTTGTCAGTTAGTTTAGGAAAAGATGCAGCAGCTCTGGTGCTGTGAGGACATTATCCCACTCATTTGTCAGTCTCGACTGGCTTTCTACACGCTGAGCAGAATAGCTGAGGTATTCCTCTGCACCCCTGCAATCTCAGGAAAACTGCTGGGAACAGCTCTCTCCTGCTGAGCGACAGCACTATGGATGTTGCACAGCAGAATGAGGCAAATGGAGACCAGCCAAGCTGGCTCTTGTTGATCAACAAATGCGAGCAAACCAGGAGCAAGCCAAAAGAAGAGGCAGAATCAAGTCCTACTTGTTTACTGTCAAGCTTTAGCGCAGAAGTTAGAATGGATAAGTAGGGATTAAAACCAAATCTATACTCAGCAGCTGAGAGTCACCAGGGGGGTAAAAATAAGTAACATACAAACCATAAACTTAGTAGTTATATGTGTAATCTGCAAACAGCAACTGTAGTTCTTTCACTGCACTGGTCTAAATCTCTGTAAGTTTCTAGGCAAGAGCTATTTTTCTGAGAGATCCTGGATAACACCTTTGACTTACAGGTGAAGGAGAAGAACAGCATACGTTCTGCTTTGCTTCTTACCAAAGGAAAACAGAAGAGCACCCTTAGCTGCTCTCATATGATAGTAATCTACAAAATGCAGAAGGGAAGAGAAGGTCCTTCTAGGTAAAATTACAGCCTAAAGAGGTTATCTCGCACACTCTAGGAAAAGAGGCTGTCATCTGCCTCATACTCAGGGCCATCCATCTAATTTCTGGTCCACAGTCCTCCATGAAAATTACAGAACTCTTGAATTCAAACAGATTTATGTGACCCTATTAGTTCACAAAACAACAGGGAAAGAAAGCCAAGCTAAGGTAGTGCTCAGAAACCCTGCGGAGTTATTAAATTTTGAGGACAGAAGTGAGTTATTTTTCTTCTTGTTTCTTAATAATAAAGCTCCATTTTTAGCAGTAGGTAGCACATATGCATGAGACTACAGATTCGACAGCTGGGGGTAAGGTCTGCAAAGAGAAGAAAAAATATCTCTACAAAAGTGTTTTAAATTAAATTCTTCACACTGTCAACTGACTAAGCTTGATAATGCTAAAATATTATAATATGAGCATCTGGAAAGAATTCTTCAGTAAAGGAAGAGAGATTGGTCCGGTTTAACAATACTTTAGAGTGCAGACAACAGAACAATTAGGAGTAGATGGCTAAGAAATGTAGGAAATGTATACATTCTTAGGCTTCATATGCACAAGTTACATTGGCTTTGAACCTATATTAAAACAAAAATCTACCCTCATGCTCACTGTCTAATGAATACTCTATATTTTGAAACCATTAGTTACACTAAGCTAAGTCTCACATTATCCCTCTGTAACTGTCCTTAAACCCTTTCTAAAATAGCAAAACTCTGGACTTAGTAATGAGATCAGGCTCAAACAAAATTAGACTTAAACCTTATATTCTACAAATCAAAAGAACCAAAATCATGGCTCAAAAGCTTATGGCTGATGTACATCTTACTGAGTTTTTGTTCAGGTTTGAGGTATTCAGTTTTGACATTAACTCAGTTTGGTAGATAGACATGCCTTTTCCATGAGAGTCTTTGTCAGGAGACATTAGAAAGTAAGATTTTCTATTTTGGTCTCCCTTCATCATCATATGTGTAGCTCTATGCACATCTGTATTATCTGGCATCTGTCAAATATTTGCCTGGTAAGAACAGGAGGATTGAATCTCCAGATTTACTTTCTATCAGGAGGTTGTTTTGGTACTAGAACAGGCTATGAGAGAGAGAGGTTTTAAATTAAATTTTGTTCTTCCATGGTGCTTTTCAGAAAGTCACGCGAAATAGAACCTTAAATTAAAACCTAATTAACCTATAAGTGACATACGCCAATTATTTCCTTAAGAAACATAGTCATCTCAAAAGTTAATTATAGCCAGCTGTTACTAAATTCCAAGAGAGACTCTTGGACATTCAGCAAGTGCAAAATTCTGCACCTGAAAAAGCCCCATACATCAATTCAGGCCGAGCAGCAGCTCTGATGGGAAGGACCTGAAGGTTATGGGAAACACCAGCCAACTGGGCACTTGTATCACAAATAAAGCAAACCTTAGGAGAAATGTAGCCAACAGATCAAAGGGTTATTAATCCCCTTGGCACGACCGTAGCTGCACCTGCAATTTTGTGTTTAGCTTTGGCACTTCGCATCCCTTCAGTTCAGGAAAGGTGCTGGAAAACTGGCAAAGGTCCATAAAAGGGCTACCCAAGATGGTCAGCGGTCTATAACTGGGTTTATTTAATCTGAAAAATAAACTAAGGAGTTCCAGCAGCCTAGAACATCACAAAGATGACAGCAGCAAACTCTTTTTAGTGCTAAATGACCTGATTAGTGACAACAGCCACCCATGATGGGACGTGAGGTTGAGATTGAACACTAAGAGTAAGTTTTTACAGCCTTGGTAATGCTCTATCAGAACAGGTTACACACAAAGTAGTGACATATCTGTCCATGAAGGTTTTCAAAAGTTGCCTTGACCAAGCTATGCCTGACCCAGTTTGTTGATGGCAATGAAAAAGCTTTAGAACAGGAGATTGAGGATGTAATAAAAAGCAAAAATAAGAGAGTTGCAACCAGACTAATTCAAACCAGGAGGTAGACACACAATTTGGAATTGTGATTAAAACAAACTATAAAGTTATGCTATTTTTTTCATATCTGTAATGAAGGATTTTCTTGAGTATATGCTTATGCAGCTCATCAAAGCACAAAACAGCCAGATATTATTAAATGGCCTATAATATAAATTAAAAATTAAACATCCCTTCTCAAACATACAAATTTCTAAAATTCTTCTAGAGTACATTTTCTAAACAATTTGCAAGAAGATTTTTGAGATCAGAGTGATTCCTTAGTCTAAAATGTTGTCTGAGTTACAGCATTAAGCATTTACAGAAGCACCCAAAATTATTGATTTCCTATCAATTTTTATGTAATAAATTTAAATAGCATGAAAAATTAATGTTTACAGAATTGTTGAGTCCACCTCTTTTTCAGAGAGGGCAGTTCTGCAATATTTAAAACTCTGCAATGCAAAATTCTTTTGCAGTAAAATTGTTTGCAAATGTTCTGGTCTTACTGAAAACAATGGGATCTTTGCCATAGATGATGAGGAGGCCCTTCATTAGCTCTAATAAAGCTGTCAGTCACTACGGAAAAGGTCTCGAAAGCAGATTATGCAGCATGATAAAGTATGTAGTAGATGAATTTAAAAATTGAACATTTCTATAAAGATTTTACTTTGTGTTGCTAAGACACTAACCCTTGAAATCTCACTGATTTCCATATTTTAATATTTCATTTCTCTGGTAATTTAAGAGACATTTTCTCTCTGACTAGATAGAATTTCCTTATATAAATGGAACTGTTTTCTGACTGATATGAAGTGTTTGGACCTTGATTCTGCAGCTCACTGTAACTTGATGCTTATTTTTAAGCTTGTGGTTTACAGATTCACGTTTACATCCCAATAATTTCCCTGAACAGAGTTACTTTTCAGGTTTTGGCCTTAACTTATCCAGCTAACACAAGAAACAGAGAAACTTACAGTTCATATGTTTAAGAAATTTAATTTACCTCAGCAAAGAAGCTCAGTTTTGTTCTAAAATATTTGGATCAAAATGCCAAACTAGAATTCTAAGGAATCCATCATTTTCATGCCTGGTGTACACTGGAATAGACCTACACAGAAGTGAAAAAGTAAAATGTCAGGTTACTAAAAAACCTTCAATAATAATGCAAAGAGATTATAAAGAAAACACTAGTGTCAAGGAACAAGTGTAGAGGGAAAACCAGAATTAAACATCAGTATCCAGTACACACACACCTATCCATATTTTCCAGATAGGAAATGTTCTACTTAGTCATGTTTTTATTTTTCTATTATGCATCTCAGTTGTATTATTTCACATTTTATTTCAAGCAAGCAGAAAGATTATTGTCATCCAGCTCTGCAGTACCAGCTACCAAACTGCTGCAATATAATTCTACTTCTTATTAGCAGCCTAACTGGCCAAGTGCAGAAGAAAATGATCAGACACACTAAAAAATACACTATCGATGATAAATTATCTGTCCTTTAATTCATGTTTCTACTGTATAGACCTATTCTGCAAATATGTGCATCTATTCTTTACTACTATGTTCTTGGCAATGGAGCCTCAAGAGCGATGGTAGTCGAAATTATTAGAAACAAGCCATTAACATAGTCCTTAGCTGTATAGTCTAAATTTATAGTTAAAATAGAAAAAGTTATAATTTAGGCATTTGTTCCTCTATTTACTATATCTTCTTGGATCATCAATGCCTTGGTTTAGAGATTAACCCTCTATTACTGCTCAGTGCCCAAACAGCCAAGTTCTGCTTAGAACCTCTTAGTTCTTACTATTTGGATTTCTTTGGCCACTACCTGCTCTTTTTTTCCCCATTCACATTTTTTTACCCCGACTCTCCCACCAAGAAAAAAAATAGAGAAGAAAAAGCACCTACAAACTATTAAAAGGAACAGCAAGAAAAAGCAAAATGGGAGAGGAATAAACATGGTTTATGAGCTTACTATGTAAAATCTCTACCTGCACATCATTTGACTATTTCCATGCACATCACAGTGGAAATGATATAGCAACAGTTATGTGAGCTTGACATGTTACCTGCACATGATGGAGAAGTGAAATTAATTGATATGGTTCATTCAGGAAAGGCAGTTTTTCCTGCTGTATGTTTCTTTAGAGAATTCAGAACAGCAAAAGCCGAGTCCAGAGCTGAAAGTCCTGGGATTACATTAGTACAAACATGAGAGTTCAACAAAAACATTAGGATATCTTCTTGGCAGCAGCTAGCACAGCAATGTAACGTCACTGTGTAGCAATATCAGACTGTTCCTTTCCAACTTGTATAAAACACTGACGTTCAGATATGGTAATTTTTAATTAATCTCACAGCATGCCTGCATTCCTTGTAAGCCAACCTGCCATCACCCAAAACAAAAGGAACTACTGAGAGTTTCTTCAAAGAGGACTATTTCTTCATTGCAGCATCATTAATGAAATCAGGGTGTTTCAATTAGCAGCTTCACAGAAATTCCACTACTCAGCATCATGCTCACATGCGGCTTTGACCTTTTTTTTTTGGTTGCATTACCAGACTCCTCCATGGCTGCAAAACCTCATGCCAGGTACCATGTCGTCATCCCAGCTCTCCACTAGAAGTCTGGCATGTATTTTTCTCTGACGGCAGCATCTGAGAGTGGATCGATGCCAAACATGTGAGCTGCGAGCCCACACACACATATTTACCGTGCATCAATCACCTCCCAGTCATTTTGGAAGAAACATACTGAGGTGGGTTATCCCATCCCACAGACTTCTGCGTTCCACCACCGCAGAACTCGCCTGCACCAGGTGAACTCCCACAAAACTCATGGCACTAATGCGATAGACAATATTTTGCAGAGAAATAAGCAGGGTGCCATCTTATGTTCTGACCCGGGAAGAACTATAGTATTATACAACAAGAAGATAAGCAATAATAATTTTGCAGATGCTTTTTTATAAAGGTGGGATCTTTTGAGTGTCCTTATTGCATCCAAGTACAAGAAAGGCTTTAAAAAAAATTAAAAAAAACAACAAACAAACAAACAGCTTTTTTTCTTTTAATTATTGGCCAAAAGTAGAGTGCTCTGTTTCATAATTGAGTATTTTATATAGATTTTCAAAAGACCTAACACTAATGGAAATGCGGGGTAAGATTTTCAAATAGAATGTATTTGTTATCATGACCAAATTGCTTTTAGTTTGGTCATGGTTCATCAACGTCTCTTAACATTTCAAATAATGAAAAAAGCTCATGTATTTCTGTTTCAAAGAGTCATGAAAAGAAAAAACAAGTTTCAGAATTTAAATACCGTCTTGTTGAATTTGCAACCCAGAAAATCAAAGTAATGCAGTAGAGCATGACAGCTGAGGAAAAATTAGACATCAAGAAACGGATGATGGGAGAGGAACACTTTTCTTGTCTCCAAACACCACACTAATTTAACAACACTGTCATAGGCTTCATGAGCTAAAACGACTTGAGTCGAATCAGCTGTGAATGTTCTCAAGGATTTATTTTAAAAAATATCTAGGTTACACTTTATTCCTCTGCACACACAGTTGTTTAGTCTGTGAAAACATGGCTTACTCTCAGAAGATATATTGGTTTCTACACATCTTAGATGAGCCAAGTGAACTCACAGCAGACAGGATATTTGTACAGAGCTCGTATCCTGGACAAATAGTAATTACATGCCAAATTCTGTAAAAAAATACTCTCGGAACATGTAGTATATACTGTTAAAGAATAATAAACAAGATTATGAATGCTGGGACTTGTGGAGTACTCCAGACACACCTGCAAAACCAGAATGTAAACCAGGGTTAACAAAAAAAAAACATTTCTTTTTTCTCCTCCTTTTCAAATTTAAATTATTCTTTTCAGTTTCAGGCAGAGTTTTATTTCTCTAGTTTTCTTATCCTGAGTCTTTTGGATTTAAAAGATATCATACATTGGAAAAATGAGTTGTGCATGACCACAGAAACAATACAAAAATGCAGTTACCTTCATATACCATTAGGTATAATTTTCTAAGCTATTACAGCGAAATGAAGGTTTTCTTCTCTGAATGGTGCCTTTCTAGTTTAACTTTCTCCTTTTTCCTCTTTTAAATGGAAATTGGAGAAGTTGTGGAAGTGTGTAAATATCAGTACAAAAGATATAGATATATATTTTTCCCTGACAGAAAAATGGCATTTTTCTTTTAGCTTTTACAGTAGAAGGAAGAGTATAGAGCATTATTATCCTGATGTTCTTTTGAAAAAGCGAATAGTAAGCAAAGAATTTGTTCTGCCTCCCTATCACTTTTTCCCTATAAGGCACCTATGCAAGAAACATGACGTGCTTTCATTGCACTGTGGGGTGAAAACATGAAGGAGTGCACACAGGCACTGTCTATATGTCTCTATATAGTCTATAGTTTTTACAGTTTGGATTGCTGAAACTATTGGGAAATTTGTTATTGTATTGTTTTATAGTTACTAGCTTTTGGGGTGGTTTGGGTTGATGGAGAATTGTAAGAATATCTATTTGCATTTCAAGATTAGGATAAAAGTTCATAAGGCTTTTGTCTTTACTTCATTAGCAATGCTTAACTAGCTTTATTTCATTTAACCCAAATGACAGAATGTTATACATAAATAGAGCTACTGAATAACTGAATCTATCACCTGTTCAAATTCAGGCCAAGTTTTCCATTGTGCTTCATCCCACTGGCTGCATTCATTTATGCCACCTTGCAGGCCTGAATTAACAGAAAGCTGGAAGCACTGTGTACAATATCTTTGATTTAAGTACAACAGGTTATTTACCTTTAAGTTGGCAGGAAAATTTAGGACTCTGTATTCCCAAATCCATTTTAAAAGGCTTTCATGTGAAATATATTTAATAGCTATTCAACACCTGATTCTAAACAACCTTAGATTTTCAAAGTGGAATTGCACACATTATATGTCAGTTGGTTATAGATTAAGGCAATAGTAGCATACGCACATACACAGCTTTCCCAGTCACTTTTTCAGCTTGTATTAGCTAGGATTCTTGCCGTTCAAACTCTCTAGAAATAGCAATGTTTTTGTAATGTAAATGTTAATTATTATTGGTTTAATGTGGAATTATAGTGATTAGTTACACAAGTTATCCATGCTAGTTACTCTGAACATGTATTCTTGTAAAATAAGAACTTCTAAAGATACTATCTGGAAGACAGTAGCAGTTTTGATCTCTCAATTTATTTGCATGCATTTGATTTATTGAAAAACATATATTGGGTAGTGCACAAAGAGACATTAGCAATCAGTTCTATTTTCATGATCATCACAAAAATAAAATAGAAAAAAAACTCGGTACATACCTACTTCTTGCTTGTATATAGTATCTTGATTTCATGTGCTCTAAAGTGCTACATATCAACAGGCTGTTCAGTGGTGCTCAACAGCTCTTTAAGTGAATGTTGTGCCTAACTATTACTGCTGCAGAAGTAACGTGAACTGACTGACTGTTCTGTATCTTATTTCAGCATCATTTAGAACTACACAGATGAATAAGTTGTCAGGAGCAGAAAAATATGTGTCAGCCTCGATGCACCCAAGGCAAAATCCACAAATCACTTTAACTTCTTGTTTTTAAAACATACACAAAAGCTTTGCACTTGAGATCAAATAGATACCATTTCCCTCTACAAAATGAAAACAAGAAATATAGAGTAGTTTTGTGTGTTGTTGTCCAAATGTGAGGACTGCAGTTTCTCAAAATGAAAATGCCAGTTCACGTCAGTCTGTCACATCCTTCTTGTTGCCCTGGGTTTCTCCAAAGCACACACCGTCAGTGCCACAGAAGAGCTTGATGGCTCTATGCTGTGCCCTCGCAAGTTTAAGAACAGTGACAAAACACTTATTTAAAAATACTATTGAAGCATTCTTCTCTCCTTTATTCTTTTAGAAGCTTAAAGAAGTCATATCCTGTATCAAAAATAGCGTGGTCAGCAGGACAAGGGAAGTGATCCTTCCCCTGTACTCTGCATTGGTGAGGCCACACCTGGAGTATTGTGTTCAGTTCTGGGCCCCTCAGTTCAGGAAAGACATTGAAGTGCTGGAGCGGGTCCAGAGAAGAGCAACACGACTGGTGAAGGGGCTTGAGCATAAGACCTATGGGGAGAGGCTGAGGGAGCTGGGGTTGTTTAGTCTAGAGAAGAGGAGGCTTAGAGGTGACCTCATCACTCTCTATAACTACCTGAAGGGAAGTTATAGCCAGGTGGGGATTGGTCTCTTCTCCCAGGCAGTTAGCAATAGGACAAGGGGACATGGGCTTAAACTCTGCCAGGGGAAATTTAGGCTGGATATTAGAAAGAAATTCTTTACAGAGAGAGTGGTCAGGCATTGGAATGGCTGCCCAGGGAGGTGGTGGACTCGCCGTCTCTGGAGGTTTTTAAACTGAGATTGGACATGGCACTTAGTGCCATGATCTAATAAACGGACTAGAGTTGGACCAAGGGTTGGACTCGATGATCTCTGAGGTCTTTTCCAACCCAGTCGATTCTGTGATTCTGTGATATTCCAGTGATAATGTAGAAGTTGTACAGTTGCAAGCATACACTGTGTCACTTGAACCACATCCTTCAGTTCCCCAAAAGAGTGCAGCAGAAAACTCAAGGATGGGTCCCCAAAACAGCATGTTTAGAGAAAAAGAGCAAATATTCCACATCCCCAGCATGTGTGTGCATAGAAAAAGCCAGTATGTAGGGAGGTTTCAGCCATTCTACCATCTATTTTAAGCTTTGGAGAAGCAACATCATATTTTTAACCACTTCAGGAAAATGTTTTGCCAGATCACTGGCAAAACCCAAGTTTCTAACTCAGTTAAGATGTCTAAACTGGTGCGATTGAAGCAAGATAACGCTGGAACTCAAGATGACAAAAGCCAAGATGCTTGTGGAGAAGAAGCATGATCACTACAAACAGTTCATTTTAAGAGAGGTGGGGCACGTTTTTAGCAATTTTAGCTAAAAGGAAATACTGTCCAAAATTAAGAGACTCATGTTTTTTCCACGTTTCTGTTGTTAATGGTCTTAGGACTCAAACAAAGCTCAATTCAACATCAGGTGAGAATTTTACCTGGGGAACTCTACAGCTGCAAACCCCACAGTCAAAAACAGTCAAGAGGAATCCACAGGGTTCTGAAAACCAACAGCTCAGCTCGAGTAGCACAGATCAGGCTGTCTCTGGAAATCATCAGCAAGTCGAGCTCTGTGTATCTGTATGTATACACCTGTTCACACAAACATATACATACGAATATACACATTTCTCTACTTTTTGCAGGAAGGGAACCACAGTAACACAGCAGGCTCTGGATTGTGCAGTAAGTGAAGGTTCTTCTGGGAACAGCAGGTGGAGGTGGGGAAAGAAGAAAGGTGAAAAATAATCTCCAGACCCCCCTGAAAACTACATCTTATATTTTTCTGACCACTCTTTGCTGGTTTTCAATGTCCAAGTATAACAGTATTTGAGTTATATAGTTGTAGTTTAGACATTCTTTTTTTTTTTTTTTTAAAAATATATATATACAGACATATGTATATATAAAATGTGTGTGCATGAGAGATTTGTCATCAAGGAATCATTCTGTTTATACTAACTGGTGTTATAATGGCAGTGAAAGCCATAAATTTTGTGATTATTAGTTGATTGACAAAAGGCAACAAAAAAGACGTATGCAAAGAAGATATGCAAGCTTGGTACCCCATACTGTTTCTCCTTTTTAGTACAATGTACCCTAACAAACAAATTTGTTGCACAGTATTTGTGAAAGACAGTTTATATTCACATCCAATGCCATATTTCGGATGTAAATGTAGTTTCTGAATAAAAGATGGTTCCCAACTCATGACCAGATGTATATGTCATCTAGTCATATATGTCTGTGACAGTACTCGCACACCAGAGTAAATAATCACATCCCAACCAGTACACAGAGTAAGTTAATTGCCTAAATTTTGTAATTTTCTTCTTACTCCCAAATTTAATGATTCACAGCAATAACAGCTTATTACGAAACATGAGCTTTTTAAAAAGAAAATATTATTAATTGATATCACTATTCAAAGTTATCTATGGCTATTTTTAGTTATATTTGCATTGTAACAGTGCCATCCACAGGCCAATGTAAATAGCACAAGGTTATCTAACACTGAATAGGACTTTGTTATGAAACCAATAGGGACTTTAAATACCTGAAGAGATTTATTTATGATTAAGTAAATAAATTAAATTGACTATTTGTCTGGTGAAATACAGAATATACTAGAGATTATGATACTGTATTACCCCACATCTTACATTTAGACCCAGCCTCCTCACATAACAAGGAAAAAGAGCAAAATCAAACATCGCAGCCAAAGAAAACTAGTGTGAAAAGAAATAGCCATTACAAAGAAATAGTATTGATGAGCAGATATTTATTTATGCTGAAGACATCTGCTTTTGAGTCATTCAGTCACCAGGAAAATAATAATGTAGATTTTCTTGGCATTTTAGAATTGAACTAAATTGCAAAAAAGAGAATGTCTTCTTACTAGGGAATATTTATACCAATGATAAAGATAGTGTCATAACAATACATTTATACTAGTATGATGAGCAACAGCAAGAAATAATTATGCATTTGTAGTAGGGAGGGTGAGGAGCAGATAAAATACACCCCATTAAAGATCAGCTGTTGCTTAGGGTGTTGCAAGATAGCCACCTTCCAAGAAAGTCAGAAGTAAATTTTATGAGAAATCAGGTAAAAGTAAAATTTAGAGAAAAGAAAGATTATAGATCCATTTCATGTTTGGCGATGGCTCATGGAAGAATTAAATGGAAAAGAGGTAAAGAGAAGAAAATGTGCGTAAAAACAACATGTAGGTGTATTCATGAAATGTTGCAAAAACTGATTAAGCCCAAAAGAACTAACTTCACAACCAGCACTATCAAGAGTGGTTAAACAGAGCTAAAGTTCTTCACTGTTCCTTTAAAGATACTTTTGATGTTTTTTTTTTTTTTTTCCCCCCAAAGAAACATCACAGCTCTTCTCTGTCAATTGTCATATTAGGAATGTACACAAATAAACACAGCCCCTATTGCTACAAACATTGTGTACTTGGACCTCTTCCCTGGACTTAAAAGGGAGGACCAACCTGGTGACATGTGGCAGGAAAAATGGTGATAACATAAATCTTAGGTGTTGATGAATTGTTCTGCAGGAGAGGAGTTGTAATGAGAAAACTGCTTATGCTGTAAGAAGGAGCCTGTGTTCACACAAAAGAGCAGTGAATGAGAACGGGATGTTAACGAGGAACACAAACTTTGATGTTTGAACTTTTTTCTGACTTCCAGTTCTGTCCTTCAGTCAGTACTGGAGAAATAAAATGTGCAAAACAACGTCAAAGTACAGTGGGAGGAAAATGCTCACTGATTTCTCCCTGCAAAAACTGTCTGAATAGGTGCCACTGATTTTTATGCCACTGCTTTTGTCTGAGATGCAGATTTTGGGAGAGGCATCAGGAAGAGGAAGCATTCTGCAACTTCCTGGAGAGCCTTGGGTTTATTTCAGATAAATCAGATAATTATTTGTCTGGATTATTTTTGCCACAAGGTTCTCCTTTCAGTGTAAACAGAATCAAGCATGAGTGATAAAAATAAAATATTGGCTTGTTCTGAGAACAGCTGACAGCTACTGCTCTTCATCCTTTTTCCAGGAGGCTCATGCTGTCCCTGTGCTCCTGCAGCTCTACCAACCTGGCACCCAGAGCATGCTACACACAGAGATGGATTTATTCCCCAAAACAGGTAAGAGACAGGTCTTGAAGCAGCCCAGGAAGTCTATTGATGTAGCCTCCCTTGCAACCCTGGAAGAAGAGGACTCCATGGATAGAATCATAGAATGACCTGAGTTGGAAGGGACCCACAAGGGTCATTGAGTCCAGCTCCTGTCCCTGGATATGACAACCCCACAGTTCACACCATGTGTCTGAGGACGTTGTCCAGTCTCTTCTTGAACACTGTCAGGCTTGGGGCTGTAACACCTCCCTGGGGAGCCTGTTCAGTGTCCAACACCCTCTGGGTGAAGAACCTTTTCCTGATGTCCAACCTGACCCTCCCCTGGCACATCTTCCTGTCATTCCCTCGGGTTCTGTCACTGGTTTCTACAGATAAGAGTTTGGTGTCTGCCCTTCCTCCTCCCCTTGTGATGAAGCTGCAGCCACCATGAGCTCTCCCCTCAGTCTCCTCCAGGCTGAATAAACCAAGAGATTTTGGCTGCTCCTCATACGGCTTCCTCTCCAAACCCTTCACCAACTTCATAGCCCTCTTCTGGACACTCTTCAGTAGCTTAATATCTTTTTTTATACACCTGTAACTGCACACAGTGCTCCAGGTGAGGCCGCACGAGTGCAGAGCAGAGCGGGACAATGCCCTCCCTGCCCGGCTGGCCATGCTGTGCTGGCTGCACCCAGGACATGGTTGGCCCTCTTGGCTGCCGGGGACACTGCTGGCTCATGTTCAGCTTGCCATCAACCAGAACCCCCAGATCCTTCCCCATGGAGATGCTCTCCAGCATCTCATCCCATGGTCTGTATGTACAGCCAGGGTTGCTGTGTCCCAGGTACCAAATCCAACACTGGATGGCACCAGAAGTAACAAGACAGTAATACAGACACAGATTTTCCCATCACTAGGTGGGGTGGAAGTAGACCATGGCTTGCTGAAGGCAGGGGTTGGTAGGAATTACTGCACCCTCCGCAGAGGAGACCTGCTTCTGTTTCCTTCTGACCTCATGTAAAAAATATTGAGATGTGAACTGTTATTTATTCTTGTTTTTCAACCAGTTTTGTATTTTGAAAGAGAGAGCTGTAGGTGAAAAATCTATGTGTTTGTTGTTTTGTTGTTGGTTTAGTTGTTTGTTTTGTTATTAACAGAAGCTTCTGAAACCAGAAATGATAACAACAATCCAGTTACAAGTAATTGCAATGAGTAACACCTTAAAAATTGCCTGCCATCATGATCCATGAGCTTAGTCCTCTGAGAATCAACAGTGCTAATGTGATCTCTATTTTAACAAGCAGTGGAGTGAGGGAAAGACAAGATATTAAGGTTATCACAGTTTTCAAAGGAACTCAAATGTTTCTTTTCTATGTTTTTCTTGCCTCGGACCCATCCATCTGTGCCCTACCCACACCTGGGCATTCAATTCTGGGGTTTTCTCCCCTTTTCCCTGGTTATTAATGGACTTGTGTCTACCAGCACTGAAGGGCCACAATAAATGTTCTTCTGGAATGTATAGGAAGTAATTCACATGTCTGCTCTGGCCAAGCCCACTTGACATCAATTAAATATTTATGTGACCACAGGAGAAGGTATTTGATGGCATGTGATTTCAGCTGGGTGAAAATTACTGCTATGATAAATACTTAATAATTTATATAAACCAGCGTCTCCTAGAACAGCTTTGGTAAAAAAAAAGGGAAGCATCTGCTAGATAGGAGATGCCTGGATTTTGGGATGTATAGACTCTGCTGTATTCTCTGAGACACAGCACAGGATGTTTTTTGAAGCATTTAAACTAATTGAAGAGATTGATAATATCTATTATCACAATTACAATTTAAATGTAGAAGTAGGCGCCCAAAGCCATAATTGAATGTATTCTCCACGTGTAGACTAATGGTACTGCTAGGGAACAGGCTGTCGTAGCTTATTGAATTCCCTAACAGTATTAAAATTGAGAAAAATGAAATACTATTCTATTAAAAGAAAAATGATTTAAGTAAAATTGGAGTATAATGATTATTTCAGAATGAATGTCAAGGGAACAGTGTAAGTCTTAAAACTGAGTCACTCAAGACAATAATCTTTAGAAATGAACAAAACTGGGTTGAACAGTTGAGTTATTCCTATTTGAGAGTTATCCTGCCTCAAGGCCAAGTGATTTCTACTGCTCTCCCATCAGCTGGGTGGAAAACTGTGAAACTCCAGCTTCAGGGGGAATTAATGGCTCTTTAGCACACTCTTGTGTTTTTCTCACCACGTTTACGGTCACTTCCACAGTATCAATCTCAATGGTCTCCTTTATTATTTGGAAATAGAAGCATATTTTTATTTTACTTTATGAAAAAGTTCAATTGCACTTAAGGATAAATGTTCATCTTATGTACTCTGCACGTGTTCTTTATTGATTGCACAATTATCTGATCAGAATTTTACTAGCCTCTGATTTATTTAGCCAATAAGCACATCAAGTTTTAGAGCAACTTTCTGTTACAAAATTTATAGCAGCAGATCAAAACATCAAATTAAATTGACAGTTCTACCTTTACTGGTGCTAATGGAAAGCATCAGGTCCTCTTCATGGTTTTGTGTTACCATGAGTAAAATTGCTGCCTCTGGTTAGTAGGATATTTGGCTCAGTAACAACAATATCTTTCCTCATGGTATCATAAGGAGAAGGAAAAAAGGTCTTAATTTTAATAATTTTAATTTGGATTCTTAGGAGTCAAAATATTAGCTCCATCATTGTAAAATGTACAAAAGCAGCACTCCAGCTGTAAGTAAACATCACCTTTGTGTATTTTCTAATTCTTATTTCAACATTAGGTAAACTGACCCATTTTACCTGAAATTGTCTAAAAGCCATTCTCTTGGGAAACCTGCCAGAAAGTTGGTTTTGTGCAAAAGTTTGTTGAAAGACATTTTATTATTTTTAGATATATTAAAATAGTTTGCAAAAAACACATTTAAATCTTTCTATCATCTTTTTACCTCCCTAGGCAAAACACTATTGTTCCGTTATCCAAGAGACAGCATTATAATATGAAAGAAAACTGCTGAGAACCTTTTTCCAAAATGTTTCCTAATTTTTCTATTTAAATAACACAGGTTCATTTATTACTTCTTGAAAAAGATTAGAGATAGCTCTTGGCAACACAATTCCTGTAGATTCTTTGTATAGGCCACCAAAATAGTAATCAGAAACATGAACATTTGAATGCCCTGACCTTACAGAAAGGGTTCTCAGAGGGACCTTTGGAAATAAATCAGGAGGATCAGGTCCTGACAACTATCCCTGATACAATAGTTTATTTCCCCAGTCTGCACCCATTCTTCATAAAGCATTTGGAAAATGCCCACTGAAAAACAGATTAATCTCAAATTCCAATGCAAGAAACAACCTTAAAAAAATGAACTTAAGAAAAAGAATTAAAGTCAAAGGCCCAGTTTCATTAAAAAGTGCTATATGCTTCCTAAGGAATACATATCATGAAACCATCAATTTCACAATGTTCTTCCAAGACTATAGGCAAACTAAGAAAGAAAATTTAAAAAAGAGCTCATAAAGCATCACATACTGATGCCTAAATAATGGTGATTCAGTCAAATGTATCTCCTGACCACACAGGGAACAAAGGAGCACCAAAGTCTTTCTGCAGATATCCATACAAAAATTCTCTAAATGAAATAATCTGGTACTGCAATGTATCTAGCAGAAACAGCTACTGGAAATTATATTTCCTTTTCTCTGACATAAAGATACACTGGGGTCCAAGAACAGCATGGCCGAGCTTCCTATCCTGCGGAGATGTGATATGATTAGGGAATCATGTAAATCAGTTCAAGTTTAAATGACTCTTTGAAAGCATCACTTAATAACAGTCAACACGGACTAGGGCCATGAAGTAAACTAGGGGTAGATAACTTAAGAGAGATTGCCTTGTAGAGAAGAAATTATAGAAATTATAGAAAAAAATCACAGATCCTCTTCTTGATACCTCCTGTCCCCTTTAAGTAGTTAATTAGGCACAGGCATCCAGTCAATCCAAACTACTTTGGTATTTTGTTTTAAAAGTGAACTCTAGAAGGTGTTTGCTTATGCATTTTCAGTGACAAATGGCATTTACTAGCTGAAATGAAATTCTGAACCTTCCTGAGAAAGACTGAACTGAGGTTTTTGAGTAGGAGAAGCATGCTTAATGAATGCCAGCATGATAAAAGTTCATGGTCAGGACAGCTAGAAATAAGGTTGTCTGGAATTAGCCTTAAGCTAAGGCTACAAATTGTTTGCAGTGTAAAAACTAAAGGAGATCTATTAACATCTAAGTCAGATGCCGTCAATAAACACCTTGATTCACCTGTTTCTGAGGCAGAAAAAACAAGTGTCTACTGTGGTCCAAACACACCGACAGAGGACTGTACCCAAATGGAGATTTCCCTCCCAGCAGGTTTATTATTCCAGGCAAAGAAGCTCAGAGTTAGTCAGAGCGAGCCCACCTTTACCTCTAACCAAACAGTGAGGACAAACCCTTGATCCCTTTATGGAAGTAGTACCAACTTTTTTCCTTATCAAATGGGATAATTCCACTTTCCTTTCTCCTAGGTATTATCTACATTATTTTTAGCTCACGAGGACTTCAGAGCAGTGGTTATTTCTCATGCAAAATGTGCGAGCCTTTCTTATTTTAGTGAGTATCTGATTTTGTGTGGGCTCTCTGGGCATTGATGGAGTGAAAAAAAAGAAAACCTAGACATAAGCAGACCGGATGCTGCCCTCCCTAAATGACTTGGGACAGATTTGATTTGAGCCTAAATATAGTTTATTTATATCCACTGACAATCTGAGCCTTCTCTCCCCTCCTATTTCTCAAAACAAATCCAAAATTAACCTAATTGAAGGACTTCTTGACAATTCTTCATCTTCACAGTTGTCAATGTTTCTTCATATTCCTACTGAAATCAGGCCTTGAAGCACCAAAATATCACCGGAAAGGCATCCCATGACTGGGAGCAGGAAATACGGGAAAACTCATGAGAAAACACATCTGGCAAGCACACAGGCTCAAATGATTGAGACATTGTACTTCAGAAGAGTAAATAAAAATTGCTTATGATTCCCAAGTTGAACCTGAACTATGAAGCTCATTTATAAATAGCCTGTGAAGGCAATAAATGAGAAAAGAAACTGAGACATGCTGACTGGAAATCAGTCACAGCATTTTGGGGGGTGACAAACAGGGAACTGCACGGAGGAAATGTTCCCGCATTTGCACACCTCCTAAATGATTTGAATTAATT
Organism: Streptopelia decaocto; assembly: GCF_964273445.1. Lineage (NCBI taxonomy): Eukaryota > Metazoa > Chordata > Aves > Columbiformes > Columbidae > Streptopelia > Streptopelia decaocto. The sequence continues at coordinate 63,305,226 of NC_138661.1, forward strand.
ATCCATATTTGTTTAATTATTTCTGCTCGATTGACTAACGGAATGTTTGATTTTACTTTAAAACTTCCTAACTCGGAGAAAAAAAAACATACTGTATTTTGAAATCTCACTAGAGGGAGCCCTGAGTTTGTTTATAACTAAGACAGCAAGTATGAATGGGATCTCACTTGTTTTGGTACTGATTTACCAGCTTGAATGAATATTTTCCTTTTTATCCAATTACTTCACTAAGTAAATCAAATGAAATGAAAAAAACCCCAATGCACAAGTTCACTCTGGTACTCATGGGATACCGTGAAAAATTACAAGGATCTTGCTGTTTCTCTGGATATTTTTTTTAATCCTCATAATTCAAAGACAAGGCCCCTCATTTCATTTTTACACTGTCTCAGCCAGAAGACATGACATTTTATAGCCACCATAACACAAAACTTTGCTGCAGGAGAGCATAACAGATTTGCCAAAGAAATCTCATAGGCACTCGCAGAAATGCAATATGTCATAGGATTATGTATATAATTATTTCTGATGGATTTTTTTTTTTTTTTACATACCATGACTCCTATTGAGTTTAAATATTCTCAAAAAGCTAAGTAATCAAATAACCTGAATTCCAATGAGTTTATATTTCAATTGGTACATAGATTTTTCTAACAGCACCTGCAAAATGTAATTATAAGCTGCTTAAGACCAATACTTGTTTCCCAGTCCTACCAAACACATCTTTGTAATGACAATGCTATTTTCTGTGTTACGCAAGTATTATAGGAGACATGATTTGGAGGAAAAGAGTAGCTTTAAGCTCACCCTTGATGTGTTCAGAGCAGCCCCAGGGCTTCCCTGGGGAAAGATATTCAGATTTCCCAAAAAATCCCTAAACCTAAGAGGTTTTCACAACCTCTTTCAGTGCAGAAGCTGTTGCTTCTTTCCAAATGCAATCTTCCCATCAGAGATATTTCTAAAATTTGCAGAGATGAGAAAGGAAAAAACAAAGTCAGTTATCTCAGTGCTGCACTGCTGTGTATTTCAGCTGCTTCAGCACAGCCTGTTCCTGCATCCCTGTGTGTGGTCCCCAGTTCTCAAATAGCGAATGCTCTGGTCAAGCATCTCTGCTCCAGCCAGGAAACATCACTGACCTAGAGAAAAATCTCCATCCACAGGCAGGAGAAGTTTGCAGTAAGAGCAGACAATTAATTAAGGAGAGCAAAAGGCAGAAGTGCCTGAACAGCAGCTCCTGGAATGAGGATCATTTTCCCAGAATATACGCCTAAAAAAAATCTGCACCTTGTCATCTTCAGGTAATAGTACAATACTTGCCTGAGCTCCCAAACAGTATGACAGGTGAGAGAAGAGCCCTGCAGAACATTTGGGCAGAGGATGCTAAGGGTGAAAGGCACTCGTATCATTGAACAAATCCCAGTGATTTAAAGAAAAAAAAAAAAAAAAAAAAAAAAGAAGAAATTTCTACTTCTTATGTCACCCAGAGCAGGTATCTCAGAGAAACAGGAGTCTATGTAGAAAGATTCAGAGGTAAGGAGGTATTGTAAATCTAACCATGGAAATCTATATATTTCTGATAAACTACACTCATTTGAATGAAGATTAGCATTTAGGCTTGAAAATTTTGTATTAAGATAGATGATGAACACATTTGTAGAAAAACTGTCCATCAGGCAATAAAAAGCTGCTCATCACTACCCATTTCCATCCTCATTTCTGGAAAAAATAGATTTTTCACTGTATTCTCTGAGAAACAGCCCAAAAGAAATTATCATATGGTCCAATAGTTGCTGAATGCACAAAGATCACTCATATCTAATTGGAGCTTGTGCTCCTCGTCATGTGATAATGAAAGTATCAGAAATTTCTAGTCTTTGAAATCTATTAGGAGACCCTTATTGGCATAGACTAAATACCTTTCTGAACTACAGACCTTTGTCCAGGTTACTTGGCTTCAAGCGAAATTAAAACGCATCATTTTCAGGAGGTGAATCCACGCAGCCAGGTATGTGACCGTAGACTTTTGTGATTATGGCTTTCATACTTTCATATCCATGCTATTATTGTTTTTTCCATCGTGCATATAGATGAGAAAGACTGAAGCCAGAAAAGAAAGACAAAACACACACCCCAGATACATGTGCTAATCAGGAGCCCTCACTGGACACGAACGCAAGAGTCACAGCGGCTGTTTCCCAGTGATACCGTCTGAGCACCATTCTTTGAAGACTCAAACATGGCATTTTAACTATCAAAGGATCATTTTTACTTTTTTAAAGCATCTCAATCTGGTTTTATCATGTATTAATAAAAAGCTGCAGGATTATAACCAGAGTGCAAAATCCACACCTTAGGATACTTCAGAAAAAAGAAAAACAAAACAGCACACACATACACAAAAAACCCCACAACAAACTCACCAAACCCAAAACCAAACAATCCACAAACCAAACCAAAACAACAACCCCCCACCCCAACAAAAACAAAACTAAAAACCCGACACAAACAGATCCATAGATCAAACTGATTTTGAAAACAAAAGTTAAGACGACCAGTTTGACCTCACAAATCTCATCATAGACAGTAATTTACTGTCTGGTAGAATCAGTTTTTAACATCTCAAACTAAATCTTTCGGTATGTTATACAAAACCTTTTTCCATACTGACTAACTAAATCCAGCTTTAAAAAAAATTCTAGATCTGTTTTCCCCTGTAGTGCAAGGGATTTAAGTCCTTCAACGCTTGTAAACTAAGGATCTGAGAATATCAAAATGACCCACCAGGTACATTTGCTATGATTGTCTTCCTTTTTCTAGCCATAAACTCTGTTAATATTCAATTTTTTAAGTTCTGTGCTTCAGCAGACCTGTAGATTAAGCTAAAAATTGAACTTTGACCTGTGTTTCAGCTGGGTTTTTGCTGCTGATAAGAGCTACAGTTATTTTTATGTCCTCTAGTGACAGTACCATCTGACCGCCTAAAAGTAGAGCAAATTAACAGGAAACTCAATAGCCCTCTGGAACGCTGAAGATAAAAATATAGGAAAAGAAGTGAAAACCATAAATGCTAAATTTCCCCATGGCTCATTTTCTCATCATTTCCTTCCCTTCTGTTTCTTAGCAGTAGGCTCTGACAGCATGATCCTACTTCACCACATAGCTCCGGCAGTTCCCGTTATATTTGTCACATCAACTTAAAAACTGCAAAGAGAATCTTTCAACACAATAGTGCTAAAGCCTTACAGTCCTCTAGGAATTTCTGAAGCTAAAAAATAAAGTCATTTCAAATGTGACAGATGTATAGATAAATAGGTAGACAGAGCAACCCAAATTCAGCTCTAGAGTGGTCCTTGACCATATTTTACATTTTAAAATATCAAAAGTGCAGCAGCTCCCAAGTTATTTTCCCACCCTGAATGAATAAAGTTGTTGAAATGAAGTACCACAAGAAGCAGCAGATACTCCAGTACTTCTGAACCCTTGATGTATTTTAGGAATATACTTGCTTTAGTCTTTTTTTGATTATTTTTATAGTCTGTTTGTGCAGTTTACCTTCCTTTAAAGTCTCAGTAAATTTAGAGTTGCGCATCCTTATTATACACCCTGCATTTCTCACAGTACATCTGAGATCCTGGAATACTTTTCAGGTAGCTGATAAAAATTAGCATTAGTACAACATTTGACACATACATTCAATTAAAAAAACAAACCAACCCACAAAACTTCATTGAACAACTTCATTGCACTTGGAAAAATCAAGCACCTGAAATCTTGAGAAGGACAACTTTAGAGCTACTTGTAGAATCTGAATTAGCATCTTCTGCATCTGTTACGATGCAATCTGCAATTACGTAGCATGTACCTTTTCCCCTATGTAGGATAAAAATATTGAATTGTGTGCAATTAAGGTTCATGTCACAGAGAAGACTTTTTTCCTAGTCAATTTTAGAAGCATAATTTCTTAAATTTTGACATTTGGATTTTGCAAAATTATACTGACATAAGCTTTTAAATTTATATTTTTAATTTGATCATGTAAATCATATTGACTCTCTGCTTTGGTCATCACAGAGCCATAGCCATTTGTTTCACAACAAAAGTTATTCATTGAAACAGAGTTTGTCTTCACTATACACCTGCAAATTCAGGATAAGCAGGATGTATCTTTTTATCGCCAAAAAATCAGAACAGAAATTCTTCAAAGAAAATCTTTCATCATGGGATAATTACTAGGAAGGGATCATGAAACAATTTTGACTCTACAGTTCCAAAGTTACCAAACATCATCTTTCAATTTCTGTCATCTTTTGGAAAGAGGTTTAACATATCTAAGTATATAGTTACATAAAAACATTTTTTTTTAAGCAATATATTTTCATTTCTACATTACATTGTTGTTCTATAGGTCTGGCATTAAGCTGTTCTAAGAATATCTTAGAGATAATCGCAATGAATATAAAAAAACTAATAACTATTGTGATTTTAATACATGCTCAACAGTACCCAACGAGACACTAGCTTTGTTGCTGCTGTGAAAAATCGCTATATTAACAATAAAGCTAAATCCAGACTAGATGGTAATTTCTAGATATAAAATATGCTGAAGTACCACAAAAAAAAAGAGTGATCAGAATGAAAGAGTCTAAATAAGGTCAAACCTTTCAGCATGAAAAAAGTCAACATTTGAGCACTCAGATAAGTTAATGTTACAACCACTGTCAGCTGATACAGCAAAAACCAGATGTGCAAGCTGGTACTTTATCAAATAAGGAGCCTTTTAGTTCCTCTAAAGGTCAATTATGGCATTTGTGGGGCTAGAAAGGAATGCATAAATATGATTTACAATAAACACTGAGAAGTTGCTTCATTCTAACAATGAAAACTCATATAGTAGAAGATTAAAATGATAGAGGTGCCTGACATTACATTTTATTTTCTCATAAAGAATTTTTTATAATCTTTATTTGAATTATAAGGCAAGGACTAGTTTTACAGTGACTCAGGAAGATGGGTGGTCATGAACTCCTCTCCTGGTTCTGCAAGGAAAATGCCACACAATAAAGCAAATTTAACATATTCCAGTCCCTTTATTGGTGAATATGAGTCATGACTCCTAAGAAAGGGAGCAGGCATATAACAAACATTTATGCAAAGCATTTTGAGTATTGGTATAGCCAAAATAAATTGGTTGATTACCAACTGATTATTTTGATTATTAATTAAGATTTGCCATATCTGGTTAAAGATCTGTGCTTAGCGTGTACACGGGTTTAATATGAACACACACCTTTCTTGTCCTCTGCAGCAGAGCAATGTGGCATATTTAAGATAAAAATTATTCCTCCTTTAAGCATAGGATGTCTCCAAATAAAGGATGCCTTAATAAATGCTGTCATCAGCTGTCCTGCATTTTATGTAGAAGATAATGGCATGGACCCACATTTCATCAAGATCAACTTATGGAGAACTGATCACACAGAAGCAATGGAGCAGCCAAATGTTTTCCAGTGACCGCTGGAGACACTGAAAGGTTTCAGACAGGCAGGAAGATACCGGAGAACATGAGACTTAGAGAAGAAGCCATTGCCATGCTCACCTAACATAGCATAAATCCTTGCCTGGTTAGCTCCGGCATGCCAGCTCTTGAAAACGCCTGTCTAACCTAACACCATGTTTCTGTAGGGTATCGGTATAGGGTTACTGGAAAAAGAGTAGGAGGAAAAAGGTCGGCTGGAGACTGATTATTCCACCAGCAAGGCCTGCTGGCCTTCAACAGTGTGTGGACTGGAGAGCTCCAGCATCAGAGCCATGTTTTCAGCTGCCCCCCAAGACATCCTCCGTGTTTCTCTAATCCTCTTTCAAATCTCAGATCTACAATGTAGCAGGGCAAATCGTGTCCTTCTCCATTTCATTTTGCTTTCTTTCTGCTCATTTTATCCTGTCATGGAGTATTGTCCAATCCCTGGGATGTACAAAACAGTAATAATGGATCCCTACTTGCCATCTTCTTTCTAGCCTTAGTTCAACGGATCCTTTCCTGGTGTGACCGCTTTTATCCATTTGCTTTTTCCCTGGGACAGGGACTGTTCTCCCTTCCCCAGGTACCTCTGGCTCTGTGTTTCAGGTGAGTACCCAGGGCCATACAGGACACTGAGGATGCTGTACATGGTGCTTTATACTATGTCTTAGTCATGCTTTCTGTTTGGTTCTATTTTCTGATTTTGTTTCCTGACTTCGGTTTGAGAAATGAGGTTTCTGGTGCTAACAGAAAATATGAAGTTCCTCACTGTATTTAGGCTTTATTTGCTTTTCCCTTCTGGCTTTTCATCAAGTGATGGATTCATAGATGAATGTTAAGCAGTCAGACTGCTAGCACCACACTGAGCAAACTAATATGTATTTGCTCCAGAAAGATCGTGTTACCATTTTCATCCACAGTATTCATCAACATTTTAAAAGACGTTCAGTTACAGATAAATTTAAAGTCATAATACCAATAAAATCAGTAGCTACAAACAAATTAATTCAAAGATGCAGCACCTAATATTAATAAACACAAATTGTTTCTGTTATAGTCATACATCAGCTGAGATTTTAGTCTTAAACCTGACTAGATCAACATCAGACAAGACAGCTAGTTAAAGCGAAACATTTATTTTAGTCTTTGTATTTCTTTTTTTCATATCTTAAATAAGTTTAGCTTATTTTTTTGGCTTATTAGTTTTAGGTGTTTTCACCTCCTATATACATAATGTGTGGTGGTATACAAAAGTTTATCTTAATATTCTCTTTTCATTTCAGTCTTCTTGTTTCTTTGATCACCTTTCCTAGTGGTGGTAAGATTGCCTACACTGCAATGCAGTAACAATGCAGATTTTGCTGCTCTTGATAAATATGAGGAAACAATGAATTTTATTTTAGGATATGGAGCCAAAGTCACAGCTTCAGAGATTTATCTGACTAATCTGAAGGATAAAACAAATACTTTTTCTCCTGTCGAATCATGTGTTTAAAAGTTTAGCCTCTTGTTCTTCTGAGGCTGTGAATTTTGAACTGCATCAGAAAGAAACATTGAACAACAGAAAAAGACCAAGATAATCCTCAGCTGATTTAAAAGTTGGCATAATTCCACAGGCATGTTAATAATAGCATAAGATTAGTCTTATTATTTTTCATGTCATTCATAAATTTATCTATTATTAGAGCAAGACTCAGCCACCCAGCTGCTAGTAAATAACTAACTTGGTAGGTCTAACCACATATGAATACAACCCACCAGAACTGTACCTGTTCCAGATCTGTCAGAGGTGTTCACATACGTGCTGTATATTACGAAAAAAGATTCTTGATTTTTGTGTTGATTTTGCAAAATATCCCCATCTTTTAAGCCTTACAATTAGGATTTTAGTAGTCTTTGAAAAATAGATACTAAATTTTTTACGAAGTTACTGAGCAGAGAACATTAAACTTCAATTTTAGCAAGAAATTACCCATACAGACATCACACGTTCTGGGTGGCTTGTATGTTTCTATGATTTTAGATAATTGGTGATAAAAACTTGAATGCCTGATCCCATGTACTGCTCATTTGTATTTCACATTTAGCTTACTTTCTGTAATGCTACAGATGCATTCCACAACACAGTAAGGAAAGTACTTGTAAAAAAATCCCAAGACAGCTTACCATAACGAAGTCATATTCTTTCCTGAACCTGTCAATTTGTTGCTAACGGTATTTGGCCACAGGGTTTAGGCGGATTTTTGGTTTATCTGAGCACACTTATGAATTTCACATAAGTTGAAAACACAGAGATATGCATATAACCTTCCATTGACTTAGCGCGAGACCACAGAAGGACAAAGCACACACATGGGACTACAATATCATATCCAACTCATTCATGGGGTTTCTTCACTCTTTGATCCTTGCAAGTCATTTTTTAAGTGTAATAGCATTTTTTTTAAGACCATCCTTTCCTATCTGAGACTGATTCAAACCTGAACGAACATTCTGTTGACCCACAAGTAAAAGCCCAGGTTAGCTAAGACTGAAATCTCTTTTAACATTATGTTTCACTGTGAACTGAAGTGACATTTGATCCGCGCTTCGCGAGGAACGTCGTGCCAGGACACCAGCAGAATACAGAGCACAGAGCCACCCGCTCGCACTGTCCGCCTGCTGCTTACAGAATTAACTCCCCTGCGGCTCTCATTGTACTGCAGCACACAGGGCTGTTTGTAGAATTGGAAGAACTCAAAGATTTGTGTTTTAAAAGGGAGAAATCACTCTCTCCTAAAGAGAAAAAACATTTTTTTATATATATATATACACACACATATATATATGTGTGTGTATATATATATATAAAAATTATTTTTTTTTTTTTTTTTTTTTTTTTTAATAGGGTGACCATTCTGCATAAACACAATTGAGAAAAAAAGGCAAAATTCTCCCCTGCATACCAGAATTGTTTGGAAATTTGATTATCTGAAAGCCGCCTGATTTTTGAAACAATATTCATTTGAGCAAATACTTTTCCAGTTGCTAGTTCCTTACATTGACCAACATGATATAAAACCCACTGTTTCGTACATACACAGTTAAATATAGGAGATGCAGTTGATATAACAAAACAATGAAGCTCGTACCTGCTGTTTGGTGCCATCAATTGCATGATATTTCTGGAAATACTCAAGTTCACCTCACTTTCCTTTATTTCCAACCCATCTCAACCCATGCATGTATTATACTGTAAAGCTGCAGGATTCTATTGATTTTGGGCAGACTTTAACTTTTTTATCTGAAGTACTATATTTCATTTGGACAGTTCAAAGCAAAAGGTATTATTTGCCAGAAAATTCATTGGCTTTAAAAGGACACGAAAAGCTCTAGTAAGCTTTGTGAATTAAAGAAAAAAATGGCATTTCAGCAACGTAAATTCTCATTCCTTTTTCCTTCAGGTAGAATCATATTCTAGCTGTAGAATAAACATATTTTAGACCTTAGCATCTAGAGCATACAGATTAACTCCCTTAAAGGATTTAGATGTATAGAATAAAACCTCATGTAACTTTGAACTGATATATATTAGTGATACCTTTTCACAGAGAGGTGCATGTCTACTTCTTACATGTTTTAAAACTGCACACTGTAAGTCAAGTATCTTTTTAGGGGTGATCAAGCCAGAAATTTCACTCAGTTTGTTATATTATGTAAGTAGTCTAAAAAATGTAAAGGTAGAAAAAGTACCTTTATGTATTGCCTGATCCAAGATCTTGCAAAAGCCAGTGGATGTTCCCCTAGATTAAGTTGTTCATCTTTTCCTAAATCAGCAGGAAAAGAATAAAATCTCAGATTTCCCATTCATAAAAAGCAAGTGTGGTATCTTGTAAAGAAGAGAAGCCCAACAAATAGCTGCCAGTAGGACTTTTCCTACATCCCAGACTGAGGCACAAACAAGGCAGAGCCAACAGTACACTCTAGGTTAATGAATTTCTTAGTCTCTGTTCTTGGATGTATGGACAACAGGAGTTCTCAGCAATGATGCGCATTTTGTTAATGGCCAAAGCACAGGAGGACAAAAAGTCCTCCTTCTTCCAGACTATCAGGGAGAAAATACTTTTAACATGACCTGAGATATGAAGAAACAATCACTAAGAAACTTCTAATGTAGTACTGGGCACATTTTGTTAATGGCCAAAGCACAGGAGGACAAAAAGTCCTTCTTCTTCCAGACTATCAGGGAGAAAATACTTTTAACATGACCTGAGATATGAAGAAACAATCACTAAGAAACTTCTAACGTAGTACTGGATTCAGTTTACAACAAAGTGGATTTACATGGTACTAGACTCACCCTCAGTTTGTACAAGGCTAACAAAAAAACATGTTTTGAAGTGCCATTAAAGTCTAAAAGAAATAAAAGAGTAACAGAGAAATGTGGCCAATGACTCCTTTACAGTTTGCCCCATAAATCAGCGTATTGTAATAATTAAGTATTTTAAAGTGCAGTTCTAGTAAAAGCAATTACTTTGTCATATGAACTCACACATTTCTATGAGGAAACTTCCATCCCTGCTGTTGCGTATTTTGGACTCTGCAACTCCTCGTGAGTCACATCTGATTAACCCATGTTTATAGAAAGAAACAGCAGAAGTGGCCAAGTATAGCCCAGTGCTCAATGGATTATCTGGCCTGCCATTTATGTAGAAAATTCTGAAGCAAAAATACAATAGCTGTAAATCCAATAGAGTAGGAAAACACAAGGAATGTTTAATGGTCATGAATACTTTTAATATTGTGTCATGCAGTTATTCACAAGTATCTAAAAAGTGGAGAGAACAATGAAGCCCACGCTGCACACATTCCAGTTTCCACAGGGAAATCTGGGAGCTCTCAAATATGCACAGGCTGACCACCCACTTGAAATGATAAACCACAGGGTTACCTCTGGAGATTATGGATAGCATGTAAAAAGTGGGAGGAAAAGAGTGCCTTTGTGTATAGAGAAGTAATTATTAAAGAAGCTCTGTTACCTGAATCATCATTTTACTTAATGATCACAGTAGAAAGATGCAATTAAGGAAGACAAAATGCAAGAAAAAAAGGAAAAGCATTCTTTGCAAACTTGAGAGACTTCAAAATCTGTCAACACTGAAATCTGCCACAAAATGAGAAACTGGTGATTTGAAGAGAACAAGCTATATACAGTCCTGGCAGCAGTAAGCCATTCCAGCTGGTCACAAAAGCATTTTGCTTCTGCACCCCACCAAATTGCTCCCCCCTCCTCCAGCCACACGCTCCCGCCTGCTCCCTTGTTCTCGCTCTGGCATCCATCACATCCCTCCCTGGGTTGTTTCAACTAGTGAATGTAACAGAAAATAAAGACAGAAAGGAAAAAAAAAAGGGTTGTCTGGACAGTTTGCAAGCTGAAGCAGCTCAATGCAATGGGCAGCTGCTCACCTTAACGATGCCCACCAGAAACACAAAGCCACAACTCTATGGACGTGTCATCGCATCGATGTCGTTGTAAAATCCATATTCCCAATCCATTAAATCAGAGAACACAAAAATACCATGTAATGCCAGAAAAATATAGGAACGAAATATATTTTCAAAAGCAAAGTTATCTTGTATGGCTTGCTAGGCTTTTCAGGTGTAGTTTAACTTTTACTGAGTAGCTCTAAATAACATCAATAGCTTTTCAGTTTAATAATAAAAGCCAAATATATTTCAGACAGTGAATTCTGCCATTCCCCTTGAAATGGACCAATATACATAGAACAGCAATAAACTTCCAAATATTGTAACGTCAATACTAGTTTTATTGGTGCAAATAAAAGTATGATAAATAGCTATTAACTATTTTTTTTTCTAGATAGCCCTGTAGTTTTTCTTGTTTTGGACCTTCAGTTGTATGCCACTAGCAGTTAGTCATACTTCTATTCATTGTTTAAATTACTTGTAATTACAATTACAGTTTGTGTTCTGATACTGATTGCCTTTTCTTGATATGTAATTTGATTCCTTCTCTCATTTTTTGAGCATGGTGATAGTTAACAATAATAGTAATATACAAATATACAGTATTTAAGTTTTTAGCTTTAATAGCAGGAGGCACACAGCAACCTTAGATCACAGGTGTTGAAGCAGTTTTTTGAATCAGTAAACTGAGCCTCAAAAATCCCCACTGATTTACTCAAAACCACACAAGCAAGACTGTAGAACAGCTAAAAAGAGAACAGAAAAACCCCAATGTCCAGGTCTAATCATTAGACCACGTACCTTCCTTTCATAATATGCCATTAGAGTCAAAGCCATTATCACAGCTACAGTTCAGTAAACGTGCGCAACCTTCTTGCATCAGTGTTTACCAGTTTTCATAGAAAAATGCTGGTGCCACAAACTCTCGTTACATTTGCTTCTGAAAACCTAGCTATAGCAGATGAGTTACTCAAATAAGAAAAAACATCACCAGGGCAAAAGAACCAATGAGCACTGAAAAACTGAGTTGTTAATTCCCATTTCAAACCCTCTACCTTCTTTAATGACTTAAATTAGTATAGTATGTAAAACTATGATGTAGATAAGCAGATCAGAGAGAGGACATTAACATTCATGTAAACATCAACATTTAACTCCAGAAAAAGGCATGATTATCTTTAAAAAATATTGGAGAACTTAATGTAAACTAAGAAGTAGCCCAGGAAAACGTGCACGTTCATCATGGAAATGGGGCTTGCAGCCATCTCTCATTGACCCATTTCCATTCAACCTGAGAAGAGTTGTGTTGTGAACAGTGCTGACCTTCCATAACAGTGAGACTGTGTCATCTTAGTCAGGAGCATTAGCATTTGTTAAGAAAAAAAGAAAATCAAGTGACTTGAAACAGTATCTTATGGTGACAGATTAGGACATGAATGTGACAGCAAATCCAAAATACTAGAAATATTTGAAAAACCCCATTGTATCATACATTCAAAGTCAATTTAATAAGCGCAAAGGAAAAGACCTGAGGGTTCCCTCGCTCCTTGCTGCAGTCCTGTGTCTCTCATTTTCAGGAAGAGATATGTGACAGATCAGCAAAAAACAATCTCAGACGACCCAGCAGAGGGACCTGGCAGCTGCCCTACCTGCTGTTTCTGAAGTGATGGAAGAAGAATGACAAAGTAAGCGTATGCCCTCATGTGTTCAAAAACAGAGATGAGTCTGTATAGATAGCAAGAGAGTAAAAGTCTTGAAGGCTTGGAACTCCCTTCACATACCAAGAGATGGTAGGTATTTTCAAGATAACATATATTTTGGTTACCATTTGTGGTTTGGTTTTGTTTTAAATACATCTTTATTTTTAAAAAGCCATTAGAACACAGCATATAGCCACCACAGAACACAGATCATTTGCCATGGAAATACATAGTCTGCATCAATTATGTTTTTGCTAATTGAGTCTTTTTTTTTTACACTAAGGTTTTGTGTGAGTTAATGCGAAAGTTCAAAAGATATGTTTCAGTTGAACAGTGGGAAAAACCTTCATGAAGAAAACAGGTAGATTTTTCTACCTGGTAGCTTTGCTATGTCTCAGAAATATTCCGAATACTTTCTACAGTATTTTTGTGTGCATTAAATGTTTCCGAGGTTTTGGGAAATATTATTCGACTCAAGCTACATAGTTTGCCAGTGTCTTCATATAGGCATTGAAATGTAACAGCACTGCAGTTTGACTCGGCAATCTAAAAATTCTCAAGGGACAGGGCACCGCAAACCATTAAATGAGGTTATAAAGAGAAGGAAATATAATTGAGCTACATGTATTATTCTACTGAACTTACTTTAAAATGATAAAAGTAAATCTAAACCCTTCACATTGGAAAAATCAGGCCCAGAATGTTTAACAAGGCACAGTGTAATTGTTCTTCTCTATAAAGGCACTGGCACCTTGCCAGATGAACGAATACTGAGCTTTCATTAATTTTACATTTGTGTTAATATTGCTACTATTAAACCTGAATGAATTGAGCAATGAAAAGACTAGAGTTGCCTTTATCGTCATAATCTAATCCTAATTTTATGCAAAAATCCTAGCTCTGCATTCAGTTCACCATTATCCAGACACAGCCTAAGGCTCAATTTGACTAACTTCTCCTAATATTTTCTGAGATACTTCAGGCACTTTTAATAGAGAAAGTCTGAAGAAAGTAAGACTTTCTCTTGGTTGAGGAGGATCAGGTTAGAGATTGTTTAGGCAAACTAGACATCCACAAATCCATGGGCCCTGATGGGATGCACCCACGAGTGCAGAGAGAGTTGGCAAATGTAATTGCTAAGCCACTCTACATCATCTTTGATAGGTCTTGAAGAATGCGAGAGGTCCCTGAGGACTGGGAGAAAGCCAGTGTCACTCCAGTCTTCAAAAGGTGCAAGAAACTACAGGCCAGTCAGCCTCACCTCCATCCCTGGAAAGGTGATTAAATAACTCTTTTGACCCTGTCTCTCACAACATCCTCATACCTAAGTGCAGGTTGGATGAATGCACAGTGAGATGGATTGACAACTGGCTGAACGGCAGAGCTCAGAAGGTTGTGATCAATGGTGCAGAGTCTGGTTGGAGGTCTGTAGCTAGCGGTGTTCCCCAGGGGTCAGTACTGGGTCCAGTCTTGTTCAACCTTTTCATTCTGTTCAACCTGGGTTAAGAGACTGAGTGCACCCTCAGCAAGTTTGCTTTGCTGGTGGTACCAAACTGGGGTGAGTGATTGATACACTGGAAGGCTGTGCTGCCATTCAGCAAGATCTGGACAGACTGGAAGACTGGGCAGAGAAGAAGATAATGAAATTCAATAAAGGCAAGTGTAGGGTCCTGCACCTGGGGAAGAATAACTCCAGGCACCAGTACAGGTTAGGGATAGGCCTGCTGGAAAGCAGCATTGTAGAAAAGAACCTGGGAGTTCTAGGTGACAACAGGTTGGCCATGAGTCAATGACGTGCCCTTGTGGCCAAGAAGGCCAATGGTACCTGGGGTGAATTAGGAAAAGTGTGACCAGCAGGTTGAGGGAGGTTCTCCTCCCCCTCTACTCTGACTGGTGAGGCCACGTCTGCAGTACTGCATCCAGTTCTGGGCTCCCCAGTTTAAGAAGGACAAGGAATTACTGGAGGGAGTCAAGCAGAGGGCTACAAAAATGATGAGTGGTCTGGAGTGCCTTTCTTATGAGGAGAGACTGAGGGAACTGGGTCTGTTCAGCCTGGAGAAGAAAGGCTGAGAAAGGATCTCATACATGTTTATAAGAATCTCAAGGGTGGGTGTGAAGAGGATGGGACCAGACTCTTTTCAGTGGTGCCCAGCGACAGGATGAGGGGCAATGGCCACAGGCTGAAGCACAGGAGGTTCCACTTAAACACAAGGAGAAGCTTCTTTGAGGTGTCAGAGCCCTGGAACAGGCTGTCCAGAGAGGTTGTGGAGTCTCATTCTCTGGAGACATTCAAACCCACCTGGACACATTCCTGTGTGATCTGCTCTGGTGAAACTGCTTTAGCAGGTGGGTAGGACTAGATCATCTCCAGAGGTCCCTTCCAACCCCAACGATTCAGTGATTCTGTGAAGGACACAGAATGTTATTACTCCTTATCGGAGGAAATCTTTCTGTTTTATCAGTGTCTTCATCCCAGAGCAATTGCTTAAAGAGGTATTGTATTTTCACACATCACCTAAAAAGTGATAAAAATAAATCCCAGAGTGCAGGATTTAACAGTGTTGTTTCTACTCCTTTTCACAATAAATGTACATGAAGTATCTGAGTTGCTAAATCAGAGAACGTGAAGCAGACAGAATACTAGGGTAGCTGGTAACAGGAAAAAAAAATCTCATGTCTATCACTGCTTATAACATTTTCAGACATTGCTTAGATGGTTTTCAGATAAACTACACAGCTTTCACTTTTAATTGTCACTGTGTAGATGAAAGGAATGCTTCGCTGTATTGAAAAGCATTTGGAATGACTTTTAGTCCGGATAGCTTGCATAATACTACTGGTCCTAGTTTTCCTTTGTTTCCCTTATACGGGATTGAAGAGAAATGGGAATAGTTCTAGTGACATTATCCTGAGGTCATAATATTCTTAGAAGAAACACTGAGTTTAGAGGCTTCATTGCTTCCAAGCAAAATTAAAGTCACTGAAGATTTTTTTGCAGTGCTATTTGCAATAGTCATCTTTAAGGTCCCATAAAGTCTGTTCCATTCTCAATAAATCTGTCAAATCACAAATACTGGCAAATTATTATGGGAGGACATATTGTACCATTTTCCCTACCTATCTCTGGATCATCTGAGCTGGTGTTTCAAAGTACTTGACATTCTATCCAAGACTACAAAAGTTCACTTAAAAATACTAATAAGGAGGTTGTACAACTGTGTGAACACAGTCGTCATTGTTCCATAAAGTCAGTTCAGAGGAGTGAATAGAAATTTTGACCATGCAAACTCTAAACGTTAAAGCAACTATTCCTGTACAGTTGCATTCCAGTCATCTTACACAGCACAGTTGGTAATAGACATAACTGAACAGAAATCACTACTAATACTATTGCAGATGCAATTCAAGCACACAGATACTGTTTATAAGATGCTATAGTTCACCAGTTACTAAAGGAAGTACCATATAGAGTGAATTACTCAACTTTGTAGAAAAATCATGCACAACTCATTTTGAGACATGAAAATAAACTATCACTCTCATGGAAATATTAACTACACATTCTGCAATTAAAAAACAAACAGGAAAAAAACCCACAGTATTGTTATTGACCTAAACATTCATAATGTTGCCCTATGTACTTTGAATTGAGCATATTAGAACAAAATATGCTATTATCAGGCCCCAATGGTAAATGGAAATTCTCTATCAATCTCTATTACAAATAATAATATTTTCAAACACTAAAGCTACACATCTACGGGATCATTAGGAAATTCTCTAACAGAATGTATTAATGAGTAGAAAATTACCATTTACCCAAATTTAAACATCTTACAGATCATGCCAGTTTCAGTAAAAGTTTAGTGCACAGTATTTCTCAAGAGAAAGTTTCTGATGAGATAAGCAGAAGGGTGCTCACCTTAAACAGAAGATTTACAGTATCAGATACACTGGAAATAACTGAATGGGGAACAGAAATATAATGAACTTTATTTTCCATAATTTAGGTGAGTGTTTTAAAATCTAGTTGCTGTTATGGGTTGAGTTTATTTTTCTACCTTTTTTTTTTTTTTTTAATAGCTTCCCAGAAGAGCAGTGCTTTTAATCACCTTTCAGTTTTAGCAGGAAGAAAAACCATATTCTACCCAACTTGAAAATACCAGTGACTGCATTAAAGTTGTAGCTGTGGTATAAAGCCATCAAGGGGACTCATTTTTTTCACAATTCGCAACTCACGGCAAAATCAGCTGTAAACAGGGACATGAACACGTGCATCTGAATGCCAATGCAGAGTACCACTCCTATCAAATAATGAAAAATGCCAAGTTCAAAATAAATGCAAAAAGACCCAGACCTCCAATATTTCATCACCTACTTCGTTGTAACTGTTTTATTTTGCATATACTGTATTTTATTTTTTCCCCCCTGTGAAACTGCTTTTGTGAACTTGAGGCAGTAGATAGCAGGTTCAATCTGTTTTGCTACACCAGGTAGAACTGTTTTCACAAGAGTTAACTGATGTCCTTAGAAGCATTTCACTGCCACCTACTCATGCAGAGTAATTTGAACTCAACAATTGCAATTCATGCATGACAGACACATCATCCATCGGGTGGTTTTGGAAAAGGTATAATTTAAACCTCTAGTTTGGCCTATCTGTACCACACATTTTACCTCTCCTCAAAAGTGTGACATTGAGGAAAACACATCTGCAGCCTAAATTGTATATGCTTTCAAAGCATGGAGCATGGTGAAATGACTAAAAGTTGTTTGCTACTGAACTTGGTGCTTGATACTTTTCAAGGTTTGGTACAAATTGTACCACTCACATTAACTGTTCCACACCATAGATCTGTATTATTAATACAATAATAAACATTTTAAACCTGCTGTCAATAGTAATGAAATAATTCCATTTATGAAGTAACTCTGACTTTACAAACTGTTGTATTATTCTGAATTTGAAATTCATCTGTAAGCTTGAGTCTTTTGCTATAAACACTAGTACAAAAGGCTAGGCATGAAGCAGCAATCCACCTCCTAAAACCAAAGCCTGGAAATATGCTTTCTATCTGATTCAGAGATCTTTCTGCTCATTTTATTTTTTGATTAATTAGTAAAATCGTAATAAAGACTCTCTCAATCAGAGAAAAAAAAAGACCTAGACCCTGCCCTGTAAAACTCAATCTCTTACCCTTGGGTTGCTCTCCTTTATAAACAGTTATGCTTGGATCAGCCAGAGAGATTACAGAATTTTTTGGTTAATGCAGAATGGCACTTGCTGAAGAGTGTAGTGATATAAATAGAAATTCATGTAATCTCATTTGGAAAATTGCAGTGACTGGGTACTACATATCAAGTATTGTCAACAGTTAACTGCCAAAGCTGTAATTGTTACTAGATAGTAGCTACAGATTACTTTGAAGTAGGGCTTGCTTTCTTTTTCTCTGCACATAACTGATCTTGGTCAGATTATTGTTAAAACCTTCCTCTCAAATGCATTTACATATTTTGATGATAATGCCAGAGACCAATATTTACACCTATTCTCAAAGGCAACATGTACAGGAATCTGCAAGCCATCAAGCCAGCAAACTATCAACAATACCAGATGGCAGGGGATTTCTTTAATGTTTTTCATGCCATCATCAATCATTTCTGACCGCATTGTATATGTACATTGGGTATCATCCAAAATCCATTGAAGGGTCTGAATTCAATTGGGCACTATTTGTAGCAGACCATAGTTTCACCCCAAGCCTTCTAATGCTACCAAGAATGTGCAGAAGGAAGGTCCGGCCCAGCAGAGGACTCTGTACCTGGGACACGATGCTGCCAGAGCACCAAGTGATGCTGGGACAGTGGTTTTAACAAACAGGAGGAGATCCTCCATGTTTGCAGCTGCAGAAGAGCTTGGTTTGGGCAGCTCAGGCTTCAAGCGTGCGAGAAAAAGAGGAACAGTGCCCTTCAGAAATTCTCTCTCTGCATTCTACATACCATGAAGGAAAGCAGATAATTTTATTGAGAAATTTTCTAAACTGTTTAAAGTCTGCAAACCTTAGGTTTAAAAGGTTAACATGTGGTTTACATAGTGCATAAACTGTTAATTGTATTCAATTTTTCTCTTCAAGAACTAAACACAGAAGAGTTTCTGTTTATTTTAAAGGCAGAGACAGCATTTAGTCAATCGTTGACAGGCTCGGGCTTTTGAAATATGACATCTATCAAGCCAAGTTCAGCTACACCCCAGCAAGATACTCTTAGTTATTTCATTCTGGCATCTGAGTCAAGATGTTGAGGAAGATAAGTTGTTTTTTTTTTTAACCAGTTCCACTGTTTGTTCCATCAGGCTATTGTCACATTGACTCCAGGGGCCTGGAAATAGCTAAAGGCCAGTGATATCTGGTCAAGGCCTCTCCTGGGGTGAGGAGTAAATGGCAATTTTACATTAATGATATGATAAAATATATTGAAATTTGAACCTGCACTTCTTGGATCAGTGTCTCTCCAACATCTTAATTTTTGGCACCACTTTATTTTCTTTGCCAGTAACATCTTTATGGGCCACCACAAGGGACCAATGATCAAGATCCAGGTAGTGAGCTAGACAAAACACATCATAAAATGTATTTTCCTTAACACAAAGCCTGTCACTAACCACTCACAGCCTATAGTCATACATATCTGGAGGCAACAGCACAGTCAAGAACAGACATATGTACTCTAAATAAACATGTTAGACTGTGAATAGGACTAATGTATGATAAAAATAATAAAATGTAGTTCTGTCATAGTGGTTGTATTTAAACATATTGTTTTCTCAGGATTAATTAATATCAACTCAATCAAACAAAATGTATTAAATACTGCTATGAACACATACGAGTTTACATATCTGGTCTGTTTGACAAAATAAGTGCATAAATTTTGTCCAAACGTTTTTGCGGTATCTGATCAAAATATACCAACGCACAAGATGAGTGAAGTTGGACAGAACTAATCGAAAAAATTCCCCCACTATAATGAACATGTTAACAGTCATTTGTATTTGTTGATAAACTTCGACCATTGAAATGTATCAATATCTTTAACAAGGAATGATTCTCAAAAGGTTAAGGCTTATGAAATCTATTTCAACATTTTTTGGGGGGGAGTGGAGGGAGAAGGATTTAGGGTTTTATCAACTGGGACCCACTTCAAGTATATGTAATCAACTCCATCCACTTTTCATGCTATCATCTTTATAAATAATTTTATCAGAAGACTTGAACCTGCATGAAAGTAGTGTGTGATCGTCATAAATTAAGCCAGAAGTTGAGTTTTAAAGAAGGAAATAAGCCCAGATTAAGACTACAAAACCAAAACTTTTTGGTGTTAAGAAAAAATTACAACGTGAAATACATTGAGAAAACAGCGTAGTGCAGAGCAGTGGTAAGAAGATTATTAATTTTCAGCTATAGTGCAGTGAGTAACACAGAGGAACAATGTGCACACAAGCCACTACCAGAGCAGGTAATATAATATATACTTGTTCTGTGCTTTTCCCTGAAACACTTAACAGTGCAGCTATGTCTTTAATCAGAAAAGTGAGATTAACTCAAGTTATTCAGGTCCTAAAAATAAGCACAGATGGAATAACCAAAATATCTGAATATTAAATTCCCATTGAACTAGTGTGTTTGTATTTTTACTGTTCAAGAGATTCTACCTTCAGATTAAATGAGCAAGTCCTTCAGTTTGTGGAGTGGGAACTGCCAGACCACTTTAAACAAAGACTGGGACAGTAGTGAGAAAACAAGCAAATCCGCTTTAATCTGAAAAAGATGATTTGAACAAGAGTTCTAACTCAATCCCTCTGGTATCTGACCCATTGTGAAGCAGGAATGCGTTAACACAAACATTAGATTCAAAATTCTGGAAAAGAAAAGGCTAACCTTACCCAGATGCTATGGAACCATCCCCAAGTAAGGCTTTAGTAAGACAAACAACATTATTCAGTCAAACTTCACAGATTGCTTAAGCACTTGGCTTAAGAAAAGAGGAGAAGGAAGAAGCAGCAGTTAATCCTCCAGGAAGAAATCCTAAAGAAATCCTATCTGGTCATTTCTGCAAGAGCAGATTTGGTATGAAAAGTACAGTTTCAAGATCTGTTTCTCCAAGATCATCTTGTTTTGTCATAAATGCTGTAGATAAACAATAAGCATGTGTATCTTATGAAAAGTAGCTATTACTGTAATAAAAAAACCAAACCACCAAAACCTTCCTCTCCCCGCTCCCACTCCCCAAACTATTAGGTGGTACAAAACGGATGTTTAGCATGAGGCAAAACATGCAAAGTTGCACTAGCAAAATCCCGTTGCTGTAATTGCTTTGTCCTTTCTAAACTAGGAACTCAACAAGAAAGAATACTTGTCAATGGTGTTTTGGTTGAATGAACATACTTTCTGCGTAGCTTCAACATGCCAAAGTTCTGAGGCCATGTCTCTACCAGCAAATTAAACAATTGTGGTCATGAGCATGTGATGGTCTTTGCTATGATGTTGGTAACAATGTGGGACACAGTAAATTATTAGGACAGTCTCTGGCATGAAGAACAACCAACACGGTACTCCCAAGAAAATCCTTTGAGTGATTCAGAACTTGGATCAGTGATTACTAACCATGAATTTCAATGGTACCATGCCACCGGCATACTCCTAGGTCAGTCCTTTACTACTGTTCTAGATGTGTTTCCCCCACAAGCATGTACATGCTGTCAAGTCATGACCAAATACATTCTTGTTATGATCCTATAAAAACTCAATTTCTGAAAGTTTTAAAGAAGCTTTATAATTTTTATCTGTCTTCAGAACACCACCACTGATTGTGGAGGAAGAACACAGAAAAGCAACATGGGACAGAGAAAAAGCACATCAGAAGAGGTGGGTCTACCTTGCTGCCTTACCTCCAAAAAAAAGCAGGTCAGTTACATTCTGAGTCAGTTATACGTTTTAAGTCATTATAATTTAGGCTGAAAATCAAAATCAGACTAATGGATTGATTGTTGCAGGTCGTACAGATTAAATAAGATCAAAACAAAGTAGTAAACAAGGCATAATCATATATATTCAGAGAACTTGTCTCTTATTGACGATGCTATACAAACGTTATATGCAACTGCAGAAATGGAGAATTGGTCCAAAAAGGTTTTTTGACAGAATATAAATTTACCCTTGGAAGTATGTATTTCTTTTCATTCTACATGTTAAAGAGGGTGTGTTGAACTACCAATCACATAATTTCTCTATTTCAAATTCTCTCGAAGGAGAGTGAGAATCACAACACAGGAATTGGTATAGGGACATTGGCAGTGAGAAAATATTAAGAGGTGAAAAATTTTAAAAAGCTTTAAGTTACTGCACCTATCTGGTGCAGGCAGCTTCTTCAGGTTTCCTCCAGGGTAAGTTTAAAGCAGGAAAAAGAAATAAAATAAAAGAAACCCCCAAAAACTTGAAGTAGCCCTTTATCATTCAATGAATATTAGAATACCAAAGGTCTCCAAAGAAGCCACTGAACAGCAGGGACCACAAAACACTAAAAACCTGTGGTGTTTAAGTGAAGATACCAGTTTCATTTCCCCCTCTTAGACTCTGCTTGGCCTGGGCATTGCATAGCTGGCTAGTCCAAACTTGGCCTTCTGGAAAATGCTGTGTTTGTACTACAGATAAGCTGAGTATGAAACTCACTGTTCCAACATTTCAAGGAAGCAGAGCTTTTGTTTCTTCTAACAGCACTCTTTTCATATAAAGAAATGAATCAAGGATACTGCAAACACAGAAATAAAAACAAGCAAAGAACATTTTACCCAGTACTTATTGATCTGGATTGTCATAATTCAAGGTACAAATCTTCCATCATGCTAATTAAGTAGAAAGGGAGACAGAAAAGTTATTGATGAAGGAATACACAAGATGAAAATACATTAGACATGAAGCTATGCCTATGTTGATCATTTTTATATTCTGCAGAAAGATTACATGATAAGAACAGAGGCTGAATGTCCCAGAACCACCATATTAGCACAGTAATTTCTGGTGAAGTAAATCAAAGAGGGCTTCCAGCATCTAAAAAAAAAAAAGGAATTTATGGAATTATATTTCATTAGCTAAGTGACCCCATGTTGATTTATTTTTTATGAGTGACATACACATCTCAGATTCATTTCTTTATGGAGACTGTGGTTTCATGTTGTGCTTCCTCACCATGAATAGACAGGTTTCTCACCACTCTCTATGGCTTTTGTCCTGAAGATTCTACATTGAGCTACCAAATTCAGCCAGGGGAAAATTGTGCATTCTGAGTAAATTTGCTACAGTTTCATAAGAAAAAAGAAAAGTTGGGCGGGGGTGAAGAAAGAAAGAAAAAAATATAGCAAAAATATTAGCTATATATCAGAGTTTTGTTTTTAAAAAATACAGAGACCATCTCTATAACTTCATCCAGAGTGCAGCTGTAAGACCTCTATTTCCGTGTTAAGAAAATACTGGGAAACCTAATCTCAATACCAATCACTTGTGTTAATTTGATTAGTAGAAATTGTGCAAAAAAATACTGGTTTTGTACACCATCCCAAACACTACTGGTTACTCTGCTTGTCTGACTTTGGGAAGGAAAATCATGCCAAAGGACACGCAGTGAGAAGCCAACTTGTGATACATCAGTGCCCACAGGTACAAGAAACCTTGAAGACATCAACATAAAACAAAGGGAATTTCAGCATTTCAAATGTCAGCAGGGGATTGCAAACTGAATACAGTGCCTCCACAATCACATTCTTCCTGTTACATACATGAAAATAATAACAAATATAGAGCTCATCCGTAGCCCAGAAACAGCATGAAAGGTGCCAAATGGGAAAGGCTGAGGAGTAAACAAGGAAGTCAAAACTTAGGGTCCAGTTGTTTCCTCGCCTAAACCAGCACAAAGCCTCCCAGTTTCTGAGGACACTCTCCTATTTGAATGCTGTATCAAATTTAAATATCATAAAAATAGCTGCTGTCACATCTCCTAATGGTTTCTAAGTAATATGAGAATATAGAAATAAGAGTACTAGCACAGCAGCCTTGATTCATTCCACTATGCGAAAGGAGAGTTGTGCTCACAAAGAACCTTAATCAATTCAGAGTATGGCTGCAGGAGAAATAATTTCCCCAATTTTCACTTATTTTTTAGCTAAGCCAACTCCAGACCAACTTGTCAGCTTTTACATATTACACCTGCTTATCCAGGGTTCTTCAAAAGCAAAGTTAGTTATATTATAGAAGGGCATGGCCTTCTAATGGAGTAGTTTTTATCATACATCATACAAATAACTATGCTACATGTCAAATCAAAGACTATGAAAAATAGCTTTCACAAATGAATTATTTAAAAATTACCCTTTAATGTTTAATTAGTTGATACTCTTACATCAACAGTCAAATCTGATGATTTTCCTTATAAGTACTAACTTGTGCCCAAACTAAATAAATGTATTAAACAATCAAGAAGCAGTGAAGACAAAGATATACCATCTCACATCTTAGCCACTAAATCTGTTCTTTGTATGTAGTGTCCAGTTTCTGCAGTAAATGTCATCTGAATGAATTCTGTGGAGCAGGAAAACCTTTGTTTTGTCGTACTATTGAATTTCTAGTTGGTGTGTGTTTTTTCGCAAAGATTTGATAACATTTACTGCAGCATTTCCACATAGTTCCTATACATTAGAATCCTGATACTGTGATACTAGGAAACACTCCTTATTAACACAGATGCAAAAACAAAAAATCCAAAGCCTACATTACTTGCTGTAAAAGCGTCATTGAACCTGATAACATTTAAGATAAGTTCTGAAATGCAACATGTAAATCATAGAAGTGATTTATAACAAGGTTTCTTATTTAACCAAAAAGCTACAGTTGTCTGTTCAATCTCCAAAAAGCTGGTAAAGTACTTAAAAATGCCATTGTCTTAAAAAGTATTTTGCAAATCCTCCTCCTTTTTTGAGGTTAGAATGCAAAGGTATTTATAATTAAAATTATAATTAAAAGAGTGTCAAGAACCACACAAATTCAATTAACACACTGCTGGTGAAAGTCCTTGTTCATAGTAATTCCCTGAAAACCCATTAATTACTGGTTTTCTAACAGAGAGGGTTTGGATACTTTTGTAAAAAACAAACAGAAGCAATCAGGAATTGCCTATAATCTGTTATTAAAGGACATAAATTTCACTATTTGTTTCCATACAAGAAAACCTTTGTGAAAGAAGTGGTCCAACTCCTTGAGATGACTGTGCTTACCATTCTTCCTGCTACACCTTGTGATGTTTAATTTTAGCTACACACAGTGGAACACTGATATCAGATTTCATCCTAAGCATACGTTGCAAGAACATGGCGAAGTTAAAATTCACCTAGAGAATTTCTTGATAATTTATTCTTTTTCAAATCTTGTGCAACTACCCACACTTAAGGACTAAATTCTGATGATTACTTATTGTGTGACTCCAGTGTAAGATTTGACTGTAATTTTTTGTTGGAATTAAAGTTTCGGGAAGGAAAAATCAACAAAACGACTTAAAATTTGGAGTGTAGTTTATTTGTAACATACCACTGCTGTGCAACTATGTACTAGAGAATGTTTTAAGCATTAATTGATGTTCAAGTCAACAGGATTGCCGTTTCAACTTAAATTATATCCCCACGTTGTGCTGCAGCTACCCAAGGCTGACACTGAGGAACCCAGGCACAAGGTTTCTTAAAGAAGCAGCCTCAGAACCAGTGCTGGTGCAGAGAGGGAAAACAAAGAACTTTGTGTGCTCAGTATCCCTTCCATAAGAAAATTTAGATACACAACATGGTGCCAAAGAGAAGTACAAGAGGTTTAGACAGCGCACGGTACCATGCTGTGGTGTGCTGCCCAAGATGACTACACTCATGGCAGCAATTTCAGACTCCCATGACCTGCAAATATCAATAGGAGCTATTTGTACTGCTTCTTGGAGCTTCAATCCATTGGACAATTTTTTTAAGGTTATAAAACGTGTCAAAATGTAATTCATACTGTGATGGCAAGAGGAAACTACAAGACAATAGTAGGATTCCACTTTTGGGAAGAAAATTATCAGCTTGACTCTAAACACTCAAACCCTTGAGTTGCTATAAACAGTTCTTCCAAAACCTGTTTGGATTTCTTAAAAGAGCTCTGTGCTGTAGGTTTTGTTCACATCTGATTGTCATTTTCAGTGTGAGGAACAAAAGCACATTTGGAGCTGATTTGGATGAACACTGGGAACTTGTTAGAGAACAGAGGAAAGGAGCTCAGTTGTTGGTAGCTGCCTTGTTTGGAAAATATACTATTGGATGGAAAGTCCTTAAAAACTTTGCAGCCTCGTATCAGGGTCACAACAATTATTTCAAGGTTTTAAATATTATTGGGATCACGTTTGCTCATATTAATTGTACCTGCAATGAAAGGAAACTTGTGGTCAGGACCATACTCAGCCTGACAGCAAGTAGCTGCTCTAACTTGTTATAAAAAAATCCCAGTGCTTTACTAGTAAAAACTCGTGTTGCAGAACAAGCCTGCCTAAGCTTTGCTAATTAACCAACATGACTGTGTGTTCCCTCATGTGTTTGAACAGCACATTTAAGGCTTTTTTCTCTCACATTAGGAAAAAAAAAATGAATAAGAGAAAACTTTTGTCATGCTTCCTTTGGTGGTGGCAGAGACATATAGACCCATAACATCATTAAACTTGTGGCATTATCATCAGAACTGTTTTTGGAGGACAGTTTGAACAAAGCTAACGAGCCAGCTTGGAACGTGTGGTAGCTTCGTATTTATAACATTCATCTGGTTATCTCCCTTATTTTTAAATATCTTCCCAAAAGCTGAGAGTGAACATTCGGGCGTATCATTATGTCTTACTTGCCGTTACAAATCCCAAGCCTAGATCGCACCCACACCTTTGTTTCACTCACACATGGCACGCACAGCAGCGAACAAAGGAACACCAACAGCGCCAAGTGGTCGCCTGCCCAATCTGTTCTCCAAGAAGTCAACATATGTATATATGCGCTGTGAGATGTTCCAGGTTTTAACAAGATCTCAAATCACCACATAAAATGCTTCAAAAAGCACATTGCTACAAGCTTGGCACATCCAAGAAATTCCTTGGTTCTCTCCCTCATCTTTTCAGGAGAAAAAGCTAAACTGTTTTTTCACTCTAAGCCGTTAGTTACAAATTCATTTCTGCAGAGCTATCTGCAAGCATTACTCCAAACAAATCAATTTGCATTTCTATTAAAAAAATAAAGTAAAAATTTTTCTTTGAAAGTCACTTAAACTATTGCTTCGCAATGGCTAAAGTTGCTTTATGATTTATTTTTTTAACAGAAAGTTTAATGCTTAAAGTATAGCAATATGAGTAAATGACCACTTTATTGAACTAAAAGGTGATGAACAAGAAACAGTGGAATTGTCTTTGTACATGTCCTCACATACCCCAAGTCACTTCTCACAAGAGTTTCGCTATATGATTCAGATGATACCATTTCTATGCTCACAGTTGAACTTCACTGGGATGATAGCCTACAGGATTAAATACTATGTATGTCTGAGTTGCAAGTTTGAGTTAAATCCTCCAGCTGAAGCAAACAGGTGTAACTGTGAATGAATGGCTGTTCTCAGCTTTACAGCAGCAGAAAACCTTGCCCTTGCTGTGCCTATTTTTAAAATTAGAAAGATAAAGGATAACATGCTTACCACTTGGAAATCAAAATGGCACACAAACTCCGATACCGGCCATCTCTTTGGATTTAACAGAGCACATCCCAATTCCATGTACATTTTTACTATTTTATGAAGAGATTACCAATAGCTTAAAAAAATCTTTTCTATCTAGAAGTACAAAAGTTCTATATTTTATTCTTGCTGAAGCACATCCACTAAGCTTTATAAGGCATGCCAAATTAATAATTGGGAAAACAGAAAAATATGTTCACCATTTATTTCTTTAAAAACCTACAAGCAGCTCTAAAGAGTTTATGGCTCACCAGCTCCTTCATGGTTTTGGGCACATCAGTCAGGACCTATTTTTCCAGAAATGCTAAAGGGACCCATAGCTGTACAAAATGAGAAGGAGCTTTAGTGTTTGATCCTTTTTAATTGAGGGTCCTCGATCTCTTCACATCTCATTTTTTCAAAAAAAGTTGCCTAAATAATAGAGAAAATTCCTTATTACCAGAGAAATTCAAATTTACATAGCTGGCATACATTACAGCAGGTCTTGTTTAGTTTTGTCAACTTCACTCACAAACAAAAATGCCTAGAAGTATCAACTTCAGAGCCCCTTCCTTATTTTAGTTTTCTTCACAGAAGGTATATATATAAAATAAAATTTTATAAAATAAAAAAGGAAAGCATGAAAGAAATGGAAGTAATTAACATCAGTAGAGTCATGTCATTGGCACCAGCAGAGAAAGGTGCAAAGTGTCTTATTAATGGGAGATAAGCCAGAGTAATAAAAGAGCCAGGTAAGAAAAGTTAAGGTACTGAAAGTACCCGGAAGTTAAACAATTGGTTTTAAGAAAGGAACTGAAGATGGATGTTTAAAACATGTGATATACTTGGAAAAAGTTGTGACTCCGAAAGTGAGAAGTGTGAAGGAACGAGTGAGAAAACACATGCTAAAAATAAAAAACAGACATGAAACACTGATGGACAGATAAGAAAAGTTAGTTTTGTGTGAAAGTCAGGCAAAAAAGTTAGGAATTTGAGCACAGAGGAAGACTGTTTCAAGTGCTTTATATTGAGTACATCAAAAGGAAGATGAGAATATGTTCTGGTCATGAAGAATAATGAGAGTAAAGGACTTTGTAAAATACTGAAAAATATGAGCTATTAATACAACGAATGGAATCAACATTGGTGCCAAAATGTGTATATAAGATTATGAGTAAGATTCCTAATGTAATGAGGGTTTTCAATGAAAATCATAAGATGGTCAGTTTTAGGGGGTTGTATTTATTTTCTAGACTTAAGTACATTCTACTCCATTTTTGAACTAAATAAAAGCAATGGTTTGTGAACTTCTGTCTGAAGTGACTAGACTCTGCATTTTTGAAGCTGAAGACTGATTTTTCTCAAGCTGAGTGCCATACGTCCTTGCAAGACTTCAGTGCTGCTTAGTCTGATCAAGTGGTAGGATATCCTCGAGTTACTGGAAACATGGCCAACGAGATGCTTTCCTGTTCTCCTTTCCTCTGAAACAGCAGATACTGGTCACTGCCAGAAACAGGATACCAAACAAGGTAGATTTTGACCTAAGTCAGTATGGGAATTCCCCTAAGTCATACAAAGCACAGAAAAGCATAACAGTTCCTGCCCAGAGTTTCTAAATCTTCTGTGCTTTGCTTTTCTCAGCAAAGCAAAGAAGATCAGAATGAAAGCATATGGAGATCACAGATCAGGAAAAAAACATTTCCTAAAAATAATAGTCATCATATTTAATTCTACTGTACCAGATAATATTAAGAGTAGAACATGCCAAAAATGCATTGTATTGTGAATTTTAAGGATGAAAAACCATCTATAAATGGGATACTTATTTGTACTTCTTTGAATGGCCCTCACTATTTCCTTCCTGAGATAAGTGAACAAGCCAGCAGTATATCCTGTGTGAAAAGTGTGTACAAATCTGGGTTCTTCCAGAAATGAAGGAAAAAATATACAAAAAACCCACATTTGTTATGTTATTAGTTAAATTAGTCAGAGAACAAGGCCAAGTCACTCTCAAGAAGAATAAGATGTCAGCACTTGGAATAAACTTCATTCAACTTAGTTTTGATCACCCTTGAAATCTGAAGATTTATGTTCTCCTTGGGGTTTTTATAAACAAAAATAAAAAGGGCACATAAACATCCAGAGACAGAGCTCCTTAACCCTCAATGACTCAATGTTTTTTTGTTTTTGACAGAAAGAAGGAAAATATCAGTGCTACCCAGAATACACTTGCTATTTTTGCTACTGTTCTATTTCTAAAATAGCATTAAGTTTAGTCAGTAGGAGTAAGCAGCAATAATTGGCACCTCATGCCAGGCATTCCACAGAGCCACAAGGAGCAGCCAACTCGAGCATCACAGCAAAACAAGGCTTCTCTTTCCACACCACAATCCTTTGTTTTCTCTGAGACAACTTCCAGGGTCCACGCATTTTTCAAGACAGTGACTTTAGAAAACCCGCAGATTAATGTAATTATACTTGTGATTGGTGTACATCAGGCATTGCCTTTCTGAAAGACTGGCTGCAATCCTGTGTTTAGACTGTCAAAATGCCATTGAATTAAAAACATTTTGGCTTGGGATGGCCTAGAGGGCAAGATTCTCTATTCATTACTTTTTGTCTCTTTAAAGCTGCAGCAATGGAGCTCGACTTAGTGAGGATCTTTGAAGAGAAACTGTACAGACCTTATATATCTCATCCTGTGGCAAAACAGGATCAGCAGGAATCTGGAGCATAAATCTATGACATAATATGAGATTTTTATGGTGGTTTAGCTTAAATAATTCATTAGCTTCCTTGTTCAGGTTCAGTAATATGTTGTTGAGGTGAAGAAAAATTAAATGAATGAATACCCCTAACAAGACTGTTTTCTCTGAATATTTTATAGTCTTGCAGAATTGAAAACGTTTGAATGGAAAAAGACATGGGAGCAGCTTTGGAGTGTCAAAATCAAAATGCATGCAATATAAAAGGCAAAGATGAGATGAGAAAGCTTGCAGCATGGACTGATTCAAATTATTTTAGTGAGTCCGTGGAATTCTGGTATTTTGTCCTTTCTCAATGTTTAGGGACAGAAAGAAGAAATCCGTTTTAACCTCTTATTAACAGTTCTAATGCCACGCCACCTATGATAACTACTAGCAAACTTTGTATCTATAGTGACTAACAGTGACTTGACCTGTTATTCTTCATTCTACAAGGAAAAGAATGACAGAAAACAAACAAACTTAGGAGTATTTAAAGCAATTCCAGAAGAAAATCTCACTGATAAATGTAAGTAAGAGACAATTGCCTTTCTGAAAGGAAGTAAAAGAAAATTCTTTATTTGAAAATATGAAAAAAAAGAGGCACTGTAGAAATTAGCTTGCACTTTAGGACTCAGATATGACTGATACAGCTCATCTTCGACACACATCATTCTGTTCTTCAAAACTAATTTGCTAAATACACTTTACTACCTTTCTTATTAGTAATATTCTTATTAGCAATATTAGTAGCTGAATTTTCATAAACACACTGCATTACAGAGCAAAACAGAAGTAAAGCAGCAAAATAAAAAAGGCTAATGTTTAAAGGATTTACAGTACATTATGTAATTAAGTTATGAAGTGCTATCTATTTCCTTTTGATAGAGAAAAGAACATATGTATTTTAGAAGTAGTCACCTTAAATGCTCAATCAAGGCATTAAAACAGAAATCTGAGGTTAATTCTCTTTACAAAATGTATATTGGCAGAGAGGTTTGGCATAATCACAGTGATTTGAGACCAATGAATTTGGATCTAAATGACTTGCCCATGTTCCATCCCAAGGTAGGAACACAAATATGATAAAGATTTAAGTAATCACAACTACGTCTGTATGTATAAACATATAACTCCTAAAGATACTATCTCAATTTATTATTTTACCAGCATATCAGCACATTTTAAGGTTGAGACTCACAGTCAGCCAAATTCTTTCTCACTGTGTACTTTTGGAAAAACACACTTGTCTCTTCCAGCATCACTCAAAACTCTTACTATTTATAACATTCAGCTGCCTCCTGCACAGATAACTATGAAAAATTCTCTCACTCCCATGATGTCCATCTAAATATTACTAAAGTTGTATTTTCAGGAAGTTCTGGTTTTTGGTTTTGGTTGGGGGGGGTTGTTGTTTTTTAAACCAGATTGATTTGGATCACATTACAATACTGATATAAATATCACAAAGGTCTAGAAAATCTTCTAGAGTTTCTATACATTTATGATGGTGTAACAGAAACCCAAATACAGGTTGCTTTATTAGTACAAGAAAAGAAAGCGATTGTAAGCAACAGCTTATAGGCCATATACTAAATGACATTTGTTTCCTCGTTACATATTGTCAAGGCACAGCCACCAGATCTTATAGCAAAGTCTCTGTTCAAACAAGGAATACAGAAGTATTCTGCATCACCAGAGGAACACCTTTTACTTAGCATCAAAGTTATCAATACGTGGCCATCAGTACACTCCACTTATAGCGCTCATGACCTTCAGAGTTGTTCTTTTAAAACATGTTATAACAGTGTATAGAGAGGTATCCTCAGACTCACGTTTTAAGAAACCTTAAATACCTCAGTGACCTCCCCATCCATGTGTGATTCATCTTGCATCCTATATTAAACTGCAGACCTGCTTGCCAAATTATGCTTGCTATTCAAGGAGAAAAGACTTTAAAAGACTCACTTCGTCTAACTACTAAAATACAAGGGTTTCATTGCTGTATTGAGGTTTCCCAGGTGTAAGATATATACTGTACTATAGTTGTTTAGACTTGACTCTCACTCCCACATTTTGACCTTTGTTACCAAGTCTGCACTGATTTGTTTTGTAAGTGTTGACTTCACCTTCCAAATCAGGGAAAGTCTTAGTAATATCTGCAAGAGCAGCTTATTCTTTGTGTAGACATGCTTCATCAATTGCTACTGAGGGAATGTGGCAAACAAAATCCATGGCTATAAATCATTAGAATGTCTTTACTCAGAGTGAGTTGACCTACCCTACTCTCTAATTGAAAGTAAATAGCTCATTAGAGGAAGGAAGAGCACAGAAAAAATCCCCATGCTTGTGGGAAAAATTAAATATCTCTATCCAGCTTAGTTTCCATTTGTTGTAGCCGTGTGTGGGTAGAAGTTATGACCCCTCAGAGCAGAGGTGAACACCTAAGTATGTTAGGCCTCTCTGCAATCTCTGACTTATTTATTAGCTACAGGATTATTTTCTGTATTATTAATTAAATTTTGGCACAGATGGTAGTGCCAAAGAAAGAGAGAAATATCTTCTGGGTGTAGATTATAGTACATCTTCCGGTGAATAGCAAAAAGACTGTCAGTACTACAAAAGCCTCAGCCCAACTGGAGACATACCATGTAACTTTAATACACAGTCTCCACACTTGTATCAACAAATACACTTTATTCCCCTTTCCCTCCACCTCCAATCACCACACAGGATGTTCACTTTCTCTCCAAAATTAGCAGAATTTTACTCAAGACAATTTGGACATACCAAAGTCTGCCTCCAGGGTAAAGTTAGTATTAAAAATAATGTCATCTGTCAGAAATTAAGGTTAAGAGACTAGTAATAACTTATATTTCTGCTCTACTGCTGCATTAATTATGTTTCTTGGTGGCTATCAACTAAATATTTGCTTGACATGGCGTAACAAGTAGAAGGATTATTTCTGAATGTAGATCTTCCTGACAGAAGTCTCTCAATTGCTTCTTGATGGGAAAACAAATTTCCTGACCATTTGCCTTATAAGAGAAAAGTAGAGAAACAGCACCTAATCTTTGTGAGAAGATTACTTTGGTAGATTTATTCCCTTCAAGGAAACAGAGTTTCAAAAATTAGATCAGTGTAGTTGTTTCAAGTCTTGATTCTGCATTGCGCTGCAGCTTCCTACACAGCTCCCTTGAAGACAAGGACTTCATTTGGATTATAACCATGAGACAATTTGCTGTGCATTATGTCTGCTCCCTTCTTGCTTTTGCTATTTAATCCTAGTGTGAGCAATTAAGGCAAATTGGTGGTGTGGTACAGATTTATGCAGAAAGCTGCGGCTTATTTATTCATTTCCCTGGACATTGCGATGCAACCATGACCGAAGCACTTCTCAAAATTTAAATGAAGAGAAACAAAAATTTAATTCAGCAATTAAATTACCTTCTAAAGCGTCTAAATAAGAAGCAGTGGTTTAGAAGATTCTCAGTAAGCAGACGTGTTTTGATGGTTCAGGAGAGATGGAAATACATTCAGTTAAAGGATGTTCATATAGGGCTTTGCTGTAAAAAAATGCAAGTAAGAGCTGTAGATTATTTTGGATTCTCCCTCCCGCCCCAGTAAAATTCCTGTTAAGTATTTCCATTTCAATTAAGGAAACGGTCTTTTTTGAAGACACTGTGACACCACTTTACATTCTACTTTCATCTGATATCACAAAGTTCATAATTTTCCTCCTATGTGATACAACCCTCCCATAAAGCTGTGATACATGCATTGTGAAGATTTTTTCAGAGGGGTTGACATAACAAGATGTCTAGGGAAGTTGTTGAGGGGTATAAGAGCAAACACTTGGAGCTCAGTCAACTGTTGCCTCTCTTACAACCATATCGGAAACAAAAAAGAGGAGCAGACACCAGTAGGAAAATATGCTAAATTATTGTCCTTTTCATAATATTTTTTCCAGTGGTAAATGATAACAAGTTTTGCTCGTCCTTTCTTCTTAGTTCCCACAAGTTCTGGTGCCTGGAAAGGGACTTATGTTGTCAGTCTTATGTTGGTGAAACTCAAGCTACCCCCACTGCTCTTGTAACTCCCAAAGGCTCTTCTATCCCTCTGCTAAAACAGAAAACTACAGTTGTTACCTGTTTCTAAAAACACTCACTACACATTGATGGTCTTGAACACAAAATACAAAACACTTGAATGTATTTACCCAGTTATATATAATCTTTACCCAGTATCTCCAATTTTCCTCTCCCTGAACACCCCAGTAGTCTAGCTGTATCATTTATGCCACATGGATTAGAACATTTTACAGGAATGTGTCCTTAATTTTTTAACTCTTTTTAGTTGCTACAAGTTTGATAATTCATTTTGTTCCTTTTATACCCTCACATAGCAAATGGGTGGTTTCTAATATATAAATAGATGAGCAGTAAAAATAACTTGTGAAACATAGCAACTATTCTCTGGAAAATGACTTTCACATTCCTTCTCTCAAAACCTCATCAGTGAAAGAACAACTAAAACATAGGAAAAAAAGAAAAGTTTCTCTAGCCTTGTACCGTTACACCTAAATTTGGAAAGTCAAATCTCTTTTAGTGCATGTCTCATTCTAGGAGAGTTTGAGTACTGTACTCTGACCTCACCACTACCATTTATGCTACTAAGACCTTACTTATAGCTCAAGGCTTTTGGTTTTTTTTAATATATATTCTTATCCTGTTTCTTTATTCTAGATCAAGAGTTATTTGGATAAAACCATTTCTATGAACACATTAAAGAATTTGTGTGGAGAAATGTTTGAGTATGGTTTGTCTTATAGTTGTAAAAGAAAGATTAGGAGATGAAGGCCATTAGTGTAGGTTGAATGTTTTCAGTCATTTCCAGGCTAATAAGAGATGAAGCAGAACAGCATCTGTCAGGGATAGTAAGTTTTAAATCTACATAGATCTCTACAAGTGGAATATTCAGATTAGCCTTGCATTCTGTGAGAAGTCTGAACTGCAAATACACCAGGCCCTGGAGGAAATTCTGCCCTGGCAAATCCAGATATCTGGTCCCATACTTCTATATGGCAAATAGCCTTCTGTTGTCCATTGGTGAAGACAAATTGTTGCAGCTGTGACACTGGCATTCAGGTTATCATATTGTATTACAAAGTCTTTGCATCATAAGTAGCATATCAATAAATTAAAAAAAAAAAAGGCGCTTTATCTTCTTGAACATAGCTTGGCATCCCTAAAAACCCACCAACCCCTTGTCTCTGCAAGTATCAGTGCTCCATTCAAACTTTCACCCAGAGTCCAGGTAACCCAAGTGCTACCTATGGAAGCCAACCTTGGTCATCAATCTGTGCGTGGAGCATTCGTCAACCAAGCTTGGTCACGCATTTCAGGATTTAAGCTTTTGAAACAATATCTCAATATTAAAGTACAAGTGATATATTCTCAAAGAATCAATAATGCTTAACAAGGAAAAAGTCTGTTTTCTATACACAGAATGTTTAACAATACTGTTGTTCTTATTCTACTGTTATTATCTCTGTAATATCTTCTGACATACCTGCAGATCCTGAATAAATATGCCTCAGGATTGGTACTAGCATCAGAATTGAAAATGAAGTGATATGGAAAGTTAAGATTTTTCACTTAGTGAGAGAGATGTAGGAAGCAATTTAATCTTTAATCCTGTTGCAATGGGTTTGGTTAAAGCAGAAATAAAATAAAAGTATGGTTAATATTTTTCTGTCCCAGCAGTGTTTCCATGCCAAGAACATCAGGCAGTTTCAGGACACCACTTTAGTTTGCCAGAGTATTTACTTTTCTGTATTTGCACTTTTAGGTGTGATTTTAAAATTAACACATCAGTACTACAAAAAGAAAAGCTTTTCTTATGTGATAATCTTTCTGTATTGAATTCTCTGCTCTATATACAGAATATCATACCATATTTAATTTAATATCATACTACATTATAAATTTTAAATAATAAATATCTCATAACACAACTGAATATGTGAACAGCTGATGGAACAGAAGGAAAAAGACGCTCTGTTGCTACTTTTTTGTAGGCTGACACTGAGGACTTAAGGTTATGTACCTTACACTACCATGATTTGAGTGATTTTTAGAGGACAATTATTTAAATTCTCTATAAAAAATGTAGAAAATCTAAAAAAAACGTTGAGCCTAAATATAAGATTCCCAAGGCTGCAACTGTAGAGGGTGGAGTACGGTGGGGCAGAGGAGCCAACACTGACAGACCCCAGTGCAGCACACTGATGGAGGATGTGGATTTCATTGAAGATTTCCATACTCTTATTGTTACCTGAAAAAGCTAAATTCTAAGAGCAAAATTTCAGTTACTTCCCATAGCTCAAAGTTTTTATTTTGCCTATGAAGGCCCATTGTTGGGAAACAGTCTACTCGTGAAGAAATTGGGTCCATCATTTTAATATAAGCAAAAGCTGTTTATTTTTAGCAATAGCCATGACTTAGCAAATAGTAATTCCTTTTAGGAACTGACATGTGGAAGTCAAACAGGACTTGTTTACACTGATCCATTCAGACTTCAGCCAACCCAATGCAACACTGCAAACTCCAAAGGGCTTGCTTACTGTAAACACTGGTGAAATAAGCATACCAAAATAAATTTTAGAAGGCAAAGGATAAGATTGCATTTGCTTTAATTTATCATCCATAAAACCCCCAAATGCTAAGACAGCATATCTACATTTATTTGATTATTCCCACGGTGCCAAAGAAAACTCAAACCAAGAAAATCTTAAAACTCTGACAAAACATTTGTTAACTATTCTTGCTAGCACTGGTCCTGCTTTAGGAATAATGAACAGTGTTTGCAATGAATATTTGCAAGACATAATTATTTAAAAAAAAATAATAATTTTCCCAAATGGACCAATCCCAACAAGATCTGACTTTTTAAACTATCTTTCCTGCAGAATGGTATAGTTTCACAAAGAAATTTGCTGCTTATACTGAAAGTTCATTTTATCCTTGATTGACTGGGTAGGCTAGAACAGATTACTTTGATGTTTAGGGTACGTACAAAGTATATCAGCTAGCACAGGGGTCATCAGCAAGTGAAAGCATGATTAAAATCAAGTTATCCCTTGGGGGATATACAAATCAGAATACATCTGTAGTTCACAAGAAATTAGAATAGTCATTCTTAAAAGGTATTTCCTAGATGAATGACCATCCAATACTTTAGAAGACTTCAAGAGCATAACTGATATCCCACTGATTAACTGCAGATATGTCGCCTTGATTATATTAGACAATCCAAGGCAGCTACCTTCTGTATTTTTCATGGTTAGAAATTTTCAGAGAAATTAAAGTTTCACGACGGTTATTTAACTGACATTTTTGTGGACCTATTCTAAATATATGTAACACCTAACACAAAATAAAAACAATAAATGAGGCACAGTGGTCATAAAAAAAACAACTTACAGCAGTTAGAGCGTATCCTGTTCTCTCTTTATAAGTCCTCATATGATTAAAAAAATACCAGAAAAAATAAAGCAGAAGAGGAGCCACAGTACTGAACACTAGAGAGCACAGCTTAGATACACACCTTGCAAAGTCTAATACCAAAAGGGCTGCTGGGGCCACTCTAACTTACAGAAAAACTATGTCACCTCCTACGGAAAGCCCATTTTCCAGGTAATGTAAAGGTTACAATCTCCTGGGCTTTTCTTCCCTATGTGCTAGAGTGTTCAGGAAACACTGAATTTTTAAACAGACGTATGATCTACCATTTATCTAAAGTAAAATGACTCCATAGATTGCATGCATATGACAGTAACAAATCCTGTGTTTATCTTATTGAGTCTTACAGTTTACTTGCAGCATGTTATATGAGTAAATAGACACAGATTTAAGGAAATAGTTTATATAAACGCATGCTTACCAGCTGGTGCAGAATGCGAGCAGTGAAGTTGAAAACCATGGTAATCAGCACAGGATTCACCGAATTTGCCTTCCTTAAAATCTGACTTGGAATCCTTTTTGTTCTCAATAGTGTCTGAAGAAAGCTTATCCAGTTCAATTATCACAGCTGACATTGTAAGATAGTCTCAGTAGAACTCAAAACCAAAGGTGAATAAAAGAAGAAGCCTCTTTAAGTTCAGCTGCCCCAGTCTGTAGTCTGAGGAAGAATAACTTCCTATCAAAAAAAACCAACAATCCCTGAACTGTAATAGTGCAAAATGTTTTTAAGTCAATGACTGAGAAACCATATTTTCATGAAGCTATTCTTCCAGCTCCACAGCATTTGCTAAATTTTGGAGCTCTTCTTTAAGGTAGAAAAGCACTACTTTAAAAAGTTCTTCTGTTCTTGCAGTGACAACAATATTATGGCATTTCTGTGTAGCTGCTGCAAAAATAGCAAGGATAAGTGGACACATCTGTACGTCTGCTAACTTGCAGACTTACTAACTTTGTTTTAAGAGTCTAATTCACATTTAGTTACCCACTGGTCCAGCTGGGAGGGGCTAAGCAATACCAATGGGAACAAGTGCATCCCCATGCCAGCCTGGCAGCTGCACCCCGTGAGTTACTTGTGCCGCGGTTCTGTTTCCTCGGTGAACACTCAGGTCTTTGTTTGGGATGTGTGCTGTAAGACAAATGACCACAAACTACATCGTTCCTTGAAAACAAGTAAAACAAGAAACAGAGAACCGTGTCTCAGAGCCCTATGCTTAAAAAGTTTATTTCTAGGGAAACCAGTGCTAGTAATATTAAGGAAAGCGGTTTAATCTTCTAAGCTATTTACATTTTCCTTTCCTTAGGTGCAAGTAAACCTCAACAGAAGACAAGAAAATGATCGGTTTCATTGCAGGCTCCGTCCCACCAGCCAGCCGGGAAGTACGATAAGCAGCTCCAAGAGAGTCACCCACTGGCGACAGTGGGAAATGACACAACCACAGAACCCAGAGCAGAGCCGGGCAGGGGATGCTCAGGAAAAATACCCTGTAAATGCCCTGCAAACTCGGAATTTCCCTTGAGAACTTCAGAGCTGATAAAGCATGAATTTTCATTTATGAAAATATATGACATGAGATTTTTTTAGTAGGAAGTTTGCCAAGTCTTAGCTAAAGAAAAGGTGATACGGTGATTTGTCAGCTATTAGCTCCCTAACACTTTCTCAGCTTCTCTTTGCTCAGTGGGAAAGAGGAGTAAATCATGGAAAACAAACAAACAAACCAACCAACAAACAAACCAAACCCAAACACAAAAGAAGTATGTGGCCATGCAGATTTTACTAAACAGTCCCTTGTCTTGGAACAACAGGACAAATCCCAAATCTCTATACTCAGCTTGATAGAAGTGAGTTCTTGGGGCTGCTGCTGCTAACACAAATCAGGTTTGAACTGAGCTGCTGATCGTACCTTCAATGATCTCTGTGCAAGCAGGGAGCAGGTGGAGATCCCTCATGCTTGCACAGGAAACATATCCTCAACCAGGGTACAGCTCTAAAGGGGGGAAAATAAAAGCTAAAAATCAATATACCAGCGGGCACTTCCCCAAGTTAAGGGAACTTGTAAAAGACAATTACTAGATGGGTTACTATCAAAGTAAGGAACCCAAGTGAGGTAACAACACTGATTCAATTAAGTAGAGCAATATGGAAATGAGACTGAAAAAAGAAAAGAAAAAAATCACAAGTGAAGATTTTCTAGGAGGTCAGAAATAATATGTGGCAGTTGTCTGTTTTTCATTTCACTGCAATTAATACACATTATGGGTAAGAAAAAGAGAGCTTGGTGAAAGCGTCACAACACTTAGAAAAACTTCAGAAATGGTTATGTAATGGGGAAAACAAGCGTTGCATAGTTTGGAAGGCAAATTCAGTTCAGCTCACACCAAGGAAAGGGGAGGAGGGAAACAAAAAAAGAAAAAAGAAAAAATAAATCAGCAAAACAGACTTGCATTGCATCCTTTTTGACAGCCCTCTATTTTCTATTTCAGTTCCACTTTTCAATACGTGAAGTCAAATTATATCATTATTATTGGCTGACGTAATCTGATTTTTTTTTTTCTGAAAGAAACTTTCCCCAAATGACAATGTTGGTCACTAAATTTGTTGGAACTTTTATAGTAGGTAACGGTCCTATCAGTATAACACAAAATCCATAGCTTAAATTGCACCTCCCTATTTATAAATATGCAAAAATTTTATGTAGAATCATTGCTCATTTAAGTCCAGTATATCAAGACTCTTAAAGAAAGCAAAATCTTAATCCTCTAATGACAAGAAGGAGAATCATCCTTCCATTCAGTGTCGTAAGAACTTCATGTTATTCTGGTAACTTTTCCTGGATGGATGAGCAATTTCACCTCCTATAAA
Organism: Streptopelia decaocto; assembly: GCF_964273445.1. Taxonomy (NCBI): domain Eukaryota; kingdom Metazoa; phylum Chordata; class Aves; order Columbiformes; family Columbidae; genus Streptopelia; species Streptopelia decaocto. The sequence continues at coordinate 63,345,844 of NC_138661.1, forward strand.
ACTTATTTTCTGAAGGTTTTAGTTTTCTCCAGTGACATTAATCTCAAAGTGATTTAATTTAAAAATGAAGTATCTCATTACTACTGCTGCAAAGTTTCCCATGTAACTCTAAATATGTAAATCAGTCAAGAGCATATTAAGCCTCTAGCAGTCTGTGACTGTTTCATCGTTTGTACAAGAGGTTTTCCTCCTTGATTTTACGCATTCATCCATATGACAAAAGAGTGAATACTGTTCCTTGGTAATTTGGACAACCCCCAAACTCTTTCATTCTCTGCACACATTATGTAGAGTATGCAAAAACCCTGAAATACCCACCAACTCTGCTGAAGGCTAAGGGTCATTCTTGAAGATGGAGAAGATGACAATGTACCGTAAATTATATTACTTCTAATTTGTTTTTAATTTCCAGCTCTGCAGAAAGCTATTTCCTAGTGCCGATACATGACAAGCCATACTTTTTATTAGTGGTCAGTAGAAGACCTGAAAGGCAGCAAATGCCTATAGACCTCTCCCTCATGCTAAAGGTGCAGGCTGAGCCAGCCTGGGAGCAGCTGAAACCCTGTTGCATTTGGTATTTCTACATTTTCTATGTCCTTATTTATCTTCTCAAATATTAGACGTCAAAACTGGGAACCTGAGCAACTTTGTGGTTTTAATAGCTTTTTGTTTGTCAAGCAGTTTTGAGTTCTGTTTCTTCCTCCCTGTTCTATCAAAGACTGTCACTTTTGGCAAGATATCTGGACAGTACTTTTGTATCATGGGAGCATCGGTCATTTTCAGAACTTCGTTATATACCTAAATACACATATGTTGTTACCTAACCAAACCAAACACACCAGAACCCGCTATTCCTCCAGACACTGCCTAAACTATTTCATAATATTATAAAACTGCTCTGTAAACAATAATTACTTTTAATAAATCTAGTCATTAGACACGTATGTACATTTTTAAATGATTTTTCAATTGTCTCATGCTTCTAAATCTGTCATATGCCTGTGTCATATTTGCACATTGTAAAAGGTACCTGAAAGTATTTATGCTGACATTTTTCAGATATAAGAAATTTAAAGATTGAGTGATTCAGCTTTTATGATCCCAAACTAAGTTAAATTTAATTCATAGAGTCCCATTATAAATATTTTTTCACAAAAAGAAAAAAATAGAAGAGACTGATGTCAAGCTGAATTTTCCAACTTTTATGAAAAAGTAGAATCTAATTTTCAGGTTTTTGTTGTTGTTTTGGGTTTTGGTGTTTGTTTTTTTTAATGCAAGAGTAGTGACTGTTTATACTGTAAAAAGTGCTAATATTATTTCTATTCAGCACACAAATTCTACTCAAACAGCAATTTGCAAGGCTTTAGCAGTGAGGACAAACCTGATTAAGGTCAACAGACAACAGAGCAGAGGCTGCAGCACACTCAAAAGGTAAGAAGTGGATCTGGCTGCATCATTTCAGGAAAGAAGGTGGTGTGAGAAAAACATTAAGACTTTCATTTATCGATAAGTTCAATTAACTTCTGTTCAATTAATTCATTCCTAGACATGGTTGTTGACACAACCTGGAACTATGAAGAGAAAAAAATAAAACCACCACCAACAAAACCCACTCCTGACCTCCTACCAAAAAAAATCCAGAGATGATGTATAAAAAAGGCCAAGACTTTGTTCCTAGTTTAGGTATCTATCATCCGCATCAACAGTTTCGATCACACAGACAATGACGACCTGCCACAGCAAGGGTCAGATTGAATTTCTGGATCCTTCACTTTGCATGAGTGAAAAAATAAAGAGCTGACCCAAAACGTCTTTGCCTAGTTGTCTCTTTCATAGGGCTCTTGTTCAGAACTTCAAGAAAGGCAGAAAGTTGAATGAAAATGGGTAAGGAAGACACAGAAATAGCTGGCCTACATTCTGAAGAAACTGTGTAAGCCAGGGTGAACATAACCAGACCTTATGAAGTATCTTAGCTTTGTGTGAATAGGTTCCTCACACACTATATAAGATTTCGTGTGTAGCAAAGGTTATGCAAGGATTTTTCCAGGGTTGTATTTTTTTCATAGCAGTTGACATAGCCAGCTGTTACTGGCTGGCTATCTAAATGAGGATTTTCCTGAACATCCAACTACCCAGTATGGCTCCAATAGTAATTTGAGTGTTTATCCTTTCTCTGTAAAACAGTGACACTTTCAGAAAAGCGCAGGTCAAAAGCTATTTACTTCTTTCACACAGAGAAGTCTACCAATCACAGCAATTCACTTTACTCTCCAACTCTAATTAGCATATATCAGCTTAGAAAGGCTATAGTAATAATTGCTTACCATGTAAAGCATAGGATTTCCTTGTTCCACAGCAAAACACCAGGTTTCTAGAACAAAACCTAAGGCACATCTGAACATTTGTGATTTAAAAAACATTGGTATTATTCTCCAAGAAAATAAAAAAACATACTGAACACAGCTTCAACTCATACAGAAGTTATTTGATTTACACACAAGATACGAAGAATCCCTGTCTTAACTAATAGAGAGACCATAAAGACATTATGCTGTAATGAACTGAGACAGTTTTTAAATAGCAAAAAATGTTCCTACTTCAGCATGTTTTTAAGTGTCTTTTATATTAATCTAAGATTCACCCATTTAAGTTTCAACAGAAGCAGTTATTCATATTATACAAAGAGGCAGGGAAGAAAATGCTGTCTATCTTCTACAAGCAACCCAAGAACACCTCAGACTGTCTGTTAAATCAATGTAGGCACCACTGCAATTTGATTATTTTACTATAAAATCTCTATCATTTTTGAGCTGGTAAAAAAGTAAGGCAATTTTGGCTACATTCTGCTGATACATTAACACACTTGAGTATGCTTTGCAAACAGCTTTTCCAGCAATATTGAATAATCAATCTTGAAAATACAGTTTTATACTTTTCATTTTCCTATTTAGTGTCACTGGGAGGAAATAATTTTTAATTTTGAATTAATGTCCCATAACAATTTAAAATTCCCTTTAGAATTTACTGCAAATTGTTCCCTTCTTTTAATGCTACCTGCAGGATTCCATAAAATACATAGTGACAATCATTCTCTCAGGGGAAGAAAAAACAAAACAATTAGGTAACCAGGCAGCACACTTCATCTTCAAACTTTACCAAGTGAAACAGGAAAATAATTTGGGAAATTCATTTAATAGAGGCAGACTTAATGAGCTGCAGTTCAAAAATCTATAAGCTGTTTCATTTTCTGACTTCCTAGTTGCATTAATACATTATCTAAAGATAACTTATCTAATCTAACTTTTCTATACAGCTATCTTCCCAAAGTACATACACACACAGAAAATCAACCCAGAACATACTCTGTCATTACAGTGCAAAGAAACAAAGCTTCTATTCCTAAGTCTTTAGAAATCTATTTTGGCTTAGGAGTCTATTACTGCTATTTATTTTTTGTCCCCGAAGTAACATCCATGTTTTCCAAGTTGTATTTAATTTTTATTTTTTTATGTGCTGAATCTATTCAGCAAAATGGATTAGAAGTTTGTTTAAAAAAGTGTGATTTAACATTAGGTACTTGACATGACAGAATTACGCATAAGAAAGTAACCATTCCATACTATTATTTTATTCAGAAGAAATACTTTCCATTCCTATATTTCTCCCAGATTGGCGAGAAGGCACCATACTTAAGACCTCTTGACAGTGGAAAGCTAAATGTATTCGTAGAACCACCGCTTTTACATCAGCAATATCTGTCTGATAAGTATTTTCCAGCGCTATCTGAAAAATTATTTCCAAACCCCAGGAACATGAGCAAGGCAGCCCAGAATCGACCAGGTGTCCCTGAATATATGGGTGAATTAATTGTGATATCAGATACTTACAGAGATAAGAGCCTGTTTCCCTAATGCACTGGAAGTCTTTTGCTTTGTTAGGCGTAAAGACCATTCGCAGTTGCTAACATATATCAAAATCTTGATGTGGCTAAAGTGATGTGCTGTTTCCACCAACAGAATGTTGTTTGTGCCCTAAAGTAAAGGCTGAAAACCAAGAGGAAAGGCAACAGGTCTTGCCCAATTAAGGAAGAGAGTTTCTCTTCCAGTCATCCCCTAATCATCTCACCAGATGATTTTTGAACTTTATGGCCTGTTAAACAGCTTTCTCCATATACCTGCAATTACTCTTAGAGACGGAGAAATGAAACAGAAAAAAGATGAACACTGAGGAAACAGAGGTAAAGTCCAAGACCAAAACACATCTTAGTTTCAAGGCAATTAGTTCTCTCACATTTCCCCTATGATGCTTCACAGACTAAGTCCTTAGAGGCTTCATATGTTTTTTTTTTTTCTGGTAATGAGTTACTTCACATGGATTGTAATTAAATAAAGTTTAATCTCAATGCATTATTGTAATTATTAAATTCAGCTAAAGATTTTAATTGTAGATTTGGAAATTTAAATACTATTAAATATGTTGATGTATACAGCGAGACATTTTGGGGTTTGAAGATACCTCTGTGACAGTTCAAACCTCACTGACACTAGTATCAGACTAATCCCTATACAACCCAACCTCTCTAGCGATTTCATAATTCTAGAGCAATTCAGTTATTTACAGACAAAAGTAAATGCAGGGCAGGTTCACCAAGATTAATCTATCACGGTTCAGAACATACTGACAATGAAACTTGGAAGACTTGGTTAAATATGGAAAAGTTCTAGTTTGCATTTCACAAAAATTTCAAGCTAGAAGGATCAAATCAGTCATCTAGATGCACATTTATTCAGATGTACAAACCTGGACAAACCCTTTAAGGATAAACAACAGGGTTTTCATGAATTGCAAGTTTTCTACCAATCTGGCATTTAAACCATTCTGGGCAGGAGATGTTTTGTTAGAATAACCATACCTGTGTTAGGAGACCTATATATGCATCTCAAAAGACTAGAAGCTTGGCTAGTATAAAAATCTCCAGTGAAACAGGATCAATTTTAACCTGAAGTATTTTTCTTTCATGAAAACAACCATCATCATACAACTGCACAAAAACTTCACCTGAGTTTTATTTAAATTGTACACAAGAATTTTGTTTTGATTCAGTAAATGATCTCAGAAGCAAAGCAGAACATCAGGTATATTATTATATAATCTTATTTATAATAGAGAAGTACTTCCTCATGATAATTGATACAGCAAGATGCTGTATTTGAGACAAAATATACAGCTGCATAGATAAATCTAAAAAATTCCAGAAAGATCACCTGTTAAGCAATTTGACATGTAGAAATATAAGTTACTAAGTACTCCCTAGGCAATGGGAAATTAAGCAAAATCCATAAACCTTCAATTAACAATTACTTCTAAAACCCAAGATATCACAGTGTAAAAATGCAGTAATTTTCCTTACAGACATGTACAGTAAATATTACTCAAAGCACTAACAGTCCTGCAACTTTAATTGTAATTCAGTATAGCCTTGGAAGATTCAAATTTATATTTACTGTCAGATTACTAGAAGTCATTTTTAATAATTTAAAAATTCACATGTAAGATCTTTTAGATGGACAGTATTTCCTCAGTTTCAAGCAACAACTGTGAGCATTGTTTAGAGTTTGAATTATAGACTCAGTGAATTAATTTGAACTAGACACTAGGTGTCTGACTCGCTTCATGGTAGCACATGCTTGTTGCTAAACCGAGAGGAAACCAAAGTGATCAGAGAGAAATTTATCCTGAAAGAAACCAAGTTTTTCATAAGTATATAAAAACACACACCATGTGGTTTTATCTACTAGTAACAGCAAAACCTACGGTACATGCGTCTGAATCCTTTTGGGCAACACGAAGGAGATGGTAGAAGAAACCATGTGATTTTACCTAACTGGTCAGAGTTGCTCCTCCACAGAGCACTTTGCACCAGCCAAAAGTAAATGTCAGAATTTGGTCTGGCATTTCAGGGACATTCTGACAAGTCCCAGTGTGTAGAAGTAGCAATTGTATATTAGACTTTGTTTTCTTTTCATAACCTGTGTATTGAACGAGCTATAGCAGTGCCAATTATTTTGTCTTTTTTGTCCCTTTCTCTCATGCTTCGTTACCCCAGCTGCCTCTGCTGTTGATATCCTCCCGTAAATGAGAGTACGCAAAACAAATGGTGCAACAGCTCCCCCAACAGCAGGTTCTCCTTCAGGGAAAGGGCTCAATGACTGGTTAATTATCTCTATGTGGTACCACACCTCATCTAAAGAAAAAGGCAAGTATCTGTCTTCATATATCCACAAAATTAGCTGGTTGATATCAACAGAAAATGATCATTCCACTTAAATTTGAGAAGGTTGTGGGGTCTCCTTCTCTGCAGACATTCAAGACCTGCCTGGACACCTTCCTGTGTAACCTCATCTGGGTGTTCCTGCTCCAGCAGGGGGATTGCACTGGATGAGCTTTTGAGGTCCCTTCCAATCCCTGACATTCTGTGATTCTGTGAGATTAAGTCTTACGTTTAGCCCTGACAAATATTACTGTATGTACATACATTCGGAACTGTTTTCCACACATGACCAATAAAAACACCCCTGTGTTGTACATGACTAGGGCTGTTCCAGCAAGGGTGAAAACAGTTCAAGGTCATCTTTAGTAGTTTTAATATTTTAAATCTTCAGAGTTAACTTTGAGATTTAAATCTCACTGAAATTATTTTAAGGAAAAGACTTCTAATAGGGTAATTCAAGCATTTGGTTTGGTATAACAACTATCAAGTTTAGGTACAATTGAACTAATTTTGAAAAAGGATAGGTGAAGTAGTATGTCAAGAATTTCAGTGTTTTCTCATATTCTGTTGTTCTGTTTTCAAAAGCCATTGTCAGACAAAAGCTGTTTCCAAACTAAATGTGTCCTAAATAACTGATAAAATAAATGCTTAAATCAAGACTTGCTTTCCAGACGCGCATGAGCCAAAATTTACACCAGTTTTACAGCAAGCTTATTTTCAAAGTTGGTTCCCTTGTAACACTTAGAGATCTGAGTTTAAAAGTGCAAGTGATTAGAGTAACTCATTTTCCACACCACGCTAGTACTAGGCACTGATATATTCATTCTAGTGTCTGATCAAAAAAACTTAAGTTTGTCCTTGTATTAATATTATAGCTTCTATAGTTTTGATGAGCTTCCCTTTCTTTGATCCTATGCTGCAAAAATAATAAGGCCAGATTCCTCCATTCTTCCTCATGTTCAATAGAATATTAGGGGATATTAAAAATGAATTACAGAGGAAAATTGAACTAACAACTGAGGGTGTGCTCTTATCAATAAATCACCATCTTGCTTGCTCCTTCTCATACAATGCTTTTTGCTCTCTTAAGGGAGATAAATTATCTAATCTCAGAAGAAAAGATACCTTGGGGACAAGTAAAATCAAATAATAAGACACACAGATTTAGAAGTTCAGTGTACCTGTGATCTTTATTAAACAAAGGATATATAATAGAAATTTTAAATGACATACAAGTCTTCAGGAAATAAGAGAAAAGGTAAGCATTTCAGGAGCAGAAAGACACCTACGAATAGTGTTGATTCTCATTGTCAATGTTAGTGAGGGAACAGAACATTCTTCATGACAGAGACAAAGAGCTATAGAGAAAGAAAAGGTTATAAAGCAAAAAAAAAGTTATTATGTGCCGAAATTAGGGTTATTCATTTGCACGAGAAAGGAAAAAGCTTTCAGGAACACAATACAAACTGCCCAGGAGGGAAAGAATCAAAATAAACCTAACTGCTATGAATTGTATTGTATCTATTGAGAACTGCCCAAGGCGTTTGGTATGTGCTTAGCTAACCCCATTCAGTGATAACCCTCTCCAAGGCAATCACAACTTGAAACAGAAAGACTTCAAAAACCTAGCTAGTGCCTAAGGAACTGAAGTTTCAGTTTTTGAAACTGAGACACCTAAGTTGCCTCCCAAGAGGATCATTGCTACTGTCGAAAACTCTGTTTCAGAGTTACGTCTTCATCTCCACAGCCAAGGGAACAGAAAGCAGAGTTTGACAGGTTAGTGCCAGCAAACAGGGATGTTATGAACCACCCAAGCCATCAAGTCTAGTCCCCTTTGGTCATAGGCAGACACTCAATTTCCAGTTTTCAGAGAATGGCAGGGTAAAATAATAATTGAGGAACCATATATAATTTCGCGTATCAAAGGACGAGCATTTTCTTGGTTCTATAGAGCAAAAGATAATCATAGAATTATGTTGTGCAAGTAAGCGCACCCTGATCCTTTCACAACCTTTTGAAAGTAACAGGGAATCGTATTCAAATTTAATTTGCTCCAGAAGTTCACCTATTCCTTCCCCCCTCACTCTCCGATTTACCCAGCTTCTTCTCTATATAGCTTGTACTCCACCTCCAAATCCACCTGAAATATTACTCAGCTACTTGAAATTTCAGAAGACCTTCTAAACAGCATTGTGGACAACTTCAGAGTATTTACTCTTAGGGCACTAGTTTTCCTTAGCTTAAGGAGAGAGAAGTATTATATTATATATATTTTAATTAGGTTCCAAAGCAATCTTCATTTTATTAACCCAAGATAAACAGTCAATCATTTTGATTTTATATTTGTTCTCTTTGCTTGTATCAGTAGTTTCAGTGCTCCTACAATTATCTTGAAAAAGTTTAACCAGGCTGTACACAGTATTTCAACTCAAACCCTGCATATCCTCAAACAGCACCTCTAATACTTCCCTCTTTCCAACAGAAATACCTTGCTTGATGTCCTCTAAAATCACGTTAGTGATTTTCACAGCTCCATCATATTAACAGCTCAAAGTTATCCTTTTATTAGCTTCATTCTAATTCCTATTAGTCTGGTGACAAAGTCACAAAATGTGAGATAATCAGTTCCTCTTCAACATTATAAGTATTCCCAACATGCATTTTGTCCACAGATTTCATGTGCACATACCCATTTCTTTCTCTCAGTTCACTAATAAACATTCCGATTACCAGCATTAAGTAGCAAAGGATATCACTGATTATTTCTCTCACCTGTTTTAGTTTTCTGTCCAACCTTCCAATCTTCATTCTTTTTTATTAATTCCCTTTATGTCCACTTTGAACAATAACTTCCTATAACAAATGGCATCAAATGTTCCTGAATTGAAACACTGTGTTTCTTGTGTATGAGAATGGAGTTATAAAAATACCCAAGGTAGCCACTCTTTCCCATTCAATAAATCCAGACTGTAATTTAATCCCACTTTCTGTTCATTTCCAAATGTGTAATGATTCTCTGCTTCAAAGCCTGTTCTAATTTTTGCACAGCATGGAGGTGAATATCCTCTCCTTTCTCTTCCCCCATTCTTGAATGTACTAAGTAGCCAGAGTACTGAGTCCAATTCTACAGATTATCTAGAAATATTTTCTTTTGGATTTGTAACACTATAAATTTTCAGTCTCAAAGAATTAATAAGACTTCCTGATGTTGTCATAGTATGGTGAACTATGCCCCATACTGTCAAGCTGTAACTTCAGACCTATATTCTGCTGAGATCGCAAGAATTAAGGGTGACAGAACACTGGAACAGGCTGCCCAGGGGGGTTGTGGAGTCTCCTTCTCTGGAGACATTCAAACCCACCTGGACACCTTCCTGTGTAACCTCATCTGGGTGTTCCTGCTCCAGCAGGGAGATTGGACTGGATGAGCTTTCGAGGTCCTTCCAATTCCTTACATTCCGTGATTAAGCTGCTACTGAGTGACATTTTTAAATTAATATTAAATAATCTGTAAAAGAGCCACACATTTGTCTTTTTCCAGGGCTGGGTTTAATATGAGAAATATCACAATGTTAGATCAGGAGGTACAAATAAATTTGAAAGCAAAAGCAGCTACATGGATTAATCTGCAACAACTATATTTAATGACAGTTTTGCCTTTTTCTAGTAAAAAGTTAGCAAAGTCCCATTTGTTCGATCCACTGAAGTTCATGTATTTGCCACAACACACATTCAATCTGATTTCCCTTCTTTAATAAATAATAAATAACGCCCCTTCTACCTACCAAAGAAAAGTCAATATTAACAATAAAATGTTGTGGGGGATGTTGTTTAGGAAGGGCATATGGTGGATTTTTTTGTGGGTTGGTGTGGGTTGTTTTATTTAAAAAACAACAACGACCCTATTATAAGTTAGGAGTCTAGTTTTTGGTGAAAGAACTCTCAGTTAATCATAATTCATAAATGATCTACATTTTTCAGGCTTTATCTATACAAATACAATCAATTTTGGCACAGTTTTCAGGACTTCATAAATTTTGAATATGCTGTGAAATACGACAGGCATTATTTCCCCCTGAAAGGAAAAAAAAAGAAATGTAATACTAAAAAACCCTCAAGGAATTTAACTTATCCCTGACCTGTAAAGTCTTTAAATGGATAACTCTATTCAAATACACATTAGTGTTAAACCTATGCTTAAGCATGGTTCTAGTTTCCTTCTAAATATAATAAAAGATACAAACAGAAAAATCAGCAAGGTTTGTATATTCCAAGGCAGAAAAGAGAACAACTTCACAAACATATTTGTGAATCAAGAATACTACTCTTTACGGTATTTCTCTAAAAAATTCTACTAGGCAGTATGTTGGTTCATTGTGTCTATTCTTGCTCTAGAATATGCTACATTCTTTAAGGAGGTTGGTGAACATATCAGACTGTATCAGCTTAGATAGCACCTTCCAGTGCAACAAAACACCGTGAAGCAGCTGCAAAGAAACTTCAGAATTCTATACTGTTTAGTCCTTGAAGAATGAAAGATGAAGCCAGCCCACAAATTTTTCCACAAGAAGCCATTTTTGCTGGAGATATACAAACCATGTGGAAAATTAGTAAAGCAGGTCTTAGTCCAAATCTGCATTTCATTAAAATCTTATCTTTCTTGAGGAGTGATTTAAACTAAGGCACTTGGTCATATAATGCTGAATTAGAAACCTAAAACTGAATCAAATCCTGAGGAATGCCCGATTTCTGGCTCCCTATGATGGTTGCATCATTGAAACAAAGTGCCACATTTTGACTGGGAAGCAGAGAGTAGTGAACTGCACACACCTTGATTAAAATTTTAGAAGTAAACACGGTCATGAACATCTTCAGTTATTTCAGTTCACTTATATCTATAGTCAAAGTGAAGATATTTCTTTGAAAGAAAATTTAGACCAATTTCCACTGGTTTCAGTTTCTTTATAGATAGGTTGATTTTTCCATCTAAACAATTCCATTTTGTCTGCATCATTTCCCAGTACAATATGTACGCAGAAAATTGCAGAAGAAAAAAAAAATCTCCTAATTTACATTACGCATTCTTTAATTTGTACTTGTTTGAAGTGTATCAAGAGAGTATATTTAGTGTACTGATGTGCCTAGATTTCATGCCTCATTCATTCCACACACCAGTTTACAAATTTTAACATATTATATTTTTCTCAGTAGTATCTGTCTCAGCATAATTACCTCAGACAACAGATCTTTCTTATGCAACGTAATCCCTCCATTAAAAGGGTGTGAAATCTCTCTTCGGTGATAATTCAAGGAATATACTCCTTTATAACACCTCTTGAAGTAACATTAAACAATCCAGTGTGATAATATCTTTATTTGAACAGGCTTGATGCTACTCTGGTTTCCAGTTTGACATACTTCAGTTCTCTCTCATCTTACCTGACGTCACAAGTATTTAGGAAAGACTTAAGGTGCCTTTAACCTTCTCTGCTGCCTCAAAGCCTATGGTATTTTTCCTATTTGTCTTAATTAGTTTAGAAAATAATGACAAGACAAAAAAAAACCAACAACCCAGGAACCCAAATTTAGACTTCTCACTCTAGATTCAGTACACAAAAGCAATTAAGTGTCTTGGATTCAACACCAAAACAAATTCAATCATCTAGTGTTGCATATTCCTCAAGAAATTTTATACCTATGTATTCTTTCAATAACCATGTAACCATTCTGGGGGGCTTGACAGTGGGGTGTGTGTAAACAGAGAGAACTGGGTAAAGGTTACACTATTTTTTGGGGAGTTCATGAGTTGAGTAAATCAGCTGGGGATTTGTGAATAATTGCACAACTTTTTTATGGTCTGGTCAAAAAAAACACAGTATAAAAAACATACTAGCTTAGATAGCAAGCATTCTATGCATGGGACTGCTAAACTGCATCAAAACAAAGTTATTTGAGCCTTGGGAGCAATTTGTTGCTTTATACACTCAAAGCTGAATATAATTATCTCATAAATAACTAAAATGAACCAAAAAGCAGTGACAGGCCCAAGAGCAAGATTTGTCTTGTTCCAAATGTTAGCATTGAATGCAGAACTTAGATAAATTTGCTTCTTTTTTGGCACATTAGTTCATCCTGGTGGTTTTTCACACACTTCACTGCAAACATCCTGCCCAGACACACTCTTTTTCTAAAAAGGAATTCTGTGTTGCAGTCAGAGAAGATTTCTGGCTTATGGAAATGATGATTTCTTTCTGGTTTGCTTTAGAAGTGCTCATGTATGTTTTATTAGCTCTAATATGTTTTGCATGAAATAGAGTTCATAATGCTTGCAAGTGTGTATATTTGCTACAGTACTTATAATTCTCCATAAGACAGTCTCTACAGTTTAATTTCTTTACAAAAGAAAAAATGGGTTTTGACTTGCAGAATTAATTTCTTCCTCACACAGATAAAAAAAAGTAAACTAACAGTTACACAAAAACATGGTTTTGTTTTTTTTTGCAGTAAATTCTTTTTAGTCTTCCCTAAATCAGGCATCTCTAGAGGAAAACAAAAATATACAAATAGTTGTATTTCAAATTCATCTTACTGCTCTCTGTTCCTGACTAGTACCCAATTCACATAACTACCTTCAGGTGCAAGATTCTTGCTGTGTTTCCATACAGACACGCCAGACATTAAAACCAAGGAAATTAAAATGAATTCACAGGGAGAGATGATAGCAGTTTATCACAACTGCTTTACCAGGTTTGGTGTGTAACACATGAGCAGAAAAACTGTCAAGACAGAAATGCAGCAACCAACCTACAGCTTTTCTTTTGAATTTCAGAGAATTAAGAACCCCAAACCGTGCAAAAGTAGCATGTGAATTATGAGTGTTTTTCTCATTTTGCTCCACTTGACATTAAGGAGCAAATTTTCACAAGATGTGCAGCAGTTATCACTAGACCCTGATTGCCAGATAAAAGGTTAAGTGAAGAGGTTAGGTGCCCAGATGGGAGCAGGAACAGTTTTGAAAACCTGGTTCAGATATTGGGTGCTGACTTCTACAAATATCTGTGCAATGAATGAAGATCTAGATGACACTATGAAGATTTTTTTAATTCAATGTGATTATATTGCTGGTGCCAGTGGGAGAAGAATGAGTCTGCAAGTAAGAGTTAACAAGATCAAGATGAAAAGTGTTTAAAGGGGTAAGGAATTTAGAAGCTGAAAGGAGAGGAGGGAGAATACTGCAGCAGGCAATATCTAGTCTTCATCTGAATGAAGACACTGAAGTAAAATCTATACTGCCAGCAGTTGTAATAGGCTTGTCCCATCATGTACTTTCAGTGTAGACTCTCACTTACAACTAGTTTAATATATTATCTCATTATTTAGAATATCTTTGTATCTTTCTGTTCAATTAATCCTCCTTGAAATTATTTTAAAAATGAAAAAGTTCCAAGTATTAGCAATAGTAATAAAAGCCAGAAATAAACACAGCAGTTTCATTTCTTAGAAGCTTGCTTAAAGTCAGGATTCTCGGGATTTTGCCTGTTGAACAGATACTGAGAGCAACATGCTCAGTTTTCACACATTGGCTTAGTCATGTAGCCATCAGGTTCAACATCCTGGCCAGTGCCTTCCTCCTGTACAGTACAGTACTTGGCTACATCAGCTTAAGAGAAAACCTTTTTTCCTTTTTTATTCTCCATTATCGGCAAGAAAAATAAAACATTAAGTAGTACTTCAATAAAGCTTGTTGAACTGTTTCTCTGCAACATTTAAGATTTTTATATCATAACCCACCAACAACTTATAACTTTCATTATATAAAAACAATACTGAAAGTGATTTTATAGTTAGTTTTATTGTTACCTCTGTAGGCAAGCATCCATTTGTGAATTACTCAATTTCTATACTTAGTGCAACAGTCAACATGCAATCAACAATTCATTTGTGCCTTGACTTTTATGCACTGAAGAAACTGGGAGATGCTATTACAATTCAAATCTTAAATCACTTCTGCAGTTTAAACACCTATCCAATATTCACAGAAGCCTGTTGAAAATCCTCCCTTTAAAACTTCAATTACCGTAGCAAGATAATTAGGAATAACGTTCAAAGGCCCATATACAGATGACTACATCTATTTTCTTAGAGAACAAAACATGAATTTCACAACAGAATTATGTAAGATGGGATGAAACTTTTTTTCAATGAAATTGCTGAAAAGTCGGTCTTGTTTCCAGTAAAAAAGTGTAGCTCCCACTGATTTAAGTGATCTTAGAATTAGTCTTACAGTGGTTTCACACTTCCACCAGCATTTTTTGGAATGAGTTTTTCATTTGCTTTTCAAGCAAGCCGTCGTCCTATTGATCCATAGTTAATGTTTGCCTGGAGTTTCTTACTAGCTTTCTTACAGTTTTGGTGAGGCTTTAGGGGACATGTTGTTGTTGTTTGGGTTTTTTTTGGTGTGTGATGTCTGTGATTTTTTTCTTTTAAATGTCATTAGAAAGCAGAGTACTTTAGATGGGATTTCAGGTAAGACAACTGTGGCTGGCAGAGTCAGACAACCTGTGCAGACCATGGGATGTGACTGTGCATTCTGCACTGCACTTTTCACTCTGTTCATTACATGGATGCTAGCATGCATTTTGCCTAAAAGAACATCGATACTTTCTATTTCAGGCTGTTCCTTGATCTGCAACTCTTTCCTGAAGCATAACCAGTTGCTCTTTACACTTGCTTTGCACAGACAAATTAAATTTTAAATTGAGTCAAGAAGTTTTAGAAATGGGTTCTAGTGAGAAACTGAGATTGCAGTCAGATTTCTGTGGTTTTCCTCCATAGCAGTGCAAGCATCCAGAAGAAGATAATCTGGTGACAATTGTTTCTTAAAAAAAAAAATTAGCAAACAACATCCTGCAGTAAATCATAAAAGTCAAGATGGGGAGCTATTCTTTCACTAGATCTTCAACACTTCTATTATTTACTCACCTCCCTGGGTATTATTATGCAAGCATCAACGAAATAATGGAGAAAATTGTTGTGTAGCCTGAATACTACTTTTTCAAACCCCCATAGACCTAATCTTGGAGAAGTTCTACTCCTCTTGCTTCTTTCACCATTTTCCTACAAGATTATTTGACACAAATTATTTGTTGTCTGACTCTTCCTCAGCACCTGAGCAGCACTGAGCTACTAATCAGCATTCACTCATAATTTTGTCTGGAACCTTATAAAGAATCAACAGTGATGGAAACTCCTTGCCCTGTAGATATTTGGGCCAAAAGTAAAACAGAAGTAAATTTAGACAGGTTTCTGTCAGTATACATCCAGGAAAAAAAAAAACACAGCAGGGCATATCTGTAACATCAGTTGATGTATAAGAACCACATGTCAGCTCATTTCCACTTACCCTAAACAATTTCCTCTATGTTGCCTTCCCTCATCCACTCCTTTCTTTTATTTCTGGTACCAAAAAAACCAGAACAAAACCCAAAACCAACAAACACACAACAAAACAAACAAAAAAAACCAAAACAGATTATGCCTGCTCTATTTTTCCTGTAGTACTTTATGAATATTATTAAAATTAATAAAATATCAGAAGTACAATGAGGATAAACATTTGGCAAACTATTTATTCACTGGAGGTAAAAAGACATTTCTAAAGCAGCCAAAGCTATTAGTGGATTCATTTTGCATTTGCCAAATAGTTTTAACCATGGGAAAAAGGCGGCAACATCTTTAAGTTCTATTTGCCTTTTTTTGTTTTTCACTCAGAATCCAAACTTGCATGCACAGTTAAGAGAGCAAATGTGATTCAAGCATGATGGCATTTTTAAAAGATACCTATAAAATGCTGCATCCATAGCCAGCGAAAAAAACCTAAAGAGAGTTGGAGGATGCTGCTGGTTCATGTAGAGACACAGAATACAATTTCCCTGGTTATTATAGATAGGAAATTCTGGAGCCCCAGACTAATGAAGAAGCCACCAAAATGTGGGAATCTATGAATGGAGCTTTTTAAGCAGCAAATAACTCCTGAGTATAATGTATTTAGTTTCTGAGGTGGATAAATGCCTTAACAGCCATTGTGACCTTTTGACTTGAAGGCAGAATTAAGACACTTCTCACATCTCAACCATGTGTCTGAATAACTTGGATTCTGCATAGGTACTTCCTGAGCATTTGAACATGCAGGTTCAAACCCAGTAAATAGTTGGGTATTCTGAAATAAGACTGTTTCAAGACATACCAAGAAGGCAAATACATTAATTCCTTTCATGAGTTCCATTGGTATAATGAAACCAGGTTTATTAAGGGAAAAGATTCAAATTTTCAATAGAGTAACTTCAAGAACGAAAGAAGGAATAAACACAATATGTTTTGCTAATGAAAGTTAAATATTTACACATTCTTTATGTCTCAAATGAATGTTTGAGTACCTAATCTTGCCAAGGGTTTGGACAGAACAGGAAATATCTTCCAGAAAATACAGGCATAACACAATGAATACTGGGGGATGCCATGAGCACAGAGTTTTATGCTCCATGCATAGACTCAAGTCCGGGATTGAACACAACCCTTTAGGGATGCTGAGCGATGATGCCTCATACCGTCCCAAACACCAAATCCCCTCTGCCCAGGGAACAGCATAACTATGGCCTTGACTTTTGATCTGACTCTGGAAAACATGCATGATGAGTATGTTAATTTTGCACAAACTTTCCCAGTGCTGAAGAATACAAACAAATCTTCATGAGCAACAAAATTTTAACAAGTAAAAAAACAGAAGTCAGGAAAAAAAAAAAAAAGAGACAACTCACCAACACCACCAAACAATTTATTACGTGAGCACAAATATGAACAACTTAATGAAAGATGACAGATTACATCAGTAGCAAGCATATATTATGCCATCAGAGGATGGCAGGAAGTGAACAACAGCATTGGAAAACAGAGGTTCAAGATCGCAAGTTAGGCTTTTCTTGTTCTAAAAAACTCATTTGCAGATGAGAAACATTTGCACATGTATGTTTAAAAAAGTCATAGAAAGCAAGCCTGTGCAAAAACCTAGAGATCTCAAAAATTATCAACTGCTTTGTGAATGTTTATACTAAATCTAAAAATTGACGTTGAGTCATTTGAATGTGCTTGACACAAAGTAAAATCAATTTACCATGACTAATACCAATAGTACCTCTTGGCTGAAATTACTTTATTATCAAACACAATGAAAGCTAAAGGTGCTTAGCAGTAAAAAATATTCAAACTTTATCGGAAGCATTCAACTCATAGAGCACGAGAGTGCCTTTACTATAAGTAAATTAGAATTCAAATAAAGGTTTAATTATTTTTTTTCTTCAAGTTTATGGGCCAATCTGCAACAACACACAAAAGGGTGAAGCATTATGATTTACAGTTGTTACAGAAAAACAGACCAGGATCTTACAGAAGAGGTTCACAGGGTAGACAACTATTTGAGCAAATCAACACACTCCTGAACACCTGTTAAATTCTAAATACCTTTAGGAAGCAATTGATCTGGACTCTGTCTGGACCCACTGATGCATATATACAGTGTTAGTACATATTGGCCTTAAAAATGAAATCTTGAAGTTCTCCCTTACAAAAAATTTCAGCTAGCTTCAAAAATGCTGAGGAATTACACCACTGTACACTAACTATACTTGTGTTTGACCTCCTGGCTAGAACAGAAATTATATTTGGAAGCTTTCTGAAAAAAGCAAGCTAGCAATGTCAAAGGTCCTATGGGTTTTGAATACAGTGTTTAAATACTTTTTTCCTCCTCTATGGTATGGTTATGAGAATTAGGTACTGGAGTGTTAATTTTGAAAAGAGTTTTATTGATGATGTTGTCACTGTTTATAAACTTTCACATGAGTTTATGCATTAAAGCAAAGGTCTAATTGATTAGGTGAATAGCTGCTAATTACAGGGCAGTATCATGAGCTGCATGTGCAACAGAGAAACCAAGAGAAGACAAAATAATATTCAGGAAATGGAAAAAGACTATCACGCCTAACAGAAGAGAACAAAGCAACCCTCCAGCAAAAGGTAAAGTGAGCAATACTGGGCTGGGTAACAAGTATCTGGGTTATAAAATTAACATTAAGAATAATCCATATGCAGTAGGAGGAAGAAGCACAATATACAGACTATAAGAATGCGCTAAAACCACCTGCCCACAACATTTTTTCCAACAGCCGATATTATAGAGCTCAAATCACCTTAACAATGCTTTGACCCTGCTGAGAGCTGCAGTTTCCATTTTGTGGTTTTGTTTTTAATGAGGGCAGAATCAATGGGAACAAATCCAGTAACAGAAATTACCTTTACACACTTAATAGATAAAATTGTTATCATTTACCTAACAATTGATTGTCTAATGAGAACATTTTTAGCCAGTTTATAGCTCTTCAGATACAGCACTGACTTGATGAAAAATTATGGAAAAATGGTAAATTGCCTTATTCTAAGACAAGTGAAACACGGTAGCTTTCCTTCTGTTACAATAGTGAGTAACAAATAAAGCAACTTTGTCATTTGGACATATATTTATAATTTGCATACTAACATTTGATGTTTCTGCTCCCCCCATAAAGTGGGCTTCCTTGATTTATTTAAAATTTGGAAAAACAAACAGAACAGGGGATAAAGATTAAAAAGGAGAAAGGAACAGACTAGTAAAAGAGAGGGAAGAGCAAGACAAGTCTGCCAAGAGGGAGGTACAGCACACAGTGTCTTTATATAACCAGCACTTATAGAAGCAACTCCTGTCACTCTCTCACTGTGGATGTATCTGCAATTGTATTGCTTATGCTTCATTAGCCCCCAAGTGACTGAAGTACAATTCCCCTGAAACCCATTGGGCCAGACTAAGAGACAGAAAGCAAAAAGCACAGCGAAATATTTTGAAGACAAATTGCACCACAACTGCTGTAAAGCCCATAACACTGGAAATACAATCTAAACTCAGCCGAGGCCCCAGTGCTAACATTAACCATTTTATGGATAGGGTTGATTGGGAGAAGAATAAAGATTTAAAAAAAATAACTTTCCAATCTGAAACATGGAGTCATTACTGCAAGAGTCATTTGGCAGTCTGCATGTTCATTATCTACAACCACTCCACACAATACACTTATCATTGGAAGACAGCTAGTTCTTAAGAAGTATTTGTCAATTATTTTTCTCAGTTCTATCAACTGACAAAAACATAGTCATCATCAAGTAAACAAGATACAGCAAGTATTAATAATTTAGTATTTTGTCCTGGAGATACCTGGGCAGTATAGATGCAATGACAATTAACAAAACTAAAAGTCCTCTCCTGCCTTTGCCACAGTAAGGAAGAAAATTTGAATCTTCAGTTGTCTTTATGTCTCACAGTCTATTTTATAGTTTATCTCCTCCGCTATAGCATCAATACTTGACAGAAGAAATGCTATATTTTTCAGTAATCTTAACTGTTTCTCCAGGCTCTCCAGCACTCTTATCAGTGTGCACTGAAGTATATACAAAATAAGGAATTACAGTTTGCCTGATATATTAAAACTTTCAAATTCACATCTAAGCACCACACATTCAGTTGGAGAAAAATTCATTTTCCTTACAAAGTGAGACTTGAAAACACTGTGTAAATTATTCTAATCCTGAAAGTTATTGCAGAAATGGCTAACAAAGTCAAGCTTAAATCATTGACCATATTGCAGGCAGATTTGTTGACTCCCACCCACCCCACCAAGCAGAAGCATCTGTAAGTAAAATGGTCAAGTTTAAAACCACCAACCTTAGCTCTTGTTGCAAGCAAAACATCTCATTTTTCACCATTCTGATATCATGACACAAACAAAACGTGGTGTATCCTACACCACCCAGTTGTGAGTAATAACCCTGAGTAGCCTGTGCATCAGTACAGAAGAGGAACACTCAGAAGGGAACAACAAAAATGCTTGGAGAGCAAAGTACTTGAAGTTTGTGGAAGAGACGCTTGAGTCCAGACTGCCTGATGAGTCCAATACTCACTGCCTTGAACTTGCACTGAAGTGCCTAAGTTGATCTTTCACTCAAGACCTAAGGTCCTGTCTTCCTTCTCAGGTGTGGTTAGAGGATGAAACACTCATCATCTCTCTTACCTGCTCATTCAGTAGTTACAATGCCTGTCAAGAGAGCAGCTGATTTGGTATTTATGTGTTTTCAGCCTGAAAAAAGAAAATAGGAACTACCAAGAATGAAAACACAATGAGAAACTCTGCTTCTTTCAATGCAACCAGACAAAAGCCAAACTGCAAACAATGAAATGAAGCTGCGCTGAGAGAAAGCGTAACTGAGAGCATGAAACTAAACTTGTTCAGGATGAAGTAAGACTTAGATCTCCCTCAAGTCTGAGTGTCAGGACTCACAGAGGGTTAAGGACAGACTAAAGCAAAAAAGAGCTCATCACGGACTGGGTCTAAACACAAGACAGTTTTTCGCCTTTTCCACATTCCATTGCTATAAAATAACATTTCAGTAATTGATGAATATCCATCTGTCAGTAAGAGCTAGATTACATGGTGGCACCTGGAACTAGACACTAGCCATACTGCATGATTCAAAACCAGTCTGCTGAACACAGAGATGGTTTTCTTGGACATAACAGGGTTTTTTTTACTGTTTGTTACGGTTTGTTTTGGTTTTTTGAACAAGGAAGTACTCTTGCTTTTCCTTCTTCTGCATCTAAGAGATGATGCAGAGATTTATATAATGCATCTGTACAAGTACAAAATTTTCACTGGGGAAAACATCTCAAACATGCTAAATGTTCAAGATGTCCAATGGAAAAACACTTGAATTGCTTAAACAATTCTGAAGTTTTCAATGTTGTTTTAATTTGACATTATGTTGATTTGACTATAAACATCATTCATACTGCCCAAAATGAATTGAAAAAGGGAACTGCTCTGTTAACAGATCCTCTGTCACAGGCATAGACACTTTATCACATTAACTACAGAAAATAAATACATCACATATGAATTTGGTTAAACTATGACAGTTAACACAATGTGATGGGCAAGACATTACCTCACTAGACAGAACCTCAGGACAGAACTCTGTATATAGTATTAAACAAGACCAATATAAGACACAGTGAGATGAATTCATACCATTGAGAGCAGAGAAAGCCCCATTGATCTTAATCTATATATAACAAAAGGATTACTACAGCACATACCAATTCAATGAGAGTTAGTGTAAGAGAGGTTTGTGTGTTTAACTGTTCCAAAGTGCTTCTCTGAAGTGATTTTAAAGAAAAGATAATTTTTGCGATGAGCTGCTTATTGGCTAAGTTCATTATTGCCATTGTTAGGCAAAACTCTCTTCAGAGTCCTACTTATCATAGCAGAAACCATAGAATGAATAAACTAATTTCACTTTTAAAGGTGAAAACTGAGAAGAGAAAGAATTCTAGAGAGTGCGGCAACTGAGTCAGACTAAATTCCCAAGTGAACTACTATGTATTTTCTCAGCTTGCAGATACAGCTGAAGGCTCTTCAAATTAATTACAACTTCTCAAAATGAAGAGCTAAGATCAAGCAAAATTGCTATCTTAATACATCTACTAATTTCATACAGACTAGAATAGTAAGTATAAGACACACATCGTAGAAAAGGAAACCACTTATTTACACCAGTTGCTGTTGTAGTTCCAGCTCACCAGTTAGACCCATCTCCCCTCTGTTGCTCAAAAAAATTCTCATCTTCCACACTGCTGCATCCATATTAACACAACACATAGTTGTCTGAGAACTATCCCTTGCACCACTGGTACTGGACTGTCCCCTTCCATCATGTATTTCTTTACTGTACCTTGGTTACCTCCCACTGAAGTTTCTTTTCTTGTTTTCTCCAGGAGGATTTACTTTACCAGCTCAAAGTATTCTTCCCCATCATTATCATTGCCTCATGCTGACTTGACACTCAGGCTTTCAGCAATTGCTCTTAATGAGATTAAATTGCAGTTCATTAAATAAGTTAATTTTATCCTACTTCCACATTTGTCTAATCAGCTCACACATCTTGATGAGACTTGCGCATACATGTCTGTACAAAAACTATCACATGTTCCTTAAGTCCACAAGAATCTAAGTCACTGTTACAAACACATTACGATATTTTAAAGGTCTCTATTTTGTTTTGTTTTCAGTTGAGACCATGGTAACATCTGTCCGGGTGTTTTGAAAAAAATCTTAGTAGTTACATGCAAAAGAATAATATTTAGTTCAATTTCCTAAACAGCAGCAATTCTAATAAGCCAAGTTTTATTAATACAGATACTCATGGGGAAGCAAGGAAAAAAAATAGGCTACACAGGAATGAGTTGCATTTCAAGCATATACAACTTTTTATATCTAAAGAGTATACCAATTAGAACACACCAATGGATAATCATTTGTGGCAGAGCTTTTTTTTTTTCCACAGTAGACAGATAGTAACAAATAGGTGAAAAGTATCAGGTGCATAGCTAGTATTGCAAAGTCTTGTGAGAATGCACTATGAGAACTTTCTTATATATTTTCCAATGATTAAAATAATCTTGGAGTATCTTGTGTTAGCTCCTATAAATAGAAAGTAACGTTGTGTAGGTTGCATCAGGACAACAGCGGGCTTGCTTTTCTAAATTCTTAATTAAAAATCAGGTTCTTTGGTATCAAGAACAACAGGAAGTAGTAAAAAGTATGAAACTTTATTATCATCACACTACCTAAAAGGAAAATCAAGAAGTTTACGGGTAAAACATTATTTGTTGCTCTCCATTTCTTTCTCCCTGATCTGACTGTTAACCATATGTCCCTGTTAACTTTAACTCTTATTATACACCTTTTAGATTTTTTTTTCCCCTTAATCCTTTCAACAATGACTGTTTACATTGCAAGTGAGGAACACCTATGGAATACAGATTAATTCTTGATACCCCCAAATGTTTGGAAAGAGGAAGCAGCCAAAACCTGTTCAGGTTAATCGCAGCCTGTACTGTGATTACACATAACTGATTTGTGTTTCTAGATTAACAGAAAAATGTAATTATTTCTTGTTTGGGGTAAGCTCTTGTCTTAAAGGGGAAAAACACACCACAAAAAAGACAAATTTAACATATAACTACTGATGCCATAAAGTCACATGAAAATAACCATTACCCACCGAAGTAAATCACAGCTTGATGCTTTCCAGAGGTTTATAACTTATCTATGACCTGAGGAAGCACTGTAAGAAGAAAAATACAGAGCTTTATAATAATAAAAGTCTGGAAAGTCTCCAAAAAAAGCTTGCAATTTGTATAGAGAAGTGAGGGTGTGTCCTGTATGTTCCCCTTCAATTTTACATTATTTTAGTCCATGTTCTGAACACAAGGTCAATACCGTTTCCTTGCTGGGAACTGGACTCTGACCTCATCTTGTGTTGCACTAGTACTATTTGACAGAAATTGTGGTAACTGTATTTGAGGAGGTGCTTTATAGCACTGATGAGGAAATGAAAATATTTTCATTATTTATAACTTGCCTAATTTTTCAATACTATTAAGGTTCTAATATAAAAATACAAATGACTGGATTTGTATGCCTCAGATAATAATTATGGCAATAATGAAGTTCACAAGCAATCTAGACTTTATGGGTAGAAAACAATTCATTAGGAATAGCACTTAATCATCTGAGGCATTGCCTTGCTTGAAAACAATCTAGTTTTTAAATAAATGGACTAAAGCTTGAATAACAACCCAGTCTCTCACATTTCCCATTATTCTAGTATCTAAGCCCAGAACTCATTACAGTCACATTTATTAGCCAGTCTGTCATGCTCCAATTTTCCCCAAAATACCACTAATGAACACAAATTTTCATTCACATCAATTGCAAATTAACTCTTTGAATGCAGTTTCAAGACCACCCAGATATATTTTGTGCAAAGAGTGGTATTCAGTTAGTCCTGTTATTTGCCTTCAGTGCCTCTCCTCTGAAGAGTCCATAACCTTACAGTGATTTAAGAAGAGTTTAAAAAACACAGTTTACTTGCTTAGTGATTTTCTGCCCATTCAACCCAAAGACATTAGCACGAACAAAGTTCTTAAAATGCCTGCTAAGCATTTCACCTCACTTCTTTCCTTCTCACCTCAATGACCAGAATTGCTTTTCCTTTCGTTTATAAAATGCATTAGTATACTGTTTTTCTGCAAGATTCCAGTTTGAGGAAATATATTGTTGTGGTGTCAGTGTTGCAGTAATTTCTCCATATTAAAAAATGGACCTCGTTTCAGTTCTGTTATTAAAATCTCATTCTTTATAGCTTAAAGAAAGAAAAAACCCCAGTCATTCACTGGTTCCAATACATTCTTGCTTTTTAGATTGTTTTGTGGCTATCATTTGGCTCTCAGTATGAGATTAGTGGTATCTTAGTTGTCCAATTTAAAAGGATTATACCTATTTTTTCAAGTCCATGTCCCCATTTTTAATATAGTTTTGAATTTTGTGCAACTTCTTCTGTGTTGCCTGTACATTTCATAGGCAAACTCCTGGCCCTTCACCCATGTCATCCCTTAAAAACATTCAGCAGAAGCAGATCCAGGACATCATCCTTGCTCGAAGGTGACCCGCTTCACAAACACTCCATGCACCATGACACCAGCTGTTTTTTCAGTCATGCTGCAATAATTTCATTAACACCACACTACCCCCCTCATTGATGAGGCTTAGTTTAGAAGAATCATCACATAAATAACACTTTCTCCAAAGGGAAAGCTTAAATTCCACTCTGGCAGGGGTGAAGTTCATGTATTTTTATAAAGCTAGACTTCACATTTCTGGTGAAGAAATAAATGGATTAATAGTTGTAGCAAAGGGCAGAGGAATAGCTTTAAGAAGCTGATACAGCCACAAACCACTCAATATGTTGTTTGTGACAGGGTCTTATTTTTGGTTTTGCAATCAATCACACATAACTATTTTAATTAATTGCAAAAATTTCTTTCAAGTAGTCAGAGCTTACACACTTAGCTTTTTATTATTAATACATGCCATCTTGTCATCCCTCTGGCACTGGTTTCAAACACAGCAATGTGATTAAAGCATTTCTGTAGGATAACAATCTACTAAACACTCTACAAATCATCTTTGGAAAACTGAATGTCAGTCGCATCTGACTAATTTGTCAAAACCATGTTAGAGAAACGGAAAACTTGCATGAAGCTTTATCTGCTAAAATTGCTGCTGCACAGAAATATTTCACAGCTTTTTGAAGATTTTTCCAGATTTAAAAGAAACAAACTGCAATATAGATGACCTAATTTTCGGAGTACATCATTCCCTACTGAAAACAAGCAAGAAATATTTTGGCAAATATTCATTTAACAGCTACCTGCAGAAGAAAGTGAACCAAGTTTTTAGCACTAAGTCACTGTGAGAGCTCCTATGAAACCAGAGTAGGAGTTGATTTGGGGTTGTGTTATAAAACAATAAAAATAAGAGAACCTCAAATTCCTCAAAAGTCTGCTTTTTGTAAGGAAACTACATCACAGAGCCCTGACAGTCAGGTACACTTTAGGCAGATTACTCAGAGTTAATATTCACAGTTCTCACTTGTCTCAAATGTTTTATGAGTAAAAGCATCCTCTATCCCTAGTCCAGAGCATGCAATATTTATGATGTGCTTAGGGTAATGAAATGGATTTGACTGACGTTCTAAATGCACAGATAAAGCAAGGTCTGTGCTCAGACAGGCAGAAGCTTTTACACCTCAGCGTGGTCACCAACATATCAATAGCGTGGTCTGCCCTTTCCACAATATTTGAGGAAAAGGCAAGGTGGTTCATTCTGCTTTTTCCTTCTTAAGATGGGACAGCAAATTTCTTCTTTCTCCTCTAACAAGCTTCTTCAGTCTGAAATACTTAAGTCTTGTTCTCTGCATCTAGTGGTTAAAACTGAATGGAATCAAAGAAAATTACAGGAAATCTTGCCCAGACATTCTAAAAAGCATAAAATTCACATGGCTGTAGAGCCAAGGAACAGCTCGCCAAGTGAAATATTGCTTCAGTATGAACTTTTTCCAGAAGCAGAATAACATCTCTTTCCGCCACCTCTCAGACACTTCATTCTTCTACTAGTAATGATCTGAATTGCTAAACGTGAGTTTTATCCATAATAAATAATACCATCAGTGAAATACTACTCAGTGTAATAGGACTTATCCTAAACATATTTGAAATAAAAACACTGCTTGTAGACCTTTTTAGTGAAGAAACTACAACACTTCAAAAGAGATTCTCCTCTCAAACCAACAAGTAATATTAAATGTTCATAGCAGCTCTTCTACTGTTTAGTGACTGACCAAAACACCAACATATATATACTTTCAGAAAATAAAAAGCGCTTTTCACTTGCATTCTGCTTATGAAGCCACACTGAAAAGAGCAAGCAACATACCAGGTACCAAGTTGCTCAGTTGTACCCTAGAAAATTAGGGTTTCTTTTAAATAATTTTGTTTAGCAAGTGATAGAAAAAATAAATACCGCATTATGCAATATTGAGAACATGAAATCATGTTGACTCATACTAAAATGATGAAGAAACATCATAACTCGGGAAATTAAGCTTACTTTTCAGGTCTTTAAGGGTGCTTCACATCATGGATGAATATAAAAGCAAGGAAAACACTTTTAGGAGGTACACTACATGAAAAACTACCTCAAAGCACTCTTTCCTCAGGTGTTCATTTAGTCTCAAAGAATCCACTATGAATAGCAATAGCTCGCTCTTGCAATTATTTTCCAACAAAAAAAAAATGGGCTTTTCAACATCTAAGAAACAAAAATCAAGTTTTAGAAAGAAATAAATTAGATCTCTTGAGGTGTGGATTTTTATTTCTTTCAAATCACTCAGAAAAACAGAATGATAAAATAATTTAAAAAGTTTAATTCTCAGAATATCTACACTATAAGGAACCCTAAATTGGTGCTTCAAAGCACTGCACTTCTTGTCAACATTTTAATTTTCCATTGCAAACCAAAACCCAGTTTCTAACAACTACTCATTAAGTTGCAGATGCCAGTTAAAGCTCTCTGAAATTCATTTGGACAAATACAAACAGGATTTCCCCAAGACACTACAGAAAATATATACTTCTCTGTGCCATAATTGCATTTTATAAAGTCATTTGAGGAAAAAGGAGGATATATGTTCTACATCAAAAATAGAAAGGAATATAAATGGATTTCACTTTCACAGATGGTCCAAATTTTGCAGACACATAAAAAAGAAAGAATTAGCCCAGGGGCCTCTCAAAATTCAAGTGTATTTGTTCTCCTATGCACTTCCAGCTACAAAGTAGAATCTCAAACTTGAAATAAAATCCAAATTAGAGATTTTTTTTCCTCTACTGCAGAGTATTGAATTGTGAAAGAAAAGCAACTGTCAGGCAACATTTTTCCCCCTTCAGCAATCTACTGTTTGAACTTTAAAATTCAGCATGAAAAATACGGCATGAGTCGCAAAATCCATAACGCTTACACTTCTGTAGGCAAATAATAATTCCCT
This sequence comes from Streptopelia decaocto, assembly GCF_964273445.1. Lineage (NCBI taxonomy): Eukaryota > Metazoa > Chordata > Aves > Columbiformes > Columbidae > Streptopelia > Streptopelia decaocto. The sequence goes on from NC_138661.1 coordinate 63,373,700, forward strand.
ATTAACTTCCCCCTTTAAAAATATAGGAAAAAAATCAACATTCATGGGTGTTTGGGATAATTTCTGACTTTTTTTTTTTGCTTATTCTAAACTACAGGATAGTTTAGGTCAGAAAGGATCCTTGGATGTCATTTCTGGTCAGTTTTCCAGTGCTTGTTTAACTAAGAGCTGCCTGGGTAGGTGTTGAATAAGTCCAAGGATGGAGTTATTTGGCCTCTCTGGGCAGCCTGTTCATCAATGACAACAATGAATAAAAGGCTGCTTGTTTGCAGCTTCTCTGATTTGTCAGAAAGGTCATTGTTTAGGATGTTTTCACTTAATGAAAAACATCTCTGTTATTGTTGTTTGGTTGTTTCTTTCACATCTGTTCCTCCTCCTTAAAAGAATTGTTTGCCATCATATTGTGAAGCATCTTGCCGTTCTGTTCCTCTAGTTGTCATAGAACTGATTAGATGTTATAGGTTTGTATAGCTTTTCGTTACATTAGTTGTTAACTTACAGATATGCATGTTTCCACCTTAACAACTTCTCTAAAGTCATTAGAAACTTTTGGACTGGAATGGGATAAAAACAATCAAATTCACTGTGCAGAGTAGCGTGAAAAGGGAATTATTTTAGCAGAAGAAGACTTGCTATATTTCTCATCAGAAAACTCCCCAGCAAATCTTCACTGTTAATCTGATCTAAGCACCTACACTTGCATTCACGCAACGTTTACTACAACAGCACCAAACGTGAGCAGAATGATTCATACCATACAGAAAATACACCAAATACCGAACCTCTGCTCTTCATGATGAGCATGTCTGCTGAACTAGCAGAAATAAGCAGCCAAGACAACACTGATCAGCAATTAAAGACTTCAAAGAAAAATCCCAAATTCCATCTGAGGTGCAAGGTACATAGACCCCCTGCAATTGACTTCTGCACAAACTAGGTGTGGATAATTCTGTGTATTTTCATGAGAACTCATGAAAACCCACCTTTTGTATTTTGCAATAGAAAAGAACATTAGAAAAATCATACCAGAAAGCACACAAACAACTCATAAAATATAGTAAAGAAAGTTTGCTTCAAAAATTTCAATTTCATTTTAAGCACTAAGTACATAGCTAGTGTTGTAATTAAACAAGCAAGCAATGCAAACACATATTATACAGACAACCTTAGTATTGATGGTGATCAAAATAAATTAAGTCTCTGAATACCTGGAGCCTTAAGCAGCCTACAGCCTTTCCTTACTTCAATATAAGAAGAATCTAAACTACTATCTGAACCAGATGTTTTGCAGCAACACAGCATGAAAAAACTCAAAAAGTAGCAATTAATTATTTCATCCATATCAGCCAGTTTTTGCTATATATGGGCCAGTTTTGCCATTGCATTATCAAGCCACATTCATGATATGAAGTACTTATTCATTGTTTACTCAGAGAAGAAAGACTTTCAGAATTCTTTTGTTTGTTTGTTTTCTAAAGTAAAGAGATATCATAGTTCGCATTATATCGCCTACGCATGAGGTCAGTTGGCTCAAGAAACCCAACACAGGTAAGAAGTACATGCAGTTTTCAGACAATAGGAGAGAAGCAGAAATACAAACAAGTGGCTGAAATTCCAGTATTGCCATTACAAACAACCAAACCAAACAAAAACAACAAGAAAACCACCACAACTCTCCAGCAAAGTTAAAAACACAAGTCCTACAGATCTGAAAATTTACATTTTACTTAAAACAAACAAAAAAAGACAAGCATATACTCACCCATCTCCAACAACACACTCTTCCCTCCCCCAAGGCGGGGATAGGAATATTTCATAGGCTTGTTAAGGCAAGTGGGGTCACCTGTCCCCAGGGCTGGGGCTGCTGATGAAGCTCAGCTGCATCCTCCCTGGCTCTGTGGGATGACACAGGCTGATGTTTCCCTGTGGAACTGGAATTTTGTGTAACTGCTGAAATCAGCAAAAGCCAGGTAAAAGCACATGGAAAAAGCCAACAGATGTCCTCTGAGGTGTTGGTACTTATCAGCAAAGTTAATGACATTTGACCTTTTGGCAAAACGCTTGCTGACTTGAGTCACCGAAATGAGCAGAAACCTCATCTCACAAAGCACAATGAGTTTCATTGCACTGTTTATTGATTTTTCAAGTTTAGTTCACCTATACACACAGCAACACAAGTGAAGACCGATACGCTCTTTAATACAAAATAAAGGTACAGACACATTAGTGTGTGGACACCTGAGAAGCAGCACAAATTCCACTCATGAACAGACAACCGCTGACCCCTCCAAAATTCAGCCCCACAATGACAAGAGCCTCTCACAGGACTGATGTTGCTGCTTGACAAGCCATCTCATACACCAGTTAATGGTGAGCACCAAGTATTACATGATCAGAAACAAGCTCCATGAAAAATCAGAAACCAATGAGATTTGTCCACACCTTCTGCTCCAGATGCTTTGCAAATTATAGTGAAAGTGCATTCTTTAAGATCTATAATGAAAATTCTCTTATCTTGCCTCTCTTAAGATAAAAAAACAAAACAAAACCTGGAAATGCTGATTACTTGGTGATTTCAGATCAATTTACAAGGAGTATGGAAAACACTCCAATAGCACAAGAGCTGCATCGAAATTCACTAACAGGTGTGTTTAAAGCTTCTGGGTGCTATAATGACAAAAACAGCACACAGAACAGTTAAGGCTATGCAATTAAAATTTTGCACAGAAATGTTTGCATTTGCCAATCAAGGCAAATACTTCCCTAGAGTTAGAGTAAAATTGTAGCTGATCAAAGCATGCTTTTTTTTTTGGGAGAGGTTTGTTGGGGATTTTTTTGTTTGGGTTGTTTGTGGAATTTTTTTAATAGAACAAAGGAATTATTCTGACACTTGCTAGGTAGGATTCAGAACTGTTAAGAATTCACTATGGACTAAGAAAAGGTGCTTGTAACCTGAAAACACACACTTACTGAGATGAATATCACCCTTTTCCACCTGCTATTTGGATACAGCCTGTCAGTCACATACCCAGTCCTGCAATAAACCATCCCAGGCCACCTGCCTAGCATAAGACTCATTTCTAATTCAGCACATACAACATTTCCTATCCCGAAGACATTTCATGCTATTACAATTTTAATTGCAAAAATTAATAAATATAAAACCACTCTTCTAGTTTAGGTTTTATATAAAATGCTGGTGCCCATCATAAGATAGTAGCTGAGGTATTTTTAAATATAATATCTTGATTGGCAGGCACCAGCAGAGAAGCACAGCTAAATTTATGCAGCAATCAATTACTAGACATCCACACAAGTTTTCGAGATAGCATAGAATAAGGTAAAAATTATTTTAAAGAGGAAATCAAACAGAAAATATTCATTCAATTAATGCAAATGAAATACCACTGCTTTCTATTTTTGGAAGATACCAAATGTAAAAGGCTACCCATACAAAATTTAGAAGGATAAAGCAAATGCATATTTCTGCATATCTTGCTTCAAAATATAACTTTGTTGCGCAAAGCTACATATCTGTAAACTTCATGCATGGTTTGCATTTCCTGTTAATCAAATTTCACTATCTCTTCCATCACAACTACCAGTTAAAAACAGAGAAAAAAATTATGTTTAGAAAAGGAGTTGCAGCACAGCCTGCTCTCAGATGTTAGACCCCCTTACCAGACACAACTGTCTATCACTGTGGTCAGTTTGTTACGGTTTCCACATCTACGTATTGAATACGATTGAGAACAAGGTCCACATCAATTAATATAGACATAGAACACCATGATTTTCTCTATTACAAGTCTTTTTTTCCTCTAGAGACTTTTACCACCTACCTACCCATTAACTTGAAGGATTTCTTTTTTAATCAAGAAAGGATGGGAGGAAGAAAAAGGGAGGTCACCCCCTCCCTTCCTTTGCCCGCCTACAAGAAAACCAATTTATTCACTACAAGATTTTCCAAAATCAAGTGGAGCTCACGTATCAACAATGAAAAGATCAGGGGGAAGACGGCCAGAAGCATGACAAAAAGAACAAGTAAAGCCAAACACCATGGACATGATGGAGAACAAACCAGGCCCTATGCAACAAGCAGAGGGGAATTGGACCCAACTGAACTAATAGAAAGCAGCAAAGGCCCCCCAGAAACAGGAGACCCAACTTCTCAACAGGACTGAAGGAACATGACAGGGTTTCATAGCAGCAAAAATGCTAAAAACAGCTCCATTTTCGTCACCAAGCTCAGCATGTTGTACCTGTTTGCAGATGAGCAGGGGAAAGCATCAGAAAGATGTAGTGAGTCCATTTTCATGAGCTAGCCACTTATGACAAAATTATGTGTATGATTCCGCATCTGAGGATGATGACCCCAGCTAAATATCTACCAGATATTGGGCTCAGTACAGTATGTACTGCTTTTAAATATACTAAAAGTAAGAAAAAACCCGCTGTGGTTAAGGTGTCCCGGTCGTCTTTCAGGACGTCTTTCAACTTTCCACGAGCTGAAAATCTCAGGGTCTAAACACTTGGCTCCTTCAGGTTTTCCCAGAGCTTGCATTTCACAGTCACAAGGAACTGTGAGTCTTCATATCATGATAGCATATATATTTTTAAAACAATCTGTCCCTTTTGATCTTAGCTATACCTTTGAACTGTCTACTCCTAAAAGAGAGGTTTCACATCCTGAAGTTGCTAAGAATCTTTTAATAAATAAACTGCATGGAGGGGATTTTTTTTTCAGGGATTTATTGGTCTGTCAAGTGCTGTACCTATGCTGTTTTTTTAATTCTTCTCTCCCTTCTTGAGAGTTTGTTTTAATTCACTGAGTAGTAAAGATAACTAAAATGTGCTTGCAACAGAAACAAGCTCTAGAAAGGATATCTATGATGAATTTTTCATAGTAGAACTCTGCCATAGAAATACAGTTAAAGACACTCAAATGTAACTGAATTTTTTGACAAATTTAAAGTGGCGAGGGAAAAGTGGAGGAATTAGAAAACAGTTTGAAAGTGGTGTTTGTCCTTTCTGGGGTGGTCACAAGGGACAAAGAATTAGAGCACCGCTCTGTTCTAAATGGAGAAGATACTCCCTGAAATCCCCTGGGAAATCCATATATGTATAACTGCCTTCAAAAACTGAGGTAACGACACCAGTTGCTCCACACTAATCTCACATTACAGTAAATCAGGTGTTTTCTATTCTAATTCTTTAAATACATGCACTTTATTTGCCTAAAATATTCTTGAAGGAATACACGACCTTCTGTAATGGGTGCATAACAATTCCTGTAGTTTTAATGTAATGAAATAATTACTCATTCTGTGGGAACACTGTTTTTTTAGTCACTGTAGATTCTGATTCTATGTAGGATCACAGAATGTCCTGAGTTGGAAGGGACCCACAAGGATCATCGAGTCCAACTCCTGTCCCTGCATTGACAACCCCAGAGTTCACACCATGTGTCTGAGGATGTTGTCCAGTCTCTTCTTGAACACTGTCAGGTTTTGGGCCGGGACACCTCCCTGGGGAGCCTGTTCAGTGTCCAGCACTTCTGGGTGAAGAACCTTTTCCTGATGTCCAACCTGACCTTCCCCTGGCACATCTTCCTGTCATTCCCTTGGGTTCTGTTATTGGTCACTAGAGATAAGAGTTTGGCGCTTGCCCTTCCTCCTCTCCTTGTGATGAAGCTGCAGCCACCATGAGCACTTCCCTCAGTCTCCTCTTCTCCAGGCTGAACAAACAGTGACTTTTATTGCTCCTCAGACGGCTTCCTCTCCAAACCCTTCACCAACTTCATAGCCCTCTTTTGGACACTCTCCAGTAGCTTTATATCTTTTTTTATCCTGTGTTGCCCAGACCTGCACACAGTGCTCCAGGTGAGGCTGCACCAGTGCGGAGCAGAGCAGGACAATGCCCTCCCTGTCCGGCTGGCCATGCTGTGCTGGATGCACCTAGGACATGGTTGGCCCTCTTGGCTGCCAGGGACACTGTTGGCTCATGTTCCACTTGCTGTCAACCAGAACCCTCAGATCCTTCTCTGCAGAGCTGCTTTCCAGCATCAGTGAGGAACATGTTCCCAGCACCTACAGTCATGGACCAAACAGCCTTTGCTGTGCTCCAAGTTCAAACCTGTTTGAGGAGGATCCACACCTTTTTATGTGTCCATTGCCATCATCACACTTTCCTTCTACAGCAGCGAACCTACTCGCCCCCACGCATGGCAAACTGTGAAAAAACATTAAAGAGAATTGAAACATCAGCAAACTTACTTTAGACACAGAACTTCTTTTGGCCTACATACTGTACCCAAATTTCATTTTATTTATGGGTACAGCAAAATTTGAGGTGAAGGATTCACTGCAAAAAATCCTTCTGAAGCCAGACCAATGGATTTGGAAATCAAAGAATATTTGTGAAGAAGGCAAAGACATAGAAAGCATACTGCAGCACCTGGTTTGCCAAAAAATAAAACCTTATTCTCCAAGTGAATTAAAATTAATTCAGCCAACATATTGTCAATCCAGTATGTAAAGAATTTAAAAATGTGGCAATGAAATAGACATTGGCATAGTCATGCCAATGAAATAGATGTTAGAGCTTCACAGACCTAATTTCTGCACTAATCTGAGATCAAACTGAAATCACTATTAAATGTTGTCACCTGTAGAGCAGGAACTAATTAACTGAAGTTCTCCTATGATGTGATGCTCTGGGAAATTGCAAAATGTTATACACTATACATTAAACATGCAGGGAAAAAAAAAAGATGCTGCGCAATGCTTAAAAATCACAGCAAGACATACTCCCGTTTAGGAAGGGGAAAAAAAAATCCGCAAAATGACAAGGATTCCTCAAGTGCTGAGACAGGTTTCCCCAGGAGGAATTTCTCTCTTGTGCAATCTCCATTTTGGAAACTCAGAATTTAACTGGACACTGCCTGGAGCAACCTGAACAGCTTTCCATTGACACAGCTTTGCAGACTGGTCTGTTACCAGATGACCTCTGAAGGGCTCTTTAAGCCTAAATTTTCCAAGATTCCTTGAAAATATGCTGCACTACTAGTCAGTTATATTTAAAACTACGGTCACTCTTACCTGTATATGCAATTCCTCAAATTCTTACAAAAACGATCTACATATATTGGATCCAGCATGAATTGCCAAAGAAGATAATGCAGATAATGAAAGAGAATGTTTTTCATTTTAAACTGCATCTAGAGCTGCTTGCAATTGATTATTACAGATGAGTTTTATGGCTTCTACGAAAACTGCTGCATTTGTAGCACTGCCTTGCAATATCAATAAATAAAAAATATAGTATATATTTTCAAGTGGATGTACTTTAGTATTTCAAGGTAAGATTAATGAGAAATATATGCATTTCTTTTGTTATGAATAACTTAATCAGCATATTGAATCTATTTAAAACTTATTTATGTGTCAGGAAAAAAATTGCTTTCCATCTCCTGTTGACTGCAACATTAATTGGGACTGAAGATGGAGTAGAACTATTTTATTAAATAGCCTATCATATAGAAAATTACAGTTTAGCATTGTATTTGATGTGCTAAGCCCTGGTTGATATGTCTTGTTTAAGCACTAGTGAATTATAAACACATTGAAGCCTGTAGCTGGTATTACTTCTTCATTTAAAGAACCGCTGATGTAAACATTTTGTTCTCAGCTTGTTTTTCCTGTATTCTGTTGGCCCTTGCTGAGCCAGTGCCAATAACAAGTTTTAGAAGCCAACATCACTCCATACTTCCCAGAGAAAAGTATTCATATTTTATTTCATAATTTAATAAATGAAGCACTAGATTTTCTCACTAGCTTGGTTACTTTTGTGTGTATTTCACCCCTTCGCTGCATGCTTGGTGTGATGGATACCAGAGGGAAGCCCCTGCAGACTGAAATCATGTGTTTATACACAAAGCAGTTAGAACACAATCCATCTACTTTATATCCTTATTTTTATTGTGTCCAGGAGGAATAAAAGCCATAGGAGGGGAAAACGCCATCAGTGCTTTTGTTCTGCACAACTTGAGGGAGAGGCAAGTTGTGGGCAACCCGAGCTGTGAGCGGGTCAGGCTCGTGTTGCTCAAAGGAGATGTTCTCCTACAAGAAAACAATAATCTTATTCTCTTCACATAAAATAAGGTAAGTATATATAAAACAAATTACTTCTACACTTAATTTCTGTTCACTTTCCCAGTTGTATGCAGTGGGGAGACATCAGGCAGTTGTGACTTTGCTTTGAAGTCTTGGCTGTTTTAAGATGAACATTTGTCTTGGATATTTTGGAAATTAGACTTACAGTTGCTTCTGCTTTGAAACGTGACTTTGGAGGTTGCTCATGGACTATTTTCTGAGAGGAGGTGGCTTTTTACTCCAGGAGTATCCAGCCGCCTGAAGTTGGAGCCCTGTCTGGATGCTGCAGCCAGCATGGCCCAGGGCAGGAGGGCAGCACCCAGGACAAGGCTGTGTCCACCCTCACCCTGTGTCCTCAGTGGCACTTAGGGTCAGGATGCTGTGGCATACAGCAGTTTTCAGGACAGAGGTTTTGCTAATGAGACATCGATCTGGTTGTATGGCCCCAAGGTCATCCTTCATGAGCATGGATGCAGCACATTTAGCTTGCGCTGACAGCAGAAACTTCTCAGGGGTGGAGTTCAGCAAGCAATTTTCTTCATTAAGAAATTATTTTTTTTTTCTCCAATGTTCCTCAAGGACCAAAGGATTCATTTATAGGAGCTTATTGTCCATTGACAGTATGAAAACTTCTTTTGAATCCCTGCATTGAAATGCAAATTCTTTATACAGAAAATGAATCTGTGAGAGGTTGGACTGGTAAAAGGAATGGTCCCAGATGACCGGTGAGACACATGACAAGTACATCTCATATGATTTAAGGAGATTGTAGGGATTATATTCTGAAACCTGAGATCTTTAGAAAGGAGTTTTCATATTCATCTACTCTTCAAATACCTGATCATGCTGCCCCCATTTCTCCAAGTTTGTAGAGGTTTCAACCCCCAGCAATGATCACACTCCATTGTTGACTTATTGTTTTGTCTGTTACTTGTGTGTCTAGACTCCATCTTGAATAGCTTGAATTCATCCTGTCCAAACCCATGTTGTGAGGCAAATGACTTCTGAAGGGAGATGGGGCTGTGCCTTCTGCCTTCCACTGGGAATGTGCAATCACGTTTTTTTACCAAAAGCAGCTTCTCAGAGATTTTTTTCTTCAGCCAATGAAGAATTTGCTCCTGATTGCATCAGCTTTAGCTGTTTAGAGAGGAGAAAGGGGGAAAACAAGCACAGACATCTCACAGCCTCAACTGTAAACCACCATCTCTGTCACGTCTGAATCCCAGAATTCCCAAATCTTTCCTACCACCTGTGCCCTAGCAGCAAAATTAGGTGTCACAGCCACCCTCTGTTAACTACTCCATTCAAGAACTATCTCTTGCCCCTACCTTGAGTACATCAACTGCCTGCATTCCCTTTCTGGGAGTTTCTCTTCTGTCTTCTCTTTTTTTAATGCCCTCCAGTCCATCACTGGAAGAGAAATTGCTAAGCAAACAGTTCTGCTGCTCTTCTGCCTAATCATTTCCAGCTTTTCTAAGTAAATATCAAACAAATACTGCTAACACGTTCTTTAATGTACTTTCTGCAGACTCAGGCAGCCATCTCAGCAAAATCCCAAGTAATTTTTGTTTTGCATCAAAGTAGGACTTCCAGTGAGTCGCTTCTGATTCATATCAAGCCCTGATGAGATAATATTACATAATAATATTGTTTATTATTTGTTAATAATATTGTCAGTCTCTATTGGCACTTTCTCTTCTTTTAATCAGGTCACTTGGGACAAATGTGGTTCTCTATGGGCTGGTTGGCCTAAGTAGTAAATAAATGACATCTGATGTAAATTGTGAAACCAATTAAAGCTGTAGTGACTTGCAGCATTCAGGTTTCCAATGCAATGAACCCAAGCGTAGGTCTGGATGATGATTTCCAAATGCAATAAAAGTGTCTGCTACAGAAAAGTGTTTGCCAAAGAAGAGCACTGCTGACAGCAGGAGCTCACACTTCACCACCTCTTCGCCAGTCTGATTACCCTGTAAAACCTGTCTCTGGCCTTTCGCTTATTGACTCTTTGCATTATCACAATTAAATCTAAGCTTTCTGGGTCAGGAGGGTGGGTCTTAATTTCAGATTTATAAATGTCACTATAGCAGCAGGTGCAGTACAATACAAAAAGTACCAATAGCAGTAGGAGAAATGACAGAGAGAAACATTCCCTCTCCTGTGTCCCCAAACACTCATCGGTTGCCATTCTTTTATATATTTAACACCACATACTGGTGATTGCTGTGCTCTTTTTACTATTAGCTTTTTTTTGCACAGCTTTCAGGGTAGGATCCGCAAGGTTCAGACACGTGCACGGAGTGTCTCTCTCGGGTCTGATACTGGCTCATGTCTGGCATCCCAGACAATTTTGCTTACATCTACTGAGCATCCTGCGGACACAATTTTCACACCCAACCTCACAAAATCTGGCACTTAGGTGAGAAAGCATCAGTCACAGCGTGCACAGTGCCAGGCTAAGCACAGCCAGATAGAAACAGAAAACATAAATGATGCTAAAATAAAGACAGAAACAGTGACTTCAACATTTTTGGGATGATTCTGAGGCAATCACGGCTCTGCAGGCAGCTTCTCCCGCTGTTATTTCACTTCGGCATACAGACGTTCTCACTGGGGCAAAAACCACTTCATCACGTCACAGGCTCAGCTCTTCCTCAGGAAGAGTATGCAGAAAATTATTTACACTCGTGCACAGAGCAAGATTGTGCCAAGAGAACAATATCTGTTTTCTCTGAAAAGCACTTCTGTGTGTGTTGGTACTGTCAGAGATGTTGGATGAGGAATATGGTTCATATGCTTATCAATAACAGGTGTTACAGCCACACTTTTGGAGTCTAATCCTAAACGCAGTAAAATCCACGAGGGTTTCAGTGGACATAAATCAAGAAAAATAAACTGAGAGCATAAATGCATTATAGTTGTTTTGGAGGGTTAAACTGACAGTGTTAATCTCCTATGCTGATGTGTTTATATACTCAAACATGCATGTAAATAGAAATAAACCAACATGTAACAACTCCTTGCATAAACATAATATTTTTATATTGTCTGAATAAGATATAAGATCCCAAAAGTTAGATAAAAATTTATATCCTTCTATTCCACGCTAATAAATCATCTTGTTTTTCAGTCAGTCATCCTTTTGATGACACCATTGACTTCTTAAACTCATAAACATGCTGTAAGAACAACTGCGGTTTGGACAACACATTGCCTCCGATTTTTTTTTTTTTATCATCACTGTCACCTATGGGAGAGTAAAAAGAAAGAAAAAAACAAAGATAAACTGAAAGCGAGGACAATGTGACATCACTTTATCATGTTTATAGACTTTCTCTCTGTTGGACTCACATTATAGTAATTGATTTGGGGTGTACACTGCAGAATAAACAACAGGGACTCATAAAAAGTAACCTGACGGCAAAGCACAATTCTGTTAGCATTTCTCTTTTTCCTGCTTGGCAGTTTCCACTCTCAAGGAGGAAAATTTGCAGTAGTGATATATAAACTTTAATACCTTAAGGCCTAAGCATTTGCCCAAGACTCTGCAAAACAATTCTGAAAAGCAGGAAAAGTAGCACTGATCATACAAATCTTTTCTCTGTGGCATCGTTCTGCTGCTCAGCCCCCAAACGTCCATTTACAGAGAGGATGAATTGTCATCTGTTATTCTTGTCCTTTTGACATCAGTGAAATAAGCAGCAGACCAGACCATATATTCAGACTTTGGAGCATGCAATGACACATTCACACTACATGCTTAACATTCCAGAGGCACACACGGACATGACACATGGGGCAAGCCCTCGATTTGTGTTGCAATTCACTGACCTGGGATGAGGCCACGAGCACCCTCTGAAGCTGCCATCCTTTTTGGCCGGTACATCTGTCCACCCCCTCAACGGCAGCACGAACAGCTAAGCTTTGATAAGTGATAATGGAAGAAGAAAAGAAAACAAAATTGGATACTTATATTGAACACGGTGAACAATAGACTTCAGTTTGACACATAGAGTGGTTCCCGTCAACATAAAATCCCTGAGAAATACCAGAAAGGCCTTTCTAAATTGCTTTTTTTCCTTATTTGCAGGTACTTGCACCAGTCAAAAGCCCATCTTTGTCAAGGAAATACGTCTGCTTTCGTCTGTTGCCTTCAGAAATAACTTGCTCTAGTACGAATACAAGATGTGTTTTCCAGGAGCTGAAAAGTTTCGTGGTCTGTTTAGCATGCAGAGAACAGCACTGATAAGACACTCACTTATCTGACCCATCCCTAAACAGAGGATCTTCATTATGTGTCCTATCAACATCTCTGTGGAAATGCAAGACCTTTACACTAGATATCAGGATGATTAAGTCATCTTATGGAATAGTAATGGCTAAAAGCGATGTACCAATGTTTAGGGTTTGAGCATCATTTAGAGAGACAAATAACAGGTGTGATATTGGGGAAAGGTCAAGAAGCAGTTTAGATTTAAAATTTAATGAAAACCCATACGTGTTCGACAGAAAGCTATAATCTGTATTATTTTCTGGAACTCAAAAGTAGCATCAGCCAGTTGGCCTTTTGCAAATCAGGAGTTATAAAGTACTATATAAACCAGCTGAGACCGCCTTTTAAATGTCATACTGAAATCCTCATGTGATCAGCAAGGCAGGAGTAAGATTAAGAGTACAGTGCTGAAATTAGATGCTTTGTCTTGTTAACAGCTGTTTGCATAATGGTCTGCTGATTTAAAGGCATCTGTTCTTCTGCAGCTGGTCATCTACCACTGATACTCACTATATTAGAAATCAAGCCTCCTTTGTACACAGAGTTTGCATGTCCCTCATTTTTGTTGCTTATTTCAGTGTTTCTATCTGATGTACTACAGAAAGCACACTGGAATTCTGATCACATACACTGGAACAACATGAAGCATCGACCATTTTTCACTTTCTGATCAGTGCAGTCTAATGCATCTAAATAAACTATTTGCATGATAAGCAGACATCTGTATGAAATTGTCAGCATCCAGTTAGATAATGTGCTACTTTTGTGGTATATCAAATGCTGAATCTTGTGTTTCGTTTTACAAAGATGAAGCTAGTGCAGTAGATCTGTTAAAAATTGATTTATATTCACCCTATTTAAACAAAGGAAAAAAAATGAACTGAAAAGTGCTTAGTTTGTTTTTAAAAGATTACGCAGATGCTCTCAGATCATAGTGTATAGTTTCATCTTTCAATTCCCTTCGTGTTACTGTATAACTTAGAATTGTTAAACTGTTTATTGTTATGTGTTTGTTTGATCATGTTCTGCTAGCTGAGAGCTCCTGCTTAATTTATGGGGCTTCAGCTAGAATTAGGGTCCCAGCTCACCACATGTGTGTCCTGAGCCCTTCAGGTCTTGTTCTGGTGAGTAAAAGTCACCTGGGAAAAGACTTGAATTAACAGGGACCTGAAAAGCGCTCCAGCCACTGACTTGTATTTAATCCTTAGAGGAAATGTGTTTCCCTCTAGCATGTCTGCATTTTAAACCTTTGCCTTCAAAACTTTAACTAACCTTGATAGGAGCTTAATGGTTGAATCTGTACATGCTGAGATTAGAGTGTAACAACAGGCGGTTGTTGCAGTTTTCTGGGGAGAGCAAGCTCCGCAGGTTCACTTGAAATGCTGCCCGTGAAAGCAATGACAACACACGCTGCAAACTGCCCATGCTGCATACCCAATTTCCCTTAATTTAATCTCTGAGATAACTGACACAAAGTCAGGACGCATCACAGAGAAAAAAAAAAAGTACAGTAGCCATTATCAATGATGAAAGTGTTTTTCTGCTTGTTGTTCAGGAGGAGACGCACTAAAATGAATAAACATTTTTCCCACTGGGAAGACAGTCAAAAATAACGAGGCTTTTTTTTTCCATCAACTGCGTTATTGCTGAAGTGTAATTTGGCTCCGGGACTTTCTCCACTGGCATTTGAAAAGCCTTTCAGAGAAGCCTCATGGCTGCATATTTTGCGCAAGCACACTTTGCTGCCATTAGGTCTTCATATATCTCCATGCTGTCCACACAGACATTTTGAAAGCATTCGATGTTTTCCAATTTGTTTTTAAGATTTTCCGGTGAGATATAAACCTAAATGAAAACTCCACTAAAAAACTAGTTATTGCTAAGTTGCTTTCATGCTTTTTTTTTACACTCTAACAAGCATAGCACACCTTTCATATTTCATATTACCTTTGCAGTCCAAAATAAGTTTATAATCTGCTGTATGTAATCACATTCAATGTTTGACTTCAGAAGAATTTTGTACAATATTCTCTGCAATTTATATAAAGTTCTGCTAATTCCCATCAACATAAAGACAGAACCATCAAAACTAATTTCTGTCCTGCACCAGGGTAAGATATAAACTACACTGAAATCAGTGGTGAGGGATAGGAATGCAGTTATAATGAAATAAAAGTGTTTTGCTACATGTGGATAATGTAAGAAGTTTCTGTGATGTTTTTAAAGGAAAAGCAGGTTACTTGACACAGGTGATCTGTTTGTATTAATAGCATTCCAGAGATTTATGTCTTAGTAAGCGACTTGGACATTTAATGTAGGTCACTAGACATTTCTGGATTGATTTCTAGGACAAATTAACTGTCAAAAGGTGTTTATATTTGCTGTCTCGTATTATTTGGAGAGAGTATGCTGAGAAAAAAGAAAATCAGACGTACAACAACATTTAGGTTTGCAGAGCATTCAGAACCTGAGTTTGAAAGAGACGTGCAGCCCCTGGTAACTGTGATGAGGAACCTGCCAGGGGGTCCAGGAGGTACCTGCACCTAAAAGCTGCCAATGCTGCCTGGCTGGATTTAGATGCCATCACATCGTGTTTGACATGAAAAAAGGATGTTCTACAAACTTGAAAACATATGTTGGCAGCTCAAAGGGTAACTCCCATTGGAATCCCACCACCTTAAGTTAGAGGATTCCCTTTATTAAAAAATAAGCTTCATCTAAGGCTTCAAGAGTTTCACCACAGCTCCCCTCTGCCTTCCATTCACCTTTTCCTGTGAAAAAACCTGGTTTACAGTGCTCATCAGCTCACAGTCCCTTCCACCACCTCGACTGAAGGCACCTTAAAGCTGCTAAATACTTATCACGGATCACAGTTACGCAACACAGCTAAGAAAGGGGGAACAGCTCACACAACAACAGTTTGGTTTTTGATCACTACCCCACACTGAGCCTTATACAATATACAGACCTCTTTCTATATAGTCAATTCTTTCATACTGATTTTTGAATCTATAACGTGCTCACAAAAGTCTGGACTGAATCTGTACTTTGTATGCTACTCAGCAGCAACAGAAAGTAAGTTATTTATTTCATATTTTCATGGAAACAGCTACAGCCATTTCAGTGGAAATCTCTATTGAATAAGACCTGAAGCTGGATCATTTCTTTATTACTCAGGTTAGACTACTTGTTCTGCACCATTGTTCATCAGATAAAAAGACCTGTCTGGTCTGTTTTGAAGGCAGAGTGAATGATACTGCATTTTACAGTCAAACTGTGTGTTGCTTTTTAAAATGTAAAAGTTAAAAGCAAATAGTTCCATTATTAAAAAAAAAAATAAAATCACTTTTACCAAAGCTTCGTAATACTATGAAAGTAGAAGCAGTTTTGGTGTCTTCAAATAAGGGTGCAACCAAAATACCCTAATGCTACCCGTCTGCTTCCTTCCTCTTGTGTTAGGTTGCAAAATCATTTTCACTAAGTGCTTCTGGCAAATTGAAGTTCTTTCAGAAGGTGATAAGAGACAAAGCTCTGCTAATAATTTTAATACAGCACAAACCTTCATGCAACTGGATGAAGAATTTGCAGAATATAAAAATGTACAAATCATCAAAAAGAAAGCAGCTGCGAAATACAGACACTAGCTATCCATGCAGCCCTTAAATTTTGCACAATGGTTTTCATACAATTCAACCTCCCCTTTTATATTATTACTAAACACAGCATTTTAACAAAAAAAAAATAGTTCATGTTTGACACCGATTGTCATGGTTTAACCCCAGCCAGCAACTAAGCACCACACAGCCGCTCGCTCGTTCTCCCCCCATGGGATTGGGAGAAAGTCAGAAGAATTAAAGTGTGGAAAACATTATTGAAATAAAGACAGTTTAATAGGTAAAGCAGAATCTGCACATGCAAGCAAAGCAAAACAAGGAATTCATTCACTACTTTTCCATTGGCAAGCAGGTGTTCAGCAACCTCTAGGAATGCAGGGCTCCATCACATGCAACTGTTACTTGGGAAGACAAACGTCATCACTCTGAACATCCCCCACTTCCCATCTTCTTCTCCCAGCTTTTATTGCTGAGCATGATGCTATATGGTATGGAATGTCTCTTTGTCCAGCTGGGGTCAGCTGTCCTGGTTGTGTCCCCTCCCAAGTTCTTGTGAACCCCCAGTCCACTCGCTGGTGGGTGGTGTGAGAAGCAGAAAAGGCCTTGAAGCTGTATAAGCTCTGCCCAGCAGTAACTACCACACCCCTGTATTAGCAACACTGTTCAGCACAAATCCCAAACACTGCCCCATACTAGCTACTAGGAAGAAAATTAACTCGAGAAAGCCAAAACCAGCACACCAATTCATTTCATTTCTAAGTAAGAAATGTTATTTCAAGTCTCTTTAAAGCTCTAAGCAGGTTATTATAATGCTAACATGCCAAATTTGGTATGATTTAACCGATTAATAAACTAATTTCATTGGCTGGCAAAGATAAGTTGAAGATATAAACACAGTTCTAATCAACACAAATACTGTATAATTGTAGATGGAAGTCTTAAGAACATAGCCTACAACCAGCTGACAGAATATTTCACACTTAACTCTCTCATTAAACAGGAAGATTTACTTCACTGTATGGAGGAAAGATCCCTGGATTTTTAAGTCTCAGAGAATTTTCACAAGCCTGATTTGAGTTTCACCAGTTATGCTTTTGTCCTCTACTACTTTCTGAAGAACACAGCAAACCTCCTACTGCCAGAACCAACTGATGTGTCTCATTAGGTACATCTACATCAGCATTTTAGTTCACATCAGTACTATAATGTTAACATGAATCTCTGAATCACCTGCCATCATGCTGCGCAGTTGACATAGCAGTGTCATCCTCAAACATAACAGCTGGATTCAATTTGGATGAAACTAAATAATGGTATTTCTCCAAAGGAGGCACATGCTGTCCCCAACTGCTGATGAGAACTCACTTCATAAGACCAGGTAAAGATAAACCAAAATACAGTACCCGAAATGCATTTGGAGTGGATGAAGTCACGCCAACATTGGCATGATGATCTGCACTCCTGCTTTGACAGGTGCTTGTATTGAAGCTTCAGAGGTGCATAAGGAACTTCATACTGGACCCCAGGAGTGATCCACCCAGAGTCTCTTATTGTAGATATGGACGTCCCTGTGCCTGTGACATCCCTTAATGATGACTTCTACACACAAGTGTAGTACATCCATTAATGGGCAAGCAGAGGAGAGGGTGCCAGTGCATATGTTTGTCCAGCATTAGTATACATCACAATTTTGAGGGAAATAGGTAAAAAACTTGCATGGAAAAAGGAGGAGGAATATTTGTTCCAAGTTTTACCAACTCTAATTCAAGAAAAGTGCCTGCAGGAGCTCTTGGTAACAGAAAACAAGCAATGAATATGTTTCTTAGCTGAATGCACTGGAATCCGTAATGCACAGAGTGTAAGATCAAGAGTTGGCTGTGGGAGGTATATTTAGACAAGTCTGAAGCAAAGAATTTACTTGATAATTTAGAACAAGATGATTAGAATGTACAACAGAGCTTGGAAACTGAGAAGAATTTGTAAGGTAATGTAAACATTCATTATTTCCATTGATGATTAACTTCTTGCAAAAGCTGACTGTGAATACCAAGGCATCTACATAAATGTGGAAAATATATATTGAGTTGTTTCAGGTTTTTTGTTTGTGTTTTGTTGTGGTTTTTATTTGTTTGTTTGTTTCACAAACACTGAGTAATTTGGTAATAAAACAGTAATACATAGGGGAAAATAAATTAATCTTTCTTTGCTCATTGATGACTATAAATTAATACAGACCAAAAAAAATGTTCCCTGGTGAAAAAAAACCTCTAATAACATGGTAGCTGACAAGTAAATGTACATCCTCTGGTTTTAAAATGCAATTTAATAAAAATAAAAAAAAAAATGCTTGGAGAGACTTAATTGTCATTTGAACTACACTATTAACATTTAACATGTAATTGATTTGACAGTATAGTGACACGCTGTTCTCTGAAATCCTTTCCTTAGGACTCTCCCATGGCTATGAATTCTGATCTGCAGACCATACTGCAGCAAACTTTTTGATGTCCATGTTTACATTATCAATGAAAAGACTGTGTAAAAGGTGGTGGAAAGGTGGTAGAGTCAAGATGGTAAGAATACCAGGATGAGAGATGAGGGAAATAAACAAAATATGACCATGTTGCCAGAATGTTCAACAGTGTTTAACTGCAGTGGTCGTATCCAAACAACAGATGAAGTTTTGAAATACTGCACAAATATTTTCACCCTATCTAAGAAATCACCTTTTACCGCAAGCTGTAGAGTTTGTCCATTAGGTTTTGGATTATCAAAAGCAGGACATTTCTGGTTATGTGTATATTTTAGACTTCCACACGTCTTCTCTCCTCTTCTTTATTTGTTCCTTTCCCTTCCCATGCCAGAACTCAGCTCAAAAGAAAAAACAAATTATTCATTATAGCATCAAACCCAAGAAAGCCTGGTTGCCTTGGGATCTGAATTTGAAAACTACTTGACCTCTGAGTACAATAAGGTGCAAGCTCCCATTTAACTTCTTCTTCTTTTGGGACACTTAGAGAATTCTGAAGAAATTTTGGGGAGAGAGGCATCAAGGCCTTGCGAACATTTTTAGACTTTCTCTGCTGTATCAACTGATTATTTTCCTGACACTTACAGAAGCTTTGAATATCTGAGTCCTTGACTTCTCCAACAAATGCGTCTGAAATGGGGCAACAGGACTTCAGCGTTCTTCAGCAGATACATACAGAAATGCAAAAGCGTACTCCACAAAAACAGCTAAATACCTGGCAATATACAATATTTTCTCTATTTTTTAATAAGAAAAATAAATACTTTCACGTCACAGAATCCCAGAATGTCAGGGATTGGAAGGGACCTCGAAATCTCATCCAGTGCAATCCCCCTGCCGGAGCAGGAACACCCAGGAAGGTGTCCAGGCGGGTTGGAATGTCTGCAGAGAAGGAGACTCCACAACCCCCCTGGGCAGCCTGGGCCAGGCTCTGTTACCCTCACTGAGAAGAAGTTTCTTCTCAAATTTAAGGGGAACCTCTTGTGTTCCTTTAAACACTTTAGATGAAAATTAGGAAATTTGAAAAAGAAACCCTAATTTCTTCACTTCCCTGTTTCTTTTTTTATTCTTAAGAAATTACCAAGTAAGAAAGGTAAGTTCAAAGAAAACAGTTCTGCACTACCTATCTCATAAAACAGGAGCACAAATATTTAATGAGATGGGAACATAGATGATTTAAAACTTGAACAAATGAATAAAGTATGTTTAAAGTTTATAGATTGTCTGTGAGGTAAAAATGTTTAGTGGAATGGAACCAAGATTTATTCTGGTATTTACAAACAGATATTCTTTTGCATTCAATTAAACTACAAAGTAAAATCAGAATACTCATAGTTATAATAGAAAATTTTCTTTTTTCCCCAAGAATTTGGCCCAAATTAAAATTTCTGGTGATAAAAGGCAAGCAAGAGCTTTGGAAATAGTATTAAATCTTATTTCAAGGTTCAAACAAATCTTTGACAACTGATACCAGAGGATTATCTAAAAATGTGGGAATTTCCACAGAGAAATACTATATAAAAATCTGTTGTCCTGTTCTTTGAAGTATCTGATTATGACCTTTTGTAATTGACAGCAGCTTGTGACAATGAAGGATGCTGAAAATATAATCCATAGTAGCTCTCTGCTCCTTCAAATATCATTCCCTCCCCGCAGTGGGTCCATTAAATATAACCTTGAAAAAAATCAAAGGTATTGTTACAAAATTCCTCATCCTGCCAGTGCTGCTGGCCTAGACCATCTGACCAAGACATTAATTTTTGTGAAATGTCTGATGTGTGCATTGGGAAATTGTATAGAATATCTCCACAGCTGTGCATGTTCTCTTTGATAACATGCTGTCATCTTTTTGCTAGCATTTGTAAGACAAAAATACAGCTATTTTTATATCTAGAACTCAGAGGAAAACAGGGATAAATAGAACAGATGTAATGCTTATTTCCCAATATATAATCAAGATGGGCTGTTATTATAATTGTCACAGATTCTCGTCAAAAATATTTCACATTCAGTCCCAAGCACTATAGACTCTGAAGTGCTGACAGGATAAAACTTAATTATTAACGTTGCAAAATGTCACATAAACCAAGACAAGTTCAGCCCTCCTAACATGCCATTTGGGGTGTAGAAATAGGAAATTCCAGGTACTTTAACTGCCACAAAAAGTAAAAGTAGTTGTATCAGAAAGGGAAGAGTGCATGAATTACCGGTGGGCCTGTATACTCTTCAACTGCGTGATTTCTTCCCCACTGGTATGTGCAACACATGGTAATTTCCTATTCTTTCCCCACTTCCTTTGCTTAATTAACATGAAAAAGATGTTCGTTTCCGTTATTGGGAATATTCTTTGCTTCTATAGATGAGACTGTAATTAATGAGACTGCAAGAAAGGAGAAAAACAAGATGAGTCCTAAATTAATGAGATATTACAGATATTACGGATTAGAGCTGTTCAACCTTACCATTTAGAATAATAGCAGGGAGACAACGTCTGCAGTCTTCTACTCACATTTAAACCATTTTTAATTAAAAGAAACAGTTTGAGTGGAGAAGGCGGCTTTTCTTTTATTCCCTCTCCAGTAACCTATGATTTGGGGATCTTTTTTCCTTTTTCTGCTCAAGATGACACAAAGGATGTTTGCCTAGCAATGCAATTGGAGGTGACAGGAGAAATCTGGCACTCAAAATTACCGGGTTTGACTTTTTACTGCATTTCGTTGTAACATCAGTCACAAGCTACCTTCCAAACCTCTGTCTTAACCCCCCAAAAAATGTATGGCTGGTTTCACAGGTGCTTTCACCTCTTCCCCAGCACAGAGCTGGTGGAAAGCAGAAGAAAGTCGGTTCCCCATACATGCTGGGCGGCAGCATCCCACCAGCTGAGCCATCCTTTAATTTGGAGACATACATGCTAGGACAGCAACCAATTTAAAAAAGCTCTTCCTGACTACCACAGGTGATGAAAGATAAATAGAGAAGCAGGGTGTGCATAAAAGCGCCTTGAAAAATGTCAGGGGAGCTTGCTTCTGATGTACGGACATCCTGGGAAATGACAGCGTGAATCACCTTGCGGTTCTTCTGCAGACTGAGAAACACGAAAAAAATATAAAACAGATTCTTCAAACATGCAGGATGAATATGAAGAAAGACATTGACACCTGGTTAAAATGTCTCATTGAACGGTAATGATAAGCATTGGACTACAAAACCAGGACATTCTTTTTACCATGTGGAGATGGATTTTTTTTTAAACTTATTTCTCGTCTTCTCTATATTCTTCCCATGTGTATCATGCTCCCCAAGACTCTTTACTGTGCAACTGACAACAAGCCTATTACTACGGCAGGTCAAATCTCTTGCTTCTTGACTAAGAAATCCCAAGCGTAACCTGATGAAGGCATTTTGCAAGGTTGCCAACCCTCATAGTTGAAGACAGTGAAATTCCCTGGAAAGAAATATCCAAAGCACACAAGTTGATTCCTCTCTCAAACGTATCCTACTGTATGTAGGTTTTTTGGTGTGTTTTTTTGTTCATTTGTCTCTTTGCTTTTTTTATTTATTTTGCTGTCATTATTGTTTATTTGTTTGTTTCCCCCCCCCCCCCCCCAATACTTAAGAAAAAAGGATTGGGGAAAAAAAAACCACAAATGTCTTCCTTTTTCCTTTATATTTGGACATCCCAAGACTGCTGAAAGGTCTAATTTGGCCTACAAACTCAAAAGAAAATGTTCTTATTTTAAGAACTGCATATTCTGAAAAGGGTGTTGAAATGCTGAGGACACCATTGCCAACTGCTAGGAGAAGAACAACACACATACTTTCTCCTCATTGCCACGACGCAGCGTTCTCCTTACTTGGTTGCACGTTAGAAGGACTAGACCTGTATCAATTGACAAAACAAACACTTTTTTTCTCAAAATCACCATTCTAATTATTTTCCTTGGTTTCCACTGTGAAAACAAAAGGCAAAACAACTCCATGAAATGAATCCAAACTCATTATATTGCATTTCTGTCATAACAAAACAATCGGATCACTGGGTCATCGTCCAGATTTTCTCTCCTTCACTGTTCCTCATTCAGCAGTTAAAATTTGGGTTTGTGAAAGTTTTGCAGACCCAGGGATATAAAAAGATTTTCTCAGCCATTTTTTTGGTTTTGCTCTGGTAGGTTTTTCTGAGATAGTGAATTATTTTTCTCTACATAATAATTCAAACCAGTAGGTTTCTGAGAGGATGTTAATTTCTTTTTTTTTAAGCACATTTTTTTCCTAGTTAAAATGGTGTTTAAAAGAGAGAAAAGGAAATGAGGAAAGGAATGAGACAGATGTATCAATCACTGAACAGTATTAAAGAGTACTGACTGCATTATTTACAACAATATATTATGTCCTGATTCAGGAATGATAAGAAAACAGATCTCACATATTATGCAGGAAATAAATCCAGCTTCAACCTCTGTTTTGACTGCCCAGGTCCATCAGGAGATGAGAAGGATGGAAAGGAGTAAGAAAGCACCTTCAGGGTACAAATGCAAAACAACATACGAACTCAAAAATCAGGCTTATTTCAACAGACTTCATAATAGAGAGTTGTCATTTATGCACCAAGGACCGGCAATGAAAAATTCATTTCTGATGCAGTACCTTGCCCCAGCAAAGGCAGTCCTATGATATTAAGGTTATTATACCCCAAGAACAAGACCCAGCTGGCACCAGTAAATTAAGCTGAACATTAAGCCATGTGGGGATTTCTTACAGATGGCAGAATCTCATCTGTGCTGGAAAAGGTAAAAGCAACATAATTTTGTTGCTTGCAGTGAGCCTTTGTCTGCCACATCTGCAGGGCAATGACACCACAAGAAAAACTTTTGAAGTGTTAGATTTCGCTCAAATAACATATAATGGCTTCACTCTGCATGTGAATAACCTAAGAAATAGGTCAGTTTATCAGCAGCTAAAGCCCATATATTTGAGCGTGTTAACTTTGTAGAAGTAATAGATGTTTTATTATTAGCAATCACAAACGGTATCAGAGCTGTAAAGCCACTATTTAGCTTAGCACTGTTCATTAAGAAGGACTTTTAATTAAAAATCCTGGTCTCCCTCATTAGTGACATAATGGAATTAAGATGAAAAAGGGGTCAATTTGGGGATTATTTTGTGAGTAATAATTAATCTTATACATATAGTTAGATATATATAGATAGAAATATATAAAGAAAAAATCTTGTTGCTATACACTATATAGGACTATATTATATATATATTACAACCACATATATTGCCAATAAAGTAATAAAAATTATGGGTGGACATATGCATTATTGTAAATATATAACTATTATGTACAATCTAAATTATGGATCTTACATAAATACTACATATGATAGTATGATATTAGTATATACTAATATAGTGTGTATATATATTATATATAAATGTGATATATATGTTAATGTTAATTTCAATGCTTGTACTTCCCTTCAGGTCATCACAGAATCTTTGTTCCCAGAAGCTTCACTGAAATTATATGGTTAAGATATAATCTGGCCCAGGAATCCTAAAATGATCTTGAATTTTAAAACCTACCTTATACAGGTTCCATTTCAATCAGTAATCAACTCTTTTCTTGATATCAATAAATATAGATTTTGTTTGGGTTTTTTCTTGTTTTGTTTAGTTTTAGTCTATTTTACAATTTTTATTCTTTTAGATGATATCTTCCACTGCATATCTCAAAAATTCACTAGCTTGACTGTCAGCCGAAGCTGTGATGAATTGCAGATCCATAAAACCAAGAGTAAATCAATAATACTTTTTAAACAGTGTGTTTTCCCATATCAAGATGTAAATAAGGTCTGCTAGTTTAATAGGCACTAAAGAAAGTGTGTTGAACACTTTTTGTTATAATTGCCAAGGTTTACAATTCTGAAACAGTCAGTTATGCTTGCTATAATTTTCAAGGCTTTCATGGAAATGATAACATGGTAACTACTGCTTACCACGTCCAATTCAGTTTACTGTTGTCTTTAATTACAGTTCAGTGACCTGAGGAATATGAATAAACGGAGAGGCAGAAAATACCCTTTCTCCATGGGATGTGACCAGTGTGTTGTGTTGGCATCTACTGTAGATGGATTTAATAGCAATATAATCCTTGAAGCCAACACTTCAGCCAACAGGTTGATAGTAGAAAAGACAGAAAGATGGGGACAAAGAAAGTGCTTGGTCAACTTTAAAAAGGAACACAAAAAGTATAATAAACTGGCAACTACCAAGTAGGATTGCAAATGCAGACTTTGTTATCTATTTTCATCACAAAATAGTTTTCTTTTCCATTTTTAAGTGGAGTCAAAATAGGAATTTTCTTACAGACACTTTGTCGACATATAGAGAAAAAAAGAATCCTTAAAATACATAAAATAGAAGACAGACAAACAAAATAGGTATTTCTAGCTATTATTAACTGTTTTGAGACTTTTCCAGAAATCCACCTGTTTCTGAGGCTTACCTTCAAGTAACCAAATTTGAAGGATTTTTCAATAAGCAAAGGAAATGTGCTAATATTTCATATGCTTGTATAACCTTTTTTAATTTGAGGATCTGACTTTAAAAAATAAAAGCACATTATCCAATACCGAAAAATTCACATTATAGAAAGCAGTGCATTGCATAATTTGTACTGAAGTACTTACAGAAGCAAGAGTGAAACAGCTTTCCCAAAGCCACAAGGCCAGGCAGAGACATGGAACTCAACGTATCTTCAGTTTAATGTTCTAAGACTCCGTAAGAGCATCCTCTGTTCATATTCTAAGAAATTCTCATTTAAATAGAAAAGTCAGCCCTCCTGTCCACTTCGTAACACATGCCTCTGCCATTGTAATTTTTGGCTTCTCATAGCCCATTCTTACTGAAAAAAAATATGAACTTCACAGGTTATTGTGTAACTGAGTGAAAAATGCTGACTGAAAAGTTAACAATGGACTGGATTTCACTCTTAATTCTTAAGTAGTGAAGCACCAAGATATCCTAATGATTAAAACAGAAATCACATCTAATGAAATACATGTGTTCCACCATGTTCTACTGGAAAAAATTACCCATTTTAAACACAAATAGGCACAAACATTTCTGTAGCTTCTCAACAAGAAAATTAAAGGAATTTAGTATTATATATTTATATAGAGTCATTGCCTTTCTCTTTGTCATTTTGGTTATGTGAACATATCTTAGTTACAACTTTTATAATGTAAGGTAGTATCTGGCCACATATTAAATTTCATTCCAGAATATTTAATTTACATACACACTCATATGTATATTTACAAGTAAATTTATGTATATACATATATATAATATGCATGTATGCTTACAAATACATATGCACATAGACACAGATGAATAGAGAGAGTAATTCAGAGAAGTCTGTTACGTAAAAGGAAAATTGAAATGTAAGTTTTAAGTTTGAAACAATCTCAAATCCATCTCATACTCTTAAAAAAGAGAATGTTTGGCCTGCTCTTAAACTGGAAATGAAATTACTTTTAACTCCTAAACTTTGGAATATGTAATAGAAAAGCACTTTATCTCCTTTGTGTAATAGGAGGAAGGATATGGTCCATGACCTGGTTGCCAGGCAACTCCACGAAATTACAAAACATTTTCTGAAGATGCGCTGCCCCGTGGTTCGATGAGTCCACGTGGGGAAACAGACCCTGTGACACGGTTCTCTCTGAACCTGATCATAAAAGAGTTTGAGAGTATTCTAGTGAGGCCAAATAAGTGCGAATGTGACTTAAATTGTATAAACTGGAGTTCCTTTATGACCGTGTTCTTTATAATGTTGAGTAACTACAGATCAGAGGAAACAGGCAGGTCTGTTTAGCTTCATCCCAGGGCCAAAATGTGAAACTACTCAGACTCAAGGTTGGAATGAAAGAATTGTTATTGATCCACTGAGGGAAAAATATATACACCTTTGCTAGTCGCAAGGAATGTTAATACTTGGAAGCATTATTGAAGGGCTTTTTTTATTTCTTTTCAAAATCCTTGACTTTTATCATGCAACTCTTATGAATTCCAATGTCCTTTCTAAAACATTTCTTTCTTTTTTCCATGTATAAATTGAAGTTTCCTCTCAAACTGAAAAGATGTTAATATGCTTCTGAACTGTAGTTCTCTGAGATACAAACATCAAGGACAGATTTCACCAACCTCTTGGTATAAGACTAGAATCTTCAGAATAGCAATATTTGTTAAGCCATACCTATAATATATATCAGATATACCTAACCATAAACAGCTAAAAGATTAATTTGTACATAATTATTTTTCTTAATTCTTTATCATTATGTGGATTATTCAAAAAATAGTGGGTATGAAGACAAACAGGGATTCCCTCAGTTACCGTCTTTAAGAAGTGAAACTGTTAATCCCACTGAAAACAAATGGCAATCCATGTCCCACCTGAATGTAGTCATGTAATCCTCAGACTAGACATTGTTTTCTACATCTTTAATCTAAACAGAAGGATTAATTCTCCCCACCAACATGGCTTTACTCAGATCTATCTGATCTGGTCTGCACCACCACTTAGGAAAAGAGACATACATGAGAGCATAGGTACAAACATAGCCCAGATCACGCTCCCGTGGCTAGAGGAGAGCTTCTAACAACAAACCTTTTGGAAAGAAAACAAAAAATAACCTCATAAGCACACCACCCATTCAGATATTTTCTGGTGTTCTTCTGATAGCAAACAGATTTGTGACATTAATTATGGCGTGGTGAAATGCCAATTAAATGATGCACAGCCCCGGAAAGCAGAGGGCTGCTCAACCATTCACTGATTTCACATATGTTATTAAAAACCCCCAACACTGTATTGTTACTGACTTATAAGGCGCAGTTCTTTCATGTTGTGGACACCAACCCCAGGCCATCTCGACACAGCAGTAATAAGCAGTTACAAGAGCAGTGGATGTATTGTCAGCACTGCTGAATTCTTCGGAAAAGTGAAACAAATGCCGAGTAGGACAGCTCACCTCCTTCCTCTGGGACACATACACGAAGATCCACGTCCTTTCTAGACAGATGACTGAAACAGTCTCAGTGACCTTTTCAGCCCATACCTCAGATATTTCAATTAAGGTCTGTCATTTGCAAGGAAATGTTGGTTTTGACATAACTAGAAATTAGAGCCAGCTGCAGATATGACAGGATCACAAGTATCTTGCACACTAAAAATGTGGCCTACATGTGCCTGAAACAAATTCATATTGTATTTGATAGGCATGATTTGATGGTGACTGATTTTAGGACCAATTATGAAAAGCCACATCTCTTCTGATTATTTGTCTGGCCAGCATTTCACTTCTTTTAACACTCAACATGGATAATCTTTTGTCCAACAGTAGTGAATTTTGACATCATTTGGTCAGCTTATGAGTTTCTTTTCTTTCTAAAATTGTTGAAATTTTTCCTGGCAGAGAAACCTACCATTCCACAATAGTTACCTTTGAGTAGAGGAGCATATACAAAACATCAGTGTGAAATATTCACCCCAGCAAGAAACAGCTATAGGATGAGACTGTCGAAGGACATGTAAAATCTTAAAAGCTAAAAGAGAAACAGAGAGCACCACTAAACAAAATAAAAATTTGTGTATTAGCTTTTTCAACTGATTCAAAAGCAAGGCAAAGCAAATGAATATAAGTAAACTGCTTTCAATCTAGTAATAGTTGTAATGTGCTGCTGTGCCTAGTAAGAGAAAGGTGGGAGTTTACAAGTTACAACTGCTTAAAACACAATGCAAGAAGAAAGCATAAAAGCATTGCATCAGGCAATTAACTGTTCCTCAGGCACTAGTTCTTGAAAGGTTTGCATCTCAACAAGATGAGACGTGAATTCCTAAATCAGACCAACAATAACGTACACACAAAGAAGCAAAAGCATTCTCTCTTTCTTCTCCCTTCTTTTCTGCTTTCTTGTCATAGAGTAGGTGACCCATGAGAAACTAGAACCACCCCAGGAGTCACCGAGCTTACCCCAACCAAAATGCTCCTCTCTGCTGTAGTGACCAAAGGCCATGTGTAGTGAGCAAACTGGGTTTTTACCATTTAAAGTATATTTATCCTCTTGAGATGAGAGCAAATACAAGGGATGGCACTGACTTCCCATGACTAGTACCCAAGCTATACAATTTTAACTCATTTCCACCTGCAAAAATTTTTGCTTGGATTCTTAAAGCCATGACTCTATCTCCAGCCCTTTAACTCTGCATTTCTGTCAATGCTTCAGTGCTTAAAAAGGGACTAGTTGTGATAGCATTTAGAAAAAGAGAAACAACCAACCAAATATCTTTTATTGTTTGAGTAAGCAGATTTGAAATGGTATTACTGAAAGGTAAGTATACATGGTTCCCTACTGCTCTGTTTTTACAGTTACTCTTACGAGTTGTGTTGTACTTAAACTATGTTTACACAAATATTTCCCCCCCACACCCCATTACCTGCCCCTTAATTCTTAACTTCATTTAGAACCTAAGCTGTCATAAAGGTACATGAAATAGAACAGACTGAGAAAATACTTGAGAATGGCTGTTGTTTATGAAGAAACTAATTCATAGTATGCAGTTACTAATCAGGTAGAACCAGAGTTCAAAAACTGGACTGTATTACAATGCATTTCTCCAAACATCCATTTTGGATTATTGCTGAAAGGTACTAATTGGTCTATTCTAGACTAATTTACAAACATTCATAAAATAGTGAAAAATGCATGCTTTAGAAACCTGATACAATTCATGCCCCTGGACTAAAAAAAATGTGAGGATGGAAGCAAGAGACGGGCATTTTTAATGTAGATTAGTAGTGCTTATATTTTCTTTTCCTTTGTACTAAAAGACTCTTCAAATTTTTTCTCATTTCTTTCAGGTGATTTTTTGTCTTCAGATTTAGTCCACGGAGGGCTGTGCAACTTCTGTTGAAGGTGAAAATAGCATCAGTGTGAGCATTGCATACACAATATGCACATACATAAGCAAATAAAATACAATAATCCATGGCAATAATGTACACAGAGCTGTATTTCTGTTAAACTGATGTACTAGTCAAACTAGTATAACAGAATACAATATTCACCAACTGTACTAGAAAAGGATTCTGATCTCTGCTAAAGGACGCATATTTAACAATCTCTGATAGTGCAAAACCATACAAGTCTGATGCTCCTTTATAATTATAGTGATTTTTATCTTTTTCTCTCAGTCTATCAAAGGAAAAGCTCAGGAGCACAACTTGCTGAAGACTTTTCTGTCAGTAACATGGCTGCAAACAGCTTTGCATAAATGCAAATATATAATGACTTTGGAAATCTCTCCCTTCTCTTCCCAATATTATAGATATCATGTTATCAAATTAAGTGATTTGGCTACTAGGACAATCCAGTTCTTCAAGTGTTAAATGCTTTTGTAAATTATCACCAAGCAAAAGTAATTTTGAGCAGATGAGCTGAAATCAGGTGCAGTATAAATATGAACTGAGGAAGCAGTTCTATCTCAAAAGCATTAGTGTGGAATGCATAAACATACTGCAAGTATTCACATGCTTCTTTACAAAACCTTTTAATAAAACCTCAAGAATATCTCAGAAACAGAATACCTGAAAACTTGTCTCTGCTGTCTTCAAACGCGACGTTGAATTATTGCGATTCCCCAAACACGTCTTGCCAACCTGTCAACACAAATGGCAGAGATAACTACTTTGTATTTTTTCCTAAAATATTCATGGTTTTCCTAAAAAAAACCCCAACACAGTGGCTTTTTAGCTTCATTGATGAAACAGAACAAAACAACGTTATCATACCTAAGTGAATCCCATACTTCCATCATTCCTATATTAGTCAAATGTGCCTGCAAATTTAACAACCTAATGTTTATTTTGGTTTTGTTTTGGTTTTTTGTTTTGTGTTTGGTTTGGGTTTTTTTGTTTATTCCTACAGTGATCTCAAGGAACAGATAAGTAATTATAATTGTCTGTTACGGGTGAGGAAATAGTAACAAAGAGCTGAAAACTAGAATTACAATTAGGACTTCTCTATTACAATTCACTTGTCTAAACTGCTAGATCTCTTACATATAATAATCCCTGAGTGGGGATTTGTATAATAATTCCCTGAAGGAGAATTCAGATGACTCTCGAGGTATGGAAAAGCTTGTTAGATTCATTGCTGTCATTTTATTCCAGCAATAATGTCATTTTCTTTGCCAATATGCTTTTTAGTATGAGGGAAAACTGTGTTGAACAGCATAAATAAAATTAATTACACAGTAGATTTTTGAACCAAGGAGATCTCATGTTATGAGTCTTAAGCAGAGATTTACCCAGCAGTGAAATTTCTGCTGTAATTAAATTAAAGTCCCTTCAGGAGTGGGATTAATGATGCCATAGGCGAAGAAATTAAAAGGTGAAAAACAGTAAAATATTGATAATCTTTGGTCATTACTTTAAAATGTGTTCACACTGGAATTTCTCTACTTGTTTTGCTATGAAAACTGTTGCATTCAAATGGAGTGAACATAAATGTAGGGTGTTTTTAAGTCACCGAGACTCTTTCCAACATAACAGTAATTTTGTTTATTCAAATTTTAACATAACTCTTCCTCTGAAATGTTTCTTGTTTAGCATAAGACCTTGAAGATTTCCAAAGCTAAGCCAAGCCTACATAGAATATTCTTTACACATCGGATATAATCCAATATATGGGTGAAAAAATGTGGAAAAATCATCAGTATACAGCTTTGCTTGTAGGAATATGAATACGAAAAAGCCTTCAACAAGAAACTCCTAATAATATCCACTACAAGGTTTGCCCACACTTCTGCATTTTAATTTTTTATATATATATATATAAAGGTTAATAATATTGGTCCTGGATAGAATAAGCTATTTGTGTCTAGGAGAACAAAGGAATCATGAACAAAAAGAGGAAAAAAAATACCCTCTAAATAGTATGTTTTGAGGCATTTTTTGGGGCAGAGTTTCTTAAGAAAGTGAAAAGTAAATCTGAATTCATCCTATAGCAGCTTGAATCACAACACAATAAAAACCACCTCACTCAGCAAAGAACACTGAAAATAAACACCCTAACATCCAAATTAAATATCAGGAAAATTTATAAATATCCTTTCAGTAGAAATGACATTAGACTGGAGTTAATTAAAAATTAAGATATTGACAAGGGGGAAGAAAATTCATTAAGTTGTTGCACTTGAGAAATTCTGACAGTCCCTTGCCTGTAACAAAGTTGATCTATGAACAGGTGTGAATATAGAAATGAAACATGTTATTAAGAAAACCACTTGGAGAGGAGACAGCTGCCTCCCTCCTGAAAGCTTCTAGAGAACCGGTGGTGCTGCCAAGGATTTTATGGCACTTCAGGGGTTTTTAGCCATGTTGAAGCTACTGGAGTTTTTTAGCCATGTTGTAGCTACTGGAGTGAGCCAGAAATACAATTGAAGTGATTGATGGTGGGGACTGTCTTTCCAATTTTTCCTACTATACACAAGAGCTAATAAAAGTTGGATTAATATTATGTAATAGGGAATAGGATTGATTAAAAAAAAAATCTATTGATAAAGCATCTACATTCAAGTGTGATTGGGAGCTGGTCATGCTATTTCACCATTTTCACTGTTAACTCTTTTCAAATTACACGGTTTCTTCTTAACGAGTCCTTAAAATTTAGCTTGGTCAATATTTACAGTTTTTATGACTAAACACAAGAGAAGTCTCATTATAATTTTCTTGTATATGGTAGAGAAACAGACCAAATTTAGTGGTTTTGAATGCTTGTTATTTGTTCTACACAAACTTTAAGAAACACATCCATGATCTATTTGTGTTTGTAGAATAAAAAATTCATACAACAAGTGCATTCTGCCTTAAGCAATACCTTTTGCATATACAAGAGAAAAAATATCTAGCACGCTAAATGAGAAATTTAACAAGAGAGGGAAACTGAGGTGGGGCATGTGTCTTGAAAGACTGTGCTGCCTTTATCAGTTTAGTGTGTGCTTTGATTAGCAAAGTATCTTTGTGTGAATTCTGATTGTAAAATATGCAGCTTGATCAGTAAAGCATGCAGAATTTCAGGAGTTATGGTATTCAGTTCATCTCGTGAATTATACAGCAGAGCTGGAGAGGTTCATGGCTGGATGTATAAATTATAAAGGTGGATCAGCCAAGTGTGCATCTTCATTTAAAAAGAATTTTCAAAAAGCCAGTTAAAATTCAGCATGTCCCTTGGCTATTAAACTATGCAATTCGATCTGTAAGCCGTGGAACAATATAACTGGAAGGGTATTCCACTGCATCAATGCAGTAAATAAGAATTTGCTTTATTGCTCAAATAAGCATCCAACGTATCACAAGTGGACAGGAAATAAAGACGTTTAAATAAGTTACATTACATTATATTCAGCTTTTAAAGTTGGAAAATAATTCAGCTGGTGCATCACACAGATTTAGTATTAATAGACCAAAAATTGCAGATTCAGCATTCCATCACATAGCTACAGCCCTTCTTTTTGCTTCAGTAGGCACTAAGCAGAAATGCAGGATGTTTGAAGAGTACAATGGAGGAACAAGGACTGACCTAGTTCTGAAGAAACTAAACCAGGTACAGGACAAAAGGGTGGCACAGTTAGGTCAACTGAAAAACTACACATCCTAGTGAAAGTGGTACCAGTGGTATCATTCCTATTGCCACAAGTTGGTCTCCTCAGCTCCACAAAGCACTGGCTCTGCTATGGGCAAAAGAAGAACCTTGATTTGTTCACTTATGATGCCAATGATTAGCTTAAACCAGTGTAACTCTCTTTGTGTAGCAGAAAAAGAAGTTTAACACCATTGAATTTTGACTATATTCAAATGACCTGAAAAATTCGCTAGACAAACTTAGTTCAAGTTAGCTAGAACTTTCATATTGAAACTAAATAAAAGTGAAAGAACTTGAACAACTTGTATTTAAAATGGGGAAAGGCTATATTTCTTCATCAGACAAAACCTACAAATTCTATCAAAGTTTTGCAATGGATGTGATGTTTGAATTGTTATTAAACCCTACTCTGTCAATAACCACATGTGCCTGTTGCTGTACTATATATGCCACAGAACACTCATGTTTTAAGAAGGCTAAGTTCTACTTGATCATATAAAAAAATTGTCACTACCTGTACCCCAGAAGGACTGAAACTCTTAGTGAGATTTTAGCTCTTTACTACATGAAGCACGCACTTCTCTGATGTGGTTTTTTCCTATCCAGACTGAACAGATCTTTTGATTTTTTTATATTACTTCTTCCCCCCATCCCAATAATACAAATTTTTTATTTCTGAAGTGATCTATTACCAAACTGAGACTTTGGAAATGATGATTTTGTACTACCATATAACAAACAGTATTGATGAAATCAATGGTCTGTGTGCAGTTATATCCACCATTGAATATGACTTGATGTTTTATTCATTTTTTTTTACTCCTGTCAATTATTCCCATACTTCCAAGAAATATTTCCTTAATAGTTTACTTTTACATTTACCATTTACGAATATGCAGAATAGATGATGTTTGACTAAAACACCATTCTGCAGCGAAAATAACATCACTATCTAAGTTAGGTCCTTAGTTTATTCAAGGACCTGTTGTACCAGATCTACTCATTAATTTCTAAGAGACCTGTATTTCGATCTCCTTTGACCCTCATTGTTTAGATGAAAGATATGGAGAAAGGTATGTGAAGTGTACATATATGTTTCTGTAAGACACCTGTGCAGTTCTTCATATCCCTCTCTTATTTTAGAGCACAGCATATTGAGTGGATGGTTAAACTAAGTTGATGCAACTTCTTATGACCTTCATAGTTCTTGTTTAGGGAACAAAATGACCAAATTCACATTTTAAGAATTTCATCAGGTTGAAGTTTTGTTAAAATTATTATTTCGTTTTCTTTTATATTCCTCAGTCCCTTCAGAGAGTAATAGGAGAGTACAATGTGATCAAAGCTCTGCAATTGAAACTGATAGAGAAAAATGAAGCAAAATGCTGTGGTTGCTTAGAAACATGCACAAGTTTTTCTCCAATACTCAGTGTCATTTGTCACTGAATGATTAATGAACATGCAGTGTTTGTTTACTGCAGGAAATTAAGGCAGTAAATAAAAGCACTATCACTTTCATTTATCAGAGAAGACTACAAGGACAAAGAGCAGGAAATCAAAGATGAGAACAGACAACAAAGAATCGCTTTATAAATTGTTTGATGTTTTAGCACTACCAAATAGGTGGCTTTAAATGACCGGTTACACACATAAGAATTATTAGATATGAAAAAAAGCTTTTTGGAAGAGTTAGAAGGGAAATGATAAAGGGAAACCATCTCTGTAGAGCTCTAGTTCTACAATGAGCCTTTCAGGAGCCAGTCATAGGGAAAACATCTCTGGACAAGGCTAAGAAAAAAACAGTATTAACAAGATTCCTCTAATAAAATAATAATAATCTAAATAACAGAAACTTTAAAAAGAAAACTGAAGTTAAGATTTTTTTTAATCTTGGACAAATTTCAGATGATTTGAAAGAATGAAGATCACGTATTACAGGATATCCTACCTACTTCTGGCTCCTACAGGTCCCATGTCCAATTTCATGGCAGTTAAGGTATCAGCAGTATTGAATTTCAAAATTTGCCAATATAATTTGGCCTGCCTGCATCCCGTTTCTAAATAAATCTTCATTTGTATTCATTTCAATGTAAACCACATTATTATGAACACGCGTAAAACCATAGAGAAGAATTGCACTATGATTTCAAATTTGAGAAGGAGGGATGCTTAGCCATACAGACTAAAAATTACCAGTTGAGACAAGTAACTAGATAGTTCCATTTATGTTTTGCCTTAGCATCTGAAATATTGCATGTTCTTCTCTAGTCAGTCTTTACTGCAGTAATTCTTCCAAAATATAAATCATGTTTATCAGAGACACAATCAGAGGATCTTTGTAAAGTTCTGATAAAGTGTTGCTGAAACATTAGGCTTCTAAGCAACAGTTTTAAGCATATTTTTGATCTTATGTTAGCTGACATATATATATATATATATATATTTAGAGAGAGGGAAGAATATAAATTAATTTGAGAAGTGGACTAAAAATGTCTGTTTCCACAATTAGCCCTCATATGATGCCTTTAGATGATACCACTTTAAATCCTGAAAGAACTAGAAGCAATTTATTTTCCTAAGGGTTCATTTCCTTTAGGAAAATATATATCTGCTAACATAGCATCAAAAATAACAATAAAAGTGGTGTAGAGGTTGCTAGCCCAGTATCATCATCTGCACTATTTTGTTCCATGCAGCCCACATTCCAGTGAAAGAGAAAGAAAACAAGTTTCAAATTAAACAACAACCAGGGAAATTACTTTACTCATCACTGAGAGCAACCCACAGGACAAAAAGTGATCAAGGTAAGTCCTTAGACTTGTAAAATAGGTGGAACAATTGTGAGAAATACATTTTAATGCTTTATCTCTCTTTGAAAAATTTACTACCTTTCCTTAATCAATTCTTGGGTTTACGAGAAAACATAACCATTTTCATAATTGAAATTTGTGTGGTAGTTAAAGTGAAATCAGGAGATTCTGACAAACCGGGATGTCCTGTTCTCCCATGACAGGCTACAAATGAGCCACTATTCAAAATTCAAGTGTAGTCCTGTGAGTGTGGACAGACTTGTCATAAAACTTCACAGCTCAGTGTGGGGATGATAGCATAGAAATGGAGAAAATCCTCTGAGGAAATAATTATTCTTGCCTTTGGCAAGAAAATCCAGTACTTTTAGTGCAGCCACAATTTGAAAAGAAGCATTTCTGTAAAATATTATGTATATTATGTATTACCTGAGCTATATTTGTAGACTTATTCTTTCATTTTTAGGACAGGACTGTTGCAGTTTGTCCTGTGTGGCAGAGGCCACTATACAGGCTGTTTTGCAGCTATTTCCTCAAAGAACTAACTCCTGAAATTGTATTTGAATCAAATCAATCAATTGTTTTTATTAAAAAAAAAAGCTAGCTGAACAGCTTCTATTTCCAATGAACATGGTGATGTATAATAAATGGACATATTTTAAAAGCCCACTTAATGTAAAAAGAACATGAGGAAAGGCTGAGGGAGCTTTTGAGGTCCCTTCCAATCCCTGACATTCTGTGATTCTGTGAAAAGCAAGATAAGACTGATAAAGCTATTGCCTGCTTAATTTTCCAATGAGGAATATTATCTAGCAAAGCACGGTGCATTTGAATATCCCTATGATATGCCTTCTTTAATTTTTTTTTTGTCAAATGCAGATTTAGCAAACCTTAACGATTTAAAATTTAAAGAAAATGTGAAACCCACAGAATACAGAATTGGTCTTAAAATGTGATAATCGGGAGATTAAATGATATAAAACTGAATCCTATTACTCAAATTTAGATATATAACCTAATTTCTTTTAATTTGAATTATAAGGCTGCTTAGAAGGCGGCAGGGAACAGGGTTAGATTTTAATTTAACTTAAATGATGAAAAATAGTTGGAGTCCTCAAGACTTCTAACTCCAGTTAGAGTTGTCTTCTGCTTTCTCAGACAAGTTTTTCATACCAAGAAGCACATTAGGCTGACCAAATGGCTAAAAATACTAGTTGCTAGAAGCACAAAAAGACACCACCACTCCCTAATCAAAATAATTAAATGCTTGATTTTATGGAAAAGTGCATCTTTTAGCTGTCTTTCATTGCATTGCTTGATAGACAAATTAAATACGCTCTTGATTTGTGAAACGTGTTAACA
The DNA here is from genome assembly GCF_964273445.1 of Streptopelia decaocto. Classification (NCBI taxonomy): domain Eukaryota; kingdom Metazoa; phylum Chordata; class Aves; order Columbiformes; family Columbidae; genus Streptopelia; species Streptopelia decaocto. The sequence goes on from NC_138661.1 coordinate 63,411,157, forward strand.
ACTTTTTTTTTCCCTTGGCTCTAATGTATTTGCTGCTGTGAAAAGAAAGTTACTTGAACCTCTTTGCGCAAATATTCAGCTTAATACAATTCAGCCTTTACCGAAATTAACCTCTAGTCCATCAAACTTTCCATAACTTTCCTAGACGATAACCAATCTCTAGGCTTAATCTAAATGGAGTTTGCTCCAACTTCAGAATTTTACATCTTATTCTTTATTCTCCTCCTTCGAATTTTATTAATAAGGAATGAAGTTTCCTTCATCTTTAAGATGCAACAGCAAACTCTGCACTCTCCTCCCAGATAGACAATTTCTCCTTGGCTTCAGTAGTTCATTCAATAGCCATTGTGACAGTCTTTTTCCTGCTGTCTTCTGTATTTCACCTGCAAATTAGTCAAGGTGGCACTGTATTTTTTGGAATACTGAGCAGAGAATAGATTCTCTCAACAAATTTTGTCTCATCTTTTTTTTCCCCTGTTTTATTTGTACCCTTCTAATTACAACCTTAATACATGCATTTGGAATTTCTGTGAACAGCCACCACCATGCTGTTTGAATGAGAGTTTTACCTCAGTAAAAGCAGCAGATTTAGCTTTCTGTCAGACATGGCATAAGAAAAACACAGCTTGCAGCTTTCCTAGACCGGCAGTGGATGAGATTACAGGCTTTCAACTATTACGCTGTCACCTCGTACATTTCGCTTACGTTCTGTTTTACGAAACGAAGCATCTGTGGCAGCTGTGCCTGATTATTAGTGGAAACAATATGTAAACAAGGTTCTGCGTCTTGTTGTAATGCAGCAGCTCTCCAACCAGGAACAAACCAATTCCTGAAATGGTTAAACATCAAATGGCGTTTTTTTCCACTGCTCTTTTCCCCACAACAGCTCTACAAATTCTACTAAGTAGTCTTTAAAAGAAACACAGAGAGAATACCTGCATAGACTGACAGCAACGAACATTTCCTCCTCAGCATTTATAACGCAGAATATAGCTGGCTTGCTAGGAAAAGTAAGTCACCTTGATAATTGCCTAAGGCATTAGTATTTTAATGCAATCTAGATTAGACTCTGATTTCTAGGTAAGCTGAGCTTACATCTTGAGAATCGCAATCCTGGATGCTCTGATTTTCTTCCTTTCTTGAGGCCACATGAAGATTCTCTTTCTCTGCTGAAGCATTTCTCTGGACATAGGAAATAATAATAATAATAATAAAGTAAAATAAAACAGTTAATATAAATACAATTTCAGAAAGGCCACATTTGAAAAATCAGGATAAAGATAAGAAACCTAAAGGTCATATATTGCAGACAAGTACTTTATACATTTTCAGCAAAATTTGTAAAGGGAATGTTTTAATATTCATCCTCAATAAAGTACTCTCTCGTAAAGGATGACTTCTATATAAGTTAATCAAGACTTTCTGCCTGAAAACTGAACACACAAAAGTGACTTCTTGGTATATTTTTTGTATTTTAAGCAAAACCAAATGAAGTACAAATTAAACCACATTTTCTTTTGTGCAAACATTTCAATGGGGAGATAAAGGAGTAAAAAAAGAAGGACATTTTCTCCAACTCTTGTGGATTCTGGGAAAGATTTCAGCTGAAACTGTTCATGAACTGCTTTACTTACTTCAGTTGTCTACAGTCTGTCCCTGCTGGGACCTCACATCACTGCAAGCTGGCAAAATGTGTTCCGTTTCATGCCCTTCACTCACCTCCTTACACTCCAAATGGGGCAGGTACAGTGCATTTCCTTCCACTGAAATTTAGGGCAGTTTTAGGCATGTTTTTCCATATTTCTTGCAACTTTTAAGATTCATTTGGACATGAACAGAAAGAATGTGCACTGGGTTTGTATATAGAGCCTGCACTGTATTTAAACCTCAGTATTTCTTAATTTAGCTTGATAACTTCACAGTTTTGTGGCCTTAGATACTAGGTCATGGCATAACATGGCAAGGAATTATTTCAAAACGAAATTATCCACAAAATCTGGAAACTGTATTACTAAATTAACTGGATATCCTGATCATTGCCTGTATAACTGCACATTCTGCTGAGACACAAAGTAGCTGAAACTTCTGGGTGCACCATAATTTTCTGATAGGCATGAGATGATTGTTATGACCATCTTGTTATTCTTAGTTCTGCTAAAACATTTGTTTAAAAAGCATTCATCTTCCAGCGTCTAGTTCAAAATCCACTGAAATGCATGGAAGGAACCTAAATTAGGGAAGATTTATAAGTATTTCTGAAATATAACTTAAAAAAAAAAGGGAGGAAAAAACCCATGAAAAACCCAACACAAGACGAACAAAAAACCTACAAAAACGAAACCAAAAAACACCAACAACCAACCAAACAAAAAATACACAAACAAAAAAAACCCAAACAAGCCAAATTTATGACTTATTCTTACTCTGATAAAATATATTCCCAGAAAATAATAACATATAACTGATGAGCACTGATGAGCCTCTCTTTTTGTTATAAGTTTCAGATCTTGAGGGATCCGGCTTCCATCAAATTGCCCGCAAGGCATCTTGAAACTCTTCAGGGGAATGGGAGCGGGGAACAAATCAAACTAACTTCTCTGCAAAGAAAAGCTAGAACTTCAGACACCCATTTTGAAAGCCTGAAGCATCCGTTCCTCATGTCACTTATACTGCACTGAATTACTAATGGATATAAAGTTTTCAAAAATGACAGAGAATAGGAGAAAACAAACCTGACTGGTTACTATTTGCCAGATAATCTCTGTTTAACAGCTCTTCAGTGAGGAATTGTTAGTTTTACAGAGCAATTGTCTACTAGAAAAAGTGACAACGAGATGAACGGATTAAAAAGATCAATGTAAATAATTGTTTTGTTAAATAATGATTGACATTTCATATCTGTATTGAATGATTTGCCTGTTTGGACTGAAAGAATTATTACAGTTCTGCAAACTTAAATTTCTTCCCGTTGAATAAGAGAAGCATATGCACGGTGACTGATAGTACACATATCCACCTGATTTCTTGACTACTTGAAACTGTAAATCCATGTGGGATGACAGGAAAATCAGGCAGCTTGAAGCCTTATTAAACCAGGAGAATAAATGTGCATAGTACCTCTAGTTTCAGAATTGGATTCCTGTTCAAGATTGTTCCACAGCAAATTATAGATGCAGTGTATATACCAAATTTCTCAGCACGTTGTACTCATTTCTACAGAAAAAGGGGGAGTTTGCGATATTTAGATGAGGCTGTAATCAAGAAAAGACTTTCCCAGCATCATGTTTTCAAGTGCTAACGGCACTTTCTACCTCTAGGAAAATGGAAAACAGCAAAATGGAAACCAGGAAAATTTCCAATATTCAAAGTAGTCAAGTGAAATACTGTATCCTAGAAGTCTTCCCCTTTCTACTCTCCCAAAACAAGATATAACATTTTTCAAAGTGTTGCAGTTTTCATACAATTGTCTTAACCAGCAGGACCAGATTTTGTAGCGGCCTTTAAAAATCCCTTGCCAGAGCTGCGCTGCTCAGATCTCGGCCAAGTTGGGAGCAGCTTCATTCCCCGTCTGGTTTCTAATTGATAAACATCGCATCACTTCAGCTATTGCCTAACTACCATCTCTGATTATTTTTCCACATTGTCACCCTAAGCTGACATGGATCTGCATATCCTGAGTTCTAGTTTAAAACCTGATCACACTGCTTGGAGTGGCCCATGGAGGACAGCAGAACAGAGAGCAGGCCTGGCTGGGTCTTGCGGATTTGATTTCTGTCCTGGCCAGAATGCCACAGGCCTTTCTTCCACCTTATGGAGGTAATTTTAACCCGTATCATTTTGATACTGACTTCTTACATGGAAAAAAATTCAAAGGCCTGTCTGTTTCCTCATAATGGGAGAGTCTTTGAGGCAGACTTTGCAAACAACATGCTTTGTTATTAAAAATAATCCCTCCTAATAAAAAATGAATATGCTATTATTTGTCTGAATGAAGTCTATTTACTAGACTGACAGCTTACCTAATAAAAATGCCATCAAGTGTTCCAGAGTGAAACAGTTTGGAAACAGCTTCTGAACTACTTCCCAGCTTGCTTAAAGCTTTCTGAACCCTCCTCAAATCTTTTCAATACAGAATTTCACATCCAAATATTTTTTTTCAAGGATCATCAGCCCTTTTATCTTTTTTCTTTGAAATAACTTAGAAATTACAGCATCTTCCTGGTGAGACCTTACAAGCTGGACTAAAACCCAAGCTTTGCATTGCAGAGAGTTGAAATAAGCGAAACTGTTTATAACGTGTTTAATGTAAATTCTTGCAGACAAAACTAAACTTCACTTGTGTGCACTTTGCTTGCAGCAAAACTTGCAGAATGCTTATGATAGAGAAGCAAGCCAAACTCATAATTTCTTTGAGTTCTCTTGCATAGTCTGCACTGGCAGAAATGACAGAGCCCAATTCTGCCTCATACCTTTGAAATTTCCTTCAGTTATGCTTTATACAGTTTTCATTTCTAATATCAAACACATTCTCTTCTCAACACGTGCATTGTTATTATAATATCCTCAATGGCTAAATAAAATTGCAAACTTAGGTCAACTGAATTCCATCTTTCAAAAGTGGTGGGTTTTCATTTTAAATTTTGATATGTAGCTCAATTCTTTCCTACATTAGAAATAGTCTTGTAGGATCTTTCTTCTTCCCACGTGTTTTTTTGGCATGACTGCACAACCCTTACTGTCAAGTCAGCATTTGCTCACGCGAGATGCCAGAATGCTATTGACAGGACCACTTGCAGTTGACCTGCCAACACAAATATTGGTTCCATTAATGTCTTTTTTTCCTTTTACTTAGACTGTCACAGATTACTCTTTTCTGCACTAAGGGTTTCTAGTGATATTCAATTTCCACATTAACAAGTATATATTTAAGGATACTCATTCTGATCTAACAAGAAGATTGCACAGCATTTTGAATGTAAGCAAACAAACCAAGCAATTTTTGGCAGAGTGCAAGTTCATGACACCAAAGGACCAAAAAAAAAAACAAACCACAACCAGTTCTATGATAATTTTTCTCTAATGATGGGCAATGTCCTGATATGCATATTCATAGCCTGTTTTGATAAACTTTAAATGCAGAAAACATTGGAATTTGCCCAGAAACACGTATTTTGCTACTGGTCCAATCTACAAACATTCAAAAACCACCTTCAGCAAAGACGTGCCAGCCCATCTCTGGTGTGGCTGATGTCACTTTGTGACATTCATCTGGCACCTTGAGCGAGGGCAAACTCAGAGGTCCCCCAGGCTGGGGGCTACTTGGTCTGCAAAGGGGCTACAGATGGGAAATAACCCCAGCCTGAGCCATCCCCACTTCTCAGCGCACTCAGTTTGTGTTTCTCTGGGAGATGTCTTATTCCTTTGGGATGGAAATGATGTGCTGTCATGTCTGGGAAGCCCAAAATTGCTCAAGGATTTGTAGGACTTACTGTGAAAAACCAGGGCAGTTTTCTATGTAGCAGGTGGATGAAGTTGTCAGAGCTTTTCTGGGCAAAGTGTACAGTGCAGAAGCCAGAAATATCTCCTTTCCAAAGTCAGTTCTGTCTGACTGCTCCTGGAAACCAGGGACCTTGTCTGTATATCACACACACACACAGGCCAACTGCCACATAATGCCTCACGTATTTATTTCAATCACCTTTTCCTGTCCCCCTCTTTTCTGAGTAGCACTATTTGCAATTACAGAAGTTCACGGGGGCATTTTGGATTGTACGATAGACTTTTGACTCACCCTCCTAGCCCTACAAATTTCAGACATTTTAAATTAATTATCTATTATATCTTTCTACAATAGAAATCACAGATAAATATTTATCAATATGTATGTATAGTATAAAGGAACCCATGGTATAACATTTTTTATACCCTGACTTTAAAATCTTGCACAGTGTAACTCACATGCAGAGATAAATGAGAAGTCCAATCCTAAAAATAATTAATCACACTATATATTTTTATGACAGCAGAGGTAACTATTTTTTCTCTACTGCACAGTGAATATTATTCAACAATAAGTGGGAAAGACATAGTTCAGCTTTCATTTCTATTTAATGTACATCTACTGTTACATTTATATAGGGCAATTCTTCTCAAAGGACTGCAAATCCTACAATGTGCCAGATCTTTAAACTTCTACATCCAGTTTCTTAAGTAAACAGAATTGCCCTTGATTATTTATTTATGTATTTATTTGATTTGCACTGTACTCAAATATCTTTAAGGTGGAAAATAGCTGCTTACTGGTATACATTATGCTAACACTGAGCCTTGAGCACAACAATCAGAAGCTTTGCAAGTAATCTTGGAGAACCTCACTCCCACTAGAAGCAAAAATTGTTGGGAAGTCTTTAACATCTATACCAAAAGACCAGAGCACATTTTCTTTTCTTCACATCTCACATACATTTGTGTTGGTTGCAGTGGAATTTCTCCAAGATGAACAATCACAATAACTTGAAATGGCTGAACATTCATCAGAGAGAAAGGATTTGTTCTTTCAAATAGATCGTTTGGTATGATAGATGACATATTTAGACATTAATTTCCTGAATCATCCTTTTCATAATGTTGCTACAAGTGCAGAATTTTCCCTCACGCATGCAACTGCCTCCCAGCAGTATATTATGTTGGACATAATATGTACATTATTGTTTTAAAATTTTTCTTTATTAAGTGTTCTGCAGTCCTTCCACTCTTGAAGAAACTACTCTAAAATTTAGAAAGAGCTATGGAAGATATGAAGTTTTCAAGCGCTGTTTGTAATATTACCTCCTACACAATTAGTCCAGTTAAAGTCAACCTTCCTGGGAAAAAACTGGTTACTAATCACCTCAAACCAGTGCAACTCATCTCTGTTGGAACATCATTTCTACACAACAGCCAGTACGGTGCTGCCTGAACCCCAGAGACCAGAGCAAAGCACCCTCTCCAGGGCAACCCGGCAAGACGCGCAGCCAACTCACAAATATGCTTAAAGGTAAGAAAGAAATACAAAAACGGAAGATGAAAAGAATAAGAGGTCACCTTCCTCTGGTAATATGCCCAATGTATTTGCATTTACAGAATGGAGTGGAACTCCAGTGACTGTGCTCAGGCATCTAGTGTTTCAGTTGATATCCAACTGCCTCCAAGAGCTCTTCCAGGACATCCACATAGAAATAGATGCCAATTTAAAGCAATTCTCAAAATACCTAGCTAGGCACAAATAAAAAGAAGCCACATCTGTTTATCATTGTGCTCCAAATTCTGACTTTTTTTTTTTTCCCCAATACAGCTTAAAGTGTCACGTATTTCAGATAATTTAAATACATGTTTTCTAGTTGAATCCTAAACCAACACTTTCAGCTGCCTCATACCTTACCTTGTAACAATTGCAGTTTCTTATTTATACTTCCATGCAATTGAAGGGGAAAAAACCCTCATGAAAATGTATGCAATCAGTTTTCTCAGGATCAATAAGAGCTCTGCAATGATTCATTGAACCTCAGTTTTCAGCAGAGTCAAAATTACATATTTACTTATATTTAACTGCAAACAAGATAGAGGATATGTAAGTCACATGCTTTGAGAAGATTAAGCAAAAGTAAACAAAACAAAATTCTGGTAAGATTACATGAGAGGGTGCTAAAATTCCCTAAATTAACTGAAAAACAGAACTTAGAAATACTTTTCCTTGTACTGACCTTGTGAAACCCATAGATAATAGTCTACATTAAGCTGAGGACAGAACATCACCATCTCCTTGTCACATAGCAGACATGTATATGTCTGGATGAAATATATGAGACAATGAAAAACTAAAATTATTGGTGTCAGCTGTTAGGTAGGCTGCTCAGGAAAATTAAACACTAGAGAACTCCATATATCACACAATTTTGGAACCTAGTGAGGCTAAACATTTACAGTCCAAATTATAATTTAATCAATAATGACCATCATAAAACAATCTAAGTAGTTCTAATTAGTGCTTAGTGCACACATACCTCACATGTGTGCAGATACAATTTTATATAATTTATAATATCTAATATATAGCATGATATATAATCTTGATATAAATAACATATTAATTTAGATAAAAATGTGTGTGCACAAGCATGACAGAAGGAAGACATAGCATGAGACTGAGATTAAATATCACCAGCCTAATTACAAAATTAATTTTTTAATCAGGTCATGCTCATGTCCTGGTTCTTATTCTTCCTCACTAAAAAGATATAAAGAAAATTCAATAAAGTATGATACTGAAAGGTATGGTTCCAATATTTAAGGAAAAAGCAATCTGATCATTTTATAAGTCCCACAAGGTGACAGTTTCATAAGGGTCAGAGAAGGTGATGGGTTTTTTTTCTTTTTTTGTATGTGTTTTCCTACATTCTCTTCCAGAAGACACAGTTAATGTTGAACAAACTGTTATTACACTTGCTGATACATTTCGATTTGAAGGTCACTGCAATTTCCCTAGAGTATGCATTATTCTTTTGTGGAGTTTGCGTTTATTTTTACAGTGCCCATTTTGTATTTTCCAATACGCTGGTTATCAGAGTAGACATTTACTTGCATAAAGGACAGTAAGGAAGCAACTTAAATGCCTTAAATGGCTCTTGTGTCTGAAAATATTTCTTAATAACAATAATAGCAGCAAGAAAAAGACTAATTTTAGGTGGCTCATGATGGTTTACAGGAAAAAAAACAGAAAAATTCATCAAATAAACTATTCACTGTGAAGCACTTGTTCCCTTCTGAAGTCGTACATGTCTTGAATAGCCTCTGCAGCAGCGTCCAAAGTAAATATTTAAAATGCCTAAGCTATCAAGTGCTTTAAATATAAATAAAGCAGAGAAAAGAATGAATAACTATCCTACTCTCCTCTTTGTAGAGGTTGGAACAATATGATTGATACAGATACTTTTTGAGTTTGTATAAATGTGCCACAATCCGAGAGCGGGTCTTTAAAAGCTACTTGATTACCTACAACTTTTTTAGCTTCTACTGGTTCACTGGAATCTTTTGTATGAAAAAAAAGTGAGAAAGTTAAAACAATAAAGGTATTTTAACCTTGGATAAAATGGTGTCTTGGAGTTTACATCTGTTATTATCACTAAAACTGCAGATACCTCCATATACCACCTCCCCCCAAAACATTGCTTATGCTTGGACTAATTTTACTTCATTCTCACATCAATAGGGTGGAGAAAAATCACCACAGGATGAAGAACAGCCTGAAGTCTAGAACTAATCAGACAGCAATTCCTTAAGGCTCTCACAGCCAGGGAAATCTTTAGTAACTCCCATTAGATCTATATAAGATCTAATATAACAATAAGATCTATATAACAATAACCCAGAAAAATTTCAGTTTGGGTACATTGTAACAAGCTAATTTTACCCTCTAAAATCATTCTGGCTGCCAGATTTCTTTAGCTTGCATTTTTTTTGCAGCATATCTCCTTAAGACATAAAACGAAACTAAACAACAACAAAAATCCTTTAAAGTGCAGCTTTATAGATAAGAGAACTAACCTGTGTAAGTCTAAAATTTATTAGTAGTTGACTATGGAGGATTTTCAAGCATGTTTGGTGTACAGGGCAATGCTTCTATTACCACCCACTTTTGTATGATGAGAACGTGGAATGAGACAATTCTTAATAAAAAAGACATTTGTCATTTTCTGTAGGTAATATAACTGAAATCTGCAGCTATGTATGTACAGAAGTTTGATGTAAGAAAATAGTGAAATGTGAGGACAGATGGGAGTGTGACATTACTCGAAATGGCACTGCCTCATAACACCACCACAAAAAACAGCTATTCAACTTTGAGGGTCACTGAACAATAACATTTTCCAAATGAGTCCCAATTACAAAAGCACCTGTGCCCAGTAATTTTATGCTAATCCAATGAAAAATGCAACATATTTAGTGTCATGAGGCTCCATAATTTCTAATTTATTACCTGTAGTAAGTTAGTCTATTGTTTACCTGCTCTATTTTAGTAAAGGACACAACTGTAAAGTGAATTTAAAGGACACTTGGCTTACATTCTGCCAAAACTAAACAAGTCTGTCTTTGCTAAAACTATCCAAACTTGTTATTTGTATAGCAAACTTAAAGTATGCGAACATAAACAGCAGGCTAGAATTTGTATATATGTAAGAATCTGTAAAATGAGCCCATGGAAATGGAAATTACATCTTGTCAATAAAAGCAATACAGGATTTCAGTATTATCAGTAAGTGACACTGCATTCTGCAAGAGAACACAGGAGAATGGGTAAAATATTTGCTTTATATGATTATCTGTCGGGATTTTGTTGTAACCGGGTAGGTGTTCCCATAGCTGTCTACAGCATCTGTCTCATTTTAATCATTTGGCTGATATGTAAAGAGCAGAGAAATATCTTGTGAAAAGCATCTCCTATTTTATGAGCACATAGTGATATATGAAAGTTTCTGCCTTGAAGAACAAAAACTAAATTACACCTCTTATAATCCAGTTAGGAAATTTAACAAGTCCTAGATCTCTTCTACTCCACCTGTAGGCATAGCTTTTGTTCATCCTGACTTTTGCAAGTGAGAGAAATGCTCTATTGCTGTACAATTTGCTGCCTTTGAAGTCGACTGAGCTAACGATACGAACATTTTCTGAAGGCTGGTGCTGCCTCTAATGATGCAGCAGAGTGTGAGCTGCATAATATTGTGTATTTTGAGGACAGCTGAGTGCTGGGGGGGGAGCTATTGATAACATCGCATCAGGGGGTTGGTCCTGCAAACTCCTGGGCACCACCAGAGCAATTTCAATGGAAGCTGAGCAGGCTCAGCATCTTACAAAACAGGGCAGAATTCCTCTAACACATCCCTTGCCTCTACTTTTTTTTTTGATGCCCAAACACAGCCTTTTTCTATGACTTTTGTGTTCTGAGATTTACCTTAGATTAATTTCCTATTCTGTCACAGATTCTAAATAAAATATTCGTGTAGTACTACAGGATTTCAGTCCTGAGTTCAGATCTCATGGTACTACACTTATATCACTGGTTTACCATAAAGTTATGCTGCAGACATTTTTATAATTCATCTGATAGTATGTTGTTAAGGTCCACAGACAGCCTTTGCATAAATATCTCAAGAGAAGTGGATCCTAAACCCTTTATTTATATCATATACGCATGTATATGTCGTTGGATATATTTAAGAGCATAAAAGTATCAACACTAAACTGCTTTCAAGGCAATTTATCGCACCCAATACGCCTAAACCTATACTACCTAGATAAAAGGAAAAGTAGAATGACCTCTAAAATGGCCAAGAATTACATTTATTACTGAAGGGTCTGTGTAGTTGGCCTAGAAATATGACTGGATTTCCCAGGTAGCACATCGAGACTTTCTTGAGTTACTGTGCTGTTAAAGGACTTAGTAATGTACTTCTGGTATCCATAACAATAATCAATGTATTTCAATTAAAAAGTTTTAATTTGTTTCTCTAAGTCAGGCAAAAGAATTGAGGACAATGTGAGAAATAACTATGTTTGGACCTAGTAAAAGCTTATCTACTTTTCATATGCCATAATTATTCAGAGGATCAGTTCTGTGGAATATAATTTTTGTTACAGAGCTGATGCAAAGCACATAGATATCAATATTTTTCTAATAATTTTTTAAAGGTAGGATTAGCTCTGCTCTGTCTTGCTGCCTTACACTAACAAAAGCGTCCTTCAAATCTGATTTCTGAGTACATTTTTGAAATACAAGAGAGAGCAAACTTCAGCATGACTTTCAGGGTCTTCTATGACTCCCTGGCAACGTATTACATGAACTTTATTTCCAGGATACCTTTCTAAGTATAAACAACAGACTTTAAAATATTTTTCCCCAGTACACCTTGAAGACAATAGTCTGAGTGTGCAACTTGAGGCTGCAGAATCCCTGACGCCTCCTCTCTGTATTGCCAGAACACTCTGCTTCTGGATATTTTACTTTCTACCTACTTGTACTGTCACCTGTAAAGACCAACCCAGATTCATAAGCAATTTAGCAGTCAGAGTAGCTGAAGAGTTACAAAGGCAGAGATACACAGCACTATCTGACTGACCTATGCAAATCAGAGCCTCAGGGTAGCTGAACATTCCTCATCTAGATAATGTTGCTCATTAAAAACAAAAGAAAAAACACAACCAAGCCAAAACAAAAGACAAAACCCCCCAAAGTAGCAGTCGATTAAATTTAATAATATTGTGGTAAAATACAGAAATAATTCTATCTCTAAACAAAGGCTAATATGCTTCTATGCTCTAAGCATTTGAAGTGACTGAATACATTTTAGACTTCCCAAGACTCCACTTGTATTTAAAATACACAGTTTGGAGCAGATATAAATCAGGAGGGCAAGTAAACTGCAGTTTACATTCTGCATAGGAATATCAAAAATTTAGAAATATGGTATATTAAAAAGTTCAAAAATTAAAATAATCCAACTGCAGAGCACAGATTGTACATCATTTGTACAAGTGCTATACAACTACTATACTGGGACTGTCATTTGTATTATGCACTAAGATATCTACCACATCAACATTCTGCATTTCTATAGAACTCCTAGTCATCTATTAATCTGCACTTTTGAAAGTGGAAACAGTCAAAACTTCTTCAATAAATAATATATACATTTTAATCTCTAAATGATGCATTTGGAGATAAGCTGGGCTTTTTAATGTCTTTCTAATAGAGATTTAGGTTCGCCTGCTGTGATTGAAGATCTCCGATCAGCATGTGTGATACAATACACTGAGTATACTGCAAATATCCAAGCACAGTGTTATTGTTTGAGGATGAGGGGTCACCTTGACCAAGTTTAATTGCTTTTGGCACTTATGTAGCACTTTACTGCCTTTCAACAGAATTTTTATGCAAATAACTTTGCTTTGTAGATTATTTCAAACAAAAGATAGCTTATTTGCTCCTTCTGCTATTTTTGGCTATAAATTTATATTGAAACAATTTTATGCAACTCTGCTGAGGCTCATCTAATCTTAAAATCATGCATTTGAGACGTTGTGTTTTCACTTTTTTCTCCCACTGGATTTGCAGCAGGAGTTAGATGTTATTTTCTATCTTTGCAGTTCTCTAGGTCACTGTTGTGTCACGTCATGACAGAAACATGAAGGAAGATGAACCATGGAATCACCAAATTGCATAAGTTTTTTTCAAATTTCTCATAATTCAGAACTATAGTTGTGCAAAATGTCAAGATAGTTCAAACTATGATATTACATTCACAACTACAAAAGGAGGGGAAAGAGGAAGGTGGTTAATTCATCCAAGCTTAACGTTTGCACATCTGAGCTCAAGTTCTTGCCCAAGTACTGAGCTAGAAGTACTCTGACATTTGTAATTTTTTGGATGGGAGAGGATGCCAACATGTAAATAATTAATTTTTAAGGTACTTTATAATCACTGTATCACCCTGCACACCTTTGGTATTCACTCAATAGTACAGCAATTTAAAATAAATAAACAACAGAAAACCATTGGTTAACCTCTGCAAAAAAAAAAAGATGAGTGTGAGATGCTACTAAAGATTTCCTTTTGAACCTTTGAAGAGAAAACAACAGCTATAAAGTCATTTTAAGTACAAACAAATGAAGAGTTGCTTCGTCTGCACCCACACTTTCAGTTGATCTGTGTCAGAAATGTAATAGTTGTTCCACTTTGTTCTGAGTAAGACCTGAACCTGCACAATTGCTTAAGAGTTGGAACAATCATAAGTTATTCTGACTTGGATCTTTAATAAAGAATAACCAGTCACCTAAACAAAGGAATATTTATATGAATAGGCTGACTCATATTACTCCACCATGGTATTAGAGACTGGGGGCAGACAGCAGAAATCTATTTTTTCAGTGGCCCAGTTACTCATTAACACTTATGTCTAATGCCAGAATGCAATTAGTGCACTTGATATCAATTATTTCACTTCAAATTTCTTCTAATAACCATTTGTTCAGAGTAATTCTGGATATCTATTGTAAATATATCTGTAGCTAAAACAACAAGAAAAGGAAATAGAATTAATTAGGTTTGAAAACCAGAAGTTTTTGTTGGATCATCATACATATAATAAGTATTATTACCAAAAAAACACGTTAATATATATACACAAATCAATTACCTATATTACATTATACCTAAACCTATAATTTCACATCTCCTTAATAACAGCTAAATCTTACCATCATTTTTACTTACAAAGTGGGCAAGTTTGAATACTTAACATTTTGTAGCATGTAAAGTTCAAGGATGGGTAACGAGATGGATATGTAATCAAGAGTACAACTACACGTATAAATACACCTTCTACTTATTTTCATTTTCCCACCATTTCTAAAGTTTTAAAACAGGCTATCCTTCACTGCAGAGGAGAAAATATCAAAATTTTGGTTTATAAAACTGTTAAGATACATAAGCATCTTAAGGTGGGCTTGGTTTGTGGGGTTTTTTTGATGCTATATTTAAGAAACTGAAACAACCAAACATATTGCTTCGGTACCAGTCTTTTCTACAGCCATCATAAAGGAAAAAGCAATTAGCTGTGGGGTAATGAACATTGTAGAACACTTCTTGTACTTCAGAGCAGCAATAATACACACTGTCAGAACATGCTTTACAGGCAATTAGAGGCTGCCCAGATGAACAAAGCAGCTACTGAAGTTACAGTCACAGATGTGAACATCTGTATTTTCAGGAAGACAAAGCCAAAGATGCCCAGCCCTGGAAGAGTTACAGACCCCAGGAGGACCAACTCAGTAGAGCTGGAACCCCCGCTTTGAGCCACAAGTTGGGCTTCATACATGATGTAACTTAAACAAATGTTTTTCCTTCTGAGACTTTGACCTTCTTTCCCCAATCATGTCTTAAAAGAGGCTTTCTCATTGATTTAAGAAAAGGTAGGAACCCTGGTAGAGGAAGATTTTCCAAAATAAACTCTGCTTCTAATTATGTGTTTCTTTAAGTCCCTTCTTATAAAAACACTTGTTCTTACACAAAAAAAAAAAAAACCCTGACAATATGATTACCATCATGACCACAGTTCAACCAACAGAAATGAGGACTATTATTTTTCAAAACGTATGAGAAAACATGAGTCTATAAATAATCCGTAAAGTACCTCAAAATATTTAATAATAAAAAAGATTCAATAGTAATTTATAATATGACTCCATTTTTTATCACTTCAAACATTCAATTTAAGCACCATTCCTTTAACTTAGGGATTTCAACAAACATGGGCTTGATACTAAAAGTGTTTTTGATTTAATTGAATGTCTGCTTCTCCATTATATGAGAAGCACTTTCCTTCAGACAATGTTACTTTCTCACTGGCAATAAAATAACATTTTATTTTTTTATTTACATTTTATTTATTATTATTTTAATGTAAAATAATAAATTTAGAATAAGGGGATGCTTAGCAATTCTGGAAGACAATGACACTTCAGATGTAGGTCAGTAAGTGATTTCTTAAAGTGCTCAAGACTAAATTGAACTTGAATGCCTTGGGTTTATCATTAGTCCATTCTGAATTTCTTATGTTTTACAATTCAATGCAATGTTTTCAATTGAATTGCTAAAAAATTCCTACTAATAACCAAAATGTCTAGAGCAAATTGACATTTTCTTTGGATTTTCCAAATCACATCTTTGCTCAAATCAAAGAAAAAGATCACTTAACTATATCTAACATTTTCCACTTGGGTCTGTACACTGGTATGAAGTGATACTTTGTAACAGTAGATTAGTTACATATATTGTACACACGATACCTGCATTAATAATTTTCAAATAAATCTTTAATATATCCTTGGATAGCAAAATTCCCTTGGGAGCACTTTCACAATTATATTCACATTTGTAAGCCAGTTAAAATTATTGATTAGATGCTCTGCAGATTTCTTGTCTTTTTTTACACGTGCTAATATTAACAAATCTTAAAATAGGTTTACTAGTGTGCAACTGCAAAGGCACATAAATTCAGTTTTGTTTTCATTGTTCACATGCACATACTCTTCGACGTGATAAGTAACGAACTCCTCAAGCTGGGAAAGTCACAAGATAAAACAACATGTTGCTATTTTTCTGCTAATTACAACTCTAACTAAAACCAGAAATACGTTACATTTCCCCAGTCATTTGCACCATCACCAGGGGGAAAGGAAGAGAGAGAAAAACATTTAAAACAAACCTGCACTGGAAGGAAATTCTACACCTCACTATATGAGCAGGTGAGGAAAGATCTCTCAAAAATAATAACATCTGAAAAGTAATTACATCTTCTCTTTCTCCCTTCTGATAGAGAAAAAGACAAGTGAGCTTGTCCAGAAGCTGCTGAACATCCCAGCCTGAGGATGCTCTCGCATGGGGGGCTGGCTTAGACTGAAGCACAATATCAGAAGATGGATGTAAACCATCTCTGCTAATCCTCAGGTCCACACGAGACCATTAACCATACCCCAAAATATTTATTTTATTTTATTTTAGTTAAAATATCCCTTAAGAAATTTGAATTTTCTGTACTGCAGTGACCCACAGTATTTTTCAGAGCTATTATATACTAGATTGTGGGAGACTTTGTAGAAAAGTCTGATAAGACATTAATTAAAAAAGATATTTGGAGTTAGACTTGAGAGTATTCTTCATACACAGGCAAACTGACCTTCAGTTAACAGCCACAAAGAGTGCAGTAATAAGTGGTTACCAGTTACCTCTTCAGCTCATTAGCCCATTGCTAATTGCAGAGTTGAACCCAGGGGTAATGGGCCAGTCCAGCTACTTACACTCCATAACAAAGAGGAGTGAGGTCAAACAGTTAATAAGTGAAGATAATAATAAAGCTTATGTCACTAAAACTTAAAGGGAGAATGATATTGTTTTGGGGTTATGGACTAAATAAGAGATGCCAGGTGCTTTTTTTCCAATTTCCCTTGATTGCACTCAGTGGAAAAAAAAATTCTCCTAAACTAATTTACTATTGAGATAATGTGTTAATAATGAAGACTTCTTTAAAGTAAGTAATAAAAGCAAAGAGCTTCAGCTTTCAATTTAATGATCTCTGGTGTTAAACATTTTCCAGCATGTAATAAAATTTTATTAAAAATTAGTCACTGAAGAAATAGGGCTGTAGAAAAAGCTCCGTGGAAGTTTTCTGAGGCAACAGCAAAAACGTACTCAATCTGAAGGAAATTCTGGAAATAAAAGATATGAGGAAGAGTTGCAATAGTCCTATAAATCATCATTAACAATAATACAAAACTATGGTTGGCATCTATTTGATCATAATGAGAATAAAAGTCTATAAGTCTAAAGAGAGCTATAAACAGCAGAATAGGAGAAACTAGGTCATGCTAGTCATTCTTCTGCAATTAAATTACCTCTTATCTTTTTAAAAACCAAATTTCTTACCACTTTAGCCTTACAGGTACTCATAGTACCTGAGATTCCTATTGGTAAGTACCTAAAGAGACACGTATTCCTGACTCTCTTTGAAATTAAATTCTAAAACAATGGACAGTGTCATTTTTCAACGCTATTTTATTCTCATAATGTTTATGTGTCAGGAAAGTGTTATATGATTGCACATCATTACTGCATGTTATAAAATGTGGCTGACTCTGCATTTAGTAATTGCCTTTTTCTCTTTTTTTTTTTTAATTATGGTTTTCCAATCCCTGTGCTGAATGCAATGATCTACAGGTCACTGAAACTGCAGGTGTCAGTGATATCTCATTAACTCTGGCAGAAGCAGAGTTTGATACAACAGAAGTAGAAAATCACTGAGGTACCACAGAGGCCAAATTCCTACGGCTTTAATGGAGCAATAATCTATTCACTGCCCCCAGTGCTCTTGCTGTTCGCTTATAACTGACCACAGATATTATATTTCGTACCCTGAGGTTCAACCTCTGCTTCCTCTGATAAAGTTATGAGGATGCACATTATTTTTTTTCCCTCAATTGCGAGCATACAATTAATTTCCAAATAAATCTGAGCATGTTGTGCTATATCTATGTTGGCTTATAATATCCTGGAGCTCAATTAAATTAAAAGTTTTGCTCTATGTGTTTTTCACAATTACATAGAATTCTCATTTACCACAGCAGTCAACAAAACAGGGTTAATTTTTGTTTAAAACCTCTCATTGTTCCAGGTCTAACCTAATATTTTGCAGTTTTTTTGAAGCACACCCTTTAAAAAAGCTGCCTCAGACAATACTGGATCCTCTGCTCTCTACATGGTCATTTTATAGGAAAAGGAATAGCATAATGAGCTTTCTTAAGCTTAAAGAAGGACTAGATTTCAGAAGGGAATACTTTGTTAGACAGAATGAGAGAATAATGCTGAAAAGTGGGAAGTTAGGAGAAACGATGAGGAGTATTTAGCAACAAAGAACAGGAGAATGAATGAAAGCATGGAAATAGAGGAAAAAAACCCTGACTACTGGAGCTTTCCTCTGCCCTCATGGTCTGAAAATACCAGACAGATGCAGAGAATGATTCAGGCAACAGCAAGGAGCTATGCAGCAAAAATGAATGGAAGATTAGAAAGCAATCACTAATATTTTACATTATAAAGCTTTGTTTTTCCAAATTTACAAAACAGAGAATATGTTACCAAGAAGCATATACATACTGTCAATTTCAGATATCTGATTCATTTCATTAATAGCTTTTAAAATTCAGACTAGCATATTTCATTTTTCAGAAGCCCATTGGCCCATCTTTCTGCCTCTGGGGTGGGGTTATTACACACAAGATTTGGAGTGCCTCCTGACATAATGCCATAACGTCAGTTTGAACTGTAATTCCTAAAGAAAAATAACTTCCAATTTATGTTTCCAGCAGGTTATACAGAGGTCACCCTGAGTGAAAATAATCAGACACGTGAGAAAAGCTTTCAGTGTCTTTGTCTTACCTCTAAGGACAAAAACATGTCCATAGTTATATTTGTGTTGTTTCACAGGTTCTTGAGCAAAAACTTCCTGATTGCTTTGTTCAAAGGGTCAGAACCTTCATTTACACTGGAATATTATGATAAATTACATAAACGGTAATAGCTCTGATTTTAGAAAACTGAAATTATTTCCTTAAGTAATTTGTTCCGAGTTATGTATTTTTCTTGACCTACAAAAGGAGAGAGATGAGATGATACATGGCTACACTCAGCTGGTTAATTTTTCATGAATCTGAAGCTACGCTGTTAGTTTTCTGGGATCTACAAAAACACTCTTAGAAGACAATTAGAAAAAACTTTCTTCAGTCATCATAAACATGGACCCAGTCCAACCTACACATTCCAGACATTTCCTCATTCTTTCAAAATGTATTTGTGTGTTTTGAAAACATGTACACATATTTTTTTTTTCAAATTTCTAGTCAATTTTATAGTTATAATATCTTACAGTATCATAATTAATATAAATGCATAACTAATATTTAGTACAAATAATTAACTATTGTATTATTATTTTATATAAACATTCATATTAATCATTTCTACTGTCGCAGAATGAAATGCATAAGGACTAAAGCTTAAGAAATATTCTGGCTTCCTAGATATATCATAGAACCTTTATAAATAGGTTTCCCCCCATCATTTATAATATTCTATCTTGCTACTGAAAATAGACTTTTCTTCTACTTCACTTCCGATTTTGGTTTACCATTAATTTTCCACAGCGTTACCAAAGCTTATTTTGTTGCTTTTGGAGCGCAGGTGTGTTTACACTGCACAGTCAAAGATATTTGAATGATAGGTGTTATACAGATATTTTTTTTTCAAGGTATAATGTTAACCTTTTTCAGAAAGAGGAATTTGAAAAATGGAGTAAGAATACATTCCATCTACTAACTCCATATAAATTCACAGTTGTTTATTATGCCAAGATACAGTAAGTGCAGAAAATTCCTCAATAGGAATTTAGTACCAGTGCTGTGATTGATGGATTATACCAGCCCACATTTCCCACAGCAGGTAGTTTAGTAAATGTTACTATTTCCATCCATTAACAGTACTTTTTAAGAACCCAGGTCCTTAGGCCCTCATCTGGAGATTAAAAAGAAAAGTGGAGTTTGTGTGTTCCTCTTCCTCTTCATTTTTCTCTTTCCTCATGACCTCTGTAACGGGATTGAGGCAACGAAGTTGCTGCAGCAAAAGCCAGATCCGACAGCTAGAGGAGTTTGAAAGCATTTTCCACTGGCAGAATATAGAATGGTTATTGCTGTGACACTATAGGACAAAATAAATTACGTAATAAAAATAATTGTCAACAATCTAGCAGGTTAAAGAACTCATAGTTCAGGATTAATGACCAGCCTTCTGGTTATTCTTGGTTTTATTGAGTTGTTAGTGTCATTGAACTCATATGCACTGAGCCTTCAATCCATTTGTAAAAGCCAATGAAACCACCGTCATCAGTATTATGACGTTTACGTGACAGGTAAAATAGGTTTAGTCTGAGATATTAGTGACAATTCACATGGTAGATTCTGTATTTTATATTGTTGTACATTGTAAATATTAACTCATTTAACACGTCACAAAACACGTCTCAGACTGATCACTTTAAGGGAAACTTTTCTATAAATTTTTAAAATGAAACTTCATTGGAAATTTGGCACTTTACTTTCATACTTACCCTTTCTACACTATGTTCTTATGTTAAATATAATTTCTAAGAAGCACTCAGGTATTATGGTTAGCAATGATGAATTCTAATATACAACCTACTTACTTGCAACTTTAAAATAAAAAGGCAGGAAGCACCCCAATCAATAATTGTGCCAAAGTGATATAGATATCGTACAGTATATGATGTACCCTTCAACGGGTTTAAAATAAGTTTGACATTTTTAGAAAGTAATGTTTAGGCTGGATGAGAATATCTTTAAAATAAGATTTTTGTCAGACAAATCATCATTTCTTTCCTAAACTGCTATTTAGCAGACACAACACGACGCGTAAGAGCTGCTCATCTGAAGTTCCCATTTGTACACATTTAAGTAATCACACACATTTATATTCACCAAAATATACTAGCCTGCTATTTTGAAGTGTTTATGCAAACCTAATTTTTTTAAAAAAAAAGAAAGACATACATCTATAAGTTAGAGTTAGTTGGTTTGTAAGAGGAAGAAAAAGCCATGGAAAGACATGCACGAATTGATATTATTATTTTTTTTTTTTTTTAAAAAGTGCCTTCTATAATACAGCTGAAGTGTAGAGCGTATTTATTCTGGACTGACTATGATTCTTTGACAACCTGTTTCACAGTATCAGATTTTGGTAGTTTTATAATCAGAGATAATGCACAGATTTATAATAATGAGGTGTCAAAGTGTGGAAGAACAGGATTGCAGACCATTATTTTCTCAGACATTTTCATGGCATATGCCAAGCGCAGAGAAATGTGAGCAATGTCTATGAAAGAGGCGGTTTAAGTTATTCAAGCACTTTGGGATACAGAGGACTAAATTCCAGTTCTCAAAAGGCTGGAGCACAGAAATACTGCTACATTTTACCAACAGGAACATTAAACACAAAATCTATATGATGATGGGAAAAAAAAAGGAAGAGTATTATGTGTTTTAATCAAATGCAGAACACAGAACCAAGTGATCTTAATCTAAATGAGCATTAATATCCCCATGTGCCACTACAATTAATACACTGCTTTGTCTCCAGAGGTAATAATCATTAGGAATGAAGGCTTCTTCCTATAAAACAGTTATTAAGGAACAGACAATCATTATTTTCTCACTAGCAATGTGAGATCCAGTTTTATAATGATATTCTGCTTTCTGGAATTGTATTTCAATTCTAATTATATACAGAATGATTTCTAATTTTTGGCTTCAGCCTCTGTACTAATAGTGAATATCAACAGCTGACGTAAAAATTACCAATTGGCTACGGCTTAGCAATTCCTATTTATATTTCAGCAAAGAGTTTTGGAATTTAGGGAAGACATTAAAGTGTCCTTCTGTCATTCTTCTGTAGAACTTCCTTTTTAATTGAAATCACAGATTTCTTTTATGTCTATTGAATCAGTAGAATATGTGAGCAAAATGCAACTCCAGAAATTAAAATTACCAGAACAGCTGTTAATCACTGAAAGTCTTGACTGTATTGAAATGCTTGAATCCATTGAATCAAAACACTTTTCAGCAATATTTCTTTTTCATGTTTCCTCCTAAACTGCCCTTCCCATCTCTGGGGCAACTTGCATGATTGCAATATTCCCTGTGGCCTATTATCAGTTCCATAGATCCCTTTTGGGTAATTTGATTTGGGTGGCCCACACTATTTTATGGTCTTATAAAAGTCTTTTTAACTGAAAAAAGACATGGTAAGCAAAAACTGCCTTACTGTTTAGTGCTATATTACTACAAATGCACTATCAGTGCCTGGCAGGTAAATAATCCTATGAATTAGCATCCTGATTTATTTTAGAGGCAAATCCATCTTCCTTGTAGATTTGTTATGCAGACATGGTCCATTTAACAAGCAATGGACAGAATTTTGTTCCTCAGCAGAAGAAGCTGCTTTAAACTTTAAAAAAAAAGTTTATTGACATCCAAAACAGGCTTAGAACTATACTCAACATTCATCCTAATCTTTCAATGAATTTTAAATCCTCCTTAGTTCCAGTTGGATGCTCTTACAGGACAAACTTTCAAAGATGTTTGGGGAAAAAAAAAAAAAAGAGATAGAAACCATACCTTGGTGCTTGTCACTTGAAATGGAACTTTAGAGCCCTTTGTAAGCGGGGATGTCAGCTTCTCCGCTGGTTTTGAAGGGATTAGGTTCGTAGCGGGCGGCTGACTGTGCAGAACGGCAGAGAGGCAAAGCTGCACGGTCTCCTTCAGAGCTTTCAGCTGTGACTCCTGGGGAACATCAGAAATCATCAGTTCTTTTAGATGTGTTATTATGAACAGAATTGCTTGCTTTCTCTCCCTGCATTAAACCAAACATTTAGGAGCAGCTGCTGCTTTTTCTTATTAACGGAAGAAATTAAGGCTATTTAGAGTAGCTTTTTCAATATGATTAGGTTACTGTGCATTACGCACCAAACTGCCTAGAAAGTCATTGCACTTTTCCCTTTCCTCCATGCAGTTTTATCCACATTGATTATTGCAAATAATTATTAGATGTTATTTTATCTGAGAAAAAGAAACAAAAATACAATCTACCAAATACCATACAGTGACCAGACTTTTACATATAATAGTTACAGAGAAGTAAATATTCAGAAGTACTGCGAAAACACAGACTTTGGATGGACATTTGTTTGTAATGTTCAGAAGAATCGGTATTTTTCCACAAGTTACAAAAATTGATTTTAATCCAATAAAGATGATTTCTCTCATGAGCATATTGTGCTGTGGCACTGCACAGTGTTGAAGTGCTTGCAACTCATCTTACAACACTCTCTTTACTCACTGGAATACAGATGGATGGATTATGAAAAGTCTGTCACTAAAATAAGCTGAGACAGTAAGAACAGTGAGATAACTACGGCACTGAGGAAATCTCATTTTAAATCTTTGCTTTGACATGTGAAGTCAAATGTTAGATATTGAGGTAACTTCCTGATACTAATTTCAGGCAGAGTTAGGCAGCATTTGGCCTTAAATAAAAGTAATAATAATAATAATAATAATAATAATAATAATAATAATAATAATAATAATAATAATAATAATAATAATAATCTTGCTCTTATTCTTTCTATAAGAATGTGTCTATAAATGCAGGCTACACCAGCACACTTCAACTTTCAAAGATGTTGTTTTGAAGATGCATAAACCAAGGTATACCATGGCAAAAGTTGATGGAAAATATTCACATAAGTAACACTACACACTATTTCTATGTATGTGCAATATTACATATACAATATAAAAGTATTTCACAATTACACACATCCTAAGTAATGGGATTGGGCATATACCACTTTGTTTTAGTTCATATGCTAAACAAGTATTTTTCAGAACACGACAAATATTCCCTGGTTTACATCAATAAATTTCCCCTGAACTGGAACCAGGGAATTTATCTTGTAATGGTGTATCTCATAAAGTGTTTCTTTAAAAATAAACAAATAAAAAGAGTTAGTAGGATATATTTCAATGGCAGGATTAAAAACAACTATAAAAAGACTATTAATAAACAGCATAATAAGGAAAAGTAAGAAATAGGAGATGGAATGGAGTTTGGTTTGTTTGCAAATAGACAAAATTGAATGTGTTTCCCTTGAGATGTGTGCAGTGAGGAGGAATACTACATTATCAAAGAGGACAGCATTTTATATGAATTACTTATTAAAATGTATGAACCTTGAGCCAGACTGATATGTCTCTGACCTAATGGCAGTGTAAAATGGAAAGGATTACTTTATCCATCTGACTCGGGGACTTCTAATTTCTAATTGACAACAGAAGATCTAAGCACAGTTCTATTCATGTAATATGTCTTTTCCTCTACCTTTACAAGAATTGACTGCACAGAGAACATAAATCACCATTTGACACAGTCAAAACAAACTCAGACACCAAACTGGCAGAGGGAGCAGACTGTCTAATTTTGCTTGAAGATACAGACTCAGCCATTATAGCCCTACATCAGCCTCATGCTCCCTGCAAATCACACTGATCTAACACCACACTCCTCCTATCTGGAAATCCCTCTGGATAATTTCTCTCCTTTCCCACCCCTGCCATCCAGGGCTTGTCCTGCCTTGGCTAGAGCCAGCCATGTTGCCATTCCAAAGGGAAAAGCAGAATAGAGTTTCAATTTTGACTTTGATGATGGGAGATGTATAAATGGGCAGCACAACTTAAGGAAACACTATTGGAACCAGGGATGTCATTCGACACAGTTCTCAATAACCTTACATAGATGTGATTGTGGTCAAAATAGGCTGCTTGCTGGTCAAAATACTGTCAACATTTGATGCATGTCTTCAGACTTCCCAGATCTGTTTATACTCTTTTCATGTGGTTGGAATTCAATATAGAATTATTTGGGCTGTGGTAATGCAAAATTTGTCAGTCTTCCAAGGGTCCATCAGAGGACCTAGAAAAGTGCTGTAGTGTAAACAGACTTACGAGAGACACTAAGTCCACTGTCAGCACAAACTAATATTTAATAGGAAAGTCTGATACCCTCCCAAAGGCAAAATACAAATTAATGCCTATTTATAGGCACAGTTTGAGATCTGATCGCTCAATTATTCATTTCAAATACAGCTCATTTTCCAAAAATGCACTTTGCTTTATACATTACTTCCATTCCTCCAGCTGAAAGTATGTTTGCTAACATTATCAGGAGAGTTAAGGCCAAGTCTTCACTGAAGACACAGATGGACAGATGTCTGTCTCTAACTCTTTTCAGTTCATAGTTCATACAGAAAAGCTCTTAAGCAGGGGAATAAGGTACCTACAACTTAAATGGCCTTATACTCTCCAGTTAGAACTTGTCCATCACGGGTATTTTTAGTCTTATAAAACTGTCTCACAATTTCACTGGCATGAACTTTGTCTTTTTCCTTCATTTGCACTGCTTTTTTCACTCCTGCTTACCATTTCCACTGTACCTTTGCATCATGTAAGCAATGACACCATCCAAAGATTCTCTCAATGACAGTTTGCAAGAAGATGGCACTGGTCTTCTGGTAAGCCTACAGCACCACAACTGAGCCTTAAATTAAAATTCTATAGTATTTAACAGGAAAGAAATGGAGGATCAGAGAAGTCAGTTCAGTGTGCTGCAAATCCCCTTCTAATTTGCAGACAGAATCCTGTACTAGCATTCTCATTAAAAGTTCCTGGAGTCAAATGTTCTTTGCTTTCTCCTTCACAACTGTCTGCATTATAATGAATAACTGCATTTCAAAGATATTTACAGCAAGTATTGCTCTCTTGCCAATGCCACAGACAGTATATTGGCACTAGTGAGAGACCATGTCTGTGAGTGCTATATGAGCAAGGAAAGAACATGCTTCATTTTTAAATTAATACGTGGAGCAGTTGAGTTCAGTGTACTAACAAAAAAAAAAGATGATGTATCACCAGACACACACATATGTTTGAATAATGCTACTGTGAGCACCGCTTACAAGGATGACATTTTGCAATGCTGGATGCAAATCCTTGCTCAAGAGGATGATTTCAGAGATTGCAATATTGAAGATTAATGTAAACTGGTTTTAGTGCAAGAGGCATACTTCTAAAAAAATGTCTCACAGAATATGAAAATACTAGAAAACCAAACCAAAACAGTAGGTTTTGATAGTGTATCAAAGTATTTTCCTTCCTGATAAACTGCTTCCCTACTGCATGATATTTTTTTTCCCAGCTACCTTAAATATAGAAGAAACTTCTGCTGTTGCACAGGTGACAGGAATGAAGGTGTCCTGCTTTGTCCCCTTCCCAGGATTCCCCACAGCCTCCCTGACATGGAGAATTAGCTTTGTCACATCAGTCCCACACTAACAAGGAACTGACCCACTTCTACATCACATTCTACTTGGAACTATGACTAAACAAGAGATAAAAATTGTATCTTTTAGAGGCACATTCTTGTTAGTGTACATTTGCACATAAAGAATTGTAGCATTTGGCTTTCCGTGGGTTTTTGAGATGTTTGTTTCTAATTTGATTGCCCTCCTCTTAAGTAACTTTGCAGCTGTACTTAACTTCATGCATCATAATTAGTTTCACTGATTCAGTAGCATTATTCCCAGGTAAATGCAATTAAATATGCATCTAAATCATTGCAAGACTTTATTTCTGTCAAATTACATTGAAACACTCACAACTGATAGAGATAAACATGCTTACATCACATTAATTTCTTACTTTGTCAAGGGCTGCCTTTTCCAATTCATCTTTTGCAACGGCTAGTTTTTGCTCCAGATCTGTTAACTGTTGTGCCTGTGGGAATAAAGAAGAAAAAGCTAATGCAATCTACAATGCACTTTTTCCTATAATTTTTCATGCAGTGCCTGTGAGGGAGAAAAGGATACAAATTTTACAAGTAATACATATGAATTGGGTCAGAACTGCTTGCAAAAAGACCAAGCCTCAAGGGATGGATTTTTTGTTTCGTTGGTTTTGGTTTGTTTTATTTGGGTTTTTTTCCTGAGGAAAAAAAATGTGTTCTTATGTCAGCACTGGGCTCAAATCTGCTTCATTTATGTGAATGTAAGTTTACTCTAATTTCAATTTCAACCACAACTGTGAGCGTCAAATACAGAAAGAATCCTTCAGTGTCATTAGAATTTGCAAAATTTAACTGCATTTATCACTGGCTTATTACAGAAAAAAAGTAACATAAGATTTTTGCAGGAGTTCAGTAACATTTGCATTTGTTACTAAATATATGCATATTTAGTGCATAATATCACTCACAATAAACGTGGTCCTAGTCAATCTTTGAAACATTCAGTTTGGCTCTATCTGATGCAGAGACAATTCTCATTAGATACTAGAATTAGACCAAGTTATTTCTCACATCATTAGCATTCTAATTACTGCTACTCATGAAACTATTTTTACAGTACAGTTATACAAATTAAAACATTTTCAATTAATGAGAACCAAGATTTGAGAAACAATATATGTAATTAAATATGTGTTGCCATTAAAAAGGAAATTACACAAAATAATGTTTAGATGATAAATGAGAGGCCGGGGTGGCATCTCCGATGGTGTGCATTGCTAAATGACTAAAATCCCATGGAAGATGATGGATTCTGTATGGTGTGAGCCAGACAATGAGACAACTTCTCCATTCAGCACCATGTGTGTTACAGTTTCAATCAGTGGAACACCAGAGCTAAAATTATGAATTTCATTATGTCTGGTTTTCTTCAACACATGCATTATGTTGGCACCCAAAATTCCAGGTAGTTAATAGGAAGAAGGTAACGGTGGTTACAGGTGACCGCTGATTCTTTCCTGGCAGGGGAATATCTGGCACCATATAATACATTGTACTCAATGAAACTGCAGCCATATAAAAAAAAAAATCAAGTAGGTTGAAAAGCCTTTACTTTCTTCAATTGCTGCCCACCATTAGAAATAATTAGTTAATCTAATGTATTGTAATAACAATGCTCACATCAAGTAAAACATTTATTGCTCATGGTGAAGCAGTATTCTTCCAAAGGACAGGCTTATATGTATTAAGAAATTCATTTGGCATGCACCATTTATCAAGCCTTATTCTCATTCTGGTAATATTGTCATATTTTGATGGACTAACTTTTTCTGTCACTTTCATTTATATTTATTTTATTTCACAGATTACTGAGCGAATAGGCCAGAGATATCAATCCAACTGACATTAAGTGAGAATAAAATCATAGCATTAAAAATGCATTTTTGATGAAGCACTCACTTGAAAGCAGTGATATTTATTTACATCCTGGTCCCAAAACTGCAGAATAATCATTTTTTTCCCAAAACATTTTGTCTATTAAGACTAAATTCCTATTGCGATAGTTTCACCGCTGTTTTAATTTAGAAGTTTTTTAGGGGGCCAAATTCAATTAAAGTGGCTTGGATACTGAATAAAGAGAAATACCAGGAGGACTACACAAGGCAAATTCAGATAAGGAGTAAATGCCTTTAAAAAGCATAGCCTGGAAAAACTTACAAATTTTCAGTATGTCTTAAGCATTCTTGGTCTTACAGAGGAAACAGTGAGATAAATCACTTTTTCATGCTCTGAAAGAGTGTACTGAGCAATTACTGTCAGTGAAGTCCACTTTTCTAACTCATTTAAATGAATGTTCTTACCTTTGCTCATTGCGATTTACATTATACAAAATGCCTATATTTAAATTCTTCCAGACATAAATATAAAAAGCAAAACACTAATCTGATTTCAAGTAGACAAACCCAATTTGTTATAGAATTTTATATAATAAGTAATTGATACTAGAGAGAATTTCTGCATATACATAAAAAAAAAAAAAGTGAAGGCAATGCCTACATGTCTTGGGGATATCGACTTTGAATATCCAAGAATTTATAAGTATCATATCAGTATAATGCAAGTAGTGGAGATGTTTGTATTCTTCAAAGTCACACAAAAGAAACGAAACAGGAGGGGTGAGAGAGAAGGTTTGTAACCTCAGAAACAGTGGCTAGGAGCTTTACACTTCTCACTTCCTTAGTCACACTAGAAGGAATAAACCACATTCTCTTCTCAATGACCTTTCTTGAGACAAACATCTCCGTGTGAATACAATTCATAAATTACTGTTGGATTATTTATTTTTGATAACAATGTGGTACTTTACAAATAAGCCCCAATTACAGTTCCTTTAAGTGCTCATGTTGGTATTTTACCCTGAAGAGGTAGATCTGAATTTGCTTCCCAAAGCTGGCTAGTCCATAGGCTTTTTAGCATTTGTATCCCAGAAACCTTTTACAGCACATCAATGTGGAATATAAAGTATGTAGTAATGGTTGTTGTTGTTGTTGTTTTAAACTTGTAACTGCTTAAAATATTCAGGAAAAAAAATACTTCATTCTCTTTATTTTCCCTACACATAATTTCAAATATTATTTTATCAGAAAAGGCTAGGTTTTGTCTTCACATTAGAAGGATTACTCATATATGCAGAAATAAACATGGCATGACTCTGTTTTCTTCGCTTCCAGACATGATAAATTGGGATTTTATTTGGTCATTACAAAACTTTTTAAGGATGTATCGTATTTCATTCCAAGAATTGTTGTTTATTGAGGACAACATTATCACAAATTCTACTTAATTAGAAAACATGATTGACTAAGTGATGTTTAATCACATGTTAAATAGATTGGATATTCTAAATTCCATTTTTTCCCATATAGGCCTTAAATATGGGCCTTAAGAAAAAAGATAAAATTTTTACTGTACAACTTCTTATTTTATAATTGATTATAGTTTCTAACTAGGACAACTTTTTAATTGGAAACCACTTAACCGTAAATTTGAATACATTATCTTGTAAACACAATTCTGCTGTGCTTATTCTGTGAACATTATTTGTATCTCAGAAAAGGAGGCTTGTGCTTCTAAACTGTACTGTTTACTGCAGCACAAGGTGTTAAATGTAACTGAGAATAACACTTTTTGGCAGCTATTCCATTTAGTCAGACATGCAGCAAAACCCAGACATTCAGCAACATCTGAATTATATTTCAAAGCACTTGCAACAAGAAGAAAAGTCAGTTAAAAGCATAATTTCTGCAAAGACTCACAGCTTGTACTTTTTCTTAATGCTCATTATTGCCACAATGCTTTTATCTCTCATTTGTGACTATTCTGGATGTACATTAAATAAAAACTTTTTTTAAAAAAAAGGAAATAAGACCTTTGTGCTTTTTATTAGGTGAAATGTCACTTTTCCTTCGCCAACCCTCATGCTTTTCCTTCACACAAAACTCATTACAATGAAAGCAAACCAGCAGTTTGCTGGGGTTTTAGTAAAGAACTCATCCTCTAACTAAAGGAAAAAACTGTTTTTCTGCAGAAACAGGCCCAGATGATGTATACGAAGAGAAGAGCCACATCAGTCACCTTTGGGCTTGGTTTGCCTTTAGATCTCCCGCAGGGGATTCTCCTCCCTTCAAAGCAGGCCAGAGCACCTAAGGTTTTAGCAACAATTGTTATTTCCGATGGACAACTGATCCACACAATTACAACAACCTGCTGCTCTTTCTTTTCTAAGCCAGACTTCTTTAAACAATTGTCTTGCTTATTTTAGCAATAAGAGAACAAACACTGAGGGGCTTTAGTTTGCATCTTGCCCAAAGCTTCAGCTTTTTGGTTTGGAGGCTTCTTTCTAAGATTTGACCATTCCAGTCAAGAGTATAATTCAGCCAGGAAAATACAAACAAAGAAAACGAAACCAGTATTTCTCACAATATCACTTAACTTGTAACTGTTTTTCAAGAGATAACTATCTTAAATTTTCCATTTTGAAAACATTACCTCATATTCAGCTGATGATTAAAGTAAAACCTAAAACATCCAACACCTACAGTACTCATTACTGTGAAGTGCTTCCAAATCAGCCAACAATGAGTAATACAGAAATTTCAAAACCCCTCCCATAATGTAGATTAAATTTATTGTATTTATTTTGAGAACTTCATACTGCAGAACATCACGTAGATGGCTCTGAATTGGCTATCAACAGTATCCCAGAAAACAGGATCAAACCAGGAGGAGACAGGATGAAGCCAGGAGGAGACCCTCAATTTTCATTTGTCTGATTTGAAACAAATGTTGAGGCATTCAGAATTGCCTCTACTAGGAAGCACACCCAATTTGGGACATACATGTCACTGTGCCCCAAAATGGTGGAGCTGGGTGATCTCCCAAGCAATCACCCTAGAGCACAGTTCTTCAAAGAGCCTCAGGGCCAGGTCAGAGACTGGTTCTGGATTTCAACTGTGCCAGGTGCCACCAAGGACCTGCTGCCCAAGGTACCACCTTGGCTGCTCCTCCAGCTTCTCCAGTTCCAGGGAAAGACAATGAGTGTGGACACCATGGCTGGCACCTGCTCTTCATTTGCACAATTTGTCATGTTTTTATCTGACCATTACCTGGAGGATAACAGCACACCGTGTCCTAATATCCTCAGCATAAAATGTCTCCAGTTCTCATGTTTCAGAAAAATACATTTTTCTTAGCAATTTCTACAGCACCTGTCACCACAGAAGCTTAAATGTTGAAATAAAATGATTGTGCCAAAACAGTTGATCTCAAAGTGTGCTTCTGGAACCGGCATTACTCATACATCATCTTGCCCCTTTTGACATATTGCACACATGGATCCAGGCCATAGTTTTCATGGAAAACGTTCTCTCTTTTTCCATCTACACAAGATGAGGCTTGGACTCATCTGTCAGCTTCTTATATGTCTTTCGCTCAGCCCATTTTTTTCTCTCATCTTTAAGCAGTTAAGAATTTTTCAATACTTTACGTGACAAAGTTTTTAAATTTTTCAACCCTACTGGGCACACTCAAAATCATTATTATAATTAAACTATGTTGAAAACGTCAGCCAAAGTCCCAATCAATTGCAATTTTATATCAATACCAAACCTCTCCTCATTTTAGCGGGAGCTGGATCAGGTCTGTAAGTCGATTGAATAGCTGTACGCTGCCAGTTAAACATGGAACTCCTGCTGCTAGATTTAAATAACCTTGTGTCACACTGGCTATTGACTGGTCTTGTCTCACCCAATAACTCAGACTAGGTATTTAAGACTGTATTATCATCTACTGCAAGTCCATATCCTGAAGGCCACATCCTCAGTGCCATATACAAACTTTTAATATTGGATTTTTCAGTTCATTAAAAAAAGTTAGAGCGATTTTTCATGCTCAAAACTGTGCTGTAAAAAATGTAACTGACAAAAAGTTAGTAGACTGAATTACTAAACGATAGTCACATTTCACAAATCTGTAATTGCCAAAACTGCAGGAATCCATTAAAAAAAACCAAAACACAACAGAATAGCAGAAAGAGTTTTGTTTCAATAAGGATATCAATGAATTATGTTAATACATAATCCAGTGTCTTTACTGGGAAACAAAGAAGATGACATCCTTTCATCTGCTTGTGTATCCCTTGTCTCTTAATATTAAAAAAATCCCCACGTCTGCAAATAACTTGCGGGTGTTTTTCAGCAGAATTCAACTAATTCTGTCTGGATCTTCAGGCCCCTCCCTGTGTTGCTAACATAATATTCTAACCTTAACACATTACTAATTACTATAACATCATTGCAACAATACCCAAATGTTAAAATATGGCATTTGAAATGGAAACTACGTGCCAGGTAAAAGATGGCAAGGTAAACAGTGACTTCTACTTCCTAAGCAGAACACATGTAATCTACATCAGACCTTCTATTATACACACATTTTTGTCAATGTTAAGAAAATACACCTGTATCACCCCTCTGGAAAACCAAAACACAACCAATCAACCAGCCAACACCTACTGCTTGTTTACCATACAGTGATAAAAGGTCATGTAATAGAAAATGACAAAATGGTCCCTACGTCAACTATATTATCTCAACAAGACAGCTATCTGAAAAATAACCATGCCATCTCTTACCACCCAAACACCAAGCATAGATATTTAGGCAGCAGCTCTAACATCTTTTACAAAAATCAAATAAGCAAATTTTAATTTCCTGTCTCTCCCAGAAGCCTCAGCTTCTACTGAGAAAAGCAACTCAATATCCTGTCTTAAAGCATTTTTCTACATGCAGTAAGTAGACAGATCCAATCACAAACAATTGATAACCTGAAAAGCAATATTATACATCCAACAGTAGGGAGCATCCAAATATATATAAGCTTTCTCACCTGGCAAGAAAAAACAAAATCTAGGAGTTTCTATAACCAAACTACCACGTGCATCCTAAACAACGAAGACTAAGTCCAACACTCACTATCTCAGTATACTACAAAGCAGAAATACCTCCAGGAAGATCCCACAGTCTCTTAGGACTCAAAGAAAACACCAGTTCTCACTCACAACATATTAACCCATAAAACCCTGCAGAGCTGAGCCCATGAGTCATCCACCTCAGGATGCCACCTGCCAGATTCGTCAGCAGAAGAAAAATAGCACAAAGTTCATATTCAACAGTATTATTCTCAAAACAGCAAAAACTGAAGTCTGTAAAATTATCACTTTCTAGAAATCCACAGATCAACAAAATAATCTTCTAACATCTTCTCTAGCAAAGTGCTCCTGGCTATTATACATCACCAGATACAGCAACTGCTGCAAAAGAGCATTAATTACTGATTAAGCTATTAAACGTATAACTTTACTGATTTTGTAATTATCTTGTATTGAAAAGACTTTGAAGGAAAAGATCATCAATCTTTCTATCTGGCTTTGCATAAACCAATGAATATAAACAGAACCAGAGCACGAAATGCAAACCAGCCCAAACGTTCTGGGCTGATCTACAGGTATAATATAACCATCAAATCAGTGCATCTATTACTCACAAATGTGTAGTAATACTAGCACAAAGCTGGTAATTCCTGAGCTAAAGATGAAGAAAAGCATTTTGCAAACTTGTAGCCATGATGCTGTCTCCTGCACTCAAAGACCTTTGTTACAAGAGAACAAATCATGATTTGAAAAAATCACTCAAAATAATACTACTCAGGTAATCTCTCAAGGTCTGGGGCAAATTCCATGTGTTATCTTTGACACAAAGTACTATATAGTCTTTTTACCTGGGCCCCTCAGTTCCAGAAGGACAGGGAACTGCTGGAGAGAGTCCAGAGCAGGGCAACTAAGATGCTGAAGGGTGTGGAGCATCTCCTGTGTGAGGAAAGGCTGAGGGAGCTGGGGCTCTGGAGCTTGGAGGAGACTGAGGGGTGACCTTATTAATGTTTACAAATATATAAAGGGTGAGTGTCACAAGGACGGCGCCAGGCTCTTCTCAGTGACAAACAACGGTAGGACAAGGGGTAATGGGTTCAAACTGGAACACAAGAGGTTCCACTTAAAATTGAGAAGAAACTTCTTCTCAGTAAGGGTGACAGACTCTGGAACAGGCTGCCCAGGGGGGTTGTGGAGTCTCCTTCTCTGGACATATTCAAACCCGCCTGGACTCCTTCCTGTGTAACCTCATCTGGGTGTTCCTGCTCTGGCTGGGGGATTGTGCTGGATGAGCTTTTGAGGGCCCTTCCAACCCCTGACATTCTGTGATTCTCTGAATTACTTAAATGTTATTGTGTGGATTCATGTATAAAAGTATAAAAGATGTATAAAAGAGGTCATGTCTTTTAAATCTATTAGTACAATGTTCATTTTTGGAGAAGTACTAAAAGGAATCATCAGACTACCTCTCTAGGGGACAGATTTTTATTTGCTATATGTATCATTCAAGAACTGAAGAGTGAACCAAACGTATATTCATTAAATATCCTGATGACATCAAACCAGAACTCTGTGTGTCATAGAAGAAGGGTTTTATCTAAATTTATCCTGACAAACTGGAAAAAATAGGATGACATTCACTGAAGACAAGTATAAGATGCTAAATACAGACAGGAATAATAAACAAAACAAATAGAGAATATAGAACAGTAGGGATGAATGACTCAAGATGATATCACCACTGAATATGCTATCTTTTTGTAGAAAAGGCAAAGAACACTGTGGGTACAGACTCCAAAAATACTTTTGCTTTTCTCATCATGAGTAAAATGACCAGCTGGTCTTCAGTGTCCATTTTAGGGCACTGCAAATGGACGGAGACCAAAGAAAACAAGTTCAGATATGATTAACATGAAGCATTAATGGTACGCGAACATACACTGAGAAGTAAGACTGGAAAAAAAATTCTACAAATGTTAATCCAAAAAAGGAGAACACTGCGAGAAAGGCTCCAAGTCTATAGGAGATAGCATTATAACAATTTGGCTTCAATTTCAGTTAAGGTTCAAGACATACAAGAAAACATTTTCTATTACTAAGGCTAATAGACTAGAATACATCAAAGTAGCAGAAATACAGAGTTTGAGCTGCTGCGGGTCTTCAAAAAAAATTCGATGAGCATTGTGAAAGAATAACATGCATATAAATGAACCATCTGTGGAGTCAGAGAATACGGAGCATCCTTTCTATTTTCCACAGTCTCCTAAGAAAACAGCTTTTGCCAAAACAGAACCAGTGCTGATGGGATTGCCACAAATGTATAAGACTTTTTGATCTCAGTAAATATGATGTAGCCTTTCTTATTTATGTATTTAAAAAGAAAAGTCCATAAGAATATTGTCAGACTTTTCCTTTCATCATTTACCAGACTCCTCTCTATTGTGAGCACTTTTCCTTTCATCTTCAGCCTTTGTATGAAAAGTAAAGGCTTACAGAAAAAATAAATTCAATCCAAAGAAAAACAACCTCTTTTTGCTAATAAAATCATCAAAGAATAATATACAAGACACAACAGACCAAGAAGATTAAATTTATCAAATAGGAAACATCATTAAATAAATAAAAATATGGCTAAAAGGAGGTTCACTTTGCTACTTTCATTCATAGTATCATTTCTGGCAGAGTCCAGGGAAACCTTTTAGAGAACATTTTCTTCTTTGAAGTCTCTGATAGTTATTCTCTCAAAATAAGATGTTTAAAAATGCTATACATTAAATGAGTAATAACCACAAAGTCTTCTCCTCCAGACTCTTTTCAGTAGTTATGCAATGTGCTGAAGTCAACCTGTAGCTTATAGAACTTACCCCTAATCAAGCCACCAGCTTAAAATCTCTTAAAAAAACCCCAAGCAAACAAATTGCACAAAATAAAAAAAAAAAACCTCTAAAATTTTGCTTTACATTTATTTATATAAGTGATATTTTATAATAGTGTTGTTGTTGTTGTTGTTTTGTTTTTCCTAAGCAGCATTGCTAAATTTCCCAAGGGAGGTCACAGAAGATCCAGATGCGGAGGAAACACATTGGATGAATAAACACACTACAGGCTACAGATCCGTCTGAAAGAGAGACGAGCTGCAGTGCTCGCTCAGGGAAGCTGATATGACAGGCCCATAGGAAACTGTCCTCAGTTTTCACTTATCATCTCCTCTTAACACTGAGCTACACAAGTTACATTTAGCATTACAGGCCAATGTAAAAGCAACAGCAAAGATAAGAGCATCCTTTTTGTGCTAGAAAAAAAAAGGGGGGCGGGGGGGTTGGAAGGCTTTCTTCAAGGAAAGGAGTTGTTTTATGGTACTTTGGACATAATGAGGAATCCTTTAAAATGTGTAAAATAGATTAATTTTTCAAACATGCAAGGTCAAATGAATTCTGCAGTTGATAGCAATTTTAATACAAGCAGGTGAATGTACATTTATGAAATGACTGGATTTGTGTCAAGCCTGATTGCCTACTGCATACAAATAGCAGAATAGTATTG
The DNA here is from genome assembly GCF_964273445.1 of Streptopelia decaocto. NCBI lineage: Eukaryota > Metazoa > Chordata > Aves > Columbiformes > Columbidae > Streptopelia > Streptopelia decaocto. The sequence continues at coordinate 63,448,239 of NC_138661.1, forward strand.
GAAAACCTGAAACTTGCATCTTCTTGCATGTGCAAATACACAAACCACTTCTGTGAAAGGTTATCAAAGAATTAAAATTCTGTAATCAATTATTTCAAAGCCCAGACAACAAGGTCATTTATAATTCAATGTTTAACACAAATTCTCTGCTAAGTCAGTCTTCAGTGGTTTTGTGGTGGTTGTTTGTTTGTTTTTCTTTAATCATTTCACCTCATTCTCTGTAGGGAATGTGGAATCTCATAGTCTGCATCACAGAAATACTTTGCAAGTCTGGGAAAAAAGTTTACTGTGGCATGTAATTAACTACTGCTAATAAGGAGGAAGACACATATGGTGGCATCAACCTTACTTCAGAGGGAGGAATGGCATAAATATTTACCACAACCAGTCAGGATGATGTGAAAGCAATTTCACATAATTTTGATATTCTTTGACCCTATTTACCATAGCAAATGCACGGTTAAAATTAGTTTCTAAATAATGAACTCATTGGTGTAGCAGTATGTTTTTCAAATAATTTGGAAAATGGTTTGACTACAAATGTCAGACTTCTAAACACATGTCCTTTGCCCTTTTACATATAAGGCAATTCAGGTGTTTCCCAGACAGAAATACTTAATTGAAACAAGTCCTTGAAACACAAAACCCACTATTTTTAAAGCTGCCTTCTCTTTCTTCTATAAGTCTGTGTAAGCAGTTCTAACACAAGCCTAAATTTGAGAAGCTGATATGGTATTGCCTAGTTCTTTAGGGGCATTAGAGTGCTCAGTACCTGAAATACTATTTAGGAGCATAACAGAGAACTAGAATGTCAATCTTACTCTTAATTTGTGCTATCGCACTTGACAGAGATGTGGGGGGTTCAACATTACCACCATGGAAACAAGCTGGACCACTGTGAGGAGCAGCAGAGGTTATCAAGCACTAGGATTAAGATTGTCTTCTTCCTTGCCTCCCTCATCCTCTCTCCCAGTCTCTCCCAATAACCTCCCCCTCACCTTCTTCTCCTCCTTTCTTTCCCTCTCTGAGCACCTCTGTCTTTGCTTCCTGATGTCACTCAGCTCCCAGCCCCATATTTATCTTCTCAGATATTGTAGAATCATAGAATCATTTTGGTTGGAAGAGATCCTTAAGTTCATCAAGTCCAACCATTGACACTTGCACTAAACCACATCCCTAAGAACCTCAATCTACATGTCTTTTAAACACCTCCAGGGATGGTGATTTAAACACATCCCTGGGCAGCCTGTTCGTATGCCTGACAACCCTCTCAACGAATAAATGTTTCCTAATATCCAATCTGAACCTTTCCTCATGCAACTTGAGGCCTTTTCCTCTCGTCCTATTGCTTGTTACCTAGGAGAAGAGACCAACACCCTACATGCTCCAACCTCCTTTCAGGTAGTTGTAGAGAGTAAGCAGGTCTCCCCTCAGCCTCCTTTTTTCTTTGAGCATAAACGGCCCCAGTTCCCTCTGCTGCTCCTCAAAGGATGAACTGATAGTGAAAGTTATTGCTGAATTTGTTTTCAGACACACACATTTGTTTTTCATGAACAACAACAAAAAAAAATTACTTTTAATTCTTTTCTAATATAGTAAAATGTGTGACTTCTATGATAGCATAGCCAAATGATGGGAAGACAGTTAATGAAGGAGTAATTTGAAAACAAGTAGTTATGAATGCCTGAAACAAACGTGGACCTCATGTTTAAATGCTTTGCTAAATCAAGAGTACTTGACTGAATCAGAGTTTTAGGACCATAAATGAATAACTGTAATTAAGAGCAGACTCATTCAGAACTATTAAGTGTCTACTCACAAAGGCAACTATGAAATGAAGAAGCTTGAGTTAAAATTTGGATTAATCATGCCTTATTTTTCTCATAATACACAGCAAATGCCAATGTTTATCAACTTTTTAAGGACAGTGTGCTGAGATTTAAGGGACTGAAGTCTGATAATGAGGAGATCAAATTCTAATCTCAGTAGAGCTACTGACAACCTCTATAGCCTTGAGTGCATAACTTAATTTCTGTGACTCTCACTGCTTCTCTCTCATATAACATTGTATCACATAACTAGAGAGACAGCAAAATATAAATATGCATACACACAAGCCACATAATTAATCAGCTAGATTAAAAACCACTGTGAAGACGTAAGAAGAGTAAATACATGCCAAATATGATGAACTCATATTTACTACCACTTGTTGAGTTACTGTCGCACAGTGTTAAAGTAGATATAATTTACCAATTCACTAGAGTATTAAAGGAAAAAGCTGTATTTTTGTCCACTCACTCCCCTTCTTCCTCTCCCACTTAATCCCCAGAGCTCTAGTCAGTACAGAGTTGTTGATTATAATGGTTATCAGAATTTGAAAACTAGTTTCTCAATGTTGATCATGCAAAACTAAAAGCAAGCACCCCCCACCACCACCTTACTTCACATGTATCTTCACAATTAATTCCACCACAAAAAGCAACAGTTTAATGGGCACAGATTGAAGCATTCCCTCGTACCCTTTAGAAATCTAATAAGAAGTTTACATCCTTCTAGTGAACTGCCAGGAGAAGCTCGCAACCTTCAGAGCTACACAGAGAACAGAATTCCCTGGAGTCCTCGGCAAGGCACGCAGAAAAACAAGGTTTAGTGGGGTGGGAAGGGGGAAAAGGGCAGAAGTCCTGCAAGATGACAGTAACTAGCAGGAGATGATCGCACACACCACTCATGCTCTGTGCTGCCAGGAGACTGTCCACCCACTGTTTGGATCTTTTATCAGAACGAATCAGAACTTTACAAAACATGAAACATCAGACCTGTTTGGTTTCTAGTATCAAAGCAACTAGAAATGAAATACCACCTGTTCTTGCCCAAACCTAGTGGGGTGTCTCTCTCATCAGACATTTAAAAAGCTGTTTGCCTTGTACCAACACCAAATTACTTCTGCTCTATTCAGTACGTTTGTCTTCAGACTTGAAATACACTCAAAACAGCACACTGAACCCCATCTCACATGAGTATTTAGGAGGATAGCATAAGTTTGTTGTTCCCTTTTCTCCATAAACCAAATTTCCTTTACTCAGGAAAAAGACCAACAAATAAACCTGAGAAGAATATTTCTGACTACACATAAAAGATACATCAAATTAGCAAATCAGGCAGTCAATCACATACAGAAATGCACACAGTCAAGTTTCACATATTTGCACAAGTAGGTCCCAGTATGTGGGACTTTGTAATCCATTTCACAATTCATTAACATCATCCATCTGAAGCTCTAGAAGTGTTTTAAATTAAATAAGTTCATAATTTCCCTAAAAGGCAAATAGTGTTTGTTGTAACACAAGTAAACTCCCTCCCCTCCACCACAAAACTCTGATCTTTACATCTACACCTTAACCACTAAATTGTCATTGCTGAGGAAAAATTCTCTAAATAGTTTACTGAACTAGGATCAAGGGAAAGTGGATTTAATTTTCTGCATGCCAGACAGACTTCTAATTTTGTTCACTTTCTAATGCTTGTGTTTTCCTTCTCTGCTTCTGTAAACTGTTTTCAGGTGGGCAGCTTCAAGTAGGAGTGTTCCCTTGCTGAGCATTACTACATAACCTAATAACTCAGATTCATTTTGGGGATCACTGTGTATTAGCATAATGAAAACAACAAGTAGACAGCACTGAAAATCCTCCTGTCTCAGCCAAAGAAAACAAGCTTTTGCACCCACTCAACTTTAGAAGCTATAATCTTTTCCTCTTTTCAAACTCTCAATGACAGGTAAACCAAATCTGAATTTCTTTTCATTCTCGCTGGTATTAAAATTCTGCTGCCTTGACTTACAATATGCTTTGGTTTTATCTCTAAATCTATTCCCCCTGGGTTAAGTCTTATAATGACCAGAAACAATTGTTCCTGAAAAGCTTTGGAATCAACTTGTGCATGAGAAGCTAAAAAAAAAGAAAATAAATAAATCACACAAATCACACTGCATGTTTTAAATGGTCTACATTATTTCATCTTTACAGTACTATGCATACAATAGATAGACAGTAGAGAGAGTTAAATACTTGCAGAAGGCAATTTAGACCTCATATTGAGATGAATGTAAGTAATTCTAGCTCTAGTCTCTTTGAAGACAACTACTTATCTTCATCCTTTATGCCGGCAATAAAAGCACTAAATCAGCAGCCTCCAGTCAGGTGACTTGAATCTCTCTCCTCCTTTAACAGGGATTAACTTCTCCCTGTGTTAACAAAGACTCCATGTCCTTCAGCAAAATGTCTCTACGTGTTGTCCTTCCCCTCTCAGTGTTCATGGGGTTTTTGCTTTGTGTTTGTTTTTCAAATATACTAGCTAAATAGCCTATTCATTTGGATTGTATAAACCACAGATGTTTCATTTTATTTTTTCCTGGAAGCTTCAGTTTTCATAAAGATGTTTCAGCCTATAACAAGACTTTGAATGCAGGGACCTAAGGAACATTTTACTGCTCAAGCTTATCACAAAGATTTGCTTTAAGTGTTAGCAATAATTGACATTGCCATGAAGGACTGCTAATCAAAGAAAAAACAAAAACTATCTCAAAAGTATTCTATCATTCAGTTAGAAAGAAGAAAAATGTTTTACAGAATCTATGGAATAGGGCAACAGGTTTTGGTCACCAGTAGGAAACAAGAACATTACTTCAAGTGAGTGTGTAAATGCAGATATTCATAAACTAAATACTTTCCATTGCTGTTGTTTATTGAAGAACAAAGACACCAGGCAACTTTTTAGGCTTTGAATCTTTCCTTCTTTAGCCCTGAAAGCAATTTAATAAAAAGCACTGCTCCTGTCAGAGTGCTTTGCAGAAAAAAGCAGCAGAAATAGGTATTTTTGAGATTGCGTTATTGTATTATGTCTGTCTGTGGTGTTTTGAGATCTTTTCAGTATGATGAGAAGGAAATAATTCCTTAGAACTACAGTAATAAAGGCAGTTACTCTTACATTACTTCAATATTATATTAACTAATAATTTAGCTAACTATAGTGAAATAAAACTTACCTTAAAAATCAAATCCTTTTTTCCATAACGAAGCTCTTTCAGCTGCGCTTGGATCTTTTTTGACTGAAAGTAAGGATAAGATCAATGAAGTTTTTATTTTAAATATTTGCTTTTAGGATTAGAAAAGGAAAAAAAAAAAAGTAACAAATACAGACAACAGTAGAAACTAGATCAGCTTTAAAATGCAGAAAAATAACCAAAATAAATTGTTTTTACAGGGTAGCATGTCTATATCAGGCAAAAGTATCAAGGAAAACATAAAATGGCACTCACCTGAAGAACACAAAAGAGTTAGTACTATTGTGAATAATTGGCTTACACATTTTACACATGAGATGTTATTAATACTTTCCACGAAGCATAACTGAAGGCATCACATTCAAAGCAAAGAATCTTCTTTTTCTTAGAGGGAAAGGTTTCCATAGCATTGTATAGGTTCTTCTTTGCAATGACCAGGGAGTTCCAGATAGCATCTAAATGAACTAAGTTCTCAGTTTATGACCTTGTCATGTAAACTAGGCATAGTTGTGCTAATTTATATCAGCTGAGGCTGATATTTATTTTAAATATTGTTAAATTTACCCTTTAAATATTTTTAAGTAACGGTCTATACACTTTTTAATTTAAGCCTTTCATAGCATTTTTTAATATATACTACACCCAACTATCCAAAGAGCATTATTTCATTCTTTATTTAAGAATCCTGTCAAAATAATACTTTCTTTTTAACAAAATCCACAGTCTCAACTGGTATTTGGTACGTTTTCTCACATTAATTAATGCCAACTGTTTAGAACTTCTTGGAATGGATTATAAGTCAATTCCACATTTACTGAAACTGCACATCCATAAACATAACGTATTACAGACGGTAGCATATCTTTCATAAATTGGAGCTTTCAGAAAGATCTGATGTTTTTCCAATTGGTGCAGTCAAATTCAGCGACAGACTTTTGGGAAGGATGAATGAATCTAAAGATAAAATTTTAGAACTTTCTTTAAATATTTGAGAACTATGGCCAAATTGGTTATTGTATTCCACAAAATCTGAAACAAATAGCCAAGATCAATTCGGTTCACTTCTTTCTTCTGTAACTCTGTTCTTATGTCATCTACACAGCAGAATATGCAAATAGCACTGTGCTCTGATCTGGAAAATGCAATTGGAAGAGCTGTGGAACATATTCCACATCAACTAAATTCCAGTGAGAAAACCTTAACCAGCTTTAATTGTTCTGTCCATTGTGCTTAAGAAAGTATTACAGTCTCTGTGACACACAGGGTATCCAAAATGGCTATAGAGGAATCTAAGAGTTACGATTCATAGAATTCATTCATAGAATTCACAGAATCATAACTCTTAGATTGGGTTGGAAGGGACCTTTGAAGCTACTCTAGTCCAACTCCTGCCATGAGCAGAGACATCGTCACCCAGCTCAGGTTGCTCAGAGCCCAGTCCAGCCTGGCCTGGGATGGGGACACTCATTTGCTAAATCACAATGATGAAATAAAGAGTTAGGAAGCTAAACGCATTCAGTGCATAATAGAAGTGAGTTAAAAGCACATTTATGACCTGCAATTTGTTTGGTGTGTGGTTTTCCTGTGATTCTAGGGATAGGACATACAAAACTGGTCAGTAGATAAGATCCATCATTAGACACAGGGTGATAATGATCTCTACACCACAGCACCTAGGAACATGTGCCTATTTCATGGGGGACACCCTGGCACATGTGCCTATTTCATGGGCAGCCACCCTGACTTCCCCCCTCCAGGGCTCTGAATTTCTGGAGAAGAAAAGCCAGCCATATAAACTCTATAGCATGACCAGCATCTCCTGTCTGTGTAACTGGACAACAAAGAATCACAGGGCACACTGAAACTGTCTGCATGTAGTCAGAGTGTAGAACGGAGCAGAAGCTTCCTGGTAGGCAATTCTATTCATGGAGGGTATTTGATCTGATAACTAAAAGGAAGCTGATTTCACACTGTTGTTATGCTTGGTGAGAATAGTATTTAATTAAAGAGCAGAAAATACACTGTGTTTCTCTGGCTGACACCAACAAAAAAAGGGATGCTCCTGTAGCATCTTTGCTTATTCCAATGGCACCAACCCACTTAAAAGCCACAAATTTGCCAGGATGATTCATAAAGTCTGAGATTCTTACGGTTTAAAATACACTCACAATCTGCTACCTTGAGAGTTAGCTAGCTTACATTTAGTTTTCTGAAATTCTCTGACAGAAAAGCTTGTCACACTACACTAAATTTAATTTAATCTTAGGCTTTGCGTTTAGATCTAGAGACATTTATGTTGCAAATATTAAAGGAGAGATAATCAGGGAAAAGATCTTCAAGTTAATTACCAAACATTCAAGATGTTATGCAGCCAGGAAAAACAAACTTGAAAAAGAGGGGAAAACAGAAAGCTCTGTTGCACACACTGCCAATTTTTTTAAAGTGGTAAACAAGGGAAAAAATATATTTCTACTCATATACTATGGGCATGTTTGAAAGCAAAAATGGTGATATATGAAGATAACATACATTTTGACAAGCTAGCAAATAAAAGCAAACCCAAAACTATTTCTTACTATTGAGGATTTCTCATAAACAGTGGTTGCAGAACTTGAGTTAGGCTAAATAGCTAATATAACTAGAAAATGCTACTTTGACCTCCTGAGTTTTGACCTCTAAGTTTAGAAGTAGAATCTTTAATGAAGAAAACATGTTCAACCATAATTATGAAAATCTTGGTCAAGAAGAAAAGTGTTACACTTCTGTTTCATTCTGGTGAGGTGCAATAACTTTCACAGAAATTATATATGCAAAAAACCATGACTGGAATAATGTAAACGAGTAAAGCAGATTCATACATAGTAATAACCTCCTTTGCAAAAAGTTAAAAAGCTAAAGGGACTGCTTGCATGAATGTAGTCACTTGTACTTTTATGTATTTGGAAAAAAACAGGGCTTCTGTATCATTGACTATCTTTGCCAGCTCCCTCTTCAGTAGGGGGCAGATATCTTTACCTGTATTTTATAAAAGGACCCTTTTTTCCCTTGAAGTAATGAAACATTCTTGCAGTCAAAAATAATAAATTTTTCCTTTCCCTATAAACTATTTTTAAAAGGCATTTAGCTGTTCCTCTCTTACTCGAGGCATGGATATTATGGAAATAAAATCATAACATACATCTACAGAGCCATATACACTTTCCATAAGCATTCTCAAACTTCATTTTAGTTGTCTAAAACTTGAGTTTGCAGCTCACTTTCTAATACAGTTGAGTTGCTTCTAGTGAAGTCACAGAATTGAGTTGAGATGAGAGAGCTTTAGGAGCACTCGCCATACATGCATAATACATAATCTATACCAGAATCTTAGTACAAAAGACTTTTGATGGAAGCTTCTTTTGGGCATGTTATATCAAATAGAGAGGAACCTTACTTACCTCTTCTGCGTGAATACCACAAAGCTTATTTCCTGACAAGAGCTTGTTTTTGAGGCTTTTGTTCTGAGAGGGGAAGAAAAAAAAAAAAAACACAACAGTTTTATTACTGAGGGTTACTGAAATATTAAGGGACCCTTTAAATATTTGATCATACTGGTTTTATTTTATACACGGATAACACCTTTAAGTCACCGGAAAAGACACAGGTAAGAAGACAAGGTAGATGCATCAGGACACAATATCCTTTCTTATAGAATTCTAAAAGGCTATGACTTTGCATTAAAACCTGCTTTCACAGGAACAGGACTGCACACAGAAACCTTCCAAAACACTCTTGTAACTGAAACCAGTTTAGATTGGATATGCTGAGGTAAAAAAGGAAAACAAAAAAACCAAAACAAAACCACAAAAACAAACAAAACAAAACCAAGAAGAACAAAGAAAACCCCACCAACCTCTAATCCTTATCATGTGTCAACTGCATACCTCAATATAATTTTCAGTAAATCATTATAACTGAGTAACAGGGCCAAGATCTCATCCCTAGACCTTGATGGTCAAATTCATGGGGTCTTTTTGCTACATTTCATAATTTAAAACTTCAAATAATCAAATATGTTAGAAGGTTAGCTACCTGATAGCATTTTGCCCACTCAGTGTGCTTTTTGATGTAGGAGTTTTAATCATATTTCTCCTCATTTTCAGGGAAAATAATAAACCTTGCTAAAATGAATTTTCAATAGTTTGGTAATTATTTCTGCAGTCCTCACTCATGTTATCCTATAATTGACAGTCAAGGGTAAAGATTTCTCTGCAGTGCAGACATCTTTCAGAACTGTTCAGAAACATAAGTATTCAATGAGCAGAACTTCAAGCTTGGACATGTAATAACATGGTTACACTAAAAAGAAATGAAAATAACACCGAAACCAACTTCTCCTGTGCTAGCAAACTGTAAACATACACAAAGAAACCCAGCCCACCACATTTTAGACATGTGTATCTATTACTGAATAGCAATATGTTTTTTGAATATTATGCATAAAACCAAGGTGACATTAGAGAAAAAAGGGTAATTCCATCCAGGACACCACTTCAAATTTAGGTCCACATCCCATTGAAACACTGGAAGCTTTATTCCCACAATAAGAAGCTCAGAGCTTTCCTTGAAATAAAACCTTTCTTACTAAAGTGAATACAAATGAACCAAAATTCAATTTGAAACCTCCTTTACAGAAGTCCAAAATAAGGAGAAGATACATCATTTCACAAGTTTCATTCTTGCTATTTACTGTGTACCAATACACACTACTGCAGAAACAATAAATCACGTCCAGCTGATTGACACGGGCACCCACAGCTCTGTAATGGAATAAAAAGGAGTTGGGATGTTACTTTGGATGAGAACACCAGATTCTGCTTCACAAAATCTGATTTGCAAAGGGCTGAGTGTGTGGGGAGGGAAAACAAATGATGTTCTCACATGTCTCACAGTTGATTACTTTTTGTTCTTTATTTGGAAATGATATTGTAGCTCAACACAGAGCAGCACCTTATCATACTAACTACTGTGGAAATACGGAAGACGTGGCTCTGCAAAACGGGAATGGGGTAGAAGATACAAGCTGAATAAAGATAAACCAAATAGAAACCAAAGAGGTGCAGCACACCCAGCACATCTATTGCTCCCCAGGGTTACATCTAAAGAGCAATGTTGTACTGTGATCACACAGTTGGTGAGGCTGGTTTCACATAAAAGACCAGCATGACCTCTTGGGGTGATAGCCAGCTGTGCCAAAGGCACTGCTTCATTAGGAAATTGCACTTAATTAACTTGGCAAGTCAATCGCTTTGTTTTGAATAACTAGGATCATTATCCTCCAGTCCACCTTCAGCCTGACGATAGTTTAGGTATCAGACTCTACACCTATTTCAGAACAACGAATGAGTTGCAATCCTTACATTTCTACTCATTTCCTTTTGCCAAGTATAAACTACTATATAAAATACTTCTATTAATACGCGAACAGTTTGTAAGTAACTTCCACATGTGCTGGTTTGAGGGGGCCCTGCTGGAACCCAGAAGGTGAAGAGCTGAATTCCTAACACCTCAAAAGGACAGACATTGTGTTAGATGGTTGCCACAGCTTCCACATTTTGTGCAAAAATAAAATAGTGCAAAACCAAAACTTGCTGAAAATAATTTGAGTGGGACTCCGTTTTTGAGATTTAGCTAGGTTTAACAGGAGTTACCAATCCTGTCTCATTATCCAGTCTACTAGCAATGAAATAACCCCAGGGTTACTGGAATGCAGGCAAAACAGTCATAATTTAATCTGCACTTAATAATGTTTTCAGAAAGGAGAGCAAGCATTAAAAGGTTAGAAGTATCAAGAGCAAAATAAGTAAGAGCTCGTCAGAGGTAGATGATACTTCTTGCTTAAAATTTGAGTCATTTTATGTTACTTAGCAAATCACATGTCACTGTCAAATATAGGGATTAATAGTGTTAATTTTCTCTAGTAGAATGTGAAGTATATCTTGGAAAGTATAACAGAGCCTGATTTGATCAGGATTTCAAAGTAAATGTTTTGAAATGAAGAGTCTGATCAGGTACATATTCTGTAAACTCACTAGAAAGGGGCTATTTAAAATCAGATAAATTAAGCGGGAAGATTTTTAGATTACAAATGCTAAGTGAGTCAAGACAGAAGTTCTGACTTTTAAGTCTTCAATATGGATTCAAGTCTTATTTTCCTATTAAGCATCCTTCAAAGAACAAAAACAAATAAGATAATATAACTAGAATTTTATACAGTTTTTGTTTCAAACTTTTTTGTTGTTGGAAAAGGACTTGGACATTTCAAGTTTAAAAACCAATATCAGTTTAAGGAATGAATTTAGTATCTGTAAACACGTATTTAATAGGCTTTTAAAATTATATAGAATAATGACTTTAATTAGACATGGCCTTTTAGCTTTGGAGAAAGGATACCATTATATTACAATTAAATAGATATTTTAATGTATTTTAACATCTTGGAAAGCTTATGGCACAGACTGTTAGCTGGAGCATTTGCATGTAATCATATCATTAAGTCAAGTTACTGTAGCATCTAACTCAATTTACTAAATCTTTTAACTCATTTCCACCAGTAGTTTCAGTGCATCCCTAAACTCAGGTGCAGAAAATTGTTCAGTGGTTGTCACATGCACAAAAACATCACACGTGAGTACAATGTCTATTAGTGTCCTCCAAAAAAGTGAGAACACTCATTAACAACTTGTCAGATTTGTTAACATATTCTGCACAGAGCTTCCATATTGAATATAAAAAGCTTTCTGCCTCATTCCTAAATAGATCTGTCAGTTAGTCTCTGGGCATTTTTTTTTCCTCTTATACCGATATAACGCTTGCATATTTTGTTTGAGTTTGATTTTATTTTTGATATGTGAGACCAGGCTCAAAGGAAGCTGAATTCACTCTATGAATATTGTCAGTAACCCTATATTTAGGTTGCCTTTCTCACTGACTAGGTGGATATATATTCCTTTCCATTCCTAAAGTTTGAAAATAATTCCTTCACTTCAGTCACTGATTCTCCTGAATTAAAGGCCAGTAGTGGGCCAAAATGATCACCAAACATCTAGAGATGCACCCATGTTAATACAAAAGCTGCAATTCATATCGTGACTGACTGAGCACAACAGGTCTCCAGAGGCGGAAGAGAAAGAGAAGAAAAATACAGAGATACAAGAATACCTTAGTGTTCTTAGAAACAATAACCATGATGCCAATGGCCCTGTCTTTTTATAATGTTAAAAAATTTTACTAACTTTTATCTCAATAAAATTCAGGTCTCCTTCCCTCTGCTATATCCTCCCTGCAATATCAATGCATAACAGTGGAAAGGTGTGACAGGGATATTTTAGTGTTTGTTTGTTTGTTGTTGGTTGTTCTGTTTGTTTGTTAATTCTCATCTCCCTGTTAGAAAGCTTCAGCAATGACTTACAAAAGAAAAGTAAAAATAAACGCTAAAAACAAATAAGCACTTTTACAATTGCAGGTTTAGTTCCTTTTCTGCAAATTTGCTTTATTAAAATAATTAATTATATAGCTGCATATTGTATTTTTCATAACATCCCCTCCTCATCTAGCATGTACAATAAATACCTCATGAGGTAAAAGTCATGGTTTATAAGCATTGATAAATCTGACAAACTATCGCTGGGTCCAGTTTAAAGGGGTTTATTATCATCATAAATCCGAAGTTATGGGGATTAACTATTATCTGATGAATCATATATTCTACATACAGAAAGGTAAAGTGGTGCCACTGATGTAAAAGGCGCAAATTTTCAGATGCCATTTCTTAAGTTAGGTTATCTTGAATACTGACCACACAGACTAGTGCTTCAATACTCCCGTATTTGTGTTTCATAATTTGAAACACGCATATTACCTCTTTGAAACAGCATCAGGATCTCAACCCAGGTTGAGCAATACAATGTAGACATCATCAGTACAAAACAAGTTTAGTTTGCCTACCAGCCTTTGAAAGCATGAGCACACAAACTGTGTTCAAGGAAAGAAAATCACTTCCTCTCTCAGAAATTATTCCCAGTAATCAGCTTCGATTCAGACATTTTATCTGAGCTCTGACAGCAGTTGTTTGTTGTATACAAGATAAACTTGGCTCTGCCTCCCCTTGGTGAATAGCGCAAATCAGACCATGCTGAGCCCCTGCTCATCATTGGAACATTTCTCTCTCATGGGCATCCTACTGAAAAAAAAAAAAAAAAAAAAAAAAAACAAACAAAAAAAACCAACCAAACACAAAAAAAGAACAATAAAACCCCCCCTGAGCAGGACTGTCAGGGACAGTTGCCAAGATGAACTGCTCTCCACCTCCTGTTCAACCAAAGCGGTTCCCTGTGCCCTTAGGAGGGAAATCAGAAGACAGCAACAGACCAAAATCAAATATCTGGATTTATCTGATATCACAATGTGTTGGTACCCATTTTGCTCTGGATATTAGCTTTATATTTCACAATGATGAAAAATGTTTTATATAGCATGAAACAGCATGACTGCTTTAATCCCAGTAGGGTTGGCTCAGCCCTTCATCTTTCTGAGACAGATAAATTGAGTTTCCTGCACTCCACTATGTGAAGTTTTTCAGATAAGACCTTAAGAACTGCGGTTCTACTTTTCCTTCATGGGCAGTGAAGACATTGTGATCTTTTGTAAGAAGAGGAGTTCGCCCCAAAATTCTTGAGGCTGTTTGAGCCTGTTTTCCCTTCAGTTTTCAGGGGTCAAGTGTGTCAAACAGCTGAAGGACTTTGCCCCATCAGTGTATTTTAGTACTGATGATACATATATGACCTGTATATTTTTCAGATCTGTCTGGATCTAAACTTAGAAAGCACTGTTGTCCTTCCAGCTCTGAATTCCTGGGAGAAGCCCATTTTATTTGGACTTTTAAAGTCATGTTTTGTTGGTTTTTGTGTAACATGTCCCCCTGTCTTACACTCTTACATTACAGATAAAGGCACATAAGAGCAAGCTTCCCCAAATAAGTGGGATATGGTGTTTGGGTTTTTTTATTTTATTTTTTTCCTATGAATATCTGTGCCTTTTGGATAAAATCTGCTGATTTTTCTCCTGAATTTCAGGTAGTCCATCTGAGCTGAAGGAGTTGATAAGCAACACACAAATAACTTCTATTTGAGCTTTGATCTGGGTGCCACAGATGCAACTATTTAGAAGCACACTGTTTCCAGGAATGCCCAGGCATGCAATGAATGTGACACCACAGACTTCTAGTGAACTAAGCATAGACTTTTCCCATTTAGTTGAGAAGTGCTGTGTCCAAAATTTCTTCCAAATATTAATCTGGAATAACTCGTGCTCCAAGGGAGCACACAGACAAAAGGAGGGGCAGAGTCAGGAAGTACAGCCAGACACATAGAGCTTCCTCTTGAAAAAACAGGTTTGTATACCTTCATCTTTGATACCTTCATCAACTATGCATAGCAGTAGCCTAATTTTATACAAAAGCCTCTAACAAATAAGCAATTGGACTAGATGATCTTTCGAGGTCCCTTCCAATCCCTAACATTCTGTGATTCTGTGATTCCTTATGTCCAAGGCAGAGTATGTCCTGCAGTTGTGCCCCATACATTAAATGAACCAGAGTAAGGAGATATAGAATAGCAATAACAGTCATAAAAAGTATACTTTTTGAATATGTAGGTTGTTTTTTTTTTCTCCTCAATCTCATGATCTCTTTCTCTAAATATAAACATGCAAAGACAAATATACATATATATACTTAAAGTCATAACAAGCTAACACATTGTAGCATGTTGGATTGGATCCATAACAGACAGTAAATTTTTAGTCACATTCCCACCTGATCATGCAAAAAAAAACCCCTTGGAAGTCTAATACAGGCAGAAAAACCTGTAGCACGTGTTGAGATTTGATTGCATCTTAGCTGTGGAACAAATCGGGGTGTAAATGTGAGCCTGTCTAGCACTCAAAAGGCAAGAGCAGCTTAGAAGCAGTCAAAAGTTACTATAGCTAAAAAATGCATTTAATCTGTTGCAAAACAATATTGTTAACACAGAGTAACTCACGTTCCATCTAGCCTTTCTCACGCACATGCTCTTGTCTCAGAATCTTTTCATAGATTTTAACTTTTTAATGTTTCCACACAGAAAGTTTAAACACAAGCTTCTCCATTAAAGCCCAACCCCACAAAAATTCATGGTTTAAGTGGAACTTGTATCTCTAAGGCACAAATCATTTCATTGAGATTGTTTAATGTTAACATTAAATTACTTAAGAGGAAGGTTTAATTCACAGTGTAGTTGCAACGAGTATTTGTATTTGCATCACTCAATTGTCTAGATAACTTGTTGCAGACCAAACCCCAGTCATCCATAGATATATGGGGTCTTCTTGTGTCTGAGACTTCATTCAGAACACAAATAAGCCCTGGAATATCACACTGTGTGAGACTATTCTCCTCTGCCCAAAATGAAGTGTTTAAGTGCTCTTCAAAGGCAGTTGGACTGTGAGTCTCTGACAAACCATTGGCATTCTGAGCAGGACTAGAGAGCTGCTGCTGTGTTTTAAAACTTTAACGCTTATATAGAATGAGTTAAGATGCTGATTTTCCATAGTGGTCTTTTGTATTACAAATGTGCGATGGGATCTAAGGAATAAAGTCACTTTAGGGCTCAATCATTCACGATTATTAGTAGAAATACCTGTGCTTTGAATTCAAGAGATATTCATAATGCAGTTGCTCAGTCATCAGCTGTCTGGCAGTCTCTGGGACTGCTCTTCTTCAGGTAAAAACTGGCTGAAAAGCTCTTTAAAATTTTTGATCCAATTAGAGACAATTTTAGTAATGACTTCTACATTTAAAATACATTTAAATTATTTGAGCTACATTTAAAGATGTGGGGTTTGTTTTCCATCCCTTTTAGCCTGTATTTTTGAATTCCATGTCTTCATGTCACAATAGTTTTTTTTAGAAAAATAAAGCAAGTTCCTGAATGACTATTGTTGTTTATACAGTTACGATACAATATCAAATGTTGGTACATGTAATCTTTTCTATGTGAGTTTAAATAGCTCAGTGGGGAAAAAAAAAAATCTCTCAATCTCTCATCACTCTGAAACTGAGGATTTTTATGTTACAGCAATGAATTGGTGTAGTGGATTTTTTTTCCATTTTTGGATTGCAAGAGGTCAGGGACATTTATTTTCCTTATCTCTGAGTAAAGATAGCTCATGGTGGGAAGATGATACAAAACAATATTTATTGGAGTGCTTTAATTTTCTGTTACACCTTTCTGTCATTTCAACCGGACTTTGTTATGGGAAAGCAAATGCTATTTCTAATTCTTCCCATGCCAGATATTTTAATTAAAAACATAGCAGCATATTAAATACAGGATCCCATTTTTCAGAATTTCTATCTGAAATGAAGGGTAACGGCCTGTGCCATGCAGAATTAACTAGAGAAGAAACCTGACGATTCTTTGATCTTTCCCTTTGGTAGCGGTGGCTGAGTGCCCTGGGGATGGTTTGTGGGATCAGTAAAGCAGAACACCCGGTGAGGTAGATGTTAGCCTGAAGCTCCTTCTTTTCATTTGTTTGACATTTGTGAACAGAATGGCGAAAAGCAGCTGGCGCTGCTGCAAGCTGCAGGTTAGGCTTAAAAAACAGAAAAGCTGAGTGAGAACTCTATTAATAAAGGCAATGTGGCAGAAATGAAAAGAGCATGCTGAATGTGACCCAATATGTAAATATCTAAAAATAAAATGCATTTCTGACTTTCAAAAAAACAAGCTCTTCTATCACTATAAGAGCAAAGGGTCACACTGGTTATATTCTGCTTTACAACTTCACTTTTTCTGCTGTACCAGCAGCAGGGGACGAAATGCTGCATTAAGGCATATTTTAGATCCTGGCACATTTGCATCCCAGAATTGTCAACATCTGCCTTAAAACATAAACGGCATAGTTATGAAAGGAGAAGAGTGGGAGATGACTAAGGAATACATTTTTGCTGCTCTCTGTGGAGTCATATCGCTGAGGTTTGCTTTAAT
This sequence comes from Streptopelia decaocto, assembly GCF_964273445.1. Lineage (NCBI taxonomy): Eukaryota > Metazoa > Chordata > Aves > Columbiformes > Columbidae > Streptopelia > Streptopelia decaocto. Next base: position 63,465,366 of record NC_138661.1, read on the forward strand.
ATTAATAGGCTCAGTCTCCTGAATTCTCTTAGTAGCAGTGCACTGAGTATTTGTCATTACAGAACTTTTTGCCCTATATATTTAATTTTTAAAAGTAGTTTTGCAAGTACCATCTACAGACATCTAAAATATACATCAGCCATTTTAAAGAAGCTACTTCAATATCTTTCAATCAGGAAATAGATATCCCTGAGGCAGTTTTACTGGATTGATTCACATATTAAACATATTTCCAGCACGCTGAGCTTATTCAATATACTGAGAGATTTTCACGTTAGGATATTTCAGCACTTACTAAAACACTATTTTTAATTCACAAATTCTATGCAGGCACTATCACCAGGGCTATGAGGTTTGAAACTCAGGATATCAGTAAAGGTAGAGTTCATACCAGGAGGCGATACAATGCTGGCTCCATCGTTGGAACAAATGAAGAAGAAAAGAGTTCACATGATCTTACATCTTGATAAGCAAACCACAGTAGCGATTAGCCACAGCCAGCATATGTGTAGCAAAACCATAAGCCACATCCATCTATCTCCAAAACATCAGGAGTGTAACCCAAACACCGTCCATTGTCCTGCTATATCAGGCGCAGGCAGCAATAGAAGCTGTACCCATGTTTGAAGCTGTCAGGACATGAGGTTTCTTCAGCCTTGAAGTGCCCTGGTCACATTAGCAGAGGGACTGTGCCATCTATAAGCACCATGGAATAAATCAGTAAATAGCCCACTTAATGTAAACATAGGCACAGAACAGTTTGCAATAGACAATCAATGTTACAATTTAATAAAACAATGTAACAATTTAACAAAAAATAAACATTTTCTTAGGACAACACAAAGATAACAGCCATTTTTAGCAGTGTTCCATATGGTATTGCAAAATTCTTTGAAATCATTCCCATAAAACATATTTATTTGTAGATAAACTATCACATTTTTTCATGCTGATGACTCAATTCACTATTGATGTTCAGCAAAGGTCAAAGGGAATTTGCTGATCATCTACCTCAGACAACATTTAAATGATAAAGGTTGTACTGTGTAATTACACTGACCACAATTCTGAATTATATTCAAAAGGACAAAGCCCAAAATATTTAAAGTATCAAAGCATATGTGTTGTTTTCCACTCTGAATCTATGCCCAATAGGCTATAACATTTGGCAAAGATATATCTCCAAAATTTGGCAAACAGTGAACGGTGCCTACAAAAGAAAAGCAAGTGCTTCCTTTTTCAGAAAAATCCATTATTAGTACTTTGCTATGTTTCTCAATATACAGTGAAAAGTAAGGCAGTATTCAAAAGAATTCTTTTCCTCTGTAACCAGACTGTTATTCTTTACTGTTATCTCCTGGCATCCTGATTTTGTGCACTTTCGAAATGTCATCTATTATTGATAATGTTCTCTGAACAGCTGCATTGATGCACAAGCTGCGAAAAGTAATTTGACTCAACGTACTGGAGACATTTACTGTATTTAAATGTCAAAAAAGTACTCTATAATTCTTGATTAACTTCATATTTTGTTCCACATTGTTACTGCAACAAAACAAGCTTCAGAATGCTTCATACCGAAACTTCCACTAAATGTATTTTCATAAGTTAGGTCACAATCCATTCAGTTCAAGTTACTATCAGCATTATATATCAGACCTTTGGCCATGAGTCCAGCTATTTTGCAATGCTTAACATGCTAACGTCCCTAAGCCAGCATCTTGCCTTTACTTGTCATACTTTCATGTTCCCACAGCACTGAAGAAATGACAGAACATATTTCATTCTGACCTATATTAACTGTGCTTTGATAAACTTGACGGGTCTCGATTAGACAAAAAACATTAACTTTTTAGGGAAATTTTCAAAATAAAAATACAGTGTTTCAGCCAGTCTACTACAGTAGCTTTACGTCGGTGACATGTCAAGTGTAAATGCATACATTGCATTTTGTAAATAGTAATGTATGTAGTTACACTACAAAAGGCATCATAAAGAAAAATGATGAATTAGAAAGAACAAGCTCATGGTATCAGTGATAAACTGTATCTGTTCAACTCCATACACACACAAAGGAGACACTAGATGGGAAAAGCTCAGCCTATCTTAACCTCACAGACCATGTACTAATCGTCTGACAGATGTAAAGATCTGTACAGCCTAAATGCATCAAGACAAAATGTGTTTTCAAATAGAAAGCAAACATAGCCATGAATAAACTGAAGTTGGATCTGCAATCTTGCAATTACACGGTTATGCTGTACAGACCACATAAATCACACATTGTTGCCAAGCTATAATTTCAACAAGGGAAGACTCAGACATTTCTGATGAGAGCCACCACTTAGTCAAACAGACTGCTGAACATTCCCAGATACTTTATCTGCCCACAATATATTCATGGCCACCATGAGCAGCTGTAAAGGAGATTTTCCCTTGATGCTACTGTTTTTTTCCCCCCCTTCCTTCAGAAATCCAAGTAAAAGCCATTTGGAGAGCGTGGCAACACCTAATAACAGAGGACAGAACATCCACGTCAATGGAAGTTCTAGGATTTACTGAGTGTTCACCTCCAGTCAACAGCCAGTATCTGTGATGTAGATCTAAGGAATTATTCCTTTTATGTCAGTTAGTAATGAAAAGACCTTGCTTTCAAGGCCTGACTTTGAAAGATGTGTTAGCAAAGTATTTAATATCTCTGAATAAGGTGGAAATGAACTGCATGATTTTACATCTGTTCTTGAATGGCATCACAGTTTAAAATATTTAGCACACAAAGCATACTTGGGTAAATAATACAGCCAGAAAAATGATGTTATGCTCTTACCTTCTGGACTAGAGACTGCTTTGGCTTTTAAGCACATGAGAGTGTTTTGCAGATGGAAAGTTTCTCTAAGTCTATTTTTCCTTACTTTAATCATTGTAGAAAAATCAGTATCAGCTGTCAATACTTTATCATTCAAAAGTCTTTTTAACTCTATAGTTTGATAAATGATATTTACAAAATATATTTGGCTGTGTTTTCTGTAGCTTAAGTGTGCTCTATGTCATTGGCAAGATATTTTTAGGACTGGAAACAGAGACTTGCCATTTTCTAGATTTATGATCTTTATTATTTTGCTGGGTAGAATATGGGCATATTAATCATAACAGCAATTAATATTGAGTCAACTAAACGTTCTCAGGATCTTTCATGCTAAAAATAGAACCAAAAAAAATTGTCGAGTAAGAAAGAGATAGCCTTTCACTTCCCCCATCTCAACATCAAAGCCACTAAAATATTCAGTGCATTATGAATGTGCATAAGGAATGTTTATATTCCTGCTTGAGATTATCACGATGCAAAATATTTTGCTGGATGTGGTAACTGATGCATAGAATTGTATCAGAATTAATGCTTAGTTGCACTTATTCCTTCTGGATTCAGAACTAAGATGGGAAAACTACATGCTGATGGATTGGAAAAACTGAAGAAAGCTCATGCATCTGGAGAACTATCACAAATGCTACAAAAACCTCATCTGGTTGGGACTAAAATGTTGCCCATCCCAAAATAAAAAGAAGACAACAAATCTATCCCAAGAATGCCCAGGAAAAGCAGAGGAGACTCAGCCAGATATTCTGTCCTTTGTGGACTGACTGCATCAGTCTGTGCAATGTCCATCATGAGCTGAATGTCCCCATGCCCCCAGACACCAGTCAGCAGCACTGGGTAACCACATCAAGTATCACACTGACACGTAAGTGATGACAAAGCCACTTATAAAACAAAATAAAACTATAAGAGGAAAAGGAGGGGAGGGGAAGTAATTTGTATCTGGTCATTTAAGATGACTACGCACAAACTCAGCCTGAGATGTCCATGCTGGGAGACCTGGCAAATGCAGCTATAGCCATGGAGAACATTGTCGTAGATTCCCCCAGCACCAAAGGCTTCACAATCCTGAAGGGGCCTGCTATCTGAACGAGGTACTGGGAAATGCAGAAAAGCAAAATAAATGACAAATACACTTTATTTATCTCTACAATACATTAAAAAGGCCTATGTCCAGACACAGAAGTAAAAGATATAAATGATACCTCCTCTACAAAGGCAGGGAGGGGTAAATGATGTAGAACAGCCCAGTACTATTTACTGCTCCCATAAGAATAAAAGCTTACACAGAAAGCAAAAGGCCAAGCGTGTCAACTATGTGCTCATTAGGTGCAGAACCTGGAGTGACATGAAAACTGTGACATAAGCTTATAAGAGTAGAGAAAAAATAACAAGCACAAAAACAATGCAAGAGATCCGTATTTTCTTCAATATGGATCCAAATAGCTGCTGGAAAGTCAGGTAGCTTCACTGAAATTACTGAACTGAATTATACTGATTTAATGCTAAGCAGGTGTCAGACAACAGGTCTTATTAGTGTTTGTGTTTTTCAACATTGTATAAAATCCAAGTTGCAAACACATCACACACAAAGAGCTGCAACCACACAGGTAAATCCTTAAAATACATAAATGAGAGACTCTGTCTCTGCTCTCTAATCCTTCAATCCACAGGATTAAAACCTCAGGTGACTAACACGGTGCTTCTGGGCAGGTTTCAGCATCTCACCTTTACCTCATAAACTCACAAACCCAGAGCCGACCTGTTGCATCTCATTAAAGTTGGGGAAGATCTAAGGCTGGCTCCTTTCTTAATGAGGGCAGATCCAATGCTCAACTACCTGTCCTTTCCTAGGGGTGCTCTAATCCCAGAATTGTTGGCATTGGAAGGAAAAATATAAGAATTTTAATCCCCTCTATGAAAATGTTTCCACTTTGCAGTAAATATATAAACATTCAGGACACTTGTTCTTAAGAGAGTACCCACAAAAATCTGTGCAGGATTAATTTATTTTTTTTTTTAATTCAACCCATAATTGATATTTCAATACCTGTTACATTTTTCCTTTGTATTTTAGTTGAAACTAAGTGTTAATAGGTTTGGACAAGAAAGAAAATTTGACAGTCAGCAGATCTCACATTAATACTTGTCTTGGAAAAGAAAGGATGTAAAAATGTAATTTACCCAATCCCATGATATTAAATAGAATATTGGTCTGTCAGTCACAGGCAGGCAATCTAAGTAATGCATCTGCCCACAAAATTTAATAACTTCTATGCTCATATACTTTTCAGAAATATCTGAGAGATCTGGCTCTAGGTCACAGAAGGTGCACTGCTCAGGAATTCTTCTTAAAGTTACAACCGACTACACATACTATTTAAAAGCAGTACGTTTTTATCTGTAAAATGTATTTCAATATTTCCGAATGCAGCTGGATTTTTAGAGGAACACTTTTAATGAACTTACACTCAACAGCTGCATGTCTTGAATCCATAATTATTTCTCAAAATCCAAATCCCACATTGGTGATAAAGCTGTGTCATTCCAAATTCCCAGAAGTTCGGGATTTAAATTCATACATTTGTAGACTCATATTTCTGGCAAGTATGAGTAACTATGCTTTGAAATACTAACAGTGCCAACGTATGACATAAACATGACGTAGACTTATAATCTACCAAGCCAAACAGGTATGTGATTCTATTCCTAATTAGTATATTTAACACAATTGATATTATCTTGTTTTACTTTTGTAGTCCAAATGATTGTTCCTTGGACTAATTGATTAACCCAAGAAATAATGTTATTTGGCAAGTAAGGAAAGAGGAAAATAAGGCACAGAACAAACAGAATCCTGATTAGGGGCTGGTGAAGAACAGTCGACCGAGCCATCACCACCCGTGCTGCACCAAAGGCATCCAGCTTCGGGGTGATGCTGATACTGATACCAGGGCTTAACCAGATGGGAGAATCAAAACACACTCATGTGCTTTAGGGATCCTGATGCAAAGCTCAACAGATGAAATTGAATCGCTCTAATTGTCCAAATGCTTCACAAACTTCTGTTGGGACTTTGAGATGGCTGAATCACCGAATTACCTCTGCTGAGGCTTGAAAGCAGAAGAGTTATACAGCTGTTCATTTGATTAGTGGTTTGTTAAGATTATCAGTACAAAGCCCAGTTCCAGAGATTGGAAAACAAACAAACAAAAAAAAAAAGACAGAGGAAGCTAAACTTTTACTTTAGGAATCACAAAATAAACGCACTAATGTGGTTAAAAAAATTTCCTTAAGATTTCTCCAAGTCTCTATAAAAGACACATTTCTCACTCTAAATCACCTACCAACCAGCAATATTCTCTTTCTTTTAAACAAATGGTCTTGAATTCTCTCTATGAACATATAGTTCTGCTAAGAAGCTTACAAAGACAAACAATATTCTCATTACAGTGCTGAGTGTCCTGTCTGGCTCCTCCACTCACCTTTGTAGTAAGACAGTTATAGTGTGAAAAAAATGTAGAACACTATTTTAAGGTCAACCTTAATAAAATTAATATGTAAAGAATGTTTTTAATTTAAATGTACATGCAAATACATAAAAATACACAGACACACACACACAAAACCAGGACGTGGTTAAGGATTAAATTTATAGTTTGAAATATTTCTGAATACCTACTTTACATTTGAAAGCAAGTCATCACAATATGTTAATCACAATACATTAAAGGACAGCACAGCTTGTGGATGAACCACAAGATTCTCACATTTTTACTGTTTTTTTTAATTCATGCAGACCTTTCCTGAGTTCATGTAGTTATTTGATACAATACCACTCAAAAATCCTTATTCAAGAAAGAAAATTAAGATAAGACAACACCTTCCAGAATATTTCAAGCAGCACCTGCTTGATTAAACCCTTATAATTTCACTTAAGAAACATTTCCACACCTGTTAAACGCTGCATGTATTAAATTATTTACAAGACAGAGAACTTTTTTAAAAGGGAGTAATTTAAGTATTATCGTGGTTGTCATTTTTAAACATTTTTGGTTATAAAAATTGTGAAATCAAGTTCTGAAGAAGATTAATTCCATGGAAAGGCTTCTACAGGTGAACTTGACAAATGGGTAGATATGGCAAAGATACTTTGAGGCAGTCTAATGAAAACTGTGTTTTTAAATTATAGCATAGCTATAAAACCTGCTTTCTTTAGTTAAATGACAACTAAACAAAATCAATACAACTCCAGTTAGCTAACGTTAGCAACAAGTTGACTGATCTGTTTAATATTTCCTTCTCCATTAACATCTGCAGCCCCAAATATGGTTGAACAGTGTTCAAAAGGGAATGTGAGAGAGAAGACTCCACAGCTAAGCCTTTTAAAATGTTTCTGGATAACAGAAAATTGGAATTTTTGGCCTAGAATAGCACCATTTCTACATTTAAGACTTGGTATGAGGTTGACTGGACACTGAGGGTGAACTATTTCCTGTCACTAGAGTAATATAAAGTGAATTGCTGCAGTGATTTTCTAGGAAGAGGACAGTCACATTTGAGAGTGTTTTGTTCCCACTGCACAATGTTTTCACATTTTTAAGTCAAACAATTCACTAGCAAGGCTGAGATATTCATTAGGAAATGTGATACAAAAGCTGAACAAATTTGAATATCCCTGCTGAATTTTTTTGCAGGGACAAACATTTCTGCATTTGAAAATATTCCGGGGTTTCAGGCTGAAATAGATTTAAAGAAGGTGAGAAACAATTCTTTTTGCTGTCAAGAAAAAAAACCTTCATGTGCTTCTACTTCTTTTAGAAGAACATGGTGGGGTCACACTATGGCTGAAGAGCTTATACAAACACCTTAGCTCAGGTAGTAACATGACTGACAATTTAGAAATTTTACATGAGGCTATTTTCCTGAATAATTTTAACATGAGTTTCAATTAAGTATTTTATTTTTGTTACTTTTTTTTTAATCTTCTTTGAATATAAAATTATTGAAATTATAATTCCAAATAGTGTATTCAGTTTGATCAAATTATGACTAGAGGATAATGAGTCGTGGGAAAGGACGATAATCTTCATAAAGTCAAAGGCTATTAACCCTCAGTTGAAAAATACTTTACTGTATGAAGGTGACATTTTCCAGCTACACCTCATCTTGATTAAGATTAAAAACTAGAAAACAACAGCATTCAAGTTGAATTAAACCTCTACATAGCAAAAAGTAGTTTTAAAATCACACTCTGCTCCTGATGAAGTGAACAAATAAACTTCTCTGTATTCAACAGTATGATCCTAAAGAAAATGCAAACACTCCAAGCCTTCTCCCTTGAAATCAATGGAAGTTTTGTATGGTGCACCATAATATGATCAATTCGGGGTTCACCAGTCTTTTTTCCTCTAAATTCTCATTGACTTCCATGGAAATCTAGTTAGAACTATGAGAGCCATGTCCCTGCCAACTAATCTAGTAGTCTGAGTTTCATAGCCTCTGGAGAGCTCTCAGCCCAGGACAGGAGCATTCCAGGTGCAAAATAACTTTATTAAGCAACTTTTTAAATTAATAAGCCAAGTGCATTTTCATGTCGCAAATATCTTCATAAATTCTTATGCCATTAAGTCCTGTGTGATGTTTTCAGAGGCAAAGAATACTCTGATACTAAATCTGGATGACTCAAAGCTCATCAAGAATGATCCCTCTTTTTTGATCCTAAGTGACAAATATAAGTAACTGACAGCATTATTTGTAATGTAGAAATCAGCAGCTCACCTTCTCTTTCCTTATAAACCACGGAAATTTGATTATTAAATGCTCTTTTATTATTTCATCTAAGGATAAAAATCAATAGTGTCTATTCAAGATTTTGAAGTATCGCTTCTCATTATTTTTTTAACCACAGATACCATTGTTACCTCCTCTTAAGCACTCTTTCCACTAGGTAATTTTAACATCTTGGTACTAAACACAAACTTTTCCACTTATCTGCATAACATGAATAAATAAGATCAGTGTTTTTCTTCTCCTGTATGGCAAAACTTACACTAGCTTCAGAGAAAGTTTTACATTAATTGGAAAATGTCATCTGTGCTTAAAGTTCTTTAGAGCTTGGCTCTGAGCCACCTCGCCCTTGAGATCTGTAATGCTTGAAAACACTGATTGGGATAACACGAAGATTCACAAAACTGTCTGCACAAGTTCAGAGATCAAAGATTTTAATTAGGTTTTACGCTGCCCCTGTTGCCTGGCAGAGCTGCAACAGATGTTATTAGGAGCCAGGTCTGCAAAGGACAGAATACAGCTCTTTTAAACTTCGCTATTCAAGGTAACCTCTTCATGTTTTGCTGCCTTTTTGAAATAAGATGTAGTGAAAGATCTACTAGGACTTCCTATTCTTAACCCTTAGTTTCAAACGTACTGGCTATACTTGCATAAAAATAAGACAAAATGGATCAAAGAATACTTGCACCTCCCTTATCCCAACAGCCTAATCAATCTGATCTTTGAAATGCTTATAGAAGTTTACCTTATACACTACTGCATTACGTAGCATCAGTATCCAGGAGCACTAATTACCAGTAGCAATTTCCTATGAAAGGAAATGAAGGCACAGATTGGAAATTGCTCCTTCGTTTCTCCACAGATGATATTTTGCTACAAATGACAACTGAAAAAGATTAAGCTTCAAGGATAAAAAGCCCGTTACAAAGGTTTGAGACTAGATGAGCAAGAAAAATGTAGAATTCAGACCCGTTTTGGAACTTTGGATTAATGAGGGAGGATGTCAGAAATAAGAATTAAACACAGTGTCCTGGGCAGTATGAAAAAATTAAGTAAAGACATCAGAATAACTTCAGCAGGATTACAGAAGAAAACTGCTATGATTTTCAACATTGTGGTTAATTGAAAAGATGACAGATAAAGAATATTAGGCAAAATTCAAGCTGTTTTCTAAGCATCATGGCTAAGTACAGGTTGAAAAGAACCCTAATAGGTATGTATTTATCTTCTCATTCAGTAAGGATGCATGTTACCTAAATGTTCTTATTTGAACATCTCCTCCACTTTCTAGTAGTTGTGAATCAGATTCATGAAACACTGGCTCCAGTTTTAAAGAATGAATGAAGAATCCAAAGATATGGTGGTCCCTAGGAGGGAGGGATTCAGACACAGTAGAACCATCATACTCCTCTAATTGATGCTCTGATTCTTATTATCATACAACAGTAACTGAGAAAATGTGTCCTACACTCAAGTCTACAAGATCAGGAAAACAGAACTGCTGTGTCACTATAGCTCACTGACAATCTTGATGCAGTAGGATTTGTTTTGTGTATGATCTCATATACTGTCACCTAAGAGCTGTTTTCTAGTGATTAAACCTCTTTTTCCACCTTTTCCTTAGCATTTTCAGTAAAAAACCTCATAGAACAAGTTTAAGAAAATATATATATATATTTTTTTTTTCCAAATAGGATTTTATTTTTACTTCAAAAGAAGCTGTAATCAATCGAGAAACACTAAGTTCAAAGTCCTTTAGCAGAATGATATCTGCCCCTGTACTCTTTCTGCTCATTCACCTTTCCCTGGGCAGTGCTCCTGCTTCTGACACTTGTGGATGTTCTCTTCTGAATTGTAGAACCAATGCAGTGCCCAAAGAGGAAACTTTACCCAATTTTCTTCTCAGGAGGACAGACAAAAAGTTTCATCTGCAGAACATAGAGAGTAAAGAACTACGATATCCTCCTTTATAGAACAGTATCAGCATACAGTCTCAAAGCCTTAAAATTTAATTTCTGCTTCACTAAGGGAGGTTTCTAGGTTTGTTGGTTTGGGTTTTTTCCCCACCATAATTCAACACAATTTGATGGAATTCACCCTACAGGGCATGAAATTCTCAATAGATCAGGTGAGACTCTAAACTGCTGTGACTTTACCTTTTATTAGTGCAGCTAAGCACAAAGAGATTGGAGAAAATTCTGCTTTAGGATGATTTATTCGACACTACAGCTATAACCACAATTTTTACACGAATAGAGCAAAAGTATTGTTTACAAGGTAGTTATTTAAAACTGTGCTTCTTAGCAAAAAGAACACATATTATTGAGAGCTACAGTAAAATTCATTTTCCACTCCTGTTTTATTTTGTATTGCCTGCACTACTACATATATTTTATGTAAGTCATATTTGGCAAAGTTCTGCCACAGCCTAAACAGCAAAGAAATATATTGCCTGATATAAACCACTGGATCAACTTCATAAAAATATGGGATAGTTGTAAATCTGTAAAAATATTAACATATAATACCTTCATGTAGATATACACAGAGTTACTGTAAAAACACTTTGGCCAAATATGTGATGAGGTAAACAGTTATCTCTTATCTAATCAAATGTAATTAAATGGTTTAAATAGGAGTAAACTTTATACACATGTGTAAGTCTAATGTGAGGTAACTATAACATCCACGTGACAATGCTGAATAACATTTCACTACCTTTCAGTAGAGAATATACACCTTTTATTAACTTTTAGGAAAAATTCCTGACTCATTTATCTGAAGAAAATTGCATATAAGCATACATCAGCTAGGGCACTATAACTGAAGATGGCTTTTGTACCAGTAGGATATGAATGGCAAACTAGCAAAATGCACGACACACAATGTAGAAAAGATATTCATTTAAGAAATTAATCCATCATGCATGTGCATATTCAGAGTTGTGCCAAAAACAGGCGGTTGTGAACGCCAAATAGCAATTGTTAAGGTCCATGATGTTTCTTATATAAACAAGGGTTAACACAGCATCCTGCTTTAGCTTCATTTTTAGAGCAGTTTTGGCATAATTCTTCAGAAGTGATGTATGATGGCCATGGCAGAAGGGAGCTGCACGCTCTGTAATAGGCCATTTCCAAAAGTGAAAATTTTCAAAGTATTTTATGCATATTCTATTTTAGTCTGCATTTTTGCCAAGTTTCTTAGCTCCACTAGCGCTTCTGAATTTCTAAGCCCCTTGGTTTCTTTGTCAATAGTAGATATACTTCTCAAAATAAGACCCTATCTGTTTACATGTCAATCCTTTATTAGACTACATTAGCTCAATCCACACAATGTTACAGCTGGAAGTCTGACAGATTTTTTTTCTGGTATTGCAGGAAGCACTCAGAAACCTCTAAAAAAGAGACTTTTTAGACACATAATCCCTATGCGATGGATCTGGCACATTTTTTCCTCTACCCCACGGACTATTTTTGTTGTCAACTGGTGGGTTTTTTATTTCAAAGCCATGAATAGCCTGAAAATTGCCTTTCTGTACAATGTCCTCTTCTCATATACTACATCACAGCTGCTGCATTCAGTTGGAAGGGTGTCATTGTCTATTCCTATCCCTGAATTGCAGAGCTGAATGGCAGCAGGGCATGTGCTGAAAGAACAGAACTAAACGTGGAATTATTTTTACAGTCATGGAAGAGCCATTTCAAAATTCACAATTTGCCAATATAAACTGAGGGTGAAAGGACAAAAGTAGCTATGAAAGGAAGTCCATTTTCATTATCTGTCTCTATCTATCTGTATGCAGACAGCACTTTTAAAAATATATATATAAAATGCTGTCAATTATTTAAACATATAGCATATCCAATCTTACAAACAGGATTTTTTTAAAGCATACTGTATATTCAGTGATTGGAGGCAGAACCTACGTAACACAATGTTTTCTCAAAATCATACCATTTAATTTCAATCAAATCTTTGTCAAAATAAAACGACCTTATTTAGGCCCACAAAAACAATTACTGAAATTCCAGAAAAACTTTTATTAGTGGACTTACTTTTAGGAAATTGGCAAACATAGTGCAGAAATTGAACAAAAAGCCATTAGGTAGGTATAGCTATCAGTTCCTTGTCCACACAGTAGTTGATGCACAGAAGGACTAAGCAATTCTCTCAAACCAAATTTTTCTCAAGACAAGTCTAGTTGACTGAGCCAAGAACAGTATGCTGGAGCTTCTCAAGTCCAGGGCATGCTAGGACACTATTATTTCGTTAACCACAAGTACCATCCTGTGTTTCCACCTGAAATATGTGCAAAACAAAGAATGGCCACAGTCTTATCCCACAGCTCTTGCAGCATCTTGCAAGACGTCAACATAAAATTTGAAATGTTTCAGGTAATTTCATTAAATGAGAAACAAGAGAAGTTTCCAGTATTTACCTAAGTGAATGTGTTTGGATAGGGTGGCAACAAAAGAATGGCAGATCCATCATCTGAATGGAAACCTTGGGGGGGAAGCTCTGCAGGGTGGTTTGTGAGGAGAGGCAGTCAATTCTCATCTAATTTTGAAAACCCAGAAGATCAAATCTTTATTGCATTTTTTTTCTACATCTCATTTACTCTTTGCTTCATATGAGATTAAGTCTCTTTCCCTTAGTCATGTCTTTGTTATTATATTCATTCTGCAAGATTTAATCCTTTTATTCCCACACCAAATTTGAAACATTTGTATTAAGTACTGGAAGGTTCCGTAGTTCCATTTAGGGCATCTAGACATTAATTCACTATTTCCCTAGAGATTAATGTAGCCTTCTTCTTTTCTTCAGTAAAACTTTTTTCCTCTTTTTAATTTTACGATCTAAAAGAGGTGAGTAATACAAACCAGACGGATCTTCTTGAATAATTTTGGTTGAATAGTAATTAAATCCTATGTAATTTGGACATGTGGAGAAGGAGGAGGAGGAGGAAAGCCAGAGTAGAAGACACATCACTGAAGGCTTCAGGAAACCAAAAAGTTGTTTTATTCACCTGGTATTTTTTCCTTCTCATCTAGACCATTATCTCTAATCACTGCTCTCCCTCAAAGGTTAGCTACCATTTTTCAATATGCTATTTCTTTTTGCTTTCTGAGAAATCCCAATCATAGATGCCCCAAATAACACTTATACAGAATAGAAACTGTTCACTCGGTGACTCATAAAATCCCTATCCACCTTCTCTGCTGCTTTCTAGTCAAAATACTGCCCTAACAACTCAAAGACACAACCAGGTGTGACAGGATAGTAGAGATATGAAAAATACTTCCTAAATATTTATGATCCTATAAATGTCAACCACTCAGTTTACATATATATATTTTCCCGTGTGTTCATCTGTTGTCCAAGAATTTGCCAAGATACTAAAGAGAAATCATTTTTTTTTTCATTCTTCATGTAGTTTAGAGACCCCAACCAGACTGAAACTTCATTTAGCCCCAGACATTTGCAATGTGACTGAAAAAAGCTACACAGTAAACAACCCAGTAAATGACTGAAGCCAGCCCTGCAGCCTCCAAGACAAGACATTATTCTGGTTTGTTTTCAAGGGCTTCCTTGGGGTGAGTCGAAGAGGAACTAATAGCAGACTGTTTGCAACTGCTAACAAAGGGCAATAAGGGGCATTAGTGTGGCAGGACAGCAAAACACATGTAGATCCAGTCACAAAAGACTGACACATAACTGGAATAATAAAATTGTAGGTATTCGTATTAGATATTTCTCTGATGGGCCCCATGATAGGCCTAAAATGCTTGCAACTTCGGTACATCAACTTTAACCTCCTGTCTGAAATTGCAAGAGCTGACCAGGTATCAGGAAATAAAGTGTTGCTGAATCATTCCATCTTTAAACTAAGACACACTTTCAGTGCCAAAACCAGAGGTTGCTTTCATAGCAGACTTCCCAAATGTGCTATAAATACACTAAATATTACAGATATCTACTGACCTATCTAAGAAAATCATTAAGAGTCAGATGGTTTGATTGTTGACTAATGAAGTATGCCTGAAGTGTGCAATAAGAGACAGGATTTTTTTATGGCTGGTCAATAGGATTGTGCTGATACGATTTATTAGAATTAACAGGCTCAATTGAAAAGCATCCAGTGATCACAGGTAGGAAAAGAAAGCACCGTAGATAAAGATAACTGAGAATGTGGCTTAAGTAACGTGAGCAACTGAAAGAGATAATATTTCCTATGTGAGCTAAAAAGTAACGTGCATTTTTTTCAGACTGACCCAAGACAGATCACTGTTTAAATAAGTGCTTTAAAGAGATTAAGTTTTCATAAACATCAAACTCAGAATAGTTTAGAAAAGAAGAACGTAAGAAGTGAACAGAAGAGATACAGGCAGGAAGCCTAATTGGTAAGAGAACAAGAGATCATCTGAATAAAATGTTCTCCAGTGCAAAGCCCTTTGCAAAATGAAGCAATGGGAAGGAAAACTATAACCTGATTTAAACAAATTGTTTGGGGAAAAAAAGATAAGGGGGAAAAAAAAAAGTGATACTGCTCATATGTTTTTAAGTTTTGATTCCAAGACCAAATTTCAAAATGAATTCAGTTTAATACTAAAACAAAACAAAAAAAAACCCCAACAAACAAATCAACAACAACAACAACAAAAAAAAAACACAACAACCAAACAAACAAAACAAAAACCACCCCAAAACATGTTTTATTTGGGATTTTGGGATCAGTTTGGGATTACTATTCATGACAGATAAAGCATAAGAAAACATTTTAGGACTGTGGGGTTTTTTTAAATTTTATTAAGAACCTCAATTCTGAGACTGCATTTCCTTTCTCCCCCTCTTGCTGTTTATTTTTAAAGCAGGTAATAACACTGTGGAGAAAGTTTCACTGTGTATCAAAATAATCTACAGAACTGAATTAAGTATTTCTTTCTGAAAAAGCACAACTCATAAGTACAGTAAAAGTTACAGAAACGTACTATGGACCTATGCACCAGCAGCAAAGAATCAACAGTTGTGTTCAATAAAATACTATTTCTAAATGCTCAGCATCATTCTTGTTTGCTTTTGTGTTTAGAGTATTTCACTTGAGTTTTATCTTTCCACTACAACAATATCTGTTTCAAGTAAGAAGCAAAACCATAATCTCTCGCAGTGTAAACTCTGAAAGGTGATGACAATCAAATGTTCCTCTTACCTCATTTTGGAGGTCACGGATCATTTTGCTCTTCCTTTCCATTTCGGTCTTCAAGAAGTTAATCTAGAAGTTTGAAGAAACATTGAGTGAGAGTTGTTAAAATGTACGTAAGCAGCAGTTCAACCATTAATTGTTGTTTTAATCTACTAACAGCTTTGAAAAATCAAAACAAAACAAAAACAACAGACACACGAAAGAACACACCACCACCCTGCATGTGTTTCTAGCAACAAGTTATCTTAAAAGATTTCTGCTTACATACCAAATTGGTGTAGGCCACAGTTGGGTATTTTCTAGATATACAAACATTTAGCATGGTACTTACTAGAAAACTTATAAAAAAGAGAAGAAAAATCACTGTACATAAATAGTTTTACTTTACTTTTGCACCAGTAGATACGGTTTTTATGTGTTGCAATGAAGTCCCACATGATCTTCAGAGAACTAAGGATTTTTACAGCAATAGTAACTAATTTTATGATCTAAAAACTTTTTAACTCTCTTAGAACATAACACCTACCATAGTAGGTTTCTTACACAGTTATTTGATTTGATTTCCACAGTATTGGTCCTAATGAGATAAACCCCTTGATTCTGATCAGACCCATCCATGGGATAAACTGTATTATATGTGAAAGCATTCAAATTCGGTCTTTAGTTTCTATTTAATTCAATGACTTGCTTTGGAAAGTAGAAATTCCAATTTTAGTTTTAACATTGATTTAAATCAAACACAGTTTAAAGGATTATTTTTGCAAATCAGTCTGAGTTTCTTTCAGTAATTGAGCTTTCCTCCTGGCTTATGGAACATAATAGGAGAAAGAAGGATTTAATTAAAACTACTAGGATTAAAAGAACACATTCTTTTCACTTTGAAGGAGGATGATTTTGGATACCTTAATTAGTAAAATACTCATCCCTATATACCTAATGCCCCATGCCGCGTTCTCTCCCCCATTGACACAAAATTCTACCCACGTTCCATGGGAAGCTACATTTGTTCTGACATTGCAGCAGACTTGCTAAGGAAAACAAGACCTCTGTAAGAAAAGAGATTTAGATTATAGAGACGTTGACCTAAAGATTAATGGTTTGGTTGTCATGCAAATAAAAGATGACAGTCAATCTGCCTGATGTGACAGCTGTTCTTAGAATCATGTCCACACTCAAGGAGACAGATGTCAGTAATTTAAAAACCATTACCGGACTTGACATCACTTTTATCTGTATCAAAGGAGAAGCCATGGAACGCTATCTTCACTTAAGAGAGAAAAGTAGGTAGAGGTTCTATGAAACCAGTGCCACCTGACACGTTGTCCTGGTTTTGTTAAAAACAAGTTTCTCTTTTAGTGAATTTGCCTGTCAGCTAAAGCTTCATATTAACTGCATTTTCCTGGAGAACCAGACACATGTTTTGGTAAACGTAGCAATGGAATGCAAACTTATTGATAAGCATGAATGGACATCTCGCAAGAGGGGCGATGAGAAACAAGTGACCAGGAAACTGACCAACTGTGTATAACATTCCATTCACGTGAATACTTCATATAAAAGTGGGAGATCACGAGGACCTCGTCCCTTTCCCTTTTCCCTTCTGCTTATGGCCAACATTAGGAGAGGACCTTGCTAGTCATCCCTGCGAACTGAGGCCAGAGAGAGACTGAATCCAGCTCCGGTTGGCTGCAGAGTCCAATCCAGGACTTTGGGTGTCAGCTCTGCAGTTGCTGAGACTTTCAAGATTGGTTTTGTATATTTCGTATTATTTTCTCTATTCTTATTAGTAGCATTAGTAAAACACCTTCAATGTTTTCCTACTCTCTTCTCTCTGTCCTTCTTTTGCTCCTGATCGCCTGTCCTGAGTGGGAAGGGGAGAGAGGGAGGGGCAAAAAGGGGAAGTGGGGGGGAGAGGAGGTTAACAATACATCTGCCAGGGTTTTATTGTCACCCCGCAGTCTAAACCCTTGACACACGTATAAATAGAACTTCTTTTGGAAACTCTTCCAAAATTTTGTCTAAGTGGCTTAGTTGTGGAAATACTAACTGTGTATTCAGTTATCACTGAGGGTGTTGTTTTAGTGGAAGATGAATATATTAAACACTTGCTAACAATCATGTCAACAAATACTGAAATTTCACCCACGTACACTGTACAATACATATGAAGATTTTGCACAACAAAAAAATAAAGGTCACAATCAAAATATGATATGGGGGGAAAAAAGTAAAATAACTATTCACATGGTGAATTCTGGTTGTTCAGCTGCTCAAAAGATTTACCAGCTACCATTAAATACTGAGAAACATAATACAATGACCTCTGTTAAAGAGCATTCCCTTTTTTGGTCCTAACTCTCAAGAGAATATTTATACTCCTTCAAAGCACTTCATTTCCAAATCCAAAGCTATATGAAATAATTAAGAGATATGATATCAAAATTATTATCTGTGTGCTCTCTATACATTGCTTGTAAATATCAGCTGGGATCTTCTAGGGGAGAGATATTTAAGACACCTGCAGCCTGTGTTAGTTAAACCAGTAAGTTTTGTTAATTACCTTTCACATACACATGCATCTGATATCACTGGTATGGACATATTGAATAGTGCAGACTTACTGCTTTAACTTATCTAAATAATTAAAATATTTTTTCATCTCTTTCTTTTTTTAAAGCAATATCAACATTAATGAAGTCATTCATTTTTTGCTTTCATATTGTAACAGCATTTTTAAAGCTCTTCCACTAAATCTCTAACAACTGAAGAACCACTTAGTCATAAAATACAGCCATAGAGAGCTACCCAGGAGGAATTTATATGGCTTGTCTACTGGAGCTAATGTAGAGATAACCCCATCTATCCATTTATGTGCATCTATGTCTGTAATTTCATGCTTTAAGGCAGATCAGTGTGTATCAGACCCTTTGCATGATGCTTTTAGTCAGTCTCAAGGACAAGGCATAATATGATTTTCCAGGAGATATAAAAATTCTACATTCAGTCACCAAATCCTGCTAGCATAATAAACAAGAATGGATATGTATGCCCAGCTCTAAATTAAAAGGCAGAGAAATTGAAAAATTGAAACAAAGAAACTTTCTACATCTCTTCCTCTTTTCTCCTCGCTCTTTGTTCTTGTTTGACATTCATGTCTTTCCACATCTTGGCTGCCTTTAATTACTATCTAGCTGTAATTATGAAAATACATAATGAAAATATATTGTTCTAAGGCTGAACTTTGCAATATTAAGCAAGGACACTGCTTCTGTCTCAGGGAGACAGACATCCAAGGTACTCGGAGCACTGTGTGTTTCAGAGCTCATTACATTTATTAAAGGCAACAGCTTCCATCCAGTGGCCTCTGCTCACAGCAGTTTGTGACCTTGAAATGTTCAAATTAAATTTTCCCCCATTGAAACACAGAATGCCTTAGCAGATGGCAGTGATCTAATTTTAAGAGTCAGACAATAGTTAGTTATTCACTACAGATGAAGGACAGAAGAATCCAAATCTAACATCATTACCACGCAGTCAAAGCTCAGCTGTACGTGTATTTGCTTACCTCCAGACTTCTTGTGTCTTGCTCAGGACCAATCCATGAGCAATTAGGATGAGATTGGAATATACTCATTAACACCTAACTATTTGGGCAATATTTGGAAACCCTAACATAGTCTAGTAATTTTCATTATCTCATTTTCAAGTTACGGTATAGGAATTGACCCCAAAAGCCAGGGAAAACTTGTTAGGTTATTACCTAAAACATAGGAAATATTCTGTTTTTTGGGAAAAAGTGTTCTACAAAGTGTTAAATACTCTTAAAAGCAAAGCTAAATATATTTCTACCTACTAGGACTTCTTAGATGAATACAACTTCTAAGTTGTAAGTTATATTTTAATTCATAAAACCAATCTTTGTCAAAGACACATTCAGGACTTTGGTAACAGCCCTTATGACAGGTCCTAAACAAAATAAACATTTTTGAAGTGAAATGAACATTTTTTAAAAAAAAAACTATTGCAGGCATCAGTTTGTGATGTTTTTTGAGATTCTTATTTGGTGGTGGATATCTCTGAATAGACTCTCCATATCTATTAGTCTTTTATTACTAAGAAAAACCCTACTGATTTCAAAATAAACATATTGTTTATTTTTACAAGTCATGCATAATGTATTACTTAATTCTCAGTTTTCATAACGAACACTGAGCAACTGGGAAAAAGGTATTTACAGAGACATATTTCCTCCTTTATTTTGACAGACTACTATAATTGTCTTGTCAAACAATTCTGTCACCATGTCTTTTTAAAAATTGTCAGCACGATATAAAACACAAACAGGAACAGAAAGTAAAAGGCAGAGTAAGCTTATTCAGTAAAGCTACTTTTGAGCATTTCTCTGTTTAATTCTTTATTGTCTCTCTCATCCAGAGCTATCCAGCTCTTTCTATAAACTTTTACTGCAGTTACTGGGAGACAACTTTGTAAACCTCAAGGTTACTTCCTCAAAAAATAACTATTTCTTAAGATACAAGCAGTTAGCATCAAGTACAGTCAAGTGAAAAGCCCTTCTCCAAAAAGCTCGAAGAGCCTGTTAACCTAATGCAGAGATACAGAATCACTATTTACGCTATTTATTCAAATTCACTAGAAAAAAAACCCCACTTTCAAGATACCTGTGACATTTGCACTCTGCCTTATTGCTAACGAAAGTGAAAATTAGTCCACAGTCGCTAATTCTGTTTCTGGAAGAAGTGGTTCCACTTCACATTTAGAGACCTAGCTTGACATATTTTTTTCTCACCAGATAACAACCTATTATAAATTGCTTAGGTATTTGATATTAAATGCAGAACAAAAAGCTCTGTCAACCTATATCAACTGTTAAAGAGCACAACAGGTTATTTGGAATTATACCTTACACATTTTATATACATGTAGTGTAATTAAACCCAGTGTGGTGCTCCTACCTAGCAAGCTTCATCTACTAAGAAATGCTTTCTGATACACAAAGAATCCACAGTTCTAGTGTGAGATGGTTTGTAGAGAAGCTCCCTCATAACCTAATGCTTTCTGGAAGACTATATCTGTCCTTGAACTTTGCAACATAGAGCTAGTCTAAAATTTAATCCTTCCTTACGATAACTAATATTCCTCTGCAGATTTTAGTAACCCAGATAGAGCAACTGAAACAAGAGGCATAAATTTATCCAAGGTCTGCCGTATATTTTCAAGACAGGACCTGTCCCAAGGCGGACTGCTGCTGCTCTTCATATGTTGGTTGGATTCTATGATCTTGAGGGTCTCTTCCAACCAAAATGATTCTCTGATTCTATGTTAGTGCTACAGATGCAGAAGACAACCCAGAAAGGGAGTGCTCACTCCTGCTAAGGGCCCCCAGGTCAGTCCTCAGTGTGATTAGTACTGTAAAGCACAAGAATGTCTTTACATCTTTTTTTGTTTCCTCAAGCTTGAGTTGCTGCTTCTACTCTCAGAAATTTGTTATTACCTGCAGCAGTTCCACTGGCTGCTCTCAGAGAGACTGTACCCACCAACACTTGAGCAGATCCTCAGATCAACAAGTTTTAACTGCCTACCATTCTTGGCTTCTCTCTTCAAGGGTCAAAAAATGGATAAGCATACACAATAAGGTTCACAACATTGTTTCTGATGAATCATTTGTGCAGCTGATGGTGAAGAGTCTTGCCGTACATTGCCCAAGATGTGGATGCAAAGTGTAATGAATTGCTGTGGTGTTTCCTTTGTTCTTTTGGTTTGGTCAGAGTCCTTGAATATATCCCATTTTATTTTTCATGTAATTTGACTTAATTCTTATGAATTCTTACGCATACTTTTACATTACCTAATAAAAAACACCTTCAGGCAGGTGTTCCCTGTTGAATATATCCAGCCAATTAACATACAGTAAGCATTGCACTGTGCCTCCTTTGCAAGTGCAGCAAAGACATATGTATTTCCAACCCCCCTCCAGTGTTGCATTCATTTGGCTTTCAGAAAGGTAATTCTATTCTTATTTACTCTGATGAAAATCAAGATTTACTTCACCAAATCTTGCAGAATAAAATGTGCTTAAATTGGATTAGAAACAAGACTCACAATTCATTAAATTAGAATTAAATTTAAGCTCCCATCACCTAGCTAGGCTTGCCTCAAAGTACCTAGACTTTCTTTCATAGCATTCATATTGTTTTCAGAAAAACATGAAACACATGGAGAAACCAAGTGTTAAGTAACCCTGTGTGACAGTAATAATATTTATTTGCATTTCTATTGCAGCTTTTATCTGAGGATCCCGAAGGATTTTTTGAATATGCATTCAGTCTCACCGTACTTGTGAGCTTCATTATGTACATTGTACCCTCAGATATAAAGAAATAAATGCCACAAGCCAAGGACGTAGTTCTGCTTTCCTTAAAAATCAGTGGCAAACTTAATATCCTATTATTAGTAAGTTTTAGGATGCAGCTCAACAATTCAGTTTCTCTAACCAGCTGACACCGCTCCAAGCCAAGTTCTGTTATAAACTCTGAAGGGTTTTTCTTGGTTTCTGCACAAGGTAATATTTTTGCTTATAGTTAACTGTAGACTTTGTTTGACTTGTGTAGAACAAATATTGTGCTCTTCCCCAGTGCTAGGGTCTGGACTGAGTTTACATAAAGCAGTGCTGCGTAAGTTAAAATAGCGTCATAACTCAAGGAACAACAAGGAGCAAATAATCCAATCACTATATCTGAGATGTATTTAGTCCACAGCTGAATTACTCTTGAATATAAAAATCTGTTACAGAGATTAAATAAGAATTATGTTTTCCACCTTTAATTTGTAGGACTAGAATTTGTTGTGCCAATAAAGCTGGTGGGAATGTCTCCGTGCACCTGAAAAATGACAACCTTTGGCCAGTGTATTCTGAGTTCTTGGCCGAGATAACTACGTTCTCATTTTTTTTTTTTATCAAGACTGTATATCTCACCTCAGTACAAAACCATCTTAAAACAACTGTAGATTTTTTTCTTTTTCTGGATATATATGCTGCCTTGGCTATTGAGAAAGACTTCAAAAACATGTTATTCTTTTCAAGTTCAACACAGCATTCAGCTTGTTTCTTTTCTCCCCTCAAGAACAAAAGAGGTTTTTTGTTCTCTAGACAAAATCACAAGTAACAAAAATCCAGTAAGTATATGTAGTGAGAGACACAAGAATAGGTAAAACAGCCTCTTTACCCTTCAGACAACTGAGCAACTGCCTGAAAGACAGTAAAACATTACTCAATAAACCAGCAGTTATTCAGTATGAAACTAAAAATAGATTTATAAGCCCTTCTAGCAGCTTGTTTTCAAGTCGAGCGTTAGAATCACAGAACACTTGAGGTTTGAAGGGACCTTTTAGAGACCAGTCATTTTATGATCAGTGATGTTCGTGTTATGGGAATACTACTAGTCAACATAGGAAAATTTTCCTTTTTGCACCTTAGAATTAAAAAGGAAATATGATTCTACTTTTTTTTTTTTTTTCTGCAATAGCAAAATGTGGCTATTTATGCCTCACAGCGCTACACAAAAATCCAACCCATTGCACAGTTTATCCAAAACCAGAATTCCATTAAAGCATGAAATCTTAATGGGACTTAATGCCTTCCTACAGTGATAATTAGATCTACTACGGTCAAAATCAGACACTCCGCTATGCTTCTATGATTCTATTTTCTTGCTGAAAATCAGTAGTGACTCCAAAAAACTCAGTGGATGTACGACCATGCACGTTGGTATAGATGAGACGTGAAGGCCCATAAAGATGATTTAATCAGGGAAAGGACTTAGGTCCAAGTCTCCAGGCCCAAATATCCAAAAGTGGACACACACATCTAAAACCCACAGAAACTGGTAAAGACAGGGATCTTAGCATTTTTGAACATGTACAATTTTTTCAGGTCCTTTCTTCCAAAGCTTATAGAGTACAAACACAGACTTGAAATCCAAGCTTTTTACATGCAAAGTTAGTTGAGATAATGACAAATTCTCAAGGCAGAAAGATTAAAAAGAAGAAACAAACAAAAATAATGAAAGAGGGACAGGGAATCACTCACAGTCGCCTGCTGTTTTTCTGCTTTCTCAGCTGCCTCATTAAGCTGCTTTTGAAAGGCCTCCTGGAGAGATTTCATTTCTTCCCTAGTTTGTTAAAAAAACAGAACACAAACTTCATCACAAGTGTCCGTTAAGAAATAGTTCTTCAGAGTCAAGAAAAGGCACATTTAATTATTCAAATTAACAGACAGATGTACTGTGTCTATGTGTCCTGCCAGTAAAATTATAATGCCCCTGTGAACTATAGTGCCAACGCAAGACAAAAACCATCTATGATGGAAACTGGCCACCTTTTACATCAACTGAGTAGCCTGCTGTGCAAAACATCTGCCAGTGTATAATTTCTAGCAAAAAGGATTGGCACCAAAAAAGCAAGTAATGTGGGCTACTGAAAATGCACCGAAATGGAGTCACACTATTAGCAATAAGAACCAGTTTACACCTATTTTAAAATAAATAGGTAGGTAAGTAAATAAATAAATAAAAAGGTAGGTAAGTAAATAAATAAATAAATGACCCTCCGATAAAATTTAACCTTCTCCTGGCTCTTTCTGGAGACGAGCAACACAAAATTCAGTAGAAGATTCTGGCATGCAACTGGGTAAGAAGAAACAAACAAACAAACAAACAAAACAAGAGCATAATTGTTTGGATTGGGCTTTATTTGAATCAAAAAAGCTTTCACATTACTGATGCTCTCAGAGAATTTCTCCAGTTGAGAGAATTGCAGGGGGCTGAGATCCTCCATGGGCCACTTCTTTCTACCCACAGCATGAGACACACTTTGGAGCTGTGGCAAAGCAGAACAGTGACATATTTCGGAACAGCTGCAGAGCTTTTTCAAGCCTGTTGCTTGCACAGATAAACCTTCTCAGAAGACCGACATAGAACTGGGTTTACACTCAGATAATAATTTAGCCCATTGAAAATTCAACTGGAATGGAAACCATCTAGTTTATACGGGAACAGAACTTGTGAGCTGCTACATCATTTAGCTCGTTAGCCTATAACTCTACTATTTTTATCAGTTTTGGCAACACTAGTAGAGAATAGATTTAATTGAAATAGCGATTGAGCAGCATGAAACCAAGGCACCATCAGCACAATACAGCTTCCCTTATCGGATAAACAGATGTGATCATTTCAAAGCGTTGATGGTGCATGGAACAAAACTTGAGGCATCATAGTAAGTGACCAAGTTTTACTTGCAACTTGGGGAGTACTGAAGAATTCACACAAAAGGGATTAAAAAAAAACCACAACTAATTTAAAGTCAGTAGGACTACACCTACTTACACAAGCCGAGATTCCAGCACCCTAAACTTTACTGTGCCATCCATCATGGCAGAGAATAATCGAAGTCGTGCTCACAGACAGGTCACGTTTGTCAAAAGAAAGTAGATCATAAGATTAATATCAGGATCTATTTAGTATTTGGGTTCAAACACAATAAATTTAAGCCTCACAGTACGTTTCCTGTTCTTTGCTTGTTCCAGATGAAGTACAGCCTGAGGCTTTAAGCAAATAAGCTGCGACCCTTACTTAGGGAAATTCTTTGAGGGGGATTCCCTGGCACATTTTCAATACCTGCATCCTACACTCAACTTATACAGCTCTCTGGAAGTAAAATCCAGTAAGCCTATAAACAGCTGCCAAGTACCTGCAGCAGCTCCAGGGCATTTTCTCAGAGTATATTGTAAAAGCCTTTTCTCTTCTGAAGGAGGGTGAGGGCTGCTCAGCAGCACAGTGCATACTGCACCCAGCCAGGGTCCACCTCTGGGAAGTGCTGTGGTGTGGTACACTCCATAGCTGAAACTCTCAGAAGATCTATATACTACAGTCCATTAATACCTTTAATTAATCTTTTTATTTCCTACAAGCTGCTCAACAATCAAACCACTATAAAAACACATTGACGCAGCTGTGACGCTGAGATGCACACCTTCAGTTGCACCCAAGCCATATAAAATATAAGTATTTAAATCGGATATTAGCTGAAGTCTTGCTTGCATCATTTAATAGATTTTTCTGGAATACCTGAAAGACTCTCGAGTATCTGGTTCTTCCCTATCAAAGTAAAACTTAGAACTTCTATAGGTATTCTATTATGGACCTTATTTGCTGTGTATTGAAGAACTGAAGGGGTTTTTTTCAGTCTGGAAATGGAAAGAGAAGGAAGTGAGGTCTTACCTTTGCTTTTGGCCCATTTCCAGAAGTTTCTGCACATCACTTTTGGCTGATGCTTCATCATTTTTCAAAGACTGATAGCAAAGGAAGAAATCTATTATCAAAGAAATCTTTAATGTTATTCATCTGTGAAATGATTAATTTGGTCCTTGTTCATAAAATACTTCTGGTGAATTACAAATATTACCACTTGTGAGAAATAGAGGAATACCCTGACTTTTCTTTTACCATAACTAACTGTACATAGCTGTTTTTCAAGTATTAAATGAGAGCTGATCAAATAAAACAAGTAGATTTACAAATTAGTAAAAACATTAGGATTGTATGACAAAGATAAATGTGTATATACAGAAGACAATACTACAGCTCTTTGCCTATATCTGGATGTCTGCAGTGTTGAGTCTAAAACATCTGATAGTATATTTTTGCTCAGTACTGCTTTCAACTGTGCTGCATAAGAAACATCATTCTCAAATAACTTGGTTGCAAGGAGAAGCACATTTCCCTAAAAAGAAAACACGTACAGTAATGAAGAATGCTAAAAAAGCAGTGGAGAAAGGTTCAATAGGCCACAGTTCACGTTAATTAGAACTAGAGAAGTCTGAAATATAAGACAATATAATAATGCAATATATCGCACACTCTTGAGACACAGTACCAGAATTCTCCTTTGAATAGACATAGGGATGCTACTTCTTATATTTTTCTCATCTAGCTTACATCAACATGACAATAAACATGCAATGTCAGGAAAATGTTAAAATAACATGACATACAGAGACAAATCTCAAGCGATGATGAGTCTGTATGTTTTTACCAGACCAACAGACCATCTGTGAAAGACAGACGTGCTCTTAAGTGATTTCAGGATCTCCAACCCAGAGCACTGGATTTTTAATCTGCTTTTTGCTCTGAGGAGCTAATTTGATTCCAGAGTTAATTGACTATTACCCTTTCAGCTTACCCATAATACCTAAAAGTTGAATGCAGGTGTCTCAGCTCCAGCTGCAGGCACATCTAGCACAATTTGTCAGCTAAACTTGTAAAGTAGTGCCCTGTAGTAAATCCAGTCAGTCCGTGTAGATGGCATGTCAGGCAGGTCAAGTGAGCAGCTAAACTAAGCTCAGTTATCTGTAACTCATCAGCAAAGATGCAACCTGCAGCAGCAAGGGAAATCCATTTACAGTAGCTGCCATGACAAATGTGTGGTAACTCCACTAAGACAGCTTATTTTTTTTCCTTCCCTTCCTTGTTTGTTCCACTATGTTCTATTTTCAGATTTTCATTATGACTTTCAGTAAATGAGCAAAAGGCCTAACTCATGAGGATTACATTTTCCATTAAAACGTCAGGTTCATGCTAACTACATGATCAACAAAATATTATCTATATATTAAAAAAAAATCACATTTTTGTAATAAATATATATGAATATATTAAAAAAAATCAAAGTAATTAATTGTACAGATATCAAGACATAGCCTAACCTGGAGGTTTACTTTAATTCCCTCAAGTTCTTTAGAAGTCTTCGACAGTTGACGAAGAATATTACTCCTTTCCTTAAAGACTTCTTTCAGCTGCCTTTCCAGTTCTTCATAGCCCTGTCTAACACAGAAAATAAGAGAATGAGATCCTCTCAAAACATTACTCAATGCATTAGAAAACAGTCTTACTTAATCCAAATTGAATTAATTCCAACACTATTTATAGATTGCAAATTGGAGTGTGAAAGGTCCCCTGCTCACCTATATAACAACTTGGTTCTCCTAATGTAGATAAATAGATGTTTTATATGTCAAAAGGATGTTCTGCATCTGAGTATACAAATTATGAGACTAAACTGCAGCAAATGGTGTATTGTCTGTGATGAAAAGGAAACGATTTATTTAACATGAGTGATGGTACATAGTGTGAGATTTTCCTTATTTCAAAGATATTCCATGCAAGAAACCAAGCAAAACTTTGGAAGTACAGAGTTTTGTGGCACCCAGTAATTTGAGGGATGATTCAGGTCTATTTTAACTTTGTAAAATTTATTTCATTCCACATTTCCGCCTCACTTAAACCTCCTTACAATATAAACTAGACCTAATAAATATGCTGGCAGAAATCAAACCTAATTATGAATTAGTGGATAAGTCAAAATATTCCATCCCTTTCAAAATGTTAATTTGTACTTGGAATGTAACTATACGTTTCAAAGTTTCCGTAAAATCCACAATGAAATAAATACAACACAAATCATTTAAGGTTGAATGAAATACGGTTCAACTCTCACAGTTCAAACAAAAAGCAAACTGTTCAGTTAATCCTAAAACAGCATACCTTTTAATTCAACGTTGTCATTTTGAGTATGACTCATCAGTGAATTGAAACACCCGTTCCTTCTACAATTTAAGTTTAATTTAATATTTTTTTCCATCTTGCTATACCTCTGGTTCTAAGAAGGAGAATAAAGAACCCCAACCCTGCAACACATCAGTTCTACTTTATCAGATCCATGACCCTGAAGTTAAACAGGAATCTTAATGTTCCTTTAAAGCATTTTGAATACGCATTTTAGCAAAGAAACTCAGTAAAGCAAATTAAATATGCTATCTAATATCAAATAGACAGCTCACAAAATATGATGGATTTATGAAAGAAAATCATTCTATATAAAATGATACTTTGGATATGTAGAAGAAATGAAAGTGAATAAAATGCCTCTTTCATCAACAGAAGACTTTAGGCGAAGGATCTTAACATTATATTGAAGTTTCAGCAATAATCATATACAGAATATTGCAAAATAAAAATCGTAGAGGTGTTTCAGTTTTGCATCTCTAGTGAAACACGAAAACTTCTTCAACTTCTGCTTGCAAAAAATCTTAAGTTTTCCCAGCATGGCAAAATAAAAAGTATAATCTTTCTACTAAGTTCCATAGCTGGTAGACAAAAAGCTTCAGCTGTCAGTAAAATATTTTATTGTCTTTGTAACTTTTGCTTTTTAATTCAATTTGTCAGTGAACTTTATTTCAAGAAACTGTGGTTTCAGACCATTTTGATTATGTCCATCCGCCAAGGGAAAGGAAAAACTGCAGATCTAGTGGAGGAACAAAAAGTACCACGGAGAACGACAGCAGGAAACATAGGGCAAAGTCAATGTAAAGAGATAATGCCAGGACTCAGCTATTGTACCTACTTGTAACTGCACAGCACTCACACGTAATCTGGTTATCCTTGATACAGATAACTAGTGTTACCAAAACATAGCTCAAATAGAGGTTACAGAGGCAAACTCATCATGGGTTTCCAGGAAAATCCATATGCTAAGATTAAAAACCTTCAAGAATTTGGTGTTATTTTGACTGAGGTTTTGGTTCAATTTTTTCTATCAAATTAAATGAAAGAACTTATGTGAATTAAATCTGGCCAGTGCTAGAATACTTCATGAATATTAGCATTTTGCTTGTTACATGCAATGTAAAGAAAATCTCATACATCAAACATAATACAGAAACACCTATAGTTTTTTATTACCACCCCGGCTATGTGTGATTTTAATCAAGGTATATGTACATCACTGTAAAAGAGCTGGCTCACCTCGGCGGCACTAACAGCATTATGTGTAATCAGCCTGACAAGCTTCAGAGAATAGTCCCATTTTAATTTGCTGGTGAACGGAGCTCAAGGAGGAATTTCCTCCCGCTAAAGTAATCAGGTAGTTTCAGAAAGGTCATGCTTCCATTTCTCTTTTAGCATCACAAAGAGTGTTAGACTTGATGGTCTCTTTTGCCATTGAAATGTCGTGGTTTTGTTTAAAGTTAAACTGCATTTAAAAGCGATTACCTGCTAGCGGTAACACTGTCTTAACGATCACTTTACCACCACCGCCCCTAATTCCAGTTTAGCTGGAGCATTTAAAGGCCACCTGTCCTAATCAGTCAATTACTCTGCCCCATGGGCATTCACTTCGCACTGGCTTCACTCTGCCTTGTAAATGTTGATATCTATCAGTTTGCATAAACCAGGGCATTTATTGAATTTTTAAATTTAATTTAATGCAAACTGTGCATGCAATTATATTTTCTTTTGTATTATATTTCATAACACACTGGGCAGGGAGGAGACCAAAAGCCAACAACAAATTTACCACAGAGAGTCACAAAACAAACTAAACCCTCAGAACTGTTGGAAGAGTATTTGAAAAAATGAAAGAAGACTGAAGATAGAAGCTATAGCTGTCAGATTTATTAGCTATTAGGTCCTCAAAGGTTTTTTAATTCTGGACAATATTATCTTTGGTATCAAGCTTTGACTCTTAGCATTGTGTCCAAGAACGGTGCACATGTTTTGAAGACACTAAAATCCAACTCTGCACCTGTGTGATAGCCAACAAATCCTTGGATCAGCCCATCTGTCCTGGAGATCTCAATTTCTACATTGCAAACTTGTGTCTTTTAGACCAACAAAGTGCAATTCAAGAGGAAAAAAAAAAAAAAAAAAAAAGGTAAATCAGTAAATACAGTGGTCTAATCATTAATCAGATTACTTAATAATTCCTATATTCTTCCACAAAACTGAATATACCTTCAATTTTATACTTAATATTAACAAAATTCTCTGGATTGGGCTTAAGCAAAGATCCATCGTCAATTGGTTTTCTTATTCTTCCCCTATTGAATTCTAAATAACCAAGTCTTAGTGTCTCATGTATTTGATAAGCACTCCTTGGAAGGTTTCACACACACATACTCAATATAATTGCAGGTATGGATAGGCAGGCCATTCTAGAAGAAGTCACTTTTCCGCATCAGCACACCCATACTCCACAGCTGCGCTATTATATGAAAAGCATAGTGGTTTTCTTTAAATATAAATATATTTCCACCATGGCATAGTAACATTTCGTTCATATTTGAAAACACATAAATTACAAAATATATAATCATAAATACAGAATTTTGTCCTGATGCATATCAGCAAACTCCTCTGAATTTGATTAACTAACAAGATTATTTGTCTAATTAAGAAAAAACTGCAAGAGGTAGAGTAATTGGACCTGATATCAATAAGACTTAATCAGCATAATTCCTCTGAATTCTGAGATTTAAATTGAAAGAACACCTAATCTATATCTAAGAACCTGAATGAAACACGGTTCTTTAGGAAGGACGGCATAATCCATTACTGTGTGTGAGAAAGTAAAAGAAGAAACTTCAGTAGGAAAACGGTGAAATGATAAACTCGATGACAAATTATGTGGGTGTGGAGAGAGAGCAGATTCTTGCAGACAGGAGAATTTGCTTCTGCTGAACTTGGACACCAGTCTGATCCCCAAAAAGTGTCAGGGTTCTCTATTCATCTTGCAGTACAATTATATGTGGCCACAATAAGTTAAACACACTCCTAGGAAACTCCACTATGTAATGATACACAGATTAAATCTGTTCTCTGAATATTACATTATGTCAGTTACACCATCCTGCAAAGTAAAGTGTCATTATCATCATTTCCACCTAGGATTAAAATTAATATTTACCATTTTAGTACATGCATGTGCTTTTACAAATGTTCACTATCAAACAGAACAATTTAGCAATATACTGCCTGTTAAGGTCATCTGTAGTACTTTAATTGCAAGTTGTTCTGCTTTTACCATCAGCCTATTGATGTAGTGTCAGTATAAATTCTGTATCATTTGTTTTCAGGGAATGATGTTCACTTATAGTTTTAAGCTCAGTCAGCTGTTTTGACTCTTCTATTATTCTTACTGACATGATTTAATAGATTATAGTAAACATTTCAGCAGATTCTAATTTTCAGTATGCAATAGAGACAAATGCCTAGTAACCCGAAAGACTTAACACCCCAGAGATCACTCCACCTCTGACTGTTGTTTGCTGAAATATTGAAGTTAAGCTTTTAGTCTTCAAAATAAGGCCTGAGTTTATTTCTCACTGAATAAAAAGTACTATGTCAGGACAAAGCAAAATTTATTTTGTTTTAACAGTAGGTTTGCAAAGCGTGTCTTTGAAATAAAACTTTTATAAAGATTTCAATTATTGACAGTACATAAATGTCCCTGACTGAAAGCAAAAAAAATAAATAAAAAACCACTTAAAACAAAGGAGAAAATTGAAATACGGTCCACAGTTTAAGACAAACTTAGACAGATGTCTCTTTCAGCAAATCTGTTGTCAGTTAGTGCTCTTTAAGCCACTCTTTTTAACAAACTTTTCTGCTCTAATAGTTTAGGTCCTTCTGCCATAAATTCTAAGAAAATTAGGTGAGATTATAAGAAGGTCACAGCCTCGAGGTTTGGCAATCTTTTTTAAAGCAGCCATAGTTAAGAGTATCCTGTATCCCTTTTCATGCATCATAAACAGTAAATGGTGCTTACAGAGTACACTTGCGAAGTGTGTGATCGCAGATGTGTAAACATGAATGTGGTTGATACTCAAGTGACAAAAAGATTCATCACAATTCTAAACCAACATATCTGGAAGTTGAAGATAAGGATCTTATATTACAAAGTAGGTAAATTAATGTTTACAGATATATAAAGGGTGAGTGTCAGGAGGATGGAGCCAGGCTCTTCTCGGTGACAACCAATGATAAGACAAGGGGCAGTAGGTATATACTGGAACACAGGAGGTTCCATTTAAATTTGAGAAGAAACTTCTTCTCAGTGAGGGTGACAGAGCCTGGCCCAGGCTGCCCAGATGGGTTGTGGAGTCTCCTTCTCTGGACACATTCAAAACCCGCCTGGACACCTTCCTGTGTAACCTCATCTGGGTGTTCCTGCTCTGGCTGGGGGATTGGACTGGATGAGCTTTCGAGGTCCCTTCCAATCCCTGACATTCTGAGATTCTGTGATGACTGCTTAACTAGACCTACGTTGCTAAACTATTTTAAACTAATGGCCCACAAAACGGTAGCAGTGCTGATGCATTTTATCTGGTTTCTACACAGCTAGAGAATCAGGCCTTTTACATCTATTTCCTCGTATTCTTTAATGCACTCATTGTAAATAAGCCAAAACCATCTGGCATCTTTTTGGCAGACTCTTGGTTGTGTAGAATCACTGACTCATCAGGGAAAAGATGCAACTGTCAGTTCCCATCAATGAGTAAAGGAGCAAAAGGAGATTTCTGAAAACTCGCAGCTGGCTTCGATACCTGGCCCCAGGAAATGAAACAGCAAGTTGAATCACCACCATGTGTAACGTGATACTGAAAATAATGAGCCAAAGAAAAATAACAACTTGTATTCATCCACTGAAAACTGCACAGGCCACAAACGTAAAGAATTAACATCATGAGGAAGGATTGTACAGAACCCCCTGACTGACCCCACAGAAAAATCACTGCTTCTCCCAAACATTCAGTAGTCACTCTACCTAGAGCAATGAATCCTTACTGGATTTATACAGTTGTATATGGAACAGACATCTTCCAAAAAGGAAGTTATTAAACACTTTACAACTATTCAAATATAGGCTGCATAAATATGGACTCCACTGTATGTAGAGTTGACTTTTCACATTAGTTCTATGGGATTTAGTCTTTAATGGGAAACCCATTCACATCAAAACCATTCTTTTTCGGATAGCTAACATTACCCTTTTCAGTTCTGATATTCTTCATAATTTATGTCCATAATACTGCCTTTGGTCTGATTTTCTACTGCACATCTAAAACTTTTGAATATGCCTTCAATGTTATTACCCTTAAAATACAGCACTGCTACACTAGTCTCCTCAGATAACTGGCAATGCTTTTTTCCAGCATCTCTTACAATACAGCCAGGGTAACATTTCTGTCTCAGCTACCTGTGTAATTTAAACTTGTAGTTGTTTTGGAATTTTACATTTAATTCTGCTGTTTAATAAAATAAATTTAAAAAAAAAGAAATGCAAAATAAAGGGATATAAAAGCAGAACTGCTTCTCTAACACTTACTAAAATATTGCAAATTTGTATAATGGAGATGCAGTCTTGTCAAATTTCACCATAGAAAGTTATCCAGAAATAGCTGTATACAGAAAACATTGCAATATATCATAATATCTATCTGCTTCGTGGCTCTTTCAACAGATGATATACAGAGCTAAGTATATTATTTCAATAGTTCTTTATCCTGTGAAATGCTTCTGTTTGCCTCAAAAATGTACTGAAACTCCAGTTCAAAAACAAAGTTAACAGCTGCTATTCCCATTGGACCAATACCTAAAGCCATATTGATTTTTCTCTTTATAAAGCCTGTATGAAGTTAGTCTTCATACAATTAAGGTTGATAACAATGTAACTGTCTAATCAAAACTGACTGTGATATTTATAGCTTGACCATTCATCAGTAATATATCTGAAAAAACAGAATAATGCGTGAACAGATAGACTCTAATGGATAACATGATAGAACAGAACAGCAAATGATACTGTGGACATAGTTTTCAGCAGTTTCAGGCATTATTTTGCTGCTATTTCTTGATCTACAGACAATACCAAGGCGCATCACCCTTGGTGCCTATTTGCATTGTCCTGTTTGCCAGGGCACACTACTCAACTCTCAATCAAGAGAAGGTCATGATGCTCCTGTGACAAGGAGAAAGGGAAAACTAAAGATAAGCTACAGGCGAATGCCAATGCTTTCAAGTGGACACTGACTCCATAGCAGCTTCATCTTTAAATGACTTGAACAGTGAGAAAATATCACTAACTTCACAACTTTTCCCTTTGCTTCTTAGAGACACTGTGGGAACTAAAGATATCTGAGAAGTTTTTCAAGTGTCACAGCAGAGTTTATAATAGAAAGCATTATCGAGTGCAAATATAAATGTTTCTATTATTTCCCAGTATAATCTTTTTAATTCATTGAAAATACTTTTTTTCTGAATATACCATAATAAGAATTACATGGGGAGGCAAGAAACAGCTAAATTTACCACATACAGAATGCAAATCAAGCACTGAAGAACAATATTCTTATCAAGTTCCATGCAAATTTGTGTTTGCTGTTAAGAAAATCCTTCTGGATTGCTGAAATTAAGCTATGTTAATAAGCAGATATAAAAAGTAAATGCTGAAAACAAATGCCCGTGTCACTTAGTCTCCGAGAGAAGGAAAGTCTGTGCAAAGTC
Source organism: Streptopelia decaocto (assembly GCF_964273445.1). Taxonomy (NCBI): domain Eukaryota; kingdom Metazoa; phylum Chordata; class Aves; order Columbiformes; family Columbidae; genus Streptopelia; species Streptopelia decaocto. Next base: position 63,500,647 of record NC_138661.1, read on the forward strand.
TTCCCTCAGCATATGCCTCTGTCAGCACCCAGCACCTGCTATGTCTTCCTGATGGCACAAAAAGTACCTCTTAACTTCAGTCCAAAGCTTTTATTTTTAGCAGTTTCCCAGTGATATTAACACTTCTTCAGCTGCATCAAGAACTATGTGAACCAAACCTGCTCAGACAATATTGAATTGGCATAGAACAGCTGTGACTGTACATGTGTTTTTTCCTCTCATTTCATATCTACTTCGAGTGACATTTCCATTTTAGATTCAATGCGAACTTTGTCAATACACTCCATAAGATCAAAAGTTTCTTTCCAAGAACGGTACATGAACCTGCCTGAAATTTGCAATATATGCAAATCAAGGAGGATGGTTCAATTTATTTGGTATAAATTCTCAAAAAAACCCAAATAAACCTCTGTATTCAGCCCATTTTTACTAGATCAGAAGTGAGCCAGACGTAACTTCATGAAATTGTCTATACTTGTAATTTTTCTTTGCATGACTATCACGCATTTTTCTAAATTTTGCATTGTCTTTTGTGATCCTCACTCAAGTCATCTCCAAAACAACCATATCAAAATTGGAAAGAATGGGCTGTAGCACTACTATAACTCACTATGATTATGTAAATTCATACCTCTCCTGCTGCAGAGATTTCCCTAGTTATCAGCATTCTAATAGATACGTGCTGGCCAACTTCCAGTCTACAAATATTACCTCAGAATCTAAATTTTTCTATATGCCCACGGTATCAGATTCCACCATTTCATTCAGATGATTACTCATTTTCACATATAAAATTAATATAATGAAAAGTAAAGAGTTCAATTCAAAAACTGTCCAGAAATTAAAATCTAAACAGCTCTTGGCACAACTTAAAAATAATCCTAATTCCTTACCCAAGGAAGATAAAGATAATGGAAATATCTAAGACAGCTAGTTGGCACATACCCTCATCTCTCTGAACACTGCGCTCCTGTGCAGTTGCTGTACAAGGATTTACCTACATAATGAAAAAAGGTGAAAGTCAAACTGCACTTGGGTATCTCTTGTCAGTTAAGTAACTTAAACAATGTCAGTTACTTTAAACACATACTCAACTTCTCTCTGAGAATGGCTGACTATTGAGGGAGTTCAAAATGTTAATTGTTTCCCTGGAAACATTGATAACTTGAAGCAACTGAGCTTTTTTTTGCTGGTCCTGGACCTCAGATAATGCAAGACAAAGTCTTGGGGAAGATCCTACCACGCAGTATAAGTACTTGATTTGAAAAAAACCTTCCTATTGCACTTGGACATATGGCTGAAGAGTAGTTTGACTGTGAGAAACAATCCAAACTTTAGCAGAGATTAGTTACGAATTCCCACAATCCAAGTGAACAGTAGTCAGTCTTTCAGAAGGCTGTAAAGGTGACACTTCTATTTACCACTACACATTCCAAGAAGGTTAGAAAATGAGTATGACCTACATAACCCAACAGCAATTTAAAGGGTTTATTGATTTAGCTTGTACCTGAACTGTAGAATGGTTTTCTCAAGGGGAATTACAATATGAGATCACTTACCAAGGACAAGTCAGCTCTTTTTCAGAGTGACGAATTTTGCCTTGTAGTATTTAGACCCAGATGTTTAACTAAAGCAAATATGCATGAAGGGTTTTAATTATACTGAATTATGGTGTTACTAGATATGAGAAAGGATTAGTTGCTTACAGGGTAAGAGTTGTATTTAACAGATCCATTTTAAGATTTATGCTGACTACAAAATCTGTGGTATTGACTTGCTGATAATTCTATCATCATTCGCTCCCACCCTCAGTGAAGGGTTTACTATTCTAAAAAATAATACAAAAAAAAAAATCAGAAAGTGACAGCTGCATTTTCAGAGCAATTTCTCCTTCTGCCTGGTGTACTTTCTTACATGAAACCAAGAAAGCAATTGTACACAGGAGAAAAAGCCTTTGCACATACAAGTGTACCTATTTATATCTAAATACGTATTGAGCCAAAATACAAGGTATTTTCCTCTATAGTTTTTTTTTCTTGAGGACCAAAGTAAAAACTCTTGTGATTTTACAAAAAACATGCTTTTCTAGTTATATGTACTATTCACAATCATGAGAAGACAGCTGGACTTATTTCGGTAACTTCAGAAAAGCAAAGGTGATGTAGAGCCTTGATGATATATTTACGCATTCCCAGTTGGGAGAATTTAGAAAAAATGCCTGCATGTACAAATTTTCACATTCCTACGTGGCTCTGAAATCAAAACTGATATTTGTGATAAAAAACTTCAGATAGTCACACTACAAACTCCCAAGCTTCACACATCCATTTACAAGCAACACCCAACACAACTGTGCCCTCACATATGTGCAGAAATGCCAGAGTTAGGAGGCATCACCTCAAAAACATCATTAAGATCGAAACCTGAAGAATTCAATTCTTACAGGCTTGCTCAGAGCCAAACAGACCTTTCACCTGTATTTTTTATTCCCTGTTCTTTTTGCAAGTCTTGGCCTATACCCACAACATGTTCCAGGAAGAAATCATCAGGCTTGTCTGTGAGAGCTTATTTATGGCATGCAGTGCAATTATCAATAGTAGTATTAAGATCAAATAACTAAAGCAAAACAGTAGCAAAAAGAGGTGACAGACCATCTCAGGGCAGCAGGACTATTTTCTGGACAGACGAAAACTATATTTATTTGCATACAATACATCCTTACCCATATGACACGTTCTCAAAGACTATGCAAATGTTAGAATAGGAAAAGACGATGCAGCCCATTAATTGTAGCAACGAGGCCAACTTAACCATTAGGTCAACAGAGTGGTTGACATTGACCTCAGTAGAAGCTGCATTAGGAGCTATATAATGATCTATGTCTTTCTGTTTGGATGAATACTTACGTGTCAATAATTTGTGTTCACTTAATATTAAAAGTGGTTATTAATTAATACCAAATGTCAGGCTGTAATGTCAAAGTTGGCTGGGCATTACATCCTCATAATAAATATTCTGGGCCAATCACTGCAATGGAAACTCTTTGGTATGAGTCAAGAGCTTCTACTCTAATAGGAAGAATCCCAGATAATTCAACATATTAGGAGAAACAGGATTCTAAATATCTTAATGGAGCTCTACAGAAATTATGCTATGTATAAAACCTCACATTTTTCCAGTAACAAAATCAGACAAACTGAATTTTAGGTACACATCTTGTAGACATGAAAGGACAGCAGTGTCTTTTGAAATCTACTTCAGTGAAACAGATGGAAATGTTTGGCAGCATAAGATTTAGTGTTTACAGTATAAACCTAGTAGCAAACTCACCAAGATTTACATGGTCATTACACAACCCTGTGATTGCTGTTTATCTTACTATCTTTTGTGTATACTATAAACAAAAATTTGCAATTCTTATGTTTAAGCTTCTTTTGTGAAGTATTTTATGAAGGAGAGAAAACAGTAACAATTTCAATATTCATTTGTGAGATGAAATGGTGGTTAGAAGTGCACCTTCCTCTATCAGCTACACAGGTTTGACTTCATGAACCCAAAATATCGTGGCAATGCACTTGCTTTCCTTACACAGCCCATTAAACTAAAGCGGTCTTGTCTTAAACAGGAAACTACTATTTTCTAATTATTTATATCTGAAGTAGCCTTATTGTTACTTAACCCATTCGCACTATTATTAAGCTGCATGTGCATACACAAATCAGGGACTGACATTCTGTCGTGTTGCATCACTAGAATTTTTCCAAAGAGAAGAACATGCTGCCCTCATCTTCTGAAGTTATCTGGATTTTTACTTCAAACAGGGAAAAATATGAGAGGAGCGAGAGCTCAATACTGAATGATGCCATTTTAATAATTTCAAAAATATTTTCATGTAATCTGATTTACAAAGTGGCTCTTGCTGGAAGGAAAAAGTAGCAATGAATCTACAGAAGCAAAGAGAGAAGAGGTACAAGCCCCAATTTCAACAGTCCAATTATTAGTACGTAGGAGAGTTTGCTTCATATTTTCAACTACTTCAGCTCTTATCTCTGCCACTATGTAAAGCAAGTAGGTTTTAAAGCACTTGCAGGTGATGCAGCAGCTCTTGCTTGCCTTGCTGATGTTGTTCACACATCACAGAGAATTCAGCATTCATCATGGTAGAAGTACAACCATCCCATCCCTCATGTTAATGATTCTTTCAAGAAGAAAAAAAAAAAAAAAGAGAACCATTGTCAATGTATTAGCCTATTTTGTACAAAGTCTAAAAGCTATAAATAAATGGGATTGATAGGTACTTCACCTTCTCACCTTTCCAAGTAACTGATTAGCTTCATGTTTCATATATTAAACTTGAAAGGTAGTACAAACTCACAGCTTGTATAACACAGAGAACATTTCAAGGATTTTGTAACGCTGGAGAGGGGGAGGTTAGGAAAAAAGAAACATAATTTACGTGAATGTTGTTGTTTGACTCATGAATCAAAAATAATTACTCTGCCTCACTACTTTTAACCCATATTGAAAAGTTTATGTTTAAAAATATGAGATGTTTAATACAGTTTACTAGTTGTAAAAAAACCTAACCCTAGAAAGGAGTCCTTTCTGTCTCTGAAGACTCATTGTTTTGACACATATGTTTCATTGCAAGTGGTAACAACCACGAATCCAATGTACCTTCAGGGCAAGAACAATGAATGTCACTATCTGGCTGATAAATAATTGGGCTCAATCACCTTCCTCTCTTTAGGCAAGTAAGACTGGAAAAAACTTTTAAGAAGCCAACTCAGTAGATCCTGCACAACATTTCTGAGGAAATGAGAAAGAATCTTGGCTCCCTAACACCACATTTGTTAAAAAGGCAGTCGGTAGCGATACGTGGGACACTGCTAATGTCTCTTTGAGAAACAAGTGTAGTAGTAATGCTAATTCCTCCTCAGGACACTCATTATTAGACAAACTGCTGGAAAATGATCATGTTGGCATTTTGTGCCAGTGTTTTACATCAGCCCTAAGGCAAGACCACCCACTAACATAAGACAGCACAGCTGTGTTGAAGGCAACGCTTTTGACCAAAAGTTTTTCATTTAAGATAAGGCATTTTTAATGTTCTTTTCAAATTAGTTCACCCTTGCTGCTTAGCTATAGAAGACTAAGCAGGAGAAAGGACAGGTGGACTGGGAGCAGTCAATTATTTTGTGTTTGCAGCCTAATGTCTATTTATGCTTCCAAGCCTGCAGCAAGAACTCTTCCTCAACTGCAGCTCATTTCTTAGTACACGCTGCTTTTACAGGGTCACTTGCAGCTGTCATTACTATGACAAGCATTTGAAAAACAATCACATATTGATAACAAATGCAAAAGAAAATTTAGTTTTATAAAGTTATTTTCTGTTCCTCTTCAACATTTTTATGATTATTATTTTATTCCCCAATTTTTGAGGTATTGAAGATGTTCCAGGCATGCATCTACCCCAAACAGACAAGGGGATTCTGAGAATGAACCAAGTGCAAACCAGCACTCTTTATGCCTGGTTTTCAATTGTAGGACAATCTGCTAAGCTTCCTAGTGAAATACAATTCTCTCCTACATCAGCAAATTAAGTGTTTAAGCTCAGAAGACACTATTCTATACCTAGATCTACAAATTAGAAAGAAAATTGCTCTTTTTTCATTAATTAACAGCTACAGGAGAGCAATATTTGAAGCTGATGTCTGTCATAAAATCAGCAAACTGGATCTTGGTATAGTTCAGAATTGGCCATAAAATTGTAACCTTCACCTTCTGTAAAAGACACTGAATGAGTCCCTCACATGTGTTTTCTTAGATAGCTCCTCCAATGTAATTTATATAGCATATAGATTTCTTTGGGGAATGAAGGCCTGACATTGATTGTAATAAGCACTCTGTTCCCAGCAATATACCAGCATTTTTAAATGCTGTACAAAAGGGATTCACTATTATCAAATTTTCATAACTTAACACTTTCAGGGTACCTTTGGCTAATATCACACATCCATAAATTAGAGAAGGGGTGCAGGAGAGTGTTTTGTTTTTAAGAGGAGGACAGATGTAAGGAGTTAATCTCTATTTTAACTTCCCATGTACTTTATCCAAGTCTTACAACATTTTCTTTAGTGCTGCATTCAGAAAGCTTATATACTTCCCTGAGAGATCTTTGAATAGTTCCCTACTGCCAGTTTCCAAGGATATATTAAATCCTCATCCATTATCATTCATATTAGATTGAGTTTTTAAAGTCCAGTATTAAGTTCATATAGCCTAGTTTAATGTAGCCAGACTGAAGAAATTATGATCACTGGACCCTAGGTGTTCAAAAACTGATGCCTAATTCATTATTCATGGTTCATTTTTTACCGCATAGGTTGAAATAAACTTGTGAAGCTCAGGCTCTTCAGCAAACGTGGTTCAGAGAAAATAAAGAAAAGGAAAAAACAGTACTAGTACAGCTCTTTTTTTTTCTGGTGGGGAAGGCAGGGAGCTGTGTTTTCTTTCTAGCAAAAACCATTCCAATTGTCTAGTTAACTGAAACTCTCCCTGATAATTGCTATGTTCTCCTTTACACATTTAAGCTTTGCCCTGTAAAACCTGTTTACAATTTATGCTTAAGCTATCTTTGGCAAAGCTGTCTATTTACCTTATGGAGTAGCAGGTTTTTAATTAGAACAGCATGAAAAATATTTACATTAAATAGACAAAACTGAGTGAAAAAAATAAAAAAGGAAGCATCTGAATCTAATGGCTTTAATGATGGAATCTTAACAAAGAAGATATTAACATAGAAATTTCTTAACACAGAAATTGCTTTTGTTCAATTAAACAAAGTCAAAGAACAAGCTTCCTTTGCTCTATCATAGATAAATATCGAATGCAAGACAGAGCCTATCCTTGATCCTATAAATTTTTGTTAAGCTTACTATATATATATATATATATATATCGATATCGATATATAGATTTTTTTTTCCTACATTTGACCTACAGAACCTTCACAGTCATCCAAATCCAGTGAAGCAGCCTGTGCCAAGTCAGTCCACCCATCGTGCTTTCCTATCCTCTTTTCAAACGTTTTCTCTGAAAGTTGAAAACTGCCAAAGGGTAGGAAAAGCATCATATTTACTGTACATGGAAGGATGATACCTCCAGAAAGCAGAACCGTAATGCCTGGGGGCCTTTTTTGCAGCTACTCTCTTTACACACCAGTGGAGCAGAACAGTGACTACCAAGGCAAATCCCCAAAGTCAACACCATGGAAGACACAGAAAAATGAACCCTCGTTCAACAAACAATGCGACGTCTGGCTCTTTTTAGCAAACGTGGTCCATTTTACTTTCATAATCCCCAGGGTGCAATGCTGCTGTCAATCCCAAAAATACATTTAGAGACTGATAGATGATCCAGTATTATGCGAAGCAGGTTTTCTCCACTTTCTTTTTGATGTACTCAATTCACACATGTGCTCTGCTGTCCACAGCCCACTCAGGAAGGTACATAACACCACCAAGGAACATATTTGGAAATCAGCTGAACTCAGGGTTTTGGCAGCCAAACAGAAAATAAAAATGCACTCTACCCAGGAGCTAGGAACTTATTATCAGTAGCTTTTGATGCCGTAAACTGTAATTTAATGATCCAGACCCTGTTTGTTGAATAGTTTTTACATAAACCTAATCCAGACGTTCTCAGCCTGCAGGTTTCTGGTAGTCAAGCAGCTTGTCTCCTAAGGTACAAGCAGACCGTTTTTATTGCCATTGTAATTAGTATTCCAAGTGCACTGGGCAAACATAGATCGACATCCGATATGAATTGTATGAGTAATTTAAACCTCAATGAACTTATTTTTATGTTCTGTACAGCAATTAGCCTGAAAACAGACTATGTTGTCATTTCCATGGTAATGAATCATACTTTCAGAGAACTATCAAGCATAATCAAGGAGACTAATATGATACTATGCAAATTATGGATCCATAAGCCTATTTTAAGATGAAACAATTACGGTGAGGACAAAGGTATGAAATATAAATATGTATCTCATTTTCAATCTTTTTTTTTAACTTTGAAAACTGTAGATTGACAGCAGGAAGAAAGGTAGAAAGTATTATTTCAGTCTCTAAAAATGGTATAACCACTTTACTTCCAAATAAAAGTGAAGGAAGATCCAACAGAGAATAGCAAGCACTACTAAAATGGCAGTCAAACTCAGTACTTTGATCAAGGAGTACACAAATTTTACTGAACTATAGCAGATTTCTGAAGTGCACATAAACTCTGAACTAAGGAGAGAGTAGATTTGTCAGTTATGCTGTTACAGATCTGTAACCTTTAACAAAAACCAGCTCCATCCCAATATTGACCTATAAGCATTTATTTAAATTACCATCTATCTTCCAATTTAATCTTTATTTTCTACTCCATACTGAATACACTTAGTACTTTTTAACTGGAAAGAGGAACATCATCTGTCAGGTAATCAATTAAAAGAAAGCAAACTAAAAGAAGGCAGAAGCAGAATAACAGGTTAAACACCTAGTTAAAAGGAAAAGTGTTTCATCTCCCCTCAAAAATGTTCTAATTTATTGCAGTGTCTCCTAAGTGAAGAAAAATTTTGAGTACAAATATCCCCCTTATTTGTGGTACTCTCATCCTTGCCTTTGAGCAAGAGACAGAGGAAACCATCATTTATTGAAATACCTAAGGAGACCATAGGTAGTGTTTCAGTTCAAGGGCACCCGCCAACCCGTAATGAGACACTAAAATTCACATGCAGAAGGAAGGAAGGAAAATCTAAAATAGAGAAACACTAGACTAAAGGAAAAAAAACCCAACACCTAAACCCACAATGTAGAGTACACTGAGGTTTGATTACTTAGCTCAAGAAGTTCATTAGAATTAGATGAAGCAATGCAGCTTGTCAACCTTTCTCAAAGCCTTGCCAGGTGCCGCAGTAAGGATCTGCCTTTACAAACACAAGATTTTATCAATTTATTTCAAATACTACCTACCTGTCCTATCCCTAATGAGTAAATCTGATTATCAATGATATGATAAACCTCAAAGAGAATCAGATGAAGTGTATGAAGTTTGACATCCAGCACTATCCTCTCTCCCAAGCCTCCCAACCCTCAGGGACTGGGCTAGAACCATGAGAACAAATGAACAGATTTTTATCAGCTTCTTAATTCAATTGGTCCAGAAATTATACAGGACATATATAAAGCTTCATTAAATGAATTCTAGCTGAAATCCTATTCGTTTCCCCCTCCCACTGTCATATTTTCCTCCTTTCACCTATTGTTTTTGTTCAAAAATTCTCCCCAAAACACTAATCATAACATTTACCACACTAAAATAAATGGGATGCTTATAATATCCACATGATGCCACATATTCCTGATTTCTCTCAATTAAACAGTGAAGGGAAACAGCTGCCTTTGAGAAAACTGAGAACCAAGTTGCAAGGTAAATAAGTATTTGTTTCTTTTACCCATTTTTGGTCAGGTAGTTTATTTTTCTTTTAAGTACAGAAGAACTGACATGCACTGGAAATGACAACATATTGGTACCACATTCCTATAGCATGCTGTAAAGGAAAAAATCTGTCCCGAGTCTGCTCTGCTCTATGCTAGAATGGAATGACTACTAAGTCAGGGAATGTGCACCAGAATTAAACTGATATATAAGATAATCAGGACTAAATAATATATAGGACTGATAGTTGAATACTTTTTGTAAGTACGATCATCAAGCCCACCAAGTCACCACAGGGAAGTTTAATCTACAAAGCTATGTAAACCAGCACATATTTGCTCTGACAGATAAAATTGTTAGTTCCTTTAAAAATAAAAATAAAGTCATCATGCTAAGACTCAGTATATAAGAACCAGTCTTGTAACACTTTTCACTGCCTTTGTACATAAATTTAAGAATGAAAGATACACCAGTAATGTTTCATCATTATTAAATTATCATATCCTATTCCTCTATTCCCCTGGCATGTGTAATATCAATGTTAGATGTATATGAACAGTAACTCCTATATAACCGTCCTTCCAGATTTCTGCAACTGTAAAACGAGGTTAAGGGGCTAAATTGAAGCTCAACAGCAATATCTTTTCTGAAAATCACTGTAAAGTTAAGAGCTATCAAACTGACCTCGATCTATCGTACAGATTAAAGAATCTGGTGGGGTTTTTTCACACAGCACTTGGCCCCTGAAAATTGAAGTATCTTTGGATGATTCAAGAACACACTGAAGCAGAGACTCTCTCAAATTCAATAATGAAAACATTTGCAGAAGTACTTAAGTTCACCTATGTTGATTCTCACTTACAAATAAAACATTTGGATATGCATAAAAAGTTTACAGTTTTTTTCTGTTAGTCAAATCAACAGGATACTAATGTATATTCTGGCTTTCCACAGAGAATCTTGTTTGTTTTGAAGTATTTTTGAAGTGTCATCCTTGCTATCACGTACTTCCCATCCAACTGTCTTAAATGTTTTTATTGTTTCTGCACTGATTTTTAGAAGATCAGATACTGCTAATGTTGTGTTTTGTTTTGTTTTTTCTATAACCATACTATTCCTGTCTGTTTATTTCCAGTTTAAAAAACTATAGAGACAAACTACCGTATAGGCAGTTTCAGGCAAGCAACCATTAAGCATTTGCTTACATTAACCAGTCGTTTCTATACACATATTAGTCTTTTCATACCTCCTCATGCACAAGAAAATGCTCTCACAAGCCCTGATGTCTCACTCCTTCCTTGAAATTACAATCTGTAAAATAATGCTTATTTACAAAATTTCTAGGAAGGGTGGACACCAACGGTGGACCAGATTTTCAACTCACATTACCCATTTAAGTGAAATCTGTTTCTTAACGTTTGCCTTAAAAATTGTGGTAAACACCATACAAGTATTTTGAAAGAATATAGACAATATGATTTTACTTACAATAATAAGTATTTTGAGAGATCTGAATCTGACTGACTTTCCTATTAGCTACAATACATCTTTCAGCTGTTCTCTTTACAATTATCGAATAAGTCCTACAAACAACCTCTCTTTCAGTAGAATAACATTTGAAAAAGAAAAACCCACAACAGTGTTTGTATTGATCCACCATTATTGAAAGGTCACATTATAATGCAAGAATAACAAAGCACACACAACAGAAAAGTATTACATATAATGAATGGAAAAAATAGAATGACACAATTTTTTTTGGTACTTTTAAGCATCAGTTCACACATTTGTGTTTTATCATGGAAATTAAGAACTTCCAGAAAGGTGACTTGACTCAAAAAAACATGGATTTCAAGGGCATTAGTCATTTATCATTTAGCTTGACTGGGATCTTGGATTTGAACTCAGAATTTTCCTTTTAAACCAGGTTTCACTATATAACAGTATTTTGACAGCTGCCCTTTATATAGAATGTTTTTGTACAAGTATGAATGTATCACCTCTTTCAAGAATCGCATTAGAAGTCAAATGTTTTACATCTCATGAGTTTTCTTCAGGTTAAGTAAATAAATTGAAACAGAAATTGAACTGAAAGCTTGACCTTGAAGTTGGCTTTTCATTTCCACAGCTCTCAAAGGTACCAGAGTATCAATAATTTTCTTGCTTAGATGTAAGTCAGGAATAGCTGCATGTTCATTCAGTAAAGAATCTGGGAACTCCACTTCTGAAGTAACTGAATCAAAGAGTTGCTGCTTCTTTTACCAGGGGTTTTCATGAACAAAACTCTCTCAGCTTAGGAAATTTGTACATAATTTATTGATAGTCAACACCAACTTCTGATCACTGATTTGGGTATTGGGAAAAGAAGGGAACAACCACTTGAATAAATATTCTTCTTTCTCTTTCCCCATGCTTATCCTACACCAAACATCTTTCCCCTGCATCTCATCTCAACTTTCCCTATGTGTACGACAGTTATTCTTGAGCCATCCCAGGAGACTGGGGCAGCATGGAGCAGTTTTCCTCTGCTGCTCTTTACCTCTTGGTGCTTTTCCTCTGCTCCCACCTCAGTCCTCCATGGGTTTCAGTCAATCAGAGGTGTCCCTGCCCTGGCACATGTGGCGCACACCGGCTGCCATCCCTTCAGGGTGCCCCTGCCCTGGTGTGGGTGACACGGCTCCAGCCCCTTCAGAAGTGCCTTCCTTTGGCACTGAAAACCCCCTTCCAAGAGCACATTTCCAGCCATCTTCACAACAGCGCATCTTCCATGATGAACTTCCAATACCATCTCCTCCACATCTTCAACAGCATCTTCCTGCCCCTCTTTCTGAAATACCCCTGCACACGGACACCTGACAGGCTGCAGTGTTGGCACCCGATGGGGTGTTTACATCAGTCTTGGAGATAACTGGAACCAGCAAAAGCAGCACACAGGAGCTCGCAGCCTCCTCCCACAGAGCCCTTTTACCAGAACCCTGCCAAATACACCCAGAGAACCTGGGAAGAGTTTAATAAATGTTCACTAAAAATTGGTTTGCAATTTGTTTAAACATATGCACACACAACGTCCCTCTGAAGCATACTTATAATACAACAGATAACATGCATTTTTTGCTAGTTTGGTTTACGGAGGTGCAATAGAAGTTACAGACAGTGGCTGCGAACTGAAGCTGCGTCCCCTGCAACCAGATAAACCAGTAAGAGGCACTGGGTAGAGCTTGCTCAAGTCCTTCATGTTGCCTAGTAGGCAAGGCAACATGCCAGCTTCAATTAAGCAATTAACGGTGAAGCCTAGAATATATTATTTTGAACTTTCAGTATCCCACATCTGCTTTTTTTTTTTTCCTCACTGAAAGACAAAACCCTTCTAGATTTTGAAGAAAATTAAGATTCCTCTTGATTCCTCACACACACCCATTTATTCCACCAGCATATATCAGCAAGATCATCTCTGACACATTCATTTACAATAGTTACAGTATGTAAATGACTGATTATTCTACATATATCACCTGGCTTCAAAATCAAACTAGAGAAAAATATAGCATTTTTTAGACTGGTTCAGCATGTTTTAAGAAAAAAATGGTGTAAGGTTTTACAGAGTGGAAAAGTGTTGTTCTACTCAGAATTGTGCAGGCCTCTATTTTCATCATATTCTTTCTCTCACATTTTATGCTGTTCCCAAAAGTTCAGTGATTGGTAAAAATACAGAAAAAACTAAATGGATTAGAATATCTGAATTCAAAGTAAAGCAATGATTACAATTATTTTATTCTGCATATCTGCACAGATACTCCTTCCTCTGAAATAGTCACCACCAAGAACACAGGACTAAATGCATCTCAGCACCTTTACAAAATGACAATTTCTACCTTCTCATGTTAATAAGAGTTTAGAAGCATCCGGGACTTCAGGCCAGAATTTTAGAAGGCACTGCAAGGTGACACTTGAGCAGATGCTCATAACTATTCTATATCTCCTATATGTAAATACACTTAATGATGATCAGCTCTAGATTGAGCGTATAATTATTCCACTGATTAAAAATTAAAACAACAATTAAAAATTAGCAGTTAACATTTCTCAGTATGTCAAGACATAAGACGCATTATCAGTGTCACTGCAGTCATAACCCAGCAATACTTGCAGCAAGCACAGAAGAAGTCAAGAACTTATAAAACATGCTTAGCAGTTTATTCCAAGAACAACTGATTTACTGCCACCTGATTTAATCGCTTGTTTATATTCAGTTAAGAACTGGAGTGCACTTTTTCATACTTGCATTCCCTAAAGAAAGTGCTATAAGTTATCAAAGTATGCAAATGTAAATGAGATACCTAGATGATTTTTTTTTTTTTTTTTTTAATATGTAATCTTAAATACAAACATACTGTTGATATTCAGAAAAAGAGGTGATTAGAAATGCCAGAACAAACTTTGGATGGGATTATCTTTGATTCTCTAAAAAAAGAGCTGAAAATAGGAGACAATATCACAAGGCCCAGTAGAGCACATGTGCTGGGGCCGGGCCTTAAAGTGCGAAGGTGAATATTGCGGGATTCACAGCCACCAGTTCAGTGTCTCACAGGACCCACCTGAGTAGGTTGTCATAAGTGACAGTCACCAGATGCTGTATCAAAAGGTGCACCCCTGACGAGTGCAGCACACCAGCCATGTTTATTAATGCTGACTAAAATGAGATGTAGTATTATTTCAGCCCTTTGAAGCAATCGTTTTTTACTTAGTAGGAAGAATACAGGTCAGCAACTAAATGGCAACTACAGGAAGAAAATGGATAAAAAATAATTCTTTTGAAGAAAGATTTTAGAAAACATTTGAAATTTTTCTAGGCATTTCATATAAAACAAGAATCAACCAGATTTATAATAAGTAAAAATTATCGAGAAATTCAGCCATCATCCTTAACATTGGAAATAATATAAGAAAATTTCAACTGCTTTTCACGATTCCTAACTCCTTGTAAGACCTGTTGATAAATTTAATGTTTGCACTGTCTCTCATCATAAGAAGGACATTGAAATAATAGAGAGAGTGCAGAGGAGGCATTGAAGCTGGTGAGGGGCTGATGAGGAGCAGTTGAGGGAACTGGGGCTGCTCAGCCTGGAGAACAGGAGGCTGAAGGGAGACCTTATCGCTGTCTACAACTGCCTGAAAGGAGGTTGGAGCATGGAGGATGTTGGTCTCTTCTCCCAAGTAGCAAATGATAGGACAAGAGGAAGTGGCCTCAGATTGTGCCAGGGGAGGTTTAGATTGGATAGTAGGAAAAAATTCTTCACTAAAGGGGTTGCCACGCATTGGAACAGGCTGCCCAGGGCAGTGGTGGAGTCACCATCCCTGGAGGGGTTTAAACGGTGTTTAGATGAGGTTCTTAGGGACATGGTTTAGTGCCAGAGTTAGGTTATGGTTGGACTCGATGATCCTGAAAGTCTCTTCCAACTGAAATGATTCTATGATTCTACATTTTCCTGAGTAGGTTGATTTCCAGAATTGTTACTTAAGGTAAACTCAAAACAAATGTCATCAGTTCCCTCTGTGTGAAGAGGGAACATCAAAATTCAGGATTTCTTGTCTTTTATGAAGAAGGTTGAAAAGTAGCCAGCTGGAAAGCAGCTTTGCAGAACAAGACCTGGGAGTCCTGATGGACACCAAATGTTGATCACAAGCCAGCAACGTGCCCTTGAGGCAAAGACAGCCAACAACATCCTGGGCTGCATTTGGAAGAGTGCCACCAGTAGGATGATGCTACTCAGTACTGGTGAGATGCAGCTGGCATGCTGGGCTTCCCGGTACAGGAGTGATATGGACATACTTTGTAATCACAAGATCAGGTTGCTAGAGAGTTTGTGGAATCTCCATCCTTGGAGATATTCAAAACAGCCATGAGCAACCTACTCCAGCTGACCTTGCTTTGACCAAGACATTGGACAAAGGCCATGACCAGACGTCCCTTCCAACCTCAGCCACTGTGATTCTGTAAATAGTCTCAACGAGATAAAGATTCTATTTGTTTTCATAAGATTTTACAGAATTCATCACAACAACTCAGCAAACAAATTCGAGAAAGGATTTTCTACTGCCATGTACCCTGTTATTTTCACACACATGCAGAGTTTGAAGAAGTGCTCACAGAACAGGTTCCCTCCTCCATAAATTACAATTCTCCAGAGCCTTACTTTGAGGGTTTCTATATTCACTTCATTTTTATGCCTTGTTTCAACTAAGCAGATATGCTTTCACATAAGTGAAAGACTTAAGACACTATTAAAATTGTATTTCTACTACAGTAGGAAATCAGTGTCTTAGACAATTTACTTTGATGGAATTTATTGACATGAAAAGATCTACACTTGATTTCCACTTGAATAACAACAATAACAACAACAAAACCAAAAAAAAAAAAAAAAAGCGCGCACACACACAAAAAAAAATACCGAAGAAAACAAACAAACAAAAAAACAACAACAAAAAAAAACAACAAAAACACCACCCAGAGCCAAGATATGAAACACAAAATACAGACAGAAAAAAAAAAGTAGATAGTAGAGGAAATGAAGAAAGAAAAAAAAAAAAAATAGGTAAAGTTTTTGCTTGCTAATTTATTTTTATCTGTACAAAAACAGACACTTTCCGGACCTAAAGAATAAGAAGTAATTTTGCAGACAATGTTGAAAAAATCCTTGGCAGTTTTCCTCATTTAGAGAGGAAAAAAAAATTAACACTTCCTCGAACATTACAATTTAGTTAATAAAGGATACATTAATCTTCCTGAAACACTTGGCAAAAGGAAAAATATACAGAAATGTCAGTCCTTGGGCATTTGAATGTGATTTTCCATCAGTGACTGACTTACTGCAAATACAAGCCAACCATGTTCATACAGTTGCCTGCAGTTATAACCTATGATACATATACTGTGTTTTAAACTGATATACTGATTTATTCTATATTATTCAAACACTAATGACAATATCATTTCTTCCTTCATGATACAGCCACAATAAGCACCGCATTTACGTAATTGCCCAGATAAATTGTCCTAGTGCACTACATTTTCACCTATTTAAATGGAACATTGACTTTTAAGAAGTCAGGAGTTTCATGTATGTTTTAATTGACTTTGCTTGCTCCCCAGATAAAAGAACCACCAAATACTTTAAGGCAACTTTGATAGACGTCTGCTTTGGCTCAGTGTGATGCTTTGAAAAAAGGTCTAAGAAAATCATGCTGCTCATTGCAAATATCCTCACTATTCAAACCCTTCAAGAAAGCTAAGCAAATATGTAACTATTTTCAAATCAGAGTTTTTCTGATGGACCCAATCTTTTTCCAGACACATGCTACTTCTGACTCTTTAACAGCAATCAAAAACTGTTATGACTATGAGGGAGAAACACTTTGTCACACTTATTTATAATAATCTCATAAATCCTCAAAAAATTATAGCGTGTGTGGAAAAACAAATTGCAGACACACATACCTAGAGTTACTGATTTTATTTTATTCAAGTTTCTGTCCCTTTTCAGTTTGTTAGAAGTCTGATTTATGAAGTTTCAGTTGACATTTGATCAGAGGCAAATTCATATTTCTCAAGTTTTAGAGGACTTGCTAAAGGCAAGTCAAAGAGAAAGGCCTATGAAGAGCTTTCAACAACATTACTATGGTTCAGACAAGCTCTATATTATGAAAACCCAAGTAACAAAACCATTTGTCCAAAAGCATTAACAATATAAAAGTAAAGCGAATAAAAGGATTAAACCAAAACCATGAACAACACTAAGAACCCCAAAAAGGAGGTGGTGGTGTTTGGTTTTTTTGTTTTGTGGGGTTTTTTTTGTTGGTGGTGGTATTTTTTGGGTTGGTTTGTTTGTTTATTTTTTTTAAGCAAGATTGCACATAGATATCTCTAAATATTTTCTCCTAGAGATAACAGTCTACATCCTCACCCATGTTTCAGTACAGCCATCCAACCTAACACTCCCCACAAAATTCAAAAGATAGGATAGATAGGACAACTTTTATAGGATTCTAATATCTTTGACACTTCGGGCAGAGACAATCTTAACAGACCAAACCTTATACCACCCAACCAATGACATTAGTTCACGCTGATGCTTCCTTCTCCTCTTAGGGAAGCAAAGGTGTGCTAATTATATCTGGAGCTATTTATAACTCATGATCCTTTCTTAGGAAGCTCATCAAACACATGACTGAGCTGTAGCACCCTCTCAAGCTCTGTGCCAAGGTTATATTTGAGCTGGTTGGTGCCTCCTGCTCAAGAAACAACCGAAGTCAACCAGAACATCCTGACACCCTAGAAATCAATGATCCATTTTAGGCAAATAAAAATCTACTGTGGTTTGACAAATTAAGGAGTTGTATGAATTCTGACTAATACACTACAACTGTATTATAAATGAAGAAAGGATACTTTTATTATTTTAAAAACAAACAAAAAAAATCTAACTGGCTAGGAGGTAAAGTGCATTGAGGATCTCACTCCTAAGTCATCTGATTATCTTAGAGCTCGTACATACCTGAACACACACATTCCCACATACAGATCCTACAACCTGGAAGCTTGTTTCTTGTTTCCTAGTCCTGCCCACTTGCTCTGAAAATAGACTCTTTCTAAAAATACAATGCAGATGATTCTTCAAGAATTCTCTGCTATTTTTTGTTAAATGGCAGATGGCTCTCAGTATCTTAATGACATTGCTTTCATAACTGATAACTCCTCTGCAGAGTTAAACTTCTTTTACTTTTATACTAAAATACAACAGATACATAGCAGGATATCTTCAGAACGGAAGTTTCAACAAGTTCCTTTTTTTTTGTCTCCTGTTAAGAACTTAGGGTTTTTTTCCTGGTTTAAGAAAAACATTTCTAAATATCAGCACAATACCCATAAAGGCTGTAAACTTCAGAGCTTCTCAAGTCCCTCTAGTTTTCACAATTATGACAACTTTTAATATGCACTTAAGCCCTTGCTAATCCTCTATTTTTAATATTTTATATTTCCCCAGGTAAACAAATCTAAGAGAGAACGTACACCTTTTCATCAATTAAAAACCCAAGTACTACGTATTAGGCACAAGTCCATATTCTTCCACTAATTTGAATATCAACAGTAGACATATTTCCTGCTGTATTTAACATTTTACTTGCAATGCAGCTACTTCATCCATTAGCTAGCATTTCATTCCATTACACAAATGCAGTTAGTATAAAGCCACGTTTGCTTTGAGAGTTAATCATTTTGGCTCATATCTCACTCCTATACTATCAACGGCTACAGCACAAAACCAGTTGCATCATTTACTATTCGGCATTACTCATTTCTTAATGCCTCTTCTGAAATAAGCAATACATTTTTTGAACACATGCTGGATAAAGCAAACAGAAAAACTGTTGCCTGAAGTAACAATGCTTTGACAGTTTTCCTATTAACACTCAAGAATCGTTTAAGCTATATTAACCTTGCTAAGCTAATGACAATCTCAACACATGCCACCCTGTGTACAACAGACTACATGGCTTGTAACACTGTGGGTTAAAGATGGGTCAGAATGCTTGAGAACATCATGCAAACTGCTCCTCATAACAAAATTACTATGTAATGAGGCCAGAGAAAGCTACAATCCAGACATTTATTTAAATTCCCTATAAATTGAAGTAATTATACTATCATTCTGGCTGGTTATTTCCCATCTGTGACATCATTTTGGTTAGAGGCATTAACCGTGATAAGTTCATGAAAATGAACAACCTTTGAAAAATTAATACTTTTCCATTTAAAAAAAAAAAAGGTGAAATAATCTTTTAAGTCTTGTGAGAGCAAATTCCTATAAAGTTACAACTAGTGACTCCTATTTTGTCTTAAATAACTGTTCTATCAGCAGTGACAGTGACACAACACCATTAGAGGGCACAGGCAGTGCTATGTAAGAACAACCAGGCCCCAAATCTATTTCCTTCCATTTTCAAGACAGAATCGACCTATTACTTGTTCAATGCAAAAGCAGTGAAAACATTTGACACCCACAAGACATAAGGTTACGCTCTGAGGAATTTCCATCCAAAGCTGTTATAGCCATAAGTGAACAGGGACTCTGTACGCTATGTAGACTGAAATAATGTTCTTCCCATTTTAATAAAAGTAAGTTCAATGGGTCAATAGAAGAGTAAAGATGGAAGCAATGGCATAGGTAAAACTTCAAGAATAGAGTGGAGTTCAATATTGTATTTCATAATGGCATTCACAAAAAGCCATAGAACCCTAGATTTTGCTGCTGTGGGCTTGCACCTATTAAAAAGTACATAAACCACCCCATACACAGTACTGAAGTACCAGCATTAGACTGTATTTGCCAACATTTTAAATACAAACCACAGCTAAGAAAATACGTATAAAGACACATGTAATCAAGCTATATTTAGTGTTAAAAATATTTATATAATTTACAACAAAAGGAAAATGCAAATGTTACAAGTTTGTGACTTTAGTAATGATTAAATGATTCTGGCTTTCACACAGTATTTGTTTCAAAAATAGATTTCTGTAGGAAAAAATGGTATATGTAACACTTGAACAAAATTAAATGATAGTACATTAATGATTTTTTCCTGCTACTAGTTTAACGCACTTGACAGCCTAAGGCAGTAGATCCCTTTTGGAGATACTTTAACCATGTAAATGGACAATGCTATCACAACAGTGTTCCCCTCAGAAGCGAAGCTTTTAAGTAAATATCACTAAGTATCATAAGTGTTGTTTTTTTTAAAAAAAAGTCTTTGGTTTTAAACTGAGCATTCATTTAAAAGCAAGTGTTAAACTGTAAAGCTCTGATTAGTGTGAAATCCTATGAACTGAGTGTGTTCGTTATCTCTAGACACACAAGACATCTCTGTGTGGAATTACTCTCGTCACTTCAGTAAAGACATGCTCAGTGATCATCCCATAAAAATAACAAGGTTAATGTCTTCATCTCTGAATTTTTGTAACTTATGGTCTAACTCTGCATCTAGTCACGCCAGATTTATAACAGGCTGTACATGACGTGATTTCAGAAGTACTAATGTAATCAATTATTGTTCTGACACATCTTAATCTTCTTGTGTTGGTGTCAACAGAACTTCAATAACAGTAGGGCAAAATACCATCTTAACAGAAAACAGTCTGGTTTCACTTCTAGTGACTTGCCTATCCTGAATATTAATTGGAAATTACTCTTAAATAAGTCTGTTGGCCAAAATAGGAATTTACCCGAGTGTTATTTGCACAGTGATGGGCACATGAGAGTCAGAATAATGAAAAACCTGCCATGTGAAGAGCTCTTCTTAAGGCTTTTTATATTAAAAGCCAGATATTGAGTATGCACGTATGCAAATGTCCTTCAGCCAATCATGATGGTTGCATATTTTCATATTATTTTTAAAAGTAACTAAAAGTACAACCATCTAGGTGTACA
This sequence comes from Streptopelia decaocto, assembly GCF_964273445.1. Taxonomy (NCBI): domain Eukaryota; kingdom Metazoa; phylum Chordata; class Aves; order Columbiformes; family Columbidae; genus Streptopelia; species Streptopelia decaocto. Next base: position 63,521,628 of record NC_138661.1, read on the forward strand.
TGCAGTAGAAAATAGTATAGTGGAATTCAAACACTAATATGTTTCACTAATAACTGAAGTCAGAAAAGCTCACTGAATTATCCTTTAAAAGTTTCCCAGGTTTCTTTGGTTTTAATTGGTTATTTAGCTTTGTAAACATAATCTGAGAACTTTGTATCAATATTTATGAAATTCCTGTTGAGATTAATATACATGCAGGACAATAAAAACCTTGTCAAATTATCACCTGGAGAAACAGAAGAGATCTTTGACATTCTTTATGTGTCAGCTAAAGATCTTCTACACCCAAGTTAATGAAAAACAACAATATACAGGAAATGCCATTCTTTCCAGAGCAAGAAAATGACATAATTAACAATATCTTGCAACTGTTTTTAGATCATACATATCCAGGAGCTGCATAGTTGCAGCAACAATCCATGACCCAGTATCAACAATTTAGGTCAGAGTTGTAAAGTACCAGATATTTGACACACAAATAAGTAGATGTTGAATACTCTGTTACACTTGACCACCCTATAACTAAAAGGTAAAGTGTAACGGACTGGGAGTCTGTAAATAAGTACAAAAATCATCCCCATAAAAACAAACGTTTGCTTCTGGGAAGCTATAAATTGTCAACCTCATGTTTGATTAGGATTACTATTTAAAAGACAGACAGTGAGTTAATATAGATATAGCACAGATTGAGCAGTATAGCAATGCCAAAAAGCACCAGAGGAGAGTAAAAGTGGAGACATTCTACAGGACAAACTTGAGGGGTCCCTGTGGTTTCGAGGGGTTCAAAAACTATTTTCCTCTGCAAGCACATACCTCTCATCAATGCAGAAATTTCAAGATAATGCCTTAGGAAACAAGTGTTTCATTTGCCATCCTATTGGTCTTGTTGATCAGTATTTCCATGAATTTACAGGAGAAACAAGAAACAACGATAGAACAACTAGAGCAGAAAAGAACTGCCAGATTTTAGCCATTAAGTATCTTGGAATTTTAAAAGTGTTGGGTTTATGACTACAAAATAGAGTTGGGTTCAAAAATAACTGTCTTCAACATTTAATCATTCAAGAAAATAAGCAGGGCAGAAAACTAGGATACAAAAATAAATCAAGAAAGCAATGTTCCTGATCCAAATGGAAGTTTTGAAAATATTCCATAGCACCATATTTTTATTTCTGCTCTCAGTGATCACTCACATCTCACAGCTTGTTTCTGAGAAACTTTTCCACAGAACAGGATAAAAAAGGAAAATATTGGAAGTACAGAGGCTCATAATGAATTTGTTTTCATGCATCACCAAAAAATTGGTAGACATTTTAATTTTGCCTAAAAGTTGGTTTGTATAATAATTTTCTCCCACTCTGAGGGTATATAGCCTACATGTGAACTTTAACCAAAGGTGTATTTGCTCATATTTCTCAAAGCTGAGTGACAGGAATGCACAGCACTCTGCATTTTATCATTGGAAGAAACTCAGGAAAAGTTCCTTGGGTACAGGTCTGAAAAAGTTTACATGTCTTTTGCAGACAGACATCTCTTCTGCATAGTGGAAACAGAAAAGGTTACTAAAAAGGTCTCAGTAAATCACTGGGAAATAAATGGGGAGGAAGACAATTTCCATTGTTCTCTACCTTGTGCAATCAGTTATACACCTGTACAAGAAGAATTTCCATGGTTTTTAATCAGCCTAGATTTACACTTACTTTGAGCTGACACAAAACCCAAGGGCTGGGGCTAATATTGTCATATATAAAGCCCATTAGTCACAGAAGCAACGAAGTCTTTCCCTCTTCCACACACTCACTTTGTCTTGAATTCTTCCTTCATTTTAATAAAGGGATTACAACAAAAATAAACCCACTGAAAAATGCATTCTGCATAAAATCAAAAGATCCAAGTTTTCTAAGTAAATCAGGATACAGACATTTTCTTTCCGTGGTATTCTCGCTTCATTGCAGTGCATGAGTGCAAAACCTCTTTCCTGAAGTACAATTTATTTTTCTATAGAACTTTGTTTATCATTACTTCCCCCAACACACACCACCATAAAAAGTGGTTAAAAATATATGTTATTACAATAACCTGTCATCTAGATAAGATCTTCACTTAAAATTTCTCATCTGAGGAGCTCATACCTACCACTTTATCTCACACTAGAAAACATAGAATAAGTTTGCCCAAGCATAGCAGCATTGCCTTTCTTCCAACATATGAGCTATCAACATTATATATAATCTATGGAGTAGACTGTATTGTTCTCCTTTTTTTTTTTTTAAACCTTTTCATATAAATTCAAGCATGGCCTTGGAGTAACATACAGCAGCAGAGTATCTCCTTTAATGTTTCCCCAGTACCATTTACCGCAAGTGGAAGAAATTTGATATTGTGTCAGAGTATTGTAAACTGAACTTTACATACAGCAGCATACTGAGCCAACCAGTGAATGCAAATCCTTGGTTTTAAACACACTTTTTAAACGACATGAATGATGAATGTTCATATGATTTAGAGCCAAATGAACAAAATGAGGGAGGTTTGATGATTTCTTTTTTCTGCTCTTGCACCTAATAATTCCTCATGTGCAGTTTCTGGCAAATTTTCAGATTTAAATTATTTGTGTTTGACTGACATGAATAAAAATACTGCAAGTGGGAGGCACCTCAATGTTCTTCTCAAACTCACGTATCCTCTTCAATGAAAATGGCTCCCACAAGCATCAATATGCAAATATATACATACCTGTTACCATCTACTGCATAAAAAACCTCAGTAATTTGATTATATTGCTCTGGAATGGGATTGTCTGAGCCTTTTGACATGTGGGCTGGGTGCCAGTTCAGATACCTGTCTGTAAACCACTAATGACGTTCCCATGATACCCAGGTATGCCAAAAAAAATAGAGCCCTCATGTCAAGAATACAGAGCACAGTATTAGGTGGTAATGTGACTTACATGTCCTGGAAAAGCAAGGCAACTTTTACTGGAGAAAAGATTCATATGTACTAAAATAATAGGAAAACTACAGAGAGAATGAAAGAAACCAAAACAAAGGCGAAGTTATTCATATTTCTACTCAGGTAATTACGGTGGAAATAGGCATGCACAGTAAATGTTTTCAGTTGGTCAAGTTCTGCCATATATAATAAGCTATACGGAAAACAAACAAAACAAAACAACCCCACCGCTATAAAGGAGGAGAAACATAAATGAAAAGCAGCTGCGAAAATGTCCTGAGCACCCTGAAAATACTGAAGATTATTCTTTCTTCCAGGCAGGAATGTGCAACACTGTTCTCTCTTACTAATCACAACCCTTTTCTATTGGTTGGCTAGCACAACAGATTATGATACAAATATAACTGACCCCAAACAAAACAGGTTAAAAAATCATAGGAATAGAGGAATGATTAAAAAAGGTCTAACCTTCAGGAAAAACGTGAAAAAAATCAAGACGGAAATGGGACAAAAGTCTAAAAAATTGTCTCTATTGGTATACTACTTCGGCAAATTGCTGTTTTATGGCAACTTTTTTATCAGTGATGGCAACTTGTACCAAGCCTTCACCCTAACATAACCTGCACATTGACATTTCCTAGGTATTCATGTAGAAGTGAAGATTATTAAAATCTGCTTAATTCTGATACCTTAAAAATCCAGCCAACAGCGGAGAAGGGAATACATGCTGAGAAGTGTTGGTTCACTTGAGGTACTTGGTCTCTAGGTGCTACTAGAAAACTCCTCCAAAACACACGAAACTCCAGGAGATCCAGAGTCTTTTCATCTGCAGAAGCCACTTGGATGGAACGGGTCTAATTCCCTCTGCACAAAGGTGTCCCCAAAACACTGTGAAAGTTGCAACAACTTTAGGCATCTCCTTTACTGTTTCCCCAGTACCATTTACCGCAAGAGGAAGAAATTTGATATTGTGTCAGAGTATTGTAAACTGAACTTTACACTCTAACCTACATTTCTTTGCAATGTTTAAGAAATTCGTTTTTTTTTCCCTGAAGAGTGTGGAAAAGTTGTATAATCATCTGAGTATAACCTTCTTCAAAGAGATGAAAAAGTAACATAATTACACCATACCTAGGTCATTTTGAAAATTATAAGTGAATTTAAAACAGTAATAACGAATAATTAAAATACATTAAGTGTATAAAGTATAAAAGAAGATAGGTTTTAAAGCCTTTTGAGAAAATGAATGCCTTTTCTTCTGTTACATTAATATAATTTAGAGGAGCAAAGGGTTGTGCTTTTCTTGGCTCGATTCATTTAAATGAGAAGTTACAGTCCAGGGAAACTGCAAATCAAATTTTACCAACAGAGCTCAATCTCACCTCTGTTACCAGCCTTATAAATGAGAGCAGCATTTCGTTTTTCTGGGAAGAAGGGGAAACCTGGCATCAGTGACTAAATTGTATCTTTTTCTCATCCAAGTAACACATAGTGTAGGTGAAAAAAAATTTAAACAGCAAACTGTGATGACTTGAAGCAAATCCACAGGCTTCTCCTATATAGTTACTATCCAAAGAGCATTAGAAATAAGAGATGCCTCAGCGTGTGCTCTGAATTCTGCAAAGAACAAAGACAGGACTGGAAGTTCCCTGTGTCCTCTGCACACTCAATGCAAATTCTGTACAGTCAGGCCCCCAACATGCTCAGAACAGAAAAGGATTCATTTTCGTTATGTAAGAAGTAGTTCTAGTTCTGGTATAAGTTGGGGAATGACCTTCTAGAGAGCAGTGCAGGGGAAAGGGATCTGGGGGTCCCGGTGGACAGCAGGATGGCCGTGAGCCAGCACTGTGCCCTTGTGGCCAGGAAGGCCAATGGCATCCTGGGGTGTATTACAAGGGGAGTGGTTAGTAGGTTGTGAGAGGTTCCCCTTCCCCTCTACTCTGCCCTGGTGAGACCACACCTGGAATATTGTGTCCAGTTCTGGGCCCCTCAGTTCCAGAAGGACAGGGAACTGCTGGAGAGAGTCCAGCGCAGGGCAACAAAGATGATGAAGGGAGTGGAGCATCTCCTGTGTGAGGAAAGGCTGAGGGAGCCAGGGGTCTTTAGCTTGGAGAAGAGGAGACTGAGGGGTGACCTCATCAACGTTTACAGATATATAAAGGGTGAGTGTCAGGAGGATGGAGCCAGGCTCTTCTCGGTGACAACCAATGATAGGACAAGGGGTAATGGGTTCAAACTGGAACACAAGAGGTTTCACTTAAATTTGAGAAGAAACTTCTTCTCAGTGAGGGTGCCAGACACTGGAACAGGCTGCCCAGGGGGGTTGTGGAGTCTCCTTCTCAGGACACATTCAAACCCGCCTGGACACCTTCCTGTGTAACCTCATCTGGGTGTTCCTGCTTCGGCGGGGGGATTGGACTGGATGAGCTTTCGAGGTTCCTTCCAATCCCTGACATTCTGTGATTCTGTATGTTCTGATTACCAGGCATTTATTTTTTGTATTTTCTTTTTCCATGTCTGTGAACTGCAGAAGAGCAAGTTTACTCAGAAGTTCGAGGTTTTAATCTCAGGAAAACGCTATTTTTCTGGGAGTCTTGGCTTCAGAAGGTTGCTTTCATTTTTTGTCTGATGGTGCGCAAGTGAATCAAACATGGGAAAGAGAGTAAATTTAAGGAGGAAAGGGAAATAACACTGCCTCCTGAACAGGACAATGGATCTGCATTTCAAAGAAATGGCTGTGAGGCCTGGGCTGTTCCCACTCAATGCTTTGACCCTGTGTATTTATCTCAAAAGTTCCAGAATACCCAGTAGAACTTCAAGTTTTGCCAAAGTAAGTACTCCTTTATATTCAGCTCTGATTTCATCCTTTCCAAATGCTTAACTCCAGGGGAAAAATGCTTCTTCTCCTAAATATTACCTTCTATGTAATTTTGTGAAGTTGATTGCCTGTAATTTTCAAGAAAACACGAGAGCAGTTCCTCTGCAGCACACTCGAGCATCAGTCTCCTTTTTGAAGGACAGCACTGAGGTGTAGTGAGATGTGTTTGCTTCATGTAGGAGCACCTCATTCATCTGTTAGCTTAAAAAAGTGCTGAGCTTTGAAACCAGGCTCTGGTTGTCTAAAAACTTTAATATCAAACCACTGGCAAGTGACCTTGAAGAATACTCCTGTTCTATGAAAAACAACTCGTATTTACAAGATAGATTCTCAAAGAACTTGAAGCATATTTTAAAGGAAGGAGAAATAGTGTATATTTGGCCGAAGAAAGCTGGGCGTGTTTTGATTATTTAGTTACACCACGATTTGGGGGATTTCATTCATTTCCTGCTTTAAGATTATATATATAATCTCTTGCTAAAGTTTATATAAGTTTCTTTTCTAAACACCTGTGTACCTGGAGGTTACAGGTACAAATATTTTTGAAGAATGAAGTTTTCTGAAAGGAATCACTGTTTTTAAACAGATCAGCACTTATCTCAAAATTTATATAGAAAATTCTGTAATTTGTTAGTCATAGTTAATTATTCTAATCTTTACCCCAAAGATGCCATGAAATCTATGAACAAAACCCATGTGGTTTAAATAAACAATCACACAATTAGCAAAAGCTGGACAATAGAAAAATAAAACAGAAAGTCTTAACTTTCCAGGCTCTTTATAATTGGCATATAGATGCATTTCTTGGAAAGACAAGTGTTCAGAATAATGAAACATTACAGTTTAAGAACTGTAAATGTAGCACTGGGACTGTTGATGTGCATTTCACATAGCAAAAAAGTTGGCAAGTAATTCTGTGAATACGTAACGTGTCTTCACAGACAGGAATCAGGACTGTTTTGGGAGTATTTCAGAAGTGGCTGTAATTCTAATGAGCGAAACTCTTACTGAACTTCAGGTACAGTAGTGCAGATAGAATGAAGCAAGCTACATTCATGACAACTGCAGGAGATCTTTAGATCTTTTTATATACATACTAAAAACAAACAAATCCCACGTTATGCAGGAAATCATTGGTTTTTACAACGAAGCTTGAATTTAGATGTTCAGTGATGAAGACATCTAATCTCAATGCCATACAAATGAGATCAAGAATTTTAACAGCCCTGGTACCTTTAAAATATTTATAATAAGGAACAATAATTTCAGCTAATGATTACAGTCAATAGAGGAAGAATACAGGATTGATATTTAGGAACTTGTACCCACAGTGCTTTGATTAATTAAATCCTTGCCATAGGAAAAAAAAAGTTTATTTCTGTATCACTGAAGTAATAAATCAATGAATACAGAAGAAATAGTGCCATTATTAGAGATAATATACTGAGGAATATATTTTGCTACACATACTATTCCCCTTTCCCATCCACCCAATGAAAATGCTTAAGTTCCAGAAAAAGGAAGAATCTTAAGTATTTTGAAAACTATTAAAAGTCTCATATCTGATTAGCGAAACTGAAGATAAGTGATAGAAAGAATGGGTGGTGGGGAAAGATATTCCAGAAATAGCCACGTGGCTGTAAAAGGAGAGAAAAAAGTTTCTAAACATGACCTTATTACTCTTCAGAAAAATGTTGAGCTCTTGTTCTTTTTCCCTGAATTCATATGAATAAGCTATTTTGAAGGCATTCTTTAATAACACAGGACAGTCATGTGTCTAAGAACTTCTCCTTCCACTCCCCTAACAAAAAAAGAAAACAGAATCAGAAAAAAAATACCTATGGAAGGGACAAAGATTATGGAATCCCCCAAGGAAACATTGCTCACAACACAGGGAGCCCTGGATTTAGAACAACCACAAACCAGAGAAACAAACTCTAAATGAGAAAATCTTCTGTTTATGTGAGTGATGCTGCAAAATGCACAATGACAGCAAATCTTAGCAGTAGTATTTAATTTGATTTTGATTCTCACTACTGATTCACAAGCAAGCTTTTAGTTTGATTTGCATACATCCAATGAAAGTAAATCTGAGCAAGTACAGCTGTATGAGCTACACAAATTATCTTGTTTTTTCACACCTGTACACACTTCTTCACATTTCAGATAAATACAGACAGTCATCCTTTATGGAAATGAAAAATCTCTTCTGTTACATGTGTACATGCAATTTTCAATTTAGACTGGATTTAATTTCACTGTAATCTAAGTTATATTCAAATCCCCAGTTAAACCATTCACACTAAATCTCAGATCAGCAAAATAATAAGCATATGGTTAATCTGTCAGAACATCCCAGTTTAGCACATGCTTAGTTGTGCTCTTACCAAATATCAGGGCATGTTACAAGCAACAAATTTGCCTTAATTCATATCCCCTGTGTAGCACATCCTAGTAATTATGACTCCCCTAATGGTACAGAAACATATGCTAAAAAAATAGAGGCCATACCAAATAGAGGATGTGGAACCATCAGAGGAAATGGGGTTCTACTCCCATCTCTAAATTATGTTTTAGGAGTTATTTTATTGTACTTATTTCCTTCCTCACCATGTACAAACACATGGAGTGTTTACAAACTCTAACTAACTTACTGAGACAAATTTATGCAATAACATATGGGCTGTACTATTTCAGATATTCACTAAAACCGGAACACCAATGTGGAACTTGGAAAAGCTACACTGTGTTATTAAAATACTTTTGATACTTCATCTTTCCATGAACAAGTATAATTACATGGAACACAAGGTCTTTGCTGTTTATGTTCTCTTAGAGGTAGTAGTGGGAGCAAGTTTATCAAATTAGTCCTGTTGAAACTGATAGAAGATTAAAAGTACAGATTTACTTTAAGATTGCATTAACAGTAACATTTCCAACATTACAAATAACTTGGATTTTAAAATGGCCATTTTCTAATGTGGCCTATATGTGAACGTATATGACTTATACACCATATGCCTGAAGAGCAAAAGAAAATAACATCTATAAAACCAATATAATGAGTTTCCTTTACACACTTCAGCCAAGAGAGATTCAAGTCGCTCCATAAGGTAGCAAAAAAGAAGACAAAAAAATACCATTTCTAGTCCCTTGATACTACAATAAGGGCCCACAGAGTCCCACTGAGAAAGTCAAGGCATGTTCTGAGAAAATGGGCTTTCTGCTACACCGGGGAAGTAGCATCCTAAGAAAGGACTTCTGTCCCTTCAGAAATTTGTCATGCAATGCAGCAATATTGGTATCTTCAAGCTGGAAGGAAAAGGAAGCACCTACAACTGGTTCCAATAGTCCTGAACACTAAATACATCTGGAGGAGGACTTTGAAAACCGGAGTCAAAATAATCCCATTTATCCTCCTCACAAATTAGCAAACTAGTTAAATAATTTTAGTCCATAGGAAAAAAAGTTTATTTCTGTATCACTGAAGTAATAAATCAATGAATATAGAAGAAATAGTGCCATTATTAGTTAGAGATAATATACTGAGGAATATATTTTGCTAATGAAGCCTTTTCAGTTAATAAGTATGCAAGAAATAGTACAATTTAGTATGGGAAGTCAAATTAGGAAAGCTCATTAAAACCTGTAAATCTGTTACAGACACGTAGTGTTGAATAATTCATTGACTGTTTAACACATTTACTAAAAAAACATGAAAATTGCTTTTATGACTGGCCTAATTCTAATTTTTTGTTTTGTGAAGGGATTCTTTTTTCCTAGCACAAGTCTGAAAGTTTAATTGCAAATCGATTAACATGGAGCTTTGCTAATTAAATCAGCTGAAGGAGATTTAGGCTGACACTATGCTAGGTGCTCAAATTAAGGGACTGTCCCATTGCATTAAATATAGTGCATTTATCATAGATAAACTAACATGCTGTTAATTTGAGCTGACAGATAATGGAGAAGGAAAATGAATCTTTACAGTATTGTGTGTAATAGAAACACAGCTCTTTTACTACTAATTGTAGCTTTACAGGTTTCTGAACAATTAGAAAGGGTTTTAATTTTTATTCTTTTCATTTCAAACTGAAAAAAATCCTTCACTAACACTTTGCTTATGTGACAGTATCAGTCCAAAAATCTTCACATACAACAGCGTTGATAGGCTGTTAGGAAGAAAGCTTAGAAAAATCCATTTAAGTTTAAAAACCTTTGACTGGAGGGTGTTAATAAAACTAAAGAAATTGGCTGTATAGTACCTAAATGAAAGCTTATCTCTAAATAAATCTATGTTACCTGGGCATTATCATCTAGATGGTGGCATTCAGTTAAAGTGTACAGGTTTTATTAATTCAGTTGCAAGGTTCTCTAGTTTTCAAAGTTCCTTGGCACTGCCAAATTCCCATATCATTCTGTTTTCAAAGCTCTCTGTACGAAATATTATCAAGTCAATTAATAACAGAGGTCTAGGAATTCTACTTCAGTTTCTCCCCTGGAGCTCCAAATCCCACCTAAAGAGATCGCCAGGAAAGTAAAAATGCTTCATTGGTGCACATTGCAAACACTCGTTGTTGCAATCGAGCAGAGCCACCAGAGAAGCTCATGACCCAGAGACAATTCACAGAGACCCCACACCTGAACACACAGCAGGTACAGAAAGGACTAAAACACACTAAACACATCTTGAAGGTTTTTGATTCTCCCAGTTCAGATAAAATACATCACAACATGCAGCACTGGAAATATATTTGGAATCTTTTTGTCGGCTCCATACACAGAGATTAATGCTAAGCTGATGAGTTTAGCAAATTAAAGACAACAGCAAGGAATACCTTTTCCTTTCCTTTTACCCTATTTAAGACAGTCACCACACAACCCTCCCTCCTTGTACATGCCAGCATCCCTGATTCTGTACAGTCAGTCACATAGAGAGAGCATCAGGGTTTGGATAAAGCTCCAGCAAGATCAGTTCCTCGATACGTCTCATAAGCAAGGACACTAATGCATATGTAAGGAAATTCACATCTGAAAATAGGGGAAGCACAACATTGTTTTGATACGTGATTAAGTGCTGGCTGCTCACAAAATCGCTGACTCAAAATAATAGCACCACTACTACCCAAGTAATTTTAATCAAAATAGCTGTCCTTTCACTTGAAAAACAAGTCAGATAAAACAAGAGCAGTCAGTGTAGAGTATATGACAAATCATCACGTTTGTATGTAATAAAATCTCTTGTTCTCCTCACTTTCTTTCTCAATGACTGGAAGAAAACAGAGAACAAAAGCCCAACCGTGCTCTTAGACTGAGAGTAGATATTAGTAAGGATATTAATATAATTAAGACTAAACAATAAGAATCTGTATCTGAAATGAATAATACTTAATCATTACATTTTGCCTATATTTTATGATACTGATGCAAGGCGTAATCTCATACACATTGACTCAGCCAGCTGCATTATGTAGTCATTACAGAACGCTTCTGAATTATTAAAGCTCCATAGTTAATTCCGCATGAGTTGCTGTCAATACACTTCAAAAGGGTTATCAGCAGAAGGTAAAATAATTGCATGCTTGCTTATGAGCAAGAAAAGAAAAAATTATTTGGCTAAGAATGCACTATAGATTTTCAAGAAAGGTCAGAGACCTTTTCAAGACCACACTTACCATTAAAACCCAAATACATTATTGTGCTAAACTTGACAACTCATGCTCCATGGAACTCTTAATACCCAGGATGAACTGCTGCCTGCCTAGTTTTCAGGTTTATAAGCACTTACTTGTTGTAGTTAATTGATTAAGCTTGCAATAATTATTCATTATTATTGCTATCAGCTGGACAAAACTTCAAAGCCATCCTCAGTAAAGAATATATCTTCCAACCAAAACAGCTCTTCACTCCTTTAAAAATAAACTAAATAAATACCAGCTAAATGTTAACTGCACATGTAAACGTCTACTGCCCTTTTATGCATCACTGCGACATGCAACTACAAAATTATTAAGTTTTTCTGGGCTTTATACAAACTTGTTACAAGATGACAGTGATTCCAGCTTTCAAATGGTATAGAGACAAACCACCAGATATTGGGAAAATGGTATTTGCCTGGAAATTCTCCTAAAGCTTCCACTCCCTTTTCAACTGGCCACAGAAAAATGTTATCATGCGTCATAGATGGTCACACTGAGTTTTCTTAGAAGAGCTTTTAGAGGACGATAAGGCATTCCGGTAAGAAAAGATCTGCAAACTTGCCTTGAAATTAAACAAATTGGACCTTTGGGAGAGATCCAGCATTTATAGAAATAGTTCACAAGTTCTGATTTGCTTACTCTCCATAAGCTGTGTTTTGCAGTATGCACGTACAGAAATAAAACAAGCCATTATAATTTGCAGAAGTGAGTAAAATGTTACTGTTGGATTTCACCCAATAAGTGATGTTTTTTCAAAAAATAATAAACATCCATTTGGAAATGAAGAGTTGATGCGTTTTCAAAGTTATTATTTTGCTGGAAATGCAGAGAAAATCTCTTCCTTGAAGAAATCTTCAAGGTTTATCGTGCCATAAACTATCACTAAGTTTCCAAAATTCATGCACGCACAAAATCTAAGATGTGACAAAATACCTGTAGGGGACCCTAACCCATGAAGGCAAAAGAACAAGCAAACAAAAGCAAACAAACAAACCCAAACAAGCGTTAATCTTCAGACTGAAAGGACGACTTGGTAGTTTGGTGTAAATTTGCTGGCAGTATTTATACTTTTCATAGTTATTCAGCACTATATATTTATACTTCCACAATATCAATTCTCCTGATCCTTATTTACACAAGTGTGTGATTATTAGTAGGACAGACTTCTCCTTTCACTGTTTTTTTCCCCCTCTCCTGATGCTATTAACTTTTAATATTCTTAAACAAAGATAAATTAAGACACTGATAATGTTAACGAACTATTAACATTTGGTCAAATGTTAAAAACAGGCACACCTTGTGCTTTTAAATCCAGATTGTCTGACTTTGACTTTTTAATTCCTTTACAGTAATAAACTGATGCCTTCTCTCTTCCCTATTTTAAGAATTTTAATATTTCTTTAGACACCTTTTTCAGATGGCTAATGTAGTTTGTCTCCTGCACTTGTTAATTTCGGCGATGTCTGGTTCTGGATGCACTGTTCCTTTATGCTCGTTAATTGCTTACTGATCACAAAGCAGCACATTCTGAGCTCTTACCTTTATCTGTTTTTCCCATTCTTCACCTGTGCTACTCAGAGCATTGATCTTCACTTCCAATCTTTACTGAACTTTTCAGTGTTTCAGGCCTGTGACTCAGGATGCAACTGCACAACTTTTATTTTCCTTAGCAAACAACCTCCGTTTAGGATAATCTCAGGGACACAGCATCACTAACAATCCAGCAATGTGAGCTGAATGTTTTTTGAAGCTATTTTTCTTGCCACACTAAACTTCTGCTGGTTTTCTCCCTTTTAAAACCAGGCTGGATAAAAACCACACAGCAGTCTCAGCTACCTACTATTACAATCATCTTGCTCACAAATGACAACAATCTTTTGTGCTGCCTTAGTTTTGTGCTGCAACTAGATTCACCTGAAGTTTTCTGTCACCTAAGTGACAGGTAGCACAGACTTAGGCTCTTCACTACCATGTTGTATTAAGTTTGTGTATGTTATTTCCCCCTGCTCTCACTCAAGAATATTGAGAACAAAGTGACCAAAGACTTGGCAGCCTTGGTGTGCTCATGCAGAAGGTGTCTAATGATATCCTGAGAGAGAAAATACACATCAGAGAAGACCTCGGAGTAAACAAAAACTTTCTGCTACTTACTGATTGCTTTGTCTAAGGAATTTTTGTATGAATAATTTGATGTAGGCAGTATAGAGTATGCAGCAGGATAACCAGGAAATAGGACAGACCTTCAGTTTAAGGAGAGTTTAAAATAAAAATTCTGTATTATTATACACCTGTAGAGGGAAATCTGCTTCTAGCATTGTGACTAAATGAGAATAATTTTACTAAGAGGGAAACAGCACTACCTGTAGTAACACTCAAACATTTAGATCCCAAAAAAATGGGTGGAACTTCATCAGGACAAATCCATAAAGAAGTTGTACTAATCTCTAAACTATAAAAATGTCCATTAAAATTTGTTACTAAGGAAGTACCACAGTTAACTGCTTCCCACTACTATTATTACATTAGTCTTACCAATCAACCAGCTTGTATTTAAAACAATCACTTGCTAGAAGTCAAATAGTTTTCAAGATATTCTGTTGAAGAAATACAGTAATATAACAATAAAACATTCAGTGTATGCTGAAAACATATTCTGAGTTTTCACAGAATCACAGTAGTACAGTTTTCAACTCTTTTAATGAGTTTGTGTTTCATAAAACTGAGAACAAAGCACAGTTATAACTACAGCTGAGCTTGTCTAGTCTATGATTTAAGATAAGCAAAGTTTAAACTGTTTCCAAAGATAAGCAAAATCTAACTGGACAAACGCAGCCCAATCATCAACAAAATAACGTGTCTCATTGATAAATGTTTCATTATTTCCAAGCCTTAGAGATTAAAGCCATTAATTTCTGATTTTGTTTTTTTCTATAATCAAGGTTTTCAGATAATCAGGTGGAAGAGAACTATTTCTAATACTCACAGTAAAAGCAAGATAAAGGCTCCATTATCACTCCTTGCTAAAAACTAACAGCTCAGGTATTCTTTCTGCTTTACAATCTCAAATTCAATTATTATTGTCTATTATTTATTTGTGCAACAGTAGTGCCCAGAGGACTGAAGTACTGACGTTGATATTGAGGCCATCATGTGAAAGGCACAACTCCAATTACTATGGAAAAGTAACTATTTCTGCCCTGTGTTGCTTAACAGACAAATCAAAAATTACAAACAGGGCAAGAGAGTGATGGACAAGTGCAGCAACTTGCCGAGGTCAGACGGTAGGCCCATAGTAGAGCTAAGAATAGGAATGAGGTCTCTTGATATCAACTAGAGTACCCTATTTACTAAAACAAGCAATCAAGTGTGATAAAAAGGATATGTCCTTTTCACAATGAAATTCTTGGTAAGTAGATAAACATTTCAACAGTATGTTTATGATTAGTAATCATTCCACAGCATTTAAAAGCTGAGAGCTCCACTACATAAGATGTCTTCTCTGTCATAAAGCAGGTACAAAAAATACAGTTCCCTTACACAAGAAAGGTCATTGACCTCTAAAAATAATTTCATTGCAGAAGACGACTAATTAGTAACTTTGCCACCAAAACCCATGCGTTATCCTTACTGAATGGTACACCTAAAATCTCAGGTTTTATATCTTCCTGTATACTAGTATTATACAGGACATTACTTTAATGAACTAACATTTCTAGTACTTTGGAGCAGAAGATATTACCTGACTGCAACAGCATTTTAATTAGGTGTCAGTTACATCCCCAGATACTGTACTAATACTTCAGAGCATTGCTTCTCCACTGAGATCACAAGCTAAACAGAAAAAGAAACTACCTCAGTTGTACGACCTACCTGAAAACTAACATCCATATTAACAGTTACTAAGGTTTTATCTGAGACACTAAAGTTGAGATGAAGAAGGGGAAAGCAAACAAAGATAATATGGGTGAGCTTTCTGGAAGCCCAGATTACTTAGATTGCTTTTCTATTAGAAGATACTCAGCTGGAATTAGGTCTTGTGTCTCAGCCAGCACAGCTGCTTGCTCAGTACAGTTTTATTAGGTGTCAGGTACTTACAGCATAAAACCTTTAATTTAAGTATGACACAGCCAACTTCTTATTTAAGGGGACACATTCCTATATGGCAGTAAGCTTTAACTCCACAACTCTCAGTACCTACCCAAAAAGAGACTCTGTAGTCCAACTATACCGATACCTAAATGCCTTTTTACACAGAATGTGGTTTGAGTTTTTATGGGTAGTGTCTACATAATGTAGGAGAAATGGATGTCCTGACAACTGCTTTAAAGCCATCTCAAAACAGATTCTGAAATTTTGAGCATTGCTGAAAATGTTCTCTCCTAACCCGTGTTTGATTTATAGCATGACCTGCCTCTACAGCTCTGTGAATCTGTTCTCTCCACAAAAGTTAAAACATAAAACGAAAAATGGATGTGCAAACATTATGTATAGTTTTTTACATTACATTCTCTTAGCTGTGATTTGTACTTGTTAAGGCTTTCTTATCTCTGCTTCACTGAGCCTGAAAAAAAAATATTAGAACTCTATTCTAATGTTTCATCACATGGTACTTCATTTTTATAACGCAGGTACTAGATAAAGAGATGTAGACCCCTGTGGATGATGACAATTCCACTGACATCAGTAAGAGCAAACTTGAGCAAAGGAGAGTCGTAACATTTTTTATTTCCTATTTTATTCTACCATTTTCTCTTATAATTAATTACAGGCTCGTGTTTGTTACTCACGCTACAGATTTCTCTCTACAACCGATGAAAAAAAAGATTATATTTTCCTTCGAGAATGCCCTCCAGGGAATAACAAGTTTTCAAAAACTAAAGTGCATACAAAGCCAGTGTAAACATATGAGAAGTTAAGAAAAAAAAAAAAAAAAAAAAAAAAACCCCAAAAAAATCAACCGAAAACCAAAAAAACAAACCTTGGTGTCAACTCACACAATTAGTGTTCTTGTTTACATTCCTATTTTTGTTCTACAGTTCTCATTTTGTCTGCCTTCCTAAACAGCACATGATTTAGGAACCTACTTGATTATGCCAAATACCAGCGTTATTCATTCCTTCCTACAGAGCAGCCCTGAAGAGCCAGACTGCTTGTGTGGATTTTGCCACCATTTGCTTGCCCGTTCCAGCGATACCTCCCTGTGTGCTAGAGAGTCATTTGAATGCAAAGCGCTTTCCCTTCTCTATGTAGCACTGTAAGAATCAGGACTCCTTTTTTTTACTAAAACACAGAGTACAATTGCTGTAACCCCTAGCAGCCTCTGTCAGCATGAAGACCAAAAAAAACCCCAAACAACCAAAACAACAGCAGCAAAACCCCATAAAAAACATCATTTCAGATGTGCTAGTGGAAAGGCAGGTGTGCAGGTTGGAGTGTCTGTTTCTGTGTTTATAACACACATTTGCTTACAATGTGCTCTAAAGTTACAAGACATTACAAGTCACAAGAAATTTTTTACAAGGAGGTAAGCAAGGATGGTAAAACATTGTCCCAGGTTGCCCAGAGAGATGGTGGATGCCCCATCCCTGGAGACGTCTCAGGCCAAGCTGGATGGGGCTCTGAGCAACCTGAGGTGCGTGAAGATGTCCCTGCTCATGGAAGGGGTTGGACTGGATGAGCTTTGAAGGTCCCATCCAATGCAAACTATTCTATGATTTCTACTCCTCCATCTCTCTGTTCCATCTACTCCTCCCTGGCATAGGGCTTTTTATGTTTAAACATGTGGCAGCCCATCCACATCAAGTTCTTTCCTGACGAGTTGTACTCAACTTAGTTTAAGGGTCCACTCACATTGGTAGATAAAACCTGCGCAGATACTGCACAGATATCAAACAATTCTACTAAAAATTCTGCCATACTTGCATTTTTTGTGTGTGTCTGTATGTAGTTCTACAGGGTCACACAATCTGAAGGTCCTGGTCCCAAAAACAGGTAGGGTGGCTCACCAGGCAAGTATTTGCACATCATTTACTTTGAAATCTTGACTATTCTCTAACTTCTTCCACCTTCATACAGGGAGCAAAACCATGAGCACAAGAAACTCCACAAGTAGACAGGGACTCATGTCATTTTTCTGGTTATTTCTCCCATCAGTACATTTGTGACTTCCTGTTGTCAGAAAACTTGGTAGCACATTAAAGACCCTCCTTATTAGCTAATCAATATAATATACTACTAAAATGAACCATAGAAGCCACCAAGAGCTGGAAAGCAATACATGTAATCAAAAACGCATCTAGTAAATATATATGTGTCATCCTAATTAAACTGCTCAATATGCTAATAGCAATTCCTAAAGTACAGTCATGACATCTTAGTAAGGTATATAAAAGATGCCTTTTCACAAGATGAGATGTTTGAAATCAGCAGTCAGGCCACAATATTTTTAAGACTGCACTTGAAAAACAAGGTTATAACTAAAATGAACAGGCAAGTTTAGCTGGCATCTGAAAACACTCCATGAGATAAAATATAGTTTTTATTAATTCATCTGCATGTTCTTTTTGGTTTGGGTTGGTTGGCTGTTGTTTTTTTTTGGGGGGGGTGCGGGGGAGATTGGTGGTGGTGTTTGGGGTTTGGTTTTGTGAGTTTTTTGGTTGGTTGGTTTTTGTTTGTTTTTATTTTGGTGGTGGTTGTTTGTTTGGGTTGGTTTGTTTGTTTGTTGGGGGGATGTTTTTTGTGTGGTTTGGTTTTTATTGCTGTTATCTTTCCCTCCCCCTTAACAGTTTATGAACAAGAATGGCTCAAGGCTCAAACCCGCCCCCATTGTAGACCTCTAGATCAGAAAGTTACTTGTACTTATCAGAAGTTCTAACTGAAATCTGTGCTAGAGAAAATAAATGAAGTTAGTGTTTTACCTCAGATTAAACCACAAAAATCCTTGCTATCTTCCAGATTCCGGACTGGCTGCATCTCCTAGATAAGCCGCCTGAATGGTGAATAAATGCTTTTTGTAGAGTACAGACCTGTGAGCCACAGCACGTTGCTCCAATGTATTTGTCCATCTAACCTACAAATGTACTTTTTTAATTGTTCATTGAGAAGAAAGGGGGAAAAAGAGCTGGAAGGTGTTTTTACATCAAGTAAGTATATGTCATGATTCGAGAGATACCAGAAAATGTGGTATTCAACTATACATATGTGGTATTGTAGTGCTAAATTCACCATAGATGGATATTGCAGCAAATAACTGAGTGATTTCTGCCTTTCAGGAAATTATTTAGAACATAATCCTTTTTCACATTCAAGCCTAAACCACCTTAAAAGTACATTGCTAGAATACATGGCGTGCCTTAATTATCACCTTTTTTCCTAAGAGCCAAGTAGTCCACTTAAAAAAGCTCTGGGTCCAGTGACCATATGCACTTAAATCAGAGGAAATCCAGTCAATTCTATGTAGAGAATTGAATTGTTACCAAATCTCTGTATTTCCAACAAAATTCTTTTTTCAGTTCCTTACAAATACACAGTGATTCATCTGTCAAAATGAGCTTTCAAACTTATTTTCAGTAATTCACATCTAATTACAGAAAGTTGTCTCTTAACTTCTACCTAGACTAAAAGTTTACAGGATTTATAGGTAGACAGTTTCTGCTTCAAGAGCAATGATCAGGATAAAGAGGGGATTTTGCATACTTACATGAATCAGATTTCTAACTATATTTCTGCATTAGCTGAGGTTTCATAAAGTGAAGATTTCAGAATGCAATATGACACTAAGGAAGAATTCAACAACTGAAACAAATTAATGGGTTTGGAGGTTTGGGGGGATCAAGGTTTTGTTTTTACTTTGTATGAATCACTTTTCTAAGTATAATCATTGAACAAATTACTATGTACTACAGTACACATTCTCAACATTTTTAATCTTACTAAGTACTTTTAGCTTTATTTGCCGATTTTCTTTGTCAAAAACCTCCAGTGCACACTGAATTTTGAACATCACTGGTTTTCCACTTTTTGAAATTATAATAAAAAAAAATTCAAGGTGAATGCCTTTAATTTAGCATGTCTCTGACCAATACATTTACATTTGTAGTCATTACTCATGCCATCTGCCTGATGTGTTCATTAATAAATGAAAAAAATTCCATTGCATTATTGATTTTAGACGGTTGATGACTTACTTCTCCCTGAAACTATCAATGTCATAGCTTTCCACTTCATAGTTGAGAGGCATTGCCAGCTATTGACACATAAATCTTATTTTTTATGTTTTCCAGCTTACTTGTTTGACTCTAATACAGAATTCACACTGTTTAAGAAGAGTTTAGAAAGCAGTCTGCTCTATTTCATCAAAAGTTCCTGCTGTCAAAAGCAACAAATGTGCAGAGTTACTTCTACTTTGCTGCACTGTCACTTATCATTAATATGTTTTCCTATGCTTAGAGCATTTCTTCTAGCTAGCACAGGGGTATACATTATTCATATAACGTATAAACTACCTAAATATCCTTCAGCTGGTAGAACTGTGGAAGAAAGCTTGCAATGTGCGTATTTCATGGGATGGTTTGGTGACATCCTTTGGTTTTGACAGCAGTACCGTTCCATATTTTAAATAGTTCTAACTGTTTCACAATGTGGTTTCAACAAATTAACACTAGGAAACTGAACTGGCTTCAGTACTTCAACTTGACAATGAGTTTTCTCCTAAGAAAATCGTAAAACATAAGAGGTTGCCTTTTTTTTTATTCTTTTCTTAGACTCACCACACTTCACTGGCTTCCACAATCAAATTGTACTCAATATGTTAATTTTCAAACAAAAAAATATAAGCTCTTTCTCATTTCAGGTTTTATATTTGGATTTATTATGTATTTCTATTAATGGAAAAAGCATTGCACGGGCTCTTACGAATAGAGTGAAGTAAGTTTCTGGAGGCTTGATGTTTTTGTTTATCCCTTCTATATAAAATATACACATACAAAGTAAACCAACTGTTTGAGTAAAGTAAACCAACTGGCTTTGAGTACTTCCTTAAGAAAGCATAAATAATTTGATTTCCTACTTACATTCATTATAAAAAAAAAAGGAAACCTTCACTTTTTATGGTTCCAAAATCGAATTTCTGAACATTTTGTTAAATTTCAAGTCTCAAAATATTGTTGAGCAACAATTCCACCTACTCAGCAAACTCTTTATATGAAGGTCTTTAAAACACATTTGTATGGAGAATATTATAGGTCTCATTTTTAAAGCAAACTGCTTGCATAATTGTGAGCTTTATGCCAGGTGGGTAATTGAGCTTTCGTACTTCTCTCTGTATGAGAACAACTGACCATTCTGCTCAGATGCACTAATGTTCTCACTATTATTTCAATCCAAATATATTCTAAATGTGCTGGGAACGGATTCTGGACTAGAAACAGCCATTTTTCTGTGGTAGAATATAGGGATTTCAAATTAACCCTGAACTGAAGAGCAACTTGATTCTAGTGCTGCAATTAGCCTTCTGTCTCTCATGTAGTTTTATAGCTCAATTTTCAACTGGTCCGTTAAGCTCACGTTTTACCTTTATAACACAAAACAACTTGATATTTTTTCCTGTACTGTATTATTCTCTCATGCAATTAAAACGCCTGCAGTCCTTTATGCAGTTAATTTTATCCAGGGTGGTTTTCTGAAAAGATGTACAAAAGAGCAGCACAGAATGAAACAAGTGAAAACAAAACTGGCTGCCTGGCCTTTTATAATTTCTCATATATGAATTTGAAAGCCTAAGCACACTTTACATTAATAGCATGTTCTTATAGTAAAATTAAAGCTAATGTGGAAGACATATAAAAGATGAAATGACACACGAAAAGCTAAAGGAACTGCAAGGTGCCACCAGAGAATCACAACACACGAACACTTCCAGTACTTCAAATGTACGAAAACAACACAAGTACCTAAACCATTTCAATTCTATTTTCTAGCATCATTTCACCAATTCAGGTTAAGTTGCTTAAGCTTTCAATAAGGGCCCTATATATACTTGGCCTTATACTAACTCACAAACAACACATCTTTGGTTTAGAAACAAGTATCCTAATAGTAACTAGGAAATAGTTCTTCAAAAAGAAGCAAGAATTATTCAACCAAATGATTAGGCACCAAGTAGAGAGGAGGAAGGTGTCTTGAAAAAACCTGTTTATCTACATCATGCCTGTCTTGTAACATGTCAGAATTGACATTTAAACTTTCAGTACGTTCATAGCATATATCTAGAAACAGTTAATTTTATATAATCCAGGACTTTTTCTCGTCCTATCTCCTCCAAAACTGGTTGATTGTTTAAGAAACATAGGAACAGAAGAATATGATGCATGTTATTTGCAAGAGTCAATCTGTTCTACGACTTTGACGGGAAAAGGATTAGAGCTGACCCATTTTGCAATGAAGAAAAGCAGCACTCATACATTTCTATACCATGGCAACCATAATCTGAAATACCTACTTATAAAAAATAAATAGCAAGTACCCACTGGAAGTTAATACTCTTATTAATATGCGATTAATAAAAATGCTTTCTAATGCATAAAAAACTTCTGCACATCTATCCTCGCTTTCGGGTCAATCTCTGCTCCCGTTAGAGATAACAGCATTAACAAAACCTTACAAGGGGAGCTACTCAATGCAGTTATCAATTGTTCCCGTAGTTTGAACACTTATTTAATTCTCAACATGTTTCAATACGGACACTTTCATAGACAAAATAAAAGACACATTTTTATTCCAAAGCAGAAGAAAAACTTAATACCTGCCCCTCAAAAGTGATTATTAAAAGCAGCAGCCAAATCCACTGTGCAGCAGAAAAAGAAACACTTTGATTCAAGACAAGTGATGTACTGACCAAAATAACCAAGTATCCAACAGCAACAAACAGAACTTCTCATCTTTCTGTAGTCTTCATGTTTTTTTTCTTCAACTTTTAAGTACTCTCCATAATTTCTCTTCAATAATTTGCATATATTTAATACTTTCTCCTCTAGATAATAAATACATTTAGACAGAAGTCCACTATGAAAACAGCATGGGGGAAAGGAAAAAAAAATCTTCCTCAGTAATTTGTTTTCATAAATAGGGGGTCTAAATCAAATCAAATTTCAAAGTAAGGCATTCTCTCATGGCATCCTCCAAAGACTGCAATCTTGATAATTGCTTAATAATAAAAAGTTATTAAACAAAAATTGACTGAGCACACTTTTAAGTCTAGCAACTTGCTTCTGCTTGATGCTGAAGAGGCAGGCAATGTAACTGCTCAGTCAATACCAAATCCAGTATGGCAATGATGTGACTTGAAACCTGAAAATTAGTTTATCCTTGCACACATAAGCCAAAATCTTATTTTCTGTATTAAACGGCACAATGACAAATACATATTAATGTACCGAAGATTTGTTCTCCCTGTCTCTTGGGAGGTTAACAGTTTTAGTAGGAAATCAACATTAAATATTGTAATATGTTTAGTCATGTTCATTTGCAACCCTCATATAACATTTATGTGATTTACCAGCACCCTCAGTACATAACACCAGTAGGCAAGAGGTAGAACAGGGCTGAAGAAGATGCCACAGCTACTGAGACAGGCAAATACTTGTGGTAAATATATAGTACAAATTCCAACGCATATTTATATGAGAATGGATCTGTGGAAAGCTTTTCTAGATAGAACTTAATAAAATCTAGATCTTAAAATCTTAACTAAATCTTCATAAAATAAAATGCATGCTACTAACTCTTCATAATTTTGATCCTCAGATAATATTGAAACTACTTCTAAAGGATCTTTGATGCAAAGGAGACTGATGAAGCATAAGGAATGTATTTTTCAACTTTGCTTTTTTTAATACTTTTAATTAGTTATATTAGTTATTATTATTAGTTATATTAGTTATATTTACTTTTAGCAGTCTAGAGGAACTACATGTGCATATCACACAGCATTCCTATACAATAGAATGAATGGAACAAGAGTCAAACAAAATTGAAAGCCTATGTTGAAATAGATTTTTAAAATGTTCTAATTAATTTGATCTCACCTACAGCTTATCAAGTTATTTATCACCTAAGACTGTACAAATAGCTTGTAACACAGTTTATGATTCTGAAATTATGGTTTACAAGATATTTTTGACATTAAAAAAACAGAAGTATGTTAATTCATGTTACGGTTTCTACAAAAGCAAACTTCTTACTTTCTGGAAAATTCTAGATCAACTATGCAAGGCCAAGCCCAGGAAAAGAAATAAAACATCTAATTGACGTTTTATGATTAATTATTTTGTTTAATGTTTCTATGAATTGTCTTTATCAAAACCATCTAATCTGACAGTTATTTTTATCTGAGGTTTCTATGTGCTTGTCTACATATAACTCTCCTCCCGCCTGGACTTCTGTGATGTGTGTTATGAGCCCTTCAATGGAATTGACTAGGACTGTAAAAACAGGCGTTCCTTATTATGCTTAACTAGTCAATAACTTAACAGAGGCATTGCAAGTGAAGCACAAAAGCGGCAGAAGAGGAAAGCAGTCAGGTTTTTAGGACAAATAAATATGCAGCGAAAATAACAAGAGTGTGAACAAATCTTTATCTGATATGAAAAAGAGCAGCAGGAGAAGACCAACATCAGACATCAGCTGCACACAAGTGCCGGTACCTCTCTGAGGTGTTACAGAATCCCATCAATACTCACATCATGAAAATATCTGTCACAGTTTGGAATGCAGGAAATGGACTTACATCTATGCATATAGTATTTTTTAACTATCATTCTGTGTTTATATGCAAAAAAGCAATTTAATCATTATTCCTGTTGTCCATAGAAGTTCATTTGCTTTGTTTCATGCTTGTATGTACTCTGTAGTCCCCGTCCTAAATGATTTGAAAAAGTCCTACCTTGACTAATTAGTCCTGTCCCATGACCTAGGGTAGTCTACAGCCTGATTTGGGATCTCCAGTAATGTGCAATTTCACAATAATAACCCACAATGCTGTCCAGAGCCTCCACAGTCCTGTACGCTCCAACCATCTCTCATTTTTACCTTCACAGTCGCAAGTATGTGAGAGGACCCTCAGGGAGAGCTGAAAGCTCATTTCCACTATGTCCATTTATTTCTCAGAGGTAATAAGTCCCATTTATTTCACACACCACTATCAGTCAGTTTTTCTCCATGCAGTAAATGCACAAGTACATTTACAGTTCAGACAAGAAAAAAAAAACATTCGTGTTAAGGCTTCTCTCCTTCTGACTACATTAGAATAATTCTTACTCTAGTTCTCCATTGCAAATGTTCACAGAGAATGTATTTTATATTTATATCCTCTGTAAATTTTGTTTTACATAAGCAGTAGTACTAGTAAAAATAGTTCTAAAAATAATAATAAAAAGAGATCATTCATAATTGTGATGAAGGAAAATTCAATCAACAATTCACAGAATTATGTGGGTGACTTAGGGGCTGTGTTCCTCCATAAATAAAACCACAGGGAGTAAAAATCCTATTGCAAATATCTGTGGTTATCATGTCTTACTGGTGTGAAGGAGGACTATTCTTATTTGACATATCTCTGGTGCCAGTCAAGTTCTGCTATTGGGAGCTGAAATCAAGTTACATCTTCCTCCCACTGTTCCCCAAAGTCTGTTATGAATCTTGTGCAGAAATGTGTGAAGCCAAATCAGTCTCAGCGACATGATTTGAACACCTTTGCTCACAATATATGTGACTTCGCAATTCTGATTCAGAAAAAGTCCTTTCAAATGATTCAGCTGTCAGTGGAAGAGGCCACAGAGAATAATGCACTGAAAGAAATAGAACACAATCCTCTCTCCTTTAACTGTAGGAGCTGCTAAAGCTGTTCCGTGTGACTAAATTCCTCAAGAGCAGACACAGAAGACTGTGGTTAGGTCCCAAACAGAAAATTTATTTTTAAGCCTATTTGTCGTTCACTAAAATTAGTCTTCCTTGAAGTTAAGTGGTTTTTAGTAGATAAAACCAAGCAAACTGCCACTGGTATGGGATGTTACAATCACTTTCTAGCTGTTTTCTACAGCTGCAATAATAGGGTTTCATAGAAGTAAGGCAATAAAATTGGGTTTACTATTTATTTTACTTGCTAGTGTTCCTGGCAATCAATAAAGAGCAATCCTTTTAGAGCACTCGTCTGCTATATTTGTATCCAACAGATTATTTATAAAAATAACTGTGCACATTTTAAAGATATAGAAACAATCTATGCTGGCTTTAATTGTTTTATATTTCCTAACTCACTAGACATTCATATTAGTCTATTCATGCTACTTCAAAAGTTTACTCAGTACAGAAAAGCCATCTACACTATTTGGTAAGAGATAACTATTAATTTCAATTAGACGACATGTTTTTCCTAAAATCAGAATGCAGTTTCTGAAAGGTAGAAAAATCAATTTCTTTTGCGTTGATAGTATAGGTGGATACAATAGATTTAGGCACACACTTTTAAGATATCAAGTAAAAACAGCAAAATAGTCTTCTGCTACTCTGTCTATTCTACTGATAAAAAAAGTTGAAACAAGTAGTTTTTCTTGCCATGAATTCTTAACCTCAAGTCTTACCTCCATTTGACTTCAAATTTATAGCCAGATCCCTGCCCAATTATCAGCTGAATAACTTTGTGATCAAATAATTTGCCTGTAACAAGTATGATATTGTCCAATATAATTTAAGTCCATGTTGAAATGGAAAGCAGTAAGAAAGTCCAGCTCATACAGTCCTTTAAATAGTAACTATATATTTCTACTGAACAAATACAACTCATCGATCTAATGGCATATTACTCAAGAAAATACAAATATATTTTCCTTGATATTTTTTTTTCAAGCTAACTGTAACTACAAATAGCTTTGATATGACATTAGAAAGTAAAAAATAGGGAACAAGTGACTCATATTTAGTCATTGTTTTATTTCCACTGGATGGACACCTATGTCATGATTTTAAATCCTTAAGAAAAGGAATTATTCTACTCATTAGAAAAAAAAAAAAATCCAATTACTTGCACTGCACATAGTAAATCTAAAGCTAATTTGCTAACATCAAAGATTATTAACCATATGCCAAGTCCAAAACCAAAGGGCTCCTAATTAATGCCAAAAACCTGAGAAAGCCGGTCTGAGCTACTCTTCCATATGACAGCAGCCTGAAAATTCACAGTGCATTATTCTGCTTTTGTCACTCAGTTTTCCATTTCCTTGTCGTAGGAGAAACTGTTTAATGTGCACTGTTGCATATGCAGTATTAATAGCAATTGAACTTGAAAGTGTATCCTTTCTGACTGTTGGCTATTTTGCTGGGATGTGTCTGTATTTAAATCAAGCAGGAGAGCAAGCAACTTAAAAATTCTTGCATTCCTGGGTTTAAAAGGCAGACTTATCCACGGCAAACTCACTTCAAAGCCTTAGCCCAGCGTCATTACTGCATGAATTCTGTGCAGGTTAAATGCACAGCACAAGCATTAGTTCAAATGATCTGCTATTTTTTTTCCTCAACTTGACCTCTGTAGCAATTTCACACATCTAAATCTATACTGTTAATTAAAAATTATACAGGCTATACGCCTAAGTTTGACAACTGCATCTGCAGACCGTTACTATGTTGTCAATTATTTTTCTTCTTTCAAACAGTAAGGTCTCTCATTTAACAGCGATGCCTCAAATATATTTACAGTTATTTTTTTTAAAGAAACAATTTTGTAAAAGACTTGTAGCCAGACTACAACATTATGAAGATTATAAGTATAAAAGATTAAAGTGAATGATGTACTTCCATCAGAAGGAGATATGTATTAAGTCCTAAAGGCTACGCTATGGGACCATCAACCATTTGGTTTGTTTGTTTGTTTGTTTGGGGATTTTTTTTTAGTAGTTGTTTGTCGTGAGTTTTTGGGGGGGGTGGGTTGTTTGTTAGTTTTTCTGGTTTGTTGTTGGTTTTTGATTGGTTTGGTTTTGTTTTGTTTTAATTTCAGGAAATACTGTGCCCCCTATTACCAAGACAATTAATCACGCCACAGAAAAGCAGCAAGTGATGAAATCTTAAAAGTTGTACCAATGCGATCATTCAATACTTCACAATCTTGTGTTCCTGTAGTAACAACGTAAATGTTTCACCATAGAGCCTACAAAGAGAAAATTAGAAGATGTATTACAACTGCAACACCTTACTTTAAAAGTACAGACAGATCATATTTAATAAACTAAGATGAACAAAGCCATGTTCAATACAGGATCAGGTCCCACCTTTTCCTATGCATTCATAACCATATTTATTTTATATTTCTAATTTACCATTACACTATTATTTGAAACTATCTCTTGTTCAGTGAAATATGGAATTGAGTGCAGCAGCTCAACAAGAATGGTGACTTTTTGTTTTTTATTTTTAATAGGTGGTTCATAACAGCTTAAAAGAAGCAAGATTTTCAACTACAAAACTCTGGGGGCAATTCTGATCTCATGTAAGCAGCAGCTAATACATTACCAATTTCTACAACTACACCAGCTAAGTAAAAATAATTATGTAATTTTCATTCACAACATGATTCTTTCTAACACAACATTTTGTCCTGAAAATTTTATGTTTAATCTAAATTGTCTCTAAATCTCAACTGACAAGTTGCAGAAAACTTACAGGATGATACTACATGGTAACGGATGCAAAATTGCTTCCTGTGTAAGAAATGTTTACCAAGTTTTTTTAAGAAAGAATTCAACAGTAACTTACTATCTCCAAATTTCATCAGAAACTACACTTCACTAAAACATGTTGTGCATTAGTGTTTTCTGAAAGCACACATTATTAAACTATTTGAATCCACTGATTTAAACTGGAGGCTGCAGGAATGAATGAATGAACAATCAAATATTTGTGATTGATTAGGAGAAGTGGGTTCTGGTTCTTTCTGGATTTTACACCAGGCTGCAGGTCACGCTCTGTCATTGTGCCTCAGCTTCCTATTGAATCTTCAAAAAGAAATACCTCAAGAGAAAACATTCTTAGGGCTGAAGGAAAAAGCCATTTGTTTTGAAATGTAAATTAGCTGCTATCTCATTATCACCTACTTCAGTGGAATCAGATTATCAAAACTTGGAAAAGCTAACTATTGATTTTTCAATTTTTTAAAACCTCCGGTTACTCAGTTAAGCGTCATAACACTGTAACGTAAATTATGATCCACAGCTACAAACACTACACTCCCTTGTGTATATATAAAATGACATAAAGAGACACAGATGAGGTAAGTAGTATATTTTTCAGAAAGATACATATAATTTCAATCTAAAGTCACCTAGTGTTCTTCAGGAAGAACAAGGGCAATTCAAAACATATCTCAGTTATCTAATTCTTCTTTGTAACTCAAAGGAAACACCCCTTGAGGAATGCTGGTTTTAAGGAATAACCAATGACTGAATTCATACTACATTTTATACTCCCAAAATAAGAGATTCTTAATACTGCTAACAATTCTAAATTAGTAATATTGATTATTTTTCCCTCTAGAAGAAGCTTTCACTAATCAGTATTTAAAAATTTATTGGTTGGAGACCACAGTCTGTCTTCAGTGTCTGCTACTTTTTACTTTATACAGTAGAAGTATTAACTTCAACATGCTCAGCCCTTCAAGAGGATGGTCCATGAAAATCACCATGTACTGGCTGTACTTCCAGCAGTGTCAACAGCAACACATCCCATTATTTTAGCTGAACGCAGGGCATTATAAAGATGGATAAACAGATTTTCTTAGAAATATTTCCTACAAAGACACATCAGTACCTGAAAGACACCACTTCAGCTATACCAGTGCCCCAACAACAGTCTCCAAAAAATGCAGACTCAGCTGGTGCAAAGACTTTCTGAAAAGTGTAAAACTACATCCTTCAATTATCACACAGGCTTTCATGATGAAGTAGTTGAAGAGTAAGAGCTTCTTTTGTTTTGTCACAGGAGGACTGCGACTGAGTTGGATCTTTGGGAGGTGACGGGGTGCAAAGATAGACGGGGTCTGCAGCTGGAGTGGTTTTGACTTTAGCATAATGCTGAGAAACGTAATCAGCAGGCAAATACTCACTGGCTACCTTTAAGAAAGCAAATAACTTCTTCCTGGTTTCACCCAGGCAGGCATTGCTCAGACAGTACTGTCAACTGTTGAAAATGTCGTGGAGTAACAGCTACCCCAACATGATATAATGTGTAGGTTTGATTCAAGATCCATTTAAAATGCAGCATCTATCTGTTCTTCAGTTACTTTCTGTAGATCATGCCCCTAATCTTTTAATCTCCAAAGACGAGGCCATACTTTTCTTTTTTTCTGCTTCTAAAGAGCATAACTTTTGATGCCTTGCTCTCCACAAATTTTAGTCATTATCCTTCAAAGCACAGCTTTAATGAAACTTCTCAGATTGTTCTGTCAGCATTTACCAAAAATCATTTAGAAAGGTTATTTCCTAAAGCCAGTGGAATAATCCAAAAGGAAAACAAAGATTTCATCAGCATGTCCAGCTCAGTATTTTTATGATAGGGTCTGTCATTTCCATTACACATTCTGCTCATCCAGAACCTTTATCCCTCATCCTCTTTCCATATATTCCTTTAGAGGGAAAAACAGCAGCATGACATTAAATGTCATAAGTATAATAGGGATTCCAGTGCAGACAAACTTAAGACCATCTGACAAGTTAGAGCACAGCAAAATAAATATATTGGGTACAAGATCCAGTTCCCTTGGATCAGTTGCATTTGCATGACTATGACTGGGTTGAAATCCATTCAGACAATGCTCTATAGCTCAGACAAGTACATTTCTGACCTAATATTTCAATAGTAGTAAAGTATAAGAAAGTACTAAACTGACTATTCTGCCATTTTTATTGGAAAACTCAAGGCATTCCTTCATTATTTGAATTAGAAAAACACCTGCATATGACTCGTGTTTCAGTTCTTCCTCTTATTTCTATGACTCTTCCTATAAATGTTATGGTCAGTCTCAAAGTAAACTCTAATAGAATAATTCTTTTACAAAAATCACTTGTTTCCAGATCTCTGTTTTTCTGTCAAGGAATGTTCCTCTTCATCCTTCACAACTTATCAGTTCCTCCAGAAGTGCTACTGCACTTTGTTACCTGTTGGAAATAATTCTACTCCATGACAACAGCTGTATTCTGTAAGTCACATTTTCAGCACCACTTTCTTTCCCAGGCAGCATCTGAACAGATCTTTCACAGCCACTGTTGAGCATCTCCAAATGCACAGGTCCTCGACATGCTGCTTCTCTTCCGAGCTGCATAAACCATCAAGCTTAAACCACGGGAGAGCAACAACCAGCACATACCTTCCTTTGCATCCCCGTTGCTTCAGCTGTGCTTCATTTATCATGTTCTTCAACAATACATGCTTCAGTTCGTGCAGGAATTAAAAGCCAAAGTTACAGTCTTTCCTTCAGAGAAAAACATTTGTTCCATTCTTAATGCAGTGTGTCCAACATACGTTAGTCATCTAGTGCAATCATGTAAATCTTTTCTGACACTAGTATTTAACACAAATGACATCACTGAGTATCATAGCACTGTTAGAGAAATAAATGGGATTTCAATCTCGGTGTTTCTCACTCCATTACCTGCCTTCTTTCCTCATCTTTCACAAAGCTGAACTAATCTTCTATCCATATTCCTTTCATCCTATAATGAAAGCTAAAGCAGAATTATTTTCATCTCATCTCCCTGAATGCAAGACGACCGAATGATGCAGTTCTTTCTCATACATTTTCCAAGACCCACAGACTTGAAGCGTTCAATACTGCCTACTACACTGGGGGGTGAGCGGCAGGGCACACACACAAAAAGTTCCTTCTCCCCAAAGCTAGGTCTGAAGGCAGAGGCGCCCATGCTGAATCTAATATAGAACAGAGCTAGGCAAGGACTGCAAGGCGGCACAAAGGTAGTTCTGCAGTACTGTTGCACTGTAACGTTTTTACTATATACTACATCCCAACTACCTCCATCCTACCTTATATTTCCTCTCAAGCACTGCATGTTATATCTACATTCCACTATCCCTGATATATCTGTGTCTGACACTGCTAGGTGAGAATTGTTCTTTTCACATGGCATCACAAAGCTATGTTTTTAATTACAAGAGTGCACTCTCTTTCCTGATGCTCAAAGGGCAGGCATGGCAACAATCGCAAGTACATCTGACTGAAAACTAACACCGAATCAGTCATAACATTTTCACAAAGAAAGGCAGAAGCCAGCTGACAGCAATACCTATAAGCTTAAGTATGCACAAATCACCCAGAGAAATGCAGTCTATTAGCTCCTTTAGGCAGGAACTAAGTGATTACACAATAAAAAAAGATACCAAGCCTAAAAGAGATGAGCCTTAAGAGAGATCTTACTGGCCATTAGAGAATGGGGGTGAAACAGTATGTGGTAAAACAAAGCCTCACTTCTAGCTTCAAACCACGTTCAATACAGAGCGCTACAGCCCTGTTTGTTTAGTCACTGCTTCATTAGCAGCAAACATTAAGCATTCAATACAACGTGTAAAGTAAGTTCAGAAAACACTGAAGACTGTTTTAGAGCTCAATATATTATAAACAATCAGAGCAATAACCGATTATAAAGCAAATTACTCTTTATTTCACAGTCTTTACACCATTTGCTGGAATAAACAGAAATGGATTTCCACCTAAATCACCTTAAAGTTGTCAAGATAAATACTTGCTCCTAGTGCTTTCCACCTTCTTCACCACTGATTCAGCATCAGGGAATAATACTGAGAGCCAAACCATGTTTCCAGATTCTGCAAATACTTAAGCAGGTAAAGGGGAAATAAAGGAAAAAAAATCACCCACAAAAGTAGTCTCAGGTACTACAGGTAACTTAAACTAACAGCCTAGTCTTAGCACAAATTTGCTTTATTAGTGAAAGATCATGAGCAAATAGAAAGAGATGTATTGGATATCATTATATCTCACAAAAACACCTGATTTGCTCTTCTCCATGTC
This sequence comes from Streptopelia decaocto, assembly GCF_964273445.1. Lineage (NCBI taxonomy): Eukaryota > Metazoa > Chordata > Aves > Columbiformes > Columbidae > Streptopelia > Streptopelia decaocto. The sequence goes on from NC_138661.1 coordinate 63,554,239, forward strand.
CATGTCTTCTACCTACTGCAGGAGAAATATGGAACCTTTTGGAAGTGGCTGAGCAGGTGAGTAAGAAAGAAGGTAGGTTGGCACTAGACTGAACTATATCACACAAAATTAATCCAGTCTGGAAGAGTGGAAACCTGCCCACAGGCTAGAACATACTCCTGCATGAGGAGTCCAGAGGAAGCTCCATTTTATATGCTGCAGTTATCTCAAAGGGGCTAGTTTAGCTTTGGAAACAAGAGGTCATCTAATACTATTATTTTTCATGTTTGACATTAAACACTGGCTGTTCTTACACAGCTCAGCCTAAGAATCAAGTCTTAAATACCAATTTGGATCAAAATGTTGAAAGTGCTAATTGAACTAGCAAAGACACAATGCTCACAATTAAAAGATGTCTCGATTTGGTTAGTGGCCAGATCCATAGCTGGAATAAAGTTGCGGATGCCAGCTGATGATCTGAGCCAGTTCCACTCTCAAACACAGTACTGCATTTCTTTCTTATGCATTGGAAGGAACTAAAGTAGCCACTGACCTCAGATAGTGGCTCTTCAATGGGGAGTACTGTTTTATTCTTTTCTCAGTGGCACAGATCCAGTCACAATTTAAACATTAAAATATCCAGATTCAGTTTTCAACAGAGCCATCCTTCAGCTCTGATGTACAACTCTTCCTGTTGACGTGCAATATCCAATTACTTAGAGATACACACTTTATTCTTTTGAGTTGCCTATTGAATTCCAAGGTAAATTGAAGTACAGCCTTGCCATGCCTGTATTCTTCAGTTTTGCACATTAGAAAGTACATTATTAAGGTGATCGGTTCTAATTTGATAAGTGCTGGAACATTCTGTGTCATCATTTTCACTATCATGCAGAGGACTAGCAATATCCTACAAATCTTTCTCAATAGCAAACGTCAAGAAAAATAAAAGGAAAACAACTTTTAAAGCATCAAAGTCTTAAAATATTCAAGAGACAAACTAGAGCTCTTAAAGATGTATCTAGGACGCTCTAGATTTCATAGGTGTCTCACAACTACTATAATACCCATTCAATAACCATTAAGGGCAAACATTTCAGATAGTAATAAATGTCATTGGGAAAATAAAAAGAAACCCGCCCCAAACTTGAAAGCACAACGTTTTTGAGTTCACATCTTTCTCGGAGAAAGATGAAAGGAAGTTGAGTCAGGTTGCTCAGTATCCCTGAGTGACTTTGTGTTTGGCAGGAGAATGGGACTGTGAGAACATACAGTTAATTTCTGTACCTTTTTATGCAAATAGAAAGTTATAAAGCTGCTGAAGAACAGTATCCTTCAGGACACCAAAATTAAAGGGGAAGTGGGCAAAGCCTGAAAGATTACTCACAGGATTAGGACAAGGGACAGTCTCTCTGATTTGAATCAAGAGTTTGACTTCTCATAACCCCAGAATCATGCAGACAAGATCCATGAACTTCTTCAATGGGTCCTGAATCAAGAACAGCAAAGTAAATATGCTAACAGGCTGTAAACCAAGAAACTTGAGCAAATTTAAGTAAAACCTCATACTTATATTCTTCTCCTGGGGGATAACTGAAAACAAGAAGAATTAAAAAACCAACTATCTTTCACACAAGAAGCCTTAACCCAGTGACATTTTCTATTTTAGAGGCATTAGAGCTAAACATCAAAGACCAAACTGAAAAATAATCTGTAGCCATCTTGTCTATAAATAAAATCAGAATTCTCCATCCAAAACATCTTTGAGTGTTGTCTTCGCTAAACTCAGTGCCAATTTCTTATTCTCTTCCTTATTCTCTTTCCATACGTGCTAGGAGGGTGTCCCTGGGAGCTTTATATTATTCCAAGAGTCCTGGTGATTCAGTGAAGTCAGTGGATGGTACAAGGACTCCAACAACATCAAATGAGTTGTTTCATTAGTAATTACTGAAGGTGATCAAATAATCTATTTAAAGCTACAATCTGTTACGAGTTTTACTCCAGTGAAATCCTGCCAAGCCAGTTAAGATTCCCAGAGCTATGTGTCTGCTGAACAAGGCAAAATTTTACGACCTTGACCCACAGAGACTGCAAAACAATAAAACTGATGTTGGTTTTGGGTTTTTTTTAAAGCCAAAAATCTCAGTCCATGGTCCTCCCTCAATGGTAAGATAGAGCTACAAATCTGTTGCTTTTAACTGAGAAAGTTCTAGGCTGTTTGTTCAAGTACTATTTTGAAACCAGGTATCAAACTCAGCCTTACATACACTATAATACAGGCACTTGAGCTGCTCCAAATGGTTTCCGTATATAAAAGGAGGTCCTTTGCTCAGTAGCACAAAAATAGTAATTCAAACCAGAAGTGGGCAAAGGGCTGGTGTGGTGCGAGGGTCTATAAATGGATTCACTTAAGGTTCAAAGTTTATTTACTCTGAAATCGATTTAATTGAAGTATCCCATGGTCACATAGGAAGAGGTCTACAGTTGTGAACGCAGTGGTTTTGTGAACACAGCCTGAAGTTTTTAAATGTCTAAACTATTGTTAAGCAAACAATTGGGTGAGACAGAACACGTTTCCAACACTGTAATATCCATATAACTAATCACTGCATTTTTAAGGTGTCTGTGAGTTGCTGGGCATTTTTTTATTTTGTTTTCTTGTTGTTTTTTCTTTTCTTAAGATCTAACTTTAAAAGACTGTATCTTGATGTTCACTATGAATATATACACTATATTTTCATATACTGCTGAAAGAGGTATTTTCTTCTGTTATTCCTGTTTCAACATCTGGAAGACAACTGAACCTCCAAAACCAATCTCTGCTCCTTATACGTATCCTAGGTTGTAGCAACAAACATTGATTGTACAGGTTTAACCAAGGAGAGTTTCAGTCTAGTTTGCTCAGAAATGTACCAAAACTGCCAGTTCATTTGTTTTTTAAGCATTCATTTTTTTTCCAATACTCCAAATGAAACTGTAATGGGAATCCAGATCTTCTCAGTATTTTAAGAAACAGGTACTTACACGAGCACATTAAGAATGATCCTTGGACTAGTACCAAGCTGAAAACCTAAATCAAATGAAGCAGTAGTGACCCTGACCATATCCCAAAACACCCATAGGTGTCCTTTATGAAGGCAGGATTTCATCCCTTTTTCCACTTAAATCAAGTTTCACATCTTAATTCGCACACAAGCTCTTGAAAGAAGAAAATAAAGAAAAGCAAATAGAAAAAGAAATCTTCCCACTTTTCTCCTCCACACAAATAAGCATTTGAAGCCTAACACAGAGCACTTCATCAATTCCAAATTGACTCAATTGAAAACGATGCTGCAAGGCATAGTAATGATGGTAAAAGAATGAACACTGTTCTTTGCTCCAGTCACCTGTCTTGCAGAAGTGAGTACTACTGTTGTTGGATACAATTTTATAGATCGATACCTTCTAATCCCAGTGGTTTCTGTAAGTATATATCCTAATTGTTGACTGAAAGCTCCCATTACTTTACTGTCTCTCTTTGAGGAACAGCATGCTGTTACATGGGTCGAAAGGCTAAAGTAGTGCAAGCAGAAAATAATCATTAAAACACCCATTCAAAGAGCATTAAATCCTCAGCCATCGTAGATCAGCATAAATGCAAACATATTAATCATAGCATGTTACTATTTCTACTATTTCTGTAATTATAGTATGACTACAGTATGGTAAGAGCAGCAACTCTCAAGAAAGTAAATAGTGAAATGCATGTTGTTTAAACGTGAGAGTTACCATTTTATAACAGCTGATATCTGTCTGAAGAAGAATAGATTCCCTAACTTTCTTTTCCATAATACTATTGTCACGTCATTTATGTAGTTCCGTATCCATGATCACAGATCACTTTTTTAATGCCTTGTCGTCTCTGTATGTAAAAATTGTACACAGACTGACATTTTCATTCATTACTAAAGGTAATACAGAGATACATTGAAGCTCAACTACTCCAAGTAGTGGAAGCATGGAGGGTTTTTTTAATATTTTGGCTCAGTTTCTTTCTTATTATTATTACTCAACAGCGGATGTAGGATTCTGCTTATCCCACCTATTGGTCCAATCATGCTTGAAATCCAATTTTACAAGTCTAGTAATTTTCAAAAGAACAACTAACGTTTTTAGCATGGATTTAGAGATTGTACAAAATGCTGCCAGTTTGCAAAAGGATTCGAGGTCTGGAAAGATTCAGATCTTTCTCTGAAGTAGATTCGGAGGGGTACCTGCCATGCAAACTTTGCAAAAGCCTCAGAGCCAGCTGAGGTATGCAAAAGCATCCACTGTTCCATGTACATAAGGGAGCTGCTTGGAACTGCCCTCGGGATGTGTCAGATGCTGCTGCAACAGGAGATGACACTGATAACCCAGCCGAGCTGGGACAAACCCACCAAGATAACAGATTGCTGAATAAGCATTGAACACAACACCAATTCCCTCAAGCTACTTTTTCAGCAGCGTTAGAGTTATGCCATAATGTCAGCAAATAATGGGCATTATCAACGTAAAGAAAATATTCTGTTGAAATACAAGGAATCTACAGAAAGTTTTCATTTTTACACCGAAGTCTGTCCAATTGAAAGACTGAAAAAATGAAAGCAAATAATTACAAATTAACATATTTGCCAGAAAAAAAAATGCTTGTCTCCGGTATAATTTCTTGCACTTGGAGGAAGTGGCAGGGTAAAAAAAATTAGAGCCCAATGTTATTTGTAAAAAACAAAAACCACCCACCACAGCTGTTTTGAAGCATTTCACTCTATACAAGCAGAAGCATACAGATCTATTCAAGCCACTGAGAAAACATAGCCAAAAATCAATTTTTCAATTTTTCATACTTCATTATGTGCCTACAACTAGAAATCCTTTACACAGAGGCACAAATACTATATATATTTATGTATTTTACCTTTGAGCAAAAGAGATCTTTTTACATTAAAAAAAAATACACTAGTGGTATAGGATACAATTTTGCAGCCTTTAGTTTCTTTTTATCAGCACCCACAATGATGTTTTGCACCTACTCCAGATGAGGAAAATTTCCCACTGCCACTCTTTTGCATTAAATTAACATGAAACAGGTAAGAATTCTCATTAGTGTGTGGTACGTAATAAGCACTAAGGAGATTTATGCACACACACATGCGTGATCTACAAAACAGTGTTCTCTATAGAACACTGAAAGATTTACCCTTAAATTAGAATTAGGTGTACATCACTTATGAGGTTTAAAGTCCATGGAATGTAGGTGCCTGTAGCACAAGAGGAACCTGTTATATTGCCCTAGAATTCAGGTGGAAGTGCTAGCCTTTTACCATTTGCTTATTGGGAAGCTTTTAAGCCATATTTTAGAATAATTTTTAAGCTTTTATTTCAAAGAATTAAACCTAATCCGATACCGTAATTTCTAAACCACGAGCAGTTACAAGCAGAGCAGAATGAGTCCCCTTCCCTCCATGTTTGCTCACATTCTACATACATAGCTCTGCATACAGAGAGTAGCACCTGGATGTAGCAAGCCCCTGGTAAGATACAGGTAAGTAGAGTATCTCCAGAATAGTATCAATATTCCATCTATTCATTCACCTTTTAATGTCCCTTTTCGTCTGCCTCCTTCTAACAGACATAAAAATCAGTCTGTCTTCCCATCATCTCCCTCTGACACTGTATCTCATCCTATTAGGTTGCAGAATGGCTGTGGCAATTTCTCAGTTCTGGCTTTGTATTAGCGAAACTTGCCCACAGTTTCCCTGAAATCAGGCGGTTGGGGGATTGCTTGGATATGTACATTTGTTTCCAGTTTGGTCAACAACTGAACTGCTGAATACACATCTACTTATTTCTCCAGATGGGTCCTTGCAAGCATTCACAAGAACGAAGATTCTATTACCTGTCTGAATAGTCTTTCTACAGGAATGCCTCATGCTACCTTAAGGACATTTCATTCCCTAGAACATGCAAAGATTTAAAGCAGATTAAATTATTCCATTCCACTTCTGCCAAGGTTTTTCCACCATCCTCTGGCAGTCAACACCATATTGTTCTACGAGTTTAATCCAATGCAACAAAAACTTCCTTTTCCTGTAATGACTAAAGGTTATTGGGAAAGGTTTTCCATTGCACATAAAAGTACCATTTTACCATGTGATATAATCATCAAGCTTAAGCAGCAAAAAAACATATGATTTCCTTACAGTAAAGCAGAGGGTATGCTGTAATATTTAACCCCGACTGCAGTATCACCTATTTGATGGAAATGGGTTAAGCCTTTCAGATTATGTTTTATAAGGAAGTGATGGGGGATTCACCTCATACAAGGGAACGTATAATATTCCTTAAACACTTAGTTCTGTTATACATATCCTTTATTGTTTCCTATTTCAGAAGCTACTTAATTTTTGTTAGTCTAGGTATGTATTAAAAAGGCAATACCATGTACTATCACATTTAAATGGGCAGAAATGCAAGTTTTTCAGAGTCCATTTGAAGAACTGATTATTATTTCTTTAAAACAGGTTTTATTATTTAGTTTTTACAGCAATTTCATTCTTTCTACTTCCAGGAACAGATAACGATCTTTCCTTGAGCCAAAAGAGCTCCAACTGACTAAAAATTAGGGAAGAAACTCGGATGTTTGAAACAGAGACAAAGAGAGGGGTGTGAGTTAAAGAAAAATATTAAATTAAATGCCTGCTTTCATAAGCTTTCCTGTGCCAAATAACAGCACATCTGTGTATACCAAACAGCAGATAGTTGTTTTACAAGTAAATAAAAAAGCAACTGCAGAGAAGTCTCTATTCACTCTCTGCGCACCTGAGGAATGTATTTTTCTTTTCATACATCATTCATGTATGAATGCAGAGATTTCATGGAAAACAGTATTTGAGACTGATTTTTCACCAAATTAAAGAGCACAGGCTGCCCTGATTGCAAAGTTAGATATGCTTAATGAAGGAATCAGAAGGGAAGCAGCAATGCCGCTGTGGGTTCTGACCCCCCCTCGCCCCATTGTCATCGAGGCACCATGACTACAGGTTCATTCCCCAAGCCTTATCATTTGCATTAAGCCAAATAAATAACCTTATTCCTCAACTGAGAGCGAAACAAAGCAAGCTAAAAGGACTTTCTAAAAGAGGTTCAGGATGTATTGCTAATAATCATGACTATTCAGTATACCCCATACACATCAGAAACTAAATAACAGTCTAATTTTCAAAGCATATCACTCTCGTTTATGTTCAGATTTTCACAAGTTTAGTGCAGCCAACACGCTTTTAACATTCAAAAGGCATCATATTAAACTCGTTCATCTCACTTAAATGAAATCCACTGCAGATTACAGGCGCTAAGCCTTTCTGAAATGTGGTCCCTTGGAAAACCCTGGCTCCCTTCATGGGAGGAAGAAGAAAACAGAACAAAGCCAAGAAAACAGCCACAATGCCTATTTTCAGAGGAGCACATGCCAGAGACTTGTGTACCCTCTGTAGAACAGAGGGGTGTATCTGCAGTGGAGTTGATGGACTCTGCCAGTCACAAATAAGCGGTAAGAATACAATGGCTATGTTGCATCTTTTGGCGTAGAAAATACAAATTAATCAGCAACTAATCGGTTTCAGCAAAGCAGCTCCAAGGTTCAGCTACTTATTATACTAAACGCAGTTGTTTGATTTCCACCCTGCCTGAGGTTCACCCCATCCTGAAAAATATTTCTTTACAAAAACACTATAAGTGAAGCAGTAGTAAAATTGATTTTATTTCTCCATTTGCAAGAGGGACACTCTCTCTTTGCACATTGAGCACACATTTCATTACGCTGCATCAGGAGGAAGAAACCCCCTCAACAGATAATCTAATGCCACCCAGAGCATGGCTGCTTTTCAGTCTTGTCAGTTCAATTCTTCCACACATTATTTTTCACTCTTCTCTTCCACGTTTCAGTAAAACCACACTTCTTTCTTTTCCTTGTTTGCTGCCAAAGGCTACTCTGAAACAAACACATGACTGAAAAAATCATTTGGACATAATGAGGATGGCATACACCAGATGGACAAAGTGTATGGGTGTGCTTATCGTCACTCTCGGTCCCCCAGTTTGCCAAGCAATTTGGAGGTACAAGGTCAAAATTCCTAGTTCTGTAGTCATCCCCATCAACTGAATCACAGAAAGTGATTGAGAATCCAACAACTATATGGTTCTGGTAAACAACCGTGATTTCTTTACCACTTACAGCATGAAGTAATTTGTCTTCCCTTTTTCCACAACCAAATAAAGTTTTATAACAACCCCTAACATCTACTGAAAATATGTTAAAAGGTTACATTATAGTCAAATTAGAGAGACTGTATCCTATCACAACTCTCTGCCCATCCTGTCACAGGAGGTGTTTTGATGCTTTCCAGGTGAGAAGACAGTAGCAAAGCCATTGAGAACACAAACACGCAAAGTTTGTGTGAAGTTAGAAGGATGTTCTGCTGCGGCTTCATCTTCAGCTAAAAGGGAAAGGTCTTAGTTCTGCAATTACATGGAATTCAGCAAATATGTGCTTGGTTTTCTAAGTGCTGCAATTTGTATGACAGTAGGTAAATCTGTGTTTTTTTTAACCAGCTTCCACTTTCTTTCTCAGCAAATGAGAAGCAAACCTATTTCACACAAGAAAATTGTGACCATAAATTAACAAAATACGAGCATTCATAAATGACAACAATAAGAATATGTAAGTGGCTAGAAAAATTTACAGTTTGGGTAAAATACACCAGCTAACAGCATACTAGTCTTATCTATATAGTAGATATAGACAAAACACACCAAAATTTCTGACATTTCTCTACTTCTTTGCACAGAAGATATCAATCAATATCGACAAGTAAGATATTGAGAAATTCCATGCACACCTATTTTTTCAGCTTGTAAGAGTCATACACATTGATTTCTCTCATGATTCATTGAAGTATTGTTTGCTTCAAATACAGCAGAGGTTTCAGAGTGAACACTACAAAAAGCATTGCTAAGATAATGTGCAGTAAAAGTAAGGATTAATAAACATAGGAGTGATATGCAGTAAGGGGTAAGATGAGTAAGTAATAGCACAGGAAGACAGGAAGAAAAATCTGTAGTGTCACACAAAAACTGCTATTTGATACAATGTCATATTTATTCTTCAGCATTTCTAAAAGGTATTTGCCACTCTGATGTGTTTGAAATAGCAAATATAACAATGCACATCTTAAACCTTCCCACAATATTAAGATGGAAGGATGGTATGCAATGTCTTTATCCTTTCTGACAAACACATTACTTGTCTTCTATACCAAGAATACTTACAGATCTGACCCCTACAAGGCAGCTGGCGCACCCATTGTGCAAAACTAGATAATGAGAGGAAACACTGTTTTTGACAAGTGGCATAAATGAGATTTGTTTGCAGAGCGGTACATCAGAGGAATTACTATCTGTGAACAGGCTGCTGTTAAATATAGAAAATAATATCGAACACACAATCTCACAGAAAGAGGGATTACAAGTTTAGGTTAAGATATCGTTATATTCTACCCTAGCTATAAATTAATAAATGAGAAAGAAACAGGAAAGTGTCTGCATTTTAACTTCTCTAAACACAAAGAATACATTAAAATGTCAAAAGTAACTCCACTGCAAGTCTCCTGGGCAGAAATGCATTATACATAGCATAACAAGCATAATTCCAGCTGTTCCATTACATTAATACTGGATTCTACAGATTCTCGAGATTTACCTGAGATCACAAGGAACTTCAAGAATATTTTAACTGTAAATCAGATCAAATCTAAAATAAGTCTTTCCTGAAGGTTACAATGGATTTTAGCAGCATCCTTTCTTTCCCTCATTTTTTTTTTTCCTTCTTCCTTTCAGACTCCAGAAATCAGAAACATCAATGACAAAACATCCCAAAATAATCTATTTTAGTATTTCTGGCCAAACTGAGACAGACTTATTTTCAGGGTTTCTAATTTAGGTTGCTGAGCTTAAATTTGTGGAGCACTTTTACACGTTTTAGTCCAGATAATACAATAACATAGCAGGTGTACCACTTCCAGGGCATCAATCTTAACTAAAAATTAGCCCCATCATAACAGCAGAAAATCCCATAAAATTCAAAACTTTTGACCAAAAAAAAAGTCTCTTCCCCCCTGCAAGTGACAAAGAAGCAGAATAAATGTGTGGCTGCCCTGTTATGGAAGGGCTGCAAACACGGAGAAGCAAGTCTATTACGTGAGCCTAGCATTAAGAATATATGTGTATATTCACACATGTATTCCTATATGCATATATAGTGCAGTTCAAGTACAGGGATTCCCAAATTAGCTTTAAGCAAAGTCATTCTGATGCCAAAGGAGCCCACCCACAGCAGGTTTTGGTTTACTTTTCTGCTTCGTGCAGGGGGGAGAAGTAGAAGTAGCTCCTCCTGCCCACACATCTGGTGCTTTGGTTTGGTTGGTTTGTTTGTTGTCTTTTCATTTTTGTTTGGTTTGGTGAGGATTTTTGTTTGTTTGGGGAAGTGGTGGTTGTTTTTCATTCTTTTTAAATAACATCAGTGGAGCTCAGAACTTTTCTCCCTGAAGAAGGAAAAGCTTTTGTTTCACCTAGTAGCTTCTAGTTTGCTTTATTAGGCACTTGCTTATAAGTCATCAAAATAAAGCCATCAAGCTAAATACATTCCTTGAAATAATGGAGCTGTGACACTAGTAAATTTGTCCCATTATGTTTAAACACAGTTTACAACAAAGCTTATAGCTTCTTCAGGTATAGTAAGGTTGCAAGCCATATGCTAAATGCCACTTCTGTACCTCAAACATAAGTCCTTACAAGCCATTAACCAAACATGCATCATCATCCACATTGATAGAAATCAGAAAGCTTTCACAGCCCAGAAAACTCAGACAGCAAAAGTAAGTGTGAAAGGAATTCTAAGCAGGAGACAAACAGTTGAGTTAATGTCCCTGCATTTCTGGAAGAATTCAGAAAGCACAGTATTAAGACAGTCTCCGTTATCCACCAAACCAACAGCAAAAATGCATCATCTTTTTTGGCTAATGAAGTCTGCTACCACTCTGCAGAGTTCACCCTCAGACACGGGGAAAAGGAGGGATGCTGCTTGAGGTCTCAGAAGTGAGAACAGCTTTTGGCTGCCTGCTGGAGCACCCAATGGCATTGAGGCTCCACCCCAGGGCAGCACCGCACACGGAGCCTTGTTCTTCCACCTCCAAGTCTCAGAAGGACCAGGGTTCCCTCTACTCTCAAATGATTCTAAATGATTAACAGTTACTTTGATTATAGACCAAAAAGTGTTTCAAAGGTGGGAAAAGACTTAAGAACCAGAAACAAGGATTTTCAACATTACCCTCCCTCACCCCAGTGTAATAATAGAATCATTTCAGTTGGAAAAGACCCTCAGGATCATCAAGTCCAATCATAACCTAACTCGGGCACTAAAACATATCCCTAAGAACCTTGTCTAAATGCCTTTTAAACATCTCCAGGGATGGTGACTCCACCACTGCCCTGGGCAGCCTGTTCCAATGCCTGACAACCCTTTCCAGGAGCAACTTTTTTTTCTAATATCTGATCTAAACCTCCCCTGGTACAACTTGAGGCCGTTTCCTCTTGTCCTATCACAAAGACGTTCCCCTTTATCTTTCCTCATGTCTCAGACCGAGTCCTTCACACACCATTATCCAAGAGGTGGGAAAGATATTAGTATTTTTCATATTCCTTAAAAATAATTACCTCAACCAACAAACAAAGAAATTCAGTCGACCTTGAAAATACATCCACGGAGAAAAAAGCAAGCATTAAAATCAGGATCTCGTCTTTAATAAATTAAGCAAATTCATTATATTTCTATCACTTCCAACAACAGACAAACATTAGATCAACAACCATACCATTGTTAAGCAACATCCACCTCCCAAAAATGAGCACACTATTTTTATCCTGCCATAAAACACAGAGGTAGCATTCTTCTCAAGCCAAGGACTTACAGATTGCTTTGTAACCTCAGTGTAGTAAGATAGCCAGAGAACTGCACTTTTTAGAAAAGAATGACAGCCAGTCATTTCTCTGCCATTAAAATAATATAAGTTCTGCCTTTTACAGCCCTGTTGTTTGCGCATCCATTTAATGAGTTGCTGTAGTAGCAATATTATTGTTGTCTTTAAAGCGTACCTTGTTTGGTTTATCACCCTGTTCTCTGCTATAAAGCATTCTATTTCAACCAAATTATTCAACGTCTTGCATCTTTGACACATTTCAAACATGGACAAAAAAGAATTTGCCATCACGGAAGGAAAGGAAAGCTTTGCTTCACATCAAACTGCTACCAAAGAGTCAAATTTTTGCCATTTGGAGAAGAAAATATTTTGGTGAGTGGAGATTAAAGTACCCAGCCATTGAATAGCAATGTTGAATTAACATTCAGAAGACTCTCCTGTTGGATAAAACCAAGCGTCATTAGACAAGGTAATCAGGACTGCAGATCTTAGTTACTGGCGCCAATGACTGACTTCATACGAGCATTGCCTTCTACAAATAGTTTTCTAGTTGAAATATTCAGGTGTCTGGGGACACAAAAGCACCCAAGTAGCTGCAGAATCAGACCCTGAGTCTATTGTACGCTATGTGCACTCACTGAGCGCTCAGTGCAGTAGGACTCATTTCTGAAGAAGGTCTCTCCAGCGTAGGATGAGACAATAACACGTACACAACCATCTCATTAGATCTGCCCATACCAAGCAGTCCAAGGAAATATAAAAGTAGCATCAGAATAGTTTTACCAAGTGAACTTCACCTTCAAAAACTTGTTTCCCTTTTAATGGGACTGACTTTAGAGCACTAAGTTTTACTTATTCCATCAAAACATACATAGTTAACCGGACAGGGAAATACACCTCAATCTTGTTATCTCTTTGACAATACAACCAACTGGTAATAGGCTTAAGAGTTATCATTGTGTCTCAAAATTGCACCAAAACCAAGTTTAGGTAAAACAGAAAAGATCGTTCATTTCAAAAACATCACTTTTCTGTAAATTGATAGGCATTTGGTTCATGCATATGATTTTAGACTGTTACCTGCATATAATTCTGCAAATCAAAAGCTAATATTGAATACAATCTTAAAAATAGTAGCTGTATTTTTTAAATGATGCTATAAAACAAGAAAAGACAACATGCTGTGTTAACAGAGTTGAACTGATCAATTCCTATTTGTTTATAATTAGCCTTGAAGGCACGCTGAGGTCTCCCAAAATTGTCCCTGTGACATGACTCACAGAAGGTAGCATCACCACAAGACAAGGAGCAAAATAGCGGCAGCTGTCCACCTCTGCAGCATGTCCTGTGCTCAGCGATTTCAGCACCACTTTATGAAATGGAGATACCATGCTTCTGTACAAACTTAAAAATAAATCCTCAAGATGGAAAACTTTCTGCTCCGCACAGTTTATGCTTTGCCTTAGCTAAGCAATTTCCCACAGCAAGATATTAGACCCTGCTTTTTGCAAACACAACTAGTTCTGCAAGTCTACCCTGTTTGGGTCCAGCCAATGAATTAACCATATTTTCAAGAAATACTAGCTGCCACAGACAGAATTGCCTTCTGCTGAGGGAGATTAAAGCATAATTTCTTTCCAGTAGATGGCATATTGATAGCACTGTATCATTTTTTAAACTTCCATCGTGTGCTCTTGAAAAATTACTCTATGTTCCACACAACCAGTTAAAAATAAAGTGACTGAAAGCAACTGCTGAACAGAGTAGTCCAGGACTTCTATAAATCTCCAACTCTACAGCAGAGTTTCAGTCTCCTTTTTAACAGGACCAACCTGCTATCAAAAGTAAAACTTCATTTTGCAACACGTATGGCACTTGGGTGGAATTTTAACTGGCATTTCTCTCACATGGATCATTTTCATCCCTCAATTACATAAGAACATAAATCATCATGTGCCACAAAATTATATGCTTATGAGAGTATATCCACTCCTCAGAGTCATACTGTTCATAATTAGTATTCACATGACAACTCCATCATCTTCATATTTAGTATTCACATGCCAACTTCAACTTTTTCATATTCTGTCCAATTATTTTTTGAAAGGTGGGGAAGAACTTGATTTCTTCACAATCATCAAGAATGAGCTACAGTTCATTTTTCATACAGGTAATATCTTCTCAAGAAGATAAGGCACCTACTTTTAGGGCTTTATACTAGATACTTTGTTCCAGTTTAGTCCCCTGAATGTTCAAGTAGGTTTTAAGACACTTTATAAAAACAATCAAATAAAAAATTTAGAATAGTTTTCCACATCTCTCTTTACTACAGTTTAACCTGCACAAATGCATGCAAGTTTCAAACCCGCATCTACAAAAACTGTCTGGGTGCTTCCTCCCCTTTTTTAAATCTGGCATAATTTAGCAATGATTGTATCACTCTGTGCATAAAATTACTAATCAGAATTGATAATAACTTTCACACTCGACTACTAGTGCATGTTTCCTCAGACCACTTCTTAAATCAGAGGAATAATTATTAAATCACAACACACCACAATTTCCCTCTAAGCGTTGTATTTCAAAGAGCATTGGAGTGGTTCGTATGGACTGGCACAGCAGAGTCCCTAAACCAGAAGTGCCAGAAAAGGTACCCACTTCCTTCGACAATAACAACCCCCTCCAAAGGACTAAAGTAACTGAATAATGGAAACATTTGATATTCCCGATCTCTCCCTGCCTTCGGGCCTTTTCCCATTCAGGGATTTTCACAGTGATCACTTGTCTGTGTTCCAGTAGGTACAGACATGTGCTCCTGCTGGACCTGACTTTGAGTACTTAGCAGGTATACCTTTATTTATTTATTTTAATTCCCAGTGAGCATTTAAGGCTTAAAACATGCAGTGCTTTCTGCAGAAAGCTGCTTCAATGCTCATTTTGCAGGAGGAGACCAAGAATAAGGGGAAAGGCACATTTTCCTGATATATCTATCCTCTGATAACATGCTTTACAGACTTATAAGTACCCTATAAACTTCTAACGCAGCAGAGAAATACCACAGTCAAATTTGAGCTTGATTTTCTGACAAGAAACTGAAAGTTAAGAAGCCTGCACTGAGAGCAACGTCATTACAAGAGATCTGCTCTGTACCCAGCATTAACTTTCCATCTGTGTACATCAAGACAACGGGATAGAGCATCTCAGCCTTATCTTTTCTTTGCTGAACATGCTATGTCTACAGCATGGAGAATACACTATCTCTGAGCAACGGAGCAATATACATTATCTTATTACAACACTACATGGTCAGAACAGGTTTCATTTTTGAGCTGCAACAGATTTTTTTATCACATTTTCTCAGTGATTTGTTATATTATACTTGTACAGAAAGGAGTGTTTCTAGATTGCAGCAACTTTTTAACACGTTTCCTGGCATTGCGATAACACTGCAACACCTCACCTGCATTTCACAGCAAAAAAGCCCTAGGTCTATGCTCAGATATAAAAACCTAAACCGAGATGAGATTGTTTCAGTGTTTATATTTTTACACTTTGTAAGGGAAAACCTCAGCACGTTCTCAGTTTCAGCTGTTTGGCTTCCTTATTTCCAATGAAGCCGAGTCGATCTGCTATTACTACTCTATGTATAAAGCTTTATTTGTTACTGTCTTGCTACATCACATGAGCAACTTGCACCGGAGCAGCTCTTCTACATCATTAAAAAAAAAAAGCCTAGAATCACCAAGGCAATAGTCAGTATCTTTTAGAGGACTGGAAGGGGGAGAGATAAGAATCGGAGAAGCTATCTGCTCTAAACTTACCACCCCAGTAAAAGCTGAAATCTGGATTATTTCTACTGGAAGTACTGAATCTAAAAGAGCAAACGAGGGAACTCCGAGCAAAATAGCTCTCGGTACTCACCTAGCGCTGAAGACCAGTGCAGGAAAGAGAGGCAGCAAGTAATAAGCAGAGAGGAATCTCATCCTGGAGCTGCTCTGGTGCGTTCCGTTCCTCACTATCCCCCTCGCACCGACCCTTCCCTCCTCCCTCCGAATCTTCCTCCAGCAGCTCCCGAGCTCGCCTCGCCCGGGGAGGCTCCGAGCTCCTCCGGAGCAGACAGACCGCTGGAACGAGTGAGGAAAGGAGCTCCGAGTGGGATGGGAGCTCCAGGAGTGATGTCACGAAGCACAACGAGCTGCTGCTGCTGCCGCCGCTGCCAACACAGAGAACCCGCCCGGCCCCGACCCGCCTCCTCCTGCCGGCCCCGGCCCCGGCCGGGCGGGTGCGCGGGTCCCCCCGCCCCGGGGGCGGGATGGGCAGGGGGCGCCTGAAGCTGCGCTCCGAGGTTACGGCACAACATCGCGGAGAAATCCTGCCTGGAGGAAAAATAATAATGATAACACTACAATGAAACCACCACCGACATTCTGTAATTAGCATCCTTCTTTGAACTTTGAACATCTAGACAAGATCGATGATACAAGATGCGAGTCAGGGGCAAGTTGCGGGTCAGCCTGCCACCGCCTCTGGAAAACTGTCATTTCTGCCAATTCATAAGTTATTATTTCAATTAAGTGTTCGTTCAGCCCTGGCCCACATCCAGCTGAAGGTAAGTGCAGACAATAGCTTCCAGAACAGTGTTTTGAAACATAGATGTAATCCCCAAAAGCTCTTCATCACCTGAAGCAACTGGGAAGACCTTCAGAGCAATTAAGACTGTTTACCCACCTTCCGTGTTTGTGTTTCACCTGATCTTAATATTGATTTAAATAAGTGAGTGTTGGTTAAAGATGTTTACAGAAAAGAGGTATTCCCTACCTTGCAACAAGTGAAGCTCATCTGATGACAAATCACATTAAAGTATACCATTTAACCAAGAATCACGTTTTACACAATACAAAAAAGAATAAAAAGTTATCTACAAGTGAAGTGTGATCATTGCAAGAAGTAGTTTTGGTTATCTATGTGCTTGTCTGGTTATATGAAAGGCATCCAGAAACTACATTATACATCACACGCATAAAATGAAAGTTTCCATAGTTTAAGCTGGTGCGTCATAGCATTCAATTACTTAGTAAGGAGTAATTTTGGAGTCTATCAAAGCAAATAGAAATTCACTGCTTGAAATGAATGGAAACCTTTTTGTAATTAGTATCAACCCTTAATAAGACATTCACATGGCATACAAATACAATTAATAAATTAAATTCTTGGTTACATTCTTCAGTAAGAAAGTGAGAGGGAGGGGAGAGAAAATAAGAGAAAGAAAAAGCAATGTACATAGCCAAAAAGGAATAAAATAATGTAATTCTGACTCTTCTTCCTTGTGTCCCAACTCTGGTATCTTTTTTTCAGCACACCTGGCAGCAAGTCCTATTCAACCACATTAATTTAAATCAGCATTTATCGTTATTTTGATGCTACATACCAGCATGAAAGAAACAGTCATGTTACCATGGATACTTATGACAGAGTAGTAAAAAGGTCATAAAAAGTACAGTCAGCTTGTCATTTTCTCTTCCAGTAAAACCTTCCCAGGCTCCTCACAGTCACATACCCACAGCTATTACTTCTTCCATCTGTAATGTGCACACCAATGGGGTGGAATTTGGGGGAAGGCATTGGTGTACCACGGCACAAAATGATCCCTGATGATGCTGGGTGAGCTTAAGAAAACTGAGGAAATTCTGCAACTTGAGGAATTACTTTTTAATTGTGATAATACTATTTGTCAGCAATGGAATAGAGAAGCCTACTGCTAAGTCTGGGGTTTATCTTCTAAAGGATTTTACCATGAGAGAACACCTGCACAAGCGGTTTGGTGGCTCCAGTACCGGTACTCCGCAGCTATAATAGTGCTATATCATTCCTATATCACATTTGCAACCCGAAATGTTGTGATACACACAGGTAAAAATGTATTATTGTGAAGAAAAATGATCAGGAGTGAATGCAAGTAGGACAAAAGGAAAACCTGCATTTTTAGAGGCAAATTTCTGCAGTTAAGGACTGGGCACTTAATCTTAAATGCTACTCGTCAGACTTGATTGTGCTCAAATTGTTTCCCTGAAGACATAAAAAAGCATCCTTTTTCCCCCTGACTCTTAACTGACCTTCATCTGGAGCTTTCTATTGTTTTGAAGGGTTTAGGATTTTGCTTTGGTTTTGGTTGTTTGGGTTTTTTGCTTGTTTGTTTTGATGAGATGTATTTTACCAGTGTAATGTGCATCTTAAGAATAATATTTATACGAAAAAATAGGAGAGAATTTTTTGTAGATTTTCTTAGACTTAGGCTGTATGCTCAATTTGTTTAGTGCTGCATACACTTAAAGGTAGATCAAATATTAATGTATAACAACTTCAAAGACCTTGGATAGAAATATTCCATGTAAATACATTAGACATGCAGAACTCTTAAGAAATGTCTTTTCCCTTCTATAATTAAAAGCTTTCCCTTTCTTGGCTCAAATTTATTGACAGTCTTATTAAATAAATAATTACTCCTAGCTTAGGAAGCAGAAGAAAGGTGATTACATATGCTCTTTTATAAATAGCCATACACAGAAAATATAAATAAGAATAAAACAATGGAAAACTGCATAATTCTAAGGCATTTCAAACACTAGTTGTCACACAGGTTCTTGTAAGTTTCACATTGATAGTTCAAGAATATCATTGCCTATTTTAGAGAGGAAAACGGATAAACTGCCTTCCTGTGCAAAATACAGCATGAGCAGAAAGACATCCACTCATGCCTGTACTTATGTAGTAACTACTACAGCAGGGGTCCTAATTTTATTTCCATTCTTTGGAAATAATGGTAGTAAAAAAAAAAAAAGAATCATTGACTGATGTCATATATTGTATTCAGTTTTTTTGAATGCATATGTGTTAATAGAGAGATATTTCTATAAATACACTTATCAAAACAGACCATTCATGTGTCTTGCTGTTGAATATTAAAATTCTAAGTGTTGAAGCCTTTGCAACACTTTGCACAAAAGACTTTCAGAAGAATAAAGGCACAACCATTGGAAAAATGTAATGCATTTTATTTAAGGGTGCTTTACAAATGCAATTTGTAAATTTTCATGGGTGAAAGCCTAGCTAGACACACTAAGCTCCTGAGCAATAATATATAATCTCTGAAATAGTGTATGATAAATGGCATCTTAAATAAAGGAGGAAGTGCAAAAACATAGACATCAGTACTCTTTTCTTAAGGAAAAGTGTTGTGAGCTATTGAATACATATGCTGCATTCCTCAGTGGTGCAAAAATGTGTGTGAGTGCAGCTCCGAGCAACAGTCCTAGTTGAGCAGGAGCAGAAGGGACAAGTGACTTACAGGAGACACTTCTTTAGCTCCAATTCCTATTCCTCTCTCCCCTCAAAGAAATATTTCATTTTAACTTCAAAAATAGATGCAATATTCTTTTTCCTAATTTTTCTCCTGCTTTTGCCACTCCATCTTCTCATTCCACCTCCCCTGGCAGAATTTCTTTGCCTTTAGAAATGTACCTGGTTTTAAATAAACTCTTAACAAATCCATTCATCTACCTAAGTGCAAAACATTCTTACCAAAATAGGCAAAGCTTATGTCTCAGGGTGAAGTATTTCAATATACTGGGACTAATATTTCATACCCACATGTACAAACACAATCAGTGCAAACACATACATAGAATTAATGCATGCAGCTTATTACTTCTCTTGATTGAAACCTGACATATTTAACACCACCACTTGGTGAGATAATAGGTTTGGGGTGACTGATTCCCAACTCAATCTTCAACACGGGGGCTTTTATAAGCCCTGTGGGAATCCACCTGCTGTGAATGTTGCAGCCTTGGAGACTTGGTTGCACAGCAAAGTAAGGGTCACGAGTGACAAAAGTGTGCAAAAAGCATGGAAGAGTTTCTAGTAGTGTTTTCTTCAGGAGTCTATATTTCACTTTCATTTAAAAGTATGTATTTCATGTGAGACAGGATATTTTTGTAAGTATTCCAATTACCACAGCGCTGGAATTATGGCTTAAACATCAGAGTTGAGTAAAAGCTGCTACAGAGGTCCTTTTGAAGGTCATTTTGAACTTTGTAAGAGATTTGCAAGGTAACCCTTTTTTAAATCTAAGAACCAACCAATTCAGAAGCAAGTTCATTAAAATAAAAAAGAAGTAAATTTGACCTCATTGTTAATCCTACTTTTAACAGGTTAGGAGTCCAATTCAAATTCTCGTTTGAACTGTTAGCAAATATATGTAGCCCACATAGGTTTGCTGTTAAAGTACAAAGAAATGAGCAATTTCATGAGCTTGTGATTACAGGAAAGAGTTTCATTTAATTCTACAAAACACCTCTTTTTTCCACTGTCCAAACCAGGAATGATTATGTATTTAGTATTTAACATATCTGGACTGCCCACCTTCATTCCACACTGGAGGCCTACATTTTATATATTACAACCGCAGTAACTCTGGTAGTGACAACAAGACTTGATCCAACCACTACATACATGATAAGAAGCAACTTTAGGATCTCAGAAAATGGAACAAAACCAAATCATGAATTTCTGGACTTAACTATGTTGGCCACAGAGTCAGCAGTGCTGAACCTCTTCACCCATCAATTTACATTTCAACTTGTATGTTGTAGAGGAAAGGCAGGAGGAGAAGAAAACAACATAAGGGGAATCCAATCCTCTGCTTCTTACTGCACAAGTTGTGCAAGAACAAGAACGAGGATCAACCCTCAACAGCATATTACTTAGTATTAGGAAACTTGAAACAATTTTCTTTGTGGAAGTGTCTGCTTCAGAAGCTGTTACAAATGTCCCTCCTTATACACCTAAAACAAGTCATCCCTGATAACCTGTAGCTGCTGTCATATGTGGTGGTGCTTATTTAGACTCCACTGTATGAAGGACTACGAGTCCAAGGTTTCAGAGAAACCTCTTTCATTTTGTAGCTGACACTTACATCAAATATGCCACCAGGTTCACCAAGGTCACACACAAAAGAAGAGGAGTTAGAGCATCTTCAGAAAGTGTTTCGGTCAGCAGTCATTAACATGAAAACGCCTTTTTTAGCATCTTGGAGCTGAGTTTTGCTTATATCCAGCAGATGCCTCAGGGCAAATCTGCCTTCTCATACCAAAATCATCTCTGCAAAAGTCAGCGTTCATTCAGAACTGAAGGCAGGGAAAAATAAATGCGCCTACTAAGGTGGTTCGACAATCTACATACAGGTCCATTAAAGAATTGTTTATTGTTCCACTCTGAAATAATCTCTTGTTTAATTTAATAAATATTGTATGAATTCAGATAAGTTTTACTCTATAAAACAAAAGCTATTTGATAATCCTTCCAGACAAAATAAAAATCAAGTGTCAGAAAAGACTTTTTTTGTCTCAGTTTCTGTGAGACCAATTGGTTTAAAAACTGAAAGGGCTAGGCAACAGTGTTTTAACAACATTTTTAGCAAAACAATTAAAGAATAACAAATTTCAGTCACATCTGAGTAGCCCTGGAGAGGTCAGGAATCATTGCTATTGGTTGCACAGTGGATGGATTTATTCTGGGTCTGAGGTTCAGCAGACTTCAGAGTATGCTAAAAATTCTTTAAGGACTTGTTTCCATTTTAATTCTCTCTCTGGTTTTGTTTGTTTGTTTTAAATCAGTTTGGAGTTCAAGAGGACTTTTCTAATGTTTTTTTGGTACCTCAAATAAACTTGAAATTGTTTGATAACAAATGATTATTTTTACTATGGAATTAAGTAATTTAAATAATTGTTTCCTTTTCGTCAACATATAGAATATTTAGCACCAATTGTCTATTTTTAGTCCTTTTAGTCATTTAAAAACCTCTGCTCCCTGCTTTCCTTCTCTCCTCCTTAATTTAAAACAGTAAAGGTAGCTGGTACCTGTGCTTAGATGTAGGGTAGATGATTCCTCCCTGTATATTTGGATCTTAACTGCCCACCACTTTTAAAAACAAAGCAGAAACAGAGGCATGTTTAGAAATAAATTAAAACCAATTAAATCAGTTATAAAGCATTTGGTCTTCTACAGCTATAATGAGATTGAATGTGATCCAAGAGAGAATGATTACAACGAATTCATTAGAATATTTCAGTCTTGAATTTTACAAACATCCCAATCCAGATGATCCAAATATCGGAGCTGGTACCTGCACTACTCAGATTCCTACACCCAAAGTACTTAAGCATTTTTGATAAATCCACATATAATTTGATCACCATTTACCTGGTGGGAAGCTATGGTATAAAATAATTTGAGACACTTTTGAGGAAATTACACAGAGAAGCTACTGTTGATAAGCTGCTCATAAGGAATCCTTGCATTAATAACAAGTATTTCTGCCTGCATCTTAAATAACATCAGGAGTAGTCTCTCAAAATTATAAATAGATAGTCAGATAACATGCAATATAATGACTAGTAGCATAGAAGATACACGCAGAAACCATATCTATACTGTGTCATTCTGAAACTGCTATAGCTATTTATGATGGTCATAAGTATATTTGCCACTTAATTATATATCTGGTTTGCTTTACTCTGTTGTTTCATAACATACAGTTATAGTGTTTTTATGGCCAAATAGACATGACCATAAGAGACTGTGAGCAAAGGTTCCACGGTTTCTTTACACAGCTAAAACTAGATGATGTTGCATGCTCTTGTTCACACCAGTGATATGCATGTGCCTTGTCCTCTGCATAAAGAAGTCTGCAAAACTTTTATTAAGAAAGTAGGAATGTAAGGCTTAACTGATACCTATATTTCCCTGATGAAATAATGAGAATTTCCTAATATTTGGACCTGTTTTCTGCTATAACCTATTAAAAACCTGATTTTTGAAAAGCTAGCAGAAGTATGGCTCTATTTCAGAATTTATTAGATATGAGATGCATTAAGATTATCCTATCAAGATCATATCAAAATGTCATTAATACAGAATTAATTGGAACTCAGTGCAAACTGCTACATTACATCAACAGTGAGATTGTCACAATATTATAATGGCATAGTTAAAAAAATCTCACAGATCTCTCTGCATTATAATGAAACAATTGCACTTCTTTAAAAAAATAGAGTTTGAAGTGATCATGTCAGACTACCACGTCATTATATATAATTACGTATTAATTGTATACACATTTAGCACAGGTCTCATTAATGGTCTACAACATACAGGCCACATAAATCCACGGTAATGAACAGAGCGAAGTATCAGTCAAGCAAACAAATATGACCAGGACACTTTCATTGTGTTTACCTGAAAAACTTCAGCTGTCTTTTGCCTCCTCACACAGTGCTGGGAATCACAGCATGAAAACAGCATCTGAACTTCTCCCCAGCCATCTGTGATCCCTTCTCCAGTGAAAACTGAACCACGCCATGAAAAGTCAGCTCAGAGCTGAGATAGTGAGTGATAGATAGTGAGCTCATGAAAACCCCACTAACTTCAGAGAAACCACTATTTTATATTTTCTCAAAATATGGCCCAAAAAGGTTTCATAACACTTAAGAATTATCTCTTATTCTCTTTACTCAACTTTCAAATTAAAGCCAGTGTGTATATCAAATTAGGCACCCAAGTGGCAAACCTAAGTCACATTTTAAAAGAACTAGTACAAAAAAATTGAGCAATCTTAATGTTATCTTTTTAAAATTCGAACAACATTAAGACGGTTTAGGAATCTCCCACTGTTGCAGTTTTTCAACACCGCCAAAAACAAACAAGCAAACAAAACTGTTACAAAGTGGGGGGGAATGACATTGAATAACCACAAGATTTTCCTCACTACTGAAAGCAGTAAAATAAAAAAAGGTTATAGTAGTCCTAATTGGATATTTACCTCACAAAAATGATTTCTCCATCTTAAAAAAAAAAGAAGGATTTCCACACAGTGGCATAGTGTAAGATTTCTTGTTCTGTTCACCTTTTGAAGCCATTGCTAGATTTCGTAGAATGCACCATTTTATCATCATTCTCAGGAATCTCATCAAGTACAGGGTGTGCCATATGTCACCTATGAGGTGAACTGAATTCAACGAGTGGATTTCAGCAGAGCCGAGAGGCTAAAACCTTAAGCTCCCTGTTTTTCCAGCTCACTTTACCACCTAAGTGATATGGGAGTTTCGAACATGCTTCCAAACTATGTTCCCCAATTTCTTTTCTTTAGATGGAGTAGAATGTAAAATTGTGTTCACATAAATACAAAACCTGTTATAAAGGAAAAAGAAAGGAAAAAAAAAAAAATCTAATAAGCTTGCTTTTAGGGTAGCTGAAAAACCTGAAAGACTAATGTGGACAAACATAATGAAAAAAGCCATGTGGAGATTGCTGCAGGACAGAAAGACATTCAGAAGTTTGAAAACACCCTCCCATGCACACTCATTTTGTGAAAACTTAAACAGGCAAAATAGGCAAGATATCAAATAGCAGAGTTCAGACCTATTTTCCAAAACCCATTTGGAATTCCTTTGCTTAAATGGGTACTGAATCACTGCAACATAAATCCTATGGTAACCAACCACACAGATATACAGGGATTTGATTGTTTTGTTTGCTTGGTTTGTTGTTTGTTGTTTTCCCTAGATAGATACATTTTCTTTCTACAGGAAGAATTTGCTTTATTACTTCCATTCATAAGTACTAGTTTTCCCTCATTCATAAGCTGTCCTTTCAGATTTTAGGAGAACTATCTATCCAAATAGTCATGTGTGAATCACTGAACAGAAACAACACTTATGTCTACAGATCTTTTGTCCACTTCCATCTCTTCTGGCTAATCTAGTTTTGTACCAGCAGATGCAAATGGAAGATGAACCAGTACTAATGGCTGAAAAGCTCAACTAGAGAAACAAAGAACACAAGAACCTGTCAGGCAGAGCACAAAGCTACAAGTCAACTTCTGTTCAGTCACCGTATGGTTGGATCCATTGCTGCTTTTCTTTCAGGAATTGTGGATCCTTGCAATGGAGAATCCATCTAACAGCTATTCTTGTTGAATACCCACTGGCTAGAAAGTTGGAAGAAGGGATATGATTTTTTGTCATAGCGATGAGCTGGGTCACAAAAAGCTCATGCAATGAAGATTGGCATTAAAGCACAGCATGCAACGTGGCATCTACACATGTAACTATGAAGCTTTCAAATCCCATTCTTTAACCACAATAGGTTCTGTGGAAAAGTTGTTTATTTGAACTCTGTATGAGGTAGGACGATTTGGCCCTAAGTACACTGACATTTCAATAAAACCCTCTATAAAAAGCACTTTACAATGTAACTGACTAGAAAAACTGAGTCCTCATTCTGGCCTAAGCTGAGAAAAACCAGCAAGTATCTCTCATGATATAGAGCGCTATATATTAAGGGCACCTGAGACATTTAAGCCATCTCTATCTAAAAGAGAGACCAAATGCATTCAGACAGAACTTCAAAGGTGACAATACTTTGCTAAACTCACTGATACTGAGCTTCCTAAAGGTCTGCTTAAAAACATGTCAGCTACTGCAAGTGCTAAATACATCATATGCAATTATGAAATCATGTGTTCAGAACCATCCGCTCCTATCTTTTCACCTGAATTTGTGGTTAT
Organism: Streptopelia decaocto; assembly: GCF_964273445.1. Lineage (NCBI taxonomy): Eukaryota > Metazoa > Chordata > Aves > Columbiformes > Columbidae > Streptopelia > Streptopelia decaocto. The sequence continues at coordinate 63,579,895 of NC_138661.1, forward strand.
ATTCACTTTTTAACATCCCTAAAAAGACACCAAAAGACATCAGCCTTTTCTCTGACATATCTAGCTTTGTCTTTTCAAAGTTGTATTCTGTGTCTTTCACATTGTCTGCAAACCTATTATGACATATTTCTGCTCATCTTCTAGTCTTGTATACTGTCTATGCTGGAAGGTGGGGTTTTGTTTGTTTGTTTTTAAAATAAAGCAGTTGTTAGGGAAGGAGGTAGCTGAGATTCTTGGAGATTAAGGTTGAAGTTTCGCATTACTGTAGCCTTAAAGTTAAACAGCACAGTCTCTGTATCCCTTCTCAAATATTAGATTCATAGCTATAGTGTCAGCAAAACTAATTTTTCATTTGTGACTCTCCAAAGGGTAGGTCTATTATCAAGATCATGCAAATCAATGTATACAGCAATATATTAGTGTCCAATAAAGGGATAGGAAGTGATAAAAGGATTTGTTTACCATTTCTGAAATATAAAAGAATTATCAGCTTGTAATTCATACCGCACAGAGATTTTCTTGGCTCGTGATTTTTTACCCATAACAGAACAGACGTGACTGAAAGATTAACTCACTCAATACGTGATTTGAGCGTTTCTACTGAGATGTGTCATTAATCTAGGACAAATCATGACATTTTAAATCTTCACTCTGGCTACACTGTACAATCTAGGAAATTACATCTTAGCTTATGAATTTTTTTAATAATCCTTCAGCTAATCACTTTTCATTAGCTAGTGAAGGCTAATGTATAAAAGTGCTAATTTTTTAAATCAACGTGGGAACTGCCATAAACGCTAGGAATAACTTTAAAAATTGATATGTATCAACAAAATGCAAATTAATACCTTGGGTTGTTCTTTGATTTACTCATTCCCTAAAGAAATACCATAACTTACTCCACATTAAGTAGTTAAATCCTCTCCAACCAGCTTTCCTATATTTTCTCTGACCTTTAATGCTGTGGTAATAAATGACCTTTAATATTTGATGGTGCAAGACTTTCCTATTGTAGTCCTTTAATTTGGGCTTGGTTGTGTCACAGATTTTAACAGAAAGAAGAGGTTTTGCAGGTCACAAACAAGGCATATAATTATCTGCTTTGTCCTGTCACCTCCAGCTGTCTGGCAACTGACTTTAAACCATCGTGGGCTTCTCCCCATCTGCATCTTCCACACATGGAACTGCTCAGGCTGCTTCAGAATCCTTAATAGTACTGAGCACAAAAGTCTTCAAAACATATTTTTATGGTTACAGATTGTCTTCAATACACAATACTATATCATTGTTTCTCCTCAACCTTGGGCAAACTTTTAGAAGCATAATTTCAGTAGGCTTGACTGAACCTGACTGCAGAAATGATCTGAGGCAAGTAAATATTAGATAGCTTGGGTAACCACAGTGGCATTTATATAACAGGAGACAGAACTAGTGTACTCATTCCATTCTTACATTCTATCTATTTAAATATATGCTTACACTGAGTATAATTACTGTGTCTTAAAAACCAACCAGCTCAACCTTGCTATTATGCTATTCTACTTTTAAGGAGCACTTAATTCCATTCCAATAAAAAGTGAGATTTTGTGCATTAAACTCACTATTTTTCTTATGAAGCAAGTGAGAAAAATAAACTAATATAAAAATGCAATAAACTAAGCTACATGCGGTGGGTCTTTGATCTCCTGAGTAGTTTGTTTGTAACACTGAAGCCGATTGACAGTGACAAGTGATCCAGCCCTTCACAAAGAAGGTCATACACAGTATGAACATTGCTTATAACACAAGCATCTGTAATTTAGGTTTGACATTCCTTCACACTTTTATCTAGTTTTGAAAGTCCTTTCTGAACCCACCCATCCACTTAGCTCAATTTTCTACAAATTTTCCCATCACCTGCAGGATAGAACCCTGTTGGACTTCAGGCTTTTAAGTCTACAGTTCTTGCTAGAAGAAAAGAGGGCTGAGAAATATCCTGAGTCTAATATCTACTTTAGACGTTGTGTACCTACGTGGTTTTTACTTAGAAAAACAGAAGCAGGCAGCATCCATTGAAACAGCAGTCACAGCCCCAAATGAAGCAGTTGGCAGGGTTATGTCACATATCAAACTCGTGAACAAATTTAACACCGTCTCTCTTGTAATAATAAGAGCATATCAACATTTCCGTAGTTCAGAAGCTATCTAATTAAGAAGACGACTTGAAGAAAGGGATAGAGTTTGAAGTTACACCTTAAAAAAGACAAAATCTGTGGAGAAGCCCAGTGATCCCCATATGTAGCCATTGTTAAATTATGTATTAGAAACCTGGCACTTTATGCCTTAATTAAATTCTTTATAGGAATGCATATTGCAGAAGTTAATTTTGAATAAGGCGATCCTGCTTTTATTTTCCATACAGCCTTGCGGCATACCTTCCAAATCCAGCTGACATATTACTGATTACAGAAGGTAAGTCTGTGTATGTGATTTATGCCTTTTTTCCCCCCTTCTTTAGCCATTCTCTTTTTTTGGACATTTACTTTCCTCAGCCACGTACCCACTATATGTCTTTCTGCTCACAAAGCAGCAGGTGGTGATGAATAAACACAGCTGCATAACTTCCTCGGAAGAGGCATAGCTCTGTACTAGACATCTGCACAAAAATCTCATTGTAAATAGCATCTAAGTCAGCAACAGATGTTTTAGTGTAACTAGACTATCAGGGCAGCATACAGCTTTTCTTCCCCCCCACACACACATGCCAATTTAGCTTCTTGAGGCTGTACTACCACAAATACAGCTCCATCAAATGTCAGCGTAATTGCCTGTCAATTCTTCTCTCCTCCTCCTCTTCCATTTATTCTGCCCATGTGTGTCCTGTTCCACACTCCCATCCCTTCCCCAGCAGGTAAATAATTCCTAGGAAGATTTTGTCAAATAATCCATTTCCTTGATAAGCTTAGAAAATGAACAGAAAGCATTTGGTACTTTGCGAAAACATAGAAAGTAACAATTAGCGAGACTTTCACATATATATAAAAAGATATTCTGTGTATCAATCTAAAAGATCTAATGCTGTATATCATCTCTGCTGCAGCACCTTACAATGGCCAAACATTAACACATGCAAGATGAAAATCAAATTGAGCCCATTATCCAGGATTTTGCAAGCTTGAAATTGCAGTAGAGTGTAATCTGTTGTAACAGAATTTAAAAACATATGTATCGATGCAGCATATATTTAGAAACACCCTTGATCACAAATATGGACTACTCCCAGAGGTGATGCTCTTCACTTCAGCTTCATTTTTCAAACTTATTCTCAAAGTCAGAAACTATAAGACAACAGTTCCTAATACAGGAACGTAAAAACATTGTTTAGGTAAGATTGGTATAGACTAATCTTTGGACAGTTGCTTCTTTGGATTATTTCAGAGGAATATTCAGGAATCCCCATGCAGGATCCGCAGGCAGGTTAATTTTAATTAACAGTTAATTGCCTTTCTGGGCTTTACTGTTTATATTCAAGTAAAACAACCTTGAAAACCTGTACTTATTTTTCTTAACCTATTCCAATAACAGCTACATCCATTCATGCTGAAACCTTTTTTTTTTCCTAATCAATTCCTTAAAATCTGACATTGTGCAGAAATCAGTTCTATTTTAAAAAGGTTGCATAAAGAAAAAAAAAAAAACTCATTAAATGAGTATTTAAACTCAAACTCACTTATTTTTCATCTATTTGATTTACTATTCTTACGTTGTGTCAAGGAGTAGCATAGGTGTACTCCCACTATAATTCTTATAAGCATAGGTGTACTCCCCCTATAATTCTTATAAAGTAATTTTAATTATGTAAATGATTTTTTTTCATTTACATCCATCCTTTGTTTTCTGGGGGACTGCTGAGCAGTTGAGATGATTACTGCTCCCTTACAGTACCTCTTTTTCTTGTACTTAGTTTCAGACCTACCAGCTTAAGAGTTTATCAAATTTTACCATGCAGATTTTGATCTCTGTTTGTCAACCCTAAACCCACCAGTCATCTGCTCCTGTTGAGTTCTTCTGGAATAGTTTCCTGTTCTTTCCAAATGGACTCTCACCTACTGTGGCAATTTTTCCATCATCCATTAATACACTTCCTTAAGTCGGTAATAAATTTATCTTTGCATTCTAAGTCTTATCCCAAAATATTTTTTCCCATGCTGTAACCAGCTGTTTGTATTTTTTTAAAGTCTTTTTCTCTTAGCTTGCTTTTGATCCATGAAATTTACCTACCATTCACATAAGAGCAATTTATTTCCCCCCCGCTACTCCCCTTTAAAGCCACTTGGAGGGATTTTGCCAAATACTTTTTGGAAATTGAGATTTCATTTATCTTCTACTCTTTTTAATAGCCCAGGAAAGGAGGAGAATGCCAATGTGACTTCTCCACTTACTGATCCTGAGGCTGAACCAATGTAATTTAAAGGCACTCAAGAACTAGAGCTGAGACAGAGACTCATGGCCACATTCTCTGCAAGAGAGGTTGGGAGGAAGACAGAAATCTGTCTCTATACCTTCAAAGTGCACTTTATGGGGATGTTGGACCCTCAACAATCCAGGTCTTTCAATCACATAAGAAATAGCCACCAAGAAATAATCACCAAGAATAGCAACCAAAAGCTAACATAACTTAAAATTCCTAGACTGACTACCATACAATATTTCACCCTTGAATTCCAACATGAATTATCATACCAGGATTTGCAAATGCTTTCCTACCAATGCAAGACAAAAACCACTAACTATAGAACATCCCTAGGTTTCTAATAGTGAAAAACCCTGAAAATACATTCAATATCCAGATTTTAAGGGCATTCTTCTTTGTAGAAGCATACACTGAGATTTCATGAAGCTACAGTAACCAGCAGCAATGCTGGATATTTAGCTTCACAAGGTAACAGATTCCAGTAGCACAAGTCATGTCTGTATTCATGGGCCACAGCTACACGGTGAAAGAAGAGTAGGATGAGTTCATCCCTGATGTTTCTGTAACCTTGTTTCTCAGTCCACCTTAAATCATCAAGAGATGGGAAAATGTATTTTCCTGATTATTCTGGCAATTCTCAAACCCAATAATAAAACTGATTTCCCATTCTTAAATGTGGAGAAAAGACCAGTAATTCACAGCATGTGAATCACAAGGTTAATATGCCTTATGTTTACAGAGAAAGATATCCAGCATTTTTGAACTAAGCAACCTTCTTTTATTAACTTAATTTTATTATTAGTTCAAGCCGCTTCATCTACAAGATGTTATGGGGAATTTAATTGGTTATTATTTCTGGCAGTTGGTTATTAATTCTGGCAGGTTCACGCATTCACAGGCTAGTTTGATCCTTGTCACACAACACAAACATAAGCGTTACACTTTTTATTAGATATAATCATGAGTTGTGTGTTTTTCGAGCACAGACTGGCACACTGCAGAGAATGTTGTGTATTTAAGGTATTCAAAGGGTAGCTTTGATTACCATTTTGTGGGTCTTATTTGTAACTTATTACCATCATGCTGCAAAGAAAAGTGTTGGGGAATATTTCTCATGGATTTGTCAGAAATTAGGGAGAGAGAAAGGAAAATCAAACAAAACCACCAAACCAAACAAGAAGCTCAAGAAACAAAACACACTTGTCTTCTGCTGGCAAGAAACCTAGGTAGACAGCCTCAGCCTCATATTATATGCATGTGAAAACATAATAACAGGAAACAGAAACCAGTCATTTATGCCTGAAAGAAAATTTAATCTGAAATTTCAAAGGGGGAAGGTGAAGGGTGCTGCCCCTGAAATGCTCTAGAACACTTTAGACCAAAATCATGGTGAGTTTGCTTATTTTTGGGGGGGATGCCTGCAGCTGGGTGGTAGCCAGACTGCGACATGCAGTCAGTGAACGCTATTAAAGGACGTTTACAATAACTGTAATTTAAGTAGTTTGGATCAACGCAGTGCTTGGCCTGAAAAGAAACAGTTTCAGGAAAATAGGTTTAGTGCTTTTTTGTTCCCACCCTATTGCACTCCATGCTACCAATTCCACAAAGCAGCTGGCTTCATGCTGTCCCTAAAAATCTATAGTTCTAGTCCAGACAAAGTGTGCTGATGGCTTAACTCTCTCATAATTTATATTCACGCTACAACGTTGCTGTCACTTCAGAGCAGTTCATTGCTCCAATCATACTAGAATTTAGATTATGGGAAGTACCTTAAAGCTCACTTGAAAACCTCAACCTTTATTACTTTCAAAAATAAATTACCTGGCAAAGAAGAAAACTCTTCGTAGTAATATTTCAGTATCGTTAGTCTTAAATTAAAATGTTTTGTAAATATTATTTTAGGTAAAGACTCTTTTTTAGGAAAGTGATTAATGCCAGTGTCTCAACTGTGAATTTTTTGAACACAATTGTAGTGAATGAGTCTTGTATTTCTTAGTCAGGAAGCTACTGAAAAGAAGGCAGAAAACAGACATAAGAACCTAAGCCTACTGAAATTAATGGAGAACTTTTGCTTGAAACACAAAGGGAACTTTTGTGAGGGGGAAAGAGTCTCTATAGAAAATTGATCTTTAACCTCTAGTTTTCGATATTTTGGCTTTGCTGTCAAAAATACTTCTGATACTTATTCATAAGGTTAAGCATAGAGAACATCAGACTAAGTTTGTCAATATTATTCCGTCAATTTACTTCATGCTTGATTTGGATTTTCTTGCAGGATTGAAAGGCCCTTGGCTTGGCTTCTCTGATACCTAATGGAGAAAAGCTACTGTGAGCCAGAATCATCATATATGTAAATATTATCATTGACTTAGTCTATATTACACACCCACAAATCCAAAAAGAACACAGTAAGCCAACATCCATTTCATAGAGGAAATAACAAGAGCATCAAATAAAGAAAGAACCTCTGAAAATTAGCTTTCTGAGATATTTTTCCTTATAAATTTCTATATGAAAATCAAGTGGACTTCGTAAAGGTAGGTGGAAAGGAATTGCAAACATATATGAAACCACATTTTTTACTGGAAAGAGTTCTCTATATTCTGACTCTAAATATACACTTTATCCAGCAGTGGGCCAGAACAGAGCCACAGCATCACAAAACCACTCACTGAATTTTATCTGCAGAAGGAAGTTGCATATCCCTCAGATAACTTATCTTGAAGCAATACTCATTGGCCAAAACATTCAGCCATGTAGCCTCTGCAATTACTAGAATATTCACTGTGACAAATTTATGTCGTTACTCATCTCCTCATGAAGAGAGTGGAAAACTAACTACACCCCGTCTGCAAATGAAAGATTCTCAGGAGGAGTGGATAGACAAGTCTCTTTTGTTTCAGACCACAGTAAAGGAACCCACTCCCAAAACTGAGATTTTTCAAATAGCTGTGGGAAGTTTGACTTTTAGAACATCCAGAAACATATCAATTCACATGTTCCACAGTGTTCAAAGACTTCACCCTTACCCAGGTTCAATATCGAATCTATTCAGATCCACCTGCAGAACATTCTGCGTGAGCAAGATACAGTTCCAAAATCTGTCTTGTTGTAGGAACACATACCAAAATCTATCTTGCTGTAGGAGCACGTAGCACTCTTGGCAGCATATCTCTCTGTGTTACATTCCTTGTTTCGCATCAGAATATCTGAAGTATTCCTCTGCCACACTGAGACACAGCCACCACCCCCAGGTGACCTGAACCTCCACACAGCACACAACCCCTACCCAGGTCGTATAGTCTGAAATCAAGTTCTCTGCAAGACTTTGAAAGCAATTTGACTTACAGGTTCATTTATGTGATATAATTGTATATCTGTAAAATAGAAATGTTTAGTAGATTAATGTGTAAAACTCTACACCTGCATTCCAATATAATTTGTTGTTTTATGCATGCATGTTTTGAAGGCTTTAAAGGGAAATATGTTCATACATTTCTGTTCCTTCTAAATAATAATGCTACAGTTAAGAAAAAAAAACCCTCCAGTTGTCACCGAAATACTCATAAGATTTTTTTTGTAAAACGATATTTTAATGGGTTCTAATTGGCTTTATTTAACAGTATCTTTCACTATTGATTACTCTTAGTGCTGCTGTGTCGTTACACAACGAGACATGATAAGCAGCTTCTCTTCCAAAAGTAGTTTGTTCAGTTTAGTGATGAATTTCTCATGTGCAGTTCAGAGCAATTAAGGAACAGGCTCTCAACTGCTCCAGCAGTTGGCAATCTCTTGCAAACAGCTAACACAAAAGCTGAGTAAGTCACCATAAAAAACCTGCAAACTTTGGATTGTTCCCCAATGTTCAGGATGGATAGTTGGAAGATAAATTACAACTGAATTATCATCCTGAAAATAAATACACATTGCTGGTTCAATTATCACCTATTCTAAAACACTGCAGAGAAATTTATTCGCTCTAAGCAAGCTTACTCTTTCTCCATCTACATATCCTTTGTCTGGTGAAGTAATCCCAGTCATCAGGAGAAAATAAATAAATAAATAAATAAATAATCACTGAACTGTAATCAGCGTAAGGCAATTACAAGCAGTAAGAGACTTGCAGAAGCAGTTGTTACTCAAGATATTCATGTTCCAAAAGGTAGGAGACAACCTAAAGTTGCAAAGTGGATTTGGATGTTTTGAAATTTATCATTATCTTCTTAAACAGGTGGGGGGCATGGGGAATTATTCAAAAGTGCCTCCTTGCTTAAGGGAGCATTCAGTTCAAGCTGATTCTTCCTTAGGCTTTGTTTCAGTATCTTATTGTCTGTTAAAGTTCTCATTCAGGATCAGATTGAAGCAGTGACAACAAAAATGTTTTGAAGCTCTGCTCATGCACTTTACCTGCCTTGGGAACTGGATCAAATCACTAATGACTACAAAGCAGAACTCTAATTTACAAACGGTGCCAACCATATGTGACAATGCTAATGTCCTGTGAAAATCTCATAAAACTTTCTACAGCTTGAATCTCTGCAAACAGCAGTTTAAAGGTACAAAAGTCAGCTTTTTCACACACACACGAAAGAGAAATAAAATAAATGCTAGTTTCCATATGTTCTCTTTATCTCATAGCCTTAATCCCTTTACTATTTCCACTGAGAAGGGAAAAGTTGAACATATTTTCTTCAGTTATGGCACTTCGTATCTTTTATTTCATGTAACTAGGTGGCAGATCTGCTGACTAATCCACAAATAACAAGAATGATCTTGCCTTGAGATAACTGAGGTAGATACAAAAAGTCTAAAACTTTCCCTACATATACGACAATCTTTCAGGAAAGGGACTGTTCTTCACGTTTGAACACTTTACATTAAAGAAGGTGTTGCAATGTTATTCTTCCTCCCCCACCATGTGATACATATATTAGTCAGCTACACACTAGAAATGAAGTTCTGTAAGAGGGTACAAACATGAACTGCATGAATCATTATCAGGATGCTTGGAGAATTTGCGACTCCTACAGCTGGAGGCATTCACATCAAAACAGGGCTGCACAGTGGAGACGCTCGAGTGATGTGACTAAGTCATCGGGTGCATGCATCATCAAATCCGTCACTCCATGGTGTGCAGGTGAGTCATCAGATGTCTAAGTGGAAAATTTGCATATAATACACATCAGGCTTAATTCAAATTACTGGGCAGCATCTTGGTGTTACAGTCTGTGTGCAGAACCAAGTCCTTTAGAGAATTACTTAAATGGTGACTGTAGATGTGATTTCTTGAGAGTGAGAACAGCAATTTCACTCCTGTACCTCTTTGAGCAAGTCCTGCTTTACATCCATTTTTTTTTTTCAAGGCAGATTTCTTTATAGAACATTGAGATCCGTGCATTAAAAATGCTATAATTTTGCCACTTCAGTCATCTTCTTTTACCCAATATTTCTGAGAATTATTATTATTATAGCATACTTCAGTACAGCTGGCTTGGAAACAAATTTCCCCTTCCCAATGCAACAGTAAGAATTTAAATGTCTTTCCTTCACTATTTCAGTCCATGACAAAAAAATTTCACTAGACCAGAAACAAGTTATAAATTTCCAGTGACAATTTTTCTAAAATAGTTTAGTTGTATCTTTTATTCAAAGCTAATTAAATTCAATTTAGTTAATGTCCCAACAAAATACAAAGGAAAAATGTAAATATTTAATAATATGAAAAGAAAGAAAAAGTTTAACCCCCACCAAACAAACCAAACCAAACCAGAATAACCAGTCTTGGTCCTGTTCGTCAACTCAGTACGTATAATAGTTCAAATCTGTGCTTTTAGCTGATTTGATAGTGCACAGATACAACATGAATGACTTTTTCCCACAATTCAGAGGAAGTACCTTTTTCTGCCATTAAAAAAAAAAAACAATGCAACAACTTCACTATTCACTGTAGGGAAATATTTGTTTTACTAATGATGTCATTTAAGGTTAGAACTTGGTAAGTTGTGTTGATTGAAAAAATGTATAGAGGACTTGACTTTCTTGAAACTGAACATAAAGCAAAGAAATTTCTGTAACAATAGGTAGCATGACTTGTTTGAATAGAATGTTTAAAGTGCAAATCAGTTTAAATGTAGACAGTTAATGTGTAGTTAAATATACACTATCTAGATTTATTCGTTTCCCCCCCAAAAAAAACCTTAGTATATACAGCAGATAACAGCTATTAACTCTAGCAGAATTGCTACAAATAACTTCATTACACTGATTAAAAAACCCAAAACAAACAAAACAAAACCCATAGAAATTAGTTTCCCTTTCATTAAACCCAAAGGTAGTTTCACTCTCACTTCAGTACTGCATTAGACTATTTGCCTTCTCATGGATTTAAATCACTTCTACATTTCCATGAGTTACTCTCTTCAGTATTAGAGCGCCTGTGTTTTGCTTTCATTTTTTGTTAAACACAGTAATGCAGCAAAATAAGTCTTGAGGACATAAGAATCGTTCCACAGACACGTAGCCCATCCCTGCTTCTGACACTGATTTGAAACAGTCCCCCACGTGAAGTGCAAGCCCCTGGCAGCTGGGAAGAACAGGCTTCCTATGTCTTTACACAACCCTCTCTGGTTTTCTCTTTCAACAGCTTTTCCAGGGCTTCCTTGAACCCACAAACTTCCATTGTGGATGGATCAATTTTCCAACAAAACACTCACACTTCTGTTTACTCTTGTTCTGCTGCAGTCACTTATTGCAAGACTGATCCACGACTACTCATCAAAAAGAAAAACACAGTGGTTAGGCACAAGACCCAGCTTAACACCACTTCCACCTCGAGCCAGGACCCTTCCTTAATGTTACTTGGGCCCACATTTGTCCCTAAGAAGTATCACATTTTTGAGAGCAAACTTACACAGCACTGTATAGTACATTTCCTACTGTTTGTTTCAAGTACCTCACACTGCACGCAGTAGCAAATAAGTACTTTGCACTGGCAAAACCACTCAGAGATTCCCAGTTTTAGTCATTCCTCCCTCACTACACAGCACAGTAAGAAGATGATGTTTATTTCTCTTACAGATAATTTGAGAAAGTATTTCAGTCAGAAAAAGGGAATTCTTAGATTGCCAGATTTTGTTACACTTGAATTTTAGTATGCTCTTTTATATTTAGTTATACAGTTAATAAATTTAGTGGGTTTTCTTTTTAAAGGGTCAATAACAAATATTAAGCACAGTATGACACCAAATCTGTGCAGTAAAGCATTAAAATAAGAGGATCTAAAGCTCCTACACTATGCCAGATTCCAACACCAACAGCTAGCAATAAAGAAAAGCTAATATACATAATAAGTCACTGTGAGGAAACGTTATAGGCTATAATCCTGCTACAACTATTTAGAAAAGACTGGAAGACCATATCACTTTTAAAACAAAAAAAAACATGCAAAGAACCAACCCACACTCCATGGTGGGAACACATAGTTCTGCAGTACAGCATGTTTAGCAACACAAATATAACAGCCCAGAATCTGCCTGGGTACCAGCTTGTCCTGGGCTCTCCAGTACATCACTTACTCTTTAGTGCTCTGCCTACCCATCTGTTAAGGGATACATCACTTAGTTCTGCTGTTCTCCTTCAGCATTATTGGTTCATAGCTATTTATGTGTTGGAGAAACAATGAAATTGTTTTTGAAGAACTCGAGAGACACTTGGTGTTGCTTGGAACATCACTTTACCTTATGCTCTAAGCAGCTTTCTGTCATTTGCTGTTAGTGACCACATCAGTAACGTGGTTCATCACGTTCATGCGTTAAAGATGCATCATGAAATAGTGGTTCTCACAAATTCCTTTTAGCTGCTTAGACTGCCCATTTTTTTGTCCCTTATTTTACTAATAAAACCATTTCAACCTCCAAAAAAATAAAAAGGGAAGTGCTATACCTCAACTCTACATTATTTTAAATTAACCAATTGAGTTGAATTTCCTATTTCTGCATCAATTTTCATCAATTCTGAAGCAGTTTGTGCTTTTGTGGGTTTTTTGTTTCTTTGTTGTTTGTTTTTTGGTTGGTTGGTTGGTTGTTTTTTCCAAGAAGCATCAGAATACTTGCTGGTATATTACATAGACTCAAGCGATAAAGTAAGGTGTGGTGCTACTTTCCTTGTGAAATATTATATAACTATCAATACCTAGAAAATAGACCTTTATAACATTCAGTTTCCAATTTAATAATTTTGCTCAGACCCTGTAAAGATCATTTTATAAAAGCCATTCTCTTCTACAAGCAAAAACTGGCATATCCAGGTTTCATGTTGGTTTACGTTTGATTAGCCATAGACTTCTCACAATGTCAGTGTGAGTCATTTGCCTTTTTCAGATACAGAATCTTTCTAGATGGAAGCAACAGTTTTAATACAGAATAGTTCCATCAATATTTGATTCTGATATCATCCTGTATATTTGCCTTCCTTACAGAAATTGGATTATAACAGCCCATTAACATAGCGCAGACTGATGTTAGCATATATTTTCAGTTTATCTGAATTTTGAAATAAATTAAGATTTTCAGCTTCTGCAACTTTGAGAATATAGAAATATAACCAAAGACAAGAAGCAGCTGCCATAGTCCATGATGCACCTTTTAAATTGGTGGTGGTAATAACGCTATCCTCGTATGTTTACAACAATGGCCACGTTAAATCAGAATAGTGTTCAAAAGAGACAGTGATCTGCTTACCGGTTCAGGTGATGAATATCAGGTCTATATTATTTACTACGTGTTCTGACCTGTCAGGTGTCTGTGTGAATATCATTGCCACGTCATCCACCTATCTTCCTCTTGCCGTTATTTCTTTAAATGCGTTGGTAAGCAAAAAGCAGATAGATAGATAACCCCAGTCACTTAACTCCCTTACAGCCCAGATAACAGTTGCTGTTCTCCTCAGAAATCGTAAGTATGATACTAGAAGTTTTTTCGGTCTGTCTATGGCTAACATTCCTTTTTTTTTTTTTTTTTCCCCAAGTTATCACACAAATCTATCTAGTCTTGCACACAGAAACTTGACTTTAGCAATACATTTTACTAGTAGCAATATTTCAAAAGCATTATCATCATCCTGCTGTGCAGGGGTCAACAATCCAGCTATGAATTCAGTGCCCCCTGACAACTTAAGCCACAAGCCACTGTCACTACTTATTATATAGAGACAAACATGTCATTGCAATCCTGTCTTTCCTCTATACCACCTAAATAAAGTTTATTTTGGCATGCATACCTCTTGTATTTCAAGAAATATTATATTTAATCTTAATGTTGAAGAACTTAAGAAGAAAACTCTGATTTTGTTTTCATGGCTGACATGAATGGCACATGAATCCAGATTGTCCATGGACCAGTATCCACCTGCATGTAGCTAGATCAGTGCCTAATTTATGCAGTTATCTATTCAGAATTGTGTCAGCTTTGGGCTGGCTTATGTTGTTGACAACCTCTAAACCAAGCAGCTTTTCAGTAATATACCACCAGAAGGATCTAGCACAGAACAGTTGTGTAAGAGAACTCCTTATGGACTCTACTCTCAGCTCTTCCACTGGCAAACACATGCAAGGAGGCAAGATGATTATTTTTTATTCTTACACTAAAAGCCCTGCTATGACACGTTTGAAAGATTCACGTTCAGCCTTTAGTCCTCCAAAACAAATGCAATCTTTACTCCTTTTGTAAAAAACGTTGGTCTGTTACTCGTGATGTGCTGAGGATCAACTCCAGATGGGGAAAATAAGCTTCCCTTTCGTAAACTTTTCTTGTGCTTTGTACAAGAACCTCAATTCATGCAAAATCAATATAGATATAGTAGGAGCAATTCATTTAAAGAAAGCTGCCCTCATGAAATTTTACTTAAAGAACTGCTGAATTAGCAATGGAATTCTGAAATGCTTTCTCAGGTCTGTTTTAACTACTTCAGTAAAAACCTTCAAAATTAAACCAGAATTAAAGCTTGATGGGCAGACATCTCCATTGCTAGCATTGGTTGTGTGTACTAGAATTGCTCAAAGAGAACCAGCTTCAAACGAGCAAGTGAAAAGATTTATTTCTGGCCTTAAGAGATAAAGCTGTTGGTCCATAAATCCAACTAATGATCTGACTTTCATTAAGAATGTACTGCATCAAAGGAAAACGAAAATAAGATGTAGCCAGGTTTCTGAACGCAAATTAATACGTAAGGGTAACAGACCCATTACAATGTAAAATGAATGAGGACTGGTGAGCAACTGTCATGGTTACCCAGCATAGTGTTAGGAACACTTAAAAACTATTAACTGAGATGGGAAACACAGCATGGATCTGAGAAATGGAAGATTTTCTTCTGCTTCTCAAACAGTCAGAATAATATAAAGTATTTAAGGTCAAGAGTTCCATAGGAAATTAATTCAATACCCCATCCAAAACATTTATTTCCTTATTAGGTCATAAGAATGACATTAAAAATGTAAAAGGTTTTGCACGTTTTCTCTTCCAAGACCACACTTAAAAAAATAACTTTAGAGAGTTGTACTGGTGTTCACCTGAAGTATTCCTGGATTTCCAAGTTAACATGACACAGACTCCTTACTCTCCTAACTGCAGCACATCAAAACCCATGCTATGAAATAAGAGAGGAAAGGGCCAGTTCAGTTCAATATTCATGTCATCTTTCTTCACACAGGGGAGACTTGGAAAACAGAAAGCGGCTTACGCAGAGTGCCCGACAGTTATTGTGGTCACCAAGGGCAGCTATCAGCACCACATAATTAACATTATCATAGTGATAAGGATCAAATATTTCTGCAAAAGAGTTATGAGGTTATGGTTGGGTTTTGACTCTCTCTCTCTCTTTTTTTCTTTTTTTGTCTTTTTTCCCAGCATAGCAAGGCAAAGTGATGGCCGCTAAGAATTTTTTCATGTAGATAACCCCAAAATCCAGTACAAGGCAAGACTTCAAGCCTGGGCTATATTTATTGCATGGTGTTTTACCTGCAGGTAAGCACATCGTGCCTACTGTTCTGTATTTTCTACAGTCCTAAAGAGGTAGCCATACCTAACAGAAAAAGCAATAAATAATAAAAAAGGATATATTCCTCAAAGTTGTACCCTAGGAAACTCCTGAAATAAAAAATTTACAGTCTTTGCAAGCAACTTAAATACCAGAAAGGTATAAATAGTTTCCTAGTTCTTCATTCTGAGAAGATGCACTACTATTCACTCAAGAAAGACTGCAAATTGGCTATGGAAATGGGCTTTTAAAAGCAGCCAAATGGGTTTAAATTTCTCTGATACAATGGCAAACAATATAGTGGTGTTGATGCTTCCCCTCCACCACAAGGCAAGTTAAAGGTCCAAGCCCTTGACCAGGCAGTGAATTATTCCCGTTCAAATCCCTCCTCACCTCAGAAGCCTATTTTCCACAACTCAGCGGTCTCCAGTTTATAGGAAGCTGAACATGATCAGAGTGGTCCTGTACAAGAGGGGATGAGGCAGACAAACTATCTCTGAAGGCTTGGTATGAGTTTCTTCTTTCTTTTTGAGTTTAGACATCAGCAACATATTGAGATGCGTGGAGGATACACTGGGACAGGGCTCTCACCACCTAACCTAAAAATCTTGAAACAAGCAAGCACTTTCCAAGGCAGAAGCAATTGAGAAAGGCAGGTTTGGGCATACTTTGAATAGAGACATTAATCAGGCTGAACATCTTAATAACCTATAAAAATCGAAATATTGAATCAGAAACCTCTCCAATTAAAAGCAGTGTTATTCTTTTAACTAGGAATACACTGGAGCCAAAACAAACAGTATTGAGGATGCAAGACTTCAGTGCATGCTTACAACTATTAACACGTTTCTGTCAGTTGTAGTATTTTATTAGTCCAGATTGAAGTTGGTTCCACTAGTTTTTTTTATTATTCATCATGGAGAACTGAAGGTTGAATTTGAATGCCTCACAGCTGCGTCTTCACTTCCCTGCCCCTCAACTGTTCTAGAGACTGTTCACATATTTCTAGAATACATATAGATATATTCAACACTTCCATACAGGTAATTTAAAAAAAGCTGAAATGGAAGTTCCCCGCTTTTCTTCCAACCATTTTAAGTGCAGCCAAGAACTGTACTATTTTTGCAACATTACTGGTAGAAGGGTGGTGGATAATACCCTGAAAATCTAACAGCTTAGCTTTCTTACAGCTTCAAATAGAGATCAAACCAAGGAGAAAAGTCATTAAAAGGAGATTAGCTTCTTCAGCCTAATGAAGAGCAAAGCAGCAAATGCTTCACTCTCTATTCTGATGATAATGATTTCAATGCCTTTGATTTCAGAAAAGTGATCAACTGCAGTTATAAATTGTGAGCTTACCAGAAGCATTATTCAAGTTTCTGGCATACTTACTGACATTCATGACAGAAAACTAATTTGAGTAAAGAGGAATATTCATGCTTTGTACCAGTTTTAGCAACTACTAAAATACTGGACATGTTCGAAATTTCCATGCCACTTTGATTGAAGGAGCTTAAAGCTGATATATTAGAAAATGAAATATGACAGAGGGAATAGTAAGCACTGTTTGAGGTGCAGTGAATTAAAGATTCTTCAATACAAAGACTATTCACAGTATGTGTAGGTATAACCAAAAAAAGTCAAGGTGAATAGTTATTCTAGCAGATACAACTTCACATGAAGATGCACACACTCTTATGAACTCATGGAGATCAGTCTGGCATGAATTGCTGCTCAAATACCTCTGTTTTTCCACCAGATTTGTGTAGGATAATTCTAGAAATGCTGGGACATGTCAAAATTCCTGCAGATTTTCACTTGTGCATTAGGTAAGCATATTCTGTCCTCAACATGAAAAGCGCACAGCACAGTAAACAAAGAATAAAAGTCAGGTTATCCTGTCTTATTTCAAAGGACTAGAGACTAGATTAATAATCAAACTAAGTTAGCAAATGAAAATAAGTGTGATGCCAAAGGAGCCTTGATCTTTCTCAAAGTTGTTACCAGCCAGAATGAATTTTGATTTCCTTCACCCTACTGACAATATTGGAAGACATGGTGGTACTAAGCACTCACTGTTAAATTGACCTGTCTGTCATTAGGTTAGGATTTAAGATTTGGTCCCACCTTTGTGAAATTCCCATGCATTTCAAGTACACCTCATTTTTTCCACGATCCCTCTAGGACATGCTTCAAATACATCAAACACTATACCACATCTAGCCCCTCTTATACATAAGCTATGCAAAAAAACAGAGACATGAGGGAGAAAAAGTCCCCAGAGAATAACACCCTGAACAATCTGCCATCCTTTCACTGGTTATTTGAACATGATTAACATCCTTTTTATCATATTTTTGTTTTTTAAAATATCACAATCTGTCTGTGTACTGATAGGAGAGCCTTTGCATTTAGCTAATTAATACAGTCTCAAAGGCAGGAAGCCTAATGCATAACTCAGCATAGGTGTTCATTAATCAAACAGTGCCTTCTCAGCACACTGGTACTCCTAGTCCTAGCCCACTTGGGATAAGCCTGCTGAGAAAAGATTGTAAATCACAAAGATGCTGGAAGGCAGCACATAAAAAACTCTTAGATATCATTATTTTATTGTGTGAGACGAACAACAATGCGGTGCTTCTCTATTGTACATTTCTTAGAATTTACTGACAGAGGAAGAGCTTGAGACATACAACTAGCAAGCCACTCAACCAGCCAGCTGCATGTTGATGTAGTTTCAACGTAAACATTATGATTAGTACAAATCACAGTTGAGGAAAGCTCTCTAATTTAACTGATGTTCACACAGTTCCTTGGGGTAGTTCAAAACTTATTAAAAAAAAAAATCAATAGGCCTAATTGAAATTATTAGATATTGCTCTCCAATAGATAAAGGGCAGATCTAGTTAGACAAAAAATGCCACCAGCAGGATTCATATTAAAAATAGGCCACCTAAATCTAGGACTATTTCTCAAGATCTCAGCTAGTCTGACACTTTACTCAATCATCAGAACATCATATTTATATTCATATTTACAGTTTTATGTTCTGTAAACACTGAAGACTTTTTGCCGCATCAATGCTCAGAATATGAGTGCACCCTAAGCTCAAATGAATTCCCAGGACACATTCTTCCTTTAAGTCCTTTAAGTGACAAAAACACACTGTCAAAATGACATTGAAATGCCCAAGTTTAGCCCAAGAAGTTCTTCCCTGACTCTGCTCACAGTAAATTTACCAGAACACCATATTACCCTTGGAAACTTTTTTGTTTTAAACCAAGTCATGTCCTTCCAGACAAAACCTGACTGCATAAGTGCCATTTTTAGATCTATTTTATACAAGATGTCAAAGAAAATAGAGATGCCATATTTCAAGTCCTTTGGAAGACATATGTAACCAATTCATACTAGACAGCTTTGCCCCATATATTTTGAAATTTGTAGCTTATTTTTCTACTATAATGACTTCAATAAGTTGCGGAAAACAAAAAAAACAACCCAGTCTTTGTCACTGAAAGTAATTTAGAAAAAAAGAGTCCCCCTAAGGACTATCCAGAAACTGTTGACAATTTTTATGTACAGTTTCTGCAAAGTTCCATACTCACTCAACGCTATCAGCTCACAATGTGCCAATCAAAGGAGAACTAAGACCAGCAACTGCTAAAGAAAAAGGGGGCAGAGGACAAGGACCATTTATTAAATTAATCAAGAAAAATAATTGTTCATTAATCAAGGCTTGTTCTTTAACCAGTTCCAAAAGGAGCTGGCATGTATATAAATTACCAGCACAGTGCATTCCTCACTAGAACCTTGCCAAATTGTTAATCAGTATCCCAATTTTCTTGTTTAGCATCATCAAATAAAATGAGGAGCTATCATCAGCTTTAAAAGAATTTTTTATTGGATATGTTGTCCCAAGCTGGGATTTTTCCTTAATATTTCTTCCCTGCCCTTCTGCTTACTGTCATTAAAATGCAAATTTTAGAGATAAATGGACTTGAAGTCCCTTTTTGCATAGGAAAAAAAATATCATTACTGATGACTTCAAATATAGGATTAACTTTTAAGAATGTTTCTAGTAGTTTTAACACTTCTGTGATATTTTTACTGATAAGAACATTGAGATAGTCTTTACAAAGGCTAAGGAAGTTATCCAATAATATACTCAACACCTGACTCAGCAAAATACTAATTATTGCAAGGGATGAGGCCCTAAAATAATTAAGCCTTACAAAAATGCATTAAAGATTAAAGGGGTAGAGGGATTATTCTATTCACCAGTGAATGTAACAACTGCTGGAAAAGTTTGGCAACGCAGAAGCACATTACATGAACATTACCCTATCCCATGATGGTTTAAAATATATTAAACATTAAGAACCTCTGGGTGGATTGCTTCTTTTTCCAGCGATGAAGAGTTTACATCACAATATCACAGATTTTGGCTGCTGTTGAGGACACCTCTACTTATTGCTCAGGCCCCTCAAGCGTATACTCTGGTTGCATATCGGACAATATCTTGTATAACACTGCAAAGTCACAGGCATCCTCCCAGTGCTTCTATTTCAGTCGATATATACTTCACTTCATTCCAAATAAGTTAAGTAGAACCCATCTTCATTAGTGAACAAAGCAACACATTTTGCATTTGAATGATACAGTTTATTCATTACCCCAGCAGGGCTTTACTGTTCAATTCACCTATGCTTTCCTTACTTAAAACTTTTTTGGCGAGTGTTTCCCTACCCTGCTTTATTTCAGGGATGTCTCCAGCACTAAGGACCAGGTGCTGCCCACTGGGAGCTCTCGCTATGGCGAGGATCGCACAAGATGTGGCTGGATGTGCGAGAGCCACGGGTGATGTACGGCATGACAGCTCCTTGGAACGGGCGTCCGCAGCTCTCGGGTAGTGCTGGCAGGCTGCGGAGCTCCAGCTTTCTCATGCCGCAGAATGAATCAAGTGTTTGACAGACATTAGTATGTGGTAGGGGCAGCAGCTTCCCAATCAATGCTGTGAAAAGAAAATTGAAGCTACAAGCTGGGATGCCAGAACTAGGAAAAAAAAAAAAAAAAGTATCAGAAAGCAGAGATGGAATAAATCTTTCCACATAGAAAATAACGTCCAAAATAGCATAACACCAATATAAGAGCTTTTAAGCATCTGTGCTGGGAAAATTAAAGTATTAAATACTGTGATCTTCAGCTGTTCTGGGGGGAGGAAACGCTACACAATGATCTCCCCTTCTCTTGATGTGCAGAAGGAAACCCAAGTGTGTGTTAGCTGCACGCGTAGCTGCATTTATTAAACATCAACTGAAATAGTATCCACAGTCTTCCCAGCATTCTCCTGCCTGGCACATGCACACATACCCTTAATTTTGCAGAGGAAAGCCTGTGTTTTACTTATCAGTTCTGCACTGATTAAAACACCGATTTGGATGTTCCAGCTGGCAGAACCAAAAAAGGAGATGGGGAAAGGGAAGGGTAGCGAGAGAACAGCAAGGTAGGAAACCCACGACAGATTAAAAAAATCTGAGAAAGAAAAAAATGAAAACAAGAACAGTGAATGAAAAAAAAAATTATTCATCATGAGAAAGGGGAAAAAATTGAGTGCTATTGATCTTAAATAAAAAAGCTGCTTACTGATCCTCAGCTGATGTAGTCTTCCATACCTATTTAGCAATCATTAAACACTACCAGTGTGAAGCGAGGTAGCCATCAGAAAAGTCTCAGTCATAACTGCACCTCTGTTCCTCTTATTCCAAAGCTATTTTTGTGAGATTCATCTTAGCTGGAGACATCTATAATATAAACTACTAAAGGTGAGTCTAAACCCTCCCAGTCAATAAAAATAACCATCTATAGAGGAAAACTTTGCACATACTACATTGACTCAGGACAAGTTGTTTCACTTTCTAGAGTGCCCCTAACCCTGTACCAGATGTAATCAGCTCTAGATGACCGGCACAAACACAGTTCTCCACATTGCAGAGGTGAAAAGCATAAACTTCAGCAACTTAAAAAGGAGTTCAACATCAGCAGGACAGAATAATGAGTTCCCATCATATTCACATGAAGTCCAGCTTTCCAACACCGAGCAGCTTCTGTGTTACCTACCAAAAAAATAGGTAATAAGAACCAACATTGCCCAGGGTGTTTAACCTAAGATTGGTGCTGTTCTTGCTCTTGAAAACAAGAGTTTTGACATATAGAGGTACACACATTATATTTTTATATATATAAAATATTCACATCTTGCGATCCTAACAAGGGTAAAGATGCACAACTTGTTCTATTTGCTGATACCGCTGATGTGTGTGCTGGTGGTGTCAACTACACAAGGCTTCCAAGTGATACAGTTTGATCTATACCATGAGACCGCTTTGTCTGTCTCTACTATAAAAAACAAAACAAAAGCTGATAATGAAGGTCAAGCCAACTTAATATGTCTTAATATTCTGTGGAGTAAGGTTTTTCAGCTTACATTTCTGGTTTTGCAATGAATTCAGAGGTCTCTTGCTACAAGACACTCCCTTTCCCCACCTATACCCCACCGCCAAAAAGCCAAATATGATTCCTTTCCAAGTCCATTAACTGAACAGAGCTATCAGACCATCAGGATCCATCCAATAATTTCAGGCGGTCTGAAACATGTACAGAGATTTTTTTTAAACAAAATGTAACTTGAAATTTTAGAAGAGAAGTTTTAGAAGTTCCTGAGTGCAGGCAAATGCCAAATAATTTAGACAAATTTCCCCTCTAAATGTTTTATCATGGCATGGATAAACTTACTTAGATAAAGCTGTGTCTGCTCCAGAGACAAAAATTATGCATGTTTTTTCAAAGCTAATCACATTTGATCACAAATTTTATTGATAAATTTGTCTATTGTCACCCGTGTGGGAAACAATTTAAAATTTAATTATTTTACATTGTGTTTGCACAGATAACTTAGAAAATCTGCTTTACAGAAGAGAATATGAGGTGAATTAGGATGGCTTCATTCATAAACCTAGTGCTGGTGAGTGTATTCAGTCCTTTGGTAAATCCTTTCTGCCACAGCTGGTAGTGCACTGCTTTTGAAGCCAATGCTAGAAGCTTCGCTGCACTTCTCCAAAGCCAGTCATGGAAAGCAGAAGACCTGGAAGGCTCCTGATGAACAACTTCAGATCAGTGGAACCTCTCCTAAGCCTGAGCAGTTCTGTTCTTCAAGAACAAGAAGTGTGAAAGCTGACAGTAGTGAAGAGCCTGTCTCTGAAATTGCAGCAGGCAGCCTGTGACATGATCCTAAGGGTTCCAAATGCTTCATCTGTTCTTACCGTTTCCTCCCTCTTAAGGAAGTCATTTATCCTGGAAAACTCTTTTACCATCCCCTAAGTTGTCAACACATATTTCTACTTCTCCAAAGCTCTACTTCATTTTTACTCCAGCTCTCTTGTTCTGTATTCAGCGCACACACATTCTCCAACTCAGTTATTCATCATCTACTACCCTGTTTCTCTCTCAGGCATAGAGAGTCACATTTTTTGCACTTCCCTGGAGAGATCCCTCTGTTCTCTAACTGCCATGAAGACCATAAAGTCCAAAGCACCCACCAAGTATAGCAGACCTACAGCAACAACACATTTGTCACAATTACTGTAGTGGAAAATACCTGTGCTAATCTTAATATAAAATACCATCATGTTGGAGCCTTTCCATTCAGTAGTGTTGGATTATAAATTCAGATTTTCTGTCTGAAAAGAAATGATGACATGGACTAAAAGCATCCTTCTCTCAGCTGTGAAACTCTCCAAATCCAGTATGTAAAGTCACTGATTAGCATAATTGCTTAAAAGAATGACATTCTGTCATTGAATCCAGGACATTACTCACCATTGGCTTCTTTTTTCTGTAACATGGACTTCCAGTGCCCATTTGGTCTTCTCCTATCACAGCTATGCCCAGCCAAGACACAAAGGATACAGATGGTGTCCATTCTTGTCCTTCAACATCCTCACTCCAGAAGGTTCTAGCACATCTCCCAAATTTTGTACAATTTTCTCCCTAAAAAAGCCTTTTCCTAATGCTGATCCTCCCTCAGTTCTCTGTTTGCAAAGATTTTCTCATATTTTCACTTTTCCATCAGTGTCCCTACAATGACCTTTAGTCTTTGTGACAGTACCTGTTCTGTCTTGCAGTCACTAATAACTCTAACACTAATAATTCACGGAAGACAAAAATACAACAACAACAAAAGCAAAAACACCACAAAAAACAAAACCAACCAACAAAAAAATCCACAAACGAACAAAAAAGCAACTTAGCTTTTGGCCAAAAACATGGAAAGATAAAAGCATTCCTTCCTCCTACTCCACTCAAAGAGACAAAGAGGACCTTGCAGAACCTCCTCTCCATTACCGGAGTGATGCTGCCTCCAGGGGAGAAAAACATAAATAAAAAATAATCAAGAAGCAGACAAAGGTTCTCTTAGCTGTGCTAAGCACAGCTCTGAGGTAGATTCACAAGCTTTAGCTGTGCAATTTGGTTAGCTCCCAGGTTCAGACGTTCTAATTTCTAGAACACTTATTTTGGCACAACCGCTATTTTATTCACTACTACTCTTCGCTCCGGGGGAATTTATGACTGGTTCTGGCATCTCACTCTGATTCTCCTTTGCAAGCTCTGAAACTGAATTCATTTAATTTCTTAGGACTATACTTTCTTTTGTCAATAAATTACAACAGCTATTGAACAGAAGCCTGGCTGCCTCACTGTCACTGACCTTTTGTAGCTTATAAATTTCTTATTATTCACCATAACCTTTTGTGCAACCTTCCTTTCATCTTTCACCTTTGTTTTCTGTATATTCCCTTTCCCTTTGAGTCTTCTGAGTCTGCAATATTTTTAAGTCCTCTTTAGTTGCTCTTTTATATGATCCATTTGATTATTTTGCTTTTTTTTTCTTATACATGCACACACACACACACATATATATATGTAATTTATTACTTGCTCAGCTCAACTTGAAACCACAGACCATGGCAACACACTGACCAAGAGTAAAGGGTGAAATATGTTTAAATCATAACTGAAATTTGTTTCTGGTCAAGAGTGCTTTTACATTCAATAATTCTGTTGCATCCAAACACAGCACACTCCAGACTACTTCAGTGCCTTCAGCTGTGGTCAAAAGTACAAACATTCCAGTTTTATATAAATGTCAAATTTCTATGACAAACAGATAAATAGTTCTATGGTATTATTCAAAATATGTCCCAATGCAGAAACAGTATGAGAGCAGAACTAACCTTCCACATAAATATCAATTCTGGTGTTGATAGTTAAGCCTATTATTAATTTTTCTTGACAGCTATCAGCACTGTTGGTAAGTTGGTAGTCACCTATACAAGAACAGAAGCACGAAACTAGAATGGTCTGAGTTTAAACTGCATTGAATCCCCCACAGATCCTGGCCACTGTGTAATTGTCAGGAGGTCCAAGAAGAACCATAAAACCATCTAGTCATCTGAAATATCTTCCAAACACAAGCAACAAAGTGCATATAATGAAATCAAAGCCTTTCACTGCCAGCACAATTTAACATATTTCATTTTCAGTTGTTTTGTTTAACTTTTCACAGATAAACACAAATCATTTTCCTTGCCACATGGGTTGCCATAAGATGATTCTTGGCTCAAAAATGCTAAAAAATAGGGGAAAAAGTAGATAGCTACCGCGGCCAGACTGATCCTGCAATGCATAGAGCTACAGCAACAATCTGTCACCTACCTTTACAATACACAGCTCTTCTCTCACTCATTGGTGAATGTTTGGTTTACGCTATTTGGATGCATTTCAGTCAGAAAAATGTCTCTGCAAGATGATTTTCTTCTATAGTTATTTCTTCTTTCCGTACCAATGTACCTTTATGTCCTATTTAATTTCCTACACAAAGCAATTCATAGATAAATCTGCTCTTATAGTCCCATTTTACCGACACATACTTCTCTCCCAGTGATAATTGCACAAGCCTGGTTCCACCATTATTTTTTTTAATTATTTTTTAATTTAGGCCCTGTTATATCCAGGACTTGTCTTGCATGCAAATAACTGATTATGTATACACTGAATGGATTCTAAGCATCAGAATTTTTCCAGTATCAACTGTCAGAAGACAGAAAAGTTCTTAACATTGTTACAGAACCTCAAATTTCAACTTCAGTTCGGGAGAATTGAGGGTCCACAAAGGATATGTAGGATCAGGCTTCCTGACTTCCCTCCCACCCTTTTTTCTAAAGGGATTGTTACCACCACCACTATTGTCTGTGTTTTGAAAGCCAAACCAAAACACCATACACAGATGGTGCAACTTGCAAGCGGTGGCCAACTCCACAGCTTCCATAGCAGTGGACATACATAGAATAGTACTGATTAGCCAAAAAAAAGGAACATTTGGCCAAGCCACAGGGGCAAGAACATCAGTTTTATGCTTATTTAGAAGCTTACCGTGCTTTGTGTTTTCACAGAAAAGATAAAAGCCCTCAATGACCATGCAACCAGGTAGTAGAAAGTACATTAAGCTTCACGATTCATGCAGCTATACCTTGATACAAATAAGAGTTACCCACTGTGGGAAGAGGTTTCTAGAACAGATCCAAAAGCTTTCTACTAGAATCTCCACTTTTTGATCTGTTGCACATGCGCTTTGAGCTCAGTTCTGTATGAAAGGCAGCACCTGACCTGAATACAATCTCAGATAAGTAGCACAAGTGGGATGAGCCATTTTTATGTCTCATACAATTAGGCATAAAAATCTCCGTCAAGACCTTAAGAATCAGCACTGGTATTTTATGCAACTTTGTCTATGTATATTCATCAATGACATCAACAGTGTTTCAGAAAAACTAAATAAAGCTGTAATTTAACATTGCCCTGAATATTAGCCTAATGGCAGCAAGACTAGTTTTAAGTTGAAATTAAATAACTACCCTTCTGTCCCTCCAAAAGATAAAACTGCATTTCTTTTCCTTTGTTTCTCACACAGGTGCCCTGACAAGAATCAACTATTCCAGCAATATATGTTCAGTTACTACAGAGACAATGACTGTTTGAATAACTGCAAAAATATTTAATGGGAAATTTTTCAGTCCTTACTATCTCAAAATATACACTTCATTATAAAAAGTATGTACTATTTCTTTATATTAAGTGATTTTTGCAAATAAGATGTTAGTAGGGAATGCATAACGTGACAAAATGCATAGCTCTAAATATTTATTGTGCTTACCAAGAGCACAATAAACATCATTTCTACAGAAAATATAAAGCTGTGATAAAGACAGCTGATACAAAAGGAGCTGATCAAACTTCTAAAGCTCCTGGCTTTTGTTTTGTTTTTCCAACCACCTTTCAGTTTACTGGATTCTTCTCATCAGCTTCAAGGTCGTAAGCTAAGGAAAATAACTGTTAATAGGAATTACCAGAGCTTGAAAAACCAAGAAAACAATAGCAAATATGGTGTTGGTTCACAAAAACCTGCAGGGCAATTAAGGATCAGGTTTAACTCATCTGCTAAAAGTTCATGTCCTGATTCGTATTGAACAGGGCTTGACAGCAGTAAAAGCAGAGGATTCAGAGTCAGGAGATTCATGCTCATATTTCTTTATATCCTCAACTTCACAAAAACCTCTGAGGTGCCGCTGAACTTGTGTGGCTTGACATTGTGCATTTCTTTAACTGAACAGTGTTACTCTTTATGAGGAATCTATTTTGAGCACCTCTTGTGAAATAATTACATGTATACTGTATATTTGCGTATCTGTTAAATCGTATCTCCATCTGACATGTTGCAGAATTAATCCTTGTATATTAATCATGTCAATCACCACCTTGTTAAATTTATTCAGATAGCTGAAATATATCAATCAGATATATAAGATCAAAATGCACTCTTTGGTTAGATACAGAACACTGCTGAGACTGAGTAACATAGTATTTTTCCTAAATGTACAAACTAACAAACAGTACAATTTGCTTAGAAATGTCATAAAACAGAATGCAATTAAAAACAAAACAAAACGCACACAACAAAACCAAACGAAACACATAATTGACCAGAGAAAGTACTTGAAAGTGATGCTCATTTCCACTTTCTCTCTAATATCTTCTATTTGCTGTTCAGTCTTATTTATAATTCCCCAAATGGATCCTCTATTTCTTAGGAGGGCTCTAACCTAAAAAATAAATGGCTTTCTTCCAGTTAGAAACCATTCCTTTGATCCCCATTATTTCCTGTAAGACAGCATGTACTAATCCAAGCACCCTCTTCCCTGTTGCTATCCACTCTCGGCATTCCATTAAGTTCTATCCAATTGGAAAACCTTCAATATGGTTACGCAGGAAGGATGTGAAGGAGTCCAAGAACCCTTCACAACAGTGCAGAATGAACCTGCTGAATAAAAATAAATAAATAAAAGAATCTAAGCAGTTCTCCTTGTACACAGTAGAAGAGTTACTACAAAAGGAAATACAACTGTGCTGGGGGTGTCTTAGTTCATAAACCTCCCCCTTAATTATAACTTCTTAGAGGAACCTGTGACTTGCTCCCCGGCCATTTCTCCGTCACAGAACTCCAGATAGATTTGAAAGCCTAAAAAAAACCCCTCACACAGTGAAGGTGAAGTTGAGGGTCAAAGCTGAAATACAGCTCACTGTCTCCAGATCTGTGTGAATTTGACAGCACAGTAGCTGGCTACGCTAAAGAAAAGATTCCCTTATCTAAAGGATTTCAACTGTAAATCTCCCTCTACCTTTAATGCACTCAAAGTTCAAGGATTAAAATGAAATCAGCTTAATATATCCTGCCACAGCTAACTTTTGTTTCCTTGTTTTGCTTTCGGAGAGTTTATACTCTCCATCAAACTGCTACAAATCTCAGACATCTTGATTTATTTACCTGACAACAAGTTTCATAATCAGAAATTTACCTTGAAAACTTCTTGTCAAACTTGCAAATTGGAAAATGGGAACTAAGTGTGTAACTGGGAGGATGGCCAGGCACTGATCATACCATTTACTTATTACAGCCTTATATTGCCCCAGAAAAAAAAATATATATATATAAAATAGAATATGGAAAAAGATGTGCGGTGTTCAGAAGTCAGAGCTCACACAATGCAGCCTGTTCCTCTCTCATTGCAGCTCTAATTCTAATCTCCAGTGGATGATGCCACTGAGATGGTGTTGAAATATATAAGCATGGTCAGAGCAGCCCTTTTTTTGATGGAGAGGCTTGGTCACTGCAATAACTCTGACCAGTTTTATGGATTTCTGCACTGTCATTCTCTATATTTGAAAGGAGATTCAATATGAAAGTAGCCAACTTAATCAGATCATCGACTATCAAAGAAATCTGTATTGCTGTTCAGCCACAACAGCAAATTCCTACTGAACTGGCAACATACAGAAAATCCAGCAGCCAAGAGCTAAACATTTTACCTGGTCACTATGAAGTATTTAATGAACTCAGCAAGGAAAGTGCAAGAGTATTTCAATGTGCATTTACATATCCTTCCATGTCAGCTAAACTCCTACAAGCTGAATAAATACACAACCACCTGTACTCATGCCAGGTTCTCAAGCAGCAACTTCCAAATAGTGCTTGGTAGTAGTTTTTCATCAAAGGGCAGAACTGTCAGGATACACAACACCCCATGTCACAGGCCCAAATCTGGCTTAGAATGGTCTTCATCGCAAACTGAATTTCCAGAGTGAGCACAAAAGTTTCACCCATTAGTTGTGATGTGAACTCACTATTCATTCGTCAGATATACTGCAAACACTGCTTAACAAGGGTGGGGGGAAGAATACACCACACACCTCAAAAAACCCTAAACAAAAACAACCCCCCCACACACATTTTAAATTAACCTTTAACACTTTCAAGACCAGTCTTTAGTTCAGACTTTTCCCCAGACTATGTATTCACCTGCAAGCAAAGTTAGTTGACTGATGAAAATACCCTCGTATGGTTATATCAATCTTCAGGTATTTAAAGTAAATTTAGAAAGATTAATAGACCATAAAGCAATCTAGTCCACAGTAATTTAGAAATGAGTAAATTAGCCAAGCAATTATGCAAACTTCATATTGTACAATACATGGGCAGTGCCACATCGCAGGAGTTTCTTCCGAAGAATAATACAGACATTTGTAAATCATCTAAATATCAAAGAAAAAGTTACTAACTGCCAGAATTATCCAGGTTTTTCAAGTATTACTTTCAATAGTTGCCAAAAGAGCCTCAAAGAATACTTGAGCTTGCAACACATCTATGGATGTTATCTATTCCAAACTCTCAACCTTGTAGAAGTCACTAAAACTGGGCCTGTACACACCATGGACATTTAAATGCAGCCTGTTCAAGTTCTCAGGGGTCATTGCCACACTTAATTGAAGAGTAATTAAATTTTGCCTTCAATGTTTCTTGAAGGCTTTTCAAAGCAACAAATAGTGAAAATTTTCAAGGAAATCCATGAAATAATTCAAGAAAATAACTACCTGGGATTGAGAGAGCAGGTGCTCTGGTAGTAGAACAATAAACTCAAATTAAGGTTCGATTCCTGTCCTGACTGAAGACTTTGACCTTCAGAAAATTGATTTCATTCTCTTAGCCTCAGATACCTGTTCCTTCCTCTCCTTCCCCTGTAAGGGAACAGCTGGATTTAGTTTGTGAATTCTTTTGGAAAGAAATTATCTCTTTTAATATTTATTTTTACACAATAGACTCAGCTCTAAAATGCTTCTAATTATTAACATGTTCTATATTACCCTACAGTAGATACAGATAGTATTTTTGATTCAGTAGATATATATTGTGCTTCTCAACAAATACCTCAATTGCAAGTAGCAACCAGATGAATTATACTCTGCAATATCCCAGTGTCATAAACACTACACGCACTGTGATGTCTGGAAACCAGGAATTTTTTCCCCATCTGTGCCGCAATCAAGAATTACTCATTCAAAATTCATTCTGATTATAGGCCTTTAAGGTGAGGAGGGAATGGTGAATTAGGCATTTTTGCAGTTTATACAGGAAGCACCAAGAAATGCTCTTTCAGACATGCCTAGATCTTTGTATTATAAATAAATGTTGCAGAACTACAGACACGCTAACACAGTCACTAGAACTATTCAGCTTAATTACTAGTAAAAAAAAAAAAGATACTATATAAAGCACCTTGGAGTCTACTGCATGTTCATAGACCAGATTTCTTCCTCTTGACTGTACCATAGCATACTGAAACAATTATGTACCCTCAGGTATGTTGTTTTAAACTTTCTTGTTGAAACTGGGGCCAGACATTGGCTGAGAACTTCTGTCAGTTCTTCACTTTTGCTGATCAGATTTTTCCACAAGTTGCCTGTGTTTATCGTGTAACTCTGGTTCAAAGTATGTATACCAGAGCCTTAATGTCTTTTTCTAGTGCTTCATCTAATCAGTAGTACAAGTGAAATATTTTTTCTAAACAAGTGTTAAAAAAAGCTTGTTATGTTTAAAGATGAAGCTAATAGTTCAAACTTTATCAAACTAAACAGCATTCTAATCCACCATTTCTCAAGACTATTCAACATAGATATTAATACTACCCCTAAAATAACGAGCACCTATAAAAAAAGCTAATTAACTTTGTGTGAATCCGCTCACTGCATGAATAGCTTGGGCAGGTTATTAACTCTGGCACTTGATTTTACCTCACCCATACCCCTAATGAAGACTCAAAAGTTCTTATAGGTGGATCCTGTGCCTTAGTGTTCGTTCAGCTGGAGTCCACAGCTTTGTCAGAAAAGTATGTGTGTCACATGTTTTGTGCTTTTTGTCTGTTTGATAGAGCCATAATATTAGCATACATTAGCAGTAGGATTCCAGAAGTCTTCCATGGATGTGATTTTATCCTGTTCCATCACTTGTTATGATAGATGTTATATAATGGCTCTGTAGCCATTTAGCAGCTTTCTATCTTAAGGCCAGAATGTGGACTTCTCATCCTTCAGAACTCAAGAAGAAAAAACAAACACCAAACACCTTTATGCTGCAGCTGAAACTTTCAGCTTGGATTTAACCAGGTCTTAAAATAATCAAGCTTGCCTGCACCTAGGCAAGAATGGGGAAGGCATTAGTTTTGCCATACATCTTGAAATCCAAGTCTCAACGTTTTATAAGCAATGCTTACCCTAGAACAATTCCAGCTTCATTTGTAAAAAGAAATAACAAAAAGCTACAAATTTTTTTAGTAAATATAAAGCAACTTAAGCAGGTGTGTAGAACTAAGCTTCTAACTGTATATTTATCTTTCTAGATATAGGAGGACTAAATTTGATATTCAGTGAAAGCAGCTTTTGGCACAGTACTATAATTGACTACCAAAAAAAAGATAAACTGTTTATAAAAGCATACAATAGAATGCAGTGTTTCTATGATTGCTTGCCAATTACTCTTGGTAATAAATTGCAGACGGTACACATCTCTCCTTGCTGTGTTGAAATTTTACATGATATATTTTGGTATGACATGGCTAGGCATTCTGAGCAATCAAGCAGATATCTAACTATTAGCTTGACAAGTCATAGTACAAATAGACTCTAGAAGTTAATATGTACAACACTTGTGTCTTTCACTGTTCAGTGAACTTTCAGTTTTAAATGTTTAAATGGTACTTTACATTCAACTAATTGTCAGTGAAATCAACTGTAATGAAATCACAAATGGGCAAGTCACATTTACTATACAGTTTGTACAGTCTCCATAACACTATTCAACGTACTAGTGACTATGGAGTAAGTTCTTCATTCTTCCAGTCCTTTGAGAAGTAAGAGTCATTAATGCTCAGTTATCTGTAAAGTACAGATGTAAAACTAACCCAACTGAAATGCTAATATTTCTTGGCCATTTGGGGAACACCCTTGACTAGATCCTTGCCCACAGATTTGGACGATCCCTGCAATGGAAACCTAAAAGCTGGAAAATCCACAGATTGGAACCTCTTTTCAGGAAGTCCAAGTTCCCTGGCAGTTTCTCAATGTTCAGCTGCTTTTTAGCATTTCACATCAGTCCCTAATATACGTACAAACTGTGCAAGAGCTTAGGAAAAGAAAAGCTCCTAGTCATCTCTGGTATCGGGGACTCTGAACCTGCAGCTCTACTTACGCAATCTCAGCCACACATCAGCAGCTGCAGCTCAAGATTTTACTCTCTGTACCTGAGAAACTGAGATTTAAGACAGAAATCATCATGATGTCTCAGAGTGCTTAACTGTGGAGATAGGATGTCTATAACTCTTTTCGTATCAATGAAAGGTGTATGGTTTGCTTTTAAACTGAAAACAGAACCCAAGGATAAAAAAAAAAAAAAAGAAGAATCCAGTGAAATCTTTTCTGCTACCCTCCTTCTCTATAAACTCTTCCATCAAAACTTCTGAAGCAAAAGCAAAGCAGAGATACAGATGCTGTGCTTCTGTGCTTTCTGTTTTTAGTAGAAGGGAAGAACACTAAAATATTAACGTCATGGCCGAGACACAACGACCTATATCTTTAAACTGAAAAACAATTCTTATACCACTTGTAATTCAAGTGTTTATTTTTACCCTAGCAACAATGTCATGGAGCTATAAAAATTCCTTCAAATACAGAAAGGGGAAGGCTCATAAGAAATGTTATCCTTACAACTGTGAGATAATCCAGATATCAAATGTGCATTTGATGGGAGTCAGAAGGGAAGCTGAAGGGAGCTTCTGTCAGCACTTCAAAGGGGAAAAGGAGGAAGATGTGTTTTGCAACTTATTTTCAAACTGAAAATACAGACTCTGGCAAATTGGAAAAAGAAAAAGGACCAAGTTCCACAACTCAAATAGCCCTGTTTTCCCATTCCTCTTCCTAATCCCCTCAGCCTCCCACCTTTCTGCAAAACTGCTTGTTTATTACTGAAAAGCTGTCTAATAGATAAACCAACTAGAACCTGTTCAGATTTACAATGCAGGCTAATCCTGAGATTGAGGTAAAGCCATTTAGGCTATTGTTTAAAAAATATTTTTTAGGACAACCAGTGACATTTGCTGTCAATATAAAGCATGCTCAAAAAAGCAGACTACCATACTCTGGAATTGATTGTGAATTGACTTTAAAAGAACATATTGAAGGCCTGTAGCTTCAAAATAAACATGGGTTGAACCTCATACTTTCCTTTGAAGACAGATGGAGTAGACTAGGCCTTCCAGTAGGAGCCTTAGCTTAAGCATTTAAAACAAAACAAAACATGCATGGTGCAAATATTGATTTAACCAAATGTTCACCCAGTTCCCTATAGCTTTACAAAAATTCTTAAGTGAGTTTACAACAGCTGGCTGCTTTCATACTACTTAATTCTCTATGTATAAAGAAACATCTGTTCTGCTTTAAAAGAATGGCCTGTAGTAACCATAAGAATTTGGATGTCATCTACACATCACACACTCATTTCTATTGTTTCACAGTAATTCTCAGACAAGCTGGTTAATATTACTTGGGTTTTGTGGGAAGAAAAGAAAGCATACTTTAATAACATAAACCTAGTTTTAATCTCAAATAAGCTAGAACTTTTTCTGGTGGATTTGTGGTACAATGAAATACTGTAAATCTAAGTATTCTAAATATTAAGAAATATATAGCACACCTTATTGAGTGTGCCATACCCCTCTCCATTCCAGCGATGTATAGCATAATAGCTCATGTCGTCTCCAACCCAAATATAAGTTCAATGGAAATGATCATTAATGGCTTTCCCAGCAGATGACGAGAAAACAACCAAGAAACCCAAAAAACCAACCAAACAAAACAACAACAACAAAAACCCTCACAGCACTCACACAAAAGTCCCCCCAGACAACCCAACAAACAAACAAATACACACACACAAACAAAAACATTCAAAAATATACCAGTTTTTGAGACTGGAGGGGTGAAAATGGGTAACCTCTCCAAGGAATCACAGGCTATATCAGATAAAAGTGACATCAAATCCACCTGATGCCTCACATTCCAGTCTATTTCTGGAATGTCATGGCTCCATTCCACCCTGGCAACCCTCACCCCACAGCTGCTCCTTATCCCTTTGAAAGGGTTGCTCTGCAGCTCCAGCATCTCTTGCAAAAGTTTGACACTTCCAGCTCTGCCTTCTTACCCTGTATTTCTTTTTTTCTTGTGATATTTTAAATTTCTCATCATTTAGCTATAAGACAGTAAGTTCTTATTCTGATTTGTGAAGAGTTACAGAAAGCCAGCTTTCCTCTGATTTCCCTCCTTTCCTTATAGATACAGCAGCAATTTATATACACAAGTGCAATCTAAATTATCTCATTAGTGGCAGCAAATGACATTTAAATTGCATTTGTTAACCCAGTTGTCACCCAGGGACAAAAACTTTTCCCTTTGTGCAGCAACCAAAGAGACTCTATTTGTACGAAATTAATGTAATCTCTTGACAATGAGAAAAAGTCGAATTTATCCAATTTGTTTCGGAACTGGGCATGGATACAGATTCACTCCCAAGTCTAGCAATGATGTGGAAATAGTTTGTAAATTACTAAGTGGTACATACTCCAGCAGATACATGAGATGACAGCAAAGCTGGAGAAATCCCTCTTTCTTGCCCTGATCTGCAGGTTACACCTATAGAGCAAGTGAAGAAATTACTTACATCAGCACAGCAAAATTACTTCAGAGAAATCATGGAGAATCAAGTTTATTTTGGTGAACATGCCGGAGCCCACAAACAGTTCCACTACAACAGCTGAGAGGACAAAACACAGGCTAGAAGAGGGGGAATTCAAAACAACTTCACTATGACAAGACAACCTAGAATTATGGCCTTTAAAATCAAAAAATTAAATTTTTTAAGTTTCCATTCAGCTTTTATAACCAGCTTGGTCTTTTACTGTTGAATAAAATTACTAAGCCTTAATGTTTATCCTGTTAGGATTTGGGGGTGAGTTGTCTTTTAATTAGAGCAAAAAGGAGTTAAAACAAAGAATGATAATTTATTAGACTAGCACTCAAACCAGCAAAGTAAATTTCTTTGATACAATGGTGCGGTTTGTCAGTTCACTGAGACACAGTGGGCTGGATTCCTCAGACAGTTATACTCGATGAAAACACAGACCTCTCGGGCTGCAAAAATGATTTGCAGCTACAAGGAGATGATATTACATATGCTGATTTTTTTATTATTATTTGAGAATTCAGCAACTTAAAAGCACCATAAAAAATTTACATCTGTTTTTATGATCCACAGTGGTATATTGCATACAAAGGATGGCAATGTTGCAGCAAGATGTCCAGCTTCAAGGGTCAGGAATACCTATTGAAAGTTCACTATAAAGATACTTTAAAATATAGACCTATGCAAGCTTGCCTGGATACCATTCAAATCACAAAGGTGAACATATTTCATAGACTGGTGAATTCTTCAACATAGAAGATGAGTATTTCTAGTACAAGATAAAAGGTTTTATTTGCGTAAAGGCCTTTGAAACAGATCTAGCAATTCAGGCTAATAAGTGCACGTGCCAATATGCCTTAAGCATATTAACTATGACTAACAAATAATACGCAAACTATGCAAAACTGACCATTTCAGCACATTCCCAATTTTGGAAGCACTTACTGCATAAGGGTTGATAATATTTGAAGAAGTCTTCTGAGGTTTAAATATGCCCTTTAAATTGAAGTTTGAGATTTAAATACTTGCACACACATTATGACATTATTCCTTGTTCTATAGTGAAATATTTCTGGTCAATTATGTTATTTGACATGGAATTTCCATTATAAATCTCTGTAGCTCTCTGGAGATTATTTCATGCCTTTTCCCAAAATTCTTTGCTGAAGAGAGATCAATATTTGATCTTAGCTGAAAGGACAGTTGGAAAAAGTTTGAGACAGATATAATTAAACTTTGGACTAGATGAAAAGTGAAGGAAAAATAAAACAAAACTTCAAACTTTGTCCAGTTCTGCATATTGAGCTGTGTGAATCTATAAGTCTAGAGAGAAAGATCATAATGCAGGGCTAAAATTCAAAATTCTCATTGGCTATTTTCAGAAGCAGCC
The DNA here is from genome assembly GCF_964273445.1 of Streptopelia decaocto. Taxonomy (NCBI): domain Eukaryota; kingdom Metazoa; phylum Chordata; class Aves; order Columbiformes; family Columbidae; genus Streptopelia; species Streptopelia decaocto. The sequence goes on from NC_138661.1 coordinate 63,616,510, forward strand.
AATCTTCAAAGGATATAAATAAGGTAACATCATGCTGTAGGTGCAAAACAATCAGAACCTTGGACCACAGTACTTTTAAAGGGGAGGGGAGTGATATTTGGGTAGTAAAACTACACTATACTATTCTGCCATGTGCAATTAGATCTGTGCAGACTCCCAAACATGACGATCAAAGTTTGAGCTCCTGTCATGAATGCCCACATAGAGAACCAGCCAGCTGAAAACTCAGCACAAGTTAAAATATTATTCCCTAAAAGCATAGATGTTCACATTGAAAGATCTCTCTGTATTCTTATGGAGAGGTTTCTGTTCCCTTTAACTTCTTTCTAATTTAGATACTATCTCCACTACTCTATTACTAATTCAGTTCACATATAATTAATTCCAGTACTAAATAGTCATATGTCAGAAAATCAGAGGAAATGAAAAGGGTTCTCCCTAAAGGCCTGCAATAGGTAATCTTGCTAAAAGACAATAGGATAAACTTGAACCTCCAGACAGATGCTCTAAGAAAGCTGGGCTGAATCCCTAAGTATTCCAGTAACAAAGGGCTAAATTAACAGCTGAAGAACAGGTCACAGTGTCTTTCTTTTATTCTATAAACAAAGGTTAGCAGTCTATACAGCTGGATTACTTTGCTCTGTCACTGCCTTATCTTAGTCTTTTCTTCCCCTCCCACAAATAAGTTTTCAGAGCAGATGCAAATTCTGATTCATGCTGTGCCATCGCTTTCCCTTGCCTTTTTCCTCTTCCCTATCTGTATCTCTCACTTCCATCTCTGTGAGCCAAATACCTGCTGGAAATCAAGTAGAAATTAGAAAAAATACCTTTTTCAGCCTAGCAAGTTTTCAGCGTGCTACAAACATTAGAGCCAATTAGTACCTCAGTGCACGCTGAGCCTCAGAAATAATTACCTCCAGTCTCTACACTTCACAGCATTTCCATATTATCTCATGACAGAATTGTGGCAAAATTACGTCATCTTGGGCAAAACCAACGCATAACAGGTAGAAAACTTCATTCTAATATGCTAGAAAGTAAAAAAAAAAACCAAGAAACAAACAAGTCAGTAAGATTCATATTAATCTTTTCATCTGAAAAAGTTAATTTGCCTTCATTCAATTTTGAAATGTTAAAATACCAGCTTTATATTCCCTCCAATTATTCTTTATCATCCACAGAAACATAAACCTATTATGCATGAGATACAGCTTAAGTATTGCTAAAAGCGAAGGAGAATTGAGTCGCTTGGCGTTTCTTTTTTAGACATCATTATGAAAATTAAAACTACTATTAAAATGTAGAAAGACTTATTGACTAGATAATTCAAAATTATGAACTACCATTTGACTCTAAATAAATTAGTACAGCTATTATGCCCGCTGAACAAGGTAATAGATAATATAAGCCTCAAAAGGATTCAAACTCAACAAGATTTGCCTATGTGATAGTTTCCAGGCAGGAAAAGTACTTACCTAATATGAAATATAACTTAAAGACAAGAAAGAAAAAACAGACTGGAAATTGAAAAATAAATACTGATGAAGAAGGATCAGAAAGATGCATTCATGGCTTAGGAAACTAGAGACCACACTCTTGTGAGAGGGTAGGCAGTAAAACTCAGGTACATTTAAAGAAACTGAAAGAGAGAACATGAAAAGCGCAAAAAAGGGAATGCTGAAGTTTGAAAAGGATCCAAATTAACAATGAACCTGGATAAAAATTACTTGGAAGTGGTATTCTGAGATAAAAAGACCACATTCTGCCAATATAACTACACAGATACTAAGAGGTGTGAGAGGATTTCAAGAGGTCTGGATGTGTTACTATCAGAAGTGCTGGAACATTTTTTTAGTGGAGAGATCCAGGTCTCAATCTAAAGAACAAACTCTCTCAGTTATCTTCAAGTTTGGCCCTGGCATACTTCAGTTCTTCTGTTGTCCATGCCTAAGCCACCCGTAGCACACAAGGATTGCTAACAGGTTGGTAGTATTCCAAGGTTTTAATGGAAAAGGTCATTTGCAACAGATTAAATGAGGAATTAAATTAAATAAGGAACCTGCTGTTCCTTATGACCCGTGAAGTGTTATGCCTGATTGGTACAATTTTTTCAGTCACTCCTGACCAAGCTACAAGCCAAGCGATTCAGCCAAGGGGCCGTCAGGTCCAAAACCTGAACTGGAAGAATTCAGATAATACTTCTATTGCACATGAGAGTGAGGCCTTTCAGTCTTCAAACCATTTCAAGACTTGCCAGCTGATTTGCCTTGGCTGTTCTTAAACATATGAAAAAAAGTTCAAATTACCAAAATTTAGAGTGGGAAGGGAAAGATCTGTGGATCACAAAGATGGGATCCTGCTCATAAGCTAGTTTTAGAATTTGTTTAACAAATGTCTCGGAAACAGGCTTAGCTCTGCAGAAGTATTTATTTCAAAGAATACTCAGTAGTAATAGCAATTCTATATTAATGTGCATCCCTTGATCGATGTCCACTTAACGTAGGTAATCTGAGAAAAGCACTAAGATATTTTAAAACAAATGAAACTGCATATGATTTATACAATCAGGCTGTGAAATCAGCCTAGGTTGATCACCAAGCTCCTGATAATGGAATGCCATTAATAAATAAGAGAAAAACAGAAGAGTGGAAGTCTGAACACTGAAGTGGGCAGAGGACAGACAGCCACTGTGCCACAAATAAGGTTTGAGCTTAATCTGAACCAGAGGAGCTCCAGGTATGATCTTCTGTTTCATTTGTTTTCAATGGGCACCATCACATGAACATTCCAGAACACAGTTTGGACATCTCTTTGTGATTATATGCATATTAGTAGATTTACATTTTGCCCTAATTCACAATTGCTATCCACAAAGCAAAGTTACAGGAATCATCTGGCTTGTTATGAAACAGTTTAAAACCAACAGCACATCTCTCAGTTTTTCCTCTTGACATTTAAGCAAAAATCCCCAAATACGATTAATCAGATTCGTGACCACCAGTAACTTCATTTTGATCTATACAGAAGGGAAATAATGGCATGAATAAACAACATTTAATAAACCCAAAATATTTGTATTATTCAAACTTCTATTTTATTTCTTGCAAGCATGCCAAGTGGTGGTGAAAATTATACACATGGAAATGCACTTAGACTGTTAAAACTCAGGATTGGGGGACTTGATCAGAAGGAAAATCAATATTTTACCCATATCAAAGGAGACCACAACTAACTACATCAAAGCATCTAGCATACAACCAAAACCCACAAGTAAATTATGGTCTATGACCTTTCCCTTTCCCTTGTTTTTCTTCAGTAAAACATTTGCTTTATTGCAAAAAGAAAAAGATCAAAAGCTAGATGTATTTTTAACAAAGATGTATAAAAGCCACTTGAATAAAGCAACAGACCTTTGAGAAGTTAAGTGCACAAGAGCCTCTTAAGACTACATTGTGCTTTTGTTTGCTACAGTGTTCTGCAAATGCCAGTTCTGCCATAATTTTAAGAAAGAAATCTTGTGAAAAATAAAGTCTTCAACTCAGTAGGTTCTTTTGTACTAGCCCTTGTATACAGCCATGTAAGTGAATAATGAGAAAAAAGCACATTGGTTTGCATTTATTCTGCAGGTCTAAAACCAAAAGCAGTTTATAAGCAGGTTGATCAATAATATAGTATTTATAGATGCAGCTATTGCAAAGGCTTAACAAAAGAAATTCTTTCAGAACTATTGTTAGAATAAAAATACCAGTTACTATTCTACCCAGTGAGAAAGCTTTTTTTGACAATTTAAGACACAAGTAGATTTCATCTGTGTTAGAGTTCTGCACTCTGGCACTTCCAACTACTTTTTTTTAAACAGAAAGATATTTCTCTCCTCTCCTGTGTTGATCAGATTCAGAACACCTGGTGTTCAAATTGCTAATTTGCCTTCAATTATCACCCCATGCATTTTCAAATGATCCACTTGCAAATCCCAGGAATTTCCAGCTTGTCCAATTAGCATGTTACAATTGTGATTCAGCTCCCTGCTGTTCAAGCCTAAATAACCATTTTTGCCACTCAGGAGCTCCCATATCGTATATGTGAAATACAGGTTTTGTAGTTCACATATTCATACATCCTTCAGACAAGGTAAGACAAGAGTGGAAAAAGTTCCTGTCTGTGATTAAGTATAATCATTTGCTTTTTCCAGTATCAGAGTACTCCCTAGTCCCATATTGAACATTCCATATAAAAAAAGGAAGACGAAGGAGCACCATCTAGAAAAATGCTAATTTAATTTCTCAAAAAGCCAGTCTTATGTATTTCTTCTTCACCCCCATGCCTAATAAAGGAAAACAACACTTAGAGACGTGTTTTGTTTAAAAACACTAATAGGACCAAAGCTCAAGCGATATGTCTTCAACATACAACACTTCCAGACTCAAGTTTTCTCCTTTCTGTAGTAACCTAAGCTGCCTCCCAGACTAGAGGTACACCAAAACAACCCTATTTAAAATTAAAGCTTCATAGCTCATTTCCAGCCACCCCAAAAATGCATTTTTGCCAATATTATTGCACTATTTCTACTGAATGAAAACTTATCCTGAAATTTTGTTTAGGGCAAAGAACCATTAAAATTTGAGACATCAAAAACACAAGCAAAGATTTCTATTCTGCTACTTAAATCGCATCACAGGCTATGACCTTTAGCATTCTCATTACATCACTTTATTCTACTGACCACCACAAACCGCCCACTCAAGCCAGGGAGAAGCTACAGATCAAACAACCCTGCAACAAGTGCAACAAAGGAGACACCTAGTAAGCATGTAATCTTCATGGCAAACATCCTGTTAACTCCTTCCCTTCCTATGATCACAAATCAATTTTTCAATAAGGAAAACCAGGATATATGCAGAGTTCCACTTAGCACCAACTTGAGTCCCATGTAATAAATTTTCTGTGAAGTTCTGCTTTATAAAAAAACCAAATCTTAGATCTTGCAAAGCACAGTCAATATTAAAATAGTACAAAAAACATGTTAATCTTGTTTCTATGGAAAGTGTATCAATGAGACCCAGCAGAGCATCCTTTAAGCAGGCAGTAATAGTGTTGTCATGTATTGCTAAATCAGGAAGGGAAGCAAGGAAGAATTCTACACCCAGTTGCAACTTGAGGGGAATGTAGGAGCATCACCGCTTGCCAAACAAGCCACAAGCAAGTACGGCTTTCAGAGATAAAAACCTGAAAATATGTGCAGAAGCTATAAACCACAGAGTGCACTTATCTTTAAAAGCACACTATACCTAGCAAACTTCTTTTAGGTGCCAAAATGGAATGCAAGGGTATTTTGAAGGTATCTTGAACTGGTTTCTTCACTGTCATGAAACAGCGTGAATTCCTGACTTCAAAACCATCTTACTGATTTATATGCGTTAAGAAACTGGCTGCTGATAGGGCTTGTTGTTGTTTTTGTGTTTTCTTCTCATAAGAGTTTTCAAGGAAACGTGTTCCGAATGTGCTGTTCTTAAAAACATATTTTTCTTACTGAAGCAGCACGTTATCTCAGGAACTGTCTATTTTGATATTTGACCATAAGGTTCCACGGACAGTAATTTTCTCATTTCCTAACCTGATTATAACAAGTACAAAGATTTTAATCCCTGTTTTGGTTCTGTATGCTCATATTTTGTTGTTTAAGAATATGCCTTTGAAGTCAGCAGAAAACCAAAACAAATACACACAAACACCACACCACTGTTGATTTATAGCAGAATCCATAGCAGTAAAAGGATATCTGATAAATTCTAGCCAAAACTGGGATGGACAGGTGCTGCATTACGTGCAACAACTTCACCTTGCCGTTAAGCACTGAGGAAGCATTTAGCTCGATATTTACTTCCTTTTAGAACACTTTCTTCACTTGAAGAAGTGAAGAAGACATGTTTAATATCTTTTAGTGAACTATAGGGTTTTACTTACAAGTTCTAAATAAGCTAAGTACCACACATATATGGCAGAACTGTAACTGGTTTTACCAAACCAGTATGCATTTAGGAAATAACTCAGATTTAAGCATAGTAAGGAAGACACAACCATTCAACCCAAACATTGCAGTGATTTTTCTGCATTTGAGGAAACAGGAACTAACACTGAACCTGCTTGCAAAACAACACTGTTACCTGGAGTAACACTAACGGTGTATCGCATGAGTCTTCAAGAAAATTCACACAACCCCCTACTCTAATAGTAATATATGTAAAAGTAGTATATACAAAGTCCTCCTGTTAAAGGATTTTTTTTCCTATCTCCATGTACTGATATCCTGTGCCTTGTTTTTAACACTAAACAGAACACTGTTAGTCTGTTGATCTTGGGAAATAAGGATTTTGGAAGGATGAAGCTTGGTATCTCCTTCAGTTTGACTATAATCTGCTTTAGATATGCTCTCACACAGAAAAGCAGAGTAAGAGCTCACCAGTGTTCCTTTGGAGTCCCAGAACTATCAGTGGGTTTTGTCCCAGGTGCAATCTGCTCAGTCTGAGGAGCTGAGAAATAGGGGTCTCACTATTATGACAGCCCCAGCTTTGGCAAAGGGGCTTTATTCCTTCAGGAATACCACTGTTTTCAAAAGATGTTGCAAAACACAGTTGAGCAGCAGCCCCAGGTCTTCTGATCTCCCCACAGAGCTGGGAGAAGAGCACACTTTTCTCAAGTCTTTGATCAAATTTTAACAGTTAAATAACACTGGCTGAGCTTTTGTCCCTTTACAGTTTGAGCAGTACATGAACATAAGTCATTCTGACAGAAGAGAAAAAGGTAAGGACTATATGCTTTCATATTCCTACTAAAACTGGCCAGCAGGATATAAGAAGGATTTATACAGCGGAACTGAGGCCAAATCAAAGATGTGGTCAAGGAGACTCACACATTATTGGGTCAATGTACTCAGGTGGCTGAGAAGAGACCTTATTGCTGTCTACAGCTCCCTGAAAGGAGTTTGTAGCATGGAGGGTGTTGGTCTCTTCTCCCAAGTAGCAAGTGATAGGACAAGAAAAAATAGCCTCAAGCTGCACCAGGGGAAGTTTAGATTAGATATTAGGAAAAAATTCTTCATGGAAAGGGTTGTGGGGCATTGGAACAGGCTGCCCAGGGCAGTGATGGAGTCACCATCCCTGGAGGGGTTTAAAAGGCACTTAGATGAGGTTTTTAGGGACATGTTTTAGTGCCAGTGTTAGGTTATGGTTGGACTCGATGATCCTGAGGGTCTCTTCCAACTGAAATGATTCTTTTCTATTATGTCCTAACCATCTTGGCATAAGCAGAAGACAAAGAAAATACATCTTACAGTTACCTTCCCACCACTACTGAAGTAAGGATCAAGATCTTTAGCTGGCACAAATGGATTTAGCCATAGGGTTTGACCACATAGCTCAGAGTATTTTTTTTATGGTTCAGCAACAGAGTTCCTAAAATTTGTTCACTTTGTTACTTGATACTGTTAAACTAAACCTAATCTGAGATGCACATCAAGCACAACAATAGCAAGCGGCAGTTTAAACAGTCATAATAGGTCATTTGACAAAACAACATCTGAAACTAAATTTTGAGCACAGAGCAGAGTATATGAACAGCAACTAACACATGACTAAAAACACATGACTTTCTTCCTTTGAAGAAAAGCCACAAGGCAATTAAGTAAGAAAATAGTTTCTTTTTGGATATTTTGACTAGCTATGTGTAGCAAGTAATTTAGTCACTGAATTATCCACTCAGATCTACTGCTCAGTGACACTGGCTTGTAAAATCTACACCACCTATTGAAATAGACTGAGGATTTAAATACTAAGCCAGTAACTATTCAAGCTTTCCTCAATGACTGATTGATTTTTATATATCTATAAACCAGATATAGTATACATGTAATATTTTCCATGTTTGTTTAAGAAAAAAAAAAAATCATTATTCCACAGTTTTCATAGAGCTGCTCAGAAGTCACTTTTTAAATTCTGATTTCTTATTAACTTATATGTCAAAAGACAAGAGCCAGAGTCTCAGCTGCAATCTCAATTGTAAATCAGAGTAGGTTAATTATTTTGAAGAAGTCTGACACAAGAAACATGTTCATATAGCATATAGATTGAAGGCTGAAGCTATATACTCAGCCAGTGAAAAGTTACATTATCACAGTTGAGAGGTTGGCTTGCACAAAGGCCAGCTCCACTTTAGACACTTCTGTTGTAAAGTGAAAGAGATGCTTGTAAAAACAGAATTTTTAGCAATGTTTCTGCACCAGTGATATAATATCATTTAACAGCTTTTAAATTATATTTTCATTAGAAAACTCTCATTTGACCTACACATTTCTTACAGAAAAAATAAAGTATGTCTTCCTTTGTATCATGATACACTTGTTATTCGTGGTTATTAGATTAACTAATTGTGTTTTTATTGTGGTGTAAGACTTACTATTATCCTGTTGTGTTTGAGCTTGCTTAAAAAAAACATGAATTCTGGTACCTTCAGAACAAAGCATCAATGGTCTACAGACCTTGTCGCTGAATAGGAAATATCTATTGTAATGCTGTTCTATATCAAATGTTCTACGTAACGCAGAAGTTCATTCTTTTGTTAAACCATGCGCTTACTCTTGTTCATTGTTCTCCAAAATGAAAGTTGACTCTGCAAAAATTGTAGCTTTTCACAGAGGAGCTGAAGTAACACTGTTTTTCATCTTCCAAAAGCTAAGTTCAAAAAATATACAGCAAGCATGACCTTGTTTTATTTGTCTCATATGTTCTGATAATAACTATTCTTGAGGGCTGGGGAACAGATTTTTCATGTATTAGGAAAACTTCTCAGACACTCTGGAGAGAAAATAAAGCATCAGAATCAGCTGTAACTACACAGCAACAGCGTGATCCTGAGACATCTCTCGAACTAAGAATCATCTTGGAAACTTCAAAGTTTAGATTGCATTTTGTGTTTCAGTGAAGTCTCACTCTGCTCCCCCTTGAGACTCATTAGCCAACGATCTGAAGGACATAAAAAAAGATATTGGTCATTTTCATTAGCGATTCGATGACTTTATCTGAAGAGTGCTAATCTCAGGGCACTGCTAACGTTTCAGTTACGATTGCACCTGAAATTACTAGTTTTATTAGGTTGTTTTAGTGGAACCTGCCAAAAATCTTATATTCTTGTTTCACACTAAGATCTGAATGATAGATAATTTAAAGTAATGGCAAAGCAGTGTACTTTACCAAAACTGAATTACATTGGAGAAAGATTCCTCCCAAATTTGGTCTTGATATCAGCATGTACACTCCATTATGATGCTATTTCAACCCCCTGCGAGACTGGACTATAGAGAAGAACATTCAACATATTATCTTCCCAGACCATTTTTGTAAAATCAGAGAGATATTTTATGAATACATTTTATTTAGTACACAGCTAGATATATATACATTTTAAAATAACAAAGGGAAACTCTGAGGATTTAAAATATTTGCATCACAGCATTCACTTAATTAAATATATATGGCTAACACTGCATGGTCTTCCTTTTAGATCCTCCTCTGTCATAGCACTAGTTCCTTTTGCTTGTTTTTATGCCAGTTGTTATCCTACGTTGATAGTAACAGTTTTCAACAGTGCTGATGGATTTAAATATATTTTATTTTGGATAAATGACAGCAATTATTTCATGATATGTAATTAGTTACCAAAGCTCTACCTTCTTGTTAACCACGCACACACCAGTGTAATAGTGTAATAGAGTTGTTCCTAGCAAATTTTTACATTTAAGAACATTTTAAGACCTCAACTACTCTCAGGAGGGGTTTTCCTTCGCAGCAGAATGAGTGACCCAATATACAATGCAGTCGCAGCTATGACTGTGCTTGATATACAAATTACCACATAAACTAATGACAGTTGTACTGAAACAATGGCTCAAAAATAAGCTTTTTTTTTTTTTTTTAAAGATTCAACATAGTGTAATATAAGTATCAACTAGCTGGCCATGGAGCAAGTGGAATCATCACACATGAACAGTTCACACCCCCAAAAATTATTGTGTATATGTATATATGAACATGGCCCACACGCACTGATACCTTTTCTACCTACAGCAATTTGCTAAAATCTTATTTGTTTACAGTGAGTTCATCATCTGCAATAGCAGATGCAGTGGAGTTGATTAGATTTTATAAATTTGCTCACTTGCTAATTAGGATAATGTATCTGCTAGCTCCAGATCCTCAGCCAGCAGCCACCTTATTTAATGGAGACTCCAAGGCTGTGCCCTTAAACAGTGGCAGTTTAAATTAGCTGAGCAGAGCTAAAAGCCAGTCAAGGAATGATTAGGTGAAAGATGTGCTGGGGTTACTAAACTAAAGAGGCTGTGTGAAAATTCACATCTGCTCTACAAAGACCTTGAAAGCTGCAAGAAACTCTTTGATGTTCTCTCGTAGATGCAGAAGTGCTTAGCTGAATGGCTACTGCCCATCTACCATGGTATTATCACACACAGTTCCTTTCAGAGGTCACAGTTATGGACAAGCACTAGAGAATTTAAGCCTCCAGGACTGTCTTTCTGAACATATTGTGTGACATGGCTTCACTGCGGAACTGCCTTGCTTGCGACCTCTAGGTTATGTCTCTGCAACATCCTCTACTTGGGGCCACTGTTAAATAATATTCACATGCTCAGACTTGAGTTACCTTTAAAACCAGCTGAAAGGACTTGTAGGGCTGTTTCATGCTTGTCACATTCTGCAACCTGTGCTCTTTAAAAATTAACCATACTAAAACACAGAGGACTAAAAAAATCCATGTAACCCACTGAATGCTGCCTTCCTCACATTGCTTTAGGTCACCACAGTTACAGATACTAACCCTCTTATGCCATAACTTTAAAAGAAAAGTACATTTAAAGTATTTTTTTCTCCATTGGGAGGCAAAAATAACAACAGACTTTCTGTTGCCCTTTTGTAGAGAACTTAAACAGCAATTCTTTCAACCTCTCCTGCCCCAGCTCCTGCTCTTTGTTGGCTTGAGTCTTCCAGTGGTGCTGACAAGTTTAAAAAGACTGGGGCAAAAATCTAATTTGAGATACAGAGAAAGACACAAGAAGCCTGCAGTGACTCTTTTATACACAGATTTTCTGTTAACAGCATACATTAAAAGCAGAGAAGCAACTAACGGGCACAGGACAGGTGACCCAGCTTAGCAGAAGAGGAGAGGCAAAACCACCTTTCCCAGACATCCATCCAACTAATAAGCAATCTACACTAGGAATACACACACCAGGTGTTTTCTATCCAAAACAGGACTGAACTGTAACTAAGGCAATTAAGCTTTACTTAGGGTATGCTGTAAAAGCAGCTTTCCCTGTAGGATATCTTTGAGAGAAGCAGTAGCGGCCCATTCAGCCAGGACTGCTTTACACAGTTGCTTGCTTCCAAAGCCTTTATTTATTGTGCGTAGGAGTAGTTGATAAAAGGATTTCTTCATTGAGGTTATTTCTTTAGTTGTTAGACTGCACTAAATCTTTTTCTTCTCTATTATTCAGAACTTGGAAATTTAGGTGCAAGCACCACATAAGCACAAAGCAATTATTTTAATACAAGGAAGTCCCAGAGAACATGTTGTTTGTGTAGCTCACTTAGCAAAAAAATCACACACAACCTTTTAATATTATTTTTTCTTTTACTGCAGCAAACCTTAAGTGTTCTGCACTGCAGTTTGCTTGTGGACAGAACCAATAGGATTCTATGGAGAGTGACAGAGGCAGCTGGAACCCTGGATAGAAGCTACAACACCTCTTATGATGTGTCCTGCAAATGCTAAAGGCAGGACCACACTAATAATTCTAGAAGCGCAAGAAAAAGACACCACGATTTACTTGAGTAGAAGAATTCTGCAATTACAAGTTAATAAAAACAATCTAACTTGCATAAGCAAAATTGTAACAGTTTAAAATGTGCTTTTTTGTTCAAAACTAAAATTTTATTTCTGTGTTCATTCATATACATTAAGTATGGCATTTTATATACATTTTGTTTTGTTTCTTTATGTCAGGCATTATAACATCAGAATATTGGAGCACTGGACACTAACAAGAAAATGCAACAATTTGTGACAATTTAGCTCTGTATTCTCCACTACAATTAAACAGGGTTATTTTGGGGGAGTGGGGCAGAAGAACTGTTTTGTTTTCTAAAAAAAAAAAAAAAAAAAAAAAAAAAAAAAAGATTTTCCATCCCTCCAAAGTCAAGATAGCCTGTAGTATATTGTACTGATACATGCTGCAAAGCACAAGAAAAAACTGGGGGAGAACTTCAGCAAGCATTTCAGCGAAACTTCAAGAGTTCACTATTGCAGGTGATATAAACAAAGTGAGTTCCTTAATCTTAGGTGGAATTACAGCAATGTATTACAAATTGACCCAGATTTTTATATTTGCTAAGTCCTTTCACCTGACAGCTAGCTATAGGAGTGGGCTACTCTTAATCTACTTCCTAGGGCATTCTTTCTTTCAAAATATCAAAACATTTTTGTAGCTTGGTTTCTGTTCACTGGAAACAGTGACTATGCTGGCAGATTTTTGTCCACATTTACCTCTGCATTAGCTAAATTTCCTAGTCTCCTTTCTGCCTAACATAAAACCTGACTGAATATCTGAGTGTAACAAGCTGAATTCAGCTTCCTTTCACTATGAGTACACTGCTTGAGTCCTTCAGTTCTTTCCCAAGTACTAAAGATGTTCAGAAGTGAAAAATTAAATACCAGTTATTTTATCACAATTCAAAATCCATCATTATTGTTTTTGACTCCTAAAGACAGCTGCTGATGGGAAACGTACACTATTTATAAATGATGTTTCAACACATAGCTCAAACGCTCATTGCTTTTCCTATAAATGTATGAAACTCTCTTCAAATTTAAACAGCAGCTTAATTCCACCCACTTAATCTGGAATGGTGCCCAAGCAAGTAGAGAGTCAGTATAAATGTGCATGTATTATTCTAGTCACAAGCATTTTTCTTCCATTCAGTACTGTTCCTTATCTACACCCAACCGCATTAAAGTTTTTATGTTCTTACATAGGTGAGTGTGGATGGTTTTGAAGTATGTTCACATAAAAACTTTCAACATTCTGAAGAGCTGAACTAGTGCTTCTCTCTCCACTTGTAGGAGCCATACAATGTTTTTGTTTCTTGAAGAAAAACACAAAATAAACACATAACCACCAAGAAGAAAGCACTAATACAACACAGTTGTAGCTCTGAGAGAACAGCAGCAACCAGGTACTTTCATGAAAAATCCTTTGGTTTCTAAGCCAACGACACTTAGCTTTTGAGAAGAGTACAATTCATGCTTTGTGACTAACCCTTGCTATTTTCTTCAAGGATTTTAACAAGCATTTGAATATATCTCTTCTTACTAACTCCACTCTCCTGCTCAACAAAAACGCTTCTGAGCCACACACACACATTTTACACAGGTTTTAAGAAACTCTGTGAGGCAGGCTATTTTCCCAGACTATGTATGAAGGCAAAACCACAGGAAAAGACTATCTGTCCACAAGGGAAGGCAGAACCACCATGACTCTTCATGCTGCTCAGTCTCAGGAAGAGCTTTACGGACCTTGCTGTTTGCTCTTAAGAAGGCGGCCACAGTATCTGACTTATGTATTTTTGTTAATTATAAAACAACTTCTCTATTGCTTATTCCTACCTTTCCCACCTATATTTCAGAAACATAGCAAAATTTCTTATACACCTCCAAATTGCTTACCACCCATACCCTTCCTGGTCCACAGTGCGGATGGGAGGTGGAAAAAATGGAGAGGTTCCACAGGGGTTTACAGCCATGGCCCACATGCTCTCTCAGCAAAAGTTCCCAGGTTTGGCTAACAAACAACAAGAGACCTCCTGTCTGCCATTAAAAGCTGAGAGACAAATGTGCTGCAGGTGTGGTGTTGGCGGCAGCCTTGACTTAAGAAGGTCTCACCTGCAGCCCAGGGCCTTGCCCTACTGTAGGGCTCAAAACCAGATGTCCAGCAGCCCCCACCTCAGTAAATGCTGCTCTTGCCCATCCCTCAACCCTAACGAGGCAAATCACTGATTGCAGTCCTAATGAGGCAAATCACTAATTGCAGCCCCAGGAGCCATGGCTCCCTCCTCATCATGGTGGGCAGCCCTGGGGGGAAGAGGAAGCTGGAATTGTATTGTCATATTTTAGTATATAAGAATATGCTTTAAAATAACATCAGAGATTATGCAGTTATGATGGTATCAGTTAGTGTCCACCACCTGTTGAATATTACTATTATAGTAGCATATTGAGGGTTTTTCTTTTCTGTCAGCCAGGCTGCTATGCATTGGGCTGCTGAGGCATCCTTGCCACATGCTTAGTGTTGATTTTCTGGCACCTGTCTCAGAGGTGACATGTCCCATCACCAAGGACAGGAAATGCTGCTTCCAGGGGAGCAGATGTAGCAGAGACAGGTAGGATCAGCAAACCAGCAGCAGGAATGGCCACCTGAGAAGCAGTTCGGAGGGCAACCCAGCACAGAGGATGCTCACACCCTTCCTTGCCTTTCTGTAGCAAGAGCATTACCTGCCTCAAGGCACATCCCCAGCTCCTCAGGGGATAATTTGATTTATTATTTTACTGAAATTAGGAACAACATCTCAGTGAATGCAAGGAGGGAAAAATCTGCTGAATGACTTTGATATATCATTTAAATCTACAGGTCTGGGTGTGCCCTTTCAAGCACACATCGTTTCCAGTGCTGGGATAAGCAGAAGGATTAGGGGCTCAATTAGCACTTTAGTCCTGAAGCTGCTAAGTACTTAACACATATTTAACTTTAAACACCTGAAGAGTCACAGTAACTTACTCAGATCTACTGAAGTGAAATCAGCTAATGACATACTTAAGCATCCTGTGTCACTCAGAGGTGAATTCTGCTCCCGGTGAGACATCCTTGTCTCTGTGAGGATTTCAGAGCTCTGGAAAACGGGAGAGGTGCAGTTTGCACCACTGCTGTGCTGCCTGTAGCCAAGTACTGCTGATCAGAAGGGTGACAAATCTCATGGTTTATTTACAAATTAAGAAACAACACAGCCTACAGTAATGTTCACCCAGCACATAGGTATAGAGTAACTCAGGATAAGAACACTGCTAAAATATATTCTGTATAATTATAAACTATAACATGCATTCAGCCAAATGACCCAGCTTAACCCAGTGGAACTATTAAAATTATGTTTTCACCTAAAAGAAAACAAGCAAGATCTTAGCTATTTAATAGAGAATCACTAACATTTCCTCAATGAAAATGTAGTGCCAGGTCAAAATCTTTACTATTTTGGGACCAAATTCACTGCTGCTGCAGCAACAGTGGGTCTCCTGTGTGTCTGTGTAAGAACATGGGTGAAAAATGTCAGGAGCAAACATTTCTGTTGGACACAAAAGATTTGTTAAAATAAACCAATTTCAAGATTTTAGTTCTCTCATGCAGCAAATATGTTTTGAAGTAAATGCACTTCCCGTTAAAATTAAGAGCAAAAAATGCCTTTCATGTCTGAATTACTGGGGTTTGATCTTACAGAACTCAGATACTTGCTGATCAAAATGCAGTTGTGTTAATGTAATTAGATATACTTGATTATATCATAACTAAAATGAATGCTGCTGTGTTTTCTTGCTTTTTTCCAACCATAAATACAAGGATATTACCCTGAGTTGAAATGTCACCTCTGCAGAGTTTCTGTAACATGATTTCTGATCTGGCACTGCTACCACTGCTGCAATAACTAAACCAGAGAGAATCAATGCAGTATAAGGTCAGCTCCCAGTCCCATGGCTTTCTTAAAAGCCAAAGGCTAAGATTTTAAGAATGTGAGGACCTAAGAAGAATTTAAGGTCCTAAATTGAAGAATTTATGGTCCTAATTTTAAGAATTTTGGAATCTAAAGTGAGACACAGGGAATTCCCAAGGGCCAAAGCAAGCCAGGTAGGCTGATTTCCCTAACCTGAGAGTAAATAGAGAAATGTTAATGATGCAAAAGAACCCAGTCAAGACCACTTAGCATACTATTATAAATTCATGCCAAGTCTGTGGGATTTTCAGCATAGATGATGTGATATCTTGAGCCTGTTGTCTTTATACTGACAACAAGAAACTAGTGACCTCTGGCATGGTGCAATGGACTATAAGATCAAAGGGATTAAAAAGCTCTAGTTCTCAACAGAAGCATGAGCTTCTTTCCTGAAAAACATATAGCACGTCATGCTGGCATGTGCTCATTTACATATTTTGGTTTAAGATAGACAGATGTATGAGTATTTTACCCGCAAGTAGTGAATGTCTGGATCTTAATGTCACAGAAGGATGCAGTGACAGTGTCAGGGGGCCGAAAAAGGGATTAAACAAATTCTTGAGCAACAGGCTCCAAAATGGATACTACAAAAACTGGGTAGGGATGTTTGAAGTAGAATTGTGAATGCTGTGAAAGCATGAGAGGAATGGACCACGTAGAATGACCTTGCTTGCATGCTAAATATCCTCTGTGTAGAGAGAATCTGCTGTTTCCATTGCTGGAGATGTACTACTGGACTAGAGGAACCATGTGTTCATCCATTTGGGCATTTTATTTTTGTCTGATGGACAGTGAGGTGAAGAATAAACATCACCTCAAATATCAGTTTAATAACATAACAACAGATTTCTGTGGGTGGGGATTTTGTTAGTCATTCAAAAATAAGCAGTTTACAGAAATTGTATGTGTTTAAAAACAACTATGATTGCCAAAACCAAATCATTAATTATTGTCAAAATTCCAAGATAGATAACTAGGCAAAAGAATAACTATATTAATATAAGCAGAAAATTGAGCATGTATGATCTTTTCTTATTGAGCATGGAAGTAGGAAATAGACCTGGACATTAAATTTAGAGTAATATCTTCAATATGCCTGCTCCTTGTGATATTGCACTTCATATTTTCTACTCACAATAACTATTTATATTCATCTTCCTTCTATTTTCCCGTCCTTCTTTCCTCAAAATAAATAACACATTAAAATAACAAAATAAATGCAGAGTTTATAATTACTCTCACTCATAGGTTGTGCAGTGATTTCGCAGAGAAACTGACACCAAAATTCATATGCTCTGCAGCGTGACAGAGCACAGAGAGATTTTGTATTCAGACAAAGCTTACGCATTTCTCATTCAGGAAAAGGTTCTCTTACACTCAATTACCTTGAACTGCAGCTTTTTTTTTTTTTTTAAGAACATGCTGTAGTTTTCATAAGCAAGTAGTGATTCTCATTACTAAAACAACCAGGCACACAATCCAGCTCTTTCTGAGGTCCAGTGATACAAACTGTATGGACTTCTATCAGAATTATATTTCTATTACTTCATTAAGAATGAATCTACATTATTTTTTATCACGGCTGACTGGCTTTTGAAATGGCAAACTCAGGTGCCCAAATTATAAAAAAGGGAAGAAGTGTTATAACAGCTGCTGTCCAGTTTTGTGTTAAGCAAAGGATAGATTGTTTTATGTGCCTACTTTGCACCGCTCAAAGGACATAAAATGAATTAATTCCGACCATAGACCATCTCTCTTTCTCTGGGGACTGTGCCAAAAACTGGACTGATGCTGG
The DNA here is from genome assembly GCF_964273445.1 of Streptopelia decaocto. Taxonomy (NCBI): domain Eukaryota; kingdom Metazoa; phylum Chordata; class Aves; order Columbiformes; family Columbidae; genus Streptopelia; species Streptopelia decaocto. Next base: position 63,634,186 of record NC_138661.1, read on the forward strand.
AGACATCATGTCTACAGATTTCCTTAATGGGAATATTTGTCAGAGAAAGGGGCCAGGTATGCTTCAGTGTATGGAATGTATGTTTTTACCTGTTGGTAGGTATTTGTAATCTTTTTATGAGCTCCTATGGCAAATGGCTTTACCACAGAGAAGTGCTTGTTCTCATTAGATATCAGATCCGGTTATACACAAAATACTTATATTTTTAATTATAACATTTACATTTTATTTTACTTAACCTCATAAATAAATTGTCTCCTTAATAAGACAGTATTTTCATCTCTAAGCCTAATGTATCAGTTTTGGAAGTCAGAGGCAAATGGCCAGAGGTATTAATTTACAGCAATTAAGCAATTGTCTACGCACTCAGAGTGATAAGTAGACTGATCAGTGCCTTGCAGTTTTGCATTCTATCAAAACTGAGTTCTTAGCCTAAGTCTGTCAGAAATCTTCTGCATTTATCACAGGAATTATTTGTCCTCTCTGGAACTGGATGTATATCATAAAAATTAAATCACCAAATCATTAGAAAATTACCCATGATTACCTGATTAAATGACACAGCATAGATTAAGAAAACAGATTTTTTCACAGTAGTTACTAACAGGTAGTGTAACACAGGGGGCCACCGAGCTCTTTATTTAGAAACAGAACAGTTTTACTAAATGAAAATTATAGTTTTACTGCTTTTGACATGAATTGAGTCCTGACATTGAGCAGAGTGAGGGAAAAGAAATCAAAACACTGTAGGGATGCAGATAAGATCTCTACTCCTATAAAGATATTACAAAAGCACAAGCCTCTACTATGTGTCCTAATACTATTGACTTTGTGCTAAGCTTTGCAGTCCAAAGAAAGAAGAAAAGTGGTCTTGTGAAACCAGTGGGAGCTTTACTATAGACTTCGGGAACAGTATTTTAACTAATTTATAGAGAGCAATCAAAATATGCTCTCGATAACATGGCATTTCTTAAAGTAACAGTCTACGCATGATACATTGTAGAATGTCTATATGCAAACTATGACATAGATGAATATTACTGATGAAAATCCACCGTGCTGTGGTGCAAAGGCTCTCTGAAATGTGCTCATGTCTCCAGATCCACTGATCAGATCCACCAAACCCTGCTTTCATCTTGAACTTACAAAGTGGCAACACTTGGGGAAATCTTAAAAATGCTCATAATGTTTCCCATATGTCCACATTTTCCTTGTTTAAAGTTTCCTATGCCCTGTCAACTGGGTTTCTAGCAAAGTTTTCAGATATTTGTAACTAAATAATCAGAACACTCTTTCTAAAATAATACAAATACTTTACAAATACAATTGCAATGTTGCACAGGAAAACCTCAGAAATGAAAAGCTGGTAACAGCTGCAGTAGAAAACTGAAAATACTAATGCTGCAAAAAAACATTTAAACTAGAAAAAAGCTAAAATTAAGGTGCTATTTAGTGAAACAAAAATAATTCATTTACAAGACAGTTAAGTTATTCTTCTTCCTTTATAAGGAAAAGAGAGAAATCCTGAGGATCCTTTATTAAGCACATGCTGATAAATACTGGTGATAAAAGATTGAAAGAAAAAGAAACACAGAATTAGAAAATTATAAATATGATTTTCAAGGGCCCTGGTACTCAGCAAGTGTCTGGTAGAAGAGGAAATCAGATAATAGGTGAAATATTCCTCTAAAACAGCATTCTTAAAAGTTTCCAAAAAACTCACAGAATAAAAGTCAATGTCACATAAGGAGGAAGATATTTGTCTTTTTAACTCTGCTTTAATAGTTTTTGATATAATGAAACTAGTGCAAAACTATTATAATGGTATCCACATAGGGCTCACTGTTCAGTATAAAAAATAGACTTAATATACTTGGTCATACACACTTAGAGCAGCGAGGTACCTTCCATCTGCCATTAGTTTCTGAAGGAACATGTTTACATAAGAGAAGTGGCAATCTCAGTTTTTCACAAATGTTCACAGTTAACTGCTTGGAGTAGACACTTCTGAAAAGATCTCTTTAAATAAACAGAAAGATGTAGTACGATCCAACCTTTAATGCGAATACTAAACTAATTAAGCCAAAACATTTCAGTGCAATTTTTTTCAATGAGGGATATTCAGTTTTGAAACAATTTTCCTAATTTTCTTATAACTACATTTTAAAATCAAGGTTCAGAATTAAGATGGGAAGTAACCTGATTTTACCAGAGTTATAGAAAAATGGCAAGGCAAAAGGAAAGCAGATATCTTTATTAAATGGCATCTTAAGACAAGAAACATCTTTTTTTTTTCTGGGAATTTGTATCAGAATCAGTTTTCTTCAGCAAAACTGGAAGAGGTAAACCTATCCTAATTATTTATGTCATGATTTGAATAAAATTTTAGCATGTTTCTTATCATAATTATGATCCAAATCCAATCATGAGTCACCCCGTTGCCTCAGAAAACCAACATCTCAGTAAGAGAACTTCAGTTTTCTCTAATGGTAGGTAGAGAGAGGTAAAAAAGTAAGTTCTTAGTGTATTTTTTAGCTGGATAAATAAATATAAAAATATATATAGGTTTGTCCACTTGGACAACTCCTGTTGTTTGAGAATATATTTATACATTTTCCTGGTGAAACACCTGGTAATAATTCTTTACAACTTGTTTTTACAGTAAAATATTTTTCAGTGTCCTGGTTATCTCAGGACATGTTTTTCTACATGGAACTAACAATCAAAAAATAATAGATGACAATTTTTCTACTTGGTGTGTGCTGTAATATAACCACTCAGATGACAGGACTATCTGTTATTGCTGTGGGCCTGTTTTCCTGTTTTCAGTTTATCTTGTTGCATGTTTTCCTGCTTTAAGGACTAAAATTCAGCCTAAATTTGGCGTTTTATCTAAAAGAGTTCACGACACGGCAACAGCTGTTATTCTGTTACATGCCAAACAGAACTGAGTAGGTTTTTGATTTCATGCTGTCACTCCACCCATGACAGGCTTAAGGTAAGAGTAGGAGGAAGACTCTCCAAATATGTAGGTAGAACACACTTTAATTGAAGCCTGTATAATGTACACACATTGACTTTGAGATGAACACCACAAAACCAGGTTGGTTTCCAAAGTTTGGCATTGATTCTGCAAAATGCCCTCTCACCTCTTCCACCTGCCATTTCCCTTAGTAATTTAGGTTTTAAGTAACTGAGGTCAGAGAATGTTATATACATATATATATATATATACACACACACCATGTGACTCATCCACACTTGCTGTTGGGTTTGTTCATACTTACCAAATACAATCAATAAATAATGATTTATGTCAATTGAAAGTCATCACAGCTACACCAAACATGAAGTGCAAAATCCATGAGTGCATTCACACAAGCATTTCAGTTCAGGTCCAGAGTGCACTCTAGTGAAATCTTCTGTTTATTCCCACTTACTGGGTGTTTATCCGTTTTAGGGACATCTTGAACCTCACTGAAACTCAAGCGAAGGACGCATCACAGAACTTATCTAGCTGCCCAAAGCTCTGATGTGCACAGAACCAAGCTGGAGCTACTCTACTTCAGAGAAGACTCCCCCAAAAATATAGTCAGTTGATTTTGAGGCATCATCACCAACTATTTTGCTCTGTAGATCTCCTCCTACCGTGATTGTTGACTTGCTAACATAGATGTGGCCTGAATGGACAATACTGTCCCTTTGAATTCAAAGCAATTTTGTCTAAGTGTTGAAGAGAGATCAAGCTTTGAGTAGTGACTCCAAGATATGGTCACAAGTACAACATTCTTTGTTAATTACAGATGAACCTCAAATGACGCATTTAAATCTTGACCCGCTTTCAGCTTTAATAAAAATAATGTAGAGTGAACCTGGAAACAACTAAATTTTACTTCTATAGGGATAAATTAATATGTTAAAAATTAATATCTTCCTCAGGCTACTGCACTTGTTTAGCTCACTGCAATTCAATTTCATAAACCTTTCTTTGCTCCAGCCAAAAAAAAAATCAAATGAACCAAACCCAACTTGCTAGAAGAGTTATTAACAGTGAATAAGAAAAAAAGAGTAGGAATTTTATTCACTTGCACTTCTTCCTGAACTCACTGAATACAATGATGGAAAATCAATAGGAGTATTTCAAGAGAAAATTTTGTTAAGACTTTTCCATACTTACATTGGAAAGATGCCAGTTCAATATTAATACTCTACCTCTGTCTTGAAGTTCATACAATAATCTCAAGTGTTAATGAGTGTGCAGAACCTGCCATAGCCTTTTTCTGACCATCGTCTATGACTTAAACCTAAGAAAATATTTACTGGCTTCCTAGAATTTACATTGGGGTCCACAGTTCAACCATCAGCTTCACACTGGAAAAAATCAGTACTTAAAGCTAGGGACACATTTAAATGCTGTGTTTGGTCAGGATTATGTTGGTGATGAGAAATTCCTTTAAATTATTGTAGTTAAAACAAACAAACAAAAAGACATTATGAAAAAGATAGGGGAAGAGACACAGATTTTGGGACACTACCACCGTTTGCCTCTGAGAAATTATGGGAATGGAGAAAATGATTAATTGATTTTTAAGTATTTTAATATCAAAAGGAATAAAATTTTTGTCTCAAAACAAGACTTTTTGACTAAATAAGCCAGCAAAGCAAAAATATCACCATTCACAAAGTTCTGTTGAGGTTCCTTTTCCTGTGCCATCTAGTGGATTCTCCTTAAAACTACATAGCTGAAATTGCCCCAACTTAAGATGGCATGAATTTCTATCCAGAAAAATGGACAATTTTTAAACTTATTTCTTAAGAGAAGTAGGTATTTCTCCAGAAGTAGGTATAACTAATAAACTGAAAATGGTAGTACATTAATAACACGTTTCTCTTCCTTCCATATGTTTTTGAGGAATCAGCTGTCAAATTATGTTACTTACCTTGTCCAGTTTTATTCACCATTTAAATAAATATTTAAAGGTGAATAAGATAACAAACTAAATGTCAGTCTAACAAAATAATAATATGTTACGCAGTCTACAGTCACAGACTAATTTAATTCCTAGACTTGCTATATAGGTTGCATTTATAAGAAGAAAATGTTTTAAGTTTTTAGAAGAATGGAACATCAGTGCTTGAAAGAGATAATTTATATAAAATGCTCTGATGACACAATATGAAAGTAAATATGGAAATTTACTTGGTACAAATTTACAGAAGTTTCTTTGTATTCCATTAATGAACTGATGTTTTTTCCATTATGTAGAACTCTACAAGTATGTTTTACAGGTCTTTGCAATGTTTTCTGTGTTGTCCTGGCATCAAAATGCAGTTTATATTGTAGAATCAATAAGGTTTTGCTTTTCTACAGGACTGAGCCCTGACTTCTACACCTCAGGGAAAAAAAGGTACAAAATCTAAATGACTGAACCTAATCCTTGCTCCCAGGATTAGCTGTGCTGGCTAAGTTAGAAAAATTTAGGAGAACGGTGTGGTTGTTCCCAATGGACACGACTGAGGTCTTTCAAAATGAGTCATGCCCTTGACATTCAAAAACAAATAAACCAACTCTGTATTTGTGATGGGAAGTTATGAGAGGTTGTTGTTCAATATGTGAAAGATGTAAAGGAAAACATTTTAATTATAGACAGAAAGCAGCTTTGAAAATAATGCCCATAAAGCATCTAATTCCCTGATGAGGGCTCAGAGCAGACAGAGCAGTTTCCAGATGTTTCATCATGTCATCAAGCATATCATGACTGTGACATTATCTGTGGTAACTGCAGTTGATAAAACTAACTAGAATATGCAGCTAAATTCTGACCATGTACAATGGGGTTCACTAAGAACTTGTAGAAATACAATTACAATCTCATTACCTATATATATCATATTAGAAATTTACTTAACAATTATAGTATTGGCATAGGCAGGAAGTTCACGTTTCTCTGGATGTTTTTAACTCAACATCTTCTGATCATCACCAGCACAGGGCACATAACACATATACAATCACTGTGACTGAACAATTGTAAACAGCATTTGCTTTCAACTGAAATTTTAAATCTCGTCTTTGCACACTGAAAAATAAAAAAGCATATGAATGAATAAGTTCCTATTCTTATTTATTCTTAATGCTATCAACTATGCCTCCCTTCATCCAAGAAAGTGCAGAGTTGAGTCATGGTCCCATTGATTCAGTGAGGCTGTGATCCTGTTGAAATTGCCCCACTGTAAGTATTGATGAATGTCAATGACAACTGAAAGTTAAAGACACAGGTAGTCAATTGCTACAAATGGAATACTTCTAAATGGAAATACTGTATATTTAGGCTCGATGTTCTGAACACCTACTTCTACATTTAAAGTAAGCTTTTGAGTGCCATAGGGCCTAGATTTTAAATACCAGTCCAATTATAATTAATCATAGGTTGCATGATGAGGATCCTGATTTCTACAGTCTTCAATACAGTAATTTCAAACACAGAAAAAGAAAGAAGTTCAGATCTTGCAGAATATAACGTAGTAAAAATGCTATCTTTTAATAGCTTAGGCTTTCCTGCTAAGTGAAAGGAAAACATTTTTGTTAACTCCTTTCTCTTTATGATCACATCATGCCAGAGGAAAGAAAACTGAAAACAATTAGGTGAATGAGATTATGGAGAATGTGGTTTGCTTAGCAAAATGGGGATTATATGATTAATAAAAGTGAAAATCCATTACTACCCAAGTACTCCTTTTGCTTTCATATTACATACTCATAAATGGAAAAAGAGGTCATGAAACTTCAGATTTTAACAAAAAACTGTTAGTACCTGAAATAAAAATTCTTGCTTGTCTCTCCAACTGAAGAAAAAGTTATTTTTATAAATAAACATTTTTAATATAGAATAGTAATAGATAAAATCTTATGAATTATATTAATTTTTCAAAAGAAAAGTTTCATAATAGAATGAACCAGAACAACTACTATAAAATAATGATAATGATGATGATGATGATTATGATGATAATAATAATAATATCTAAAGTATTTATACTTATTCCTTTTGCCAACTCTAAGGAGAAAAATATTCATCAATAAATATTATCACTTGAGATTGTAGTCAGATATAAAGCCAATATTCCTTCCTATTTGATGAGAAGAAAGCAATACCCCAAAATTATCAGACAAGGCAACTGACCTTTTACATTTTCCAGGTTGGCAAACCTTCTAATAGTGTAGAAAAGCACTTCTTTTGAGCAGTCCAGCTCTGAGATTTTGTTTGAGCTTCACCCTTATTTTAAATGCTCTGTAGTATGAATTCCTGCTGAGATAACATGTGTGACAAAGAGGCTGTCCCCACCTTTTTCCTAAAAGTCCTTTAGAAAGATGCCCTCAACCTGTAAGAACCCTTTCCTAGAGTCTATTCCTTGAAGCTTTTTTTTCCTGGGCTTCCCATTTGAGACTGGTGTCTCCAATTCACATTAATATTTGTCCATCTATACCCATGCACAGAGCAGAAACATGTCTCTGAATGTAAAAGAATGACGACAGATTAAAAAGTTGCTGCTGCCAGAAGAAGCGATCGTGTCTAGAAGCCTTCTGCAACTACGCATCATCGCCTGGCATAGGCCATAATGACTTGTTCTGACAAAAGCATCTCACATGGTAGTTTCAGCCCATTTTCAGGTTGTTTGCTTTCCCCAGGGCAAAACAGGAGATGACAGCCACGTCGTCTCTTCATGTGACATCTTGTGCAATAGAGTCTCTGTGTGCACAATATACCTGACACTCTCCAAAAGCTGTGGACATTTGAAGACTGACTGTAGTGAGCACGCACATCACATCTGGTCACATTACAGGAGAGAGACTGGGCAGATAAAACTCTTCTGCTGTTCAAATAAGCTCTAGATCTGGCCAAACAGCATCATTCACTTTGAATAAGTGAAATGATTGGGGAAAAAAAAAATTAGATGACAACTCTTTGGCAATGGCGTTTAGCTCATTATGAGCTACTAATACTTATTATCATGTAGGAAACACTGCCATTACTGGCACATCTGCTCCTGGTAGGGAGCTAAGATGAAAAGAATGTGGAAATTGGGATGTGTTTTGTTTCTTTAACACTGTTTTCTTTTAATTTTGGTATCTGAATGCTGAACAGTTGGAAATATTGACAAGCAAGGTTATAGTCCTGCTACTAAAGCCGTACCTATTCAGGGATGGCAAATTTTCCAGTTAAACTGGAAATTTTTTCAAGTGCCAACTTTTTCTGGAAAAGTTTTGCCATAAAGCCCCATAGTCTCTAATTTTGAAGATTTTGGAGACATAGTGGGGGGTGAAGTTTGCAACAGAATTACATCTGAATTCCTCTATTTTGCATCAGTGAATTTATTCCAATCATTAACTTCAAGTTGCTTCTCAGTAACCTATAGCTATTGTCTGTGTATCTTTTACTAACAATTAAATGGGCTTTTCTTGAGCTGTATGAAAAAACAATAGGATGGTATATATTATAGTGCTTAGTCTTCCTGGAGTTGTTTACAATCAGAAAGTAATCTAATGAAAATTTTAAAGAAGCAAGACTGTCTTGCTTTCTAGTACATAATCCAACTGATTCCAGACAATTACTCAATACATATAACTGTTTGTAAGTAAAATTATAAGGACATGGGGAAAACAAACAAACAAACAAACAGTCTCCTAAAAACTGTAATCGAAGTTAGAACATTAGCACTTAACTACACTAGCAAATTTGTGAAACATTTTATGCTAATAGGAAGGGACAAAAGTGGAATTATTCATGAGCATGTTGATGGGATCGCATCCTAAGAGCAGCAGATTATCAAAAGAGGGTTATGTAATGTACATGAAAACTTTGGCGGTTATTATAAAATAATTATAGGAGGCATAGCCATTGCCTCACATACCAGGTCAGATGAAAGTCTCTTCTGAGGTTTCCTCAGTTGAGTGTGTTAGGTGAATGTGCCAAAAAACTGAGCAGTTCTCGACATTGGAAAATTCTCCCACTAGGAGAAGCTCTTTACTAAGTCCCGTCACTTAGTCGTTGATTTATATTCCTCCTGAAGTTATACATATTTCTTGATGTTAATGTAAGTACAGAAGCAGGGATGTATTTCACTCTCATTTTCTAAATGTAGCAGTTTAATACTGAAAAGGTCAGTGATTTTCACCAGTGTCCACCAGAGACTGAATGTTGAAACCCTTTACAAATCTACATGATTTCAGAGCCTTCAGGTCCCTATAAAATCCAAACCACACAGAGAACACTGTTGGACATATAAAGCATTATTACATACCCAATATAAAACATGACAGAAGTAATAACCCTATTATAAAATAGTGTTCTGTATGAGCAGAAAGAGTTCTCAGGGATGGAATTGGATTACAAGTAAGATCAAAAGGCCCCTCTGTGTGTGTCTCTAGATTCATTACAGAAGAGTCCTGAAAGTAAAGTTAGTCTAAATAGTTATTTTTTTTTATTCCACAATTGAAGCTAGGTAAGATGAATGCTAACCCGTGCTTTACTTTCGAAAGTGACTTCACCAAAATCCTAAGTAGAAATGAATCCTAGACTTGGAAGCATCTAAGTTATTTCTGGAAACATAAAGGAAGCTCTTAAGTGTTTTAGCCATTGCAACTTGGTGTAAAGCAATACCTAAAACCAATTACAGTCCCAAAAAACACCCAGCGCATTGCAGAAGTGGTGATGCTGTGTTTCAGACAGCCACTATAGAATCTGCTTTATGAACTTAAGAAATACTTTTCAGTGATTATAGCAGCAACAGTACACAATGGTTGGTAGTCTCTGTTTCTCTCTGTGACAGTTTATTTGAGTAGAGTAAAAATACGTTTCTTTGTCAGAAGTATATTCATGTTTCCTGCCATCATCTTTCCCATCATTGTGATGGAATAGGTTAAAACATCCTCTCAAAGTTTCAGGAAGGTGGACCATATTACTCTTTCTCTCTTTCTCTGTACTTTTCCATCATTCAACCCAAACAAAAATCGCCCTTTTTCAGTCCAGAAGGGTTATCATGGTTTCACTTACTGACTTCTTATTCATCAGCTCTCGAGTGTTCATTCTAATTCTTTACATTTCTCATATATTTAAGCCTTCCATATCAATCTTTGTAGATGGGAGGGGATACAGTTAATCCTGACCTGCTTTCTGAGTGCATTTCCTGTGAAATATGTCAGTTTAAATAACAGTTCTAAACCTTTCTATTCTGTTCAGCATTTAATTGACTCCTTCTATGTACGGATTATCTTTATGAAAGGCACTATAGGAAAATCAATAGTGTTCATTTGTCATACAAAAACATAGCTGTAATGTGGTTTTGTAGAGTACACTGTATTTTCTACTCACCTGTTCTCTAAACAGAATCTCCACAGGAAAATAAAGGTTCCATTTAATGGAATTCTTTTATATCTTAATAAGAAGAGGTGAAAGAAGAGAGATTTTTGATCTCTAACTGAAAAAATATTATACAAAATAAGAATTTCACCATCCAACATGGCTACACAGACCTCTTCAGAGGCAGTAATTGTTGGCTTTACAAGAGAATAGGGAGCTTTTTGATGCATACGTGGATGCATATGTTTTATTCATTTTCAGAAGGACGGTTTGATGAATTATATATATCTTCTGTCTTCTCAGATACTACATGGTAAAAGCCATTTAGTGACTTCTAACAGAATGCAGGAGCAGAAGCGAAGCGGTGGGGAACCACCATGCGCTACAGGAGATGGAGAGTGGGCTCAAGTCAGACGTGCGCTCCTTGGCTACAGGGAGTTAGTTATCATCTGGAAGCAACTCCCATGACATTTTTTCCTGCTGTTACTTGACGTACCCAGTATTTCAATACTGAAAGTCAAGGTTCTGTCTGATCCTTACAAAGCTGAAAACACAGAAGAGAAATGCAGTTTTCTATCTAGTCCTTCAGAGAAAGCCTTGGTGTAGCCCAAACTTAGTATTATTTATGAAGCTGGATATTGCTGTGATTTCAGATTTCAGCATTGCATTTTGTAATCAATAACATTTTCATTTTTATGTACAAAATGCAGAGACTACCTCATATGATATTATTACTGTGTATGTCATAGAGCATACCGTTACCACTATTACACACACACACAAATCTGTATTACAAACATCACTTCAACAAATGAGGTAAATAAAAAATATTAGTATGTAATTCAGCCTAATGTCTCTATAAGTTAGTTTACTACACCATTATATCAATGAATAAAAGCATCCTGCATAACCAATGAGGTAGGAACTGTTATACAATAGATTTTTACGTGAAGTATTTCCAACAATAAAAGAAAAACCCAACCTACCAATGCAGTAATGGAAAACCTGTGCTTCAACATGCAACATCAGAGCACGATCAAAGCTCCAATGTAAGAAAGACAGACCTACCTCAGACGGCCTTTTACACTTAGGACAAGTCATTACAGACAAAAATGTGATTATTACATAATCATGTTTCATGAGTTGCAGTGGTTTAACTCAGTGGGCAGCTAAACATCACACAGCCATTCGCTCACTCACTACCCTCCAGTAGGATGAGGGAGAGAGTCAGAAAAAGGTAAAATTCCTGGGTTGAGATAAAGACAGTTTAATAAGCTAGAAAAGGAAGGGGAAATAATATATAATAATAATAATAACAGAATATGCAAACCAAGTGATGCATAAAGCAACCCCTTGTCACCTGCTGATAGATGCCCAGCCAGTTCCCAAGCCGCGACTCTCTGGCTGACTTTACCCCTAGTTTATATACTGAGCATGATGCCATATGGCATGGAATATCCCTTTGGTCAGTTGGGGTCAGTTGTCCCAGCCGTGTCCCCTCCCAGTTCCCTGTACACCCCCAGCCTCCTCGCTAACAGGGCAGCATGAGAAGCTGAAAAGTCCTTGACTTAGTGTAAGCGCTGCTCAGCAACAACTCAACCATCTGTTGGTTATCAACGTTATTCTCATCTTAAATCCCAAACATGACACTATACCAGCTACTAGGAAGAAAATTAACTCACAGCCAAAACCTGGACATAGGTGTATTACACATCTGTGATACTCGATCCACAGACATAACAGATTTTTTCATAAATATAGATACGTCATAACATAATAAGCAGTCATAATTGTCAGAAAACAAACAAGCAGAGAGCAAAAAAGAGAGAACTCCTGGATTGACCAACAGGCTTTGAAGGAAAAAAAATCATCTCTATCTAGCATTAAATTATGGGATAGACTCAAAAACTGTTATAAACAATGAAAAGAGTCTGAAATTAAATGTCACATTATGTTTATGTTTGTCCCTGTAGGTATGTGTGTGTGTATATATATATTTACAAATACATGTCTTTATGTGTATGTACACAAAAGAAATGTAGATATTGCCTATACACTGGGCAAAGAAAAAGCAATAACGTCTGGTTGAAGTCTTTCTCCTTCTAGAAGACAAAGACTTCCCTATAACTGCAGAAAACACTTCTCAGCCAACTTTGTAATTCTATGGGGCTGACAACTGACTTATTGCTGCCCATCAGTCCTTCATGGAAATGTAAATGAGGGAAATTTAAGAGAGATGATGGGTTTCCTGGAATCATACTACAAGGTACAGCTTGTGAAGAGAGGTGTTCTATGAGAGAGTCTTTTATCACCTACTATCAAATACTGAAAAGGTGTTTCAGTATGAGTCAGTAACTTTGAAATGAGAAGTAATTTCACACTTCTGAGACATATGCCCAAAAGTAATACAGTCTCATACAAACTTTAAAGTCATTTTAGACAAACATGATCCAATCAGATGATCAGAGACTGAAATACCCAATTCTAAATATTATTAAAGATTGTGGTTATGGATCTGAATTATAGAGAGGCATCTGTGTTAATACTGGGTTAAACTGAAAATCAAAAGTGCAGCAATGTTTGAAATTTTATTGCCATCAAGAACATCACCTGAAGTTCTTGGTGAAATTGATTCTAAAAACCATACTCAATGAACAATTTGAACCACTGAGGAGGACTGGTTTGGGTCTTGCTAGAGACTGAGTCCATCCCTGGAGGATAAAAAGGCTGCAAGTACTTCACAGGAGAGAGTGGTCAGCAAAAGCTATAAAATGTATCAAAAACTCTAAGATGTTACTGTGGGGGAAGTGACCACACCAGTTTGTAAAGGAAATTTTCACTAACAGAAAGTTAAGTTAAATTCCATGAAAAGTAGAGACGGGTCTGCAGGGAAATTAGAAAATTATTTTACACACCATCTATTTTTATATCAGTAGTTTAGCATGATTAATTATTGCTTATGAAAGCAAGAATCTAAGAATGGAGATTGATTTCCTTCATACACTACTCAATAAGAAGGAGCTTTTACAGAAATACACAGTCTCAAAGGTCCTGAAATAAATAAAAGAATTATCAACGAATCAGACAAATGACCCAAAATGACTTCATGCTTGTACTTAACATATGTAACGTGTGTCTGAGCACACACATCCAAAATGACAGTTATAGATTGACTAAAGTCCTAACTGTGAAACAGTAATTATTTCATGAGATCTTGTGGCCTTTTCTGTTGAATTTTGTGCAAACTTCTCACTAAATTAGGGACTAGACATTTCCAGGGGGAAATTTCACAGGTTCAAATGACAACTGTGAGAGTAACCTGTGTCACCACATACGTTAATTATAGACATGGCAATATAAAACTGCATCTTTTCCCTCACAATCTCATTGCCCCTGGGCTTGCCTAGTATATCAGCTTGTTGCATAAGCTGTAGGAATAGGTCATCTGGAAATAACTCAAGATAAGGAAAAGCAAAATCAATTTCTTGACAATAGGAAATTGTAGGAGGTCTTCTTTAATGCCATCATACATTCTTTCAGTTCCTATTAGAAAACTTGTTTTGGTTCCCTCATGGAAAGGGTAAGCAGCCAATCCTGTCTTCAAGTGATAACATCACTGATCTTAACCAGAGTGGGAGTCATATCCAAATATCCCAGTGTGAAGGGTGGAAAAGGAGACAAAATACATGAAGTCATATGTATGAGTTCTTCAGACATGTAAAAAGAATTATACATGTGTGTTCATATATAAAATACAGATTAGTATTGCAATCAAATCATCCCCTTCTCCACCAAAATAACATCATTGTTTGATGATACATTGTGTGTAAGAATGAACTCCCAGAGCACACTCTGATCATTCCACCTGTGCACAGCTGATGCCACTAAATAAGTGTTTTTCTAATACTTCGTCCTACAGCTGGGAGTTGCTCTGCTTTCAGAAATGTCTACTTGCAAAAGTCACACATATCCACAATTATTGCAGCTTCTTGTAATTAACGGTTCGCTATTAATCACACCAAATTCACAACACCCACTATTGCTCAGTACCTCATAAGGAGTACCCATGGCTATGAGTAGCCCATGCTACAGGCAGGCAGCTGAACACTGTGATACTGATGTCTGATGAAAACCGAGCATTTGGCTAGAATAACATCGGAACCAAATTATTATTGCATTTGTTGCTCTAAATTTCACTATATAAGAAATTAAAAAAAAAATCCTGAGCGCCGAACGGTCTTAGCACAAGCAGCAATTAAAACCTACTCAGATGGAATTCTCGTATTTGTTTCTTTCTTCTTTGACATTTTGACAGCTTGTTTTGTACTGGCTGCTACACAGGATGGGGAGGAGAGGTTAAGTGTGCAACATTATACTAAAACTCAGTTAGTTAATACCGTGTTTTCAAGCATCTTTAGCCCCGCTCTTGAATAGTCCCAGCTACCTTCTGTATCAGTTTCAGGGAATCTGTGCAGCAAGCATGGATATGTTGTGGCTTTCACAGAAGGTTCTTGTGAAATCCTTCCCATTTCCAGTGTGTGAATTTTGTACTCTGCTGCAGAAGTATCAGTTTTTTGTCAGTTCATTGAAAGTTCAACAAATTCTCTTGGGAAATTAGAGGTCGGTTTTGGTCATGCTATAGTTCCAATAAAAACATTTTGAAATGGAAAAAATTGAAGTGTTTGAGCAATGTGTTTTGTTAATATTATCACTGAAAAGAAAAGTTGACATTATTTCTCTCCAGGACAGGATTTGAAAAGAAACTTTTCAAAGAAGGGCACAAATGCAGGAAACTGGATACAAAATTATAAATGTGAAAAAGTGTTATGCAAAGTGATAATGCTAATGGGGATTGCTCTATATGGGAACAGGAATAAAAGCAGAAAAGAGCTGATGATCACTTCCCTGTTGCCAGCATACACAGCTCTGAACTAAGCAGTTCATAGATTTGCATAAGAAGCCATGTATGGTGAATTTAATACTTTATAAAGGAAAGATTTTTTCCCCCCTTACTTATGTCTCTGGATTAGTGTCGCTGTTTTGATTTATTAAACATACTGCTGATTATAGTCATACCTCACTTGATTTATTATTTCTTTCATGATGGGATTAACTGACTAGATATATAATTGGAACTGGGTCCAATTCAGTCTCTGTTGAAGAAAGTTCAGATCTAATAGTGTGGTTTTATGCTAATAAACAAGGACTACAGCTGTAAGAATACTGAAAACTTTCATGATGGTCCTAATTCTGCTGCTTATTTGGGCAAAAGCAGAGTTACTACCATGTTAAGTACATTTGAACCCCCCCACCTCCTATATGAATATTTGATATTTGATTTAATCAGTGCAGATCATTCTGGCAGAGAATAAGTAATGTGGAGAAAATATTTTATATCTTCTCATAAGCCTTTGGGTACAAATTTCATATGACCATTTATTTGTCAAAAGGAAAAGTTTATAAGCTAAATAAGCAACACATGTGGTAAGGTAAGAAAACAGGGAGTTACTACTTGCAATCGGCTGCTTCAAACACGTTTTACTGCTCTCTAGGCAGAATTCAAGCTGTCTTTCCTATTCCCTGTGCCCCCTACCTGTGTTCTGCTCTGTGATCTTCCTCTAAGATATCCAAGGATACAAATTCGAGTTCGGAAATTAGCAAAGATAAGGCTGGGTAATGCACAGCCCTTGTGCTTCAGCACACAGATCAAAGGAAAACTACACTCTGGATGGCCCTAAGCAACACACCAAGCCCAGAAGAGACCACACCAAGAATAAACAAAAACCCAGGAAGGATTTCAGGTGAAAACTACCGAAAATAACAGAAACTGAGCATAATGCACTTCCCTGACAGCACTGATGCTACAGCTGTGCCTGATCTCTTCATTTATTTATTTATTTTTAAGTAGCAATGGGACTGAAGTACATGCTTAGAGCCATGAATGTTCCTAAATACCCTCCAAAATGAAGACTATTCTGTTACAATCAGCAATTCTGGGTTGTGGATTTTTTTGTTTGTTTGTTTGGTGGTTGTCGTTGTTTCGCTCTGTTTTTATTTTACCACTTCATATGAAAAACTTACTTGAGATTTCCTTTTCCCAAGGATAACAAAACAAAATACACATAATTGCTTAGAAATGTGGAGCGTACTCTCCCTTCCAGTTGTGTTTTTCTCTGCTGTGTGAGAAGGGAGATCAAGGAAAGTCAGTGTCAATAACAAAGAGCCAAATAAACAAATAGAGCTCTGATGCAGGTGGAAGTAACTCTCACTGAAATAAATGAGATTTCTCACTGCTTATATTCATATTGCATTATGTTCTCAGTTTCTAAACCTCTTTTTAGCAGTAAAATAATAAAAACAATATTTCAGTGCTGCAATTTCAGTTCACTCCCAGTTACCAAATCCTTGCTAAATCTTTCTTTGCCTCCTTCATATGTTCTTTATAGAGGACATGGTGTACAACCAGTCTCCACAGGTCTGTGTGAGACTGAGTTTCCCACACCAAATCCTTGACTGAACTAAATGCTAGAACATTAAAACAGCCTACGCAGTTTTAAGTGGTATATGGGTCTGCTCTTTGGAGAAATGTCTTTATAATTGAGTTTACTCAGTCTTCATTTATTCATTCATTTTATGTGTGTTTTAGAGAGATAAGAGATTCTGCAGTGCTGAAGTTACCTCGTACAACAGGGCAGAAGAGGCCAGAATTCAATAATCCAGAATGCCTTTTCCAGACCTATATTATTTTTGTTTGAAGACAGACAAAATCTGCCTTTCAGAGTTCTTCATTTTTATTGCTTATTTCCCAAGATTTTTTACTAAAAGCAGTTGGAAATTTAGAAATTAATTTTTATTTGCAAAAGGATCATTAATATCATTCTTTCAATGCTGTTACTCAGGACACGGAACTTCCACAGAGATTTCACAAATTGTTCACACTTTTGATTGCTGAAGATTTGCATGCATCTGAATAAAAGGATTAAAAACAGAAAAGAGAGCAGCTCTTCTCAGCACCTACCAGTGATCTGATTTACTCTCTGAAAACTTTTCTTCCCCACAAATATAGTCCACCCTTCCTGCTTCTTTCTTTACTCTCAAATAGCATAAGCTGACAGCTTGTTAAAGCAATAAGGCTGACTTGAAGGGTTTGAACACTTAAATGGAGTGTTTTATTTTTGTATGCTCACTTAATCACCATTACTTCGACATGTATAAAGTAATACAAGGAATGCAAAGTCAAGTTTGTCCCTGATGTAACGTTCATGACTTCATTGAATTTGCTTCAGTTGAATTTAGAAAAAATGGGAGGGGAAAAAAAAAAACAAAAGAAAACAAAGAAAAAGGTCATTTTAAAAAACAAGAAAAAAAAAAGTCTTTGAAGTGAAGTTCACCTTGGCTATGAGACTGATGAAAACAAACCTGTGACAAATCAATGACAGAAAGAGGATTTAAGAAAGAGGATTACTTTGTCAGCATTCTGCAGCAGGTTAGGTACGGTTTTTAAATTAGGTTGGGGGTTCATTTTTTGAATTGATGATATTCTGCTCATTATTTAATTTGGAGAAAAAAATCAACCTAATTTTTTGCATAGAGATAATTACACTGATCAAAGGTTTATGCTAATGAATGTCTGCCAGACTGAGTCTTTTATTCTAATGGAAAGGGAAAGCAATACAACATTGGTAGTCAAGCTGAAGCCTCTCAGAGAAAATTCCTAAGTGGGCACAGTTTCTTTATTATGGCAACATAATAATTTCCTAGGGTCAGTTCCCAGTTCTCTCAGAAGCTACGAAGACCATCATTCCTTCGGGAAAGTAATGCAGCATCTGTGCACTCCCATTGGGAAAAGAAAACCCAACAAAATGAAATCTATTTACAAAATAGACCACTATTTTGAACAGGAATGTTTCCTCCAATCAGGGTCTCCACTGAGCAAAACAAGATGACCTCCTGAAAAGCTGATGGTCCTGTGAAAGATGTTGAAAACTGTGTAACTAGATCCATTTACAGAAAGTTGATCTGAGCACCAGCAAGATGCTGATTTAATGGAGTTTTGAGCTCTCTAGAGGAGCACTGCAAGAGGCAGTAACAGCAAATACAGTCATCTTGCACCCATGCAGCTAATAATTCAACTGTGAATATCTTCCTCATACAAGTCACGCATGTAGTTCTGCTTAGAGGAATTACTTGTGCAAGGAGCGTTTCTCCAAAACCAGTAAAGTGGTCATGATCTGCATCAGTGCCAAGCAAGTGCACTGTCAATTCTCAGAGCTCATCCTTAGAAATGAGTGGACATTTGGTTTGGACAATAACGGCTCGGACTAACATCTACACTTGCAATGCAGATCCCAGGGGTTGTTCAACCTGCTGCTGCAGCGCTACTGTATAAGAAGTCCTGTTAAGACATGTCAGAACACAATGTGATGCTACATAAGCTAGTTTTCACATAGTTTCTGAAAAAACAAATGTGAGGGAAAACAAAACAAAACAAAACAAAACACACACAAACAACCCTCATACACCAAAAAACTCCTTATTCTCGATGTAAAAGGTTTTCCGTTCATGTACAGCTACTCTCAACCATATTTTTTGATGAAGCTGGCTTCCTCTTGAAATTCTGCCTACTAGAAAACTCAAAAAGAAAGACATTTTTTGTTGCTTACTGTTAATACTTAGCAGCAACATCACTGAGCTGATACATAGAAGCTTTAAAAGAAAAGCACTTCAAGTCCTCAGTGTCACTCTATGTTGACCACTGTTATTATGCATCCTATTAGGAGACTATGTTAGTTTTAAAGAAGAAGAATAAAGAAAAGTGCAACTAACTCATACCACCCACTGGAACAAAACTGAATAAATCATGTTCCTGCATAAGTCTAATAGACAGAGGTAACCATAATTAAAATCTATATTTTAAAACATAAATACTTAATCGCTTGATTTTCTTGCCTATCAGAGATGAAAATATGTGGAAATTCACCTAGCCTTTTGCTTTTGACTTTTCCCTGTCTCGCAAGAGCGTCACTTGTTTCTATAGGTTTTTACATTTGTTAAAAGTGCATCTCAGGCCATAGGGCTTCAAGAAGTTTCAGACTTATTATAGCCTGGGTTTAAGTTCTGTATTCTCAGGGATAATTTAAGGAGAATCTATGTAGATAAGCTGGTTGCATTAGAGGGAGAACAAAGGAGAAAAAGAAAAAACAGAGCAGCATCCCCCACTCAGAGCTGGATGAGTTCTATCCTGAAATATAAATTCTTATGTGCAGGTTTTCACAAATCTCAGGAAGAAATTCAGTGACTGGATAGCCAAAGGGAAAGAATTAGTTAGAAACACATGTATTTTTCACCTCTAGTGCTGAGTATATTTCTCTTTTGTAAGTAACTTTGATCATGTTATGCTAGTACATGGAAAAATGTAAATTCATGACTTACAGCTTAAATAAATGTTCATAACATCCACTGCTTCCTACAACCACCTTTTAGCATGAAGTAATTAACACGTTTTCCTGCAGAATCCCATACCTGTTTTTTTTTCCTTGCCTTTCTCTGAAACTCCAATGTCAGTGTACACTGTAGCAGAGATAGAACCTGTCCACATTATTGATGTGGTTTGTCCAATGACAAACCTGTCCAGTGCCCACTTCAATGCTTTAGTAGGATGGGATAACTAAATTAAATAAGCTTTGTAAAGTGGAAACGCTTCCCAGCACTGAACCTTCATCTCAGACCTCAACACTGAAAGTCTCTCATCTACTTGAGTGGATTTACATCAGATGTCCATAGTAACTTCTTTACGGAATTAAGCTTTTGACAGGAAAGTTCATCACACTTTCAGCTTGAGCTACAGAACTGAAATGTCTCATTCAGGTGCTTCATGCAGAGCAGGTCTCCCAGCAATCCTTACAAAGCTTTAATGGTCCAATGCAACAGACCATTGGACTCACATGCCGTCCATTGGCAGGAAGGTTTTGCACGGTCTGCAAGGTTCTCTGGATCATGCCGTATTAGACTCTGGAGCCTACCTTTGGGTAATTCCCATCTGGTTTCTATAAATAGCTGTAAAGCTGTTTTTATCAGTCTCTATCAGAACCTAATTCATCACCAAGAATTACAGCAACCTCTTTCAGCTAGGAAAGCTCTATATCATCTGCTGCATTTAATAAAAAAAACCAACCTGAATAGCCTTCTGTGACTGGTGTCTCGCATCTGAAAGGTCAAGCTGGGCCTTAGAGCCGGGACTATTCTGTGTAGCCTGTTATCCATCTGCACTCACAGCACTTTGTCCTGCTGATTACCTTCTTAATAATTTTGATATGCCAAGTATCTGAAATCTTAAAGATCAGCTACTATTATTCTTTCCAGACTAATAGTTCCAAGTTTCAAACAGCTTTGTTCATCAGTTATAACAAATGATGTGACTTTTGTTTCTAAAAAAATTATGCTAATTTATAAATGTATTCATTTAATTTTAAGGTCTATCAGCTTGACTAGCAATTAAAAGAAATAATAAACTACAGGCAAAATTTTCTTTAGAGAAAACACAATATTAAGTTGCTACTAAAAAAGTTCCAATATTTATTTTCTAGTCTTTTCTAAAGTAAGAGAGTAATGAAGCAAAAATGGAAAGGTATATAGACATGAGATTTTGTTATCAAATTCTAATTATTTCCATAGAGATATATGTGGTAAAGTGCATTTGGTGATGTTTACTTTGCAAAAGGGAAATTGTTTTCTTTATTAGTTTTTATTAGTTTACTAATGTATTATAATTGTGACTTCAGTTAACACTGTATCCCATCCCAGCTGGAAACACAAATTGCCTTCAAGGTGCAAATATGATGTGGTTTTTTAATGTTGCAATGTGCTAAGGAGTATTTGATATATTTTTCTCATCTCATTGGCTTGTGAGTTAGGAATTGTGGGGAAACAATAACAAGCCAAACAAGCGCAAAAGAACTTTAGCTATAGTTTACTATTTTGAAAGGCTATATTAATGATTTTATCTTTGGAACTCTGGAGTGATTATCAATAACAATTAAAGGTAATACGGCATTTTAGTAACTTCCTGTAATACCAGTACTGCATCCGGTGAGATATATATATCAAAAAGTGAAAGCTTAAATTATCTTCTGCTAATGTTTCCTAAACTATTTTGAAACAAAATAATCCTGCAGAAATTAAGGACACAACCATTCCAGATGTGGTTGATTTTTCTGGCAGTCCCACAAATATTGAAGTTTTGGATCATACGGTGTGCCTTCTCTCTTGGGACACTATCATTATCAAACAACAGTTTGGGAAAAGAGCCAAAGGAACAGAAAAATGCATGTAATGAAGATAGATTATTCTATCTTGATGAAAACAAGCTGCCATGTGTTAAGGAAAAAAAAAAAATAATATAAGATCATGATGGCCCAAAGTTTAATTTGCTTGAGCACCTATGCAATTTAAAACTCTTGACTATTTACTCCGAAAACCCAAGTGGAACATCAGAACTTTCCACAAGTTTGTATGTGTAGATAAGTTGACATAAATAACATCAGTGGAATGTTAATAAAGCCCATGTGTAGACAAATGGCTTCAATTAGGGTTCTTGCTACTTTCTACCAGGATGTTTCCTTAGCCATTACTGATTTATCTCATTTTATGGCCTGTTTTGTTTGTTTGTTTTCTTCTCCTCTCCCCTCTCTCCTCTTCCTATTTACTAAGGCTTCAGGGAGCTGTTTGCCAGGCATATGAATTCTCATGAATTAGTATGCATTTAGAAATCCACCTTTTTCTTTACTTTTTAGGCTTTTCTTCATCTCTTCTCTTTAAGAAGAGCTATCAGCACTGTAGTAGGAAATAATCAAATATATATATATATGAAAGAGTAACAGAACCATAGGACTGCAGGAATATTTCATGCTATTGCAAGGAGGTTGTGATTAATCCTCCAGTGTTTCTGCCTGGGTTTCCCAGCTGTTGCATTCTTGCTTACATTGGAGAGAAAAGAAAGTATCTCTGACTGAGCTAAAGCTCTTCCAAGACAACTAGAAATAAGCTGAAAAAAGGAGATAACAAAGAGTTTAAAGCTCTATGGTTTCTGTAGCTGATAGGAGACACAGCAGCTGGTTTTATAGATTACACAGTTAGAGCAAGGTAAGGATTTAAGGGAAACGATTTTGAATTTGAAGAACAAAAGCCGATGATATGACTCCGCTTTGTCTGGGCACTGAGTCACACTCCTACCACAGCTCTCTGGATCAAGCATAGGTGCTGGAAAACACCCATTTCACACGCCACTTGGAAGTGCACTCTGCAATGATGTAGAAAGCCAATTCTTGAATACTCCTCCATTTTTAAGAGTGCTCTGTGACTATTTCATCCGTCTCATTTTTAAAAGATGATTAGCAAGCCTGGTAGCATTTTAAAGTGGAGACAGAAGGGGAGCAGAAGCAGGTTGGTACTATCACAGCATCACCTGGTGTCCTGCCAGGTCTAGAGCCTCACCTCGTGTAAAGTTTGGACAGATAGTAGGAATATAGAACTCCCAAGCTCAATCTCAATCATTTAAATTCAAGTCCTTGCGGACATAAGCTCTGACCAGAGCAAGGACTCAATCACCTATACTGTGCTTATGATGGGGGAAGCAGAAGCAGTGCAGACACCCTTCAATCCAGAAACAGTAGTACCCATTTTTTGAAGCACCCTCCAAAGTTCATCCAAAATCCACTGAAGTAACCAGGTTTTCTTTCATTTTAAAAGGGCTTTGGCCCAAATCTTTTAAAGTGATTGAATGTAAGAGGATATATAGATTCAAGGAAAGCTAAATGACTCCACAAGATCCCTAACCGGGAAGGGAAAAGAAGGAAGGAGAAGGGAAAAGGGGAAAGGGAAAATGAGAGTTTCAGGATGACAGCCTGAAACCGATAGCATTGGAAAGCAGAAGACAGCATGAAAAAGGCAGTAGGAGGAATGTACTAACCATGTGCTGTCACCACCCAGCTTGGAACATGAAACATTTAAGATGAAAACAAAACCAATCTGTCCAACATGCTGTTAGTATGGCAGGATATCAGGTCACCATTCTGCACCACTGAGATCAGTGAGTGTTGTGGTTCGAACTAAGAGGAACTAAAGCTTTGATTTTCCTGTGTTTCAGTGGTAAATGAGCAGTGTGTAAATGAATTAAGAAATTACTAATTTATTATTTATGTGACTTAACACATGCAATAGTTCTGAGGAAGTTATTAGGAGTACTCCAATGCTTAAACTGAGACATATTTAGTCCTTCCCTGAATTAGGATTTTATAAATCAAGTTTTCACCTGAAGTATTAGAGAAATAAATTGACTTTGTAAACAAACTTGGCAATCAGACCCCTAGAATTGAGCTGTTCTCCTTTTTTAAAGTTGGGCAGATAAAAAAAGTCACATTTCACTGCTAATCATAAAACTTGGAATCAACACTTATTCTACATTGAATATTTGGAATATCTGTACTGAAATTTATAGACTCTGTTGTTTTAATGTCCAGATGTACATTAAAATAACAAAGAGATCTCTCCCAGCTCCCTCAGTTGCTGATATTTCCATTTTTTTTTAATAAATAGCAAGTTAGCCACTTCCCCTGCCCCCGGGAAAAGTTTCTTCACTTCTGTTTGTCAGTCTTCCAAACACATTTATTCCCCAGGAGCCCATTCGTCTTTTATTTATTGTAGAAGCTGAACTCTATTAAAATGATGTACAAGCTACGGAGCTGAGGAGCAAACTTTAAGGTTTTTGGATAACACCTTATGAAATTAAGTTGACCTTCTACTAAATCTTTTTGCACAAACACTGCATTCAAATTAAGAGTTTGTAGGAACCATTACTGGTTTGTAACAGCCATATTGTTACAACCAAAGCCTTTTGAAGGTTTCTAGGTTTTAGCTGTAATTTGAGGGGTCTTATATTTGGGTTCAGATCTTGCTCAAGCAGCAGCAATACTGGGGCATCATTACTTCTATGGAATTGCAAATTGAAGTGTGAAGCGTTCACTAGCTGGTTAAAAACAAATGTTTTACCTCCCATAATAACACTGAGAGATAATAAGATTTGAAAGTGGTTTAACATATTTTCATCCAATTTATAGAGATTCTAGGGCTGGATTCAGCAACACTGGTACCAGTAGGAATTGTGAACAGTGAAAGGATCACAACCTTGCAGTGCAGTAATTTCTGAGTTTTAGAATTGTTATTTCCATTCGAGGTCCCAGTCCAACGCAGCATACTTAACAAGGATGGAACTTGAGCAAGTAGAACATGCAGATCATTGGTTTATCTTCAATTTGGTCATATGGGGACCTTAAAATGGCAAAGTCACAGAAATGAGAGAGGAGCCCTGATTAAGATGTCAGTTTGAGTCATGAGGAAATCTTTAATAGGGATTTTCTGCTGTAGATGACCTGTATCTCATGAATGTTTAATAAGAGCTACACACGATAGGTAAAAGAACAAACTGCCCTTTGCCTACAGCTCCACTTAATATGTGGCCCATTTACCTACCACATAACCATTTTCAAAAGATAGTTGTAATCAGATATGATCACATGTTCAACCTGAGGCATTTTCCATTTGAGCTCTTAGCTTGAACTATTACTTCCCTTTAGTTCTCCATTACTTTCCCATAGTTTGTTTACCAAGCAATGAACAGAACACTTTACAAACACATACCATTCAACCCCATAACTTACACAGTAAACCAGGCTTTTAAATTGTGTAATAACTCATTCTTATAGTAGAGATTTAAAAAGAGTATCAGAAGGGACAATTTCATTTATTTTTTTATCAGAGGCTTAGGTGAAGAATGATTTCAGGAGAGAATAATATTTCTGGGACTCAAAGATATTCAGGAAAAAAAAAATACTATTGAACTAAATTGCCTAGGGATATCCAAAGAGAACTAAATCAAAAGTTCACAAGTGCCTCAGTACTGCAAGACGTCCAAGTCCACTTCATGCTTCTAATTCTCATTAATCCAGCTGAAATTGGGTACCTAAATATCTTACAGATCGAAGGTCAGTTTGATGACTGAAGTCAAGCCTCACACTAGCACCTATTTTATGAGTAGTCTCGCTGATTTTTAATTTTTTGACATTCTCATCTGTCAATATTTTTAGTATTTGTCAATATTCCTCAAGAATGGGATTTATCACAGTTGTTTTCTGTCACTCTCAAAGGGATTAAGCTTTCTTTGCCCATTAAAATCAGTAAATGATGCCATGGATTGTTCTAAAACATTAAGCACATTGTAGAGCACACCACAGAGCTGCTTGTTGCAACCGGGTGAAACCCAATACATGGAAATTCTGTTCATAAGGAATTGCCTGAGATTGTTTCACTTCATTGCAACCAGGCAACTGAAAGGTTTTCCTGCAGGGCTCCATCATGCAAAACACTGACTATCCAAGTTCTAATCCACAGAAACAGGCACAAAGTTCAGCACATTTGTAGACACAAACCTAAAGTACAGAACCTACTGAAGTGCCTGGCCATTCCTCAGGCTGTGCAGAGCTGAACCCCCAGCACATTCTCCTACAGCCCAGTCCCAGGAGGGACAGGACAGAGCCAGGTAGGAGATTCCTCTCCTCAGGACCCACCAGATTTTGTCTGCTAAAGACATGGCTCTAGTTCCACAAAGATGAGTTTTCACAGTGGTGTGAATTGTAATTCCCATTGAGAGTGATACAGCTCACCGCAGGCTCTGTAGACACTGTTATTTCATTTTAACGTGACTTTACCGCTAACCAAAGTGATAGATTTACACCACCAGGTAGGAGAGACCAAGCTGCAGGCAGTGCCACTCCTCTTTATCTCACGTAACCTTTCTAAGGTACCTCATTCCGTTCCTACAGGAAATTTCCTTCTGCTTATTTATTTATTTTCTTTTTCCCAAGAGGGAAAGTATCAATTACAAATGACCTTTAACAGATTCATGGTGAAACTTACTGTTCCTACTAGCACAAAAATGTAGTCCATTCTTTCTGAAGTTGTTCACAGGAATTTAAGGCTTCATATTTAATTATTTCTCTGTATGGAATGTAATTATGCATTTTCTATGATAACTATCCCTTTGTATACAAACTATGTGTTTGCATACAATTACTTTTGAAAGAAAGGCATGGTTATATTTGCTGCTGCTAATTAGCAGAGTTCTTTGTTCCAGCTCCCACAATGTATTTTCACTTTTTATTTTAACATGCAAAGTTAAAACACTAGAACCTGGCAAATTCTCTACAATATTTCTAGGTTGTGTTTCTTTTTAATAAACACACAGATTTCAGATTTTTTATTCCCATGTTTTCCTCAGCCTCTTCTTACTGAAGGATAAATTCAAACAAGCTCAATAACAGTATGCGTTGCCCTCACTAAAGGAGCCCACAGAAACATACTTTCCATTGTCTACACAATGAATGCTCAACTTGATTGGGTTTTTTTTTTTGCCTGGGAAACCTTATTCCCATGCAGTTATGATTAGAGGACACAGCAGCCTGCTTGCAAATATTCCACAGAGTGATAAACAGCCAAATTAGTAAACTGAATTATTCATTGCAAATTATTTGCTCATTTTTAAGGAGCACATTGCACACCACGTATAATTGCCATTACACATTCTTTTCAGGATGTTGATTTTGTGGCTAGATTTTATTTTTCATTGAGTTTTCCATCCTCCCCCATCTCCTTCCCGTATTACAATGCTATTTCACTAAAATATCTTTTCACAACCAAATTCCAAATTGGTTCTGTGAGAGACATAATAGCCACTTTCATCCACTGTCCAAAACAGCTCTTCACATTAAAAAGAAGTGACAGTCACCTTGATCTAACAGAGCAAGACGTGACAAAGGTAATAATGTTGGGCAGTATTCATTGTGGAGGCAAAGAATAAAGACAAAACCTAGGCAAATAGTCCAAAAATGGAGACTGCAATGAACTGATATAACACAATAGCATCACTCTACATATTTGGAAATGCTAATGAAACCATGAAGAGAAAGCTATACGAGGGAGAATTTTACAATGTATAATGACAAGGCTGTGGTAGCTCTATTGGAACTGGAAGACAAACCCACCAAATCTTTTTCTGCTTAGATGATCAACAACTTCTGTAAGTGCTTTTCCACTTTCATTCAAATTGTCGTTTCACTATAATTTGTCTCTGTGTCTGCATACACAGTAGTTAATTTAAAAAGCCATAGGAAAGTGGCCAAATAACTGCTGCCCTCACACTTCCCACCTCCAGGAGGCTGAACCTGCTACAACCGCTTGCAAGTGATGAGTTGGTCACTGGTGGTGACCAAGAGCTGAGGAGAAACCACAGACAACACACCAAGGAGATGGTGTCAGCATCTACACCTTTTAGGTCCATCTCTACAGCAAGATGACATAGCATATTTGGACCAGTAGGAACTACTGGCATATAAATGAGGATCAGAACATTTGGGTTTAAAGCAAGTGCCCCAAAAACTTAGATATAACTCAGAATTAACAGCTGCTAATACAGCTGGTGTGGATTCTCCACTCATACTTTTGCTCCCAGGTTTATCTATTCACTACTGTGGAATAAGAAATTATAATTTTATACAAAGAATGGGGTGGGGGAAGTATCAGGATGGTATGTGGAAGAACTTCCAAATAGAAAATGCTTCTGTAATGGAAAAGATCGTATCAGTACTTATATTTCCTAGTTTCCCCAGATTTCCTCATGTTAAATTTCTTTCTTGATTTTTTTTTTTACCAAGAAAAATACCTGCTGTTTTTTAAATAAAAGAAAATGATTCTTCAGTGACTGAAATATCACTATTCTGTGCTATGCTATTAACAGAAGTCAGGTCTATAGTGCAGAAATATATTTCTCAACATTTAGATTAATTAGAAGATCAGATTTATCACATTGTTATGTCCTTTCCCTCCCTTTGCGTTATATTAGTGCTTAGATAAATTATGTTCTGTTCATACAGAAGCATACAGAATATTAAGTTTGAACTCTAATTACATCCCTCTATTTTTTCAACTAGTGATTTTTATTTTTTTTTTATGAGGCTCTATACAAAAGGAAAAATAGTAACGCGTAGTCTCTAAACCTTGCTGTGATAAATAGATTCCACTCCTGTAATTCCACTCCCATAAATTCTTATTTTCCTTTCTTTAGGGGAATTGAAATTCCACTGGTTAATACTTGTCACTCCGTATTTTCTTACAATTCTAATAATTTAAACTGGAGAAGAAAAACAATATGCCATTCAGGTGGCTATTCATAAAGAGATAATTATGAATAATGAGCATAATCCACAGCATGAAACTTGCTTCAGCAATCACTGTGATATTTTTATACAGTTTTTAGCTTTCTCACAATCAGAATGGGTCAAAAAAGCACCAATAAGGTACAGAGATGAGGACAAAATCCTAATATAAATCACTTTAAGGTCTTTGCTTACAGTTCTTGTACACTATATGATAAGAATTCCACCTCACTTAAGTCAGAAGTGAGCAATATGAAATTGCAAAAGACCATTTTGGAGATCCTGCAACTGAACTGTGACAGATGCAATGCTCTGCAATCACGGACTACCCAAATCTTTTGCACTGAGATACACAGATGCAATATTAAAACACTTCTGCAATAAATAGATGCTGTAGGCTTATTTCTAGACTGTTTTCCTATCTGAATTGCTCATTCGATAGAAGGTGAAGAGTACCCAACCCCAGTGTTAATGGTATACCTAAGGAAGAAAATCTACACAAAGTCCTAAAATCAATAAGGCCTCAGTAACTCATTACTTGACCTTTTATTTCTCTGGAAGAATGAAACAGGTAATGCTAACGTGGGCAGAAGAAACTGTATGAACTATTCCAAGAAGCTTTATTAATATTTAACTGAAGAACCCAAAGCTGTGCATTTATTGCTGGAAGCCAATCATGAGAACATGTCTGAACTGCATTAGATGGACCGGGGCATTAACTGGGAATGAGGTGACCATTAACCTGCCAGAGTCTAAAATGGTTACGGAGCTGTGAAGAGGCATTTTTCAAAACACTTCTCTACTAGTAGTGCTGCCTTTCTTTATAAGCAATACAGCTGCTGTGTCCTTTGCATCTCTCTTCTCAAAATTCCTTTCTTCCTCATTTTAGGTTTGAAGTGATGGAATTGATCTAAGCAGAAATCCCAGAGGATGTTTATTTGTCTGGATTTAATCTTCCTGGGAGACATGCTATAGGTCTCTATACTGAGCTGGACACTGTAGTTCATCTAAATAGATTCAGTTGCTGGATGATTTTGTGCAGAGGATAGAGACCCAACTTCATCCATCTTTTTTAGTCCCCTAAATTAAGTTATTGGATAGCCTAAGAAAATAGAAATACAGCACTTGCTAACCCTCATGAGAGAAAATAAAGGAAAAGGTGCAATATTTTTTCTACTTGATGTTATAGCTCTTTGTATTGCTTTATCTTTTCAAGAGTAATGTTCATTGCATTGGAATATGTCTAGCAGTAAACAGTTTTGCAGTTATCAGATGTCTCAGCTTTGCTCCAGCATTTAAGTAATATCTAAAGCCTTAATGTTTTGTATATTCATGACCATACACACCATTCCCTTCCAATGCAGAGAGTGCTAATAAATATCTATTCTTTATAACATTTCCAGACAATCGTTAGCACAAGTTACTATGGACAGATAATTTTTGATTTCTCAGTGCCTCTGTCTTATCATGCACCTGACAGGAAATAAAGAGGCATTTATTTTCAGTTTCACATATGAATATTTGAAGGGCAAGGGTTACAAGCACATATATCCAATGC
This sequence comes from Streptopelia decaocto, assembly GCF_964273445.1. Lineage (NCBI taxonomy): Eukaryota > Metazoa > Chordata > Aves > Columbiformes > Columbidae > Streptopelia > Streptopelia decaocto. The sequence goes on from NC_138661.1 coordinate 63,664,368, forward strand.
ATCAATAGAAGAATACACTGACAAGAGGATACAGAGATTTTGTTGTTATGTCCAATATAAGCACTCAGCATGCACCATCACAAATAAGTTACTCTTTATGCTCCTGTTAATGCAAAACTGGAAAACCCTTACAATTTTCCTAATTTAAGTACAATTATAACACCATTGGTCAAGCAATGCAGTGCTGTTTGATGGGAGTCATTAGCAGAACAAGGTTCAAACAGGTTCTTCTCTCATACCCCAAGTAAGCTCATGGCACTGTTTTTATTTTAGCTTTACCTTACAAAGCTCAGACTGAATGTGAGAGCAGGACCTTGCAGATTTGTGAATGCACTCTGTCTGAGACCCACATGTAAAAATGTATCTCAGCTTGTGGAGTCTTGGCAGCTTAGCTTTTCTAGTTCAACTACTGTTTATTAATACCTTCTCTAAAAACTCAAATCAGCAACCACTTTATTATTTGGCAAAATGCGGCAGGATGCAGATGCATCTTCCAATATACAATTTACAAAGTCAATTATAGTCTCCTCCTTATCAATGGAGATGGGAAGCTGTTGGTAACTACATCTGCAGAAATACTAGTATAGCTTCACAAGGATTATTAAGAATACCTCCAGTGAGTTCTTTCTGGTTTTGATGATCTCCACACTAATTCATACAGGTCTGCTTCTGCACTTCAGAATCCAATTTCCAGATCCAAAGCCAGATAAATCTCAAAATCTGTTAAGTCATTTCCATTTTCATTACTTTTGCCATTTTTTGCTTGTAATAAGGAAAAGTTACTTGTTCTCGTTACACTAGTTTCTTTCCCAGCATTTCAAGCAAATGATATGTTTTATTATCATTTCATTGTCCCCTTAGGATAGTAAATAATCAGTCACAGCAGGGATATAGATGTTTTTTGGAAGTAATGAATTCAGCACTTCTTCTAGCTGCCCAGGAAGTTAATTTTATAGGTTTTACTGGAAGTGTTAGGGTGCTGATGAAAAGAAACACAGGAGCAGTAGCAAATAAAGGTCAGAGCCAGTAAGTGAGTAATACTGATCATTTAGCTGTCCTAAGGCAAGCAGCCCAAGTGAATGGCTTCAAGTTCACTTGACTGAAGTTCATCTCTGCAGGTGAGCTGAAAGGGTTAAAAATCATAGAATCATTTTGATTGGAAGAGACCCTTAAGACTAAACCATGTCCCTAAGAACCTCATCTACACGTCTTTTAAACACCTCCAGTGATGGGGACTCCAACACTTCCCTGGGCAGCCTGTTCCAATGCGTCACAAACCCTTTCATGAAGATGTTTTTCCTGATATCCAATCTGAACTTTCCCTGGAGCTACTTGAGGCCATTTTGTCTCATCCTAATAATAAACTCATGATTAAACTTAATGTAAAGAAGGAACCCACAAAAAAAAAACAGGATACAAGCTTTTTTCTACTGTGGGAATCGGTATGTCAGAGAACAAATGAACCAAAATGAGTTATCTATGACCCAGTGACAGTGGTCGTTGTGTTCTGAAACTCAGGAGTGCTGGGCAGTGATGAGCCTGCCTAATTTACCCTGATCGTGTGAGACCTTTATCTGTCCTCTGCCTGACAGAAAGGGAGCATCTGCCATCTACCTCTAAGACATGTTTTATGAGGAGATTTTGGGTAAATCCGAATACTGGTTGCACTGCAGAAAGCAGCATAAAGTGTCCTGTAAAGCAATGGGCTGTAGAGACCTACAGTCCTGCGGTTAACCTCCACGACTGTAATGACCCGTCTTCCACTTCAAATCTTGGAAATGAGTAAGGCAAGAGCATGGTCATTCTGTTTAAAAACACAGCAAGAAGAATAGGAGGGAAGAGTTTTGCTCAGCTCTTTAGAAGAAAGCTCATGGACACCTAACCTCCCATTAATTATCCCAGGCTGAAATACAACTTTCAAGAGGTAGAGAGCCTACAAGTACAGATTCTAGGCCCCTTGGAAAAGTACTTGGGAAACAGCAGGAGTCTCATAACACCATTTAAAAAAAATATTCTCTAGTTTTTCTCCCTTTTTTTCCCTGTAAGGCACCTCAGTTATAGCTCTAGAGTCTACTCTACAGCCAAGTATCTAAAATGCAAATATCACAGCAGATAATGCTTACCTACGTTTGATTGACAATATTTTTTGATCCCTTCCCAACCAATCTGAACCACAGCTTTTATTTACTTTAATTTAAGCATATGTAAATTTTATGCATCATCTGCCCTACCTAAATCACAGGTATAATAAATAATAAAATGCTTAAGTGTTCGCAGAGTACTCTGAGCTCCATCACTGAACAGCTTCACATAGGAGAAAAAAAATATCATATCCAGGGCTTTAAACAGCTTCACTAAAAGAAAGATTTAGTAGATCTCAGATGCAAAGAGTATCATGTGGATATGGAGAGTGTTACAGGAAAGGACAAAGTGTCTTCACTGGAACTGGTATTTGTACATGTATTTAGAAAGACTTCTCATGGTGTGACAAGAGTGGGTGAGAAAGTCTTCAGGAATCTACCCACTGACTGTATAGAAGTGTCAGCAATCCTTTTTACTGACATATCATTTATTCCCACCCTACCCATACATGTCACCAGCAAAAAATCTGCAAGCCAGACCCAAGGGAAACTGAAGAAAGAGTAATTAATTCTCAAGAACTTCCTCAAGCTGCCTTCAGTAGATCCATCAGAGCTCCCTGCTCCAGCTGTCTCAGCTTGAGGCAGAGGTGGCAGAAAAGTCTCTGGCTGCACAACAACCTTTCTCTTAATAATCTGCACTCCAAAGGTTTCCCTCTCGGCTGGCTGGGAAAGCATTTCCCTGGCTCTCCCCATCGCTGTTGCTCACAACCACACACCACATGGGAAACTCTAAAGAGAAATTTTAAATTAATTCAGCTTTCTTGATGGAGAAACACAAAGAAAATGCTCCTGAAGGACCCAGACTTTTCCTCAGGCTCCCTCTGCAAGGAAATCTACATTTTCCACATAGATATTAGAGTGCAAAAAGTGACACAGCATGTCCCACACACCATGTTTTACCCTTCGGGAGCTCATGGCTGCTGAAATATTTTAACTTACTTCTGCCTACTGACTTGTGCTGGGGAAAATGACTTGGCATTTTAAACACAAGAAAGTCTTCTCTGGAGTAGAAATCTATGCTAGAAATTTCACCAAGCAGAGATGAGAATTTAATGTAGGTCTCACACACCAGCTTGTTATGTGTTGTTATTAACATTAAAAAAAAAAAAAAAATATAGTTCTAATGCGCCAGTGAGTTTTCTCTTGTGTTTTTGACCACTCTATTCCCCTTTCGTTCATGACTTTCCAAGCATGCTCACTGCAAAAGTCTACAGAATGAAACGAGGAAAACCAAGAATCTGTCCTTGAGACATCTGGTATCCTCTATCTCACCCATTTTCACATCACAAGTCTCCGTAACTGTAAATCCCCCTTTGTGTTACTGAATCAATGAATTAATGAATAAATAAGCAGATATATTTTAAGTGTTGAGAGGACAGAGATCTGCATAGGAGAAGTCACAAAGCAGCAGCATGGGAAAGGATGAAGGATATGATCATTAGAATAAGCAGAATTCTGATGACAGGAAAAACTGTAAAACCTTGAGTTTGGATTTAAAGACAACTGTTCTATTTGAAGCAAAGGACGACTTCAGGATAAGAGCATCACATTTAGCAATGGACACCATGCAGTCTGGTGGATTGCATAACGAATGTGTAATTAACAAGATGAACTTTTTGGCTGACATTTATGACCCTGGACAATTGACTTCAATACTCAGTACTATAATTTCCACATGTTGATCACTGTCCATACACAGCATTAGCCCAGTAGGACAGACAGGCTATGTTGGCTTTTTCAGGGTGACACCAGAATATAAATAACAAGTGCTAATAATATTAAATTAGAGGAGAAAGAGCATTCAAACTCCACAAAAGTATTGATAGAAAGAATAAAGATACATCACAATAATATTCAGCTCAGTTGCACCTTTCTTTACAGCTATGCTCTATACTTATTAGATCAAGAGAAAAATTACTTTGTAAAACAAAGGACAAGAGTAGACCTTGAAAAGCAAAGAACATTTTTGTCATCATGCAGAGCTCTCATTACAAGGCTAAAATTTCTCACTTACTCCAAATCTGTATTTCATTATCTGATTAATTTTATAAATAATTCAAGAGGAAATACATGCTGCATAAGAATAAAATGATTGAGAGAAAAAATCTGGAATAAGTTTTGTTCCTTTCCAACTTTACTTAACCATCCTAAATGTTTACTTTCAGAGAAGACACTGAAGGAAGAACAAACCAGAAACACGGCACAGGGAATAAGCACATATTCCTAATTATGAAATTGTATTTTATTCCCAAGACAGCTGACTTTTCAGTATATTTAATAAAGGGAAATCAAGCAAATGGTTTCAACCGTTAATGAGAGCTCCTGGGAAATTAAAATTTATAAAAGAAACAAATTCCCATGTAGGGACAACACAGAGAAGCTGTAATTATGGCTAAACAGTTGACAGGTTATAAAGTAACACTTTGGCACAAAGTTGCAACAGAATTTCTAGCATTAAGACATCCTTTAGAGACTCACTCAGCCCTATTTATCTCTGCTCATATTCTGACTTCTACTTTAAATTGGCTGTGTGGAAATAAGGCATTTTTCAGTGGTAAAAAAAAAAAAAAAAAGTAACAGCCCAAGATGAAAGCATTAGAATTTGATTTCTTGAAGGATTTCTATCTATCATAAAGCTTATTTTTGAGTTTCTTGCTCACAAAGAGCTGTTTCTTAGTCCACAGGTGTTCCCACTGAAGGTAAAGGGGAGAGAGCACCAGGATCTGTTCTATTGTGCCAGCTGAAGGTCAGTTTCTGTGGTAACAAAGGAGTGTAAAGTTATACAAAAGAGCACTCTTGACTTGAAATTGTATTCTTCTGGTGTTTGGTTTTGGGGTGTTTGTTTTTTGTTTTAACCAGACAGACAAAGGTATGATCACTTGGAGACTATTAAAGTGGACCATTCCTTTTTGTATTCCCTCACCAAAAGGAAAATAAAACCAGATTTTAACATAAAGCTAAAAGTTTCCTGAGGTGTTTTGTTTTACTTTCTAGGACTGATTTAGGTACTTAGTACACAGCTTCAGGAGTCCAACATAAAACCTGAGCACATTTAACACTTTGCAAATTAAACTCAGAATCTGATTAAAGATTTCTGGTGCACTTTGGAATTTAGCTGTATTTCTTTTCCCTAGCATGAAAAACATATTTCTTCTACTGACATTCTGCCAGCAATCCTCCTGAAAGCACTAAGAAACACAATTAGTTCACAGTGCCAGGAAATGTTTGTCTCTACCATAACTAGATTATCCTCACTGTCTTTCAGAAACTTGACTTCTTTTATTTATGTATGTGTTTATACATATATACAAACACACACACACTTCAGAATGCCTTTTTAATTGCCTGTATTTCCATGCAACTTCTAATTCCATTTCAATTTCATGGCAATTTTTCCCAAATGGTTTCACAGAACAAAGTGTTACACATTTTCTCTTAACTTTGATTGTTTCTTGTACTTCTGTATCTGGCTTCCTTGCCCTTTCTCTAATAATGCTAAATTTTTATTTTTCTTTTTTTGTTATTGTTGCACAATATTACTCACACACAGCCTTTGGTTACACAACAATTTCTCCTGAACACTTTCATTTCTTTTTGCACTCTCTGCAGGTCCTCGCCTCTCTCTTCCTATCTGCATGGCCTGAAACTCAAAGTTCTGCCTTATTATTTTCCGATATTACTCACTCAGCCTTACCCTGACTGCAGACCTAATTAGATTAGTCACTCTTCCCAACTCTTCACCTACCATCACTCTCAAATCTTGTTTATATGTTGCTCAGAACCAACCGTGAATCATGACTTATTTAGCTTCCTGCTTTATTTACTGTGCAATAAAAGCAACTTCTTGTAGTATGGTTAGAACAGTGAGCATGCCTTTGACACGCCTGCTTGCTTTTGGCCTCTTAGATTGAGGCAGAAGTTAAATTTCCAATCGCTGGTTGTCTGTACTTGCTATAACTCTTTGCATGGAGTGATGAAGAAAACACAGAATTTGGTTCAGATGAACAGCAAATCTAGAGAGACAGATCTGCACTTCAGCCAAACTTAACACACTTTTTCCTTCAGAGACTGTTAAAATCTCAGCACTGAGCTGCACCATTATGAATCTGATGCACTGCTTATTTGCAACCCTAAGAATAAAATCCACAAGGGTATTCGTGTAATCTGCTATGGAACAGCTAGAACTTCCTCTAAAAAAGCACATAAAGAGAAAGAATATAAATGTTCTCCAAAAATTTAGCTATTAAAACAGGTCTCCTGGAGTTTGAGTCCAAGTAAGAAATTAATAAAACTTCTTTTTCTTTTCAATCAGAATGTCATTTAATTCATTAATTTTGCACAGGACAGAGTAAATATTTTGTTGTGTGTCTGGTTTAAGTACTGATTGATCCTACACTTAAACCTGACTCTCTTAAAGTTAGCATAAAATTGATAGGACAGACTGTAGAAAAGACACGGATCAGTAAACTTCTGTTTTCTTACAGGCTGCCTACCGGATGAATTAGTGTCTGGGAATATCTGAAATGGGATAAATATTCTGCTTTTTCCCCCCCCCACTTTGCTTCCAGTTGTCTCCCATCTTCCTCCATTCCTCTCTTCCCCCAAAATGCCTGCAGCAGGAAAAACTTCACTGCCTCAGGATACTGATTTTACTAGGAGAAGGTTACTTTCTTACCTCACCCTACTCAGTAAGTGAAACCAAACACGAAGTAAAACCCTTTAGGCAGCTCTCATTACAGAATGCCTTGCCTTCCTTTCACCTTCAATTCATTAACAGCAGTAAGTGATAAGAAGGAGCACTTCTTTTTTTTTTCTCCGAAAAGAAGGCAATGTCTTCTTGAAGCAGCTGCTGTTACATTTCTGCTGTTTCTTTTTTCCTCCCTATGACCTTGTGCTTCTGCAGCTATGCATCAGTCATCATTATCCGCTGCGGCTTTTTGCAATGTTCTTGAACAAGGTCTTTCTTGTTCCCTTTACTGTTTCATCCCATAGTGATGATGATTGCGTGGGGTCTGGCAGGGATGCCACAGCATCACATGAGATATTGTTTCAAATGTCCTAGAACTTGCCTTTTTCAGGCCACATCTTCAAACCTTTCCTTGAAGCAAGAACATATTTATAATTATGTGATATTCGTATGTCTTTGAAAAATGGGTATTTCTCATTCTGTGGTAATATCTGTATGATATCTGAAAGATATTTAAAGGCTCAAAAAACAAATTATTGTCACATTTTGTACCCATCATAGCAAAGACCTGTGGTTTCCTAGCCAAAATAACTCTCTTATATGCATTTTAAATCAAAAGACTGGCTTTTGCAGCTGGGAAGCTATCATTATTCAAGATAAAATACAGAGATAAGTAAATACCAGCATGAATTTAATGGGAAAAGCCTGCAGATTTGCCTCCTGTTGTTCACAGAACCGCTGTGAAATCCCAAAGAATTAGGAATAAGCCTCCTTCTATTCTTAATACAGCAGAATGGAAATGTTCCTCTTAAGTCATTTTACATGGAGAAATAGGTTAGCAACCCAAAGCCGTTATGATTCTGGAAGCAGCAATAAGATATGGCTTGTTCTTCTTACCTGATCATCTGCCCATGCTCCGCTTCCCCAGGCTGCTTATATTTCAGTCCTATGTCTGCTCTGACAGATCTTTTACAAAGCAACTATAGACCTGCCAGCAATTCAGGGACTAAACCAACAGCCATTTCTGATCAAAATGAAAAAAAAAACACTATCTGGAAAGCATGATATAGAGATTTATTTATTTATTTATTTATTTTAATCCATGTTTTTATTATTACGTTGCTACTCCTGTGCCTGGATTTCACATGATTTCACTATAAGGTCAGTACTAAATATCTCAGACACACCCTGTGTAGACCAGCTCCAGAGGAAGAATGAATGGAGAAACAGCTGCAAAAATACTTAAAACTGGCTATATATGAGCCTGATCATGTCCAACTTTTTTGTAAACACATCTAGGCTGTTCTAGGCATGTATTCATAATCCCTGATTGAATCATGTTGCCATATTCCACCTGCTCCTATGCAAATCCCCACACTGATAGTTATGGAAATATATTCCAGATTGAATCCAAGTTTCCTCAACCAATGAGGCTTTGATTCTGTTGTGCAAATGATTAGGTTACTGGGTTTACAGCAGAGAGAAAAAACACATGAACGGAAGAATAAAAAGGACAAAAAAAGAGCGTCTGCTGGACTTCTATAACTAGCAAAGCACCTACGTTCTGTTTTCTGCAGAACTGGATGTAATTGGAGTGCGTAGATGCTCTCAGGCGATAGAAGTAGAATACTTTATGCATCATGAGACAGATTTTGCACTTCTCAAAGCTGTCAAAAAGCATCCAAGCAACCTGGGAAGCTTTGGACTTCTAAAGTAACAAAAAGACCCAAATGCATCTTGTGCTTGAGAAATGAAAAAGAAAGTTTACAAGGGCTTTTATAGTAAATTAAGTACTCCTTAAATCTTTCGGATCATCTAATTTCAAATCTGTTTCTCAAAAAACTTTTGCCTATTCCTAGTTGGTAGAGCAAAGAAAAATGCAAGGACACTTCCTTTAAAAGAGACCAAAATTACTTTGCAAATCTCAAGGCAGGAGAGAGAACCAGATTTAGAACTGCTGCTAGAAACCTGCAGGAAGGTTATAAAATATTTCTGCAAAAGCAATATTTAGAAATAGATACAGTTTATAAGGATAAAGAGACTTAGAAATTTCCCTTCCATAAGTATAGACTCCTTTTGTAAAACATAATTATCGTACTGGCAAGTCTATACAAAACCTCAGAATACCATTTTATCTTCCCTTAGTTTTTGTTGTCATCACTTTCAATTTGACTGTCTAATGCCTCTGCATAAACAAATATGAGTGAATATGGAACTGCTGCAGGAGGAAAAATAGAAAGAAATAGAATTTATTGCTCCTGTACTGATGATTTGGTAAGGCAGTCATGTACCAGGGTGATAAGAATGGCTGGATACAAGCAGTTTGATTTTTATTGTGCTTTGTTGCTTCCATTTTCTTAGGAAACTGGAATTTCAAACTCTTGCAAATGTTGAATAGAATGGTTAAAAAAAATACTACTACCCTCCAGAAACCAAGACAAAAAATAAGCCAAATATATTTGAAAATCTAAGAATGAAAGTTGTGGTTTAAGCATGTGGCAACACCCTGGAATTTTAAGAGTTCATTTTGGAAGGACCCCCTGCATTGGATTCTTTGGACATCAACACACTAATAGAAAGCTGGACTGAAGTTAATGAGTATAAGAATTAACATACCAGTTGTCAGATTGTAAACCAGGCTAAGCACATATAAAACGTCAACTGTGTACACATGATAATGGAAATAATCACAGCATTAAGTATAATTACCTCTAAATCCAACCAAAAAACACCCCAATCTGCTAATGATAGTGTAATAATTTTCAATCTGAATCCCAAACACTCATAAAAAACCCCAGACAGCTGGTGAGAAATGCTTTTAAATGATGAGAATTTAAGGAAAAAGCATGACTGAGTGGAAATCACTTATGAACTTCATGGTGGCACCATCCAGGCTGCACTCAATAACATATTTTCTAATATGTTCAAGTCAAATTAATATTTAAAGTTCTGTCCTCTTAATTTCTGCTTTCTTCATCTCTTGTGATTTCTATAGCAAGTGATATAAAAAGTGATTCCACTCCTTGACCCAGATTAAAAGGAGATAAGTGATAAACATGGTACAATAAAAAGCCAAGAGCTGACATAAGCTAAACTGCATAGAGGGTTCAGGAAACACAGAGCATTGGGTCCAATGATCAGTTACTGTTTATTCAATGATAACACTGAAGGGCTGAAGTTGACACCAGAGATATCTTGTCCTATGTGCTGTACAAATACTGAAGGATACACTCAACCACAAATGAGTAAGAGTTTGGTTTTGCATTTTCCTGGAAGTTGCCATTGTCCCAGGTAAGAAGTAGAACAAATGAAACAGACTTTTGCACTTTCTTGGAGTAAACCCATGTCTATTCATGTATGATTATTGGTGATCTTACAGGAGCATTTTTTCAGATGAGTACTCTGAACATCATTGGCTTTGAACAATCAGCAGCCAGCTTCCCAGTAGCTGGTCACACATTACTTCTCTCCTTCCTAGTTATCCTCAACACTGATGACTGTTCTCCATTCCCGTTTTAATCATTTTTGCAAATCTCTCACCCTCTACCAGACTTTCATCACTTTAGATGACATCTCTTTACCTGAGAAACTCCAAAGTACAAATAAAGGCAATAAAATAATATTTATTGTTAATATGCCACCCTAAGACTTTTGTCAATTATTTACAAATAACATAGTAGTCATTGCAAGTTCATGATGGATTATTATTTGTTTTTGGTCTGAGTATAGGAGTCATTTTATAGGCACAGGTCTTGGAGACCTTGAAACGTTACATTTACATTAATTATGAAAATAAAAGCCTAGTGTGGTCTTCAAAGGGTCTGTAAAATTAATATCAGTGCGCATAAGTAACACATATATAAACTAACAGCAGATCAACTGATTTTTTTTTTCTTTGCTAAGTATATACAATACAGAGAAAAAGAGTCAAAACAAGAAAAAACAAAAAGCTTAGAGCAGGTGATAGGTTGAGTTCAGCTTTCTGCTGTCCCACAAAAACTGAATAAAACAAATAGTAACTCAACATTTTAATGCACCATCCAGCAACATTCTCAGATGATGCTGTTGTGGACTAAGGAAATTCAGCTGACAGAGAAGGAACTATGGATCATATACTCTTGATACCTAAATAGAGAAAAAGCAAACACACTCCAAATCCAATAGTTAATAATTAGGAAAATATTCTGTCCTTTCAGTTCACAGCAAGTGGCACCACAAGTGATAAAGGAACAGGCAGAAACTATATTACATGTCAAGAAAATTTAGAACTGAATGGCACCCTTCCCAGATAAACACTGTCTTCAAATAACCAGTTTAAATGGTATAACTGTATGCACCAGCTTAGGGTCATGCACTTCTTATTTTAAAGCAAGACATGTCATTGTAATTCAAATTATTCTGTAATGCAAAGTAATCGATCCTCATCAACATATAAACACATACACAGGCCAACACATGGAATACTATTTTTGTAATTGCCAGGATAAATTTCTTTAAATCTCTTCCATTATCATTCTCATTTGCATTTTGCATTTGCTGACCTCCCAGTAGAACACCCATATCCTTGCTGGTTATTCTACCACGGTGATTGTCCTTCATTCCCACTGAATTGTTGGCAAAACTTGCTCTCTTTCTACACCCGATACATCCAGGTTTTATTCCTAGGAGATAGTTTCATTGCTTCTCCCGCATTACGTTCTGGGTTGTTTTAAGAAATTTTTCCATTTTTAATGTTTGTGAGCATTCTGATGTGCAAGGCTTCCCTGCACAATGCCGTACTTTCATTTTCTCTTGACTGTGTGGCTTCATTAAAAGCAAACAAAATCCAAGCCTGATTAAACCCAAAGGAAATAAGCGGTTTCCATTTGCTTTTCTGTGCTTTGGACTCAGCTCCCCAAGAATAACAGTCTCTCTGTCTCTTTTTGGTGAGGTTTTCTTTGAAGGGCCCTAATTCTAGACTATGTCATTTTTTACCTCACACTGCTCCATGTATTATTCTCAACATTCATGTATTCAAAAACTGCTAAGTCAAAATTGCATATTATTTCTTTTATAATGACAAGGTACGCACATAATATGCAAAACCTTTTAGATACCAGTGACTGTTTATGTCTCATCTAAAAGAAATACCTTACTCACTTCAAAAGAACATATTTCAAGCTTAGATCCCTTGAACCAAGCAGCTAATGAAATGAATGTATTTAATACTAATGGATTTAACTAACTAAGCAACCAGTGTGATGTTTAGCCTTCTTAATGTGTTTCTATATCAGATGTCACTAATGGAATTTAGTGGATTTAATTCTCTCCTGCTTAGAAGCTTTTATTTATAATAGGTTTTCTCGGTATTAATGTTGTAAATTTAAATTACAGTAATTAGGGAAGTTTACTTTAATGTCCTGTGAGTTTTATTGGTGTCTGTAATAATTCAACTACTTTTCAAGGGCTTTTTTTCCCCTTCCCATGAAAAGTAATACAAGAACAAAACCTGGTCACACCCAATGGCTACCCATAAACTTTCTTTAAATAATTATTAAGGCATGAAATAAGATGGGAAAATAAGCTATCCAAACTTATTACATGTCAGTTAAATATCATAGGATGATGCTTTTCTGAAATTCAAAGGTTACCTAATGCAAGGAACAGCCCATTGCCATCCTTTGTTTGGCAGGTGCAAACAATGTGGGCAACTTGTTAGAACTGAAAGGATTAAAGAGTTGAGGAATTGGCCAATGGAGGATAACACTGCAGTGGAGAAGCCAAAGTATTCGACCCCTAGGGAAATTATTTGAGAATGTCAGCATTTGTTGAAATGGAGCATTTATCAAAGGTAAATACATGTGCTCTTTAGAAATATCTGACTCACAGAAAATCTAACTGCACACTGTCCTCAGAGGGACCTGTTGTTTCAAAGCAGCACATTGAGGAGTTGATAACAGAAAGCAGACCAAAGAAAGCATCATGCCCCTCTACTCCTTTATTCCTACTGTGCTGTAGAAACACCCAACCTTTGCTTAATTTAACTGAAACACTCAAAATAATGTTCTGCTGCATACAGGCTTTCAAAAAAGCAGAAATACATTTCTGTCTTCTGACCTGTTCCAATTTCTTAACACAACATGAATCTTGGCACCCAACGTGCCTTTCAACATCGTTTTCTTTGCAACAATACCCTTGTGTGAAAGGGACTATAGTTAACTTAATTTCTCTTGCATTGGTTTTTCTTGGAAAGTAGAATATCTGTCATTGCAAGCATTATATTTAGCAAGTGTTCCAAGAACTTGATAAACTCCATTAAAATAAGAGTAGCAAAGAAACACACAGCTCAACTGCATCTTTAAATCATTTCACTACATCTAAGGAAACAGCTGGAGAATTCAACTTCAAAACCCATAGAGACACATGAACACTAATTTTTTTCAACCTGAGGAGCATGATTGTGCCAGTATTTTGATTTTCTATTGTACTAGAAACCAACAAAGTGCTTAAGAGCTTTATGCAAGAACTGTGGATGACAAAGAGGGCTACCTTAATTTTGTATGACCCGTAGCAGCTCACTCCTGCTTCACAGCATCCTCTCACCATTCACTCACAGTGTTACAATACAATAGCTTCCCAACCGCTGTTATTTGTCAGCCAGCAAGCTGAGGCAACTCAGTGCCAATTAAACCAATTATCTTAACACAACATCCTATGAGCTAATTCTGCAGCCAGCCAAACAAATGCCACTGTCATTTCAACAACAACCTGCAGATTCCTCTCAGCACATACCCTGTTTTCCTGAAAATAAGACAGGGTCTTGTATTAACTTTTACTCCAAAACCTTTTTTTTTTTTTTACATGTATGGCTGCCTGGACACTATTAAAATTGACCTTTTAAAATTAACTGTAACTAGGGCTTATTTTTGGAGTAGGGCTTAATTTTTGAGCATCCTGAAAAATCATGCTAGAGCTTTTCAGGGTAGGGCTTATTTTTGGGGAAACAGGTACTCACAGCTCTCACTCTCATGTTTCATAAAATCACATAAAAACAGTTGACTTTTTCTAGTGAGCATCTTATCACTAGTGGTACTATCTTCTCTGAGTGCTCTCTGTGCATTCATTTTGTGGGCAAAATTATCTCTTCAATTAAAGGCTCAGAAATGAGGTTATTAATCTTAATCTTTTGCCTATGCTGTTACTCCAGGAGTGTCAGCAGCACAGGGATCTCTGTGCAGCTTTTCCAGTCTCCATAAGCTCTTGACATATTGAGTTCACCTGAGCATTAGCAGCAGTTGCTTTTGTTGGCAGCTCTGAGATCTGAACTGTCTTTTCACAGCAGAAGAAAAAACAAATAGATTTCAACCAGGTTTCCTGCATTGGCCTGCATAGTGATTAACCAGAAATTACGTGATACTATTTCCTAAGTGAGACTGCAGGTGAATTTTTGTGATCAGCTTGGAGGAAGTGATAATGCACATTCTGATTTTTTTGACCTCTAGATAATTCATCTCAAATCAATACAAGAAAGCAATATACATGGGCAAAGCCAGGGAAGGAAGATTAGAAGTTGTATTTTTGAAGAACATGACTTTCAGTTAATCTAGATAGCCATGGGTTAAAATGAAGCCACTTATCTGTATCTTCAGCTTCACTCAGATGCAGATTTTTTCTTCTGCTATGACATCTACAAAAGATAATATTTCACTATGTGCTTTCTGCTGCAATATGATTACTTTTTGTGCATTATTAGTGAGATGAGACAGATCATCGCAATCATGGTGACCAGCTGTGAGTCCTGGTTTTTGTATCACACCAGCAAGACTCATTGCTACATGTGGGAGAACTCAGCGACGGAGCTCAGACACTTCAGTGCTTTGGCTGGGAAATGCTGGACGACAATCCTAATTCGAGAGATATTCTTTGCTGTTATGCAGGTACTGCTCAGTTTTGAAAAGCAGCCAAAACACAGTGTGAGCTAAAGAGTGAGAATAACAGACTGGGAAAAATCACTTACTAACAAGTAGAATTTATTAAACACATGTATAACTATGGAAAACTCCTGTATTATAACTTATAGGTAATAAGGGAGCATGTGAGCACAGGTGTGGTGTGTAATGATGTGACATAAGATTTTGCTTTATTCACACTCATGTAGATGACTCAAAACCTTTTTGTTTTGTTTTGTTTTGTTTTTCCTGTACTACTTCAAATAATTCAGCAATATCCTTGATGAGGTTCATCTGTGAAGCCAGCTGTATTGGAACAAGGTGTTGGTATTGATGATAAATTTCTAGAGTGTAATCAAATACAATAGTACTGTACTAGTTAAACTCTTTGGCTAAAACGGGGCATAAAATAAAGTTTAGCTTTGCGTAAGCTTTCTTCAAAGAAGTGTTTTCACCCACAGAGACGATTACAGTGTTCTGTTTTTGGAAAGAGATAAGGAATTTAAAGCTTAGCAAATCTCCTTTCCCATAATTCCTGCTCCTTAATTCATTGGGAACTTGATCTTCCCCATCGTCACCTGCACAGCGCTGCATTTCACACACAGGTAATGCCAGTTCCACCCCGAGGAAGCTCAACACAACATGTACCTTCAAATCCCCTGTCCTGTACCCATCCAAGAAGTGGAAAAGGACAAGTTGTGCTGCCAGGGAACGGATCTATTTGGTAACTTCCAGCAGGAAAGTGCAAATGCTTATTTCTGCATATGCAGAGAGAGTCATCTAAATTGCCTTTTGGGAAATGTGCTGATGAGTGTAATCAAGAGGATATCACACAGAGAAGTAAAGAGTACCATATGGCAAAAATCAGAAGATGCATGAGTTGTTCCCACACATGAAAACAGCCTTTAGGCACAGGTAACAAAATAAGCACGCAGCAAAACCAATCTGAAGCAGAACGGAAAACAAGCTGTGAGTTAGAAGATGCTCTTCAAGTATGCATGGCAAGAAATCAGAGGAGCAAAATCTGTTACCAGTCACCACAGAATGGTAGCTTTTAGCTTAGGAAAACAACAACAATAAACACACCACAAAAAAAAAAAAAAAAACACAACACCAAACAACAAACAAACAAAATAAATTAAAAACTCCCACCAACAAGCAAAAAAAGCAACAGAGAACAATTCACTATAAAATAGAGGTCTTATTGACTTAGTAAATTAAGAACTTTTTCACTGACAGCTCAAGAGATTTAAATTAAACAAAAATAAACAAACAAAAATTCACCTCAGGAAAAATGCTATTTATTTAGTGTGTTTGTGGTAGCTTCTCATTTAAATGAGTTTGTCAGCTCTGGTACCAATCTCCTCTTGGTATTCATCAAGCTAACAGAGTGAAAATACATGGTGAGGAAAATCGCTATTACAATAGTATTGCAATGCTAACAACCATGGGAAGCTACATATGCTATCCAATTACAAAAGTCCCCATATCATTAGACCCCCAGCTCTCTCATATCAATGTTTTCTGAAATGTTTCCAACTCTGAAAAATAATGAACTTTACTGAAGGCATTAGTATGCAATATGCAATATATATATTACCAAGGACAAAGTAACTGTATCCTAAATTCTATTTATCACCGATATGTCAATTCATTTCCCAAAAACTGGTGATGTAATACATCTAATAATATTTGGCAATGAACAGGAAAGTTATTGATCCTGTAAGTGTGCTCTTTTTCTGGTCAACACACGTAGTTTTGCTGTACTACAATTGTCATGGACATCTGCGCACATTACCACTATATTTAAGTGATTGGATTCAAAACAATATTATTGCTACAGTAAACAAACGTTTTTATTTAGCTCATCACTCACTAAGTATATGTATGTCTGGAAAATAACAAATCTGAGCTCCACTGTTCACATATTCATAATTAAGGAGTAGCCTTCCATAATGAGGGGAGGTAGACACCCCCACAGGTGAGCAATCCCATTCAGTCTTCCAATACTTGAGATGAGTGATGTGAATTTCCCTCTGGAGCATCCTGTATCTCTCCATTGAGTGTAGAGGAATCCTAGATTAAGTAGCACAGAGTACTTCAGCACAGCTAATTTTGCTTCTATCACCTTTACTTTCATGGGTCCACAAGTTACAGTGCTCATCACAACTACAATATTTTCACTACTAAGGGAAGCTCTTGTGACATTTTGTATTTTTTAAGAGCATCATCTTTGAAAAAAAACATACCCCCTACTCTTCTTAAATGTTTCCTCCTCAAGCCTTACTATTAATACTGTGAGCAAACTTACTTCAATATTGCGAATATTGCGAACTTCTTTTACAGAAGTAGCTGGAATGAAGATTTTCAAAATAAAATGGATATCTAATGTATATTTTAGGGCCCATATATATGGTTTGCAAAATAACATGTCAGCTTAAAACTCTTCTTTAGAAAAGCATTTTATTTCTAATTTTAGTGAGTTTAGCACAGTTTGCCTGAATGACTTGAAGCCTCTTCAGGACAAGTTTAGTTTTAAGGGTCTAGAGTTATAACATTTTTGAATTAAATTTTCCCTGCTCCCTCAATGAAAATACTGCTTTAAACATTCAAAACACTAGCTGATATCTGCCTGTTAATTTTCTCTACCAGTCTACCTGGAAAAATCAAGCTTATTTCTACTAGACCATGCATAATACCATCTTCAGAAACAAATTGCAAAGTTAATAGGAATGTGCAAATGTTAAACTGCATGTAGCAATGAGAAAAAAAAGCTGCTAAAATGGTCAGCTTGTAGCTGTCTTTCTGCTGGCTTGAATAAACCATAACTTCTTTATAATCTTGATAATTTTACTTCACTATGTTCTTAGAAAAATGGAATTCTCCTTGGCAATGTGCAATTTAGTCATAATCATGCCATTTCAAAAGGCCAGCCAGGCAGTATTTGAAGCCTCCCAAGTAAAAAAAGAATTATACATTCACATAGGTCATACTGCTCCATTTTCATCAGTCAAAATGAAAAGAAAAAAAAATCATTAGAGTTCTAAATATGGCTCATTGCATTTTTCTTTTCATTATGCTTTGAAGTTATCTATTATGGTGCTTGCCACCGTCCCTATGAGAAATTAAGAGTACACGCATTCATCACACTCAGAGCTAGAAATCAAGACAGGATAAATATAATGGCACAAAGAAAGCAGCAAGCTGCTAGGATATAAGATGCTAATGCAGGTGTTTACATTCTTTACAGAAGAGTTATCTTGTGTTATTTTGGACCATTATCTTGTATAACTCAATCAAATTCGTTAGTACTGGAATATCTAGCACTGGCTACATGAAGTGTCAATGGCGAAACAGAGCTGTAGTTAATGAAGAGGAAAGTGATTATCAGCAGCAAATCAGGTATTTACCAGCATGGGAGTAAACTGAGAGCTCCAGCACTGACTTCTACTTCTCCCACAAAAGCAAAACTCAAGACACTACGGAGTCTGTGCAAAACAGCCTGTTTTGAAGTGTTTTTAATCCAGGTATCACACCGACAGGATGAGGATGTAGCGATCATGCTGCTATGTAGCTCATTGAACTAAATTACTTCAAAAATAGCTGCTTCCAGGGCTGCTGGAGACTCAAAATCAAACCGAGATCAAATTTAGATGCTGAAGTCCTCTTAATTCCTAGACACCACCTGGCAGATTGTTAGAGAGAAAGGGGGTTCAAACTTTTACATTGCATTTGTTGCCAAAGATGTTTTGCATGGACTTGTACTGCTATATAAATTTACAGAGAAAATTTTTATTAGTAGTACTTCAGGGCTGCATTAATGTTAGCTGAACTTAAGGACAAATAACAATTTTAATGTCCAATGCAGTGATGTTTTCATAACAATGTCGTTGTGTTCCTCAAAGGAACACAAAATGGATACTATGGTCTGCGATAATTTTATGTGATTGCTATTTCACCAAAAAGATTGGTCAAAAAATGTTCCTTCGTATTGCCATTCCAGTTGAAATATGGTTATTGTTACCTTCTTCTTCCATCAGCTGCATTTAGCCTTTGTGAATTGCATACACAATGAGCTAACATTTATTGAACAGAATTTGTAGGAGACAGAGATACTAATGTGTCTGTATCTTTATGACATTATCTATGGGTAGGAGCTCTAACAGCATATGTTACCAGACATTGGGGAAAAGACTGCCTTAGCTTATTGGATTATTGGGTATACTGCTTTGTATAGAGCTCGCTTAGAAACTGCTTATATAGAATTTGCTTGGCATAAGTAAGTTTGCTTCGCATAACTTCTGCAAGCTGTGAACCTTTGAACTTTCTGCTTCATTAAGTTAAAAAGGCCTCAGAGTCTTCAAGCTAGAACATAAGGGGAGCTGCATACCTGGAGATAAATAAGGGAACAGAACAGCATCTAATACAAGGTGAGAAACAGAAGGAAGTTCTGGTTTGACAAGAACCTATTTTCATCCTGCAGCAGGTGCAAAATGGCAAGTGAAGGTCAGGACTTTGATTGAGGGCCCACCTGATGAAAATGAAGAGACCCAATAAAGAATGGGGAGACCTCAGACTCTGATTTACTACTTGGTGATATGGGGGTGGTAGGGATGTGGATTGTGGGGGCAGAATTGCCTAAGATTATCTGACGTCGCTCTTCAGGAGGCATCCAGCTTGAGCTGCTCTATGCTATATCTTGCAAACAAATTATTTCTTTAAGTAGAACTTCTGAAATCCATGACTGAATCTCTGTTACAGGAAACACAGAGAAAACAAAAATTAACACTGGACAACTGGGAAAGAACTGCCAAATACTCTGCCCTGCAGCTGGTGTAGAGCAGCAACTAGCAGTAAACTAAGGCACCATCAAATACTGACCTCAGTCCCTTAAATATACATACATATCACAGTATAAGCACTATCATGACTTTGATCCAAATTTAATAATGATTGTTTTAAATCAACACTACATTTGGCAATAGATCAAAGAAATCTCCGGAACAGAACGAATTAATTGTGTCCCCGTAGACAGAAATAATGCATGACCCAGTGAACTTCTCAGTCTTTATTTTCATCATTGTCCACTTCAAAAACTTTAAACGTTGACTTTATTCATTATTTTAGTAATTCCAGTTGTCCACTTTAGTAGTCAACTAAGTAACATTAGGTTAACTACCTAACAGGAAAGCTTTTATTAATTAGTCTGTGCTTTTCTCTGGCTGAATACTGATTTATTAATCATCCTCTAATTCCTCATTGTTTCACTACTTCACTTTCCTCTGTTTATTTTCCATCAGCCATTTGCAACTTCGGTCGGCAATACTTTGCTATATGATTTATAATCCTATATGTTATGTTGGACTCAAATAAAGTTGTCCAGTAATGTAGCCACATTGCAAAACTGCTATCCCCGTAACTCTGTCTCTGCAGCTGTCTGCACCTTTTCCTTCTCAAAAATCCAAATCAAGTCTCCTTGACAGCAGAAGGGGGAACAGGTAAATGTAGAACTTCACTTTCCTGTAATGCTATAGCATGGCACATTGCACAAACCTCCCCTTCTCCTGTGGAAATTATTCAGGTTTTTGGAGATCTTTCTGGACAGAAAAGTTGAACAATAAATAACAGAGCTGCAGTAAAACTGTCCTTGTCCTCATTGAGCTACATTGAGATACCATTGCATACATCACTTTTAGGTCACCACTGAGATCAATACGTGTTTCCTAATTTTATGCTGCATGAAGTCACTGTTAGATTAATGATACACGATTGACGAGGTCAGCTGTGGTCAATATTTGCTTGTATTTTTCTTCTTTCAGTTCAGGGATAAAGAACATGCCCTGCCCTAAATAACCTGACACTACTATGAGAAAACGGAGGCAAAGTGTTTCACTGATAATTTCTTGTATTCCATCCTGGGCAAAATTGTCTCTTTGCATTTAATGACTAATACTGTTTTCAGAAGTTACATTAACAGAAAATTCTCACTTTTTAATTTTATAGGAGTCCCTCAAACTGCAACTATTAATACCTGTCTTTCTATAATTTGCTTCTTTTTTATTCCTACTCTGCCTCATTCCCATTTTTCTTCGGGAATACAAAAAAAATGAGAGAAGAACCTGTGTAGAGAGGAACATCCACACCTTGCAAACACCTTTGCATGTAAGAGAGAAAAAAACATATCAGGCATATTATGAAAAAATAAGAAGCTTTTTAAAAAACATTTTTTTGTTTTTAATTAAAAATGTCTGTTAAATGTATTCATTTTTATTCCCAGATACTACTTCTGTACAGCATTTAATTAAAAAATAAAAGACACCCACACAAACATTGGTTCACTTTCACCCATTGTGTTTTACTATCATGATCCAGTAATATTTTTTTTTAATATTTTAATAATCTTATTTCCCTTCACTATTTTTCTCTTTTGTAGTTTTCTTGGCTTCTCTCATAAGGAACTAGCAGCACTACAAAGGTATTTAAGGCATTTTTTGTAGCTTTTCCTTAAGCAATAAATTATAATTTACCTCATAACCTGCCTATAATAAAGAGATTTGTGATCTTATTTCCTCGAGTCCAAACTGCAGGTAATTTCCATAGATGCCTGAAGTATATTTGAGTTACCCCTTACTAAATTGAACATTGATTTTTTTTTTCTTACAGTCTTAGCTTTATTCCTTTTAATTTACTTTTTAAATAAGAAAGGACCCATTTTCTACTATCTAAAAAGCACATGTGACATATATCACTATTTTTAATCTAATTTTTTTTTCCTGAAGCATGGCATTTTTCAGGATCCATGGTTGTATTCAAGGATAGTCAATGTTTTTTAGGACTTTTCAATTTAAACTATTTTTTAAGGACTGTCACTCAATGCCATTCTAATTAATTTTATTTTCTCATTAGAAGTCTAAAGTAACTGATGAACTTATATTTTGCATTTATGTAAAAAATCAGATCCTCACTTATTGTAGATCAGGTTGCTTTTACCTGGAGCGAACAGATTTATGCCAAGGTGAAAAATCTAGCCTTCATATTATAGTATTTCTCTTTAACAGAAAAAAATAGCATTTATATGAATGTAGCTTCTACACACAAAATGAATATAGTGCCAAGATTGACAGAATTGGGTTATTTTCAGGTAAGATTTATAACAAGACAACTGCACAAAGCAAACCCAGCAAGAAACCAGAACAGTTGTCCCTCTTTTTCTCAACTGGGACTCCCCTTATTTTGAATACCAAGGGCAAATAGTTTACCATTTAGAAAAATTCTTTCTGACGTGAATATTATAGGCTTATCACACAGTCCAAAGCTCTCTGTTTTAAGCAAGAGAAACATGTGTGGCTCATTCATTTCCATATGCCACATAAACCCCTCTCCTACTGGGTAAATTAGGAGTTCCTAAAATTGCTGTATTATTGATGGCAGAATAATAATTTAGAGTCATTTACATAACTCATATAACACGGTTCTATCTTGTAAATTATGTGTCACTGACATGCTTGGCTCTGAAGCTGCCATCAAGGAAGCCCATGAGTTACAACTGTGAATCTTGGCTCCCCTGACATCAAGGATACTGTTACTTCTCTTAAATTGCCTTTTAATTGGCAGGTAATATTCGAGTATGCATAATGATTGAATTTCTGTGTAAAAGAAAGCGTAGTCATGTATTTGCTACCACTGGAATTTTCATTAGGAGCCATGATGAAAGGAAATAACACTGACAGTTCAGTTGCTCCAAGCTAATTAGTGGCAAATTCCAAATGACTTGTAAACATCCTCCAAGTAAAAGAGATGTCTCTTCCTACAGAAGAGACAATTGGCAATTTAGAATTTGTTGGGCTTTTTGTTTTTGGGGTTGGTTGTTTTTTTGATGTTGTGTTTTGGGTTGGTTTCGTTGTGGTTTTTATTTTTTTTCCTTCTTTTTCTTGTTGTTGTTGTTTGATTTGGATCTTTAAATTTCAGGAAATTAAAAGAGCAAAGTATGTTTCAGAAGATCAAGAGGAGTCCTCAGCCACACTGGTGTCATGACCTAGAGAAGCGATTCATGACCCTTTGGCACATCCAGTAAGGATGAGAGATCCTAGATCAGCTCTTCTATCTATGACCCGAAAAAGAGGTCTTGCTGAAGGACAACAATACCACTAGCAAGGAACCTGGATGGTGAGCCATGTTAAATAGATTTCTCAATTACATTGCCATCTTAGTCAGGTACTTGGGACAAGCAGGTGACATGAAGACAGTGAGGTAAGGTTATAAACTCCCCATCATTTGTAAATTTGCTCCTGCTCCGTGTCCCAACAGACATGGCTTCCCACCAGAGACCCAGGAAAAATCGTTTCAGCTGTTACTCATGCCTTACTGCTTGCTACAGATTATTTTCTAAACTGTTAATATATCCCATTAATATATTGCTTGCTTCTGTTCCGGTACGTGCCTTGTTTCTTCTCACGGAGATCTATAGTCCGTGGAATATTTACTTGTCAATGTAAGGAAGGATTTACTGAAATAAGTATCAGTTAGTTCTTTCATCTCCATACAGCTTGACTGCTTAACACAGCTAATACAGAACATTGGAATACATTGACTTAATTTTCACTCGACAAAATACAAATATATGTGATTATGTTTGACTGTATTATGTTGCTAATCAGTGTATTCAAGATGGCTGCATGCATATTATAATAAACTCCCATTTATTATGTATGTGCATGAACTGTATTAAGTCAATACATTGCCTAATTGTGTAGGCAGGAACTAATCTTCCCTGTTATTACACATGTTGGTACAGTTTACTATGACAGAAATAGCTTTTACTTTCAACCTTTTTGTAATATGATAGATTAACAAAGCACTACAGTCCCATGAAAGACATCAACGCACTGGGATTAATTTGCTAAACTAATATTTTTCCTCCCATTAGAAAAACTCTATATTAACATTTAAATACCTTGTTTCATCTGAGCATCCAAATGCTGTTGTAGTAATTCATTTTTTCTGCATCTGCAAAATCTGTACTCTTAGCAAATATCAATTCATTTTTAACAAAACCCTAAGTGCAGCAATTAGTGTTCTAAAGATAAGAATATTATATTCCTCAGGAGAAGCTGAGGTATATTACATCAATTTGTTTGTCTGTCTCCATATAGGGATACTTACCTTTAATTAAGTAGATAAGACAAGTTTTAATGAATTCTTTCTAAAACATGAAAGTTGTGATTTAGTTTTAATAAGAGAAAAAACAATGCTCAGCACATCCTCAGCAGTGCTATTTAGTTCAGAGGCTGTAATAAATTTTCATTTAAAGTGACAGTCTTCATACAATCTGCTTATTTACCCTGAAACATTAGTCCATGAGAGGAATTTAATCCCTTTTCAGAAAGTGAAGGTAAGTTCCCCGTGTCAGCTAAGTCTTAAGGCTGCGAGCACAGATATACATAAATTTTGAGCTGACTTTCGGCAGCAGGGAGAACATAACCCATATTCTATGTAGGAAAAAGGACGTATAGTAGGAGTACCGTCATTTCTGTCCTAAAAATAACAACTCTCGACTCTCAGCACTACTAGTTAGTTTGAATGCAGCACTAAATAATTCCAGTTCTAGAGTAATTTAATTAGTGCTACTGATCGAATCGCCTGTCATAATCTGTGACATGTTGCACTGCATAGTATGGACCAGCCCTCTGCTGCCAAATTAATACAAAAAAAACCTCAAACCAAACCCAACAAACTCTACCCCAAATGCTGAGATAGACAAGAAAGTAATATGATGAAAATTGGATAGAATATATCTGCAGACATAATTTTAAACATGTGTGGTATAGGGTAGGGGATGTTGCTCAAAACAAAGGAACTAAAAACAAAACAAATGCTCTTATTGCAGTTGCAGATATGAGACATCTGACACCTGAGTGCAGGCCTGGAGAACCAGGGATGCTCCAAGCAGGGGAGGGACCATCTGTAAGACACAGAATCCCACCTTACAAGAGGAACTACCGAGAATAAGACCTCTCATGGGCATGAGCAGAACACAGTTATGCAAGCTCAGAGGGAAAAAAAAGATGGTAAGCCAGACATTGAGAGATGAAACAAACAAAATGCAGAAATTCTGGTGCCAACGATGCAAAGAACACAAGCAAGACAGAAGGAAAGTACAATAATGGACAGGATTTGAGCCGTGCATCCCACTCCTGCAATTGCCTCATGAAGAAAAATTAGCAACACACATTATTTAGATGACAGAGGCAGCCAATCAAGAGAAAAAACATTTATGGTATGACTCAAGTAAATCTAATGAGTGAAAGTACATGAACTTCAAGAAAAAGCCACCCCTCCCCTTACTGTGTCATTACAACTTCATTCTAGCTGGATTCCAGCAGCACACAGTGCAACAGAAGACAGGTACTATGACAAGTCCTCATTATCTCCAGCAAAATCAGTTGGAAGACTGTCAAAAACCCCACATTATTAATGCAAAAATATTCAAAAGCGCCCCAAGAGATGTCAGTGCTTGTTGTTTACTATGGTACACAGGAGCGTCATCTATTGTTATGCCATTGGAAAGTACAACCCAGAAACTGAGTGTCACACACAAGCTTAGTTTTGATGTGACAAAAGAGGGAACACAGACACTATTAGCTTTGTCTAGTGTTCTCATTGACTTCAAAGGCAACTTTAAATCCACAGAGATGCACATGCATAGGCCACAGAACTATTAAAATGCAGAGTTTCATGACTTCTGCTTGACTTCCTAGAGGGAAAAGCAGTAAACCTACAAAGCAGTGAGAGCTCCATGCTATTTATTCCATTCAAAATACACAGGCAGACTCATTAACTAATAATATTGTAATATTACAAGGATCTATGCAAATCCAAAACTACTGAGAACAAAAAGAAATCACAGCCTGCTATCAATAACTGCAGATGTATTAACATCTTGAACTTGCCCACTGTTTTGTGGTCAAGAATGAGTTTTTGCATATTGAATGACAGGTCCTCCCAGAAGTTCTTAGTGGCTGTGAATGTTACAGGCAGAACACATCATCCTGAATATATTGTAAAGGACTGCAGGACAGAGAAAATCCCTCTGAACTATTGTTTATTGACATGCTATCTAATTTTTATATTACAAATGGGTCTGCCAACCCCTGAATTAGCTCAACTGTCTAAGGGGCAGACTGAAATTCTGGTCTTTTCCCTGGTCTTTGCAAACCCAGTGAAAAACGTGGGCAGTCAGAGGAGGAGATGACTTCCTACCAAGTTAGTGATGTGGAAAAAGTCAATTTCCCAGAAAGGGACTGAGGAAAATACAGTAGGTTTGTGCTGTAGCATCATGAGAGAAAGACACTTCACATCTGAAGAGAAAGAGACGTCTGAGAAAAAACAGAATTTATGTCTTTTGGCAGGTCTGATCACTTCAGAAGTGGAAGGTGTGTAATGCCTCAGAGATGCCATTTCTTTCCCACAGCTCATAAATAACCCAAGTGCATTAACTCAGCCTAGAAGGCGCTCACCTTTTCAGAACAATTTTACCAGCACAATGGTTGGTAAAGCTGCTGGCAACGTCCTCTGAATCTTCAAGCCTGCAACGTGCCTCCTGTCTTGCTGAATTCAGCACCCATACACAGCCTACCTTAAAGGTTTCCATTCATATTTTTAAGCAAAAAGACCAGCAGATACGTATCGATTTTAATACTAGATACTTAAATAAAATGGTAGAAGGCAGCAAATAGATTTGGCTTATAGGCAGTCTATCCATTCCAGTATACCAGAGGGGAAAAATGGAGGCCACCTTTCCTGTCTCATGCCACCTTATGGGATGTTCTGACCATATTTAATCAGGACAAACTGTTCTAAGAAGAAATAGAAACAAGAAGACAATAGCCAATATTTTGGTTTAGATATTTGTGCCTTAATATGTTTGCTTTCACAACCAGATTACCTATATAAATTACTGGTTTTTTTGCCATTATAGAAAATTTACCTTTACCTTTTTTTGGTATGTTTACTGTTTGTAATGATCTTAAGTGAGGTTTACCTAATAGGTTTAGAAAAAAAATTAAAAATTTATTCAGATACTTGCATGGCACATATTTTTGCAAAACTGGAAATTACATATATGTTTGTTTTCTCTATTAAATGCAATGAAGTTGCAACCATCTTTAATGTGGAAAATGAAACATGGATATAAAGACCTGCAAATGCAGCTTGCCTGGTGTATCAGTCAAAATACAGAATCTCAAAATAAAGAGCTAAAAATAAAGAAGATTGCTGCTGTGGAATGTATTTATTTTTATTTAACTTTTCTCCAGCAAGTTTGAATACAGCTTACAAACCACACATTAACAATTGCATAGGAGAATCCTGATTAATGGATAATCACTACCAGCTAGAGTCAAATGAAAGGATTTTTGCTGTATTCAAAATACAGGCAACTACAATTGCATTTTCTGTTTCCTGGTAAAGTAATGGAGTACTCTTAGATTTCAATTACTTACTGTGTAAAAATAATTTGGCCCCATTTACTAAACATCCCTAACCTACTCTTTGAACACTATAGCAGTTAGAAGACTTTCAAGTTCTCTAAATTACTTAAGTTAGGTGTTGAAGTACAATAACCTAGTGAAGCCAGTAAATACTTTTTATCTTACACTTGCATGATATAATGGTGTTCATAAGTTCCTCAGAAGAAAATGAGACAGTCATCAGAATGTTTGAAGTTTATCTTCACAGTCTTTCTCCATCTGCACAAATTAAAAAATAGAGACTTTAATTTACATTTTAATTTGTTGTTATGAATTTAGTAGGACATTTGAGTAAGCAAAGATGACCTCTCTCTTTTTTCCTGTATATTTTAATAGAATGACAGAACTTTCACTGTATGTTACTGCAGCTACATAGTTATGAGTCAATTTAAAAAACAATTTGATGTATTCCTCTCTTCTTTCGAAGGCTTTAAATTACAATTAAATCATTTTCGCTTTGAAAATTCAATTAGAAGTTTTAAGTAGGCTTAAATAATTGGATCTCTCAGAGGAGTTAAATGGAGTGTCTGGGGTACACCTAGAAATTCTGTTAGTCCAGTTAAAGACCTTAACCCTTACCAGGTTCTTGCAGGGACTGCTACTTAAAAGGAGATTTTAAAAACATGTTGTCCCACAAAAGAAGAACATAACGCCTCTGGCTTTTTTGAAAGGAACCTGTGAATCCATAGCTCTCTTCCCCACCTCTGCCAGTGACAAGGAAAGGGTGGGAGTAGAATACCTGGGATTTCACTCGTGAGAACTTGTGCACACAAAATGTTGCACACTTGAGCAGTAGATATGGAAAACCTCCTCTAACTTATATTTATATATTTAGAAAATGGCATAATTTTATTTCTGGTAAAAAAAAAAATCAACTGCCTTGGTCCCCTGCTATCAGAAGAGGCTGGTGAGATGATCCAGCTCCACTAGCAGTGCACTGGCCCAATCCAGCAGCCACCGTGCCCATCTGCTGAGGAAGAAGCTACAAATGCTGCCCATGGAGTCACATCCCCACCACACAACTGGTTTCATGTCCAGCTCTCTGCTGCTGAGAGATCACACAGACCCACCAGTATGACGTTCAGGATGTCAGTTCACCTTAGAATCATAGAATGCTTTGGGTTGGAACAGACATTCAAAGGTCGACTAGTCCAACCCTGTTAACACAGCAAAGCGCTACTGGTGTACTTTCTTGGCTCTCTTTTTTACCATTTTACTCTTGAATGTGTATGATGAACTGAAGCAATTCAATAAATGTTATCAGTACTTGTAGGGAAAGCCAAGCTTCACAAACCTGACACTTTTAAAAGGAATCATAAGGTTTTTACATGAGCAAATGCAGTTGATACAATCCATATACATTTCCAAATGACTCCTGACAAAGCTCCTTACTACAGTAATGTCTGAAGACATTTAAGCAACCCTTGCATAAAAAGAAAAACAGGCAAAATAAATGGTGAACAAGTAGCAAACTGAGAATAGAATAATTTTCTCCATGGAGAGTGATCTTCACTGACATTTCACAGTATACTGCATCAAGTTGTCTGACGTTTAATGTATCTGTAACATTATGAATGCACTGAATAGCAAGGTGGCAAAATTTGTTGATGGTAGAAAGTTATTTAGAGTAGAAGAGATAAGAGCTCACTGCAAAGAGTTCTAGAAAGACCTTACGACACTGAGGAGCTTTATGTGAAAAGACAGATAAAATTCAGTATAGAATAATACCTGGCACACATGGTAAAAAGCAATCCTAACTTCAGAAAGAAAATAATGGGCTTTGAGCTGACCTTTACCAGGAAAGCAATCTTGGGATTATGATAGGTAACTCCAGGAAACATCAGCACAGAGATCAATAGCAGTCAAAGAGCAAATAAAGTCTTAGAAACTACAAGGAAAGAAAAAAATACAAAAGAGAGAACTTTGGACCACTGAATAACGTGGTTTGGCTCTCCCATCCTGAAAATGACTGAGCAGATCTGAAAAAGGTTCCCAGAAGAGCAACAAGGAGGATCGTAGATTAGGAACAACTTGTATCCAAAGAATGATGAAGGTTAGGAGTTTTCAGCCTGGAAAATATGTGAGTAAAGGGAGACAAGACAGTCCTGGATAAAGACACAAGTGTCAGAGAAAGGATGGCAGATCAACCATTCACTACCTCCTCCAGTAGATGGAGGAGAGGTTATTATCTAGGCAAGGCTATTAACTGGGCTAAAAGGTCCAGCCCTGTATGACCTTTCTTCTTGTAAAAAATAAGGTTGTTCGGACGAGTACCACAGCCACTACAGGGTGTTAATAAACAGCAGAAACATATGTCTGGGACAGGGAGTTATAGAGGAGAGAGGAAAACAGGATTTATCCACTCTGGTAAGCTTTTAGAAGAGCTCAAACTATAACATGTAACCATGCTTTAGATGTTTCAGTTGGAAGACTACTAACCTTAAAATAGCTTTGTTCTTAACAGTGCTAAATTGATGCAGGTTGATTCAAAACACCTAAACAGCATGCATGACCTCCAGCTTTTTCAAGTTACCTCCTCATTCAGGCAAGGGAATTAAATCTCCACCACTCATTTTCTCTGTTCACAAAGCATCTTCTTCACACAGCGTAGCCTTGTTCAGAAATACTTCAGTGTTCTTGTTGCATCAGGGGTCCCGACAGTCCTCAGGCTTCAGCTAGATTATGTTTTCATTGAAATCATGTTCACAAAGCTCTCAGGAACCTTCAGCAGAATTGTGCTTCACCTGCAAGAGATATAGTGTCAATGTATTTCAGAGAGTGTTGTCCAGTGGGATTAAAAAAGCTTTAGCCCTGTAATCTTAAGTTAGTTTATACTATAAGCATGTGTAGCTGTTGTTCACATGCTTGAGCAACAAATGCCACCAACAAGCCAGATATGACGCCAGAAATATTTTATAATAAATATGTTTCATCTCCTGCTTCGATGCTTACACTGCCTAATCGCTCTTCCAAAACACAGGACAACGAGGTGCACTGTATGGTCTTTGAGGGGCACAGTACCTGCAGTATTTCCACAATTTTTTGTAGCATTTGAGAAGCTTTAGGAAATTTTATTGCAAATTAGATACATAATGATCGCCTCACTCATTACTGAAATGTCTGGGAACAACCATTTCTACTGGGGGCAAAGGGCAAAAGCCTTTTAGTGATGCACAACATAGCAGTTTAGGAAAAAAATGAGGAATATCTTTTCTAACTGAAACCAGTGAGGAATTTTTAAGTAGGTAGAATGTAATTATCCAATTGAAATTAAGCCATGACATTGCAGCTTTCACCTCTCCTCTTGAAAGAAGTGCCATGGGATCTGTTAAATGACTGCATGTGGTCAGGACCTCAGTTTTATATCTCATTCAGAAACGTGATGGGAAGAGATGTCAACTCAGCATTTAAAAATCCCATTTGTTTTACATGCAGCTTGGGAATATTTTTAAGCTTTCACTTTTTATTGATTTGTTCTTAATAGTCAGGAAGAAAGAGAGTTTCCACAAAAAGGACTGCAGGAACAAAATAGATAAGTAATCTCTCATTGGCAAGAAGAATGCAAAGATAACAAAATATTTGTGTGATAAAAATATATAAAAGATACTCAGGGAATTAAAAAAAACCCTGAAACTGGAAACCTCGGTGAAGACTCATTCATTAGGAGATATTCCTATTTTATGTAAATATATCCAGAATATAAATGGAAATTATTTTCACTAGTGTAAAATAGAACCGGACTTCCTTCAACCGTAACAATGAGTTGCAAATAAAGCAAGGTTTAACATAGCAACTCAAATATGCCAGATGTGGGGCACACATATGTCTGTGTATGAATTACTACAAATAAAAAAAAAATTATGCTGAGTTTCCCACAGAATAAGCTTCATCACAGTGACCCTATCAGATATTGCCTTTGACTTCAGGCTTTAACGATATTTGAAAGAATCTCATGTTGCTGTCATATGAAGGGTAGGAAACCAAAGATAGCACGGAACAGTGTAGAGCAAAGCTGAAATCTCCACATTAACTCTACTCACTTCTGCTTGCATCTTAGAATCTGATTTCCATCAGCAGCACAAATAGCTGTAAATGACCATAACACACAGCACAAATAAACTGGAAACATCTTCTTAAGTTGCATACCACACTTTGCAGGAATGTGTCAAAATTGTACCTAGTTACCTACTGTATTTCATGTAAGTACACACATACCACTGAGGAATTCTAGTTTTCTCTTCCCATCATGTAACCCCTCAATGAAAAGTCAAGCAAATGAGAGTGTCTATATTGAGAAAGTTAATGCCAACTGGGAAGAGCTTAATCAGAAAATCTAGCATATTGAGCATCTTCTCTGTTTAGACCCAACGCTCAGCAAGGAACATCACAGCAGCTGTAGGAAAAAAAAGGAGCATTGTCATAAGCTTCAGCAGAAGCAATGACAATCTCTGTACAAATCAGTAAGGGGCAGACAGCCCTGATTACCAGCATGGTTATTACCAGCTCCAAGACATCTTCATACAGTGTGCAGAACACCCTGATGCTGCACCTTCCCATGTACAACTCGTCCCTCCTGTGAACACTTCGCACCAGCAGCTCGCAGGATTTTCACTCTAAAGAGTAAAAAAATAAGCCTTGTTCTCATCAGATGAATGCAAACCTACCAGTGCATGGTGCCCATTTAATGCTGTCCTCCCATCCTTACACTGTTTTGAAGCACATCAGAACCTGCTCATAATCCAGTGGCTGCTTGCTGCTTGTGATACACACAGTGTTAATGTTCAGAGAAATGGCTTGGCTGACACTCTTTTCAATTAACCCTTATCTTTAAAAGCATGTTGTATAATACAACTTGCTGCAAGTCAGAGCTGAATTTCAATTCATATTATTTGTATTCTGTAAGTGCACAAGGGGTTCTTGAAAGTATTGAAATTTTAAAGTTTGAAATGAACAGTAAATTTCTGAGCAGAAATTAAACCTGAAAAGTAAAGCTAGAAAGATGATACTTTTGCACCTTCTGTACATTGGAAATCTAAGTGTTAGAATACAGTTCTAGAAAATTCCATATATCCAACAATAACACCTAGAAACAGTCTAGGAAACATTCTCAGAGCTTCATTTTTTGAATTCTTTTAAAAAAAAAATTCAAAGTGTCTGTCTCAGTTGCATGTACAATATACACTAGAAATCAGGCTCTGGAATGCAAACCTATGTTTTTATCTTACCTGTTTCAAGCATCATATAAAAACCAATCTGTAAGTAAGGATATTCTAATTTCCAGCATCTAAGATCAGTGGTCAAAAAGCAGACCAAAGCTCTCTTCCGTCTCCATCACCTTGAGCCTAATTGGTATAATAAGTTTGTTAGTGAAAATCTGGATTTTGGTTTCCTCCTTGTTCTTAAAAGTTTGAACCAACTAAAACTGTTCATGGCAGCTTTCTAAACTTTTGCTGAAGAGGCAAGATCATGAAAGTGAAACACAGCAATGGTCTCCATTAATCTTCCACATTACTCCATGCTTTCTCCTTTGCTTCTGCTTCACTAATTCTTCTGCTCCCAGAGGTGATGACTCAGCCAGGATTGCTTTCTTTCTGAGAAACTGTTCCCCTTCTGACTAACCAAGCATCAAACTCTTATTCCAATCTTAAGGTGGTGTGCACAGGAAATTTCATCCCTTTCTCAGTAGAAACAGCTACCTGGACATAACAAACACGCTTACATCAGCATTGTGACTCAGATCAGAAACTCACATGGAAGCAAAACTCTGGTTTTACTTCCTTTGCTGTGGTTTTCTCTCTCCATAGCTCAGTATCAGAGCACATAGATTTGATTCCTTTCAGATGTAACTAAACTGGAAGATGTGCAGCTAGCACACCCCAGGTCCTCATAAACATCCCTTGAACAGGACTAGAGCAGGAAGAAAGAAAACCTGCAATGCAGAGGCGAGAAATCAGCAGGATCCTCTTGGTCCTGACTACGTGCTGATGTGTATGTAGCTGACAGGACTCACACCTGAGGGGAGTGTAGGAAAAACCTGTGATTTACCGTGTCTTTGTTCCTGTAGGCATCTCATCTCTTGTGGGACCCTGCTTTTACTGTGCTTTGGTACTCAGTGTATTAGTTGAAAAATTGTTTCCTCTCTGACTAACCAAGCATCCAGCACTTATTCCTACCCTTAGACAGTATGAACAGTATTTAGCTCCTAAATTCTTCAAGTCATTCTTGAAGTCTTTGAAGTCTTCAAGTCATTCCAGGCAGATAACATAGGAGTGGACTTTCAAATTTAATTTGTGTCTTTAACTCTAGTAGGTGTCAATTTTTATCATCTGGTATTGTAATGAAAGTCACCTGTAATTAGTTTACACTAAGTTATCAAAATGAATATAACTTGAGTTTCTTTTCAGCCTATACTCTCCTTCCTACCTCGTAGAATATTTGCATGACAGAAAAAAATACATTTGAAACAAAATCACATGCTCCTAAATGAAATCTCTCTGGAATAAGAGTGGCAAACTCGTGCAGTGATTATTGCTATGAAACAACACTCTTTACAAGAAACAAAGTGTGAGAGTTTGTGTGTTTATATATGCATGTATTTTAGTAACATTTTGAAGAGAGTAGCAGTCCCTCCAGAAAACCATCTAGCATTGTCTTCTGAGAGCTAGCTAGCTTGTTAAAAAAATACTAAAAATCCCCCAAAAAAAAGAAGAAAACCAATGTTTTTCAGTATTCTTCTTGGTCATATGCTTTTGTGTTTTCTTTTCCAGTAAGTGATAGATTGGAATTGTGAATCCAAAGATACAATATTTGGCATTTAGCACAACTGAGAAATTTTAAAAAAAGTTTCTAAAGCAAAATTATTTGGATAAATCAAATGTATTCCTTCTATGTAAAGAAAAAAGAATAACCAAATATCTTCCTCATCCTTAACACTTTCCAAAATAATTTTGCCTATTTTTATACCAAGGACTATATACCTGTCTTAAAGTCCCTTTTTGTATTACAGCTATAGCAACGCATGTCAGATCTATTTTATGTGACCTAAATAACTAGAGTCTTGTATCCAGAGCGAGAGATCTGAAGTCAAGGCAACACTGTCCAAACTCTGACTTTTTGTAGGATAATGGGCAAAGTCGTCTCTGGTTTCAGTGCTCTGAATACCTGTAGTTTAAAATGGAACTGTGAGCCTAATTGTAGGCACACAGGTTTGAAAACTGGAATCATATGGACTGCTTTGCTGTCTGAACAGGAGGTAACATGGCACTGTTTTAAAAAGACAGAGTTCCTGTGGTCTGACTTACTGTAAGTGTCTTTCAGACTGCTATATGAAAGGTGCTATAAGAGACCAATGGATTTCTATTCTTTCACATTTCATCCTTGAACCACGAAAGGCAAAGATCATTGAAACCTTGATTGATGATTTCATTTTGTGTATAAAAACAAAATAAAGCTCCAAAGAAACATATTATTGTCTGTGCCCACAAACCAAAAAACATCCTTCCCAACGATCAGTCCCAATTTTTTTACTTTCTCCCTCAGCTCAGAATATCAAAAACAAGATAGGACAGTGTTGCAGTTTTCAATGAAAGGGATCTTTGTGCCACAAAGTTATTCAATAGCATCCTGTTAGAGATCTCTGTACATGTTTACCATCCTTCCATGAAACCTCTTAATTCCCTGATTTTGGAAGCTGCCCTTTGGTTTTGCCTTATCAACTATGCAGGAACTTGGAAACCTTTTACAAAGGAAGATATTAATACTCATGTTGCACATCTGATGTTTACTACATATATGTCTGCTTTAGACAGTTCCAGCTTTTGAGATCCCAACATTCTTAGTACTTAGTTTCATCCATCTAAAGATAATTATATTTCAAGACAAAGCACGTTTCCTCACAAAATGCCACTTTATGCTGTTGCCTGGCTACCCTCCGCTGAATTCACACACAGCACTCTTTGTGCCCTTTAAATGTACTAATTACTTATTGCTGTAATTACAGCACACTAGTTTAAAGGTTTTATCATTACTTTAGACAGATTAACATGCTGTTGTAAGAGCACTCCAGAGCCTTTTATTTCAAATTTCCATCGTTAATCAGGCCAATGTTTCTGTGAAAATTCAATATTTATATTCCTGATAACAATGTGTGTACTTATGGGCATCTGTGTTCATAAATGACACATAAAATACAGGTAAAACAGTGGTCATACAGTACATAATAATCTTTTTTTTATGTACTGGAAGTATAATATTGAATCTCTTTCTCTTTTTTTTTCCCAGTCATGTCATAAAGACAGAGTGGAACAGGATTTGCAGAAGGGCCAGTTAATGCATTGCTCATCTCACTTAGAAACCTGCCTTCACCAAAACAGATGGGACATTACCCCAGTCTCCACACAGGGAGATTTTGAAAGCTCTGGACATTGGGAAGGGATACAGAGGATACACACACCACTTTGGTCCTCTGCCCAGCTCCCCCTGCCACAGCAGGCTTCCAGATCCTAATCATAAGCAGCAGCTGCACAAGGATTTTTCCATGCCAAGCACCCCTCTTAAGGGCAAACCCCATCACTCAACCTCATAACATGTTGCATGAACTCACTACAACCCACCATGTTTGGCTTTTAGAGGAACAACTTTGATGTCCCAGCTTGGAGGCAGATGGACAGTTCTGGAAACCTCTGAACATCTCTGGAAGTTCTCAGTGCTCAGTCAGGTCCCTTCTGGTCGGTAGCAAGAAGAGCAGACGAGATAACATTTTTCCACCAGCAGAGACCCAAGGCTTCTACAGAAGTTTTATTTGTAATTTCCAGCAGTGTGAATTATGGGCAGACTGCAGGTAATCCTTAATTAGCATTGTCTGTCTAGAAGTCTATTATCATTAGTTGATCAATCATAGTCAGGATTTTTAATTAAGAACAAAATTGTAGCTTGGCTACAGTTCAACAGCTGCTACTTTAGCTATTCAGTCCACAAGAAAAATGCAGTAAATACAGCTACATGAAACTGAAATTGAGAGTTACATGTAATTTTTATCAGGGAAAAAAATCCAGCAATCCAGGCACAGAAAAAAATAATAATAAATATTTACAAATTAGCAATCAAATTCAATCCATATGGAAGTAGAGTTTTGTTTAGAAAAGTATTTCAACTGACTTTTTTTTGCACTTACACAGCATCTTTGTGAGGGTATCAAAGGACTTTCCAAACATTGTCAGTATCCCTTTCCAGAAAGACTAGTGAGGAACTGAAGTACAGTTGCACTATCTACCAGAACAGTTTTCTATTAAAAATAATGACCTGATGGTGTAAAAACATGCTCTGGAGACTTAGAATAGAACAGGCAGTCACACAAGTCAAGCATCAAGAAATGCCTGATTTCCACCTGACTTACCTGGTTGGAATCTGGAATTAAAATCAGAAAAGGACAAAAAAAAAAAAACTGGGAAAAATTTTATATTTTATTTGCATTACCTTTAGCTGTTTCTGTTTGCAAATATCCTAATCTAGGCAGAGGTCCTTTACATCGAAACTCAATTCTGAAATATGTTTCACTTTCAGATAGATTTAGCTAGATTTGTCTAATAAGACAGTAACAGCTTTAGCAACAGAGGTAATATTGTAACCTCACAGCTCAGCCTAAGGGATGCTATGTATCTCAGAGCTGCATAATAGTGTAAGTTCATCTGGATGTTGGACCATATGTACTTTGTGCACTATCTCAGTGTACTTATTCTGGGAAATAATATATTCCACTCTAGCATCTTTCCATCGAACTTGCTTTTCTCTTGCTGCCCTCCTGATTAAGAGTTCATACTTTTTTTGTTTTATTTGCAATTCTTTTTGGGTTTGAAGCAGCAAATGAACCTTTGAGGGATGATCAAATCTCTCAGAGAAAAGTTATTCATAAGAGAGATACACAGTGGCCTACAGATCATAATCACAGAATCACAGAATGTTCTGAGTGGGAAGGGACCCACAAGGACCATCAAGTCCAACTCCTGTCCCTGCATAAATGACATGTACAGAGACACTCTTCACCATCTTCTCCAGTCTAGAGGGATGGAGTGAAGAAAGTAGAAGTCAGGTTCAAATCACACCAAAAGAACTTGTTCTTCACATACCAGGTGGGAGACCTGCAACACCTCTTCCCAGCCATGGCTATGAGATCCATCTGAGGGACCGACGCAGTAGTGGCATAGATGTCCATTCAACACTCACTAAACACGCCAGAAACCATATCTAATCCATCAAGTTCCTGAAGATTATACTGAAGATTATCCTGAAGATCATATAGTTGGCTGTGGGGATTTTGCTGAAGAAGCCTCCCCTTCTCTTTTCTTCCTCAGAAGTCCTTGAGTCCTTTGCCATGGTAGGAGTTGGCACCGCTGGTCTTACAAACATATAGCAGGTCTAACTCAGCCCTATATTCTCAGTCTTCCATAAAAAAGCCATGCACAAGCTGCCTAACAACCCTATTAAAAATGCAACTAAATAGTCACTATAAAACA
The DNA here is from genome assembly GCF_964273445.1 of Streptopelia decaocto. NCBI lineage: Eukaryota > Metazoa > Chordata > Aves > Columbiformes > Columbidae > Streptopelia > Streptopelia decaocto. The sequence continues at coordinate 63,702,162 of NC_138661.1, forward strand.
TCAATTTATACACATTCCACTGTTCAAAGCCAATTGTAATTATACAGCACTCCATATATACCCAGACTGCAAGGAAATCAATAATCTTCCAATGGTTTCTTCTAATGACCACTTGCAAAATGAGATGTGCTTTTTTAAAAGCACACTCTCCCTTGAAAGTCCAGCCCCTTAGAAGAAGCCACTGGAGGGGTAATCTCTAGAAGAAGTAGCTAATTTAAATGAGGAACTAAAATACTGCTTATTGACAAGATGAGAGACAAGTAAGCACCATGAAATTTAATGGTGGTATTACTGCTTTGATCCCTGGTGCTCAAAGCAATAATCCATGAGGTTTAAAATTCAAGTGCTTGACTGAAACTCTGAAAGCTCAAGTGGATTGTAAAGCACAATTGATAAAAGCAGATCTTTAATTAGACAATCACTTTATAGGAGATTTCTTTTATGAATATCAGGGAGGTTTGAAAAACTGTCATGAATTGTTTATGAAGCGCACATAGCTCTGGGTATTTTTTCCTAGGAAATCTCACAAGTAGGAAAAAAAGGTGTATCTTTTCAAAAAACTATATATGAGCTACACATCTATATACTCATACAGAGTCATCAAATTAAAGGCACTGGATATGTGGACATGCCCTAAAACTGACATTGGGTGGTCAAAAATCCCCACAAACCCAGAGCACCTGCAGTATATATATTTTAAATTACTTACTGGTTCTTAAATTCTTAATGGCTATTGTTGGCTAAGAGAACATCAGCTGGATTAATTTAAGGGAATTTGCTTGTCTTCTCCTACAGCCAAGGAAGCTGACTTGTTTCCCGAAAAGAAAAAAAGATTGTTAAAATCATCTGGAGCTCTATTGGAACAGTCACGAGCTACAGTGCACAAGTGTCTGCGTTTTACCTAATGTACTAAATGAAACACTCAAAAAAGTTTCAGCTTGTTTTCTGCAGGCACTATACACTGCTGCTTAAGAAACAGTAATTTTGTTCTGAAGAAAAAAGATGATATTTAATCTGCCCAACATCCAGACTCCCTAGTTGCAGTGCACACACCTCCCCCAAGACCACTCATGAAAATCTTCCACTTTGAGAGGCTAACTCGAACATTAACTCAAAAGTATAACCCTGATTTCTGCCATTCCCAAAGCTAATCTGAAGTAGGGGGATAGGTATATTGCCTTCATGCTTTTAAGGTACCCCATTTTTTTTCTCAGTTGGCAATGCAATCCCCTAGAAATTACTTAAATAATAACAGCAGTATTAGAAAATAAAGATATAACCCACAAATTTAGCTTTCAATTACCTATATGATCAGTTGTCTGGCAGAGAAATGCATGCCCAAGTTATTAACTGCTTTTCCTTTGTAAAGGAAAGATAGAAATAGAGAAATAGAAAGGCTTCTGTTATCCACCTCTCATTTTTATTATTAGTTTCTCTAAAAGTGCATACTAATCATTTTTACTTATCTCAAGTGACATAACTTGTAACCATTGTAAGCTTTTATCACATAACAATCAAAATATCTCTTCCTTATTTCTTTGTTTACTAAGTCCCTTGTTTACACATGCTTAACAATATGTATTCTTCATTTCTCTCTTTTCTTGCTGTGTACCCATGTAAGAAATAACTATGTTTTCTGTAGCTTTCACTTCTGCCTGTACTGCCCACCCCCCCGCCACTTAATTTTTGGTAAAGAAATTCCTGGGAAGTCCCTGGGGTAAATGTGTATGCAAAAAAAAAAAAATCTCCTTATTGCAATATGTTAGTAAGCACCTGTATCTTTAGCATTAGCTTCTTTCAGTGTCTAAAATGCACTTGGCAACTGACTTGATGCAGGGTGAGATTTAACCAATGATATATTCAAATATATTTCTATATGTCAATAGGACAAGAGGTACTGGCTTTAAACTGGAAGAGGGTAGATTTAGATCAGATATAAGGAAGAAATTCTTTACCATGAGGGTGGTGAGGCCCTGGAACAGGCTGCCCAGAGAAGCTGTGGATGCTCCAGCCGTGGAAGTGTTCAGTGTCAGGTTGGATGTGACTTTGAGCAACCTGGTCTAGTGGAAGGTGTCCCTGCCCATGGCAGGGGGGTTGGAATGAGACGATCTCTAAGGTCCCTTCCAACACAAACCATTCTATGATTCTATCATATATTGTTAAAATGTCCCAGAAATAAACGTCAGACCATTTTGGAAATGAACTTCTCAGACTACCTCCAGCAGCACTGTGGAATTAGGAAATAATTATTTTTACAGTAGAGCTGGATGTTGGCCATCAAATGTGCATATCAACCCCATCTATATGCTTTCTTTTTCCTACCCAGAACGACTTCACTTTTTAGCTCATCTTTTACCAGGTATTTGCCTGTACTAGGCTCTCTATGCTCTTCTTTCAAATTGCCATTCAATCTGGCAAGCAATGTGCTGACTTCTACCTCAGATCAAGTTTACAGCAAACCTTTGCATTGCAATTACCTCTAGCAGATGTTACACGACAATCATCGCAAGGATCTGTTCGTTCCTAGCCACATCATTTTGTAAGATCACTTTCTTTTATCTTGATTTTACATGAGTCTTTTGTATCTCCCCTTCTCAGAATCTACCAGCATTTCAACTTATTAGTCAAACCACTTTTTTTAATATGTATTTATTAATACGTATTTTCTGAGGTGTATTACTGCATACAGTCCCAGAGACTCCCACATGAACTGATGGCTCTCTCTGACCATCTCTGTGAATGCTGTCTTGGCAAGCTCAAGAAGCAATTCCTGCATTTTGTAGCAGAATAATAGAGAAATATTCAAGTGATGTGCCTCATCTGCAGAAATAGGCTCCATTTATTTTGCTTGGATTCTGTTCAGCTTAAAACTTTATATCTGTAGGAAGTTGCAGCAAATACATTTTAATTAGGATGAGCTTATTAGCAGATAATTTCCTTTTCCTTCTTCAACTAAATAACAGCTGCAGATATTCCTTGATATGGGGTCTACTTGCTTTGTAGTAACAGAGAGTAAAACTGACTGTACTAGAAATCATTTCAAAAAGCTTTCATATGGGAAGGAATGTTTCTGTTCCAGGCCTTGGGTGTCCCTGTCATCCACATGTCCATCCGCCTCTGTCGCCTTGAGACTTTGGCTGGGTGTCATCAGCAATTGCCCTGACTTGAGGTTTGAGCATCTGCTGTGAGACTGGCAGAGCTGCACAGGTTCAGGCTCTTTAGAGGCTCGATTCTAGATATCCACCCTCAGATCTCTACTTATACATTGGGCTCTTGTAAATTCTGTATATTGTTAAAAAAAGTGTAGGCATTTTTTTCCTCCAATCAAGAAATAAGATGCATGTTTTTCTTTAAATGATTGTAAATTAAAAATAACAAAAAATAGATCTCTTCCTTATCTCCTCCCTGCATTCCTGACACCTCTTGCACTTTTCTGCCACCTTATCTGGGAGCACAGACCCACCTGGGGTTACAGAACCAGACTGCTGCTTCAGAGACACTTTTTGCTCCATCTTGCTTTCTGCAACTGGAAACAAAAGTAGTTTCTGTGTAAAGAAAAATAGCTGCACTTGTATATGGCAGAAATAATGCCTGTCTTTTTATATCTAATTTTGACTTTTTAGTGTTGCGAAATTGTAGAAAAAAAGTACATGAGCTATATCTTAGGGTCCAATGCATGCTTATTCTAAGGATTTGGATATTAACCTTTCCTACAGATAGTGTCTTATATGATGTTTAATTCAAAGTTACATATGTTCCAATACTTAAAAAAACCCCCCAGGGAGAAAAACAATTTTTGAATTGTTACAAGCATGGCAAATCCTGTCCTGAAACAAAGATTTGGGTTACTTGGAAATAGAACTTGGAATGGAAAACTGTATCTCAACCCAAGGAAGGTAACAAATTATCTGTTCTGTCCACTGCAGAGCAGACAATACCTGCAAATTGAACTAGTACAGTTAAAATGGCTACACTTTTAATTGATACTTATGTCATCATAATTATGCATTACAGGGCCACAAAAGTTAATAAATACATTTTAATACCCTATGGCAATTTCTCATCCTGCATCTGACAGTAGCTAACAGATGTGTCAAGAAATTTCCTTCTGTGTAAAGAGCTTTACTGTGAAGAGCTGCTGAGCATGTCATTGCACTATTAATTGCTTTTCTTTCCCTTGTTTTAAAAAAACCTATGGGTGTAAAAACTACTGGCTAATGAATTGCAGGCACAACAGTTTGAGGGACTTTCAGATGTTCAGCTGACGGGCTAGAGAGGAAACAGCTTATATGTATTGATGTTATCTTGGGAAAAAATTGCCTAAGTTGCACATGCAGTGCCTTCAGCCTGTGTCTAATATAGCAGAAAAACCATCTTCCCCACCAGACAGCAGCAGCAGGTATAATTCACTTGTTAAGTGTAGACCTTTACCTCTACACAACCGGTTGATTTGGTCATAGAAATTATAGGAGAGTTTTACTACCCCTGGAAGCAAACTGAACAAATTAAGACAAATCTTTTCAGAGAACAGCTGTAATTCAGCAGACAGATTTCCTCAGGAAAATGTTTACATCTAAGTGGAGGCCTGTGGAGCTCACTGGGGCTCTGAACGCCTCCAAATATTGAATTGTACCACTGGGTAAACAACTGCTCAGAGACCTCGCGCAGATTATTTCAGCACTCACTCTGCTATAAACTGAGAGGACACCCAACACTGCGAATTTGGGCACCTTTGATGAGGCAAAACATAAAGCATGGAGCAATACCGCATGCTGCTTTCAGCAGACAACTGTGGGAACTTCATGCAATAATCATGGCCGGTATATTTTGCTATTGTGTCTAATCTAGTCCTTTAATATTCCTTAGTGATGAGATTCCTTGTTGGAGTCAATTTAAAAAGTTGGCAGAAACACTTCCTTGCACAAAGCAAAAACCATGAATTTTCTTTTCAAATTGAAACCAAAGTTTTAAAGCGATGGAGTTTGTAGTGAACTCTTGCCTCAACTCCTTCCTTATTCCAAGGAGAAGTGGGGCTACCAACCTGTTTTCCAAAATGTTTCCTTTTAATAGACTTCCATTTTCCAGAATCAATATTTTCTATATTTCTTTTACAGAAAATTCTCAGTCCCATCAGATCACAGTACTAAGTTCACATAATTTAACTGTATTCTACTTCTTAAGCAGAAGGAGTATTACAAATTGAAGTCACAAGTATCAAAAGGTTATAAGGTTGAAAGGAGACAGTAGGAGAGTGAAAGCAGACAACATTCACCTGTAAAACTGCAAATGTCATAATCAATTAATAGTATATATTGCAAAAAGATGAAAATAATCAACACAGGTAATAGCTCAGTTTTGACTTAGGATTTGTAATAAGTCTGAAGCAATTAAAGAAATTAAGACATCTACCAATCTTTTGAAAAGCTGCTGAGCCAGCAGTAGCATTTCAGATTTCATCATATTGAATAAAATAATTGGAACAGCCATATCACACACCTCAGCAACTTTTGGACACTGTGGGCATATAAAAGGTAACAGCACTGCTTGTTATCACACAGCTCCTAACTCAAGCCACTTATGGTTTCCCTGTTAGTATCTGCCATAAAGTCAGTGGAAGTTCTTATGTACATGATATTATGTTATTTTAAATACATGAGGGATTGGGGTGCTATGAATACAGCAAAAGACAACATCTTAAAACAACATCTTAGCCTACTGCCTTGTGAAATTTAAAAATGAATAGAATAACTCGAAAAATAATACCATTACCTGCAAAATCAGAGATTTAGTGTGGGAGTTTTTTTGCTTGGGTTTTTCATAGACTGCTATTCAGGACACACAAGCATCAAATGGGATCTACAGTCCAAGGGTAGGAATTACAGGCTAAAAGTTCTGAATTCAACACATTTTTAGTGAACTATGAGATTTAGTTCAGTCGCTGCTCTGCTTCTGCCTTTTTACTATACTTTTTAATGCAAGTTTCTTCTCCTGGTCATCTCAGTGTTGTCTAATTTTTCATCTGTCGAGTATGTTCTCACTTTAACACTATTAACTTTAATTAAACTCTTTGGTTTTCATGGTTGAGATCCTTGATTAATTACTTTACATCATGTCTTATCCATGAATAAAATATAGTCCATAAATATGTACTGGCTTATTTATCTTCTTTACAAAGTTGAAGAGGCACTCTGAAAGTACTAAGGAAATGCTCTGTTTAGTGAGCTTCCTGATGATATTTCACATTTTCTGAATATTTTAAAAATACTACGTTTTACTAAATAGCAGGTACATACAGAATGGACTTTTTTCTGGTGACTGAATTATCTTTATACATACTACAATGCTTTTACGGCTTGAAAATAACTACTAATTTTAAAAGACAATTTATTTCCGCTCAGTGGCATACATTGACATGGGGAGGTCTTACTAGCATGCAAGATATACATTCCTCTCAATTTAGTGGTCTCACCATGCAAGTTGGGGCTTGATATTGAAGTCTAGTTTCTGATGCATTGCCTCTACTGCAACTCTCCCTAATATACTTATTTGCATATGTAAATAGCCTTACAGCCTCTGAGAATATGGCCTTCGAAGTCACACTCCACTCCAGCATTGTTTCACTGCAATCAAATAATTGTATTTCAAGTACAGGATTACAACTGTATCGGACTTTAACTTGCAATACTCTCAGAAAAAGAGCAAAGAAACAGAGGTGTAGAAAGAAGCAGAAACCTAGTGAGAATGTAGAACTGGCTCTGCAGGCAGCGTTATTCAAAGTTATCTGGGATGCACCAGTCTGGTTTTAATGTGCACCTTATCATGCCAAGCCAGGCTGTGGAAGGAACAGACCACAAAGAGCTTTAGAAATATTATTTTCCCTTGTCTAACTCCACTCTTTTTCTCCAGGCCTTTCTGGTTGTTTTATTTCAGGAGATACTGTGCATGAGATGAGCAATTTTTCACACAGAAAGGTAGCATCCCACAGACCAGCGGCCCCAGAAATTTCAGCCTCCCTGTGAAAATACAGCCAGGAATTAACATTTTGAGGGGAGGAAAGGGCTGGCAAACACCGCTGAGCTTCTAAGCCCGTCCAGCTCTGCCAACACACCTCGGTTCTTCCCTGAATAAACCTTTTCAATCATGTTCTCATACAAACCGCAGTAAATGGCAATGCCAATGTGGATGCAAGCGCAGGGGCTGGCACTAAAAACCTGGGCTTATTCATCTGTGGCCTAATTAGTGTTTGCACCTGTATCACCTACTGAAAAGATTTCTGCAGCGGATTCTTTTTCCCCTCCTGTGAACACGCAGACTTGCAGCCCTCTCAATTACAGGTGAGAGAAAAAATAAAACAAACAAAAAAATACACCCTCAAACTTGGCCATTTTTCAGAATTCAGCTGGTAGCAAATGTAGCAGGTACCTGTATTTCATAAATTTTGGTTAATTTGAGTACACAGCTTCACTTTCAAATACACATCATTCAGATAGAAAAGGTGTTTTCTGTACATCCACAACACCAAGCTCTTCGTCAGGTAAAAATAATTCCAGATACAATTAAGCACAGCACTGCAGCCTACCAGTCTGCCCATTACGATGTCTTAGCATGCAGTGCATAAACCAGCTTCTATATATTATACAATCTGCTTGAAAACAGAAGCACTTGAACCAGTTTAAGACGTGGCTTTCCAGTCGGCACTTACTGCGATACCACTATAGCACTTGCTAATAAGCGATTGTTAAACTCCAGCATCAGCAATAGCTCATTTTGTACCGTTCGTTGATGGGAGTCTGATCCCAGTGATGGAATTTGATCGAGGTTTGTAGGAGCCTTAGCTGCATTTAATTATCACCAGAGGGTTTTTTTTTTTAAATACAACTCCTTATAATGCTCATGGGATAAACCTACAGGGTTATCATTTTCCTCCAGAACTTTTTTTCCATTGTCTTCTGGGAATAATTTTCATTCCAAGACCACTGAATTTCCTCTGGCTTTGAAGTATAGCTTAGCATAAAACCAAAATGAGGATCGTATTTCACTCGTATAAAAGTTCATTGGAAGGCAGCGGGAGAACCGTGCGAATCCAAATTGCGTAAACCAGTCCTTTGCTTTATCAGGGATGTGCTATTATTCTGCTGCTGAAACATCAAAAATCACAACCACTGTCAGCATCCTGAAATATGCACAGTGTGAAACAACTATAAATGGCATTAAGGTGTCTTATTTTGTATAAGAAGTCATGAAAATCGATGTGCTGACAAATCTAGAAAAATTCATAAATAAAAATGCAAATAAATAGCACACAATTCAAAACAAAACCTTACGCCCAGGCACACTGCACAATGACAGTTTGGAGACAACATCTGAATCCTCACTTCATCAGGAACTGCATGAGGGAATGTTTTTCAGTTTTCGTTTTTTCAAACAAAACAAGCTATGTGATAAAATAGACTGAAAATTCCTGAGTCCTCATTAAAACCAACAATTATTACAATCACTATTTTTCTAAATTCATAAAGGAGAAAAAAATATCTGAAAACCTTGAAGTTAACATGTTTTGAAGACATGTACTGGCATCCATGAGTTCCTTACTGCTCCCTTTAGAGAAACTGTTTAAATGCTCTTTGGTACTTCTGACTGCATAAACATTTCTCTCATGATGACAGTTAGTTACAATTATCCTTAATCATGCTTTTTTGCTTTGTCAAGGTACAAATAATGTTCGTTACTAATGTTTTCCAACCCCTGCAGTTTAATGCACATCCTCATTTATATGGTTGTAAACATATTTGTGAACTGTAGCTTTCATTCCCACAGTTAATAGGATGTATAATGCAAAAATGTAAAGGTCACAATGACCTACCAAAAAAATCTTCAGATTAATTTAAATCTTTCCCAACAGTCAGAGAGAAAATACTACAGCACCCTAAGATCCTAAAGCCCAAAATTCACATAAAATACAATAAAAGCAAGACCCTCATGGGATAAAAACACACATACAAACCCAGAAAATAACAAGAAAGAATATGATTCTCTATTTGAAATTTTGATTTCAAAACAGGGTTTTGAACCTGGGGAGAGCTGAGCTAATATATTTTTCCTGTCTGTATTTTCTTGTAATGTGGAATGAACAACTGGAACAAACATGTAACAGCAGAAAGCATAATAGCATTATGTAAACATTTTATAGCTGATTGTCTGAGGAAATGGCAATGGTGGTTTATGTCCTACTACTTTTAAGGAGAAAAAAAATAACCCATATGGTGCATATTTTTTTCACTGCTCAGTTTGCAAACAAAAATAATGAAGAAAATAATGAAGGTAATAAAGAGCAAATTCAGACTCAGGGGCAAAACACATTTTGTTTCAGTCAGCATTTTCAAGGACAAGACGACAATGTTGATATTTTTGCAGCAGTTGGATTTATGTAGCAACAAGGTTGCTGCACCAAAATTGCAACCTGGAGACTTACTTGTCACTCACTGTGTTCTTCTGCCCATCCTGGCACTAAGTAAAATTCTCTCCTGCCCTCTTGCTTTTGTGCTGTGGGACATAATTGACACAGCTTTAAGGAAAATAAAAGACCAAAAAAAACCCTAAAAAAAGTGAAAACTGCACAATAAGAAGTTTGCTGGAGGTGTTTATTTCTATTTAACTGGCAGAGGAGGGGGAGGACAAGCTTGTTTTCTGTCTGTCTGTCTCTTCGGGAAGATGACACAGATTAAATGGACTCCACAGTACTAAGAGTTTCCCTTCTGCTTTTGCATAAGCCTTTCAGAATTCAAATCTTGAAAGCAAGAAATGGCATATCAATAATCCCCTTTCCCCTTCTCCTAAGACAGAAGCAGATCAGATGGACAGTGCTCTCACAGCACTGATTAGCCCTCAGAAGACTCTTAGACTGTTCTCTGCAGCTCTCCAGAAGATATCTGTGAACCATCTGCTTTCTTCTCTTAGATTTTATTTTTAGGATTCATTCCCTCATCTATTCCTGTCAACAGGACTGTTTCATTAATCTGAGTGGGAAGGGATAAGCAGTTTGATTACTTACTTCAAGCAGGAAAAACTGTAACGGGCTCCAAGTTACCGTCAGGTCATTAAAAAAATAGACACGGGGTTTCGGCTGCTTTCTTCTTGCCACACACTGTTCATCAACCCAGAAGCTGTGCCACAAGGGATCCAGAGCAATCCGGCTCCGTGTTGCTTTGGAGTCACTCTGTGCAGGGGACTTGTCTGAAACAATAAGTATAATAACATGACAGCCTCGCACTCTTGCCATCTCTAACCCAAGGAACAGGCTGCTGTGTCCCCTTCCTCAGGATACAACTTGGAGGTTTTAGGCTGTTCAAATTCATGCCAGCAGCTGAAAAGCTTCTAGATAGCCTGGGGAAATTAAGAACAGAAAGTTAGGTTGAATTTCTTCCTTCTCTTGAGTCCTGTACGCTGCATATTTCACCTACCAAACTCGGAGATTGCAAAGGTTGTCAAACAGAGCATCCCAACACCAATCGCCTCTACAGAAATCTCCAACTGTGTCATATAAATTCTCTCAAACAACACTAGTCTTTCCTAATTGTGAATAAAGACCACAATTAGAAAATGCTTGCTTCCTCGTATTTCCAGATATGTTACTATTTGTGCTAAATATATGGAAAATACCTTAGCATCCTTGCTACATCACAGTGTGGCCACTCTACAGAAAAGCTGATTTTTCCAGTGAAATCTACTCTGTGCATCCTGGTTATCACTACATATCTGTCCCCTAAACAAAAAAAAAGACCAGTCTGTTTTGGAAGTCATTCTCTTTCACTAAGGGACATTTTTAGCATATGCACCAAAAGTTTCATGTCCCAATGGCACTATAGATATATACCCCTGTTACCTAAATACAATTTTTCAGTTGCATCCTGCTGCTTCCAGGGCTATTTACATTATAAATATGATATGATATTACATGATGTAATGTAATGTCATATATATTGTATATTAACAATTGCAGAGGTTTCACTCAGAGGCAAGTGAAGCCTTGGCAAGACCATCAGTACTCACACCAGCACACAGAGTCAATTACCACCATGCACCACCATCCTCTTCATTCTCTGATGAGGGAAGCAGTACAGTGTTTGTTGGTTTGGTTTTGATTTTCTTTTTACCCTTCCAATTCATAAACAAAATTAACAGATACAAGTTTTACACAAATAAAAACCCACAAGTCTTACTGCAGGCAAGGCTTCAACCCATGAGAAAAGAAACACAGATAAGACCAAGAGCACCTCAACATCCTACGGAGCCCATCTTATAAGGATTTATATGTCATGTCAGCAATAAGAAATACCAAAATTTGAAATAAAACAGAATAAATGTGTCTTGTGTTAGTGTTTAAGAGCACCAGGGTGTGACATTGTCACAACTTCTAGAACAAAAATACAGTTTCTGCTTCAAAGAGCTTAAAGTGAAAAAAATAAGACACTGTATAGTGAGTGAATAGTATAGTGTAAGTGAATATAAACAAACAGGGAAAAAGAATAAGAGAATAACATATTTTAATCAGAATTGCGCACTGCTAATGCAAGAAATCTTTTCAGGCTGACAGTCTCTATTAAATAAATGTATTTGCATCTTGAAAGTTTCAGCATAATTCCACATAAAAGAGAAAGTTTTCCTCCTTCCTGCAGTCTAAAAGCCATCTGCAATCAATTACTAAATATAACCCTGGGAAAAGCAATTAGACCCCATGTGGACTCATTTAGGTGTATAGAAAAGGTAACAGTTGTAAAACTGCAAGTATTTACCTCCAATCAAAACTTTCTGGCTGGATTCCAGGCAATGGATTTAGCATCACTGAAGGCTGTAGTATGTCTCAAAAACACATGGTAATTTGTCTTTGCTTCCTTGCATAAAGATATAATTCTAGGGAAAAAGCTCTCTAAATGGAGAAATGGGCTAAGCATTATTCTAATAACAGGTGTTAAGATTTGTACAATCCAGAGTGACATAACATAAAAATGCAAATTGAATAAAGCCGCAGTGTTTTCTCTAATGCAACTCAGTGCTCGCGTTTGTAGACACATAATCCAGTGAACTCACCATCTCAATTTTATAGCACTTGATGCATCAGCACCTGACTGCTAATAGCATTAAAATACTCTCTCCTTTTCAAAAAAAAGACTGCATGATAGGCACATGTATTTGCCAAAACAATGAAGAATTACTGATCCATTGCAATATACCTGGTGTCTCCAGAGCCAATGAGCCTCAAAGTATTCTTCTGAAGTGTAGTATCCCAAAGTCAAGGAGCTCCACACACTTTAAGGCATGTGCCATGATGCCTTGGTATTTTTGGATATCAAATCATTTTTTCTTTTTCCTGAATTGAATGGTAACTTTCCATACATCAGTTGCAAACCTGTCAAAACCATTTTGCAAGAAAAATTAAAAAGAATACATAAGTTTAAAAAGGAGACATATCATTTATTATTTATGACATTGGTGAAGACTGAAATCTTGTGCTTTTCTCTATTAATAACAACATTTTCCTAGTACACTGCCAATACATGATAAATTTTAAATAAATAAATAAATAGTAAAGTTCTTAGACCTTGTGCAGAAGATGCTGAGCACTTCTGAAATCAAAACACTCATTTCAGTCCAAAATGCACAGATTTACACATCCAGTGCCTCATAACTTACCTGGTAAGTACTGGATTTTATTTACATGAAACTCTAAACATATTACAAAGCTAAGTTCTCACAATTGCAGGAATTGTCTAGAAATTAGAGTTGAAGCTTATCAAGAATGCATCTAATTTTGAGAATATATTCACAGGAGGAAAACCTGTCCCCTACTAATCTCTTTTTTGTTTTCCCCCTTCTCTCTTATGAGAATTTAAATCCAATTCAGGACATTACTTTAAACTTTGAATTTATACATAACAGTATCTGGTAATATCACTCACTGCTACACTTGATGAAAATTAATACTGAATGCAATTTTTCACTGAAGTATTCAGATTCAGGTCTGCAGTATTTTTGAATTTGTGTGGGATTTAACTCAATTGACTGAATATGAAGAACAAACTATATTCCCTTCAAGACAAAGAACTTTCAGCACTTCAGTATTTTTATGATGAAACTTCGAGTTGTATTTTAATTTAAGAAAAAACAATTTTGTTTGAAATATCTAAACAGAACATTTTTTCTGAGTTAAACCAAATATTTCCTGCAACTCATAGCATTTTTTTCTAAAAATGTAATAAAAAATAATTTTTAGAATGGTTGTATGTGGTAAATTTAAAACTCATTTCCCTCATTTTTTTTCTTGAAATCAGTAACAAAATAATTCCATACACCTAATTTAACTGTGATTATTTGGAAGCCAACAATGTAACATCCATATAAGTTTTGTTGACCTCTCCTTCCCTTGATTTTCCCTGCTACCAACAAAAATTCTGAGGGAATATACCCTGGAATTTCCTTTACATTATCAGGTAATTTTACCTTGGAAGTTCAGCTTTGAGGAATAATGCTCTCCACGACAGTATAACAGATGGGGCAGTACTTGTGGATCTGTCATCATTTCGTTCAACTCTCTATTGCCTTCATTATGACAGAGAATTAAAATCAAATCTGAAATCTGCCATAATAATTTTAAAAAATCTTCTCAGATGGGACTTTCTTCCAAAAGATTAAAAAGCAAGAGAAATGGCCAATGAACTCACACCATATGTTTGTTAAAAACCGCATTCCTGGGACAATACCCTTAAATACTTGTTTAACCCAGCAAAATGAAGAAAAGCAACAATAATCTACTTTGCAGGTGACAGAAGGTGCCACAGGCTATTACATTTTGTAACTCTGCCAAATGATTTAATGCAGCTTCATTAAGCTATGAGCATGTGTAATTATAAACATGCCAGGTAAAATCTAAATTCAGAATCTCAATTTCAAAATCCAGTTTGTGTATGTCAGGAAATCTTGAAGTTATGCACAATCAGATGAATTTAACTAATACCACTCAGGATTTCTTATCTCATGAGTCCTAAGAATTAGTTATTCTTTGCACAAAATGGCATTTTTTTGGTAATGTTTAACACACCAATAAGAAGTATGAACAGCATCCCTCTAAGGGACTATTGTGAAGCAAATTGAGTCGGTCAATAAATAATGGTTTCACCTTACCTTTATATCCTGATTATTCTCTTGTATTTCCTCTCCACTTCCTATATCGACACAGACGCTGTGAATAAAAGACAATGAGACTGACTAGACTGGTCCTTGAGCATCTTTAACAAGGCTGGCTTCAGATGTCATAAAATATACCTTCCAAATCAAGCTTTACCTTTGGGTGTTTCCCTGTTGTACATGGCTACTTGATGAGGAAGTTTTGTCCATATGAATGGAGAGTAAAGCATGAGGTCCCACACTTTCCGTACGCTATCAGAAATCATCATGTTACTCTAGCTCCTCTCCCACTGACACCAGTAGCAGTTTTCACTCAACCTTTGGAGGAGAATGGCTTAGTATGGTCTGTAGGGATAGGACAAGAGGTAACAGTTTTAAACTAAAAGAGGGGAGATTTCAGAATAAATAATTTATTTTGTGATGAAGGTGGTGAAACACTGGCCCAGGTTGCCCAGAGAGGTGGTGGATGAACCATCCCTGGGACATCCCAGGCCAGGCTGGACAGGGCTCTGAGCAACCTGAGCTGGGTGAAGATGTCCCTGCTGATGGCAGGTGGGTTGAACTAGATGAACTTCGAAGGTCTCTTCCAACCCAAACTGTTCTATGTTTATACATTTATCTGGGTTCAGGTAGAGACAAACAAACAAAGTTTTCACAGTTGACTATATAACCATATAAACTTCTAAACAAGTGGCTCTTCCTACCTATCAGAGACCTTAGCTGGAAATATGGAGATCAGAGCAGGTAACTCTTGGTTTGTGATGAAAATTGCCCGTGTCTGGAATTGCCTAAGTGTTATTTTAAATCTCCTCTTCCATGCTCAGATCTTGAATTGGGGGAATCCCAAATTACAACCAGTCATTCTCATTCTACCCTGCATTCACTAAGGTGTTGCCATTGACAGACTCAAGCCATTTTTGTTTCTAGCAAGTAGCTATTCCCATCACGCGTGGACTTCACACACAGGGGCACGTGGAGGTTCAGCAGGTGCCTGCTTTCTGCATCCATCAGTTCTTGCAGATACCACCAGGGCAGGAGACACCAGAGCTCCTCAGTCCTTGGGAAGCTTTGGCACACTATCTATTTTTCATCTCTTCAGCTTGCTGTTTTCAAATGAATGATTTCTGCATCTAGGCACACAAAGAAAATGCTCACACATGCACACAGAAGTGGCTTTTCTAACAATATTCCTTTTCTAGAGCCTTGGGCACCAAAAAGTTTAATCGTATACAAAGTTAAAATAAAAACCCTTTCATCTAATAAAAATAGGAATCTGAACAAACAAGTAAATGCAGTGTATATTTCAACTTCCAAACCAAAGTTTCCAAACTAAAAATTTCCATAGGGAGACAATATATAGTCAATCTCAAACAAGATTTATTAACTGGCCTTTTTTTTGTTTTCTTTCCCCATTCCCTCCTCCTAAACCTTTAGTCACAGAACTCCAAAAACATACCTTTTCTTTTCACGTCAACCAGATTATGCAGTACCATCACTTAAACCATTAATGTAAGTCTGAAGTTGATGAAAATTTCTTGAGTTTTCCCTGTCATACAGATAAGCTGGATATTTAAAAATCCTTTTAAATCCCAAAATTAAACGTAGTGGCAAATATGGATACATTTCATATACACATCAATCAGAATAATCCATTTCAATAGGCTTTCAACTTTTAGTCTGCTTTGATTTGCATCTCTTACACATCTTTATTCCACATGAAAAAACCCAGAAGTTTTAAGTCTCAAAAATTTCCAGACTAAATGATAGAAGTATTAAATATATCTTAAATTATTATTTTAAATAATAATAATAATTGAAAGCAACGTTTCCATAACAAAATTTTCCTTTTCAGCAAGTTGCAACTTCAGAAAAAAAAAGTTTCAGCCAAAAGCTGCCGCCCAGCGCAGTTCAGCAGTACCAAGTCCCTGCCTCCCAGGATAAAAGCAAGAGCCCAATTATCACAGCTCGCTCTACCTCAAGGCAGTTTCCAAGCACCCCAAGTTCCACAAAGCTTTAAAATCGCAAGAACATGCAGGAACTGCGCATTGAAGCACAAAGCACATTGAAAATCCCTGTTCAAAAGCAACTTGGAAATTAATTGCCCTCAAACCGGTGGTTTCTGTCACAGGCAAGGTCCTCTATAGTCGCAGAAAAGAGACCTCTGTGTTTGATTTGTTTCTGCAGAGGTCCACGCCTTTTATGATGCTTGATAGCTCATCAAAACCATATTCATCTAACACCCTTCTGAGGAGCTACTACCAGATACTCCCTTCTTCCTGAACACTTTGTAGAATAAATGGATCCTTTGCTAATGAGGTCACAGAGGCAATTTTACTAAGGCAAGGAGAAACGTATGACTTGCAAACTTATCTAACGTTTTCATCCCTGACAATTCTGGAAACCTACAGTACTAAGTTCACACCACGTAGCCAGACTGCATTTCTGTTTTTGTCGTTCACAACTGCAATTTGCATTGCTGAGGCCCCATCACAAGTCAACCGATGTTTTCCCATTGACATCAGCTGGAACGGATTCAGATGTACCTTGAAAATACCTTGCTGGGTGTGGGAAAGCAGGGGCTGAGCTCTGGCAGATCTTCTCCAACAATTCCCACTTACACCATTAGCATTGAAAATTCCTCATGTCTTCTGAAACACTGTCAGAGCCTCTACCTTTAGTCCATCTGATATGAAAGCAAGCAAAATGAACTCCCAAATCCACATAATTCCATTGTCTGCGCATCACAGTTGCTGAGCAACCTTCCCGTTACACAGCTCAGAACACACTTGAAACAATCAACTTCAACTGGAATGAGTGAAGTAGTAAACTGTTGGGATATTATTATTGATCCCTAATTAAAAAGGACTACATGGAAAATAGTGCTGGAGAAGGTTATTAAATTGAGAAACATAGAAAGTAAAGTCCTTTGGTGGCATTTAGATGCTCAGTTCTCAGGTGAGGCTTTCCCCTTCCCACATGGCATCCTGCATAACACAACACTTTAAAAATAATCTTTTGGTATAACTGAAGTATTACCCCATTATCCACATAACCCAGAAGCTAGAAGCAATTTCCAAGGGTTCTGGACCTGTATTAGTGTGAATGTGGCACTATTTTAATCCAGCTAATTACTCTCATTCATGAAAATATGCCCATGCTTATACCTATGCCGAATAAGATATCAGTTTTCAGGAGGTTTGGGTTTTGTTTAGTTGTATTTCTTTAAACAACACTTTCTTCAACTGTATGCTCTCACTACGTATAGCATTCCTTCTGTATTACCCAATGGTAAATGAAACAGCACCTCTATCATTTGCATCCTGTTCAATAAAAGGTTTACATTTTTCCTACATGGTTCTTTACGCTTGGAATATCACTAGTTTACTGAATAGAAGTTTTTATGCCTTCGGATCTGAGCCTAGTCAGCAAATGTAGATATTAATTTCCCATTTCTCTATAATTTACCTCAACAATAAATAGCAATATTCTAGGGCCTAAGCTAAAAAAAAGAATGTATATATGTAGGCATATATATGAATATATAAACACATAAGCAATTGAAATTGAATAATGCAAACAACTAAACCAATCTTGTTGGTTTTCTTTGCCACTGTATTACATGCTGAAGTGTATTACATCATCTTTTAACATATTTCAGAACATGGTATAATTTTTTTCTTCCTCTAAATGCATCACCAGGCACTGAGACAGGATTATAACCAATCAAAGCAGGTTTAAGTTCTACTCGCTCTTCCAACATCTTTCACTGGTAAAAGACCAACCACATCATCACCAGATCTGTCTGCCATGGCTCTATCCACAGCAGGTTTCCTCGGCACTGGGGATGGGATTTTCAGTGCCTGATCTCTCAACAAGATTTTGACTTGAGCTGACTTTGTTTTATTTGTCTTCCCTCCCTGCACCACCTCTTCTCTTTGTTTTCCATCTAATTCACAGCAGTCTAGAAGTGCTGCCTGTCAGGTACTTCAACTTTATTTCTCTGCTTTTGGAAGGTTACAGAGAAGAAGCCTGCCTAGTTCTATGCTGCATATTTACACTCAGTCCTCTTTTTCCTTCATTTCTCCTTTACTAAGTAATCAGTACATTTTTAATTCCTATAATTTTAAAAAGCAGTTTTGCCTTGTAGAGATTTCCACACACACCCCCCCTACCACCACCTGTTACTACAATTTACTACATTACTTTAGTTAGTCACGACTGCAAAAATTTGAACACACGCTACCAAGAAGTGTGAAACGTAATCCAGATTTAGTCACTTGAATAAAAAGGATATTAACTGTCGGGGGTGCCAAGCAGGACAGCATCATTTCTGGTCTAAACTCACTCGTAGTTTCCTATATAAGCTAAGCTGACTTTCTCCACTGCTTGAATTCTGTCTCATCTGCTCCTCACAGCAAAGCCACGTTGCATCTTCTCTGAGAAGTGTTTGTACAAGGATAACAAAAGCCCTCTGCTGAGATACACCACCATTTCCTAAGCTGTGTACTTCAGCTCAGCCAGAGAGATCTCTTCAAACTTTTTATATTTTGTCATCTTGAACAACAAAATAAAGAGCTGGATGACCCAGATGCCGCTTCCAAGTAAGATACAGCGTGGGCTGCTGTAACAGCTTCTGTAATAGCAACTCCTTCACTCTGAAAATAATTGTTTGGACACAAAACATAAGAAGCCTGGACTCGCCAAGAAAGCGTGAGATGTGGTAGGAATCACATACAATCTACGGCAGCAAGCTAGATCTTTATAAATGAAGTGGAAATGTGAGATGCATAGATAAATCTGCTTGGCCAGATAAGAGGAGGCAATCAGAATCAACCCTATTCCACAATGTCTTCTGCACCACAAAGGTCAACTCCTGGTTCCCCATTTCATTGCTTTTGTTGTCTGAAATAGAAGAAATCAAAGTGCTCTGAGGCTGCTCGCTGTCATCTGTCAATTTAAGTAAGAAAATATTAGGATTTGGCAAGGTGGCAGCATTAGGGCCATCGGAAGCTCTGTGCAAACCTATTTCTTTAATTGCGGTTAGTATATTATATAGGAGTTTTTAATTGTTTCAGGAATCGCCTCTGTAAATGTAGCGAAGCAAAGTAGTGGATGGAACATACCCTGAATTAACAGAATATTCAGCACAGGGTCTATTATTTTGACTTAGTGAAAGCAATGAAATGAATGCACACAGCAGAATGGTAAATACAATAAACTCCCTTTTTATATATTATAGAAAAGTATTTGATGAAAATTCTCAAGTTATTTTACAGAATCCTGTCAGTAAGTTAAGTTCTATTTTGGAGGCATTTAGAGATGAGATGGAGGAGAAAAAAGGTATATCATGCATTGTGCTTTTATGTTTTTCCCATTTCTAGATTTCATCTTGATATTTTTTCCTTAAATGCAACATCTGCAAAAGATGTTTTTGTACAGAAAAACCACACTGTATTTCAGCATTGCTGTTATTTATTGAGCTACTTCATTTTTTTTTTCTCAGGAGTGGACGAGTGTCTACATCGACATTTATTTAAATATTCATTGTGGATCAAAGCATCTTCAAGTAGGGATTTAGAGCCTAAAGTATTTGCCTGATGATTAATTTAGGCTCCATGCATTGCTGATTAAGGACTCATTTTACTTAAGGAGGATTCTCTGAAGTTAAGTAGATGCAGACCTCCTCAGAGAAGATTTTACACATCTTTAACTATCTAATTAAAATAAGCAAATGGTTTCATTTACAATTTTTAAGAATTTATCTACTCCTTAATTTTACTTAGAGCAAATAAAGCTGTCAGACTGGTCCTTTGTGGTCTCAAGAATATCAGTAAATGAAGCTTCTCCTACATATCGTTAACATTATCTTTTTTTTTTTTTTTAATGTGGTATTAAGAACATTAATACAGCTTTATCCTGCACATTTAAAAAAAGAAAAGAGAAAGAAAGAGAAAACACATAAATCAAAGTTTCCCTGCTGTGGTAAATTCTTACTGGGTTGGGTTTTGTTTGGTTAGGTGTGGTGATTTTTTTGGTTATTTGGTTTGGATTTTTGTGGGTTTCTTTTATGTGCAATTGTAAATATTTTATCAGAAACACTAACTTCAGAAACTGTTGTTTTTAAAAAGGGTTTATTTTGCATTTCAGGTGGTAGAAGATGTTGATACTTGTGCTCCATTTCTTGAATCAAGCAGAAACATCACATTTTGTTTCAGAGCAGTATAGGCAGTATTTTTTCTGTTGTGTAAAAGGCACCCTCTACAGAAGTAACCTGGTATGGATTTCTTTTCTTATGCATTGTATTTCCTGGTGGGACCGCGTCACTCCCTTTCACCAGTCAGGTCTATGACTGTGTGCTAAGAGATGTCATTCTTTATGTGCCAGGCTCGTGACAAGACTGGGCATCTGAAATGCAACCTTATAACTCTGCAATAGATTGGGTTGAAGGGACCTTCAAAGCTCATCCAGTGCCACCCCTGCCACGGGCAGGGACATCTTCACCAGCTCAGGGTGCTCAGAGCCCCGTCCAGCCTGGCCTGGGATGTCTCCAAGGATGGGGCATCCACCACCTCTCTGGGCAACCTGGGCCAGTGTTTCACCACCCTCAATATAAAAAATTTCTTCCTCATGTCCAGCCTGAATCTCTCCTCTTTTAGCTTAAAACCATCAATCCTTGTCCTATCACAACAGGCCCAGCTAAAAAGTCAGTCTCCATCTTCTTTATAGGCCCTTTAAAGTACTGAATTATACTTGTGTCAGCCATGGGATCATTCCAGTGCAGCTATTAAACTGATGTTTTTTATTCTAAGATAAGCTTGATATATAAGGAATGTCAAAACATCACAGAATTTTTCTGATCAAGGGCAAAATTCTCTTATGTGCTTTTCAGAATTACTGTTATTCTAAAGTCTTTTTGTTTACTCAATACATAAAATAGTTAAAAGACAGATTTAACAATTTCTTCCAGCTATCCAGACAACTGAAAAAGAATACACATTCTGGAAGGGAAGACAGACTTTCATTTTCTTTACCTATGTATATGACTACATCAGAAAAACATAGAGAAGATAACAGAAAAATAGAATGGAAGAATAAAGAGGATGTTTTAATCTAATTTTTTTTTTTAAACAAGCAGTCATTAAAACTTCAATCCTATTTAAAATTTCCTACAATTAAATTAAGACATTGCTATACTGTAATTAGATGTATACCATGGGCTACAATCACAGACTTCTTATTGACAGCAAATTGCACTTCCAGTGAAGGAAACAAAACATATTTCAGTGGCGGGGAAGAAAGCTCATACAATTATTTTCATATTTGCATTCATATTTTGATATTTTTCACTAGCATGTGGTTAGAGTTTGAAACCATTACAGCCAACAAGAAATTTCCCAAGGAAATTATCTTAGCTGGAAAAGTTTGAATAACAAAAGTTGTTTACAAAGGCAGTACTGATGTCAAGAGGAATAAGACGAGACTTTTCACAAGCTGGTGTTGGACACAGGCTCACCCCTCCTTATGGCATTTGTCCATCTTGGACTGCTGCTCATGGTCACTCCCATCACCACCTCCTCATCACCTGGCTGCTTCTTTAACATTATCTTTGTCTCAGCATGGACCTGGCAGCTCTCTGAACTATCGCCACAGTTTCACGATGCAAACCAGCCTGACTCCAATAAAACGTTTCGATCTTCTTGTGTCTAGCATGGATTTAATGCCTGAGGAAATTTCCTTGCGTAAGATTTTTTGTTCCATCTATGAGATGGTTATTCTCAGTAGGATCTATCAGGTACCCAGGTGTTTGTAAAGTCAGAGTAATTAAATGGCTACACATGTAGCCACTGCACAAAGAACCCAGCTCTCCTTGTATGGAGAAATTGGGATTTTAAACAGCAATCTGGGTGGCATCCTGGGCTACAGGTTAAACATGAAGATCTCCTTTCCTTTTTTCTCCTATTTTTTCTTTTCTGCCAATAAATTGAAGTGTCAATCAGTTTATTACTTGCATGCAGATAAAAATGCTTTGCCAGCTGTTGCAGAAATACCTGCACTACAGACATGCAGCACATTTTCATTCATGTTACAACCATAGACTATAACTCTGTGCTGTGAGCAGGAAGTGACGAAGGTGAGATTATTGAAACCATCACCAGACAAATAATATGATGAACCCAGAGAGGAGAAGAAACACCACTGAAAATAAACCCACAAAGATTAAGTGCTTAGACTCTAAAACAAGGTTTTATAAACAAGCACTGAGTGAGGGAAAACGTGACAGAGCACAGATCTTTAAACAGCTACTAGCATTCCAGGTTTTTTTCCTCACACTGTTTTGTTGTTATTTCAGAAAACACAGGGCATCTATTCTAAGAAATGGATTTTATTTATGACGTTTTGAAAGCTAAGGAGAAAAAAAAAATCTATTGATTTTAAATGCAGAAAGAAACTCAGAAACAAATCAAGGTGAAGTGACAAAGCCGCTAAAGAGGGCAAACCAACACAGCAAGTGCAACAGAGCAATTTACTTGAGTCCTTGAAGCAGCCCTTTGCAAAGAGGCTGCGCTGCACACAAATCCGCATTTTAGGATTTTTCCATTCAAACTACTTGGCTAACAGAGGTGAACAAAAGCTTATCCTGTAGTCAGATACCTCAGGAGCCATGAATTGAGCTTCTGTTTATGGATTTTGCTCAATCCAGTGATAAAAACCTGACCCTAATTCTGATACATCTAACAGAAAAATCCTGCCTACTTTCAGTATGCCAGACCCTTGAAGCACAACGTCAGAAAATCACTTCCAGTTCCCTGTGCATACATCTCCCCCCTTGCAGAACTGAGAAAAGATCATGGCTGAGTTTCCAAAGTCTGTAGATATATTTTACTAGTTCCAAAATTTGGGGAAACTTATCTTAAGGACAGGCATTGCATTTGTCTCAACCTGCAATTTCTGCCTATTTTTTCTATCAGTTTTAACCTGTGAGTCCTTAAAAATTACTTTTCATCCATAGCTGGCTTGATGGTTCACAGAGAAACCTGATTTCTGTTTTCAGGAAGGAGAAAGGGAAGGAGTGTGCAAGTATGAAAAGAACTCGGGTCTCCTGACTCCCAGACCATTATTCTTCACAGTCATACATGTTTCTTCCCTTTGATCAGTGGGGACAAGTTAATGCTTCAAAAGAGTAGCAAGATGTGGCCATCTGTTGAAAAACAACTGTACAGTGTTAATCTGTACATTAAACACCCTTAACTGGATTCCAACCTGTTCTATAGCCACACCTCTATTTTCCATATAATGCAACAACATCCCCCCCAGCTGCAAACAGTAGTATAAAACATTTCCACAGACCTTCGCTCAACAAAGTAATTCATTTCAGCTCCAAGTCAAATCGATAGTATGACTACCAGCACCAGCTCAGGCACATGCTCCTCTGGTTTTCTGGATCAGGATTGTTTCAATTTTGTTTTATATCATATTGTAATGCACATACTCACAAAAAGGACATCTGAACTATGCGGAGAAGAATATTTTCCATCCAAAAACCTCATGCAAAGGTCATATTGATGTAATAAGTCACAGTCTCTCATGACTAGGTACCAAGTGCTGGAACTATGGGCATTCACAGGCAGGAATTACAGACACATCCAGACTCCTTGCCCCAGCACAGGGCAGTGGCTGTCTACTGAGAAAAGGAAAATACAAACTGCAAACAATTCATGTACAGGAAGATCATATATATATGTATATGCTTATATATATATATACACACACACATATACACCTGATTCTCTTATTCACTACAAGTTATCACACTACTCCTGCTATAATTGCTTTATTTATAGAAAATAGCAAATGATTTCTTCCTGCCATCTGCTCTGCAAAGCCAGACAGGCTGAAGAAGCAGCAGCTGCCCTCCTTTCTTTTAAACTTCATTATCAGAATTACCAATGCTTCTGCCACAGTCTTTATCATCATTGTTAACCCATAATGCCAGAAGTCTGGGATTGATTCCTAGATTCAGGTGAAGCTCACAGCTAAAATGCAATGTCATTTTTTTTGTACTCTAATTCAATAGATTTTGTCTGGGAATCAGTGAGGGAGAATAAATGTGAAAACTTGAAGGGATGCTTTCCTTCAGAGACTCACTCTTCAGACAAGCTCTACATGCAGAGGGTTTTCATTTATCATAATGAAAAATGGCAGATCATTAACATTAACATGTCTCTAAAAACTCGAGGTTCACACTCCAGTAAAGATGTGATGAATTAATGGGCCAGCTACTCACTCTACAATGGCTTCTTCAACGCTCAGCCAGCAAACAGAATGAAAAGCCCATTTAACCAGCCCATAGATCCTACTCTGCACAGTCTGAAGGGTACTTCAGCAATCCCAAAACCTCTGCAGTTAGAAACAAAAAGACCTCAAACCAGAAACTGCTCTCATCTTCTCTACAGCAAATGGGCCGAGGACCAGAATTCATATGGAAGATCCTTCATCCATCCCAAATTTACTTTTTTTTTCAACCCATTTCAGGCAGAGCCAAGAATTTATCCCACTCAGTCCACTTCACTCTGATTTGCTTTTATTTAGCAGTAATATATCACAAAAGGTATTTCGCGATTCCCTCATAAAAGTTAATCAAACACGCAATGTCCTTTTTCAGGAGGCATAGTCAGAAATATTGTCCATTAAATTAATACAGAAGGAAACATTTCAAAGGTTGTTCTCAATCCCCAGAACTGTTCATTCATAATAAAAATCTATGCTGCTTTCAATAAAAGTTTGAAGGAGTAAATTGGAAATAGAAGACTGAGTCTGGAACCCTTAGGGAGGGAGGGGGAGGGAATAAGGGAATTCAATAGAAAACCTTTTAAATTTGTCCAATTTCAGACCAACGCATTACTTGAACGCTTGCCTGCAAATCAGCAGATTATTTTAACTGTCAGTCACATTAGTCTGTAATGCTCCCATGTGTGCACTGATGTTTCAAATGCCACAGAGATCCTGAGCGGAGACAACTACATTTTATTCCCGGTTCTGCTGGAGACCTCCAATGCAGCACCCCGCAGGATGCTTCACCTGCCTCTGCCTCGCTCTTCCCACCAGCTAAAATCAGCTTTTAATCATCCTCCAGCTCCCTGGGGAGCGACCCAGGGAACTCAAACTGTTTGCAAAATTGTCAGGGAAGCACAAATAAATACACTTCTGTGGTGCACAAACGGGTGTTTTGCATTTCAGAGCAGACAGAGGTGGGTGGGGAGGCTGTTTCCTTCTGATGGATGAGTATAAGAGATACAGAAAGAACTGAAGTGTATATTGAATTCATGTCTGAAAGTGATTACATAAATATAATTTCTATTTTTTTTTCTGAAGATGCCAACCCATTTAGGCACATTTTTTCAGATCCTGGTTATTTATAAACAGTAGCTCCCAAATACTTGTTTGTCAAGATACTAATGCCAAATTTGAGAAAGCTGTTGTAGGTATTCTGAAGCATCTAGCTTGTCTCATTTTCTCCAATTTATATCACATTTTCATTTCAAAACATGCCTAGCTGAATTATTGTCTATAAAGCACAGAGGATTTATTCAAGTTCGAAATGCGAGCTGGCTTGCTTAATTCCCTATTTGCTCCAACTACTGCAGGTATTCAATTGTACCAGCATGCAGAAGTACAATTGTACCAAGACTGGCACAGGGCTCATTGAAATAGTTGGAAAAACTTGGGTTTTGACTTCATGGATGTCAGTCTAGAGCTACCACAGCATGGGAGCATCCCTGCATCCCACCACCCATCCCTCTGGACAAGGGCTACAGAGAGACCCCAGGATCCTCTGCATCTTCCCCACTGCAGGTTTGGGGTTTTATTTCCTTTCCCCTTCAGATTCCGCACTTCATCCCATGGCACTGGCAGAGGTGGGACAGCAACCTCCAACCTGCTGTTATCTCCTCCTCTGCCTCTCTCAGCTTTCGCACTGGAGCACCGAGACCAACAGGAGCAGCTTCAAACGCAGAATATTCGCTTCTCCTTCTGCAGGGAGTTTAACACCGAGCCGCTGATTGCTGCTCCCAGGGGTGCCGCTTCAGTGTCTTCAGCAACGCCCTGTGCAATCTCTGCATTAATTGCCCAGCAGTTCTCAGTGTACTGTAAATGGAGCTGCACTTCAGTTTTTATTAGGTCAACACAGCTGCAGCTCCAGTTCGTGTCTGCCTGCTTGTCAGGGGCGGAAAACTTTTTCAAACCAAACTGTTTGAAGATTTAAAAAGTCTCAAGACAAGAAGAAATGGCTCTTTTGCTTGTGTTTTTCCACAGACCTCAAAGCTTTTTTCTTGTTCTTTTTTTTTTTTTCTTAAACCAGATTAAAAAACCCCTCAATTTTCTTTAGTTGCCAGAGTAATAAAGAACTCTGATCATTGCATATTTTGTATGCACTCTATGTTCAATTTGTCCTCCCTACTTAGAACATTTTAAATTTGTATTTTATCTTTAAGCAGTGTTGCTTCATTTATCACAAACAAATGTTTTCATGGTTTAAAAGAAAACAAACCAAAACCAACTAACCAACAAAACACACAGACACAAAAAAAACCTATTTCATGAACAAGGACCAAAAGAAAACATGTAATACTACTTGTCTTCTTCAGTGAAAATATCTTGAATTGCTTCTTCACCTCTGTCTTATAAAAAGTGTCCATTCTAAAGCTGGTGTTGTGTCTTTACACCTGGACATGACATAAATAATCAATTTGGGATTGCTGCTTTGTTTCAGATAGTGTTTTTTGCATCTTTTTCATGCACAGTAAAAGGATATTGTTACTACACATCTGTTGCTACTTCCACCTCTTTTCCTGAATCCAGGTATTGGACTGAAAAATTTTACTTACGCTTGGTAATCTAGATGGTATTCTTTTCTGTAGGGTAATTTCAAAGTTATTACAAAATTGTTACATTCTAAGGAATGTCTTCTCTGGAAATACAACAAGGACTTTTTCTGCATGAGTTTGTAGCTTTTAAATATTAACAACTGTAGCATCTTTCTCTATAATTCATTTCACCCCATCATCATAAGTTACATTTGAAATAATAATGCTGAGTAATGAAATGGAGGAACATTTGAGATGGAATATGAGTATCATTCACAAAGAAGGTCTGAATCAGTGCAGAATTCGCTAAACATCTCTACAGTGTTTTTTACAGCAGCAGCTAGTTTTCTGATATTGTTCAGAACTGAAAATTAATTAAAATAAAAAATACTATGTATAGTCCAAATAAGGCCTATTCTTATAAAAATTATTACTAATTTTCCAAAAGGCCACAACTTTCTCTACTTTCCTACCATGCTAAATAACCATATCTCCAGTTGGCACCTGAAGTAAATGTATTTACAAAAAACAGACTAAAAATTAACCCCATGTTATTCCTGATACTGTGTATAAAGTAATGCAGTAGGATACGCGAATAGTAACTGAATATCTCCTCTGGCAAAATAGCTGTGTATACCACAGGTCTGAATAATCGTGTAAATACCAAATCTTCTATCTGATCATTTGCTTTAATAGGATTTACAAAGAAAAGTCACCAGTATCAGTAAAGCAATTACGTGATTTTTGAATATTCATAAATATTTTTCAATATTTTGCCAGAAACAGCATTGACCTTGATTTGTCTCTATTTATTAGAGTGCTCCATTCAACAAAAGGTTTGAAGTTTCTGTAATTCAGTTTTCCAAGAATGTCAAAACAGAATCACGTGTACCTAAAATGTCAGCAAAATAACAAAAATATGACTTCATCTAACACTTCATTTGTTTAATTGCTTTGGTTTGCCTACAATTATTTTCTCCCACAGTGATAGTAGAAAGTGGGATGAAAAAGTTTTGTTATAAGCCAAGTCGGCTCATCCAAGCTCTACCATACAAGGGGACTAGTGCAGGTACCTTCACTGGCTGTGGTCCCACTCACTTGCTATTTGTTGTGCAAGTCTTGGAAGTTGAATCTCTTCAATCATGTAAAGAATTTTAATTAAAAAACCAAGGAGACGACCCTAATCATTCAGTTATTTCTGCTATAAGCTATGCTCTCTTTTAGAAACAGGACAGGATTCCAGAAAGAGGAAAGTACATCTTGTTCTTCTTCTGATTGTAACAGCATGTTTAATTGAATTTCAATCATTTCGAAGTAGATAAAGCTGACCTTTATGCTCGGCACAGTGTGTTTCAAAAGAGACATGAATAAAGATTAGGTAACTATGAGGATTCCTCCATCAGCTGCTCTTCAATAACATTTTAAGAGAACATAACACTCATTCCAATTTATCAGAAATTTGGTTATTGTAATCCAATATGGTTCATTAAAAGATACGTCTGTTTACTGACACTTCCTTAAAATTACAAATTCACCTATTAGCCATTGCAAATTTTTCCAAAATATGAAGTATTAATATTTTTATGTAACTTTCATTCCTAAAGTAATTTTATTAAGAATTTTCAGCTTGAAATATGAGTACAAGAACACCTGCTCTCACTTTGTACTTTTGTATTGTTTAAAATTTACTTTACTACAATTTAATTACAGTAGAGATATTGTAATGCATTATAGGCGAAGAGCTTTGTATTTTATTTTCTTAGCATGAGTGCCTCGGTTACCTATTTCGAATACTACCCACTATGCACAGGGAGAAAGAACGTATGATAAAAACTTTTTCTAATTAAAAAAAAAAAAATTAAAGAAAAATACAAGCTGCTAGGTAGGATGGAATGACCTATTCTATTTTCTTGGAAAAAAAGCCCTATTTTTATTTGTCTTGCAATGATCATACATCAAAGTGTCACACTCTTCATTAGAAACAGAAGACATTGAAGCCTACACAGTAAGACAGGTCAACCAGCAGCCTCCCTATTTTTAAAGAAAATACAACGTTTCAGTTATATTATTACTGATGTATAATGAAATTGATCATCAATCAATACCCCGAATCAACTTCTTGGGGTCCCAAGAGCACACGCAGAGAGGAGCCCAACGTCTCTGCTGCCACAGCAACCCAACAGCTCTCATCGTGTCCTCTCAATCCCGACAGCTTTTGATTTATCTAAGTTACTGGTTCCTCTTATACACACATACCAAAAAAACCTAATGAAAACAACTTCACCACCACCAAAAAAGCAAACAAAAAACCCCATCCACACCACAAATAACACTACCAAAACCCAAACCCACACCACTGAAAAAAAAGAAATAATATACTCCATAATACAGATGAACTACAGAAGTGGATCTGCTTTATGTAAGATGAATTTTGCTTTATGTAGGATGAATTTTCATCAGTTTCCCCAGGCTCTTAGCCAGCTACGTCAAGAAGCAGCAGTTTCACAGAAAGCTTGAAAGGCACCAGATCAATTTGCCTGTACATTGTTTTTCTTTTTCATTCAGCTATAATCCTCTGTCATTAAACAGGAAAAAAATATATCACCTGGAGCTGAATAAATCCTTTTAAAAAGAACTAGGTGTATTATCAGATTTTGAAAAATGAAGCACATAAATGATTTTGAGAGTTCTCAAACATCTTTCTGCAGCTCTCATGGAATCATAGAATAGTTTGGGGTAGAAGAGACATTTAAAGGTCATCTAGTCCAACCTCCTGCAATGAGCAGGGACAGCTTCAGCTACATCAGGTTTATATTCTCTTTTCTTAAAAGACAATAAAAAACCCCACACCTCAGCTACTTAGAGCAAAAAGCTTTTTCATCCTTTATGAAGCAATCTGAGGAGCAGGCAGAGAAAACCTGGGCCAAGGCATCTTGTAAGCATCACCAATATCAAGCATGTGCAGACCAAAGCAAACATTAGCATGTAGACACATGAACTAAGCCAAAGGTGTCCAAATTTAGTTTTTATTACAGATATATCAAGCTCATTCTTATGTTACTTTGCCCACTGGGGAGAATATCTTTAAACAGAAAGCTAAAGAACAAATTCCACCTATGCTTTATAATAAGAGATGCATCCTGAAAGAAATGTCCCAACCCTCCTAGATAGACAAACAGATGGTGACACATTAGAACAAACAGGTTTTGTTAAACAAAGCTGATTTTTTCCTTCTAAAATAAGTTTGGTTTGTGAAATTATTTTGCTGAGTTGGTAACCTAAATGGAAGCATTTTTTAGAAAAAAATATCATGTCAACTAATTATTATTTGTGTAATTAAAGCCATAAGGGATGTTTGACTCTGAGCAAAGATAATTCAGAATAGGACATTCTAATTTACTTTTACTTCCCATCAGTGGAAATTTTACTATTCTTATCCTGGAGGAAATAAGCATTGAAGAAAATCATTTAGCTTCCAAGGGTTGTTTTAATCAGTAAAGTATACCCATTTAGCCTTAATTTCAGAGCTGTTTTGATTCAGAATTACTGTTTATCATGGAGATAAGTGTCTTAATGTGTTCATACATCTAGTCTTGTACAACAATAATTTTTGCACTGAAATAAATGTTGACTGAAATTGTTATTATTTATTAGTTATTATACAGTTAATTGATAAAAACAACAAATGGAAAATGTCAAAGTATAATTAAGGCTATTCTAAAGAAATTCCCTCAGAAATCTATTCTTGAAATAGTACTTTCGTTATCTTTACAAATCCCACAGAAAATGACAGAAATGCGGTGGTTTTAAGCCCTGCAGGTGATGCAGAAGTAAGTAGACAGTTATTTCCCAAGAAATCTCATATTGCACAGTATATTCAGCTTTGGTAAAAAATAACATGGAATTCACTTCAATGCAAATTGGTTTGAGGAACCAAGAACACGTGTCACAGATATGGGTGTTGAATTCTTAAGCTTAAGATAAAGAATAGCCAAGTACAAATAAGATGCTAGGACAATGTAAACAAGAGCAAATGCAATCCTTCAATGACTTCACAGCAGAATATCAAATGAAAAACTGTTATTGCCATGACATATCACCACTGAGACATTCCCTGAGCGCTGTATCTAATAATGGTGTCCAGATTTCTAAAAATTATTCAATATAAAGAACTTGGGCAGTATCTTTTTGGTGCTCAACAGATGAGACAAGATACGGTTTATTTTTAAAAAGCGTGTGGCAAATCAAATAAAATAATATGCCTGACAGCAGAGCAAAGTTAGATCTTATGTATTGCTCAGCTCAGCTCTCCTTACCTTCAGTAACATTTAGATGACTAAGAATTTCAGTTTTCCAAGTTGTGTCGGAGACCAAATATTACTTAAGGCTTGATTATATCAAGTGAGCTTCATGGTTGAAGCACCGTGCTAATTAATTATCTTTATGAGTACTGATCTCCAGAAATTACTCTGTTGAATATGTATTAAAAAACAAGCAACCACCCACCACCCCACATAACAGGTACTGTACACAGTCTCCTGATAATTTTAGTCCTTGGCTGTTAACCACAATCGTACACAGTCAATGCTTGACTTAACAGAGCCATCTGCAATATGTCCATTAGTTTCCAAAGAACCAGCAACTACAGCACGATGTGACACCGTGGTGCCATGTAACCAAGCACGTATTTCTGCGGGAACAGTGGCGTGGGGACAAAAAGCAAACAGTCAAGTTGCTTGACTTCCCGTCTACATACAGCGCTGCTGGTACCTCTCATCCACTTTCTTTTCAAATATATGTACTTATATATTCACATATACAGAAAAGAGATGCAGAGAAATGGAGGCTGGCTTTACATTCACCTTTTAAAAGAATTAATAATTCTTTTAAAGAAGAAGAAAAACAAAAGAAGAAGAGAAACAAACAAAAGAAGAAGAGAAACAAACAAAAGAAGAAGAGAAACAAACAAAAGAAGAAGAGAAACAAACAAAAGAAGAAGAGAAACAAACAAAAGAAGAAGAGAAACAAACAAAAGAAGAAGAGAAACAAACAAAAGAAGAAGAGAAACAAACAAAAGAAGAAGAGAAACAAACAAAAGAAGAAGAGAAACAAACAAAAGAAGAAGAGAAACAAACAAAAGAAGAAGAGAAACAAACAAAAGAAGAAGAGAAACAAACAAAAGAAGAAGAGAAACAAACAAAAGAAGAAGAGAAACAAACAAAACCAAACCACAACCACCACCACTGAAAAACACAGTACACAGACAAGTTGAAGCACTGAGGAAAAGGCTGCACCTAGAGAGTATCTTGGGTAGATAAGGAAAATGCACCACATATGATCCAGGGGAGCATTAAGAGCTCCAGCTGAAAGGAAATCAGAGGAGGAGAGTTCAAGTTATTTAGAGACAAAGGCCAGAAAGATTTGTGACAGTAAATCAGGGGCTTCAGGTGTCTTGAATGAGTCAGTTTCAAAGCCAGCTGGAAATGAGGGATATTTACAAATATTTCCCCCAAGCACTTCATGTTTTTAGCTTCAGCAGAGTTATAGCATATCCCTTCTTTGAGGAAAAAATGAAGTTCAAATGTACTTGCGGTATATTCATTCATCCTTAAACTGCAAATTAAGACTGCCTGTCAATTGCCAAACCTTTATCTTTTCAAGAAGTCACAGGAGCTGGTTTCATTCTCAGTATAATTTGACTGGAAGGGGTTGCTGCTTCCAAATGAAAGGAGGCTTGAAAAGAGCACCAGAGGCCAGGAGCTAAAAAGAAAATAAATTTAGAATTCACAAACACCAAGAAAGAGATAAAGGAGAAGAAGGGGTGGGGGGGGGTGGGGGGGGGAAGAAGTGGCCCTAATAACATAAATTTAAGACATGAAAAAGAAACAAAAAATTGTCTTTCTAGATTCTCCCTGGATTTTTGCAGCCTCATGACTATCCAGCAGAGTGGCTGATCAGGAGGGACTTGAATATTTACATGATAGAGATATAAGAGATAAGGCGGCATATATGTGGGGAATCCAAGCAACTGCAGATGAGGCTCAAGTCACTGAGCAGATAGAGAGGATAATAGAGACAACAAGTACAAAGGGTATGAAGGGCTACAACATATGGAAAACAAACATCTCCTTGACCGTGGCGGAAAAGGGAGTCAACCCAGGGATTCAAAGAAAGGCTGAGCATCCTAACAGAGGATAAATGTGACAGGTGTGGAGGAGTAAGAAAGCTGAAGGTATGTGGTAACAAGGCTATTGAGAGGAGGGAGGTCAGGGTGGACACAGATTCAGTACCAAATAGACAGAACAAACTATTATTGGCTTCCTGCAGGAGAAATTATTTAGTGGTTGAAACACACGCCTGAAAGTCTGCAGCTCTTTATTCTGCTCCTGTGTCTGCTGATTATTTGCTCCATGACACCAGGCACAGAGCTGATCAGTGCCTCAGGATTTCCACCACGAAAAATTAGAAGAACGATTCTGTCACAAGCCAGTGACCCTTCAGGCTGCCCAGAGCCACCCGCTCCCAGGGCACCAGCCACTGGAGGGTTTAAAGTTAATACTGATGTTGAGATTGAGCCAGTTTCAAAATAAATAAAATAAATTTTACCTTTGTACAGCCAATGAGGCGGTCTCATTGGTTTCAAATTCAAAGAGAAAATGAATTTAAAAGTTCTGAAATTGAACTTAACAACTCTTCTTGCTGCATTTATGTTGTATGCTGACATCTCCTCCACCAGCCCATTTAAGTCCAAGAGAAAAAACTGATACAAAAATAATACAGAAACTTCATGGCCAGAAAAAGGTACGAATTGAAAATTGAGATACCCTTACCAAAGAGATTTTCTTTTTTAATAGCACAATATTTTACCTTCCTTTGCAGCATTAAAAGAGAAACTGAGATCCGAGTATTCAGGACAAATAACTACAGGAAAAAGAAATCCTCACAGTAACTCTAAATTACCTGAATGAGTCATGTACAGCCGTTTTCTTTTTAACAAACTGCTTTGTAGAAGTATACCTAATTTTGCAGTAAAGTTTTAAGAGAATTACTTTGCTTAATCTTGACTTAATAGGAAAAAAGCCCTTCACATAACAAAATAGTAGCAGTACCAGGAAGCTGTTCATACAGGGAACTCCATACATATCTCCATAATCCATCTGTTTTCATATAACGTATAAGAAATAATCAGAGACAAAGACTCTTAACCATAATGTATAAAACAGGACATGATAGTTTCTGGAAGGCAGAAAACTATCTTTTCTGAGCCTGATAAGAAACTCAATCTTCTGCCATCACAGAATTCAATTGCTTTGGCTGTTTTTGACTACATGAAAAGGCTGTAAACTCAATTCTTCCCCTATATTGGGACTAGATTGATTAGGAGTTGTTTGTATTGATTAGCTGTGACAGCTAGCAGCTAGTTATAAGCAAGAAGAATTCTTTCTTCTCCCCACACTGGCCTTTCTTTAAAGCCTACCATGGAAAATAATCTGTGTATGTGTTGGGGGAGGGAAAAGAGGCCACATCTTTCACTTTTCTAGGCACTCTCCTAAGTCACAGGACTTAATAAGGGATTATTTTTTGTTTAGACTTGCTTCTTATCTCATGCCTTTTCTTCTCATGCCCTAAGTTAATTAAACCCTTACAGGAAAAAGAAGAGGAATAAAATAATTAGGAAGGCAAACCCATTCTCACCATACCCCATAGGTATTTCACCAACACCTGCAGATCAGAAAGTAGCATGGCAATTATTAGAGACTGGTTTATTCTCTCTCTCATTTTACCCTCTTTTTTCTTGCCTTGAGCCACAATCAAATTAGAGAGGAACAGACACATTAGCTAAACTCAAGCTCTTCTTTTGTAGGGTGAGGTAGTATCTTTTCTTATGTTGATTAATAGATAAAGTTTTTACCAGCTCATTTTATTCATTCAAACACATACATGCCAAACTTTGATTTTTTTCCAACCATATCTGTTATTACTTCTCTCACAGATCTTGTCTCATTCACACGCAGAATCTGTCAGACAATGACAATATTGGTACACTATAAAAATTGCACAAAGCATGAGGAGAACTGCAGGAGCGCAAAGGAAAAGGAGTTCAAGCTCAGCTCTTCCAACATGGTCAGCAAGCAGAATGTTTGTCAGGTTCTGATTTCTGGCATGGTTTGGCAAACCCTCCAAATGTGCTTATGCATCCAAGCTTTTTATCTATTTACCTGAAAGACAGCTTTCTTCACTTGGTTTCCTACAGCTCTAATAATCTTAGTAACAAAGTATGTGCGCCTTCATTGACTTAGACAAATGATACTAAAGCTCCCAGGGTATTCGTCACAGCAGCATTTTCAAACTCACTTTATTTTCATAAATAACTGAGTTCAGCGTCACTACTGATGTCACTACTTCAATTCAGCTGTTTGAGAAATCCTGTGCTATTTCAGGAAAACACGAAAAAAAAAAAGTTCAAGAGAGGTTAAACGAGGTAAGCACTGTTTAACAAATTCAGGCAAAAAATAATGATACAGGTCTAGTGATCTACAGAAAAACACAGAAAAACTTCCCCTCTCCCTTTTTCATACAGGACAGGTTGTTCTGATCCCACACCTTTAACAAACAACAGCAACATTTCCAACCCCATCTCTAGTGCAGCTACACACCTAAAGCATTTCTGGGGATATTCAGTATTTGCAGAGAATTGCATTAACAGGTCTTACAAATTAGGAAGTTCAAAAGTGCACAAAAGACTCATGTATATTATACCCTCATCCACTCACACAAACATCACTCTGACTTGTTTTGAAACTAAGCCTTTCTTCCTAGGAACTAGCATTACCTGTATTTCAGGGCTTTTTCTAAAAGAAGATCTGAAAATATTCATATGACACTCTGAGAGTTGATCAGTCTAACTAGAATTGTAGGTAACAGTCATCATAGTAGTTCATTACACTACCACCCTAATCATACATAGCAAGAACAAGGGAGTTGTGGATTTCTGTAGGAAATTAGTCTGGCACCTAAATGTAAGAACAGGTTTCTGAACGTCACTGAAGACCTCTCAAAGTAGTTCCTGCTATTGCACAGCCCTTTACATACCAGACACACTGCTGAGTCTTGTTTAAAAGAGTGAAAAAGTATTTTTATAACTATGCAGAATAGGCATAGTCACAGACTTCTTGTTTCACATTTAATTTCTTCCTTCCCCACCAGCCAGCTGATCCATCCACAACAGCAGTGAACAGGTGGACAGTGCTCTACAGGCCAAATATTTTACACCCACTTTGCTTTTGAAGGTGTCTGAATGCAGTAATAGTTCAGGGCACAGGAGAGCTGGACTGCAACTGTTCTTTTCTGCTTTGACTAATGCACGTGGATAGATATCCTCTCTTCTCTATTGTCCTTTCAAAGACTAAAATCCTATGTTACCTATTCCTCTGAAGAATAAGGTCAGACCAGAACCCACTATGTTTGCTGCAATAGGTGTAGAAATGGCCATGTTGTTGTGTAAATTAGCCATGAAATCCATGCAGAGCATGAATAATCAAAAAGACAAGCACCTTAATTTTTTTTCCAGTTATTCATATTTATGAAAAAACAGACTTGACATTGCAAGGAAAAAAATTGTACCATGCGTGCAATAATATTTTAAAAACGGTAGTAATTTTAACTTCACCAACACTTGCAATGCTGTGCTGTTTCCAAAAAGATAGGCCAGGGCAGGACACACAGACTCTAATATTAATCAAAATTTTTCCTGTAACCTATGCTGATAAATCCTTGACAAGATCATATTGAAGGGAAGATTTCTTGATAGGAAAAAATTGTCTGCATCTCCAATATGTGCATGAACAGACTAGTAATTGAAAGACCAAGCAATAGCTGTGATATCAGGAAATCCCAGGATATTATTTACAAAACAGACAGCTGTGCAATTGGAACTACAGTAATTTCAATTGCTGCAGTTTTCAGGCATGCCCATACAAGCATTAATTTAATATGTAGCCCACCCAAATCCAGCCACATTTTTCCTCATGCAGATCGGCTTCTTCTTAGAAATAACTATTTTCTTAAGATACTTTTACAGAGTTTTCTTGATTTATGCCTTTCAAGCATAGGCTGTCTTAGAAACAAGGGATATTAGATATTCTGATTCTCAGCAAAACACATGAATCCTAGAACGTCACCCAATATTTTTGTAGTACACCATAATTCCTGATGGAATGAAAGCATCTCATCATGTAAGTGCCTTAGATCTGGATTTAAAAATTAAGAGAACTGGAGAGCTTGTGATTCTATCAGTCTCTATATAAGCCATCGTTTATATTAAATCCATCAGTGTTTCCTTAGATGATCTTCCAAAATCAAAAGCAGTTATGGCATTAGTACAGGGACCAGCAAATTTACAGTTCACAACACCACAAACCCTATTTCTTAGCACGCAGTTCAGTGTTTTCGTTTGATAAAGATTTCTGAGAAAACAACTTATTTAACAGATATTATTTCTCTGTATAGTATATTTTCCCACCTCATCCTGTCAGTTGTCTTCAATTCTCGTTATTTAGAAAAAACCTGTCGTTGTAATTGAATGCACCAAAATTCCCAGCCAATTAGCATAAACTAATCCAAATGCAATAAGAAGAGTGTCGCGTATCCACAGGCTATATTTGGTGAGGCACCTGGCTTCCTTCAGATGTGATCCATATAAAAGAAAAGAGAAGATGCTGGAAAACTGTGCGGTCTTTCTGAGCCAAGCCAGAGAGATAAATGTGCTGCAGCCTGTTCCAAAATCTTTTTATGACTGTGATACCTCTGGGTCAGGGTCTGGTTTTGTACAGCAAAGCAGATTTTGACAGAACTGTATCTCTTTGTGGCTGTAATAGAGTAATGTATCACATTGGGGAACAAGACAAAACAGGATGCCATTTTTCCCAAGTTCACCAAAAACCATAGGGGTGAGTCATTACACAAACGGAAAACTCAGAACTAAAGAACTCAAATAACGCAAAAACACCCTAATGTAACCTTGAAGCATCCTCCACTGGAATACACACTGGTTTACAACAGACAAACACACAAAGGGAAGCTTTAAATACCAGGCGTGACTTGACTCACTATTAGATGTAACTGAATTTCTCATTTGTTAGGCAATAAACAGCTCAGTGATTACCATTTCATTTACATGTAGGAGCCATCTGCAAACTTCAGGTCAGAAAAATGTTTCCGAAAAACACAGGGGCAAAATAAGGGATTTTTTTTTAGTCTACAAGAATAAAGCAAATAAAATATAAGGAAGACTGAGGGCTTGGCTGGGGTCATGAATATTTTCACAAGCCTGCAGAAAACAGCAGAGTGACTTGCTGTGATGTTTTGCCAGTGGACTCCAGCCTATGTTATTATTCACTTTCAAAATCTGTTGACTTCCAAGACAGTGCTGTAGCATTTAATTATACATGAATTTGCATGAATAAGCAGCCCCTGGTTATTTATTTTATATATATATATATATATATTTTTTTTTTTTTAAAGCCTTAAATGATAGAACTTTGATTTCAGGTAGGTTTCAATAAAATATTGATCTATTTCCATTATTCAGAAGAATCATTTAATATCCCTGATCACCCTCAAGTAGAAAAAGCTATGGGTGCTTAATAGGAATTCTGTGCAGTTGATAACACACACATTTCTGATACTCTTCAAAACATATATGAAACACTTTCCAGAAAAATAAAGAGTCTTGCTGGGTTCTCCTGGTTAGGTACATGCACACAAGCTGAGAAGTAACATTCTGCTGCAGGAAAGGACACATGGATCACACCCACCCAACTTCCCATAATTATCTGAATATTTATGTAACAAATATATGCATGTGTAAAAATATGTAAGTGTTTAGTACAAAAATATTGGACCTCAGGTTTTTTAAGCATTACTTTACATAATGCCTAAAGTGAGGCAGCACCAGAGAAAGAAAGTCTAATGAGCTGGTAACAGAAGTCAGCATACAAAGTGTAAGGATATTACAAATTTAAAAGACCTTCCAGTGAGATTTTTTGCTAACGTCTCGCAGTTAAGCTCCAAGGCTCTAGTGTCATCTATTTTCTTGCCTTGAGTAGGGAAATTAGAACCCTGCAAACACCAGGAATGAATGTTTATCTCTGGTCTGATTCGCTGCTGAATCAAAGCTCTCTGCAAACCAGCCTGAAGAAGTGTGTACAACTGGAAACATGAACCAGGAGATACAAGCTGCCACTTTTTTTAAATAAAGGCTCACACACGTGAATATATGGGATTTTGAGCTATATAAACTGGCTATAGCAGTATTTTGGGATAAAGCTTCCTATTTATTTTTCCAGAATCAAAGTTACATACTGCATGTTCTCTGCTGTCTGTGTTGTCTACCTGCACTGTTGACCCTGAAAAAACCTTAAGACAGCTATTTAAGCGCTAGCCAAAAGAATACCAGAAGAGAGAAATGGCCAAGTGGAATTATTTGTGTGTGATCTCATATATAGGTGACTTAGACCATAGGCAGGGACAGCAACACTACTCAAAAGCTCCCCACTCTGCTGCTGCTGTTTTACAGTGGCTTTTGGGAGGGGGGATGGATTACACATCATATTATTTTTGGTGGGGAAACTTGTGAACATGGACTGCTGTGGGATCAGGCAGAGAAGAATTGAGATGCCTGTCACTCCAAATTTCCAAACAGCACTTTAGAGAGTGGAGTTATATTATATTCCCCTTCTCTACAGCTCACCTGTACCACATATAATGCAGTAATTCAAATTAATTTTTCATAAGATAAAAACAACTCATGTCCCAGCCAGCTGGGCACTAAACCTAACTAGAAATACAAAAAGTTTCAGAGAAGGAATTCCAAGCCTTTTCTTATATACACAAACAGCATCTGTCTGTCTGCTTGACAGCTGTTACTGCATGACAGATATTCCAGCACAGCACTCCCATCCTAAAGAGAAATGTGTACAAGCATTTCATGAAATAATCACAACAGATCAATGTTTAGTATGAGGTTTTTCCAATGCCTTTCCTCTGTTTAATATCCCAAATGAGTACAAGGAGATGTGTTACGTCCTATAACTTTACAGCTACAAAACCAGAATCTGAATGATAGCCCTTCTACCATTTGGGAAAACTAAAACCTGCATTGTTGCTTCTCAGCTCTGATAGCGATATTGGTACAGCTACAAAACAAATTCTGAATACTATCCCCGCTGAGATTAATGGGTTTTGCCAAGATAACACAGATTACACACTACTATAAGGCACTAATGCTGGGGAAGCAAAACAAAATCTAAGGCAGATTCCTGATGAGCAAAATTCCAGTTTGTCCTTTCTGGACCTTCCTCTTTGAACCTGCACCTCTGAGTCAGTGAAAATTTTGCTCTTGAATTGTACAGAAGAAGCAAGAACATTTCTTTGCTGTTTGCACACACCGGACTCATCTCTGTGTTGCAATCAGCCTTCCTCAAGTCCTCATCATCCATACACAGCATCTGCTTTAAGCCTCCCATCAAAAGCAATTCTAGCCCAGACGATCTTGTTACATCCTTCCCTGATCAATGAACAACCAAGCTGGTGCTGAGAAATTTGAGGCTGAGTCTGAAGTTAAAAAAAAAAAAAAAAAAGAAATAAAAATCCTCTCCTGCAATTTACTTGAAAACAAATTTAGCTATAGCTATTCAAGTAGCACACAGTTTTTTAGCACATTCAGCCATGCAAAGCCAGAGCCCAGTTTCTTGTGCACTACAGAACCAAAGCCAGTCTCAACCTTCCTGTCTTAATTTCTCCTCCCTAGAACAGGGAGAGAGAGGAGCTCCATTGGCAGAAAAATGAGGTTCAAACACCACAAACTGATTACACACAGGGCTTCCTCCCTACCATAGATACTACTCGATTGCAATGTCAGTTCAAAACCCACAGGACCTAAATTTTTCAAATTAAGATTCTTCATGCACCTAAAACTCTGCCTAAAGCATTTCCAAGAGCTACACATGACCTGACAGTGCCCACCAGCAAATGCCCGGGTTTCTAAACTTAGCTCTGGTGAAACTGGGCTCTCTGGCACCCCCAGCCTTTGCAAGACCTACATTTGGCACCTGATCTGCAAGTATCTGGTGGACGAGGTGTCAGAGATGGTGAAAGTCCTGCTCTGTCTTCTCATCCTTCTTACTGCCAGCGCTAAACCTGTGACAGAAGATATGGCAGACAAGCTCAGTTCCATTCTTTGTCTTATTTAAGCTGCCACAGTAAATGCTTAAACCTCCAGGTACAGGCAAGTCTGAGGTAGCAAAAGCAACCATATCAATCTTTTCTACTGAAGCTAAACTGCTTCACTGGGACAAATTAAATATTCATCGAGCCAAGAAGAGGAGAAAAAGGATTCACAGACCACTGGTTTGGCTACCTGATTATTCACCAGGGAAACACAGCTTTCTGTACTGCTCCATTGAATGCTTAATGTTAAGAAAGTGTTGAACAGCACAGAGACAGGGATGGATGTCTCCTTATCTCCCAGCCAACCACCAGGGCCACCAGGCTTTAGAGTCCTGCCAGCTCTGTTTGCTACACCAATAAATATTTAACCCTTTTGCACAAAGGGAATCAGGTTAAGGAGGCTGAAGCTCTTTCTATCTTTAAGGGTTTATCAGTGATTTAGAGTATAATGTCCCTATGTCCGACAACACCAAAAAATATTCAACACCAAACCAAAGCAAGCAGAAACCCCCCCCAGACAAACTAAATGGGCTCGTTTATGAGAAAATGACATATCTGGGCACGGTGCACATTAGTACAGAAGTATCTAGTTATTTTTATTATCCCAAATTAATAGCCAGTGTTGTCTGCAACTCTGACAAGTGATTGCTTATTACCATAATATTTATAAGCAGTGGATGACAGAGACCTAGACATATTTTTTTGTGAAGCGGCATATAGAAATAACAGTTTCCTACAAGTCTCCAAAAAAAATAGCCCATCCAATTTTCAAATTAGCTGCAGTGTACATGCATGTGAAGTGTTAGAAAAACCCTCCTGTAGTAATGAACCACTAGCCGTGTAGTCACAGCAGGAAAAGCCACATTTAAATTTCCTCGCTAGACTAATGAGAAGAAAAAGAAAAAGATCTTTGTTTATGCTCTAACCAGAAGCGACTGCAATTATTTTCCTAGGGCTAGCAGAATGCAAAAAAATATCTGCTGTAACAAATGTACACTGGCTTTGTCAGGTGGTTGAAGTTATTTCTGGTTTTGTGGTGGAATGTGGTAGGTTTGATCCCCAAGGACTCGCTTCAAACACAGTAATTTGCGGATCATCTCCAGCGATGCATACAATGAAAATTAAGTTCTACAACAAAATAAGTTTTGCCACTGGGCAGATTGCTGAATAAAAAGCTTGACTTGCATTAGTTCCCGTTATCTATATTTGCAAGCTGTTCACAAATAGCTAGCTGAATGATAGGAGATTTTCCATAAATATTCACTTCATATTTACTGAAAAAAACATAGTAGCTTGCTATCCAAATTTATAGCAATGATTTTCACTAGAAATATAATTTTTGATAGGAAACTGTAGCATAGGAAAGGCTTTTTTGAGTAGAAAATAGCAGAACTTATGCCAAACTATCAGCTTTGCGCACAGACCAGAAAATGCTCCAGTGCGCTGGAATTCAAATTTGTCAAGTCAGTCAACACATTTCTAATAAATGTCATTTCCATGCCCCCTTTTTGCATACTTAAGCCAAGCAGGGCCAAAGAGACCACACAAGACCAGCGAAACAGAACTAATAAACTAGAAATTATGTGTGCTTTTTATTTTTTTTCTTGCAATATATCTCCAGGGCATCAGAAATTCAGCCATGGTGACTGAGGACTCAAACCCATTAGAGTTGTTATTGTCTCTGCTGTTGTGTGGCACAGATTGCAATTCATCGTTCAGTGAGGAAGGCAATTTGGAGGGACACAGTCAAAG
Source organism: Streptopelia decaocto (assembly GCF_964273445.1). Taxonomy (NCBI): domain Eukaryota; kingdom Metazoa; phylum Chordata; class Aves; order Columbiformes; family Columbidae; genus Streptopelia; species Streptopelia decaocto. The sequence continues at coordinate 63,745,187 of NC_138661.1, forward strand.
GACTCCTCCTCCCATATGTATTACAGAACAACTCCGGACATTATTAACCAGATCATCGGGCCACTCGCTTTGAGCATGTGATAGTTGATAAGCAGCTCACGGCAGCACTTCAGAAGAGCTACAGTAAGCTGGTTGATACAATTCAGTCATTGTTTTTGGACTGATAACCATATAAAATTTCTCATGCTCTGGGATTTCCAGAGAGAGGCTGGATCTTCCGCAATTACAAAGCACCGTAGTTTCATTCTGATCAATGATGCAGAAACCGTGAAAGTCGTTAACACTCGCCAAGGACCTGGTCTATGATGCCTGGCTCATGGCGACCAAACAGTCCACAAAGCTCTGGGTGAAGTTAGAAAGCCCAGTAACAAAAAAAGAAATTCACCCCTGTCCTTGAAAACTGTTGGTTTAATAGGAATTTTTCTTTGAGATTAATATATAAACCCCAAGCTGCCAGAACAACAGTGACAGGGATCACTGGTGCATAGAATCAACTGAAATAAAAGAAATGAAACCAATATTTTCATGACATGCCCCACAGACCTCACTCAAAGCCTCGTTTTAAAGATTAAATGGCCAATATGTGGCGTCCTGAGGAACACAAGGGATCCAAGAGCAGGGGGCAGAACAGCGGGAGTTAGGAAATTGTATTTGTTCATTGGGAGAAGTGGCACCCATAGCGATGTTTTAGATGTCTAGGAAGCAGCGTTAATTAATATAACCTAGATCTCAACTTTGTAGTCAGGTTAAAATTGAGGCAAGTGGTTTAATAATTGCCTTTCCCTCTGCAGTCTTTAAAAAAAAAAAACAACCAAACAAACAAAAAAAACCACACACAACCTTTTCCTATATTTTTATATTTATATTCTTAATATGCATATGGGTGTGTGTATATGCCAGCTGTGCAAAAACTCAAGCAGCATCCAGCACATGAAGTTATTATGCACCATAGCAAGCAGGGTAGTCCCATTTAATTAGCAGAACACCTGTTGTCCAGTCAAATAAATAAGGAAACTGAAAATATATATAGTTAATTTTATCTTTCCAACCACTTCCTGCAAGCAAAAAGGTAGCAAAAGAAAAATTGAGAGTTGATGAATTCCTTTAATCAGCCCATACTCTACAAAACACCTGAACCCTGAGTAGTGTGGTGCAAGGTACAAAGCTGACTTGACAGAAAAGGTCATGCAGGCCCTGAATGCACAGATAAATTGAAAAGGGATATTAGCTTATTACCCTGAGCTCCTGTAAAGCCAAAGGCTCTATTGTTCACACAGTTGCTCCTGCACTGGATCCAGTAATGTGCATTTGCTAAACCGCAGCTTGCACGGATGCAGTCAGTCTTGATTTAAAACACTGAGATTATAGAAAGAATTACAGCTTCCCTGGTAATTGGCTCCAGTGGTTGGTTATCACATTGCAATGGAGAGGGGGAAAAAGAATAAAGCAACCAAAAAAATCTGATTCCAAGATAAACATGTCAGGTTTCAGCTTCCAGCTGCAGGGCACCACCAGGCTGAAGTGCTTTGGTGATCAGTGGGTGGGTTGTTTGTGTTTTATTGTTTTTCCTCTTGTTAGATCTATATATATACTGTCACTGCTCACTCCCTCTTTCCTTTCTTCTTTGATTTTGAAGTACTAAATAGCTTGATCCTTCCCTCATTCCAATTAGTTCTCATCTGCTTTCAAAAGTGTCAGACCCATTTTTCCTTTTAGACCATCAATTGCATGTCACAACATTAAAATAAGTTATTGAAAACTCCGTGCCAGCAGGACCACCATTCTCACTAGTGCTGTAAAGAGATGAATCACTTCCTTGCTCCTATTTACTACTCCCCAATTCATCCCCCTGCAGAGCATCTCACCTGGGTTGGTTACAGCATCACACAGAGAACATAAGTTCTGTTGCTCATATGCTGTTCCCCCCAGGCCATTTTAGCTGCTGCCTTCCAGGGTAATTTCTCATTTGAAGTAACCTCACACTCCTTATAGGAATTGCTTTGCATTTGCTGTATATAAAGCTTATTTCTGTTTGAATGAACACTATTTATCATTCTTTCAGCCATTGATTTATCTGAACATTTTCTCCATATTGATTTTATAGTTACTGTTGCAAAAATGGTATAGCCGAGCTGCGGTAGACTTAATAGGATGATTCCATATAATCCATCCTGGAGTCCTGGGGACTGCTAACATCCATCAGACCAGGAGCTTATAGCTCTTCTGGAAAAGAAAGGCCATTCTGGCACGCTCACAAATTTACTGTGGTGGAAGTTTGGAGGGGGGGAAAAAAAAACAGCAGTGATCAAACTTTCCCAAGTAAGGAAGCACTTGATCTTTGCTGTAAAATAAAGTAACAGCGAGAGAGAGCTCTACTGTAAAATCAAGAAAGGTACATGGAAAACGGACAGAACTCATGAACCATGAGAGGTCAGGCTACCAAAAGTGCACTTCAGTGTTGGTAAAGGGCCCACTGAACCCCCAGCTGCCACTGGTCTACACAACAAATAACAAGAAGCATTTGAATTAGCTTTCTTCAAATGACTACAGATTTCAGGATGGATGGGACCAGACTCTTTTCAGTGGTGCCCAATGACAGGATGAAGGGCAACAGGCACAGACTGAAGCACAGGAGCTTCCATCTGAATATGAGGAGAAACTTCTTTACTTTGAGGTGCCAGAGCCCTGGAACAGGCTGCCCAGAGAGGTTGTGGAGTCTCCTTCTCTGAGACATTCAAACCCACCTGGACACATTCCTGTGTGATCTGCTCTGGTGAACCTGCTTTAGCAGGTGGGTTGGACTGGATGATCTCCAGAGGTCCCTTCCAACCCCAACCATTCTGTGATTCTGGGGATGTCACTTGTTACCAGAGGAAGCCACAAGACTGCTACCTTCTCCATGTCACCCTTCTACTGCTGGATTTGGGCCAGTAGCTGCCTCATTCTGACAAGAACTGGTGCCAGCCCAGCGCTGATGATCCAGTTTTCTACCTATTCATCTGATCCGTCCCACACAGTGCTTGATCAAAGCAATTCATAATTATCACTGTAGCATCTTACCGATTCATTGGCACTGCCACAGAACCACCTACTCAAGCCTATCGTAGTGTTGCATAAACAGAAGAAAACCAAGTGTCAAAGAAAGTGGTGCAGGTGATTATATATTATATATAAAATATATGATATTTTGCAACTGGGAAAAGTAAGAGCTCAGCAAATGCATCTCATACAGAAAATCCATGAGTAAAACCACAAACAAAAGCTCAGCCCAGCCTTTGAGTCTTACACACTGTTCTCACTTTTCTTCCTTTCTTAAAGTCATTTTGAAACAAACAACAAAGAATTTAAGTGCTTTGAAGTGACAGGAGATAATATTAATGCTGGTTAATCAAGTGTTTAAGGAAACTAAATAGTGCAGGAAGTTGCCTGTACAGAGTATATTTTATCTCAATTGACTTAATCTATTTTGCTTTATGAAACAGTTGCCTATATTGGAATGAACAAAGGAATTAATGCAGTGCCTTAATACTCTGATAATCTGCTCCTTACAGTAGTGGGGGTTCTTGTTTGGCATTTTGTGGGTGTTGTTATTGTTTAGTTGCGTGGTTTTTTTTGCTGTGGAACTTCAAAATTATTTCTAACAATGTGAAAAATGTTCCCAAGCAGAGTGAGTCTGCCTGTGCTCAGGGCTCTGCACCCCCACTTGGGACTGCCTTCCTTTCCCACGTTATGACTCCAAACACAACGCCTCCTAAGCTGAAAAATCCAGTATGAAAAGATACTTCATTACTCTGTGTGGCAATGAATACCAGATTTCCCTTGGGCTGTCAGGAAGTGGAAGGTTTTTTTTTCTTATCTGTGTATCAAAACAGCATTTGGATTTCATGAAACCTACTTATTTGTTCCCCATTTCCTTTAAGGTTCTTTACAATCACATTTTGGAACAGGGAGCAGAAGCAACAGCATTTAAGACAGTTCAATTTTAAATATGCCATAGCCACTGTAAGCAATTTCTCCTGCCCAAGAAAACTTATACATGTTATTTCCAAATACTGTTCATCTTTATGGGGATTTCAATGTGTTTCCTTAACCTATTTTAAACACCTATTTGCCCTGAAAGCCATTATGAGAACATTTCATGAACAAATCAGCTTAGTTATTGCTATTCACAGTGTTCATTCCCATGCTGGCTGACATGGGAAAACAGTTTGCATTGGAAAAACTTGATTTTACTCATTCAACCTTTATTAAAATGGCATTTTTGTCAGCCAAGATAGTTACACTCACAGTTGCTTCCCTTCACACTTATATCTCATACAACAAGGAGGGAAAAATAGTAACTTTTTAAATGTCCACTTATTTCTATTTGTCCAGTTATTCCACACTGACAATATTTTCAGACAGAAATTCAAAATATAATCAGCAAATGATCACAGATTGTAGCTAGAAGAATACAAAGTATCAGAAAGCCACGATAAATATAGGATAATGATCAGCAGGAAAGTTTTCCCTGAAGCAAGTAAACAAGAAGTCGGCAGATAGTTTTTATGATTTATATTTGCTGTGTCATTTTGATAGAGTATTGCTTCACAATAAATGTATTTCAGTTCACAATTCATAGTCACACAGACACCTAGATTTGCATTGGGCTACAGAAAACACTACATCAATATACCATCTTCTCTGCTTATCAGAGATTTTGTGTAAGAATAAGGACCTACAGTGCACTTGAGCATAAGTTTGTTGAAATGGCTTTGCACATTTGTGCCGTGCTCTTAGTGAAAATAATAGTAGATTGAGGAGGATCCTTAAAGACAGAGCATCGTCATTAAAAGTCCTGCGTTTCTCCAGACCAGCTGCATGTACCGCATCACTGCAATACAGCATCTACCCTGTGCCCTACCAGATAGCCAAGACTTCCAAATGCATAAAATGTATTTTTTAAATGTATTAAAGATACAAAAATAAATAGAAAAAAATAAAATATGGACAGTGATCACTTATAAACAGTCAACGAATAAAATGCTCAAAACTTCCAAGGTGTGAACATTTCTCTCATTGCAAGAAAGGAGAATGAAATGTCATTATGAATTTAGAGATTAAAAGCTTCTGCAGTCACTGGAGAAACTGATTATCTTGACACACGTTGAAGATTAAAACACTCCTTATTTATGCCTTACACTTAGAAGCTCAAATAAGCAAGTTATCAACACTGAAGTAAAACTGTGGGCTAATGATAGATTAAGAAGTGTTCTCAGTGACTTAAGGAATTCAACATGTAAGTACAGGGTAGTCAAACATTACTTCTTCGATAGCAAAGTTAATCTCTTATCAGTTAGAACAACAGAAGAAATTAGATGATTTCAGCACTCTTTCATCATCTGCTGAATATGAATCTATGGTGATTCTTGCCTTAATGTATAAAATCCTAGCAAGATTTCCCCTCAAGTGAAAGATGAAAGATATAACACATGCTTATTTACCGGTGCAGCTCAAGTATTTTGGAAATTGGATTGTGAACCATGGTGCCAAGTTTACCTTCTTTCAAAGCTCATTAGAAATTACACCCCCCCCTTTTTTTTTTCCTGGTGTTAAGAGAAAAAGAAGTCTCTTTCTCAACATACTCCCATTCTCTATTAAAATGCATATAATTTTTTTTCTTTATTAAAAATAATATTCTGTGACAATATTTTTAAACATGTCTTACATATAATAGAACTCCCTAAAAATCGGTCGTGATACTTTGTAATCACAGCAGTTAATGTTGCCAAGTCTTGTTCATGACACCCCTGCTGTCCTTCTCCATCTCGTTGCAGGCTTATGGCATATTTACATCAGCCAGTTACTTATCATTATTCTTTAGATACATTTGAAGTTCCTTTTCTGTGTTCAATGGGCAGCATGATAGACACCATGAGACACAGCATCAATCTACCCACAGATACAAGAGTCATTGAATTTCTTCCCAACCTGAGCAAATTACTTCAGGGGAGTATTACAACAACTCAGCTTTACGACTTCCAGGACCCCACTTTTTTGTATCCCTTATTATGTATTTCTATATACTACATCATCATAAATGTATTTTCACCGTGAACCGTTCCCAAAGTGCTACATGTACCCTTCACAATTCTAATGCTATGAATCCAAATACTTGCAGATGGAGCTCTAAAAATCAAGTTCTGTCTTTAAAAAAAGAAAATCAAAAAACACAACACACCAAAAAGAACATGCCCTCAATTAAAGCACTTTTTATTTAAAGCAGAGCTCTGAAAATCTGTAGCATTTGGCTATCAGTCTCACAAAAACAATCTGTTGAAAGATTTCCCCTTCCTGCTTCCAAACGGACTAGAAATACACACAATCTGCTTTGTGGTATTTTAGTATTTCTCACCTCTGCTGCATGAAAGTACATTAATCTATTGAAGCATGTTACAACTGGTTTAAAAAAGGACAGAGGTTCTTCCCATCCTCAAAAAGTAGAGTTGAATAAACCTACAAGTTTGTTTATGGGAAGAAAGCACCACCAAAACTAAAACACTGGGTTTGCAAAGTTGCAAGAACTACTAAACCCCCTGATCCTTCTAAATAATCAGAAATATGCCTTAGAGCTGGGGACCATTTGCAACCTTGATTGCTACCACAGCCCCAGGCTCTTGAATCCTTTAAAATAATTTCCCAGTTTAATGAACTGTTCATCCCAGAACAGACTTAATCACTTCTGGCAGAAATCCCCAAGTTAATGGAAACACTGGAACTTCTCTTTAAAAGGTAGGAAAGACTGGGCAAGTGAATTAAGTAACATCACATCTAAGGTAGGGAATCTCCAAAGCATTGTTTTTTTGATAGCTTTGTAAAAAAATGCAAACCAGCACATGCTATAATTTGAAACAGTTAATTTGTTTATCGGTGAATTATGAACAGCTAGCCAAAGGTAAGGGTTAAAACCCTTTAGGATGCAATTGATTTGACCTCAGGACAACTGTCAATGCCTGGGCTGTCCAGGTCCCACCACAAAGGCCACGAGAAACAAAAATGCTCCATTGTGTGCTCCTCTCCCCACATCACCATAAGCCTGGACTGAAATCCCAAAGATCGTTCTTACGTCACACTCTTCCAAACACACGGAACTGACATTTCTTACCCAATTGACTTTAATAATGAGCAACCTGCTCTCTAGTTGAAGGTGTTCCTGCCCATGGCAGGAGGGGTGGAACTACATGATCTTTAGAGGTCCCTTCCAACTCAAACCAGTCTATGAGCGTGTTAGATACAAGCATCCATGCGTGACATTAGGCATGTAAAAAAAAAGGTAACTCCTGCCTTTTCCAATCATCAAGTCTAAATCCTCCATTGAAGCATCAGCAAACTCAAAAACTTAAAACTGGATGAGGCTGCTCCTCCAAAACCAAGACAATGGCAGCAACATCAGGGCCTCCCCCCTCTAGTTCCTCCTCTGACTCCAGAGCCACTTGAATGACCAGCAGGATGGGATTTTGTAGCACAAAGACAAGACTTACAGCCTCACTGGTCTGATATTTTTTCCCCTCTTCTGGAAGTAGCAGAATATGCCTGAGGTGCAGCCTGCGCCATCTTCAACATTAATGCACATTCACAGGCAGCACTTTGGGAAATGTCTTATTGCAGCTCCGATTTCATGGAGCCAGTTTCTCTCAGAGAAAGCGATAGGAACGCATCCGCCCTTTGACTGACTGTTCGTCAGAGAGGCTGACACGTTTAGTTTTGAAACCTGCCGATATTTCACAGCCTCTGGAACAGACAAGCTGCCAGATTTCCTTTGGGAGACAGAAAGGAGGGGTTGTACATCCACTGAATGAAAATAACTAATACGGCACCAGATCCAGCCTCAGATAAGCAAACCTGTCACTGAATAAGGGCTACAGAACTTGCCTTACTGATTTCAGTAAGAACTTAGGTGGAAAAGAACTGTAGGATTTGGCCTTTAATTGTAAGACTATCTTATAGAGTTTACTTCCCTAAAAACACTAAAAGAGAGAAAATTTGCATGAGCACAAGATGTGTACAGAACAGTTTCATTTCAATGCCTGAAAAATAACTCTGCAGACATACAACAGTTCACAGACCAGCAGCCATTGCAAGCTCCTATTGTTTAATGCAATAGCAGCATTGTTACGAAGAAGAAAAAGACAAAACAAACTTGCAACGCTGCAGAATATCACAGAGCTTTGTGAATGGCTTGTCAAAATGCAGTCGCTATGATAGCCAGCTTATTTCATTTTTAATGACTTATTGTACATAATAAATCTATTTATACAGAACAACCAATACAGAAAGCTCTGTATATGAAGAATGGTTATTGCTTTCCAACAAATGGTCAAATGAATCTTCTTTTTGCTCCCTGGGTTTCTAGAGATTTCCATGCTCCAGCATGGATTTGCCCTCAACTCTGCAAGGATCCCCAACCCACAGAAAGTCCTTCCAAGTCTTGGATTTAGGCAGAACACAGAGCGAATACAAGGCACAAAGCTCACTGATAGCATCCAAAACCTTTTCAATGAGGTTTGGCATCTTTAATTTTTGCCTTTCAAGGTACAGAGAGGTTCCAGAAAGGAATTCATGCTTGAAAGACCCTTTCTTCCACAAACCAAAGCGATTATGAGCACAGCTTGTACTTGTCTAAACAGAAGAGCCTAAGCAGGAACCAGCTCTGCTTTGGCAGAAGGTTCTTCTTCAGGGTGGAGGGGTGCATTTGGTTTATATTTTTAAATGCACATAGAAAACACAATTCAGATAACAGTAGATACACTTTCTCTGACTTTTTATTGCAAAACCTGTTTCTTTTACTTGTAACTTTGTCAAGCTGAAGTTTATCAACATGATGCAGAAACCTGACATAGCCGTTTCAGGTTTTTTGACAGAACCAACTAAAATGTTACATTGCTTTCAGAGAAAGAGGTGGGAGAAGGAGCCATACATAGGTGTAGAAAAATAATTTTCAGCAGGTGTTTTAGTGCAATGTTTTGAAAAATCGAGTCTTCACATTCATCATAAGGGTCACCTTTCTTGTCAAGGAATTGAGTTGCGGGGAATATTCTTGAAGTATAAAAATAATCCACAAAGATAACCAAGAAACAAGCTGCTGAAAGAAATAATCACACTGAGGCTTACAACAGCCTTCACAAAACCATATGCTAGCTCACAGCTCCTCCACTCTAATGAAACTACATCAGCACCTACCTTTTAAATCAACTAATTATGCATCAGCCCAGAAGGGCAGGAGCCAAGCAACTGCCAGGCACAGGATTCCATAGGAATTCGGCTCCTCCAAGTGTTTCCTGCTGGACACGGGAAGAGGAATCATTTTTTCCTCTTTGCATAAGAACAAAGGTTATAACTGTGGAGGGTTGAATAGCAACAGAAACAGCTAGAGAAGAAACTGGCAAATCAGAAGAAAACAGTCATTTTATCTATTCCTGCCTTTTGCTTGGGAAGAAAGAGCAAAAAAGGAACACAGTGGAAGGGCAAAATATTCTACCTGTAAAGCTAAGTGTTAGGCACCTAAACAAGCATCCTGCCTCCTGCAGCCATAGTTGATTTCCATTAAAATAAAGAGGGATAATTCTGTCATGCAATGGGTAGCCTATCTGGTTGACTGTCCCCATGCAGATGGCGGTATGAAGTACCAGATACTCTGAAGATGGTGAACCCTTTGCTCAAGGAAGCTTGGAGTACTTTGAATTATTAAAATTACCGGACAGGTTGTTTGTAGATATGCTCCCCCAGTGTTATGGCTGTCACTTTTAAGCCTTCTTTTGAAACACTGGCAAAGGGACTAAGTCCTCACTGTCTTCAAAGAGGTAGAATTAGCAATATGATTTCAGGACAAAGGACTAAAGGGCAGTCCAGGAGTGGGAAACCAACTGGACCCTCTGTACTCATGGTTTCCTAAACTTGAGCTAAGAAGCCACCACAAAGCCCACAAGAGTCAGGCAGTCTATGAAATACCAGCAATAGCTTCTGAAAGGTGCAGAAGCTGTGGGACACAGAACCTGATTCAGGCAACATTTTTCAGCAGCCAGCTCAAGAACTGGAACTTATTTTAATTTCTGGTTCGAATGAACTATGCCAAAATTTACTCCAACATATAACAGATTTGCCCACAAGTTGATTTACAGTAGTTTCAGGCTAATGTGTTCTAAATCATGAAGAAAAGTATTCACATCAGCCCCAAAATCGACTTTTCCTGTCTGCAGCCCAGGGGTCTGAAAGGATGGAGACACTAAAGGGAGCCACATAATAGAGGCAGAAAGCATTCCAGTGTTGTAGGATACAGTGCTAAGAGAGAGAAAGGAGATAAATATCATTTCATTTGTTCTAAATCAATGCATAATTTCAAGAGGATTCACATTTGTATCTGAATACAATATTTACATTGTCAGTAAGTGTATTTTCTTGACAGATGTCTTATTGTAAACCCTGATCTGATTCAATCTGCAATCACTGGGGCTATTCACATGCTAAACCACCATGATGGATGATGCATTTTAAAGAGTAACTGAAATGGGAAATAAAATACCTAGTTTTGCGTCAGAAAGGCTACATTACATACTCAAGATGTGCTGGGACTGAAAAGCAAGCGCTGTTATGGATGGATAGACTCCATGTGGCTTTCCCTGGCCTCTAGCTTACCCCTGAGCCCCTAAAGCTCTCCTGGGCAAAAGGCACAACTCTCTTCTCATGATAAAAGCATAGCAGAATTCAGCATTTACCCCACTGCAATGAGTGTGCTGATGTTGACTAGGAATCTTGGAATTCATTGAAGATATCCCTGCTCATTGCAGGAGGGTTGGACTAGATGACCTTTGAAGGTCATCCAACCCAAACCATTTATTATTCTATGATAATTACTCTTAATGTTTCAGAGCCTTATGAAATCTGGCTCAGATGACCATGTATTTCAGGAACACTCACACCTGAGATGGGGACCTTGGGTCTTGGGCACTTATGGTTCTCCTGTCCTCATTGTCTCAGCCGGCAACCCACATACTGCAAATCCTTTCCAGTGAAAAATTAGTACAGCATCCAATCTTAAAAATACTTCCAATTGCAAACAATAAACTTCTGGTAAATAAATCAATATTAGATTAGCTGCAAGGTTAGCTCAAGTCTGTGAAGGAGATAAAACAAACACACCAAAACCAAGCCCACAGAGCAGGTTACAGAAGACAATTGTACAAGGTCAAGATTCCATATTAAGGGCACTTTGTTCAAACCAGAAAATGAAAATTTCTGTTTTATTAAAGGCTAATACACAGGTGCTTTGAAAAATGAACTCCAAAAATATGGTTCACACATGAGTACAGACAAATGCTTTGCATTGAACATACTCAAAACATCCAATAGAAATTTGGCTGAAATGAAAACAGGCCATGAAACTAATCTGAAAGTTTCTAACTTCAATTTTTTTTTTTAATTATAACCTTCTGATGGAATTGCTATGTCTTTTCAATTTACCACTAAAAACTAAACAGCATACTGATAACTTTGCAGGTCTCCCAGCAAAGAATACTTCAATATTCAAGGAAAACAAGATGCACGTTTTTCTACCTTGACCTTCAAAAATATTTGTTCAGCATTTCATGCATTATTTCAGGGCACCTGAGGTGCGAAAGATGCTTACAGACAATCTAACACAGGATCAAATCCAGCCAGAGAAAAACCAAATTAAATGAGCTTTGTACAAGCAGCAAAAAGCAGAGTCACAGATGTCACCCATGGTGGTGACAATGCAACTAGAGAATGTCATATTTATTAACAAAAATTAAAATTGTTCAATATGCAGAATTTCCCAGGTGCCTCCCTGTTGAAAGCACAATGATGAAGATACAGACAGGTAGTGATTGGTCCACGTAGAAAGGAGCAGGGTCCTATGGTAGGACATTGACCGGGGCACACAGAAATTCAGTGTGGTGCCTTGCCCAGGTTCACACATGTGAGAGCCCACAATAAAATTCAAGTCAGCCCTCTCATTCCAGCACCATTCATCACACCAACTAACAACAAAGCACAAGTTTGTCTAGTTTCAAGTACAATATTGTGTTATTTTGCCCACCATACTAGCCACAGGTCTACTCTGTAACAAACTATTCTATAAGTGTATTAATTGCTGGGGTGCATAGACCAAACTCCAGTAACATACACATAGGACGATCCTTCTTTCATCAGAAAAACCCCCTGTAGTAAGCCAATAACTCAAACTAGCCCTAAGCCAAATGCTCTGTTTGGCTCTTGGTCTTTTCATTTTCATTAATATGAACTTCAGCTGCTTAACATGGGCCAGGGTGCTGCTCGAGGCCCGTAGCTTTATTATGCAAACAAACAAATAAGACAGAGTAACAACAGATATTGATCAAGTGCTGTGGGTATCAATGTCTGGCACAAGCCCCAGCCTAAGCTTTGCTCTGGAAGGTGGTGTAGGCATGAGCCTCCTTTACAAGCCCATTTGGACAAGTGACAATCTAGACACCACAAAACCTTCCTTCCTTCTTCCAAGCCTGTTACTTCCTAGGGCTCAAAACTTACTATTTCCTCTAGCCTGGAATCTTTTCCAAGATATTTAAGAGAGCTATAACTTAGGGACTATTCTTATCTGTTTGATCTTCACTCTCTGAGAAGGAAAGAGCAGCATGGCAGCACCTGGGGCAGCCACATACATGACACTATCCTGACACAATTATCTTGCAGACATTGCAAATCCCTACAAGCTGAATATTCAACCCTTACTGCTGCTACTGGCTTTATTAGACATGTTTTAGGAAGTTATTGTTATCTCCAGTTTATCATCTCAAACTTGGTGACAAGAACAAATTGGGAGGAAGTTGTTTTGAAGACTTGCTAGAATTAAATTACTGAATGGATGCCCACATCTGCTGGCTATCACATGTTCAAGTCATTAGATACTCATAATGACACCTGTGAACACTGTATTAGTCCATAATAAGTCCTTGTGCAGCATAAAGACTACAGCTATGAAGTGATCTTGACATCAGAAATGGCATCGCAGTACCTCAGTTTGAAAACCCTGAAAACAAGGTGCCAATTCTTGTGTTAACAGAGGGGTAGGAAGTTACACATCAAAGCAGACTAGGGCACAGAGAAAGCCAGTCACTCACCCAGCAAAAGATTTCACTAATAAAATAAGGAGTAAACATATGTTGAATTCTGTTTTCTGGAGCTCCAGCATCTCACCCTCAGCTTTTCCTCAGACCACAGATCCAGAACTCTTTCCCAAAAGTTTTGAACAATGTCTTTCCTCCTAAAGGGCATAAGGGGTTAAAGAATAAAAGCAGGACAGATTTTTAAATAGCATCGTACACCCTTTCGCTAAGCGTGGGCCAGGAGGTGCAAGATTGGGACTCAATTCAATTGCTTCTTCCAGAGATTTACAACACCACTTCCAGCCTCTCAAGACTATTTTCTGCCACCAGGTCTCTGATGGGAACGTGAGAGGCACCACCGATATTCAGGATCTGCTCTCAGAAGCAACACCTCTTCTGTGACCCAGAGCTGTCATACAAAATCGTTCATTTCTGTCCTCAATTCCGCTGACTTATTGTAAAAGCAGAACCTCTGCCCTTTCACTTGTGGGGATTACAATAAATACGTGACACTTGGTCATGTAACAAGACATTCTCATGGACCCAAGTCCCAAGCTATTTTCACAAGCTGACTGGGCATGGTAAAGTGAAATATAACCATGAACAAAAAGAGTAACATTAGTAGTTACTCTCTTATAAATAATACTATTTTTTATTTCAATATACACATGTATCTCTTGTAATTGAATAGAAACTCTAAAAGATGGTTTTGCTATGTGTTTGTGTATGCCAGTGAGAAGGGGTCAGGCTACGTTTCACTCATCTATTACGTTTAAGACCTTGAATGACTATTCCTGCAGCCAATAACTTTCCACATAGCCCAGCGTGGTTCAAAGCAGGTCATGGTCAGCCAAGATATGACTCATGCACATCTTAAACATCTGAAAGTCATTCCTTCCCTTCCCTGCTCCACTATGGTTCTACTACAATAAAATAAACATTTTTCACCTCCTGTTTAAATTCAAGTCTGCAGAACATCTGACTCACCTGAAAGAAAATGTCACAAATTGCATTATAGCAGAACATCTTATGATGGAAACCCTTGTGGAAGGTTTTATTAAAATATCACAAAAGGAACAGTCATCCTAAAGTATCTCCTGGCATTGAAAGAATTCTATCCCTGCAATGCAACTCTGGAGAAGGGTTCAAATACCCTCTTTAAAAACCAGATCATTTCTTTAAAATATGCACATTTCTAATGTAATTTATGTAGAAAACCTTATTGGTTCTATTCCTATTAAATGCCACAGGACTCTCCATATTGGAATTAATTTCAGAAGAAAAAAAAAAATACCATTTTAAATTTATTCAATCCCATGAATTAGTAAAACCATTTTTCTGACCTACATTAAAAAGGACAGGGCTAGCCTAAAATGCAAACACAACTCCTCTGAGGTTTCTTCACTCATTTGTGAATTATACAGCTAGTTTAACTAGTCCTACAACATTAGACATGAAGTTCAGCTCAGATCCACATCTTTTCATTCAGACAAACTCTAGAGCGTCCAATATCTTGAAATGACTAAGTTCAATTTCTTCTTCTGGAATAGCGAGAAAACAATGAAACTATTCCATAAACTGTGTACATTTACAAGTAACTAGAAATGTGGCACTGCTTCTACTACAACTCACATTGAGTCTCCAAAATTATGGAGAATTTAAACTATGCAATAATCCTAAAAAAAAAATCACTACCCAATCAAACGGGGAAAGAGATTAAACTTAATAGCTCTCAAAAACAAGCTCTGCAAATCAGTTGAACAACTCCTGCTAATCCAGAGTTTAACAGATTTAATAAATAAGGTTTGCTTTGAATTTTTACCTTAAGTGAGAAGAAAAGTAACAGGAGCTCTAAAAAGAAAAGCCCCAAATATCTTAGATGGATTATCACACAAAATTGCAGGATGCACAACCACAATAAGGCAATTGTACTTTGTTCTGGAAAAGTCTCCAGACAATACACAATATTTCTGAAGAACAGTAACACCCATTTCCATTCTAGCTGAAACTTCTTAATTGTGTTAACCTCTTAATTATGTTACTTTAAAAATATACATATATGTACATGCATATATATTATAAATGCATATATACGAGCCTTGTTCACACCATCCCACTTGCAAGCCATTAATATGTATGTCAAATGAAGGGGATGCATATCTTAACTATGCATTTAACATCACTGTATAATGGACCTTCGCTGTATTTAGGATCTCTAAGCTGCAGCACTGCGTCTTCAATATCCATATTTCTTAACAGGGAGATATAAGAACAGTGCTAGAGCTCATGGAAGCCCAGGTTTGCAGAATAAGAGCATGTTACTATCATGGAGCCCCCAAGTTCCCCACCTGCCAGAAACACCTGAAACTGATGTATTAGAATAAATGGTCTTATCATTATTAGGAATTTCCCCATAAAATTAATTTACACGGATATGCATGAACATTTACATCTTACAAAAAGTTCCATTCTTGGTGCAACCAGTAAGTGTTACCATGACATCAGTAGATACATTATTCCTGTAGGAATACAGAATATAAAGATGTGGGAAAGTTAATTTTTCCTTTCATCACATCTAATTCTACACTTAGAGTAATAGCTGCTGTTCTTATGGTCCTGATATTTTACATAACACAGGAGTACTTTTATATAGCTTCTTGCCTATTGTATTTCAGGAATGAAGAGAGACTTAGTTATAAGTTAAATTTGTGATTCCAAGATGTATAAACACAAATGACTTTACATTAAGCAGGAGGCAACCAAAGAAGATGGAATTCCACACATATTAAATTTCAGGGTAATTTATCAGTGACTTCCACCCCGTGAATGCACATAAAGGTATAGTGAATTTTTTTGTACAGCAGAAATAAAATCACTGACCTTGGAAGCTTTAACATTGTGAAAAATATATGTATATATGTATATATATGTATATGTATATATGTATATATATGTATATCTAATATTATCAACCAGAATTATTCTTCAAAACTGCTGAATTAATGCCTCTGAAAAGTATGTACTTTTACAGTTGAAGTTTTTAAGTGGCTGACAGTAAAAAAAGGCAGCACAGAATTGATCAGGCAGGTATAGACTTTTAAATTCTGCTACATGAACTACTTACTTACAGGACCTTAGTTAAAAGATACAAAAGATCATGCTCAAGAGCAGATGCTGCAGGATTTCCTTAGAACAGCAGGCAAAGTTTCTCTAATGTGTGACCCACTTTTCTTTCATTAGAAAACTCTGGTGGAACAAGGGAGTATGAGAACAGAATAAAACCTCGATTAAATAGAATTTCTTCACCCAAAGCAACTAAACGACACCAAGAAAGAGCAAATGGCACAACTAAATGGAAGACTTGGCTACAACTCATGGGCAACAGCAACTTAAATACAGAAGCTATTGAAAAGGGATGGTTTTTTGCCCACTCCATGAAATATCAGATTTGCTAGCCCTGAAGTTTACTGGGACTTTATGAATTTCCTCATTTTATGTCAAGTCACTTGGACTGAATGACAAACTCTTCCTCATTAAAAGGCATCAAGTTTTTTAATCCACACAGTTTTAAGCCAGAAAAGAACATTCTTCAGGTTCTAAACGCATTTCTGGGGCTTAAATAAACCACAGGAAGCTTGGGGGTGTGGGGAGGAAATCCAACAGGCAGCTATTGCTAATAAATAGGAAAACATATTAATTTACCTTATTGGTTACTTTAATGATACAAGTATGTGGTCCGCGCTACTGTTCAAACACAATAGTAGGTCTGATGTCACGAAGTCCTAAGAATAGGTTATTTTGTAGAATAATAAGTAGAGTTGTGGGATTTTGATCATTACAAACTCCTCTGTTGCCCAAACAGGCAGCTGTTGGTTTTTTTAATTGTTAAGAACAGAAATACAAGCCATTCTTCAAATATCTAGATGTAATTCCTGAGACACCCAGAAGCATCTGTGCTCAAATAATACAGTGATTATTCGCTTGCCATTAAATTCCGTCACAGATAATCAGATATCTAATGGTACTGTATCATTCCTCTTCTGTTTCTTACATACCACTTTATGTTTTCACAGCTGAAAGATAATTTCCACTGGTATTTCTCCAAGTCATGTCTTGGCTTTCTGGAGTGTGCTCACCAGCATCCCTCTTGGTTTGCTTTAATTCGGGCTCTTACCAGTGCCCGACAGAAGACGTGTTGCGATTACAGCACTTGTCAAAACATCACACTTGGCAATTGTGTGTGTGCATGTACATATATACAGAAAGAAAGAGATGGAAGGACACAGATTCCCTTACAAGATTTGTATATTTTAATTTCAAGTACCAAATACAAATAGTATTCTAAATTCAGTTTGGAATATATTATTAAAAAGCACCAGGTTGAAAATGTTGTGAAAGATCCTTTTCAATTTATACAGCATATCAATAACACAGCCTTATAGGACATTGGGGCATACTTCTCATTAATCTGATTAACAATTGCCACCATCTTGTGAGTACAGTTCATAGCTGTGAGATCTATCTCTGGCTCATAAATTCCTTAAATACAGCTATAAGTTACACCTCTCATCCTCACAATCCAGATGCATTTTTTTTTCTGTCAATAAATAAATACCAGCTGAAATTAGTCATTAACAAATTAATACCCAAAAAGTGAGATAAATAGTAAATGTAACAGGAGTATTGAAAATAAATCTCAGTAAGACAGTACTACACGTTTTGCAGCAGTCAGTTCAAAAGATGTATAGAATCCATCTACAATGATGTGCTTATTATTGTCCTTTATTTGTTATTTTATCTGTATTTAGCAAGTTGTTGCAGTCAGCAGAAAGACCTGTAGCATTAACAATTTCCACAGTGCCACATTAGTTCTCAATTGTTCCGGTGGTGACCACTCCATATCCAATACTGCTGCAGTTCAATGGCTCCTGTAATATGATATTAAATTTTGATAACACAGTCATCTATTTCAGTTGCACCTCAGATTCACACTTCATACAACTTCATTTTATACATGGTTTGAAAATATATTGGGATAAACTGCAAACTTGCAATCATGCAAAACATATATTCATGACTAATTTGCAGCCTGGATTTCACTGATATTCCTTGAGTCCTTAAGGGTAAGGAGAAGCCTGCTAGTTCTACAAGGCATGTTTTTCTATAGATGCTATTACCATGACTTGTAGCAGCATATGTATAACCTGTAGTGTTTGGAAAAACTCTTCTTCACAGTCTGAAAAACTGCTCATAAAGCAAGTCTGACTGATAGCTGGGCAGGCCTAACGAGAAATTTGTAATTCACATTTATTTGTAGTCAACTATCAGTTGGAAACGACTCACATTCAGCACTAGGATAAATTAGTATCCCACCAAAAATTATGTATCAGTCTACAGTAGCTGGGCATAATTTTTTAAATTCAGTTTTTAAAGTGATAACTTGTTACTCGCATGGAACATAAATCTTGTCTGAACCTAAATTCTGCATTCAACTACATAGAATAAACATGCAAAGCATTGCCATGGAAACACTATACTAACGAGTTACAGATTTGATCTCCGGTTCACAGAAAAGACAGCACTTCTTTTTAATTGCTCCAGCCAGTTAAAAATAGCGAGCGCTGGTTCTGAAGATACAGTCAAGAGTGTTGAAGTGATAACTGCTTCATGCTGGCTCTGTTGCCCACTTACTCTTCTACCTGCACATCTTTTCCTCCACCAGTCATCAAAACTCCCTTGTGTTCCCAGTGTTGACCAGTACTTCCAGTTTTCAAGGGCTGGCATCTTAACCCTGCACAAGTCACATCCCTGACACCAGAAGAGTCTTGGGGCAGCTCTTTGCATTAAGCATCCCAAATACTACCCAGAGTACTGAAACTTTTTTTGCTCGAGCTCCTCAAAGAAAGGCAGCCTGAGGCAAACACCCACATGAAGAATTTCAGTCTGAGCAGCTCAAGTTCGGCAGCATTAGAAAAAGCTGAAACCCAAATCTTCTCACGCTAAGTGTCAGTAAACTTTAACCAAGTGACACAAGTGCTTCTGTCTATAATAAGCACATGTAGAAATGCAGAATTGAGACTGTTCTTCTTCAGGGTCAATAAACGGACAGAGGATTTTGCAAGATCGCTGACAAAAGCAGTTGGAAAACTGTAAGATTTCCAACAGCTGAGAGAAAAGAACATGAAAGTCGAAATGCTTGTGAGACATGAAGCACATGGGAGTATAAGTGTTAAAATGTCACAGGATGAAGGGATAAGGTTACTAAACATGAGTGTGTCGGCTGCGTCTGACAAGGTTTACTCTCGGCTCTGCTGTGCTCGGCACTCCAGGCAGTGAAATGCTTGTTCTGCTCAGGATCAGCTCTAAAATCTCCTTCCCCACATATCAACAGTGCTCCCACCAGCCTGCTCTGAACCAGCAACCTGGGAGACAAGGCAAATTCTCAGGGAATTTCTATAGCAATGAAAATAAATCCCTCCGTTATCCTCCAAGCAAACTTTTCTACTTTTGTGCCCATTAAGCATTTGGGTGTATTTCTAAAAACAAACATGTACATGGGATTTTGCTATCATTGAAAAGCTCATGGCCTGCTTCTTTGCATTTTAGCTGGGAATTAGTAAGAACACACTTGATTTACCATGATGTATGTCAGAGAAGAGTAAAGGTCCGAGAACATGACATCTTCTTCCCATTGCCATTCTCTTCTAGTATGGGATTGAAATATTGACAGTCTCAGAAACCAATGTGGTCTGAAAACTGCAGCAACCATGTCTGGAAACACCAGTGAATAAAGACAACTCACTGCAACAAGATTTGTTGGTATCATTATATATATATATATATATATATATATATATATATATATATATATATATATATATATATATATATATATATATATATACAGGCAAAATTCTGTGAGCTTAC
This sequence comes from Streptopelia decaocto, assembly GCF_964273445.1. NCBI lineage: Eukaryota > Metazoa > Chordata > Aves > Columbiformes > Columbidae > Streptopelia > Streptopelia decaocto. Next base: position 63,765,253 of record NC_138661.1, read on the forward strand.
CATGTCTTCACTACTTCAAGTTTCACTACAGTTATCTAGATGCAACCTATAATACCTTCACAACAACTTCTGTTCAATTATTCCTAGAGCCTTTATTAAATATCATCATTCAGACCAGAAACCAGAAGTTTATATAATTTAAGGCTTATAGATATTATTTCCTACAAAACACGCTATTGCATATGGAATAAGAAAGAAATTACATAGCCCATTTATTGTTAAGCAGCCTACCAGAATTATATCTATTTATTCTAACAGTCTGGCAAGAGTTCTTTTTCCACATAACTCTGACAAGTTTAATTATTAGAACTTCCTAGTACTCTGTCATAATGTTACATAATTTATTTTTACCTTTTAGTTTTCCAATTTCTATTTATCCGGCTACTACATGACATTACATTGTAAATGAAATCCTAAAATCATTACTCACGAATTTATCACTAGACACAGCCCATGTGTCTAGGTAAAGTTTAGGTATGTTCCTCCCTTGGTTCAAGCAGATAATTAAGGAAAATAAATCACTACATTAATGGAATCACACAAAGAAATATCACCGTGTTCATGGAATCACACAGACAGGTTGTCATGACCTAAGAGATCACGAAACATCAACATTGCAAATATATGCCAGAACATGTACCCATGGGTTCTGGCAACAGAATCATTTACATATCACTAAAATTTTTATCCTTAAGATCTAGTCTGATACTCTACCCAAAAAATAAGAGAAAAAAAGGTAGATTTCAGCCAAGTACGCTGTCAGACACTCCAGCACCTGCTGACTGCAAGCATCAATTTTTGATGCTTTGTTTCGGTACAGGTAGAGTGTATTACTTTTTTCTTAAAGTAAAGGCTTCATTTTTAAGTCATATTTACGGAAAGAGAGAAAGAGAAATGCATGTCTGTGTCCTTCACCTTTTGGGTTCTGCCTTACCCCGCAATAATGATTTAAAATGTGTAAGTGAATCCAAGTGCTCCCCACTGAGCAGGACAAAATTCCAGCAAGAATATAATATTTTCATAGGGTGCATTAAAGCTGCACCAGCCTCTGAGAATACAGACACTATAGCAGAAAACAGACCGTGAACCCCTCTGACAAACCAGTGAGGGTTATTTGACATGCAGAAGCCAGATGTGCAAGAGTTTAATTCCGTTCTGTACCCAAGAAATGAAATCGGTGCCCCAGGCAGGGACAGAGATGTACAAAGGCCAGGCATCATCTGCTCATTCAATTGTGGGAAAACAGTCTGCATTTTACTTGTTTTAGAACTTATTTTATGCCAAATAACTCAGAGCCTATCTTGCAAACAGGCAAGAGGGAGAAAGCACGTGCATTGCTGTATGTCTGGTAAATGAGCCCATCGCACAGTGATTTTTCAAACTGTGGAGCGGCACAAAGGCAAGCAGAGTATAAATTGACCTTAAAAAGCAAAGAAATCTTCCTTCTCGATTTTAATTGCCCTTGTACTCGAGCGTGAGCGATTTCATGATGCAAATTTATCCTTAGAAGTGGCGACTGTAAACAGATGTTCTTTTGGCAGTCCCAATTACTGTCTAACCGAGGTATTCCGGGCTGATAAATGCATCAAATGAACATGCTCAGCACAGTACCTAGAAACATGCTTTGTTTTGCCTAGAAAAGAAACCTGAAGGAGTTTCACCAGGATTCAGATTTTATCATTAGATGCTGGACAGTCACTCAAGCAGGATTTCCATGTGCTTTTTACACATTTTATTCAAGGATATGCCACCAAGTTGTAAACTGAATTTTCCCAGCAATTTCAATGTGCCCTGTACTTTTTTTTCGCACAGAAGTGTATAGACAGAAGGCTTGTATGAAAGTTTATAGTCAAACAAGCGACATCCTAAAATCTGAAGAGCTGTCTTGCTTCTGTAGAGCAGATTGTGACAATCCATTCCCAAAGATGGGAAACTAATATAAAGGGATTCAACACTAATGAAGGAAAACTACCTAGATTAGCTGAAAGCTTATGAAGTTAAGTCACAGTTTAAAGCTCAGCTTTCATGGCCCTCAATGAAATCTGAACTCTCAGAGATCAGACAGAGCTTGGATTGCACTCCGACACTCACAGTAATCCCTAAACTAAAATATAAAAAGAAACTTGAGGAAGCTCATGAAGTGAACACTGGATGTCTGCATCTGTAATCTATAATTAAGCGCTATACCATATTCGCTCACCTCTGGTTAGAAGAAGTTAGAATAATAGTTGTTTTTTTTTTTTTCTAAAAAAACAGCTTTGCTACATTATTTAAAAATATTCTCAAACTTTCAATGATGTTGAGATCTAGCACATTTAATCTGTTATCAAGCATTAGTTGTGTATTTTCATAGAACTGCTCCTTACAGATCCCATGTCCTTCCCTACATTTTGTGTCGAATTATGTGCATCTAAGTAGAGGAAAAAAATTAAAGTTCCTTATTATTTCACTGCTTATATTCTATTATGCACATATATAAGTTATCTTTTGTATAAAGCTAGTGATTTAAGAGCTAGCTTTTTAAATAGTCCAAAACTAGACACCACCTAGAAATTTTCATAACGTATGTTTCCAGACAGGTACAAATCTAAAGTTCTTATCAGACGTAACTCTTGAAATACATATCTATTAAAAAAATACAGAATAGTAAGTCACTAAACTGTGCTTATCCCATGCAACTGTCTCTTTTCTCTTGGCCCACAAACAGTAAGAACGGATGTTTATCTTTTTTTTACCATGGACTCCAATGGAACTAAGAGGGCACCAAGTTGAGAATGAACTTACATCTTCAGATTTCATGATCTGAATAAAAACCAGAGTCATGTGGTTTATTAGTTAATTATGCCAGTACACAGAGTCCTTTGGACAGAAGGTTTTACACATGTAGCCATCCTTGAATCCCCCCCAAGAAGGAAGGAGGCAGAACAAAGCAGCTGGGGGTCCAATACCAGCACCATTGCCAATCTCAATATCTTCAGCGCACCCAAGGCACAGCACAGCCTGCTTGTTTCTTGCACTTATTGTCTGGATTATAGATATTTCATAGAGCACTTGAATGGCCCTGAAGAGGACAGGACAGAGGTGGAAATTCTCCCTTCCAGCCTGACCTGCTGCTCTGTAACTGAGAGGGCTCTTAAGCATGTTCCTCTCTATTGCAGGTGGCATTTACAGAGAAAAGAACTCTTCCGCAACCAGAAATTGATTTTCCCCTTTAATTCACTCCTCTGAGATGATGGTGGCACGCAACAAAGCCAGAGGAGAAATAACTGAAGTGGGACTGACTTAGTAGAACTGCTGAGGAGAGCATCAGAGCTGGAGGCTTCGCTAACCAACCCTGACAGACACCGTGCCCATCACCGCCCATCGGGGCTGTGCCTGCTCCCGCAGAAACCAGTGACAATGCTGGTATTGATCAGCTCCAGTCCTCTCCTAGTGATATTTAAACTGACGGCTAATGACTACAGAGTAACACATCAGAGCGGAAAAGTCTTATATAAATGTCCACAGGTGCTGCAGTTACTTTTCCAGCGGACAGCCTGGCACTGAGCCGTCCCACACCTTTTCTGGAAAGGGCTACATGTCTTTGTTGCTTTAAAAAACCGCCCATGGTGATAGCAAGTACTGCTGATTCCCAAACCACGGTTACAATGGCAAAGCCACTCTTGCAGCCACTTGCCTGAAGTTTAAAATTCAAATGAATATTTCTATTAGCTGGAAGAGTGATATAGCAAGTAACTGAACATTCCAGAGTTAATTCCCATCTATAATTTAATGAGCAATAAGGTTTCTTTTTAAATAATTAAATGAGCATGGTAACTTGCAAAACCCAGAAATAGGTTCTCTCTCTAGGTTTACATGCAATAACAACAACATGATTCCTTCATTACTGCTAAGTTCCCCTGTTCAAAGCTCAACACTAGAATCACCGTGCCCTTTCAGACCTTGTACTTGATAGATTTTTTTTTTGTAGCAGTGCAACGATATGAAGAGCTTCATAAGACAGAGGTATTGAAATAAACATTTATGGGGCAGACTGAGTACTATGTAAAGACTGTCACCTTGGAAATGAAAATCATCAACCTGTGAGTCACTTGACCAGGATTTTTGAAACAATTTCCCTTGTACCTGCATTATTCTGCATACACAAGAGTACAGGGTAAAAACTGCCTTTCCCCTGCCCTGCAGCCCCTGTCAGTTACTGTGAAAAGCTTTCTGGCACTTCAGAAATGTAGCAGATACAGCATCTTCATTCCTATTCCAAGCCTCACTGCCTGTAATATCAATACAAAACAATAAATTGGGGGTGCGGTTATACCATTGGGAAACACAGGAAATTTTTGTGTCAATAGTACCACCTGCTGGATTTTGAGTTAGAGACTAATCGACACTGATAAGAGATTATGACAGAATTCAATGCCATTCTTACACAAATTCCACCATAACTAAACTGTTACAAACGAACCATTAACAAATCACCAGATTCTCTAATGAGCTGCCAAAACAACCCAGCAGAAGACTCACCGACATTTTTAATATGTGTTTCTTGTTAGAGCAAATACTCAAAACTCCCTACACACAATTCATCAAATTAATAAAAAAGAAAAAAAAAAAAACACACACTAATTGGTCAACCTAGCAGCCCCATTTAAAACACAATGTGCTACTATGATTAACATCAGTGTTATGTATGTGTGGGTTTGGTTGGTTGGCTGGCTTTGTTTTGGGGTTTTTTATTTGGTTGGTTTAGGGTTTTTTGGTGGGAGGGTTTTGTTGTCTCTTGAATTTTCTTCTTCCTAAAGTTATGCCACTACAATATTATTTAGCAGAGTGGGGAAAACAGACCAAAAAAAGAACCCGAACCACTAAAACTAACAACCAAAAAACTCCAATCATCCATTACTATTGAGCTACCAGACATTATTTCTGATCTCACAGCATCAAGAAATACTCAAGCACATAATTGAAGAGCAACCCATAATTGCTAAGAGTACACTTCACTGTCAATTGATCGCTGCTGTGTTGATGAAGATGAGCTTCATCCCTTCTACAGGCAAAGGACAGCAGGATGCTCTGCACTGTTCACACTCAGAGGGAGGAAGTTTCCAGGAGAAAGAAAAGCAGAGCTTGAGTGGGAAGGACTAGGAGACTCTCTCCTAAGAAAAACAGTCAACTGTCACTGCATGTTTCAGATAAGCTTCCCAGGGCAACACAGATTAATTCAGCCAAAAACCACAGGGCAGATCTGTTTCACTGGTGCTATCACACACACACCCTGGAGAATCAGCTGCTCCAGGCCAGAGAGAACTTTATCAGTCCTCACCCGGCTCCCGGAATACAGCAGGGCTTGTTTCTCGCTCATATAGAGCCCAAATTACCCCCAAAAGGTGAATTTGTATCCAATATTCAAGCTATCACTGGTTACCAATGTATCTTCACGCACAGATCCTGTTGATTTCATTTCAAACTACACGGATGCAGAATTTCTTTAAGCTTATTCCAGGAAGCCCCAGCTACTAAACAACCTCAAACTAAGTGACTTTATCGAAAGGTTCTAAAACTTCAACTGTAAAAGCACAAGCCTTGAAAACCCTCAGTGATAATCTATAAGCTCTCTTCTACAGAACAAAAAGTTACCATATTTCCTACTACTTCTCATTAAACAACTTCCTGACTGCCTTATGAAGGCACTTGCAAAGAACTGAAGGTTTGCTTGAACTACTCACCTTTTCAGTTGTGTTTTACCACTTCTTACTGCTAGAAAGCTGCACTTTCTCCATGCAGAATTCTACCCAAATGTACTTCAATCTTCCTCTAAACCTTTTAGATGCAGAAAAGTGTCTTTTAGCTGCACTCAGGGACCCTCAGCTGATGGATCAAGCAAGTGTCACAACCAGCCAAGGACCCCTCAGCTCTAACCTGAAGCTTAACAAATACTAAGCACTTAACCCACATAACTAAAATTTAAAAAAATAAATGCTTTCAATTCAAAGCAGACATTACACTACACTCTGCTGCATTTCCCAGGCCAACACAACACAGCTCAGCTGCTCTCAGAGCTTTTGTGGGCTCCTGCAGACAATCTCAGCCTCGCTATTCAGTGATGGGCAGCAGCTGAGCCTCCTTCTGCTCCCTCTTCGAGGAGCCTGATGGCAGCCAGACTTTTGTTATTCAGTTCAGAAAGCTCAGGACCACGTTGTGACTTGTGTCCTCAGTTCAGCAATGCAGTAATGCTCTCTGATGGCTAATTATAGCTGCAAGAAACAAACACAACTTAAATCAGTACTTTACAATAACATAGGACATCATGGGGTTGTGGAATAAATTGCAGGACCAGAACGTTGGTGCAAAAAGATACACCATGTTCAAAATCACAGAGGTGGGAAAGAAGCTGGGTAGATGTTGCACTGTTTATGAGGAATACAAATTACACTCTCCACATCGTCCTTGGGGATGGATGTACAAACTGACACCCAAATTCAGGAAATGTTGTTGAACAGGGTGATGCTGAAGTTAACTATAAATAGCTAGGAAACAAGGTGGCAAAAAAAAATTAAGAAAAAGAAATACTAGAACAGCCAGAAAACAGACTTTTGGAAAACTTGGTATCAGTAAACCAAGAAAACCAATGTAGGCCTGCAAGGACAGAAAATCTTGCATGGCAACTCCTGGCCATAAGCCACAGCAAACCATTTCAGAGAGGACAAAAGACTGAACATCAAATAAAGCATCAATCCATTTAAAACCAGTAGTTTTCTCATTTAGAATATATTAAAATAGGAAGAAAAGTCACATACATCTCAGGATGAACAGAAATTATTAGCAAAAAATATGAATTATGTTTCCCTCCGCTACGCATACAAGTCAAAAAGGCCAAAAGCTGCTGGGTGACACAGATGCACATGTCACCTCAGCACAAGGAAAGGGCTGCACAGGTCCCTGCCAAACCCACCCAGCCCTGCACTGCTCAGAATCCACCCTGACCTGCTGAGTTGGTTGTTCTTGGGGAAAAAGCAGCACACGGAGGGGCCTTTGGTGCTGACTGGTGAGGTGGCTGCAGGCCAAGGCTGCGTGAGAACACTGACAGAATCATAGAATGTCCTGAGTTGGAAGGGACCCACAAATGGTCAGGAATCAGTTTAAAACATATCTGTGGAACACGAATTTTAACAAGTGTGAATCCTGAAAGTCTTGAGCACATATTGGATCAATGCCTTGTGTACCAAGCGGTTCCACTGCTCAGCAGGTGTGAAACAGAAGTAGACCAAGCTTCCTCTTCTATTTATTAGATCTGTATCCTCAAGTCACCTTCTACAGTAAGAACTGTTTCTTCTAAATGGAAAATAAACAGCTTTGTTTTCAAATTTTGAAACAGGATTTTTAAAAAGGAAAAGAACCCAACTGAAGTGAGTGCAATAATGTAATTTTTAGAGTAAATCTAAGCTGATTCAGCAAAATATATGAAAAATTACTACATGAATTATTCTTTGAGACAGGCCAGCTTGTACAGCTTTGCAATGGGGTAACAGGAAAGAAAAACTTATAGAATGTCCTGAGTTGGAAGGGATGCACAAGGATCGAGTCCAACTCCTGTCCCTGCATGTGACAACCCCAGAGTTCACACCATGTGTCTGAGCACATTGTCCAGTCTCTTCTTGAACACTGTCAGGCTTGGGGCTGTGACACCTCCCTGGGGAGCGTGTTCCAGTGTTCAGCACCCTCTGGGTGAAGAACCTTTTCCTGATGTCCAACCTGACCCTCCCCTGGCACATCTTCCTGTCATTCCCTTGGGTTCTGTCATCAGTCACCAAAGAGACAAAGGCCACACCAGTGCAGAGCAGACCAGGGTTTGAGAACAGGCAAATCAGCACCAGCTTTCACCAGTGAAACGGAGAAATAAACTTAATAGCAGAGTAAATTACACTGTTAAGTGGCATTCTTTATTTTATCAGTGCTGGGGATCATCCTCCGTAAGTGCTCCAAAGATTGGATGCTCTTTCATTGCTTATATTCACATAATTATTACATATATATTACAATTTTTGAAAACGTTGACATACATCTATACTAAGAAATATTTTATTATGTTAATTATAACTGTTCAGTTTCTTACTTACAATACATCTATTAATTATTAGTTAAATATAAACTAAGCACTCTACTTCTAAACAATGTATCACTTAATCTTCTGTCTCCCTCTTGTCATGCAGAAGGATCTAAAATTGAAAAACATCCCCTCGTTTTGCAGGTGGGCAGAAAGCATTTATCTCATGTCAATTGTTTAATGATGGGTACATCTTTTACAACTTAATCACAGTATACATTAATTTGGCAGCTTCTCTCCACTTTAATCAAAACCTTTGAGACGCCAGCACAATTCTGTCAGAGTTTCAAAGGCGGCGGGTGAGACGTGGCATGACACCAGTATACCCAGTATCACACAGAATCACAGAGTGCCAGGGATTGGAAGGGACCTCAAAAGCTCATCCAGCACAATCCCCCCGCCGGAGCAGGAACACCCAGATGAGGTTACACAGGATCATGTCCAGGTGGGTTTGAATGTCTGCAGAGAAGGAGACTCCACAACCTCCCTGGGCGGCCTGGTCCAGTGTGTTACCCTCACTGAGAATAAGCTTTTTCTCAAATTTAAGTGGAACCTCTTGTGTTCCAGTTTGCAACAATCTTTTTAAACATGTCTTACATATAAGGGAACTCCCTAAAAATCAGTTGTGATACTTTTCAATCACAGCGGTTAATGTTGGCAAGATTTGTTAATGACGCCCCTGCTGTCCTTTTCTGTCTTGTTGCAGGCTTATGGCATATTTACATTAGTCAAATATTTATCATGATTCTTTAGGTATATTCAAAGTTCCTTTTTCTGTGTTCAAAGGGCAGCAAAGAAAATAACGTCACAGATATTTCCCTTCCCCAACAAACCCCTCAGGTGAGGGCTACCAACACATAGAGATGGGTTCTGACCTATGCAGGAGAAATTTCACAGAATCCCAGAATGTCAGGGGTTGAAGGGCCCTGGAAAGCTCATCCAGTGCAACCCCCCATGGAGCAGGAACACCCAGATGAGGTTACACAGGATCATGTGCAGGTGGGTTTGAATGTCTGCAGAGAAGGAGACTCCACAACCTCCCTGGGCAGCCTGGGCCAGTGTGTTACCCTCACTGAGAATAAGTTTCTTCTCAAATTTAAGTGGAACCTCCTGTGTTCCAGTTTGCACCCATTGCTCCTTGTCCTATCATTGGTTGTCACCGAGAAGAGCCTGGCTCCATCCTCCTGACACTCACTCTTTAAATATTGATAAACATTAATAAGGTCACCCCTCAGTCTGCTCTTCTCCAAGCTCCAGAGCCCCAGCTCCCCGCAGATGCTCCATCCACCATCTCCGTTGCCCTGCGCTGGTCTCCCCAGCAGCTCCGTCCCCAGCGCTCAGCGCTCCCGTGCGCTCTCCCCGCCGCCGGGGGCAGCACCGGGCCGGGGAATCGTTGAAACAACTTCCAGCGGGCTCTGAATCCCCGTATCATGTTTACCGGGGCGAGCTTGACGTTAATTACATCGTTGTCCCTTTTGTCCGAACAGAATCGATTTAATTTAGTTGAATTCCCGAGGCGGGGGAAGCAGCGCGGGCCCGCCGGAACCGCCCCCCGTACCCCGCCGGCCTCTCCGGCCCGGCCATGCCCGCCCCCGGCAGCCCCATGACGGGGCGGGCCCTGCCGGAGCGTGGGGCCGCGGGCGGGGCCGGGGCCGCCGCTGCTTCCCCAGCCGCCGTCCTCCAACGGCCGCCGGCCCGGGGCCGCCATGGGGCTGTGCCTGCCCTGCATGGGGGGCGCCGTCAAGGACGTGGTGGAGACGCCCGACCCGGTGAGTGCGGGCCCGCGGCGGCTGCGGGGCGGCTTCGCTCTCTTCCCTTCTTCCGCCCGGATGTTTGTGAGCGGGCGGTGACGCCCAGCGGCGCCGGGGCGGGGTGGGGGGGGACGGGCCGGCTTCCTTAACGTGGGGCCGGGGCTCCGCGAACGCGCTCGGTGCGAGGCCTCACGGTGCCCGGGGAGCGGCTGCGGGGGAGACTCGGCCCAGGCCCGGGAGGGGGAACTGCGGGAGCTCCCCCCGGCCCGGGGCCTGGCACCGCGTACCCTCCCTGTGTTCTGTCCCAGCCCTTTCCTTGGCACTTGTGTGGAGGGTTTGTGACATAATCGAGGCCAAGGTGCCCCTCATTTTAACCAGAAAAGGAGAAACTCTGCTTTTCTCTCCAGTGCACAGTTATGTTCACTTTTACCTCACCTTCACAGGGTGAAATTTATTAATGTTTACAGATATATAAACGGTGAGTGTCAGGAGGATGAAGCCAGGCTCTTCTTGGTGACAACCAATGATAGGACAAGGGGCAATGGGTTCAAACTGGAACACAAGAGGTTCCACTTAAATTTGAGAAAAATCTTCTTCTCAGTGAGGGTGACAGACACTGGAACAGGCTGCCCAGGGAGGTTGTGGAGTCTCCTTCTCTGCAGACATTCCAACCGACCTGCACATGATCCTGTGTAACCTCATCTGGGTGTTCCTGCTCCATGGGGGGTTGCACTGGATGAGCTTTCGAGGTCCCTTCCAATCCCTGACATTCTGGGATTCTGTGAAATTTCTCCTGCATAGGTCAGAACCCATCTCTATGTGTTGGTAGCCCTCACCTGAGGGGTTTGTTGGGGAAGGGGAATATCTGTCACATTATTTTCTTTGCTGCCCTTTGAACACAGAAAAGGAACTTTGAATATACCTAAAGAATCATGATAAATATTTGACTAATGTAAATATGCCGTAAGCCTGCAACAAGACAGAAAAGGACAGCAGGGGTGTAATGAACAAATCTTGCCAACATTAACCGCTGTGATTGAAAAGTATCACAACTGATTTTTAGGGAGTTCCATTATATGTAAGACATGTTTAAAAAGATTGTCGCAGAGTAGTATTTTTAATGTATTGCTCAGCTCAGCCCTTCTTCAGGCATTTTTCTCCGCAGTAACATTTAGATGTCTCTAAGAATTTCAGTTTACCAGGTTTGTTGGGGACCAAGGTTACTAAGGGCTTGATTATGTCAAGTGAGATTCATGGTTGAAGCGTCTTGCTAGTTATTTATGAGTACTGGTCTCCAGAAATTACTCTGTTGAAATATATATATATATATATATATGTGTGTGTGTGTATATATAAAACCAAAACCAACCAAACAAAATAACCACCACCACCCCACACAACAGGTACTGTACATAGTCTTGTGATAATTTTAGTCCTTGGCTGTTAACCACAAACATAGACCGTCAGTGCTTGATTTGAAAGAGCCAACTGCAAAATATCCATTATTTTCCAAAGAACAAGCAACTACAGCGTGATGTGACACCGTGGTGCCATGTAACCAAGCACGTATTTCTGCAGGAACCGTAGCGTGGGGACAGAAAGCAAACAGTCAAGTTGACTTACTTTCCTTTAACTCCAAAAAGGCATTTCGCACCATGGGCCTTCTCATTCCAATCTGAATTTTTTGGAGTGAAGGCGTCATGCAGGCAGCTGAATACAGAGTTCTGGTGGGGTTTGACTGTAGATATGTCAGCAGCTGCTCCTCCAGCACATTAGTCATTAAAACCACTTTGTTCTTGCAGACTGGCAACCAGGGGGGAAGATGATGCTAAATGACTTAAGGTTGGCATTTTGTGGCAGTTTGCTTTGCAGATTTGAGTCATATTTAGAAGTTAAGACTTTGAAAAGAATGTACAGACTGTACTGGGATAGAATTTCACTGTCTTTCACGTTTTATTTAGGAAATAAAAAGAAGACAACTAGCAGAAGCTGCTGAAAAGAGGCAGATGGAGGTAATGTCTGATAAAATGCCATTTATTCAAAATGCATTTTGGTAACTGGTTTGTGGGGAAAATAGCTCAGGCTTCTGGAGGAACACTAGATACCATGGTTGGATTGTGAGAATCGCCATTAAGTATTTTCATAATATTATTAATATTTTACCTTTGTCCTATTTTAATATGTACTTGCAGTAGCGTTTCACCGCTAGGTAAGTGCCCAGAGACCATTGCAAGATAACCGAGCTTATTTGAATGGGAGAAATTTTGCAGTAGTTAGAAAATAAACTAAGAACTGAATACCAAGTTCAACATTATTTTTTTCCCCACTATAAAACTTGAATATGAAAGATTGAAAATCCAAACTGGATTTGTCAAACAGCTGTTGTGGTGGCAATTTCTAGTGCTTCTGCACTTGTATTTCTCTTACAAATGCAGGTGGTGGGCACTTGCAAGTTCAGTTTATCAACCTGGCAACAATTGAGCTCATTTCTCAGCTCAAATTCCAGCAAAGAAGAAGTATTAACTTATTCTGTCTTTTTAAGGTTGCTAATCTTTAACTACTTCAGTATCCTTAAATTTAGAAGAGATAGGGTGCAAATATTCTAGCAGAGTGTAGAACTAGGAAGCCTATTTCTTCTGTTTTTTTAAAAAAAAATGCTTATAACATACACTATACAAAATCTGCAATAAATCAAAAATGTGATTAGAGATCACAGCTGAACTATGAGGAAAGAGGAACGTGTTGTTTGTATGAGCGTTAGTGACATTATGTATTGAATTAAAAATCGACCGTTATAGACGAGGACCGTATTGATCTGGTTTTAAGGGAGTTTGGTGAATAATTAGAGCAACAGCTGAGTGGTGCTTCAGAGTCCCTCTTTAAAAACTATTTATTTTGTGTCAGACTACATTCTAAAAGCAATCCATGTGTCATGAAATCTCAAAGGGCTTTTAAGCAAACCTGTAGGAAATACACTTTTGAGAAGTGTATGAAATGGGGACATCCCTCTATGGCTCTTAAGTTGATAAAAAGCTTCCCTGGGAGGAAGGAGGAGCAGAACAACTTATAGATGGCTCTGGAGTTGCATGGTAACCGTTCAGCTGCTAAAGAAAAACGTAACTATCATTCTATGGTACTTTTTGTTTTCTTAAAAGCGAAAGAGCTAAAACATCTACCAGATTTTTCAGGACTATGAGAGTGTTTTAGCCTCTGAATGTTGGGCAACAGAGATGTCTTGCAGGTAGTCTAATTAAATTTCCCCCTTGTGAGGGATAAGGGAGTAGATCACATCTTCTTCCCTGTGTAGTGTTTTCCTGTACGTGCTTCTGAACCGTTCGTTATTCAGCCTGAAATGGTGTGAGATGTTCTTCCTTTTGGGGTGCTGTAGAGAGAGTCTGGGTACCTAACTCACCTGAAGGGCCACTTGTCTAAAAGTGAGAAATCACAGACTCTGAGCAAGTTAGTATTTGTTGGTCAGATTTGCCATAGTAGCCTGTTGAGAATAGCGCTTGTTACCAAGGCTTTGAATTTCAGGTGAGAGCATTGCTGATTTCCTTTGGTAGGTTTTCACATCTTGTGCATAGCTTATGCTGTAGCATCAGAACCCTAAACTTACTAACAATCAGTTTTTAAAACATTTTCTTTCTAGGTTCACAGTGTTAACTGTTTGTAGTTCAGGTGTTCCTACCATCTAGTCCAGGCCCTCATCAGACTCACCGTGAGGATGTGACGCAGGCAGTTGACCACATTTCGCATCTGTGTCCTGCTGCTCTCCACACGTCCTGTGAAGCTGAAGGGTAGACTGTCACACAGGTTATTTCTCGCAGATCACAATTTAGAAGTTGGATTTCTCACAGCCTGGGCTAGCACTACTATAATATCACCACCTTTTTTCTCCCCCACATGTAGAGTTCCCATTGATTTCTTTAGTAACTACGCAGAGCTTGTGACTTTCTCTGCCCGCTTATTGAGTGGTAGAATAGAAGCTGTCATTCCAATTTCCATCATCTAGATCCTATTCTCTAGGGAGCCTTTTTTGATAAAAGAGATGGAAGAAGTGAACGGATGATGAAACAGCTAAAGTTCTTGGAAGTTCTGTCTGTCCAAATTGTCTCTTCCCAGTTAATTCTGTTAGGAAGGGTGAGAATAGGCCCTGACTATGGAAAAAAACAAACCACCAACTAAAAACTTATGGGACTTTTGGGAAGGGAAGTTCTGGTTTTGCATCTTAGGATGCAAACCAGGTACATGTAATGGCATTAAATATGTTGACCTGGATGTAATAACAGTATTAAACAAAACCACCTTCGCATACCAATAGCTCACAGTATGAAGAAGCATCCTGAAAGGTCTGGGTTTATGTAATAATAGCATTACTTGATGTTTCATTCTTTTCATGCAAACCAGAGTTCCCAAAATGCTGTGGCCAAGACTTGCAGTTTGGTTTCTATCCAGAAAAAGAGCTAAGTGGTCTTACCCAAATGTGTTTTGTCCCAGGCTTCCTCTCGAGGGATTAAGAACGTTTACTCTGTAGAGCAAAAGAAAAAGAAACAGGAAGAAATAGAAAAAAGAATGGCAGCTTCGGGTTCCGGAGGAGAAGGAGGACTAAGAGTAAGTTCAAAAAAGAAACATGATGCAATTGTCCTTATATTCACTGAGAAAATCCTGTTTTGTTGTCATCTATAAGACGGAATAACTTGAGGAAAAGGCAAGAGGAAGGGAAATGGAATAGAAGTGGAAGTATGTGTCATTATCACACAGTGTTCTCAATGAGATTTCATTTCTAGGGCACAAAGGCAGCAAGGATGGCAGAGAGCTTATTTTTCTTTTTTTCCCTCGTCTTCTTCCCCAGTTTCTGCACTAACACCACATCAGTTTTACAGTAGTCAGCACTGGGCACCTCCTCACCGAGGTGACCTGTACTCAGCGTCCCTTTTCAGTACCAGTTGAGATTGTCTCCTTTCCCTCAGAGTTTATAGAAAATGTTTGATCTAAGTAGGGGAATGGCTTTGGGTTTCACATACCTGTACCTTTTTACAAAAAAAAAACTGATGACTTTACTGCTACTACTACCACTTTCCTAATATAAACTTTGTCTCAGAAAGCCAGACAGAGATGTAATGAAGAGTTAGAATCTCTCCAAGGCAATAAATGCATCTGCTCATTGAAACGCAGGCCTCCTAAGCCTTTGCCTCTTTCCCTTATTGCTATAAATGACTCAGGATTGGGAGTTTGGGTAAGAAGCTGCTGGTGGGCTGCATGTTTCTCACTTTCACTATAATAGGGAGTTTATTGTCTTTAGACAGCCTTGTGATTTTTTTTAATGGGTTTTTGTTTGTTTTGTTTCCCTTTTCTTCACACAAACCTGTGGTGCATTTTGTTGTTTTTGTCTTTAGTGGCAGGTTGGATAAAGAAATACAACTTACGGAGAGAAGACGGATGTTTACTGCCAATAACTTGCCAGTTTCTGCAGCAGAGCGGCACTTACCCATCATCTGGCTTTTGCTGTTTGCATATGAAGACCCAGCAGTACTTTGCCATCGTGGGAGGACAGATGTGGAAACATCCAATAAGAAACTTAAGAACTAACTCTGAACACTAAGTTTTGGCCAAATTTGTTTGTTTTATGTGCATGTTTTTAGTGCTTGCCTGTCAAAGGTGGGGAGATGGGTTTTATGATGTGGAAGTGATCTCCTTACCTGTAGTCAGTCCATACGAGTTGTCTGGTCAGTTAATGTATGTATGTATGTCTGTGTGTGACTGGCTTAGGCACAGCTCAGGTGCCCACGTGGTGTTTTCGATGCTTATTTCAAGCTCTACAATTCAAATTTTCCCTAAGTCCTTACGTAGAAAGCTGTTCATAAATAGATACATTTGAATATGCGGGTGACAGCATTTCTGTTCAGTTTCCTAATGACTTCTGAGCTACTTAGGGATTTAGTGCCTTTTTCAGAAAAGAAAGCAGATTTACGGTGGGCCCTTGAAAATGGAGGCATTTTGTTGCTCTAGTTGAAAAAGATAGAAACCTTTATAAACGCTGTATACTTGCATAGCGAGAAAGCTGTTTTGTTATGAGTCTAATTATTGTTCTCATTTTCTGATGTGAATTTCTGATTCTGTAAGTATTTATAATGAACACTGGAAGTTAAATTAAAAATACTGTCATTGTTTTCCTTTATTACCACAAGAGGGCAATGCTGCACTTCTGAGGATTTTGGAAAAAAGCAAGAGACTTATTACATCATCTCTTAGACTGTTCATTTCCTAAATTTTCTGTAGTATCTAGGCGGGTTTGTCACAGTGCAGTAGTATTTGCCAAATGCCCAATGCTCTGTGACTTTTAATCTGTACCAGCAATGTCTGTAATCCCTCTCTCCAATGTGAAGCTGCCTTTGATTATTTCAAGCTACCTAAACTGTGATGTTACAACTAGATTTTCAAACTAGTGGCCTTGAGCTGCTGCCTTGATAGATGAGGGAGATTTGTTGCAGCATGATCAAGACTGAGAATTTAGCCAGAGAGCATTTTGCTTGGCCTCAGTGTGTTACTGGCCCCATTTTTGACCTACTTTAGGCTATAAAGGCTTTTTTTAAACTAAATATTTCTTCTTTTACCTCCCCAGATAGTGTCTCACGCTGTCTTAGGAGCACAGACCTGACACAATGAGCTTCCTGGCTTAGCCTGGAATTGAGTTGAGAAGGGAGACTTTTCAATTTTAATATAAAGGTGTTTGAGCTTAAAGGCCGTGTCCTTCACTTTCCTTTGATTGCTGGCAATTGCTCTCTTCAGTGTATTAGTTGGTCATAGGGAATTTTAAGTCTAATGAAAATGCATTGAAATATAATAAAATATACTAAACATTCATTTGAAACGTGAATTCAATCCAACATCTGACACAGTGGGTGTCTGACAAAGACACTTAGTCACTTGGGATATTTCAAAGTTAATCCATTCTTTTCACTCTCCATCATGCTGATCCCCCAAAAACTATATTGGGAGGAAATAACCATCAGCCTCTTTTGGCAGCTTTTCTCAAAGGTGGGAGGAAAGGTCTGAATCACCTCAGACTGAGTGGACCGTGTATTCAAGAGGCGATTCTTGCACTTTAGGATTAATATGGAAGAAAATACTGCTCTCTCTCCATCCTTTAAGTAAAAGCCAGATATGTCTGTGCTTCTTAAGAGTCCTTGTTTTGAATGTCAACGTTATTCCTACAACTAAGAAACACAGAGGATTTGGGGTATGTAGCTCTATATTACAATAGCTAATTGATAAAGAGGTTTCTACACCATACCCATCTAACTGCTTGAATGGCCACTCTGAACTGACTCAGAGAAATTGTTTGGGTAAATAAAACCACGTCATGTTGGTTTAAGCTTCTTGCTAACATTAATTTCAGTTCAGAATAAAAACAAACCCAGCAGTACACAACTGATGGCTACCTAAGTGTAGTTAAATAGTAAGGCTGAGAGGTATGTGGATCAGAGCTGCTCTGTACCTGTAGAAATAGACACCTCCCCTCTTTCTTGCCACTTAGCGCCACGCTGAGTAAATATGAAACACAATAGGAATTTTGCCTTTATTTTCCCTAATCCTAGGTGTTTACTTCACCTTAGAGGCGGTTAAAATACACCCATTTGTGTAGATTATCTGGGCAGTGGACGTTTGGTTTACTTCACACCAGTACCATCATTATTCTTCTCTCCACCTTCTGAAAGCATTTTCAGTTTCTTGCAGATCACTCAAAATACTTGCGGCAAAGACAAATGTTTGTAAACTGAACGGAGAAACAATTTCCTAGTCTCAGCACAGCCTCCTTCACCTGGGGGGGATGAGAGCTGCAGGTCTCCCCTCTTGGTAACCTGACATCCAGCTCAGCCCCCTAAAAATCACACTCAGTACCATCACATCATACACCGTGGCACAAAAACCTCCAGAATCCTGCTGCTCAGCTTTTTAAAATAAGCCTTAGGCTCCTAACTCATCTGAGCAGTCCAAGTCACAAAATAAATCTCCTGGTGACTGCGACAGCATCACCTTTGCTGGAGTAACAGGAAATGAAACCACCTGCTACTGTGTGTTATGAAAATACACAAAATGATGCCTGGGAGTGTTGAGGGCGGAACCCCCGAGGTTTGGGAGGACACAGAAGGTGCGTCTCCATGGGGGTAGGTCACGCCACTGCAGGCCCTTAGGAAACGAGATGACTTCAACGTGTGGACTTGGCACGGGGACAGACTGAATAGTAGGGACACAGCTCATCAGGCACAAGCGGTGCCAGCAGTTGGACTGGGACGGAAAAACCTCTCCAGCTCCATAAATGTTCGCGTGATCCCACGTGTCTGTTCCACCTTGCGTTAGATTCCTAACATACCACAGGCTAAGAAAGTAGGAGACACAAAGCCGAAAAAACCCCACTTCACCGCCTCCCGGTCGGGTACTGCCTATCTGCACTAACAAGGCACCATAAAACCTAAGCCCCGGAAGAACCAAACCCTTGAAAACGTCTCTAGCAAACGCTTCTGTAACACCGTGGTGCCACAAACAGCTCATTTGCCTGCTCCAGAATGAACGCATGTAATTAATTCAGTGTTGCATCTTAAGTTACAAGAAACTTGCTAAACCTTCCCACACATATACTGACACCTCCCTGTTTCACCCATCCCCCCTGACAGCCCTTGAACTAGTTTCCATAGATTTTATAAATTGCCTCTAAAATGCTGTTCGGAAAAAGTTGGTAACGCAAAGGAAGGAGCAGTTGTCACTGTAATAAAGATAATAAAAAGAATCTTAATCAGTTATGTAAATAATCCTGCTCGGAAGAAAATCTCCAGTTAATACACGAACAGGGAGGTGACAGAAGGTACCTCCCGTAATAAGCATTAACAGATGTTACAGTTTCATTTCTAAACTAGTTCTTCATTGCTTCCAGCATGGCAATGCTTATTTGACATCATACAATAATAGTAGTTTTTAAAAGTAATCTCACATAATTTAGCCATCTTGAGTTTTAGCACAGTTACTCATTCACAGCCAGCAGGAGTTCCCATGGGGTTTATTCTACAACCCAAAGAGGACTTTGAGAAGGCTTCACTGCAGCTCATAACAGTTCAACTCTTTAGAATTTTCAGCCTCCTCAACACTCATGTTCAGCTGAGTTATGCAGCGACAGAAAAGCAAAAATCACTGCACAGCACTCTTCCTTACAGTCACCTTCCATGGCTAGTTCAGCATTTCAGCATCTCATCACCTTTCAAAAAGAAACTATTTCCCAGTCTCAGCACAGCCTCCTTCACCTGGGGGGGGATGAGAGCTGCAGGTCTCCCCTCTTGGTAACCTGCCATCCAGCTCAGCCCCCGAAAAATCACACTCAGTACCATCACATCATACACCATGGCACAAAAACCTCCAGAATCCTGCTGCTCAGCTTTTTAAAATAAGCCTTAGGCTCCTAACTCATCTGAGCAGTCCAAGTCACAATAAATTCCCCAACTCCTATGCTGCTATAGGGTCTAGCACCCTAAGAAAATACCATTTGTAACACTTACCTTCTAAATAAGAAGTTGCCAGCCCCTCCCCCCAAAGCTCACTAGCCTACCACATTTTTTTAATTTGCTTTATTGATGCTTTAATTTCCTCCTCTCCGATCCACACCCACACCAGGTGCATCTAATGCACTGAGTCCCACCTGCAGCTTTTTACACAGATTAGGTGGTAGTGGCAATGCTGTAAAAGGTCCTTTATAGGTCTCCCTTTCTGCAACTAGGTTGAAGTTTCAAGCCGGGAAATGGTTTAATCTGATTTTTTTTTAAGATGCTTGAGCACCCTGAATGAAAAAAATGCCATTTTGATAGTTACAGTCCAAGCACATAAAGCAATTCATGTTTAATTTAAAATCTTGGTTTGGATTTAACAGGCTCACTTGTTGAAGTTTAATATTAAAATAAACCTTACAACACTCTTTTTATAATTATCTGCTCTGAATTTATTAACGTGTGAATGCCTTCAAATATTTTAAAGAAAAAACCTAATAGTAATGCAAACTTTATCTTGGATGAGGGAAGTACAAGAATTTATGTTTAAAAGAGTGACTTATTTCAAAATAAACATCCGACACTTTCACAAGTTGTTTCTATTTTCTTTTTCCTCTGTTCATTTAAAACCAGATCTCTCCGTTCATATATTAAGAAGGTGTTTTGTTTTCAGCTGTGCTGCATTTTTAAGAATAGTGTTGCTTACGGTCTGTTTTATGCTCCCATAAGAGCTACATATGTTGCTTCTGTGACAACTGGGTCTTCCTATGGCTTTTCAAATGATTTCCTGCTTATGTTTAATCTGCCTAAAATAAGAATAAAAGGCTGCCATGTTTCTTTCCCAAAACACGTTTGAATGTGTACCTGAGTATGGTGCAACCAAGCAATTGTGACGTGTCTGTATTTAACAGAAGTTTTTAGATGGCGAGGTAAAAGGGTTCCACAGAAATACAACACAATGTGCTGATTTTAATATGGCACAGAACATGAAAGAAGAAGGTCTTGATCCTGCCCAGCCAGCAGATCCTCTGCGGTTAAAGACCACAGGAACAGATCAAAAGGATGTGTTTTGAAATTAAACTTCAAAAAATATGGAACAATACCACTTGGTACTTAAATATTATTTCAAGAATGCTTTTGGTATTTTCTTTCCCTGCAAAGGAGAATTAATTTTCAATACAATCTACTTACTACCTGTAGTAAGTGAATGCTTGTCCCATTCACTGTGTACCACATTATTAGGTTAGCAGCAGTATTGGATATTATAGGCATCCAGTCAGTAGTAGCAAAGTGCGGGAACACAGATTACAAATAACAAATAAGACTTCCAAAATGGATGAGTATTTAAAAAAAATTTATTTCATTTTTAATGAAACAACTGAGTTCTGCTCAAATTTATACAGTCAGTGAAATAATCCTATAAAATGATTTTTCTAGGACGTTACAAGGCACATAAATTACCAAATATAAACATAGAAAAGTAGCCAAAATAATGAACTAAGCCCCCATACGCCTTCAGCTATTTTAGAGGTGTGTGAGTGATTTACAAGAACGTGAATCACTCTACTGACAGGGTAATGAATATTTCATGTTTGGCATGACCAACAAAAGTACAAATCGGGAAGGAAAAGCCGGGATTCGGGAACAGCGTCGTGTTTTGTGGCTCGGGAGGGACTCACGTCTTCAGAGGATGCTCCTGGGGTCAAAGGGTTGGGCATCTTTTCCTGTTTCCCTTAGTGGTCCAGCGCCCGTACCACGGGGTGTCTATTGTCTGATAGAGGAAGGGGCAACAGCCCAATTTCCCCTGGGGCTTCTATTTTGGGCAACTTCTTAAAAAAAGCAGGAAGGATTGACATACAGATCTAGCGCTGAGAATTGTCTTTAGCTTTAAAGAGTAGATGTGCAGGGCGCTTCTTGGGCTTTTTTTGTATTAAAAAGTAATTGCTTTGGGAAGTCATTTGGCATGCAAAAAGTCTTTATATTCTACTGGTTAAGAAAATCTTGCAACCCATAAAAATAGTCAATTTTTATTTCGTTTCAAGCGGCGTTACCAAATAATTTCCACAAATATTCGTTTTCCACCTGCATATATATTTTTCAACTAGCCTAAAAATCAAGGATTCAATGTAATAAGATTTTCATACAAATATATTGTATTGTGTATTTTCTTCCATTACCAGGATCCACTCCTTTATGTAACTCTAAGTATACATTCACATATTAAAGAGTAATAATTTGGCTAAAAATATATGTCTATTTCTTATCTGATTGTAGTAATTAGCCTATGGAGGGTAATTTGCTATAAAAGATACAGTACTAGAAATAAATAGTTCTACAATTCGAAGATCTTCAAAATGGGTTGCCATTTCCAGTCTGTCTTAAATTTTCCAAAGTCCTTTTAAAGCAGAAGCTAAATTTACTACACTTGAGAAAATAATTTGGACCTACATACATAGAGTCCCGATCACATGAGAAGCTTATTTCACTTAATCTCCTTCTTGGTTTTGTAATGGGCAGAAACAACCAGGTAATTGTCTGGATTCATGTCCCTGAGGGTTGGAGATTTGCTCTGGATCGGAGAAGTTTTCCCATCCACCCGGGAGATCTGCAGCATTCGGCACGGGTCGTGCTTCAGTAAATAACCCGCAAAAGTCTCCCATCCGCCTCCGACGCGAACCATCACGTGTTTGTTGTGCAGCATCTGAAATGGCATATACCGAAAACAAACAAACAAACAAACAAACAGCTCTTGAAAGTGAATAATTCACGGGGAAATAACTTTTTTTTTTTTTTTCTGATGGGAAAAGCTGTGCTTGCTTTAATTAAAAGTCACAGGCATGTTAATAATCTGCTTCATAGGGAAGGAAGGGGAAGGGAAGGGAAGGAGAAAGGGAAAGGGAAAGGGAAAGGGGAAGGGGAAGGGAAGAAGAAAGGGAAAGGGAGCGAGAAAGGGAAAGAGAAGGAAGGGAAAGGGAAAGGGAAAGGGAAAGGGAAAGGGAAAGGGAAAGGGAAAGGGAAAGGGAAAGGGAAAGGGAAAGGGAAATAAATAGTAGAAAGATTCTTAATTTAATAAGTAAATTAAAAACTGTAAGAAAATGAGATAGCATTTAAAACTCAAGGTTTTAATATTTTATGTAAACAATGATAGATGTTCTTCCAGTCCTGTAGCCCAAGTGGTCTTGTTCTCTATGTGTTTAGTATAAACACGTTAGGGAACATGAATTTTTTTTAGATTTTTTTTTTTTTTTTAATATGCTAGTAAAGATACTATTTTACATGTCTTGAAACTGTCTTTTTTTTTTCTAGGATAGGAAACTATAGAAAAGGAGTAGTGAAGGACAAATGACCAAAACAATCACCTTCATCTCCTAAAACATCAAAATAATTATGTAAGAAAATGAAGTACCATTTAGTTGAACAATTTAGTATTGCTGACATATATTCTATCTAAAACAGCCTAATACTTTAATTAAATTAGTCTAATGACGGACATCAGAAATAATATATCTGGAACGGTTTGGAGATATCTGAATTTATGCTGAGTTGCGAAAGAAAATACAAGTAAAGTCCCCAGGCTCTTACTAGCAGGAAATCTCAGTACTGCTGACTGTATTCCACACACACCAGGGTTTGACCAACAAAGCAATTTCAGGCTGAGAGGGGTATGCAACTGCCAAATTAGGTACCTGTCTCTAATGTATATCCTCCAAATCCACACTCATTTTGTGCCTAAACTCTATGTTTTTCACCAAGTCCCGATGTCACTTCTCCCACGGCCGCACCTCTGAGTTCAGCTGGCAGTTTCACTAATTTCTCCCTTCTGTTCCACCACACGGAAAAGTCAAAGAAATACCAGTGAGGTATCATAACGCAGCGTCTTCTATAGAAGCCACATGATAAATCACATATTGAAAAGTGCTTTGATTAGTACATCATATGAAATGCAATCATCATTTAGTTGTAGTGCCAGAAATTCAAATTTGCCCCTGTAAAAGGCACACCACAAGATGCTTCATGTCATCAGGGTGGTGACATTTGGATTTATAGCTGCAATGTGTATACGGGCTCTTCTATGCATCCTAAACCTCCTCGAGGGCTGATAGTATTGGCAGTTGAGACTTATGTACCACATAAGCCTTTTGTAACATAGCACGAGTCAGATTAGCACACATAGCATAGACAACGAAAGAAGAAAAATTCCCTGTCAAACAAAATCACAGAAAATTAAAGGTAAAAATGTAATTGGGGAAAAAAAATAAACAAATCAAACCAAAACAGCCTAATAATATGTTATTTGACTTGTGTTACGTGAGGCGACAGATTCGCCTGGAGTGAAGAAAGCGTGGCAAACTGTACAGCTTTGTGATGCTGGAAAATCTGGGTAAGTTTAGAAGGAATCAAACTCTTCATTTGAACAAACAGCTGCAGATGAAATCTTGTTAGAAAGTTTTTCTTTAAAACATTTTAATGCAAGGAAATTCTTGTTTCTGCATTCTGGTTTTTATGTGAAACGCAGTGGGAAGTCAATTCAGCTTTATAGATACGGAAAAATAAAGTTACTTCTGATCCATCCTAACGAGAGCACACTCAAGTACTC
This sequence comes from Streptopelia decaocto, assembly GCF_964273445.1. NCBI lineage: Eukaryota > Metazoa > Chordata > Aves > Columbiformes > Columbidae > Streptopelia > Streptopelia decaocto. The sequence goes on from NC_138661.1 coordinate 63,789,235, forward strand.
TCCATTTAATTAACATCTCTCAGCTCCTGAGACATCCTGTGCTGTTGCTCTGGGTTGTAAAGTGTTAGTCTCTGCAATAGCTATACACAAGGGAGGTTTTTCAGACTCACATCTTTGCCAAATAGACCTTTTCTCTTTCCTCTCAAGCTTTGTGTTTTAATTTCAAGGCTTCATTTGAACTGGAAATGGTATGAGCAGCCTTTAGCCATATAAGATTTGAATCAGGTCTTTGGTCTGGACAATATATCAGGAACGAAGCAAATGGTTTTTACATCAAGTTTGTAAACTGCAGCTCAAACGGTGACATAGCCTTGAGACAACAGAGTCTACAGAATTTTATTTAGCGGCTTTCTCCTCTTTGAATGTCTAAAAAGCATTCGAGAAATGCCCCAAAAACTTTTCACAGAAAAGCATTTGAAGCCCAACTTTAGTCCGCTGCAACATGTGATGTGGGAAGGAATTAATTGTCGCTGAATTTCAGCTTCCACGTATTGTCACAGGGGGGTTCACGTTCCAAGAGCAGCCAGTATCTGGACTTTTGATTAAGAGCTGGGAATGGAAAGTTAGCAAAAAGTATATTTAGTTCCATTTCCCTTAGGGACTACTGTGCAGACAAATAAAACCTACTGCTGGGATGTTATTTCCTGATGCTCAGGTTAAATTTACGTCTTCTGCCTTTCCACTCTTTTTTCTTTCTCTTTGTATTATTAGACTATTATAAAATTCATTGAATGCTTGCTTTCTATAGAGACTGGGTTTTCCTATATGCTAAATATAGTCATTGTTCACACTGTGCTGTGCTGTGCCACAAAAGCACCATTTTACTGCTATGGCCATATTTTTATGTTAATAACACCAGCACAAATCTAGAATAATTCTGCTAGCTACAGAACTGAAGGATTTCTCACCAAAAAGAAAATAAAAATAAACAAATACAAAAACAAACCCCAAACTTGCTCTACTTTCTAAGTGAAAAAGCAGTTTCCTCTGCAACATATTTCAACCGAAGGTGAAACTTTTGAGTCTTTTATGATCCACCAATTCAGCTTTTCCATTGCATGAGATCTCTGAGAAATATAAAGTTGGACTGTACAATAATAAAGATCATCAGTCACTTATCAATGTAAATAAATTCATGACATACATGTATTTTCACACTGCTATCTAGCCAATTGATACTGAGAAAACCCTTTCTGTAAGATAAAATCCAACATATGTTTATGATATCCATAAATCTTCCTTATTTCTGTTGTGTCTGAGGCAGGGCTGTCAGCAAAGCTGTTCCCTTTGGATCTGTGTTGAGGTTAGAACAGTTGAATCTATGGTGAAGGGAACAGATGAGAAACCAGATGACCAGACAATAGCATCAGAAAAGGAATTGCTTCAGTATGCATTAAGGCTGTATCAAGAGATAACATGAAAATAGTCAATAAAAGGTGAACTAAGTTGTCATTGTATAGGACTTTGGTATCAAAGTGAAATGTAGTCTAAATGGTTCTGGTTTTCACATGAATCAGTTTAGAGAGTTTTATGCCTTATTCAAGACAGCCTGTATGTAAATGTATTTAAGCTTATGTAAATGAGCATAGTTTTACTGACTTAAAAAAAAAAATCTCTTTCATTTTATTGAAACTGAAAATCTGCCCAATGTTGTTATTCTTCAGATTATATTATAACTTTCTTAAATAATATTTTAGGGAGGGGAAGCATTACACACTATGGATCTGTTCCAAGTGCTGCAAAAGCCAACAGAAAGAACCCTATTGACTCGAAAGGAACTTGGGCTGGGCTCTGGAACACAAACACAGCAACTCAAAGCAAATCATAGCCTGGACTTACTTGTTGTGATTTTAGGCCAACTTCAGAAACAATGTAGGTTACATACTGAGAGAATATTGACTATAAAATCCAAGGATGTTTGGCAAAATAATGCAGTGGCTGTGCAAAGTAAATGTTGCACTCCCAAAGTGAAATGGTAATGACATTGGGAAAGAGAAGAACTGAATACATTTTACTGAATATGAGCCGCTTAGATTCATTGTTATCAGCAGATAGAACCCTTATTTCTCTTATCTTAGCACCTTCTTTGAGAGACGCTCAGCCCATTAGATGGGCTTCTGGATCAATATGTTTTTACACTGAGCCCAGAGACATCCCAGGCCAACGCCAAGGAAATCCCAGTGCTGTTAAGACCTATCCACATTACTGTGCCAGACCAGTACCCATAGCGAGCTGGAATAACTCCCCATCGTCACTGCAGGATTCGAGGTCTGATGTAAATACAGACACACACGTGGTAGACTCAGACGTGGCACCTCTACTTTATGATTTTGCTGCAACCCCCACTGATGCTACTTAGGAATCATTTTGCTCCAGCTTGTCTGTACCATTTACATCAATGCTCTACCATCCTGTCTTTCACAAATCTCAGTATTATTCACTAGCCATTCTTAGTGAAAAGGTGAGGGCAGGACACAAAACTTGGACTGGGAACAAGACCCAGATCTGGGCTACCAGCCTTCCCCAGCAAGTCTCTGAGCCTTTATCTAAAATAGGGTATTGTCAAGCAATGACAAATGATTCCACAGGGCACAGCAGACTGGATATAGCATTGCTCCTTGGTCCATGAAGGTGTTGATGAGACCCAACATGAGCAAGTGAGAGGGCAATGGACAAAAATGCAGAGCTGCAGCACTGCTCTGTGGACCATGGATTAGTCCTTAATAGTGATGTATAGCAACCACATATTTCTGTAATATTAATGGTATCATACTGACAGTTTACTCATTTCCAGTAAATGCCTGTGTACAGTAGTAGGCATTTACACCAAGTTTTCTAAATACATTCAAATGGGGAAGTGAATTTTCAGATATTTGCAGGTAACTGTTGCTATGTGGAGTTTTTCTGCTTCCCTGACAATTCGGTGACCTGAAAACGCCATCAAGTTTGTGTGACAGTCATCTGACTAATTGCTGCAAGCCACCTCATTTCAGATGCTAAAAGTACCTTGTTAGCAGAGATCATGCAACTTCATCTCCAGAGTTCATTGTAAAATTTAGAGCAAAATCCTGCAATAGCATCAGATTTGAATACCACTCAGGTTAGATTTAGACACATTCTTCTTTTTAAAAGTTTACAGCCACTGCAGTATACATTTTATAAAGGGCATAACTGCTGCTACATACATAGAGTTCATCCTTATGGACACAAGGGACCATGGGAGCAATTCCCAAGTGGATATGGAAGAGCACCAGCTTCCAGCTGGAAAGCTACAAACTTTCCCTCCATCTATTTTTATTATTTTGTTGGCTTTCCTTCTCATTTTGTCATCAAATTTGTGTGTTGTCTTCCTAGAGAAAAGTTTGAGTCTGATAAAACATAAAGCTTATTTTAGACTTTTAAGAACTCACTAATGTGCCTAAAGTGCATCTTGAAGGAACTCAAATTAAACCTCAACTCTGCAAAGCTGAAAAAGTGCAAATTATGTGACCAATTCCAGATATTAATTATTCATCCACACAGAAGTAATCTACTTATAGCATATTAATGTGTGTTTTGGCAGGCAACAGTATATTAGTCCCTTCCAATGTGAATTATCCTATGATCCGATCCTATTAAGAAAAAAAGAAACAAACACAAAACCATCTCTTTCCCCACCTGAAACACCCGTCATCCCCCATTAAGTCCCATTTTGCCTAGGCCTTCTCTTGATATAGGATTATACTAAACTGTTTTGGATTATGTCTACTAGTTTTAAAAGTTCCAAATGATGCAACTTGTATCACTCCAGGCACTACATATGGATTTATTTAGGGACCTCCTCCGAGTTTCTGTGTTGTTCTAAAACCCCAATAAAGGAGTTTGCACTTCCCCTCTCTGCAGACACCATGATAATGACATGGAAAGTAGACAGCTCGCTGGATTAACATCTCCCTCTCATTTTCAGGGATTTATATGTAGTAAATCACACTAAATGGATCTCACTTAGCTGGAAAAAGCATTATAAAAAAGCTCAGCTTGAAAAAAAAAAAGATGTCAAGAGCACACAGTAATTGCTTGTCACAATATTTCTAGCTGTGCTAGAGCTGGGTTTTATAATTAACACACTTTCTGAATTATAAAGAACTTTATTTTAATGTTCTGTCTTGGGCTGTATCAAACACATTAAGTTTATTGAAACAGTTAATTGAAACGATCTCTTACACTATGTTGTACAAAAAAAAAGAATAGGATGGAATGATACTTTATAAATCATTTGTAAGCTTCACTGATTCAAGTCTGTATTCCTGAAAACAATCAAATGCAAACAGTCCTGATTTTATAGTAAATATTAATGGTGGAAAATAAACCAGAATGGAGGCGTTCATCAGGATCTCTACATCTCCATTTTTGGGCAGAATAATATTTATTGCTTTTTGTCACTGAACAATGAGCTCGGTTTTCATGTAGAACTTAACAAAGTTCCCAACTGCTTCAGCAACACCACCACAATTATATTCTCTATTGATTGACATATGGGGTGGGGGGGAACAACACCAAAAAGAAGTATTGACTTAAATAGGTGGTACAAAAAAATCGTATCACTGTCATCCCAGCTGGAATGATTTTCAGTGGCTGCTGATATACTGAAGCCTGATAGATTTTCCAGGTCAGGCACCCTCAGAGGCCTTTAAAGTGTATATAGACCAGGCCTTACACTAAATATCAACCAGAAACCTCCTATAATCCATTGAGTCATTTTTTCAGTTTGTTTCGGATCCAAAGAACAAGCAGACTTTGTGTATGCAAACACAGAAGGCATCTAAATAATCATCTCCACATGTAAATACACAAACGACAATTTAAACTTGAGACGTATGAAACAGAAAATGGCAGGTGTATCTGCTTTTTTCCTTTTCAATATCTGGCTGTCACTTCATTCAGTCAAACGAAATTCATCAGAGAGAACTATAGACTTATCTCTCTTCATTCAGGGAGTCAGCCGCAGTAAATACAGAGGTTTTAAGTTTACCCTTATCTATTTTGAAGTTAAAAGTGAGTAAGAGAGGCTTTCTGAGCTAAGTACTAATTTCCATACATTCTCCTAGGCAAGAACTGTTGTATTGAAGCGCTAAAGATAAAAGAAGAAATGTTAGTGGTGCAATATATTACACACAGTGACATCATTAAGACAAACACTAACTTTCACCATATTTGTGGTGGGATCCCTGATCTGTGTCTGGTGCCCAGCACACAACAAAGAAAGATTTAGGGTACAATGATGTATTTTCATACCATTTACCATATTGAACTCCAAATGCTTCAGATACACACATCAGACTCACATTAGTAATAAGACTCAGCTTTTTTAAAAGCTGCCTACCATCAAGTAAGTTAAGACATGAGAGACTCATAATGTTTAGTGTCAATCAACTGACACCTTTAACAGCCACTATTCTCCAAAGGGAAAAATGTTTGATTTTGAATTGTTATAACTGTGTTTCCATTAAACTGTCATTCCTACCAAGATATTTGTCAGTTTTCTATCACATAATTGAGCCTCAAAAAGGATGTAGAAATTCTTCAGCATTTGTAAAGTGACAGCATCTTATAGTATTAATATTATGTACTATAATTTTTTATTTTAATACAGCATTATTGTAGCATAGTATTGAATTACATAGGTATTACCTATTGTTTCACTCTTAAATCTATTAACAAATTTTGCAAGGAAGTAGAAATTGAAATGTTTAAATATATAAATAAAGCAAAGACCCAATCTCCAAATTTTGGAAGCTTACTCAATAATACAAACACTTTTGTCTCCTATTCCTTCTATAGACTTAGTGTGACTTTGAAAAGTTTAATCTGGGAATTAATAAATTGAAAACTTGGCACAGAGTGTAATGAATCTGGGTAGACAGTAGATAGATACTTTCTTCAACTTTGCTTATTCAAATCTGACCTGAAACATGTAATTCTTTGTGGGCTTTGTCAAATGTCTGTGGTCTCAAAGCAGAGAGCTGTTGCCCAATTGTAAAGCATGTTTTCTTTTTGATGATGTTAGCAAAAAGATCAGAGACTCAGTTAAGCCTGGACTCTTATTCCTAAAAATGCTGCTGCCAGCTCAGGCCTTTGCTGGTCTGATTGAGGAAGCTTTGGAAGCCAGAGTTGTATCTGATTTTTGTTCTTCAATACCGTGTAGGAAAGGTGGACATTACAGGTACTAAATTATTTAACTGTATCATTTATGTATCCTCCTTGCTCACAGGGTTTTTCTCTCATAACAGAAGTTGACTTCTTAACACAGTTCCGCATCAACATGAAAATGCCAATTTTCAAGCGGCAGACGGAGTGCTGTTGGAAACATGAAGAAGCACTATTACTTTGCCACAAAACCAGAGGCTCACTAACAATACTTACAACATAATGCCTGCAAGCTTCAAAATACTTAAACATTGATATGAAGATGATCCATGTGAGGTACATAAGCTAACTCCTGGTCTCCTAGCAGATTAACTAACATACGCACCAAAAAGTGTCAGAGGAAACAGAATGAAATTTAATAAAACCAAATGAGACCAGTTACACAACATTTTCATTAAGTGGCTGATCCAGTTCCTACTGAAGCCAATGGGAATTTATCTAATTCTTCGAAACATATTTTGGGTCATGTTTTTCTGAAATCTGAACCTGACCCTTTTACTAAAGTAAGTTTTTTTTTCTTTTCTGAAGAAGCCTCAAGGATAAGGGCTTTAAAACTGTACCCACCATGTCCTTTGTTAATTAAATCCGCTCCTTTCAAAGCAGCCCTCTCATTCTCCTTTTCATCTCATAGATATTTCTATGAAAAGATGCATACGAACATCAACTTCTTTGCTTCACTAAATATCACACTGTGGAGAGTTCTCTCCTATTGGAACATGAACTCGTCCTTCATTAACAAGTCAGTCATTTTGCTTGCATGTTGATTTCTCCTTTTTCTAGACTGACATTACTCTTCATTCATCATCTGTCCATTCAGCAACTGTTTTCACTTGCAAAACCACTCCTTTCGATGAGAAACTTCAGCAAAATGAGGGCAAATAAAGTTCACCTGAAGTGAGAACACCTTCGCCTCTTGGGACTCAGTTTCTCTTTGAACCTTCTTTATTCCATTTACAAGTTCCTACTACAGGATCTCTGGGCCTCATTTGAGATTTCCACCTCACAACTTTTCAATTTATTTTTTCCCATACTTATCTGACTTATTAAACTACCTTATCAGTCAAAACTCTTTCTTTATAGTGTTTGTGAAACACTGTTGTAAGATGTCACATTTTCAGCCCAGGGCTGAGGATGCAACTGGGGACAGAAGATATCTGGTATCTGTATAAGCATCTAATGATTTGGCTGAAATCAGACTGATGTAGCTCAAAAACAAAGGCATCATATATTAACACACCCTGTTGGTATGACCTATATTACCTGGTCACCTGCTGAAGAAAGGTAAAATGCTCTAACACTGCTTAAGCGACATATAATTCATACATGATTGTAAATTCCCCTTAGCAGGAAGGCAAGTGGAACTTGTATAACCCTTTAAAAATCTGGGGACAATGCTCACAAGTATCTCAAGTCTCTGACTATCACCCTTAACATAGAGCTAAATCCTGCTCCTCGGTTATTGCTTATCCAGGAAGCAAATCCTTCTCACCAAGCATCACAGCAGTATGAAATCAAAACAAAGATTCTTTTAGACTCAGTCACAGCTCAGCAAACTAGTGTGTGATCAGGTTAGAAACCCAATACCAAGGGGAAAGAGTTTATAAGTTGTTCCTAGTGGAGTGGACATCTGCGGAAAAGTTGAGGTGGCTTCTTAGTTACATCTTGGTTTAACAGTTGCTCAAAGTGGGAAGTTTATAAAGGTCTGAAGGAAGCCAGGAAACATATAGTTGCACATAAAGACACAGGGTGTCTAAGAAAATGGAAGAAATAGGATACTAAATGACTAAAGCCTCATACAGTCTTTGGGAAATAACACAGGATAAAACCAGGACTAAGACATCCACTTAAGCAGCCAGAGAACAGGTAAATGGCGTGTTTATAGTTGTAACAGGCATCATGTGCCAGGAGATTTTTCTATTTGATATTTCAGCAGAAGATCACACTAGAACGGCACACAGCCTCCCAAAACAGGCAACAGCAATTCCTGACAACAATGCTCCTGTAAATCCAATCTAACAGCTTACAGGGGTAACAATGAATGGATTTATCACAAGTACGGTAACCGCAGGGTGGTGACAGAATGGCAGGGTAGAAAACAGGGTGTCCCGGGATGTGGGGATCACAGAATAGAGTCATTGATGAGTGAGACGACAACAAATGGGTGACCCAGAAACACCCACTGCAACATTAAAACCAGCAGTACATAAGAGCTGAGGGAAATCAAGTTTCTTTTCAGCAGGTGTCGAAGAGTGAGCAAGAATCAAGCAGCACACCAAAACCCTGAACTGATGAGAGACATGGAATAAAGGATGGAGAGGGAGATCTCAGGGCAACTAACAGTAGTTACTGAAACTATTGAAAGACAATTTAAAGACTTGAACGACAAATTGGATGGGCGACTGTCAACACCATCCTGTAAATGATGGGATCTAGCATAGAGATGATTATTAGCTGGCACCCAGTTACCCGATGAGATGGTAGAGACTGAAACTATGGAGCAATGATCAAGAGAATTGTACATGATACCTGACATGGGGAGCTGAAGCACATACAAAGACACATGGAAGGTGGTGTCAGGGCAACTAAGAATTTTATAGGAAAACGATATGAAAAAAAAAGGCCCACTGGCACAGTGAAGTGAACAGAAAGATCTCATTAAGCCTGAGGCATTGATTAGTGTAGACGTCTCAGCATGAGGAGTAACATTTCCGCAGCTATTCCATCATTAAAGATACTTACGACCCATGAAATAATATCTCGCTTTCTGCAAAAGAAATAATCAAGCGAGGAAACTGGAATTTTTCCCCTTTCACATTGCGAAAATGCAGCCTCCTCCCTCTGTTCTTGGCAAGAAATGAATATGCTTGGTATAGTGGCATAAAACACTAATGCACATGGATGGAGACTAATGAAGAAAATAGCTTGTTTCAGCTCTGGATTGAATACACATGCAGGCAGCCAGACTAGTTTGTGAGGCTCTGGATTGCAGCAGAACAGGAGTTTAATCACTTCTCATAGACTTGAAGAACCCAGGAATAGGATTAGAAGGTGAAACCACAGCCACGTAAATCCTGCGTGGCACAGACACCTGAAGGTCAACAGCCTATTGACCTCTGAAGGTTAAGGCAAAGCATTTTTACAAAGAGAAAGCACTGAAGAAGGTCAAATTATTGTCTGTAACACAAATGTGGCACCTTTATTTCTGCTTTCAGAATATAGCACTGATTGAAATAATTACTCAAAGTATTCCTGTCTAACTTACTGAAACCATTGACACACCTTGGAGTGTGTTCGGATGTAAACAACATGAATTTGGAAACATGGGATTCTCACTCTTGAGTAAACTTTCCCTCAAACCTTACTTTTAGCTTCTGTCTGACACAATTTTATCAATTTGGGGAATAGTACACGTGTGGTGTCTAATTAACACTAGACCTCAGTTGCGGTTTGAAAAAAGCATCCAGCGTAGGCGAGCACTTTGTGTGCGAGAAATGACTCAGACACAGACAGAAGCAAACACTCTTGTTTATTCATTAGGAGACAAGTGAATTTCTGACAAGTGGAGGCTTTTATTTCTTGGACAAGGAGGAATATTGTCGAGGAAAATTATTTAGATGTGGGAGTCACGTTCAGAATGGCCTTTGTAGGTAAAGGGACTGGGCATTTCCAAGCACTTTGGGTAAGACCCTGTACCTGGATAAGGACAATGAGGGTGATAATTTCTTGTTGCTTCACATCCATATGGTGTGTGGACCAGCCACAAAACAGAACTATTCCCTGAAACGTGGGATATTCAACAGAAATCTAGTTGTTTCTAGCCACAGCACTGACTCGTAAGAAATATTTTATGCAATGCTCAGCGGAAGAGATGATATGGCAAACAGATGAAATACAGAAAAAGAAATGAGATGGAGTTTATGAGGTTAAGTGAAAGAGAAAGTGTAAACTGGCAAATGCTGTCTCTGGATGGAGACATGGGAAACCAGATGTACTAAGATCAAATAATGGGGAGAGGGGAAGACTTTCAGAAACAAAAAATTCAAAACCATAAGCATGAGGCTGCCAAAATAATCTACGAGTGAACACTTAAAAAGAAGAAAAAGGCTCAACTCTTGCCTTTGAATAAAAATATAATTTTCTTAACTGTAGATAGTTAATATTTCTATTAGCATTTTGAGTCTTGAAATGTCTCTCTTAAAAACAAATAGCTAAGGGACAGTTCTGTCTCACTTTCTAAAGTTAAGTAAGTTTTTACCCCTCCAGGGACACCACTGAAGTCATATATTGCAGCAGGGAGATACTACTCAGAATGAGTTAGAGAGGCAAAATCTAATAAGAATATAAAGCATGAGTTCTGCTTATAAACTACACTAATTTTAAACAGAAACCTCTCCAAGTACAAAAGGGATTAATTTTACCCAGATTATCAAGATTCTCCTAATTCACATTCGTTTAAGGATGTGAAGTAATTTACAAAGTGTATTCATGCACAGAGCAATCATCCATTTAGATTTTGCCACTGAATTCAGCAAACCTAGGATTTCACCATGCAAATGTGCGTGGGTTGCATGTGAACACGCTCGTGTTACAGCACCGCAGTACATGAAAATGTTCTTTTGAACCCTAAAGTGCCATCTGTTTTCTAGCTATTTTCTCAAGACTCGTTCTTTCTCTCCTAATTTCCTGAATAACAGCTTCAAACCAGCACAATAGAAAATATTCCCTGCAATTAAATAAGAAAAAAACACCGCTACTTTGAAGTATATGCAAGATTAATGCAGAACCTGGAGATAAAATGTGCTTGCTTCTTTGTGCATCCATATCCTCAGGGATATCAGCATGGCAGACCCAGCAATCACTTTCCTGCACTTGTGATCTCTGTAATATTTGTCACAAACATGACTATAGGACATTTTCCCCAACAACTATTTTCCTCAGTGGACAAGACACCATTAATTATCAGGGAGCCATTCTGACCGCTATAGACACTAAACCTAGAAAGATGTTTTCAGAAGCAGTGTTGCAGCAGGACCATACCCTATGCACAGAAAAGCAACCAAGTGGAATGTGGTTTCTCACAAGTGTGGAGGAAAAATAAGGGAAATTTTATTATTAGAAGTCATTCATTCCACTTAAAGCATATGGCAGTCAGGCACATTGTGGAGACTGGAAAGTCCTTGAGCAGAAAAACATTTAAGTAAAGTAGATGAATGTATTTTTGCTGAAATAAAGCTGTCAGTATCTGTAATTATATTTTTCTAGCATGAGATGCTGATATTAAGTGTTTGTGAACACAAATTGCTCAGAGCCAGAAAGTGAAACCCCTTATTTCAAACAATAGGAGTTTGAGCTGCATTTCATATAGATTTGATTCACTAGTGGCTGTTTTAAACCAGCAGCTCATGCTTCTCCCTGTAATTCTGGTCCCCTCATTCCTTTCCTGCTTGCACGTCTGGATTTTCTTCTGGTTGTGTTGAAAAACAATATGCCCAGCTTCTGCCTCCTATTGAAATCAAGATGCTACCAGCTCCCTTACTAGTAAAAACCATGACCCATAAATTATAAAATTATGTTTAAGGTATTTTGACTTACCCAACATTTAAAATTCATTTCAATTGAGAGAGGTATGTCAACATCCTCAGGTTGGCTGTTAGTATTTCAGTTTAATGTGTTAAGTCCAAAGTCATAATACTTTGGAAGAAAAACCCCAAACTGCAAACCCCAGTATTAAAGCATGACCCCAGCAATTAGTGCCTTTAAACCTTTTTGCTACCTGACCTTCTGAGCTTCCACAGACGTCAGGTCCGACCAGGTCAGTGACACAAGAACTGGACATGCGATTTGTGATTATTCCACTTTTCATGACTGACCTTCCCCATGACATTGGGAAATCAATTCCATGAACACACTCTTTTCTTTCACTGCCCTTCCACTTTGTTTAATCTGATAATCTAAAAACCTAAACAGAATCAGCTTCTAGTATGAGTTTTTACAGTGTCTAACATGAGAGACCTGATTTTGGTTGGGTCTTGCAGACTTCGCTGCAGAATAAAACCAGAACATTTAGTGTTAATAAAGTTATAAAACAGAACTACCCCATTTTCTTATACTGTAAACCAAACATTTGCAAAAACATCACCACTCTGCCCTAACCTTTAAAAAACCAGACATATAGTGGAATAATTTATTCAGAATTCCCAAATTTCAGGATTTTTTTATAGTTGGATCTCATTCTAACCATTTTCTTTTCAACCTTTTTTTAGAGAAACAGCTACTTCTCATGGCTGTGCATCCCATACTACAAATTAACATTACTTGAAGCAGAAAATGTTGTTGCCTGGAGTAGCAAAATGTCATGCACAAGATGAAGTCACTTTTAGGATAATGTAATGTCTTACTGAGTCACAAGATTAAAAACCTAGTCAGCAATGGGAAGATGTAATAGCATCGTCTCTGACTTACACAAAGACAAATGATGACAAAGTATGGGATCATGCTCATTAATGAGCCTCTCTAGGGCATCACTCTTATGCGTTTCTGATAAATAAATAAAAAATGGCATGCCTGGAGTCATCACAATACAATTCAACCGCTTAGCACAGCCTATGCAAAAAAAAACAAACAAAAAACCACACACAACCCCAAACACATCGGGATTGCAATTATAAAGAAAGTCACAAGGAGGCAGACAAACACCACAATCAATTAAATGCACGAGAAAAAGGAAGGAAAAAGGGTGTTCAGGGCAAATTAAGATCTCATAAAGGACAGTTGGAACTGTTTCACTTCCTTCTGTAATGAAAACTAATGGACACTAAATAATCTACAGACCCCATACCAGATTAGAAAAAACTGAATGCCATGTATTTTGTGTTTGCAGATTTATCTTTGTGAAGAACTAAAAAATATTTGATGCTCTAAGAGGTCATCTGCACGGATCAGCATGACCCACAGCTTGACTTCAGATAGTTCTCTGCAGTCTATGAGCTCATCTGGTATTAGTACCTTCTCTGTGGTTTTAGCACCTTGTCATTTGGTTTGACACTATGAAGTAAGCAAAAGGAAAGAAAATAGCCCGAGGTGTTTTCTAGACTGAAGAAAAGAGGTCTGTGCAGTGAGAACATGTCATTTATCTTAGCTGTGAGATACAGACCACAAAGACTGTGTGCTCCTAGGATGGATAAGATGATATTTCAGTTTGATCATTGGAAAGAGGAAAACTTTGTCTCTGGGTTTAAGGCAGAACACAGACCCGTTGTTTCCAGCACAGGTACCTGACAAGGAAGGCATGTTCCTATTTTCAATTTCTACTCCTGTTTACTTTTAGTTGGAAGAGATTTTTGAAAGAGATTCTCTTTTCCTTTATCCATATATTTGATTTCCACAAGCTGAATTATATCACAAGGAACAATCACCACAGAATAATTTTCATACTGAACTTGGAGCCGATGCCAACAGCTCCTGCTGTGTGTCTGGGCTTCGATATCCAGCTGAACAGCTTGCTGTGTACCCAGGGAAGCTCTCACAACCATAACGTCCACTGCGGCATCCAGCAGCATCTCTGTATCGCCTTCAATCTGTGCTATATCAAGATGACATTGCCTTTGGAATTTACACGGGAAGATATTTCATTACATCTTTTTCCAGGAAAGCAACAGTAACACTCCAACAAAAACCCTGCAAAGCACTCTGCAGTGAGGGCCCCAACAAAAGAATGCTAATAAGATTTGTATTTTTCTGGATATGCTCAGAATAAGAAGTTGCCTAGATTTTTTTTTGATGAAAAGTTCAATAATGCCTTTATTACTCAGACTTTTTTACCTCTTCATGGCATTACTTTCAGGACTGGCAGAGTGCTGGGGTGTCTGATCCAACCCATAGGCATAAATAATATGCAACAACTATAATACCGTTTCGCTTCCTCAAATTCATGAGAGAGACGTTATTTTAATTACAAGCTCTAAGACATATTTTTTGCATGACCTTCAGCAAGTAAATATACTGTAATTCTATACTTCAAGTCTCTAGGCATAACAAGACTTATTTTTTCCATTTCTTCTGTGTACTGGCTTGCCGGCTATTCAAAGATAGGATCTTTGAATATATGTGGATAAAACATCGGCACTAGAAAGAACAGTTTCTAATAACTGACATAAACCAGTCAGAGAGTAGTTATGGTTGAAATTAAAAGCAGTTTTTAAGATGAACACATGCATTAACATGACTCCTCACTGAATGCTTGCAGATGAAATTATCGTGCCACCTACACATGTCCGAAGATGCAGCAAATACAGAGCACAATTTCAGTGTGCACTGAGCCCCAGCTCAGTGTGAATGCAGCTTATTAAAAAAAATAAATATAAAAAAAAATTAACAAACACAAAAGAACAACATCAACATGACGCACTGTAATCATGATAGTTTTGAAGTTTAATTAAAGTCAGAAATCTAAAACTGGGGAAGCCCCAGGCCTCTGATTACATTGGCCTGGGGAGATCATGTGTCAAACCCCAGAAATTATTCAAGAGGAGCTGCAATATGTTTACAATCCATTTATTCCTGTGCCAAAGAACTAATGCTTTTTTGAAAAGCTTTTAAAAGCAATGCAATATACCGGACAGACATAAAGCCATTTGTCCTTGGTTGCTTAGTGATCCTAGAATAGAGATGTAAAGAAATTCATGGGGCTTTTATTCTGACTAATTGAAAAGGTTACATGTTATTGTCTAGACTTATCACTCAATAGATTTAACAATATGGTCTATTAGAAGGAAACTATTCCTTTATACTATTCTCTATGAAAAAGACTCATTAAAAGTGGCTCCACTGAAAATATTGCTTATAAAATCTCTTCTAATAGCAACAGGAATTAGTAAACACCACTAAGGTACATTTATCACGTTTAAGGGTAGGTTACACTTCAATAATTTAATCCATCACTTTCACAACCCACAAGCTTTAGGGAAATCTGTTCTCTGCATTATAGGTGAGAGAAAATTAAAACCTGCCAAAGAATGGAAATACAAAGCAACAAGTACAGAAACAGAGAAGGACACACACCTTCTCTTTACACGCACCCCATGACAATCCAACTCTCCAAAATGGCAAGGAGGAGAAAACAGGGAACTGTTCTCCCCCATCTCCCAGCACTTTGGTACTCTGAGGCCAGAATAGTCCTCAAATAGGTACAATTTAATTTTAGTACCAGTGCAGTAGGGACTATTGCTCAACTCACACCCTAAAATTAACTTGGTTAATTTGCCCAAAAATTTAAGTAGCATAATCTAGCTCTGTAGAGATGTCAACTAATTCCCAATATGTTGAAACAGATCTTCTAGTCTGACTCATTTCCAAAAGGTTCTGGACCATGGAGTGAAGGCTTGGCCTCCAGTTGCAGCAAGAGCTGCAATCCCATCTCCTCTCACTCACGCTCTCTCTGGTAGGAATGTTTCCACCACTCCAGACTCCACCCCCTTCCCTTGATGAGTTGCAGGAGAGCATCTTATTGCATGAAGCACCTTTACACCCTCATTGCTTATCGTAAACAGTAAAGAACTTCTGGGCTCCCAACGCCACCCCTGCCTCATTGGGGATACGTCATGCGCATCAAGAAGGGTACATGGACAGAAGGACAAATAATGGACAGAATAGTTAAGAAGATATATATTTTTTTTGTATTTATACAATCCCACTACCAGAGTTCCATTCACCTAGGTGTCCTTTTCCTCTTTTGAAAAATGCCCTCCTAGATTCACAAACCCTCGAGGCAGAGCACGGTAAGGCAAAAAACATGAGCTGACCAACACTTAAGATTAAAGGTCATGATATGGCTATGTCTAGATCTCATCTATTATTGGTCATTTATCTTGTGAACACATAGTAGTTAACAACTGATATTTAACAATGATTATACTGAATATCAGTATATCACATGCTCATTCTAACAGCTGTTTTTGATTATTTTCAGTCCAGGTTTATATGGGGTTTTTATTTGTACAGCAGTTGCCATTGAAAAATGCATCATTTGTGTATTTTATTTCACTCTTCTTCACACTCTCTCTCCATCTCAGTCCTGAGTGCCTGCAAGTCTCTACACCATAATTATCTTATGGCCTCGCTCTAACATCAATTCACAAAAAAATTTGACCCTTATCTCTTTTAGCAACACAATGTTCTCACTGTTGTCAAATTTCAGCTCAAATTCTTTTCAGATTCCAATACGCCTTTAAATATGTGATATAGTCGAAATACAAACAGTTTTTACCTTAATTTAGATTGGAATTAAATAACACAATAAAGGAATAAACGTTATCTAAGAAACCTAAGATCCCAAGCAGTAAGTAGCTGCCAACTCTATCCCTCAGTATCATCACTTACCTTGACCTGTCACTGGAAGTGGCACAGATGTAGTTTTTATAGGAATATTATCTCAGAGAAGAATCTTTGGGTTGCTAGCACTTATAATAGAGATAAAGAACTTATCATAAAAATACGGATAAGCTGGCAATATCCAAATAACATTCCTGCAACCATCACTGACTGATTTTATTCGCAAGAACTATCAGGATTCTCTAAAATACTTCAGAAAACCTGTGCAGAGCACAGATAGCCCAAGATATTGGTTGGCTGTCTATAGGGTGCTTCTGATTCCTTCTGTTTTGTGATTCTTAGTTACGCTGGAAACCTTAGTCCATGTGCTTTAGGTAAAATCTAACAGACAACGAACACAAAAGTCTCAAGATTTGTTTTCCACAGTCTTATATATGAACGGTTCAGGGCAACACCAAAATCATGAAAACAGTCTCATATGTCCCCAAGTATGATGCAGAAGTTGGGTAACTGCCTCCTACCTCCATCCCCTGTTTTTTAAATCAGAGCTACATGCATAACCAAGAAAATTACATTTGGAAAGTATCTAGAGACAGATTATTTTATCAGATCTTGCTTGAATTAAGACTACCGACTATTCTTTTAAATAAACGGGCCTGAAATACACTTGTTTAACTCCATGGGTTTCATTAAAATGTTTTACACTGGGGTAATGAGGGGAGAATGAGGGTAGCATAATTTCAATAATGTTTATACTTCGCCTTAATTTCCTTTAACTAGCACAAAGCATCCTCTCAAAGTTTTCAAAATTATGTCAGCGCAAGTCTATGGGGTATGATGTTACGACATTGGAATGGAATTATGTCACTGCAAGTCTATGAAAGCAACATTGTAACTAATGAACCAAAGCTATACTAATGTGTTAAAAAATTGTGAAAACAATCTGAATGGAATAAACAACTTTGAATAAAATCAAGATATTACAGACCAGAAATTATTTACCTGAGATGGTAATCATCAGCCTTGATAATAGATTCATACATATATATATATACACATACATATATATATTTGGCTGTAGAGCCAAATGCAGTCAAGTGTAATCTATAGTATATTATCTAAATTCGAATCCACCATATTTCAAGTGACTGCAGCTTGACTGGAAGTCTTTGGGCAAACTTTGGTCAGAGTATAAATAATGCTGGAAATTACATATCAGGTGCCACTACTGGAAAAGAGTACAAATGGTTAGAGAATTTAAACCAGCACATTAAGTGGGCACTACTCCTGATACAGGAAATCCACATCTGGTCCTTCTCCCAGATTCTAAAAATAGTCATCCAAATGCAAATCAGAGGTGACTTAATTACATTGATGAGGGTAGCATAAGCACAAATTAACCTATGACGAGATGGCTGCATGAAATGTCACTGTTGCCAACTTTTCTTGCTCCATCTTTTTCCTTTCTTTCTGGGATCAGATTAGCACTCACAGTCATCTTGAATCAAATTTCCAGTGCATTTGAACCTAAAATGGGTTTACTCTGAAATTATAGCGCCACAGAGAAATGTGGGATCTGCATTTCAACTTACAAAGTGTATGAATTTTACATATTGAAGCTGACTGTTTCATTTCACACACATAACCACTTTGTCACAGTCATTACACCCATTTTTGGATCTCCTTAGCAGCACTCCATATATAACCTTACACTAGCCCACCACCAATACTACCCATAACTGAACATACAAACTACAGTGATTTCAGTTCCCAGGAACATTAACAAATATTTCTAATGTTCTAAACTGTACACAGATGAATCATCTGAGTTTTTCTGTTGCTTTTTTTTTTTTTTTTTTTAAATCAGGTATTTCTTTAAAAATGGTTCAGCCCAAAGTGAAAATCAGCTGAAATCACAGAGTCTGATGTCATGTTGACTTTTTAATTGTTTTGACACAAGACAAAACATTTTACATGGACATGAAACTGCAAAGATTTACCAGTTTAGTAAACTTGGGTGATAAAAGAGAAAATACTGATGTTTTTGTTCTTTTCAGCCCTATTTTGACAGCACATCTGATATTAACTTTGTGCCTAATCCTCACTTTTCCATGGGACAGATCCAGGAAAAATCATGGTAATACTATCACTTTTGTTCTGCAGAATTCCAAGTTTATCTTTGGAATGTGTTCCAGGACAGTTTACTGTACTTTCATGTCACTCGTGAGTGGTTGACCAGGCGCCAAGCCCTAAAATCCATTTAAGTGCTGTGAGTGCTACCAAAAAATACCACTTCCTGGGTGTCAAAATTAAGTTAAAGCACCAATGGGGACAGAAAATCAAAGTTAAACAGTGCACAGATTTTTTGCAGAGTGCTCTTTTTCTTTGGGATATTAAATAATTTTAGGACTGTGATAACTCTCTTGACGCAGAAATGAATTATTTAAAGTTAGTATTAGTAATTTAGTTTAGTTTTGATAGCTGCCAGCTGTAACCTGACGGCATTTAGATTTAGTCACATGGAAATCCCCTGTTGTATATATTCTAGTATGTTGGATCTCTTTGCACTCGTCAGTTTTATATCTTTCCGCAAATACCAGAAGAAAGATCTTTTTAGGTTCTGGCAAAGATCTTGGAATGGGAAAACGCTCTGGTTGCCAAAAAGGCACTGATTACTGTAGCAGAGTAGCCTGGAGTTTCTATCCTTTTCCTTTTAATATGTGAACTTGTTTCTGATTTAGAACCGACTCTCCTGGCAAAGGTGTTTTCCTCACTGCTAGTTTGTGCATAGCAAGACTATATGTGACTTTATTGTCTCAGGGTACACAAGCCAGTTTTCATTTACTCAAAAGCACAAATGATTTTTATATCATTTAGTCTTACGTTGCAAAAGACAGAGTGCGTGCAGACAAGATAGGGACAGAAACCACTTCTACTGCCTGTATGCTTTTTAACCATGATTTCAATAGCAGGAATTATGGAAAACTGCTTAAAAATCAACAAAGAAAAGAGAAAAAGTCTTTCTAACAAAAGGAAGAACTACCTTTAGACAAACCCAGTATGAAAGGATCAAGTACGCAAGGATACTTGCATACTTCAATACTTCACCCTTAGATTTCAAAGTGCTTTTTGCTTAGCGTCAGCATAATAGATTTTCCTTTGATAATGTGTCAATAGAGAATTTAATGAATGGTTACAAGATGACCTTGCACAGTGAAAACATTTCTTCGTATAACTGAGGGGGAGGTTGTTTTGTTGTTGTTCTTGGGTTTTTTTGGTTTGTTCTCTTTCTGTCAAGGTGATTGGGTGATGCTCCAGTAAAGCCCAAAAAAGCTATGGAAACGTTTGTGGCTGAAATGCCTTCTCATATATTGTCTCATATTCATTGCTGCTATCTCTGAACTGTAGGGTACAAAGCACTTTCTATGTTCCATATCTGTATGTGGTGCGCTGGCCACATCTTAAACCATGAGAAAGCAAGATTTTTATTCTTTTTTTTTAACCTTATCTCTTCCTTTACCTTCAGATTTCCACAGAAGAGAAGCCACAACAAACAGCTCTAGCTGCATACTCAATCTGGACATACAAGAAACCCCATGTGTCCAAAATGACATCTATTTTATAATCTAAACATGGCCAGAGCTGCCTAGAAGGAAATACTGTTGCAGTTCCTAAAAATCTTAGTTGAATCTTCAGGTCTGTAAAATCCCTAAAGCCTTGATTTGATACATTAATCCATCCACAGTGAGTAAATTATTACTTATATAAAAATAATCTGAGAATGAAGCATGACAATGCTTGACTTCTTGAAACCATACACTGAAATTCTACAAATGTGACATATTAAACAGTGAAAGTGAACAAGTGCACTCTTTGAAATGAGATACTAAAGGCCAAAGTCTTAATGCCCAGAGTCCTGCAAAGAAATTCATCGCAACTGCATGGCAAGTGAGATACATTTACTAAGCCATGTCTGCTTGAAAGCAGATCTTGCTGGCATGTAACTTGTCACAAAATCAGGTCTTCAAGGGAACTGTTTGTGAGAAATCAGTTTCCCACCTGGCACTGGCGGGATTAATTTCTACTGTCATAGAATCATAGAATCATTTAGGTTAGAAGAGACCCTTGAGATCATCGAGTCCAACCATAACCTAACTCTAGCACTAAACCATGTCACTAAGAACCTTGTCTACATGTCTTTTAAACACCTCCAGGGACGGTGACTCCAACACTTCCCTGGGCAGCCTGTTGCAGTGCTTCACAACCCTTTTGGTGAAGAAATGTTCTGCATGGTGTCTCTCACCACATGCATATTCTAACTTCAAGGTGGGAATTTGGCAGGGTCAGATTAGACCAAGAGGAGGGGGCTAGTCAGTGCACTTAGGTGACCACTATACTCATAGAAGATCAGCTTGCCTGAACTTGCTTGAAGCCATAGGCATTTTGTGGAGCAGTTAGGGCAGCACCCATGATAGTCAAGAGCTATCTCTCAGTAGGAAAATATCTAAGCTTGGGAGATGGGGGGAACATCTGAAAAATCAATGATAAACATGGAAGAAGGGATTATGAATGTCAAGCATTAAGAAAAGGCAGGGGAGTATTTCTAGATTTGAACTGATTGGTCTCATTCTTTGTCTCACAAAGTTCACACCTGGCTCTACAGACTTTGCTTCCACCAAAGTCCAGCGTAGTATGGAAACACAGAACCACCCAGCTGACACAGGAATGATACGTGGGAGCACGTCTAAGTGTGCACATGGTATATAAAGCAGATGAGGCTTCCTAAATGCAAACGTGTATTTGGGTGGTAGGTCAACTGGTTCATAACATTTTTTTCCATTTCTGTGTTACAGATAAAGTCAAAGAATTGTGTGTTGCCAAAAAAAAGCTGCTTCAGGCTGGAGAATCTGGTAAGCTAGTTTTAGCTTCTATTTAAAAAAATACTTTTAGTTTTTGTTATTAGGTTAATTTTGAAAGTGGAAACTCATCATTACGATAAGACTGTGGGGTTTAACTTCTTACGTGGTCATGGACAAACCAAATCAGTAGCCCTAGAGAGAGCCCCAAAGCTACAGAGACCTCTCCCTTAGACCAGCACTGCTGATGCTAAACACCAGTTCTGAGAACTTCTTCCCATATTTTCTGCTCAAAGTATCTCCTAAGCAAGTACTATGATTTTTTAACAGCTAGGAAGCACGAATTAATTCCTCCTGTGAAGAAGACAGTGTAAAAATGTGATTTCTGTTTTCATGTCAACATCATCTCTCACCATCAGCAGTCTTATTTTTCTATCGGATTCTTTACTTCACTATTAGAAAAGCAGGGATACTACATAATTCCTGAAGTATTAAATGGCAATGCACTAATATTCACTAGAAGCTCAAAAAAATTACTTGAAGGCTCTAAGCCAAATGCAGCCAGACTCTTGGCTTTGCAGAAGAATTCATTGACCAACCTTTTATACAGATGTAGACACATTGCCAGACCTGGATCAAACGCTTGATCTCCATATTTCCTACAGCAAAGACTTTCATACCACAGGCACCATATTACACAGTATAAAGCTTTGAGCTTGAAGGCATCTCATCTGACTTAACCCTCGGGCCAGCTTTTTTGGACAAAATTGAAATCACAGTAGAAAAAAGGCAGAGGAGCTAAAAAGGCATCACAAGCCTAGTCAGTACGTTAAGGACATTTTGCAATGTTTTTCACTAGCTGACAAAAGGTATCTGGATGATTAACACTTTTAACAAAAGGTCTTTCCCTACTGTTGTACACATATTCAGGTGCTCCTAACCCACTAGGAGTTTATTTATCCTTACTACCTTGTTTTGTGTGCTGATGGGATTTGCTGAAGCACTGAGAACCAACTTAACTCCATAGAGATTGGTGGGGTTTTTTTGTTGGGTTTTTTTTTTTTTGGAACTAGGGCTAGGTCAAGACTAACCACTTAAATTATAATATCTGATTAAAAAAAGTTCAAACCAAACAAACAACATCCCCACTTTGCTATTACTTCTCCTTAGTTGGAAAAAGGTGTTCCGAAGTTAGGCCAGTAAGCCTAAGCAAATTAGCTACGTTATACCTGAATCTGTGAGATAATGAAACACAATTATCAAGACATGTAGATCAGGTTTTCACTGACTCCTTCAAAATCAGGGCTTACGCTCCAAGTTTCCTTATGTAGGACTTCCTATAGCTTCTTTTGCAAGCATTAAATTTAATTTAAAGAAAAAAAACAACCCACCACTCTACCAAAGTAGACTAAGGAGAAGGAGACTTGAGAACAATGTACACTTTCAGCCCGAAAGCGCCATGATATCATTCTTTGGCTCGCTAATATATATACTTGGAAGTACTGGGGCAGGGAGGAGGGAAGGAAAAAGAAACAGGGTTCTTTGTACCCTTATGAAACACCAAATGACTCCTTCTCCCTCTTGCCCCTCAGTAAATCATGGGGAAGCAGTTAAGTAACACGAACCAAGAAATTAGCACAAACAGCATAGTCATTTCTGGAAAGCTGGTTTACCTAAAACGCCAGCCTGTCATTTTACCTGATTTATGTGACTCTGGTGAGAAGGTTTTACACAGAATTCTGAATGCCACTGTGGTTCTACACCTCAGACACAACAGAATATTGATATTTAAAATACATACTTTTTGCAAAGAAGGTTTTTCAGGCCAGCCAGGATTATCCTTACATTCTTTGTAATAGATGTCTGTGTTTTATATGTATACAGAGAAGAAATAGTAGTAACTATACCCCCTTGACATTTGGGGGTTGTGGACGTGTGTAATTTTTAAGCTAAAACCGTAAACTGGCTTCAAGTTTACTTTTAGGTTTCTATTTTACTTCCCACTTGCAGATCTCATTTGCTTTCATTACATTTTTTTGGTACATTTGAACAGGGAAATACATTTGACAGAACATAGAAAATGGGCAAATATATAGAAAAGCCTGTTTTCATGTATAGATATCCCTCAAGGAAATAACTCATTACTTCAAGACCGTCACAATAAATCACTTCTGGACTCAAGCAAAGAAAACAATGTTGTTAAGGTTAACTAGTGGCACTGGGTATACATTTCAATAGAACTTAATATCCAATTTTAACTCCAAATTCCACATTTGGAGAAGTGAGAAGTTTTATCCCTTGGCTTTTATGGGCTACCACTGGCTTCAGTGTTTGTTGACCAACTCACATTTGTCTCCAAGTTGGCACTTTGTAGCATTCACGTGATAATTAATAAACTCCATCAAGGCAAAATGGCAGTAATTATAGTCTTTTTAATGTTCCATTGCTAGAGGACTAAAACTACTCAGAAAATAACTCATGTGAAAATCCATTATTTGATGCATAAAGCATATAAGCAGACTTGGACTCAACAAATGCTACTGCTAATGGCATGAAGATATTAAACAAACCCACAAAAAATAAAGTCAGGCTCAAATATTGACCTTGGTTGCGTATTTACAACTTTTGTTGATGGAGGAGCCATGGAAGGATCATTTTGGTCCCCTGTGAGCTGGGACAGTCATTTGCTGCAACTATTTCCATTTACCACGTACAAAGAGGACACACTTTCAAGAAGCAGAGATGGTAACTGATCCAGCCTAATCAAGACTGTGACATGGAGAACTAGTAAAACCTGTATTGTAATCTGTTTGTGTATCTTGATCATAAACTAGATTTTATATATATTCAGCACAAACAGCTTGAATGGGCAATGAGACCAAAATACATCATAAAATGTGAGTGCACATCACCTCAAAACCTCTTTCCTTTTTTATTGTGCTGTAAGCAAGAGCATTTACCAACCAGGCTTTTTTTAATTATTAAATTAGCAAACAAATTTTAAAATATGAAGTAAAATTAACTATTAATACTGTGCTAAATTATTAACAGCATATTACGTTTCAAAGGAAAAATTTATTACATTGTAGTTACCAAAAAAAAAAAAAAATCTAAAAATTTCTACTAGTTCAATATATCCTGAAAGTAATATCTCTACAGTATTGCATATATAAGATACACTAAATTATTATGACTATTTCATAGTCTTTGGCTCCTAGACAGGTTAATAAATAATTCAAGGACATAACTGCTACAGATAAATGTCTCATTGCTTTATCCATTCACCACCAAAAAAATTATTCTTGATAAATACTTTTTCTTTTGGCGTTTGAAAGAGAAATCAATTCCTACTGACTCACACAGATGCAGCTGAAGTTTGGGTTTGTTCTCTTTTAAATTTTGAACATAACAGCAAGATGGAATCTTGAAAAATCAATGTAAAAAAAACTTCCCCATAATGTAATTTAGAGCAAAGAATATCTCAAACAAACACATTACTTTTTAAATGTAAGAGATAAATATTGTAATATGCCATGTAAATCTCTAAGTTGATGAACAATCCAGTAAATCAACATCATAGAAAAAGAGGAATTACATGTTCCTCTGCACGGAAAACAGCCCCGTAGGCATCAAACGAAGGAGAGAGAAATCTAGACCTTGGATTCTAAAAGGAATATTCATTTTTTAAGAGAATGGAAACAAAAAATAAAACCTCAACTTCCCCCAAATCTCTTTAGGAAGAGCAGGCACATCACCTTCAGCTAGAAAAAAACCATCCTAGCGGAACAGATTGGTTGACAAATCCATTGGTATGCAAGTCATGAATACTCTCATTAAAACACAATATTCTATATTTCAACGTGACAAAGATTTGGAAACAGAGTATTTACTGCTTTTCTGCTGGTCAGAATTAGAAGGCAACAAAGAGGATAAACTCATCAGTAAACACATGGGATAAAATCCTGCTGCCTTTGTTTACGGTAAAAAGTTCTTTACGTGCACGTTGCCACAGAGGTGCAATGGAGCTTAACTTCAAAATAAAATACAGTACATATAGATAGTTTTTAGTGAGCAACATGAATGGATACAAAGTGTAACTAAGTGCAACAGGAGGAAAAACCGTTGCTTTCACACTGATAAGAATGACAGAGAAATAAAACACTTTTTAAAATCCACTTGAACTTTTTCCTGTTATTTCAGGAATGGAAAGGCCAAACCACATTGTATTAAATATTTTTAAAGCCTACATACCATTTTTGTTAAATCATGCCCAATTCATTTCTATGTAGAACCGTCATTCCTGAGTCAAGATATAAAGTCCAGTTGGAAATTCCCATGTAAGCTACAAGTTCTTCAAGAATATCACCCTGAAGCTAAAGAACATTGCAAGAGATAATTAATGTATCTTCACACCTGAATCCTAATTTTTCAATGACAACCTCTGATGAACGATGCAGAAACTTCAGTTTACTGATGCCACCACATAAGCTTCATTTATTGTCATTTCTCTAGATGGTAGCGTGAGTTATGTTTATAATGTAAATGTATACTGTATACAACGTATATCACAACTTTTTTTTAATTAGCATTGTATACTAATTATCTAAAGCCATAAAATATTGCAGCATCATCCTATAAAAGATAGATGTGCTCGCTTTGTGCTACATATTATTTACATTACTGTCATACAAGACCTTTTCACCTCAGCAAGGAGGAGGTTCAAATAAGAAAATGCAAAGCTTGGTGTTAACCTCCTTAAACAGTTGCATCTTCAGTTCTAATACATCAGGCTTACTAGTTCCAAACTGTAAGCATTAATTACTTTTTCATCTTTAATGTAAAATGTTTTAGTGTCTAGGAAGCGTAACATGGATTCTTACAAAATGATTAATCTGTGAAATAGAACCACAACGAGAAAATAACTGAACAAAAAGGAAATGCTTTCCCCTATTAACACTTTCAGTATAATCTTATGGGACCAAATCTGTAGTTGTCAATAACAAACTATAAAGGATTTTTCATTTTGCAAAGTAATTTTAGACTAATGGTGGATTGGATCAGCAGTCTCTGTGCTTTTAGATATGCAGATGCTGACCCAGTACCTTTCACATAAAAGGAATTAAAGCAGTAGACAAAAAGAAAAGAAAGGACACACACACACACACACAAACAGGAGAGGAGTTCGATAATTTGGTCCTATATCTGAATCACTTCACTAAGGAACAGCTGAATTTTTGGGTGGTGCTTGTAAAGATGTTACGCATACAGCTTCAGAATACCCTCCCCTGGCCTCCTGTTCTGAGCCAGCTCCTGAGGGAGGTTTCTCTTCCCACTGAATACAGGGAACATTATATTGTTATAATTTTGACTCTAGGAGCCTAAGTTATAAATATCTTGGCAGGAAATTGCTGCAGGTGTATTAGTCATTTCAATGGCCAGGATGTGACACTCCTTGAAGATGCATTACATCCTAGAAAAGCACAATATCATTTGCTAAAGATTTTTCAAACACCCAACTGGCGTTTTCATTGAGGGATATTGCATAGAGGGAGACACTGGGAATCAAAGAAGACACAATATTCAATTGTCCACAGCGGAGGTCACTAAGGCAAACAGGTCTAAGCCAGTGAGAAATATCAGGCTACTGCACAGCCTATCAGTTCCACTGAGTCAGAATAGTGCACTGGAGATACATTCCGTCAAAACATTTTCAACCAAGACTAACGAGAATACCATTTGAGTGAAAGTAAAAAGGAGGAACCTAATTGCTTTTCCATTAAATTAGCAGTTAAGAATTTTAACTTAGCTTTTTTTGTGAAGAAGTTTACAACAAATCCTTTCAAAGCATTTTCGCTCACAATGCATTCCAAACTGCCCCAACACGCACAAGTTCTAGACACAAAATTAACATCAACGGCCACGCAAAAAGAGAAGGATGTCAAGGAAAACAATACAGAGCAGAGAGCAGAATTGTAGGTGCTCTTGTTTCAGCACAAGCACAGCATCAAGTACAATGTTAACAGGGAGATATCCATGGGCTTCTGTTATTACTTTCTCCACTTGTTTCATATACAGATATGAATTAACAGAGATTAAGTTAGACACTTTTTCCCCCTTTTTTTAAGAGGACTAGAACAAATTTGTTACTGATATTATTAAAAATTTTCTGAAAAATATAATATTAACCATCAATTAATAGGTGTTAACTCCACTTTATACCTGGCACTTATACTGCTTTATCACACTTGTAGCATGATTGAAATGATATGTTATAAATCATATATAGGTTACTGGAGAAAGCTAATAGACAGTAATGGGTATGCTAAGCCAACTTAAAACAACAAAACCTTCGATCTCAATTCAACTGGAACATGTTGGGTTATAAACAAATGGCATATATCTGGCTGTGTCATGCTGTGTAAAGAACATATAACATAGGAAAATCTACCTCAGCGGCATCAAATAGGGTGCCAAACATCAACAGAATTTAAAGTCAGCTATGCATTGCAAATGTGTTTTCTCACAAGCGTCCAAAGGATTCTAAAGGAAGGCTAATAAATCTGCTTAAGTACACAATAATAACATGTAGAATAAAGAGTGAAAACTTACTGTGATCCAGTGAAGGGGTCCAAAATGAGGTTCAAATGAACCAAAACCAAAAGACAACTGACTTTCAAATCTAGGAATATGGGCTTGCTCCCACTGATGTTCATGGCAAGTTTCCATTGATATCACTGTTGTAGGAATGAGCCCTAATACTGCAGTTTAATGTCTAATCTATATTACTGTTATTTTTTGGCACAATTCAACTTGGAATGCAGTAGCATGATATGAAAAGGGTGTTTTGTTTGCAGACTTGGAATGAAATCTGACTTGGACTAGACTGCACAATAAAGAAGCCAGCAAAAGGGAATTTGACACTCACCATTCTGGCAGAAAAACTTGAATTTCTCAAAACTAGAAGATTAAAAATAATTTGAAATTGTTATTTGAAATTAAAATCAAAATGAAGAAAACACAAGCATTCAACTGCCAGATTACTGGGATCTTCGGTTAATGATCATTACCTTCTTCAAAGTCATTTGAAGCTAGTAATAAAGCTAGTACCTAAACACTACTGCAGAATTAAACAAAGTCTCACTGGCTATGAAACAGAAAACCTATTAATCCTTCATACTAGTATGTTAAATCTCAAACTATCTGTGACAAATCCTGTATTTCTTCTTCTTTTTGAGGTATTACCTAATTAATTGGGAGTTCTCAAACCCAATTAAGCACAGTACTTAACCATATTCTCAACTTTATACACATGAGAAAACCTAAATCCTTGTCTAAATCTGACTTCATTGTAAGTTAAGCATCAGTTTATGAGAGCAAGCACTTTGGTGCTCTGTTGAACCAGAAGCTTGACTTCTACAGATGGGAAGAAGTCCCTCTGACTTTTTGTTCTCACAAGCACTAAATCCTTGATTTTATCAGGTCACAGTTGTGTGCATTTAGCAAAATGGGGATAACAGTGATTTGAGAGCAAAAGCTATCATTTTGTCATTACTCAAGAACAGTACATGTGGAGAGGAAAATAGAAAACAGCACAGCATGAATCGGATTCTTTACCTACTACTACAGAATAACACGATTAGCATATTTTCATTATTATTACCTTAAGTATATAGAGAAGATTAAGAAGATCAAAACTATGTTTGGATATGATATTTGTGCTAAATTCATCAAGATACTAATGCTAGCAAACATATTAATGATTAACTTTTTGCTATGGGAGTTAATACACTACATACAAGATCTGAAAGACACCACTCGGTTTGGAAATACCTGTTAATCAAATGGAATAAGATGGACATTAGTGTTTTGCTCACCCTACCTTAGCAACGTGTCTTGGTCATGACTTGGCAATTCAATGATCATGAAGTCTTTGATCTCTTTCCTGACTCATCAAATAGCATCAGTCAAAAAATGGGAGAAAGGGCTGTTTTAATGCATTGGACGTTCTTTCAACCCAAACTGAGAGGAACTCATCATCTTCACTTATGAAGACTTTTGGTTGCCATTGATCAAAACCACACAAATTCAATGATCTAAAGTCAGGACGATCTACCACATGCTAATAACTCCTTGGCTCAGTTAACCCACTGTACTTTACTCCCTGACAACATCATAAAAATGAGCCAGTGCTGGTTAATAAGAAAATATTTTCTCCTGTTAATCAGTGATATTGTTTGCAAAGTGGAAGGTAGCAGATACCGGCAATTCACTACAAAATAAAAAATAAAACCTTTACCCTAATAAAGAGGATCTTCTCTCCAACTCTGTACCTTCCTTGTGAAAGACGCTCCACACAGAATTTGTTAGGGCATTTACAAGGTGGATCTTCAGAAATGTGTTTAACCTGGAAAACATAGAAGTTATTAACAGAAACTGTTTAAAATAGCATGTGTAGCTAAACATTCAAGAAGACATCTGCCATAATGTGCTATCACTAACTTAAGTCTTCACTGATGATATTTTCTTAGTTTTCCTTAATTTTCTTAATATTTCTGTAATCCCAGACTATTGTGCTTCCAACATCAAGAATTATTTTATGGCTGTGATGAAGTAAAAGCAGAGACAAGTGTCACACAGTTCAACATAAAATTTGAGCCATTTAATTGAAGTCAAGCAGTTTGTTAATTTGAGTTCTGCATCAAACTTTTGTAGATGAGTTCTCAGAGTTTTCTGGTGAATCAGCTCAACTGTCAAAGTGCTGATATAGCTGACAGGCAAAATGAAGATGTCATAATGATGTATTTTCCCTTGTAAGTAAATATAATAAACACAGAAGCATCTTGCTTACCAATAAGGGGCCCTGCCCAATACCTTCACTTGACAGTTTCAAATAGTGCACTAACACCTTAAAAAAAAGTATACAGAGAATACTGTGACATAATCACAAATCCATACCAAGATGACCCCCATTATTGTGAACTACCCCTTGATAATATACACCTGAGGGCACTGGGTAACTTAAAGGGGCCTCAAGAATACTTTGCTTTATCAGTGCCAACACTAAGGGCTGAGAAAATACAGATAAAAAATACTTTCCTGCTTTTTATCAGCTGCATCAGCTTGACTTCAGTCTCTTGTGAAAACTTGTGTTACCAAAGGCATTAATGCTTAGTAGAAGAATATTTTGTACTCTTCAGTACAGCCATCTATGCCAAAAGAGCAGATCTGGTCAAGAAACTCTTATTTGACATTCAAACCGCATTACTGTGTAGGAACAGCAGGAACAAGTGCGGCATTTTCATATACTGCTGTTTTCTTTGATGAGAGCTGACCTACTATGTCAGTGTCAAACGATGCAAAACGCCAGAGGAACTTCCGAGAGGTTTTCTCCACTTTAAATAATATTCTAAAGACCTTTCCAAATCCAGTTTGGAAACCAAGGCCTGTAAAACTGATCTGAAGTCTGGGAATGAATATTTTCAGAAGAGCTAACAAATCAAAGTCTTGAACTGTTTCAGAAAGGAAAAAAATATCAGGGCAAAGCTGTGGCACTCTGATAGGTGTTTTGGTTATCTTGAGTAAATGAACAGGGAGGGCTTCTGAAGTACAACAAACGTTTTTCACATCTGCTTTTAGAATAAAGTTATAGTACTTTAAACAAACCAGAAAGAAATTTAAAGTTAACCAATTATTGTTTTTATACTAGAACAGGGAGCACAAATGCTTTTGAAACTAGCCCTGTTGATCAATTTAAGGGCTTTTCTATTATTTCTGAAATTGTTCAATGTTATGTGAATAGCTTTATTACCTTGTGGAATATTTTTTAATAATTATACTTATTTTCTTTTTCTTTCAAATGGGGGCATGATATCGTTGTGGAAAAAAAATCATTTAAAAATAACTCTTAGCAGAAGAACTCTACATGTATTTTACACAGAAGAAGTGTTTCTCAAGTATCAGATGAGTTGTCCTCAGTTTGAATGTACAATCACGGAATTATTCCAGTGATTTTTAATCAGCATGGGTGAGTGACAGCCTCCTTTTCCAGAGAACAAAACTATTTAGGTAGACAGGGCACAACAGGAATAACTTCTGTGGAGTCAGTGGTTAATGACTCAAATCCACGTGCAGGTTGCTGAGGATGCAACAGATGCATTCCTGTATCTCTCAGGATGTGGTACCAAGACTGGGATTGTGCTTAGAGGATTTCTGACATAATACCCTATGGCATTTATCACCTCTGGAGACACTCCTGAAAATCAAAGCTGAAAATGGATAGTGTGGACTGTGCCTTAGTAGTTGCATCTACCAGAGCTCATCTAAGCAAGAACAAAACCCAGAGCTGCCAGACTCAACAGGCTCAAGGTTGTTTGGAACTGTGTAAGCAAAATCGAGCCATGTTTGGGCTGTGGAGAATTGAAAGCCAACAGATTTGTACTGGTGTAAAACTGAGGATAATGAGACTTCCACTGCTGATTGAGGCTTCCATTGCCTTGCTATCCCAAAGGACACAGAAGTATTATTGAGTGGAATTTGGAAATCAAATAAGGAAGCAGAGGGAAGAATTATATCCTATTTTATTTTGTGTCTGGACTGTATAAGCACTGCTGCTATTTTATGGTGTGTCTGGGGCAGTGTGGGTCAGGAATCTAGCTGGATGAATTCCATTCTGTTTCTATCCCTACTGCTTTCTAAATTAAAGGAGGTGGTTGGAGACAACCTTCATACTCTCTCTTCTGTTCCTACAAGATACGCAGTCACCACCTTCCTTCTACACATTCTTCGTTCTCAATTCTGTTGAAACATAAGCAAGTGCTTTTGCAAAGTTAAGGAAGAAATACAAAATGTAAAGAATGTTAAATGTAATTGTTTGCATCAAATAGTACAAAGTATTTAAATAAAATGAACGAACATTATATTCCATCTGCTCTTTGTAACAAAAAAAGTGGCGCATGGATTTTTCAAGAAGTGCTTTGTAACTCCCAGGTGGCACATCTACCTTGTAATAAAGCAGTTACTATAGTAACAGCTTCTTTTTATAGAATATATTTGTACTTTTCAGGTTTAACCTCTTCCTGGTCTCAAAATGTGTCCTTTTCATCTGATTCCAGCTATTTCAAATGAATCCCTCTAGGGTTTGCAACAGAGAAATGAACACTGCAGTACAGTGCAAAGAGTTTAATGAAATTCAGAGCAAGACACTTTATTTCTAACAATGAGAAAAAAAAATGCTCGTTTTTTTCTACCACGTGAGAAACATGCAGAACAGCAGCATAAAAATTAGGCTGAGATAACTTAGAAGTGTTTGTTAACATTCTGTGCAAGTCAGTATGGACCAAATCTCCGAGTCCTGACTCAGTCCTTTCTCAGACAAAACACCAAGTGGGAGTTGATGAATAAGAAGTGAACAGAAAAAAGAAAATGGAGTAATAAGAAGGGAACTTGGCTTCTGTGTCTTTTGCAAGTCAGTGCATACCAGAATGGGGCAGACAGGAACAAGATTCCTCCCACAACTTACAGCATCATCCAGCAGTTTCCCTGTGCTCTTTTTCCCAGGAGACTTTGTTGGTGACGGTGAAGGAGATGGAAGGGGGGCTGAAAGTGTTTCCTCTTGTTCAATCTCTTTTTCCAACTTTATTAGTCCAGGAGGCTCCACCCCAAACCTTTTGGAAACATACAAACAAGTTAATAGTCCTTGTAAGTGTTTCGTATTTCAAACCAAAACTGTGGGAAGAATTTATACTTTCTGCATTGCACTATTGTGCAATAATAGATAGTTACATACATTAATGAACAAGTATAAAAATATAATATAATGCTGTCATTCCAAATTAATAAAGAGAATGAATTTAAATGTCATCTCTCTGTTGATCAAATTTACAGGAAATGCTGATTTCTTCAACGTCTCTCTCTGATAACATATTTGTTGGTGAATGACTAATTTATAAACAGCACTAGGCCTCAAAAATTGCTATACCATGTATGACACATTCAAGTTCAGTACATCTTATTTTTCCATAGTGTTTTTTGGGTTTTTGTGTGTTGTGCTTTGCTTTCTCCCCCCTGCAACAACATCCTATCAAAGTACTTGACAGCTTATACGTTCTGTTAGCATTAGTCAAAGAAATCCAGGTGAAAAGTGATTAAAGGTTATCCTGATCTCAACTGTTGCACTGAATTTACAGATAAATAAATTGAGACACAGCCACTATTTTTTCGGAAGTGGCTAAAGCTTTTTCTGATCGATTTTTGACAGCCAGTCTGCAGATGGATTGAAAGATTTCCTTCTTCAGAAAAGGATTTCAGCTTGAAAATGTTATCATGCCAGGCAGGTTTCTCATAGCAAACTACTTGTGTAAATGAAACCGTATTTTACTCTGTAGCAGAAAAGTCCAGAGCCCAGATGCAGAACTGTGTTGACCTATCTGGCTTAAGATCTGGACACTAAAATATTAAGCAGTAACAAACATATTCTGAAAATCTAAGCTTAATACCATAATAATGTCTTTTGTATTTTCATGGTAACTTCTAATTTAGTAACACTACTGCCTAGTAAATTAATATAAAGAAAACCAAAACCCAAATCTGTGCTTGTATTGGCTTCTAACTGGTGCAGTCTGCCTAATGAAAAGTCAGCCAACACTGGAGCAAGCACTTATATACAATCCATTTATTTCCTGTCTGTCTGCAGATGCCGACAGGCTGTAAATCATTAAATTCCCCCCGGGCTCTAAGCCTACACCTGCACACGGCCTTACTCATCAAATAAAACCCTTCCACTCTATGCAATGCTCCTTCTTTGCTTCTACTGCTTTTCATAATCTCCAATTTTTGCCATTGTGGCAGACAATTTGTTTCCAGTATTCTGAATTCTTCTGGGGATGAGACGAAAAATAAAACAAATGAACAAACAAATATATGCACTTTTTTTTTCCCCCACGTATTGTATTAACCTGAAGCAAAGTTGCTGGAAAGCTGAAATGGTAAAAAAACCCCATCTTTTCTAGGAGGGGTAGAGGTGCAAATTCTGGTCTGGAAGGTATGCTGACAATTTCCTTTTCTGATCTTTTCTAGCCTGTCTTCTCATAACTAAAAATGAAGCAGCACTGGACTGTAACTTGATCTCCAACAGCCTTCTGAGAGCACCACTTCCCATTTTTTTCCAAGTAAAAATTGAATACAATAGCAGAAAGATCCTGAAATTGCTCAACAGTAATTTCAAAAGACCTGCTGGGGTTGTTTAACCCCCCAGAGTTTAAAGTTACTCAAGAACTTCATTCTTTCTGCAGAAAAAGATAATTTAGCTGTTTTCCACTGTATAATCTCTCTTGAAACACACACACAGACAGCATATGTACATCTACTTGCAAATAATTACATTTTCCATGAAGTCTTTATTACGAAGATTACACAGATTGCACAGTGATCGATTCTGTTCTCACATCAGTTTAGTTGAAATTATTCACCCTGACTTTAAAATACTTGGGAGAACGTCAGACCTGTGCAACTCACTGCAACAGCCCTGTGTATTGTCAATGCTCCTTTTCTTTATTCTTAATGGCAACAGGTTTAGGATTAAGGCACAAGTGAGCAGGTATGGGGTTTGTCTGAGGTGGTAATAGACATGTATTATAAATAAAAATAAAGATATTGTAAAGGCAAAGGGATAGATATGTATAATAAATGAAAAGATGGTTCATTTATTTGTTCAGTATTTGTTTTCATGCCTGGAGAATATCCGAGACATGGATGCTTAAGGCAAATATGAAGGGTAAGATTTTATCATAATTCCTTTGTAGATCTGTTGAGAAGTCAAATCTCATCGCAGAATGAGATTAATCTAACTCCACCAACACTGCCTGATCACTGAGCAGCGTTCCCCGAAGAAGCTGGATCCCATCAAGTAATCAAGCTAGGGCAGACATTCCTGAGAGCTGTGCCCTGGCTATGCTGGGCATGGAGTCTTTGGATGCTGGAAGATCTCTCCCCAAGCCAGGGATCTTGAAAGCACAGTTTGTTTGCTCAGGTCAATTAAGATTCATGAAAATCAATGTCACTGAGCCCCTACAGATCAGAAGACTCTCTTATTCATGGAAAGTGATTTTTGTTTTGTTTCCATGTCAGACTGAATTCAAATTTTAGAGAGATAAGAAAACTGGAAATCTTTTTCCGGCCAACACTATTCCTATGCAAACTTCCACTGATGACAATGGTTTTTCTGAAACTTGACCAAGACACAAAGTTAAGCAACTTCCCAATTGAGGTGCTTTTATAAAATACAAATATCCATAATGCAGTTTAACGTGGAAATACTAATTCTTAAGGTAGGGGTAAACACGGGTCTCCTGCATGTTCCTTGTAATCACAAGGAATTCTTCTGAAACTAATGGAAGTATTTGAATAACAGGGCACTCCAGTTTCCCACACACGGGTGAATGGAACTTCAATTTACATGCAAGACTGGGCAGCAGCAGAACTGCTGGACAGCAATTTTATAGCAAATCTTATGTGCTACACTGGTTAAATCTGCATCTGCAAAACAAAACATAACAAAACAAAAACAAATCCCACCACACATTCTAATTACTGTCATTGTCATTGTTTAGCAAAAGCCACCATCGTCTTGATAGCCAAGGTAACAATATGCTGTATTGAGGTCCAGCCTAGCTGGAAATATCTGACAGAGATGGAACACGGATGGTTAATTCAATTCTCATCTTGCTTCTCTTGCCAAAAATCAGTGTTAAGTTTATTTACATAAATGAGGTAAGAGTCACTGTTGCTTAGATCACATTTAGGTCATCCAAAGACCAATTTGTTATCAGTAAAGTTAATGAAATCTCAGTTGTTTACAGAGAGATCTGACGGTTAGCAAGAGAAACAGCTC
The DNA here is from genome assembly GCF_964273445.1 of Streptopelia decaocto. NCBI lineage: Eukaryota > Metazoa > Chordata > Aves > Columbiformes > Columbidae > Streptopelia > Streptopelia decaocto. The sequence continues at coordinate 63,825,493 of NC_138661.1, forward strand.
AAACCTCCATTGAGAAAACAATCCTCAACTCTTCCCCCTTCTGAGGATACCCAAATACCTTCACTGAGATGATGGTACAGAGATTTTATTGTATTTATTAACAGCTGTGAATGACGTCAAGACAGGCTTTCTCCTTGAACCCAATGAGCACAAAAGTTCTCTTGAGATGTGCCGATTTAGTGAGTCTCTCAATAGCCACTGCTCTCAAGAATGTAAATATTTCTGCATTCTTTAAATATTTTCGCCTACCTTGCTGCAATCCTTCCAAGTTCCAGCAAACAAAGGCACACTTCTCTTGGCTGCTTGTGGAGAACTGGAAAAGTAAAACGGAGATGGAAAACATTTATAACTAAAAGCTATTTTAAAGATCTTAGTGATGAATGGAACCTAATCATCGACATCTATAAATCTTGACTCAGATAAGACTTGGTTTTCTTTGGCTTGCAGTGGATTTTTACTGGAATAAAAAGGATGGGATTGAGGAATGGTTCTCAGAGTGCAGATGATTTAGGAAGTTCCCATTTAGTTTTCCTTTTGTTCCTTTGAAAATACCATTCTAAATCTAAACCAATAAGTAATTACTTGGACTATTCGGTAACCTGCAAGCAGATCACATTTATTTAAAAATAATCAAAAGCTCTGGCAGAACACAAAAATTAGTAGAATGTCCAAAATATATAACATTAAAATGATACTTCTCTTTCTACAAAGAGAATTCCTGTCTTTTGTCACTATTTTCCTTAGCCTATTTAAATCACAAAAATAACAAAACTGCACTAGCAAAGATATATCTCGTTATAAATTTGGTCCAGCATTCATTATACATCTACTTTTAAAGAAAATATGAAACTAGAATACTTTAGGAATTCAGCTCATCATAGAAAAATCCCCAACCAAACAAAAATCTTTTCTTCTCTACATATGCACACACACGTGCAAGTTTCAGTGCCTGATTTCCACACAAGACCTGGAGTTTTAAGCTTCAGAAGCAGCTGGACCGCATGAACTTCTCATTAAGAAATACCACCATAATCCAAGAGAATTATTTTTTTACCACAGTTCAGTTAGGTGATGTTCTGCAGAGAAGTCCAGCAAAATATATAAGCAAAATCCAAAATGAATAGATGAGTAAAGTCCCATGGCTGCTTGCATAACAATTACCCAAAAGTCAAAAAAAAAAAAAAAAAAGGAAAGGAAATAAGAAATAGGAATGATGAGTACATTGTCATCTTCTGTCCAGAAATATCTATTGCAGTAAAACCATCATGTTGTGAATAAACTTCCAGTTCTTAAAATTTCCAAAACAGTAAAAAGCTTTGTACCTTATACTTCGGATTGAGTTGACAGCAAAAATAATTGTGTGAATATTTGTATAATCAGAAAAGAGAAACCACAGCAAAATTACTTTGTTTTTAATAAGTTAAGGTCAAGGCATCTGCTATATAAACATCTTGGTTATCTAAAGACTCACCTAACTGAAATGCATGAGGGAAAAAATACCATACCTGAAAAAGATATTTCAATGTCTAGTTAAAGCTCTGAAAGTCATTACTTTGTCTTATTTTGTATGTATGAGACACAGAACGGGAATCCATAGACTTAAACATTTCTAAATAACTAACGCATACTGGGGCAGATCTTCAGCTTTCGCAACTTCAACTTCCAGCTCCACTGTCTTGAATAAACCTCTGGTAAGTTGTGTGAGTTGAATGCTCATCCCAATGTCTTTTCTTAGCGTATATGTAGCACCTTGAGATGTATGGATTCTTCCCCTCAAATCCCATCTAACTATAATTCCAGAAGTGAAACTGCAAAGCATGAAAACTAAAATGGCACTGCACTAGGAAAACTATTTTTATCCTTTAGCCAGCTGTTCTTAAGAATATAAAAGATGCAGACTTGGACGTTCAGCTCTTCTCATTATTCTTCCTTGCCACACCAGAGTAATTTTATGAAACTGGACTCGATGATCTTTGTGGGTTCCCTTCCAACTCAGGACATTTTATGATTCTATGAAACATTTACCTTTACTCATAATCAGTATTTTTGAAGTGTTACATTCATGACCCTAGAAATGTATTCCACTGCTTTGGTTCTAAATCAGTTGGGACTGCCTCAAAATAAAACTCGATTTTTAAGAAATAAGGCATCCCCCAAATATAACGGAATAAACATTTTTTAAACAGTCAAAGGGAGTCCAAAATTTCTGAATTGCAATTCACACATATGCACATCTGAATGACTTTGGAAGGGAGAAGAAAAGGAGCCTCAAGTAATATTATTTGCAAAAAGATTCATAAATAGAACTGGAAGAGGATTTGATTAAGAAAGACAAAAGGTTTTTCTGTCAATGCTTAAAGCTCTTTGACCCAAACAAAATTCGAAGTCCTTTAGCAAATCTGACTCAACATAATCTAGACACATTTCATGCATTTCACATGGAACAACGTGCCACAGTGAAACTGTTGTTAGAGGATGAAGAGCTGTGCAGGCAATAACCAACCACAAGAACAAGCATTTGCTCATCTGGTGAGAAGACGGTGACATAGCACTTCCAACAAGAAAATGTTAGCATTCCTGAGGACTATACCAGCATATGTACTTGGGGACTTCAGAGACAAACAAATGTTATTTTGCATACTGCAATACCCACTGGAAATAATTGAGATTCTCAAAGCAAAATTTTCGTTTTCATTGTTCCAGTTAATGGGCTACCAGCTCGCAAGGGAACCGTCGGGAGTTACAGCAGAAGCCACAGAGGCACAAGACAGCATTTCCACAGCTATCTTGGTCCCAAACATTCAGTTCAACCATAATCTTTTGGAACGAGCAGCCGTTTTGAGTGCCTTGATTTCTGAGTACTTACTTTGAGATAATTTGGGTCTGGTGCTATTTCACAATAACTGAAATAACTGGGTATTTACAGTCATTTTCAAAAGATTGCCTCCTAAGCTTTTATTTTTAAAAAGCTACCTTTCATTTTTTTCCACCTAGAGTACAGAAAGAGAAACATTACTTATGCTTCTTTTCTTAGGTTTACACATAGTAGTTGAGTTAATATTTTTGAACCACTTCAAGACTTCTGGTAGAAGAGAGGGCAAAAACTATTTCAGAGGCACAGCACAGCAAAATCACTTATTTCATTGTTTATAATAAGCATGTCACTAAAAAAAGAAAATGTGTAGAAATCTTCAGAATTACATTTAAATTCTCACTGTTCTGTAATTTAAATTCACATTTATATTCTGACCGTACTGCAGTTCATGGCTAACTACACTATGCACATGTACACAGTTTTATGAACGTGGAATTGTGCACAGATATATGGTAATAACTAATCATTTGAGGACTACAGGCAATTTGGAAGTGACTGGTTACAAGTTCAGATTGGAATGTAACACCTGTAACCCATGGTATTCTATTGTATTGTATTCTACAGCTACTGTTTCCTGAATTCCTTACTATAATCTATACCAATAGTTGCATTTCAGTAGTAGGCACCACCTCAATTTTTTTACCTGACCAGCTACTCAATCCCAGATATTCTACAGACAGACATTTGCTAAGCAACACATTTTCTGCAACTGTAGCAAATTATAAACAAACATAGTAAGTACTGGGAGCCAAGAAGTTATTCTTAAAAGCCACGTTCATTCTACCTACAACTACGTACACAATTTGCTGTAGATTATTTAAAGTCTACGCTGAACACATTGCAACTCATTTCCACAACAGTGCTAAGTCCTCACTGTCTTCAAAGAGGTAGAATTAGCAATATAATTTCAGGACAAAGGACTAAAGGGCAGTCCAGGAGTGGGAAACCAACTGGACCCTCTGTTTATAAATATATAAAGGGTGAGTGCCACGAGGATGGAGGCAGGCTCTTCTCGGTGGTAAACAATGATAGGACAAGGGGTAATGGGATCAAGCTGGAACACAAGAGGTTCCACTTAAATTTGAGAAAAAACTTCTCAGTGAGGGTGACAGACACTGGACCAGGCTGCCCAGGGGGGTTGTGGAGTCTCCTTCTCTGGAGACATTCAAATCCGCCTGGACATGTTCCTGTGCGACCTCACCTAGGTGTTCCTGCTCCAGCAGGGGGATTGGACTAGATGATCTTTTGAGGTCCCTTCCAATCCCAAACATACTGTGATACTGTGATAAGGTAGGTGATATTACTGTCCCTATCTTATACATGGAAGTATAGATATAAAATACAAAAAAAGCACAGTTATGTAGGTGCTGTTTTTAAATACTTCCTGCCTGAACTCCAGGGCGTTTTTGAGTTTCTTAATACTACATTTTGTGTGAAAGCAAAGCCAACATAACTGATCCCATTACAAAGCCTGATATGGACCCTCCCACTGCATGTGGGACCTGACACTTCTGTGTCACTTCTTCAGACACCCTTCAGTAGAAATATCCAAATACTGTCCTTCAGCATCTTCCATCATTGTCCAGATGTTTTCAGATTTTTGCAATAAATGAGGCTTGTGAGGAGAAAATAACATACCAAGAAGAGTTTCCTTCAGTTCATGAACCATACCACACCAAGATGTTGGCAGAGCAAAGTCCTAAAGAGAACACAGCAATTCTAGGGGGAAAAATAGCCCATGAGCACATGAAAAGTTGATGTGTGTATCATAACAGTTAAATGGTTGAACTAATATAATATAGTCAGTCTTAGTTATAGCCCAAGTACTTCACTTTGCAGTATTAATACAATTTTTATATGCAATTTCCTGTAATTTTTCACACTTTCATATATGGAAGAAAACAATATTATTGGAGAATCACTGGCCAGTCCTCCACTATCAAATATTAGCAAGGTGAATTGTCTGAATAGGTGACTATAATCAAGTACCAATTTGGAAAAATACAAGATACATGAGCTACACAGATCTACTACATAAGACAACTGGAAGCATCTGCCTTGCCAGAGAATCTCACTGATGGTATTTGCTTGACAAGAAACCAGTGTGAAGATTTGGAAAGAGTGCATACAAGTCCAGCTTATTTTAAGTGTCCTGACAGCTACAGACCCTTTTGCTTTGCATCTCATTCATATCAAATCCTCCCTATCTGCTGTTCTCATTGCCTGCATCTTTTCAAGTTACTTCCAGTCACTCTCTTTGAACAATCCTTCTTTTTCAGCTCCTAACAAGCTTTCATCCCTGCCCTTTTCTAGCTAGAACTTCTTTCTCCACACTGGTTCCATCTTCTTGCTGCCCTTTCCTCCTTTTACAGGAAATATCCTGATCACTCACCGCCCTTGGTTCTCCTTCCTTGTACTTCATTTGTTTCCTACCTGCTGTTCATCACATTTCTGCATCCTTCACTGCTCCCATCCCCAGTGCCCGGATGCTCCTGGGAGCAGCAGAAAGAGCGGAGAACCAGCCTCTGCTGTCAGTGCAGAGACCCCGAGTATCCATAATAACAAATGAAGGGTTGGGCTGGATGTGGGATTTTGTTTGTTTTTAAACCAGCAGAATGCCCAGCCACAATACAGAAATAAATTTCTTAGACCTCCCTGTCAAGTTTCAAGCCTTGGCTCCTAACATTTTTATAAACTGCTTTTAGTGAAGTCAGTTTTTCTTCTAAACCATTTTTTTTTTTTTTTAGATATATTGGGCATAGCTGAATCAAAAAAGTGAATACGATTTCTGATTCTTAAACAATTTTTAGCTAACTAGAAGCAAAGAGATTTTCCAAAGTGTTTTAGTCTTCATTATCCTGGGCTTCCAATCGCTATCAGAGTGCTCACATGGTTTTGGGAAGATTTTTCAAAAGGTTGATCCTTTGATCCTTCTTCCTAATATCTTTCACTTTCTACCTTAATATTTTTAATACTTTTTCTTCTGATCCTACAGTAGTCTTTTTTGGGTTTTTTTAACATTGCTTTGACAACAATTTGTTCAACTTATCCCAAACATATCCTTGCTTCTGTGTCAAAGCGTTATACTATGACATACTTTAATCAAGGCGTTGTGTTCCCCCATCCCTCATTTCAGCTTTATCACTTGTGGAAGCCTCAAAGCAAAGTTTCAGACAGTACCTCTATGGATAGTAAAGAATTAATCTAGAATGAACACAGAGATCACCTAAACACTAAAAATTTAGAGGAATTCATTAATTTAAGATGCTAATCCAATGGTTATAACACAGTATCCAGGATGCTTCTATAGTCCTCAAAATAAGACATACTCAACAATAGTATGAGTTGTTTAGTTAAATGTTGTGAAAGATGGGACAAAGCCTTATTCTGATGCAACTACATGTGAAACTTAACACGCTGTTCCAAGCTGTAGATGTGTCACTGTGAAAGACTGGTCAAAATACTTCCATCTTGTAATATGAAATTAGATAAACTAGAGTATTAATTTAAAAAAATTATTTGTCCCATGCATAAGATATTTTAAAGCAATAAACATTTATTTGGTTTTTTTTGTATTTGATTTGTTTGTTTTTAATTTTAAAAAATAACATTAGAGATCAGAGGTGTTTGTGTGAAAGTCTATTATTTCCACTAAAATACTAGATGCCTTTGTTTAGAGAACCTGTCTATTAAACTCTATAACCAATAAGTTGCATCAAAAGAAGTCCATGTCACATTGTGTGTACACACGCACATTTACAGAATACACAAGCACAAAACATTAATACAACAGTATCATCCAACAACTCCCAAAACAAACAACACACATTAGCATGCTGTCACTCTTGGTGGCAAACCCTTTTCTTGCTGGGTGGAGACTTTCTCATGGAAGAGATGCAGCATATTCACTGGTTCCAACTCCTATAATCATCCAACAACACTATGTTACCAACAAAGAGTTCATCACTTAAGCTTTAAGTTCACTTAACTAAAGCAATCATAGAAAAACTTATCATTCTCACTATTTGGCCAAGAAGAGCTTTCTTTGAGCATTACACTCTTTGGCCTTGAGCACCATAATTACAAATATCTCCACCAAGAAGTTGAATTACTGTAGCTGTACGGATCTGCTGCCCTAAAACCTACAATGGGAAACTTACAAAATGTACGTATCATGAGAACAGAGGAGTTACAGTGTTACTTTTCTTAGATTGAAAAGAGTTAATGCATTATCTTCCGAGTCCTAGACATGGGACAATTTTTGACCTATGAGATATCTAAGAACCTCATTCAAAGACAGCATATCTCAAGAATTGCCCAGATGAAGAAAATTTGGACTTCAGAGCATAGGTTTTGGTATCAAAGCAGCTAATCCCTTCTTTAGACACACTAACTATAAAAACAACTATGGAAAGCATGGTGAGGTGGTCAATGAGTGCAGGGAGCAGGCAGAGTCACCCTCTATCTTACAGCATTCAAGTTCATCCTTATACACTGTGTTGCTGTATTTGGTGCAGATGCTCATGTTTTTCCTGCAGCTTATACAACAGGCACAGTGTTCACCTTTTCTTTGCTGAGGGATTAGCTCTGAGAGTCTCCTGCCATGTCTCTGCATTAAGTGCAAAGGGTAAAATACATATAGATTGCTACCAGTCAGCTCTGGCTGCATTATAAGTCTCTATGGAAAGCGATATTTCCAATTCGTTTGTATTTATAACTATGTTAAGGTGCTATAACATTCAGCAAGACAGACTACACCATATTATACGCTACTAACTGCAAGTTAGTTGTACAATTGCATTGTTTTAAAACTTTTGAGCTCTGTATTGATCTCTTTCAAGGACTTTTAAATTAACTCTGTGGATTAGAAGTCATAATTGTATCTATCGGGATGACAAATACCACCTTTTTCTTCTCTTTGTTTTCAAGAAAGACTTTAATCCTGTTTCCTTGTTTAGCTCAGCTAGATATCCCAAATCCAAAGCATTGGAACCTGTGCTTAACTTCAAATAATTAAATCAATTACTAAATCAGTCCACAAGTGATGGACAAAGACATAAAGCAATGTTAGTAATTCTACTCACCTGCTCATCTGGATCAGCCCTAGAATGTTGCCACTTTGCAGTACCAAGCTTCTAGGAACACTTAAGATTCCCATTAAAATCCCTCACCTGTGAGCTCCTCAGGCACGGCCGGCACCGCTCTGCTATAGTCTCTGTTTGACACAGTTCCATCCTAACCACAAATACCTTCACGGGACTTCAATCTCAGGGCTAAAAAAGTGGGTGTCGGAGGCATTGGTGTGCAGTTACATTTACTTTATTTCCGAGACTTCAGAACTCATCAAGATGAGAATATATTTTTAAGCAATTAGAAATAATAGCCATTAATAATTTCTTAGCTAGTATATATCTAATTTTGCTGATCTCTGAATAGACTTGGAACTTCTTTTAAAAATCAAGAGTGTCATAAATCCATCATTCCAATGTTTCAGTGTAATAAGTCTTCAAAATTACTCTTCTATTGTTAGAACAGAAATTTGCCAGAAAAAGGTCTCAGGAATGCTTTGTGTGATACAATGGCATGAAGAAAATATCACTGTATGCATCCAGTTAAATAATACAGTATTTACATACAATAAGGCAAGCAGAACACAGCAAAAGGGAATATAAAACTCAACCCAATTAAGAACATTAAGACAGTAAATTTCCTCAATATAGAGAGAAAATAGCTGCTTTATCACTAGCAATTTACACATCAATACAGGTTATTAGACATCGGAAAAAACAACATAAAACCCAGTTACCTCTGTAACCATCATTTCACCACAACTATTTACTATCAAAAAAAGAGCAGACTTCCATGAGGCAACACAAACACTTAGATGGCATTCACACATGTTTCTCACCACTTTGAATTTTGCCATTACTTACCTTTGCTGAATTTTTATTTCCTATGCAGTGAAGAAATGATTTGTGGGAGAGAGGGGAACATAAAAGCCTTAGATTGGTAACTTTGTGATTCATCATTATTTTTAATGCATTAGAAAAACCTCAAATGAAATCAAAACTTTTGAAAATTGTAGCTCAAACCAAGGAAGAATAGTAGCTTCTATTTTTATCATTTTTAGAAATGGCATGGTCAATATCCCAGTTCTCAAGTTCAGAAAAAGAAGTCAAAATATTATCAAGTCCTAATCCTAGTTCCAGCACTGTAAGTAAAGACAGGTACAACAGGTACATCCACTGATGACACCAAGCTGGGAGGAGTGGCTGACATGCCAGAAGGCTGTGCTGCCATCCAGAGACCTGGACAGGCTGGAGAGTTGGGCAGGGAAAAAATTAATGAAATATAACAAGAGCAAGTGTAGAGTCTTGTATCTGGGTAGGAACAACCCCAGGTTCCAGTATAAGTTGGGGAACGACTTGTTGGAGAGCAGTGTAGGGGAAAGGGACCTGGGGGTCCTGGTGGACATCAGGATGACCATGAGCCAGCACTGGGCCCTTGTGGCCAGGAAGGCCAATGGTATCTGGGTTGTATTAGAACAGGGGTGGTCAGTAGGTCAGAGAGGTTCTCCTGCCCCTCTACTCTGCCCTGGTGAGACCACACCTGGGATATTGTGTCCAGTTCTGGGCCCCTCAGTTCCAGAAGGACAGGGAGAGAGTCCAGCACAGAGCAACAAAGATGCTGAAGGGAGTGGAGCATCTCCCGTGTGAGGAAAGGCTGAGGGAGATGGGGCTCTGGAGCTTGGAGAAGGGGAGACTGAGTGGTGACCTCATTCATGTTTATAAATATGTAAAAGGTCAGTGTCGGGAGGATGGAGCCAGGCTTTTCTCAGTGGCAATGAATGGTAAGACAAGGGGTAATGGATACAAACTGGAATACAGGAGGTTCCACTTAAATATGAGAAGAAACTTCTTCACAGTGAGGGTGACAGACACTGGAACAGGCTGCCCAGGGAGGTTGTGGAGTCTCCTCTTCTGGAGACATTCAAACCTGCCTGGACACCTTCCTGTGTAATATCATCCAGGAATGTTCCTGCTCCGGTGGGGGGATTGGACTGGATGATCTTTCGAGGTCTCTTCCAATCCCTGACATTCGGTAATTCTGTGATTCTATAAACGGTAACACTCAGAGAAGGGAAACAACAGAACCTAGTTTTCAATCAGTGAAGAAAAAAATGAGTCACTAATCAAACAAATGCAATACAGACATATCTGGTTTGTGCTCTCCGTATCTGGGCTATTTCATTTTGCTTTTCCAAGCGAGGAATTAATCTTGAACATTAAGTTTCCAGGTGCGTTTGCACTCAGTGTTATATTGCGGTAGGCAAAGCACGGTGTATATGTAAAAATTAACTTGTTCAAGGAATGTTGGTATTTTAGTTATGCCAATTTTATCTCTAAACAAGATTTGGTTTTTTGAACAATGCACAAGAAAATTCTTTATAAACACACTCTCAGTTACACGGTTAACCTATTATTGGAACAATGGCAAACTGCTGAGTTTATCACAGCAGTAAAAAGTCTAAATTCATTTCAGTGCTGGATTAACCACAGGTTCTTCTGTTTATCTCAGACATCAGAGGCCTGTGTTTCCTTCCTTCCTGTGTTCACAAGTTTCTTTGTCCTAGACTATGTCCAACTTCTCCATAATTTCAAATCTTTGGAAATACAATTATTGTTTATCTTCCACATGATTTACCATGTCCAATAAAAAATTCATATTCAGGATTTAATTAACAAAACAGAGATATATAACTTCCTTGCAATCTGTCATTTGTATCTGTGATACTAATTTCTTCTCTGCCAAGCACTTTCTCCTGGGGATATAAAATAATTTAACTACAAAAAACTCACAGGATGAAAGCAGACAAATGAAAAAATGGCTTCAGAAATAGTTGTGCTAGAAGAGCAAGATGGTAAAAGAAGGGGAATAGGTCACTTGCAACACAGATAAGAATTTCAACTGGGCAAAGACCTTTTGAGCAACAGAACAAAGAAGCCTCTTGATTCAGTACAGTCTGTTCAATTGTCTTCCATGGAAACTGAGCTGTCTATCGTCACAACTGCTTTACACTTTTATCTGAGTTCAGAAAACAAACATTTGATTCTCTTCATTTCATGATATTTGGCTGAACCAAACTCTCAGTGTAATATTCATAAGTTTTCCTTTGAAGAGAGAAAAGTGAAAATGCTGAAGAATACGTCCTATTAGAACAGTGATTTCCTAAGCAGTCCATTTCTTTTGATGGAGCGCCCTGAAGTGCTAGTGGATCACCTGGAAAAAAGGTCAGTACAGGATGCAGAGAAAAATTGCATATTTTCTTGCCACCCGAGCAACCCATTGAATCTGCACAAATAAATAAATGTCTGCAGCCAAAACGGAGCATGCACTTGTGTCCTGCTTTCCTGAAACAGGAAAGAACCATCTATACATTGAACTAAAGCACAGCATTTCATGATCAAAAAACGTGTGCAAGGTGAAAAATCATCTGTGTGCAAGAAATCATAGCAGGTTTTTTGTCTCATTTAAGCTCCTCTTAAAATTGACTTAAATGGATTTTAAATGATGTGTACTTCATTTGTTCATGCTTCAGATAAGTGACAGAATTAGCGCAGTCAGACACAGGTCAGATTTGGAGTCAGGATCTACTAAGAGAGTTATTCTGCCTTTCAAGGCAGAACACAGTTATTTTAAATTACCAGCTACTACATAAACAAATACATACCCAAACCTTCTGACTCAAACAGGCAGGTATCATCCACTCCTACATCTCTGCACCAGGATAAGAAATTTGCTGTGTTGTCCCGTGCAAAAAAAGACCCTGAAGGAGCATTGGCTTTGCATGGAATCTTCCGTACTGGTAAGGTCTGAAAAATAGAAGTTCTCTGTTGAGATAATGATACATACTAGCATAATATTTAAGTATCATGAAATCAATACACAAGTTTTGCCTAGATGGGTGATTGCCACCAACATAGTTCCTTGTCCATTAAAAAAATCCAAGTAAAGAAGAATGAGAAGTGAATTCAACAGCAGGAAGTTGTCAACCACAAAGTCACAACAGGCTACACAGTGTGAAGTTCAGAGCTGAATCAATATTAGCAGCTTCTTAGGAATAGTAGGACTGTGAGTGACAACAATTTGGGGATTTAGTGTTTGGTCCAGTTCACTGCATTAAAAAAATCCAACAAATAAAATTATAAAGGCAGACTTTTAACTAGGAACAGAGCTTCCCCAAAATTAAGGATGAATTCATTTCAGATCTACTAGTTCCTAGACCTATGTCCAAAATTCTGGTTTTAACAGCCCAAAATAATTGTAAATGTGGAGAGGGAAATAGAGGAGTAGGCTTCCCAGTACAACAGCTGCTGGTAGCATAGTAATGTCAGTATTTAAAGGCAGTTTAGAAACAGTTTATATATTATTTATATTAGACATATGACAGCAGCAATGTAATTGCAGAATACATCTACACGCACAGAACTATTCACCTCTATATACCTGATAAACCAAATAAACTCCAAGTAGAATGGCTACAGGGATCAACACCATTCTACTCATTCTATCGGTATGGCAATGGGAGCTTATAAATTGCTTTAGACATACACACATGCCTTATAAATGTTTAGACCTATTCCTCAGGTAGATCACCATCTACCTCTCGTTCCCCAGTGTTTCTTATTCCAATTGCACTTCTTTCTACATTTTCCTGTTCTGCAAAAATCACACTTCTGTTTCAAAATATTTAAAAGGAAACATTAACACCTCCCTATTTTGTATTCTCAGAAAATACTGACTGGTTCTATGTGATATTTTACAGGAAAATCCAAGTAAACCTTGTGTCATGAACACATCACCTCCTGGATCATCCTGGAATTAGAGAGGGGAAGAAGGAAGAAAGTCACAAAGGCTATTAGACTATTCAATAAACCCAGTATAAATAAAAATCAATGAAACCAGAATTCTTCCAAGGGGCTCTAGATATGGAACAACCTTACAGACCAAAGAATAATGAAGTTGACCATTATTTTAAATCCCTCTCCATTCTTGACAAGGAGAGAGGAGGATATCCTGAGGCAAATTCTCATTATACTCTAGAGACCGCTTCACACCTTGAATTTCCCATTGTGACTTAAAGCCTTCAGGAAGAAGTAATGCAGCATTTGTTCATCTTTGCCCCCCTATATCCTTTCTCAGAAGATTTTAATTGGACAAGTCTAGTAGTCTTAAAAGAGTACATGCTTCTGTTAAAAGGAGTCACACAAAATTTTCTGGCAGCCTGCTGGAGGAAGGTCAAGTAGTCCAATCTTCACTTGGAGAAAAGCTGTCAAAACAAGCCTTTTGTTTCATGGTTTTCTGCTAAAATCTTACATAAAACATAGCAAAAACCTTAAAGAAGTTCCTTCTTCAAAAAGATTTCCACAGCAAAGATGTAACCTGACCTTCCACCAGTGCAGAACAGGAACAAGTGTCGTGGGCAGGGATGTTCAACTGGCCAACAGCAGCAGGAAGCAAGATGGGAAACAGGCTGGGAGCAGCAAGAGTTGGGCTGCTCCGTGAGGGAAGATAAGCCAGGAACTAAGTCAGAAACAGCAGGAGATAAAGTTGGACACAAGGCTACAGCACAGGCTGAGGCTCCAGCCATGAAGCCAGGCTGGAGATGGTATGTCCACAACGTGGCTCAGGCAAGATGGGCTAAGTTCAAGAGGAGCTCCTGGGCCATGGGCAGGTTGGGGTCCCAGGTGTGGCTGGTCATGACTATGAAGGTATTTTGGTTCCCTCAGGTCCTGAGAACAACTGTTATGTATTTCTTAGTATTCCAACAGAATCAATCCCTTCAGAAGTACACGGCTAGTTTATAATCAACTCCAACTTCTCAAGTAGATTCAAAGAAGTGTCATTTCATAGCACCGTATTTTAATGCAATTACATGAAACATCCACTCTATTTACAACATACTTGACCATATTCTCACAGAACCAAATTACCAGCAGCTATAAACCAGTTTAACACCATTAAAATGAAATGGGATTAAATTCTTTTCCCATATTAACTCTGCTTGGACCAGAGTCTGAAGTGACACATGGATGTTGAACCAAGTTAAAAGGTGAACAAAAGGGGACCAAACAAATAATATCGGACAAAACTATATTCATTGACATTTTTTATTATGTCCGATGTGCAGTACAAATCCTGGATGACTTTATAATGGATTAGCAGCACTGTGACAGGATAAGATGACAAGAAGCCACCTCTAGTATTCCTGGCACTTGTAGACTTGTGCATAAGCTACTCAGAGAGCATGGAAAGGAGATAAAGCTACAGTTACCTTTTGTCTGCAAGCAGATCTGTAGTGTCAAATCATCTCACCTCCCAGCTCAATCAGTTCCCAGCTCTGGATTTTCCACAGTGTCTATACATTACTTTGCTCTCAGGCTCTCTTTTGCAGAAAACTGGTGAGTCTTCTCCAAGATAAAACCTGTTTATAACCCCAGGAACAGCTTGGAAGGGCACTACAGGTGAAGTCATACCAGCTTTGTTTCCTTCTCCTCAGTTCTCCAACTCCAGCCCAGCTGATTCTGTGCTTTTCAACCACTTTGTCCTGCCACATTCTCCAATAACCAGCCCATATTCTTTTGTGTCATGCTAAGGGTATTAAACACTGTTCTGGAAGTCTGTGATAAAACCTTTGTATTATTTCAGGAAATTTGAACTAGGAAGACAAAAAACAAACTACACACACAAAAAAAACGTGCTATATGGCTGGTGGCTGCCATCTGGCAAGCAGAGAAGACTTGGGCTCAGTGTGGGCACAACCAACCTGCTCTACTGGGCACTGAGCCCAGAGGGGATGACCCTGGAGAACAGGAGCTGCTCCTTGGCAGCGATGCCCTCAGCAGTACAAAACCAGCTAAAAGTGAGGAGAAAGCCAGGAGAACCTTCATGCTGCTCTTCTAGCGGCTGCTGGGAAGGCATCGCAATGCCTGGCAGGAATGCAGAAAACTCCAGTTTTCCCCTGGGCCGTCGCTGCTCCCCAGGACTAACAACACACGAATAAATCTGGTTCTAAATATATAATGTTTTCTGATTTAGGTAGACTATAATGGCTGAATATAGAAATTATTTCAAGAAAAGCAATTCAGAACAGATGGTTTATGTGTCAGAAATCTAGGCACTTAGAGTCAGCAAATAAACCATCTAAAACTTCATGTATGTAACGGACTGTCCATAAATTATGCTTCTGCACCTCGACAACTAAGACAGACCTTTAAATACATCAGTCACCCCAGCTTCGCTGTGAAACTTAAGACACTCACAGAGCTTGCAATATTTTTTTTACAATTATAAAGATTACAGTGTCTTTTAAAAGTACATTTTTGTAGTAACAGCTCCTGACAGCAAATAGAAGAGTCTAGGTACACAGTTATCACACTTAACTAATCAAACTTGTGTTATTCTTTGGTTTCATAGTGAAAAGTGTCTGATTAACAGGTGTCCTAAACATCTCAGAAGTGACAAACACCCAAATGTAAAAACAAAGCATGTTCTGAACTACAGAAGGGAAAAAACCTACATTATTGAAATGAAAAACAATAGTGCTTTAAGTCACCGTATGGAACAAATACTGCACAGATAAATATCTCAGGCACCACACGATCTCACTAAATTGCAGCATTCTAGATTTCATCCCGTTTTCCACAATATTAGGGTCTTGCTAACGAGAACAGCAAAAAAACCTCCTCACCATTCAACAACAGCACAGTCAGGATTATCACAGAAATCATAGGGAAATACTTGTATTTTCTTATCACCTAATAAATTTCCCTACCACCTTCTAAATAGAAGGCTACTTTTTTTTTTTCATATTTCCAAAACTGTCACTGTAATGTTCAACCTATAACATATGAAAGCTCTTATTTAAGATCGGTTTCATGCGCAAATATTTTTTACTGATTTGTATAAATGGCCTGACTATCTCAAAAGTGCTTTCTAACAGATCATTCTGAAGTAATTAGGTTTCCATATGGCAAAAGTGACTTTTGTTGACATAGTGTAGTATAACCGCAGTTGCTTTGAAACAGCAGTGGCCGCAATTACTCCTATCAAATATCATGAAAACAGTTCCCCAGTTACACTCCTTTTACAATCTTGTCTTGTTGATGTGCGTGCATGTGGTTTAATGCAGGATGTGAAAGTGTGAGTGAAACATATGATGCAATCCTGGAAAAATGCTGTCAGGTTCACTTCTGAACCCAAAAGGGACTCTCTTACACCCATGCTCTGAAATCACACGGACAAATGTAGGTTTTGGGTACAGTTTTTCCAAAATGAGGGTCCACAAATGTGTGTTAAAACCCCCATGTTTTCAATAGCAGATTTGAGCTACATTCTGAAGATCCCTAATCATCCTTCCCTCTTTGAATAGATGATTTCACAACTTTTTGAACTGTCACTCACATTGGAATAAAAGGAAAAAGATGGGTAATTTTGGTTGTTATGGAGGAGGGTCACAGTTAGATAGGCACTCATTGGAAAAATTTGCTTTTATCGCCTGATGAGCTACATTAACCAAAATGGGAGGAAAAATTACACATGGAGACTACAGTATCAGCTGCAGTTGTGTCTCATGTGGCTATTTTGTGTTATGTAAGCATAAATTCATATTGAAATTTGAGTCTATCAGCTAGATAGATGTATCTGTTTCAAAATTTTTTACGATTTTGCTTTTAACTTTGATATTGACCACAGAGCCATTCTTTTCTTTCTTAAATTCTTCCCTCCTTTTGCTCAGGTGTTCTTAGAAAAGCCTTCCTCCTCTTATAAAATCTGAATGAGCTCTGTAGGACAGGGAATACAAGAGAGAAGTTCTGCCACAAACTTCTCTGTAAATGGGATTTTGCTCCTGGGGTTTTATTAATTTGTTAAATAGAAGTGAACTGAAGCTCATTGCTACAAGAACTCGCTCTTATTGAACTGTTACAATTCACCTCACCACGGTGACAATACACTTAGTCAACCATCATTTATTCAGTTGCTATTCCTAATTCTCCAGGAACTCAAACCTAAACCATTTGGGATCCCATTTATAAATGAGAGAAGTGGTGTCCCAGACGCTCCAGCAAAGGAAAATTAAGTTTAGCTTAGGCTGATTTGCAGTGCCAAAATTCAGGTTTAGTGAATAGCAATAGAGCACAGACAAGTATGAACTAGACATTAAATAAATTAAACTGTAATACCTACAAGGTAAAATAATTACTCCTTGATAAGGTGGGCCTGGGTTTGTTTTCCCCCCCTATTCCATTTACTGTGGGAGACACCACTTCCAAATATAACAACTGAACCAAAAATCAAAAGAATGTGCTAAACACATATGCAAAATGGATAAAAGAGGTCTGAATATGGAAATACATACATAGAATTTGTCACAGAGTGAAAAAAAATAAGACCTAAAAACCAAATACAATCCCCTTGCAGCCTCCCCAAGGCCACAATAAATGTTAAAAACCAGGAAAATTTAAGAAAAAAAAAAAGAAATCACCACACACCACAAAGGAGAAAAAAAAAATCCAAAGCTCAATATGGAAATTTCGAGGGCTTAGGAGATATCAATAAAAATTGCCCAACTTTTCAACGGACATTCAACCAGGAACAGCTTCCAGATTAATGAAAAATGACATTGCACTTAGAAAGAAAGGATCCCTAAGCAATTCACTTAACAATTGGTGAAACATTGTCTTTCAGTGAAATACTGTCTTTGCACTGTCACATTAAGTACTGTAGAGTGATATCATTTTAATGGAATAGCAGGTTGGATTTCAAGTTTAAAGACCATGTGTTGACCAGATTTTTATCCTATGTAATCACCGCAGAGATCATCAAAAGCCAAAAATCACTCATTATCAACTTCCTAGATTCTAAGAAAGCATTTGTGATCACTTTGGAATACCTAATGGATTTATGATATGCCAATAAAAATAAGGCATCATCAAGGCTTTATATCAAAGTACAATGTTAAAATAAACACAGACCTATGTGAATGGTTTAGCCATGCTGTTAGTATCAAAGAAAACATTCTCTCACTTCTTCCACATAGCATTAGTTTTAATTTCTTAGGAGTAAGCGTAGATGGGGAATGTGCTTAATTTAACAACAATAGAGCTTTAAAAGCTAAAATTTTGTTTATTGCTTTGTTCTTCTAAGACTTCTGTCTAAAAAAGCAGCTTATTGGCCATGTAGCAAAAGATTAAAATGTTTTCATTCAAATAATAATAAATAGTTATCAAAAACCAATCTAACAGGAAGACTGCAAGTAATGGCAGCTGACACCAAAGGGCCCATTTAAACAAATCTCAGACCCTGCCCACTCCATTTGTGTCATCAAGGATGGGATTAAGTCACTATAGCCCGAAATCTTGGTGACATCTATAAACTGACTTTCAAAACTTCTGACTCTATAACATATCTTTGCCTACAGACAAGTTCACTTTTATTAATAGTCTTTCAAAGATCTTGCAGAATTAATTTACAAACTCCAGGCATGTAGGCACCACAAATTAAAAGCCATTACTTCTGCTTATCTACAACCTGAAAATGCTAGCAGGCCAAACACAAAAAATCAAAGTTGGCTTGGTTCTTTTTCTAATGCTATTATAGCATTAAACAGAGTGACTGCAATGAAAAATCAAAAAAACAAATAAGTTTATTAAAATTTTATAAATAGAGACACTAAGGTATGTCATGGCAAAGACCTCCTTGTAATGTCCCTGAAAACAAACACACAGGGCTGTACTTTGTCCTTAGACCTCTAGTTTTCAGAATTTATCTTTAGAAAAGGATTTTAAAAATTGGTATTTCATAATAGGTGTCTTGGATAACACCTGATTAGAATAGAACAGGCAATTCTCGCAGTTGCTCTTTCAGAGGACAGTTACACCTTATCTTTGATACATGACCATGAGCTTTTTCCCCATCACAACCACAGAAGCCAGAGCTGAATTAACATGAGTTAGTTGAAGAACTGTAGTTTCTGAATTTCTCTCATTTGTATTGTAATTTAATGATGAAAAAACAGGAGGATTGCATTTGAGTAGGTTGTCTGTGGCTATTTCATTGTCACACAACAGGACCTGTGAATGCACATGGCACTACACGTATAAGTAACAATTTTCCATGAGATATACGCTGGTCAAATCTGAGTGGATTTTCATAGGACACATTTCAAAAAGCATCTTATCAACCCACAATAATTTCTTATCAGGCATCACATTCTTGAAGGGGATGTGATTCTCTCAAAACAAAGTTAAATATGAAAAATATTACATTTTGGCAAAAACAACTCGTTTTAGCCTCAGAAATTTCAAAATCATTTTTTCCCCTTCATCATTCCAGAAGAACACAAACTAAGGACAATACTTAGAAAATTTCAGTCTGAAGAGCTGAAGTCCGTCAAAACACATTATACGTTCTAAAATTTCATATTGAAAGACGTTTCCATACTTTTACTTACAGCGTGGTGTAATATAGCTCAAATAACCAATATATATTTATAGCGGATAACTTTTCACTGGCAGTCTGGTAAGAAGCCATTCAAATTCCTTGATGTAATAATTATAATGTTGGGTATATCGCTGTATTATAGTCATGTCTCTTCTCCCTTCTCCTCCTGTTTTTTCTCTCAGTGACCAATCTCACGCTTGGTGACCATGACCTTGTGAAGTGTGAGGCGGGATGAGGGGTTCCAAGCTCTTTCTGTAAGATTAATTCCAAATGGTGCTTTACCTAACATGAGCCAAGTGTCAAGGAAGACGGTGATAAAGATCTACACGCTCTAAAGGAAGACAGAATTCTTTCAGATGCTTTATCTGTTTGCTCTTTGCATTTCCAGATGTTTAACAAAGACACAGTTTTTATGCAGATGATGAAAACATTCAGAAAGAATCTCATGTGTAGCTCACTGCAGGTAAGTTTGGTTCTCCAAAGTCCTGTATGTTCATTTGTAAGAAAAATTACATCTTTGCCTTTATGATAAAGAATCTGATTTTCTGTGAGTTTTCCAATTAGAAACCGCAAGGAAACTGCTAGGGCCCTGGGAATTCTATGCTGGCGTAGAATTTAAAAATGTCCATGATTTGAAAAACATGTTGGAATGTTAATCTATACAGCCAAATTTCCACACCAGCCTTAAATCAGCCTCTAAAGTTGTGAACAAAGCTTTATTGTATACTTGAAGCATTTGGGGATAATTTACATACACAAGCCCAAACGGGAGTACATGTTTATTTAAATAAACAAATTAAACATAATCTCGATATCTATAAATTGGTGTCTATGCTTGAAAGTGACTTCTGTTTTCTCCTTCTGCATTGCAGTCATCACTTATGGCTGTAAATTCACTGTTCCCATTGTTGCAGAAATTTTGGCTCATTATTCTAAGTTTAAGACTCACTACTGGTAAATGGAGCAAATTCTATAGTTCCTCCTTATTCATTATTCCCTAAAAACTACTAAGTTTGAACCTAAAAATTGCACAAATAGGCTGAAGATAGTTGTTCTAAATTACATTTTCTCAAACATATACAAATGTATGCTAATTTCCATTCAAGTCCCTAATCCTCCATTTCTGTTCCAGACTATTCTTAACAGTCTAAATGAAAAGTCCCGTAGAAAGATCTGTTACAAACATTTTTTACAATTTGCTTTAAACCTCAACAGAATAAATAATAGGATTGTTACAATGCATTTTACATAAAAGGCAAAATCTAGCAAGTCTGAAAATGGCTGTTTATATATCTCAAAAAATATGTCACCCCTATTTGCAATACCTGGACTGAAGTAATGGTAAAAATGTTATCAAAACTTCCTGTTTGAACTCAAATTTTATGAGGTGTTTACATATTAGTAATCCATAAAAAAAACAATGTTAACAAAAAAAACCCTTGATATGTCTTCTAGTTAAATGATATTAGAAATCAAAGTTTGTTCTCCTCATGACCTGATTTGCAGTTTGAATCATGAGGATATTTTCCAGAGTAGGATCTACCAGGCAGTTAACTGCTTAAATCTGCTTCTTCCATGACAACTACCTTGAGATGCAAATTCTAATTATTTCTGCAACATCAAATAGGAGCACAAGGAGAGTTATGCAAGAGAACCTCAGGTTCACTGACAAGAGCAAGGCCAGTTCACACCCTCATCTGGGTGTTCCTGCTCCAGCAGGGGGACTGGACTGGATGATCTTTTGAGGTCCCTTCCAATCCCTGACATTCTGGGATTCTGTGTGGATTAAATGTGCTCCAGCCAAACAAAGGAATGAATTATGTTTTCCCAAAGACAACAAGTATCAATGGGAAGAAAATCTGGAGAGAGACATCTCAGTGTCCTTCCAGAATTGTGTAGCTCTGTCCCAACACAGTGCGTGGCTTCAAGCACACCCAAAAGCTTAAAAGCTTTTCAATGTGGAAGGTGAAGACAACCACAGAATATCCTGAATTTGTTCAGAACTCTCCTTCTATGGTCTGGTGAAAAACAGAACTCCATCCCACCATGCAATGTTCCTGCAAGCAGAAAAGCCTCACTTGGAAGAGTTATTTGCTGAGGCATATAGGGTTTGTTCACATGAGCTGTTGCAGGCAAATCTTGCGGTATCTGCAAGAAACCTGGTAGCGATCCAGTTGAACATGAGCTCAGCAAACTACTGACATGTCTGAGAAAGGTACAAGGAATTCTCTAACAAACAGCTCCACAGTCTTGTGGAAATGATTCCTTCCAGATGGATTAGCACTTGTGAGTCATTTCACAAGATTATTCTTTTCCTCTCATATCCACAGCAGTCTGCCACTATGAAGATTAATATACAAAAAGACAATGCTCTACAATTTTTTTCCTCCCAAGTAACTGAGGGCCATATCTATACTGTAAATGATTAGAAATTGGCTCCACAAGTTTTACTGCAAAACAAAAGTCTCCAGAAAGTACAAGTGTGCAGACAAGCAACTTGCTGCCCCAGAGCACAATGAATCTCTTTGGAGCCTACGCACATCCACGCAATTCTCAACTGGAAAGTCAGATTTATAACTCACAGAGAGCACCTGAACATGGTCCTGCCATAGCAGAGGACTTTGTACGCTGGGCAGACAGGTTGAAGGCACCAAACTTACAGAGTCTGTGTCTCGTGGGAATCCAGCCCATCTACAGGACACAGATAAACTTGAGAAATTGAAGCCTACAATAAAAATAGAACCACCTTGTTGATGATCAGAGCACATCAGACTTCCAGCTTGGTGACCCAGTGTCTAAGAGGACTGAGATTCACATGCTGCAAAGGAAGATATTTCAAAGCAGACAAAGATAGAAGAGAAAAATTATTCTCAGCCCTTTCCATTTGAACTCAAATCATATCTTCAAGGCATGAAAATTTATACCCTTTCCAAATTAAAAAAAAATTCAAACAACTCTTTCTGTTGTACCTATGATGGTCTCATAGCAATCACACGTACGCAATTCTGCTTGAGAATCTGTTTATCTTATTCTTATTTGAGAATACATTGATGCAGTAAATTCAAAAAGTATTATTATATTTCAGAAAGACCAAACAAAAGGAAATTATAAATTTACTAATATTCATTGCACAGTACCTCAATCATTTCTCAAGAGGAAGATTCCCTTAGGATGGGACTTTTTCTACTTGAAGAAGAAAAAGAAATTATCTGGTTTGGCCTACTTTTTGCATTTTAATAATCCTGTACAATTTTAATGCACACCTACTTTTTGACAACTCCAGTAAGGGAAGGTCAAAGAGCTTCAGTGTTGATTTTATAAACTATATATATATTTTTTTTACTAGCCTCCTCATTTTTGAAAGTCCTTCAAAAGTACTGTGGTCTTTACTACTTTATTCAGGTTTTTTTTTAGTTGTTAAACCAACTACTTTGAATTATGCCAAGCACAGGCTGCCTCCTGTCCACCAGCCAAGCCATCTGCCTTGGGAAACTATTAAATATTGTCCTAGTTCTCTTCCTGGTTTGATATTTCATCCATTTAGGTTAAAATATACTAACACAACCTATTACACCTTCTACAATTGGTTTGATGTGTAGGGTCTTCTGTAAACAAAACCAAAAATTTAACCTTACAGTATCTGTACAAGTGTCTCCCCGTGTCCAAGACTTGAATGGAACTTCCTGGATTACTTAAAAATGAGGGTTACAGCACAATATTAATTTGTCTTTTAACCTATGTGATAATTATCCATATGGTGATATATAATATCTTCTAAAAACAAATTTCCTCATTTCTAAACTGCTGCCAGACACTTTGTGTTCCTTGACAATGCATGCCTTGGGGACTCAGAGGCATTTGTTCCTTCTCGTGAACCTCCAGGACACTGATAATTTCTCCATTCACATAATTCCCTTTATGCAAAGGAATTATTGAAAAGATAGAACAAGCATAAACGTATCTTTCATGCTTATAAGTTGTAGGAGCAATCTCAGAGCCATTACTCAATCCTGACTCCCACTGGTTTGAGAAATTAGTCAAATCCCAAATCATTGGTACAGTCTCTTCTTTAGGAGGATGGGGTTCACCACATTTGCTTACAGTCCCATTGCAGGGCAGATTCAAAGCTCTTTGAAGCCATGGATTCATAAGAAATGTATGTCTCCTATCTACATTTAGAAAACTATGAGTTTCCATGTTTCTTGTAAATAAGCAGAGTCAAATATCAATTTGTTTTTGTAATGAAACTGCCTAATATTAATCAGAACCCACAAAACAGGGTAGTGATACTGTTTGGCACAAGAGCTCAAAGCGCTTTACAGTGTTCACAAATCAAGCCACTATGGTACAGTGAACAGTATTCCCAGGTTGCAGATGTGGAAAACAAAAGTACAGAAATGCGTTCTCCAGAAAACAAGCAATAAGCTTAGAGCTGAGACCAGACATTAATTTGGTCTCCAGTTTATAATCTTCTCAGTAGCCCCTTCTTTCAATATTGTCAGAATTCAAGTCAATTCCCTGGCTTTTCATGTCTCTTAGTTTATAGAATTCTGCCACTACTTCCACAGATTTACATAATTCTCTTTAGAAACACAAACATCTTGAAATTTAAAACAAACTATGAGTTTTCAGTTGTGTAATTGCTGAATTGTTTCGCCTCTGAGATCCAACTTAAACATTAGAACTTAATTGAGGGCAAAATCTTCCATCCCAAATATTGGTTTAGATCTCTTAATTGTAACTCCCAAAGTGCATAATGTGACCCTCAAAGTGCTCTCACTAGGCCAAAATCTCACCTTATGCAAACCTGCACAACTCTGAGAAGCCGACACTGTCTCAGTGATCAACACCCACCGAGCATCAGATTCACTGAGTATTTCCCAGGAGCAAATGGAAGTTTTGGATTTGGAGCAACTGCAAAATACATTTCAGATACTAGGACTGTGGGTAAGATGTGGACAGAATCTCTTAATGTTATGAGAACCATCAGTGTGTGCATACACAATTTACTCTTTCCATAGACAGTTTTAATGGAAGTGTCCGTGCATGTCCAAGGACAGAATTTACTCATTATTTTCTACACAGCAGCTTTATTTCAGGGCACATTCAGTTTACTCTTATTAAATCAGGTCCCATTGAAAGAATAAAATTAAGTGCTTATTTGAATTCAACATTCTAAGACTTAAGAAATACTTGCGTCTGGATTTATTTTGTACTTACTTCTATTTCTTTTATAGGCCAAATGAAATCTAGAACCTGCATTCCTGAAAATGAAGTTTAATTTTAGATTCTGATTCATTCTTCAAAAGTATTTCCTAGAGAGATTTGAGTTGAGATTTATCTAATTAACCTCTGAGAACTCAGAGAAAAATGGTGATCAGCTCCAACCTGTTTTCATTTATTTGGCATGAAAACATTTTTTTCAATGGAATATTCATAAATATATAGGCAGCTTCAAGGATGGTGGGCAGAGTAGTGTGCTCTGCCTATTAAAATGGTGATAACTATTAACACAATTTATGTTTATTTTAAAATCCTAACTAATGGGCTTACTAAACTAAGCCCAAGCAAATGTGGACTCTGCACATACTGTACATGCCTTGATGCTTTGAATTTGTTTGTACAGCTGTGAAATTCTCAAATTAACTATCTGTCAGGAAAAGTAAAATATTGCCAGCAGAGTATGGAGATGAAATCCAAGCCAATGGGAGAAAATTACAAAATGGCATCCTGTGACATGAATCACTTTTATGGAATAACTCCTGCTATAATAATAAGTCTGTAGTTTCTAGACAGTAGATCATTAGCAGCAACAGCACAAGTAGTTCCAACAACTTACTACCATACAAATCTTGAGCATTTATTAAGATTGATATCAGTCAACTCCTTGTCATTTTATAAACGTACGTGACTAGATTTATTTATGAGTGTAATATCACCAGAAAGGGGAAAAAATTACTTCTTTAAAAATATATCCTGCATTCACACTAGTCTAATACTGCCCTCACTGTTTAAAATTTCCATTTTCATTTAAAACTCAAAATTTTGTTTGTCTGAAGCAAAGCATCAGATACAACATAAATGTTCTCAGAATCATTAGGTTTCAAATCATAGTTTAGCTGCTTAAGAATGAAGAACATTGTCTTCTAAGACTTGCAAAAGAACCCAGCATCCTTTGAAATGAACAATTGTCAAATGCTTCATCTTCAGAAACTGAAATGCTTTTACCAAAATGATTAACAAATCCAACACCACAAGGTTAGGGAGCTAGACTTGTGGAGGACACATTCAAGATATTTATTATGATATCCAAACATGCCTATTATGGCGTTGAGCTCTGATGGGCAATGAGCAGAGGCTGCGCAAATGGCAGCAGAGGCTTCCAACCCAGCGCTCTCCATCACATCTTGCTACCCTGGGTAACACATACCAGAGTGGAACGCAGGTGATATTCTTACCTCTTAGAACTGAATCCCTATGGCTATCTTTACACAGAACAAAAAGTACAAAATTATTTTTAAATCATTTCTTTGAAGTTTGACCCTTGTGAAATGATAGGTTTGCCTATGTCCACCTGCACAACCAATAATGTATTCAGCCCTGAGAACCAAGAACGCTGGGTCAGCTGAAGGTTCATCCAACCCCAACTGCTTGTAAGTATCCAGGGAAGACTAAGACCGTAACAAACATTACACCTCTCAATACTTTTTCAAGCTCCAACCATTTTCAACTAGGGGGACTTCCTCATCTAGATGGTGCTTCTGTGTATTCAACCTTCCAAGAGATTTCTCTTCCATCACCTTATCCAGTGCTTTCTTGAGCCCAGGTAAACTTTAACATTCATTAGCAAGAAATTTCCAACCAGTTCATTAACAAGGACGCCCTTTTGTTTATTTGGCTGCTACTCACTTCATAGTTTTTGTATAGAAAAGACTGAATATCTAACATGCCATCCCTGATTTTGCAGGTCCCATCATATGCCCCCAGGCCAACTCTTTCCACACTTTCCACACAACCTACTCACTCATTGAAAGTTACTCCTTCATTGCCTCCCTCTGACTCTTAAGGAAAGAAGATTTTTGCATCCCATGCCTTTAAATCTCCTTCTCAGTTTTTTAAAGCTGTATTCCCAAGTCCAATTATCAGTAGTTTCCCAACTTTTGAAAACATCCCCAGTATCGACAAGTGTCACCACATGATATAAAAGGAGTCAAAATTTTTTTTGTTTATGTTTTCCTGATTTATTCCACACTCAGAAAGGCTGGTGCTTACCTAGGGGGCCCCTGAAAGCTGAAGAAAGTTCAGTTCTCCCTAATAAGAAAGGATATGATACAGTTCCATCAAGAAACAAACTCCAAAACTTATGGTGACTAGAAACATATCACACAAGCAGTTAACCCAGAAGCAATAGGATTTAACCTCTGCCATTCTGTAGAGCATTGCAATATGAATGTAAAGAATTATGGCAAACAAATGATGTATCAGCGTATGCAATATTAGTTTTTAATGTCTTCTAACATGTGTTGCTAGAGCTGCTAGACTGGCCAGACAGCCCCAAAGAGCTTCACAAATAAGTCATGATCAGTAGTACATACCAAGCAGAACAGGATGTAGCATCTTCCTCTAAGAGAAAACTAAACCCAAAATATTTGTTGGAGTTTTGCCATCTAGGAGGTAACTTCCATAAAAGGAAAAACTTCACTTATGAACACAAACCAAATCATAGAATGTCCTGGGTTGGAAGGGACCCACAAGGATCATCCAGTCCAGCTCCTGTCCCTGCACTGACAACCCCACAGTTCGCACCATGTGTCTGAGGGCGTTGTCCAGTCTCTTCTTGAACACTGTCAGGCTTGGGGCAGTGACACCCCCCTGAGGAACGTGTTCCAGTGTCCAGCACCCTCTGGGTGAAGAACCTTTTCCTAAATCTTCAAGTAGGGCGACTTGATAAGAGTTTTATTTCCCCATTATCTATAGTGTTATCCTGTCTCCCTCACCCAGCTCCAACCTGGTGCTGCCTGCAAGCTGATCCTTCTGGCAGCCACTCATTTTGTATCAGTCTGCTTCTATCTAAAAAAAAATAAAAGTTACATATAGAGATAGAAAAGCATGTTATCTGTTTTGATAGCGGCTGGAACCTATAGAACTTCCATCTGCCAGTGAAGTCACCAGGGCTCCTGGGTGAAAGATCATAATGTTTCTGTTTTCCTGTGCACAGAGGAACGACAAATGGCTTCAAAATTTCACATTTATTATGAACAGAATACATAATAATGATTCAGGGGAGGATTGTGGAATTCTTACTATGCTAAATTTCATACTGTATAGTCTTCTTATAAATTTCCTTGGCACCACAAGTCAGATTTTCCAATGTGTAGACTAGTCCTATTGCCTAGGACAGCTACACAGGGAATTGTAATCTGAAAGGATAAATAACTCTCTAATAGCCTACAATGACACAAATCTATTACTCTGCCATTTCTTTGAATTCTTACTATACTAAATATGAAATAATATGTATTAAGAAAACAGCAGTGGAGTAGAATTTTCTCCCTTTAATTCCATTGCCTGTTATATCAGTTTGACAAAAAAAAGACTAACAAATCTAAGTAATTACAACATACGGGATTACAAATGTCTAATTGGCTTCCAGGCTCAAAAAATGGGATCAACTAAGTGAAGTAAAGAAGGTCAGAGTCTCAGCTGAAAAAGTTCATAGAAGGAGGTCTACACCCCTTTTCAGTGGCAAAACCAGAACTACCAAACGTTGGAAAGATAACCCAGGAATGTACCAAAGCGAGCGAGCTCCAAATGATATAAAAAACCCACAAAACAACACCACACCAAACACACCACAGAAAACAAACCACACACAAACCAAAAAGCAGTAGTGAGATAGCTAACAAAAACATATTGTTTGAATTTCTGAATATTCACTAGAGCTTTGTAGTAGAATTTATGAGTATTATTCTCCTGAGAATTTTGTATGAAATAGACAGTTTTCTGAGCTGTCAGGCTGTGAAAAAAATGCCTTACGCTTTGTGATTTAATTGGTTTTCTAGTGCTCCAGCTGGGCAAGAGATGGAAAGGGAATGTTTTCAAACTATATAGCCAAGTTTACTTTTTGGGTATTCACTGAAGCTTTTAGTAGTTTTGTACAATAATGGTACTTTTTGTTTGTTTAGAGAAAACAAATAAACAAACCTCACACAACAAAACAACAAGTAACCCTTCTTTCTGCTTAGCTACTTCCTAGGCTCAATCAAAAATACTTTCGTAAGTGTTATCTCAACTTGGGAAATACCATAACACTAAAAGGCCATCACTTAGGAAAGACAAGCTGGACCATATTATAAAGAGCAACTCAGAAGTCATCCAGTCCTTCGACTACCCAAAGCCTGATTATAATTTGAAATATGAAATATGAATTCCAGCTGTCTTTTCTTCTTCTGTGGAGGAAGACTTCCTTCCTTCTCTACTGATCTTTCCTCCCAGCTATTTCTTCCTTTTTTCTTCAAAAAAAGGCACCAAAGCAAGCAAATAATGGCCCCCTGCACGCACCCCAACCCGCAGAAGGTTAAAAATAATTAAATTAATAAAGCCTACCTTAGTCCAGACAATTTCTTCTGCAACAACAATTATGAGCTTGGAACCAAGAAAAACTACGTATGCAGCTGCAGCTGACACAAGGTTGTCAGTTCCCAGAACTGCCAATAAAATTTATCCTGTGCCCTAATTTCTGCTACAGACTAGTTATTTAAAACATAAAGAATAGAAGATGCATTATGTGATTTCTACTCCTGGGCTCTTTTTTTACCTGCTGTGTATTTCCCTGTTTTAGCTTTCAAGGAAGGTGTAGCCAAAATCAACCAGAAAAATAAAACAGTTTCAGAGTAAATGCATTAATATGTCAACCATTTAATTTCACTTCTCCCAGAAATAAATTCTCTGCACTTTTCAATTCCTCCAAATAAGACTGTCCTATGAAAATCATTTAAATTAAAGGGACATTGTGGTCAAGCAAGATCTTAACCTGATCTTTGCAAATCTCTTCAGTATTTTCTGAAGGTTCATATTTTCCACATCATCCCCACGACTCTGTCTTTACTTAACCCCTTCCAGTACCATCAACAGGACCTTTAATCCCAAGGCACCAAAATCAACTACTGAATTTTATTATTGGCCTCCTTAGAACTGTTCATAGAGGAAAAGGTGCCTCCCAAAGCTACACAGTATCCCCCTTGCCACTAAATGTAAGGACCACGTTTTCTCTATTAGCTACTACAAGACACAACTAATCTTGTTCTGTGTCTTATCCTCCACGTTACATGTCATTTTTTCAGTAGCCTTGTCCCATAGTTACCTTAATAATTACCTAAGATTAATTCCCCCAATTTTATATTGTATTTTTTTTTCTATACAGAGCAATTACGACCCTGCCCATTTGCAGAACTTTCACAAATGTAAACTCTTAACTGCCCAAAACAAGTTCAGTACCAAAACAGTCGGACATCTCAGATCCTGATAATACATGCTAGAATATTTGCCAACACTTACTTTGCCAGGCTTGTTTGCATCAAAGCTGTTTTCTTTAAATTTCTCCTGCAGGGTCTCAGCTAACCGACAAAGCAAGGCACCATTATCCAATTTCTCCATAAAGGTTTCTGCTGTTATTTCTCTACCTGAACAGCAAAGAGAAAGTTAACATGGCAGAAAATGTGCTATAGTATAGAATGCATTTGTGTGAAACAACAAAAATCAACAGAAATCTTGACAACAATTTGAAATACGCTTTAACTGAGAATCTTGCATTACTCTGAATATTTATGAACACTTCACTACTACTTTACTGGTAGACATACAGCAAATTATTAAAAATATAAGATGCTTTCTTTGTGCTATTTGGAAAATAATTCTAGCATATCAGACTCCACATATCTCATTTTACTTATGAAATTCTGGTGCTTTTAACATAGTGTTTTAAAAGACAGTACAGCAGGCAAATGTTTCACATCAGTGTGCGTGGGTAGCTATAATGTAAGAGTTGCTAATGCTCCTGCAGGTTATTTTGTAACAGAAGTAGAAAACCGTGCCAAGAAGGGAATAATTATATATTTTTTAAAGACTTTAAGACAATCCTGCAAGAAGTTGACGAGATCCTACAGTGACTGCAACGCTCCTTTGAAAGAGCTTTTTTCAGAAGTTGGGTATACAAAGAGAAGGGAAAGAGCACAATTTCATGTTATGTATCTACTCGCCACATGGATTAAAATTTTCACCCAAAGAACTAAGCCAAAATACTCAGTTTTCAAAATATATCAATTATTATCATGCTAGATGATGCTGTACTTCAGCTACCATGGGAGGAGATGGGCCTTCTGACCAGGCTGGACAGACCGGAGGAGAAGACAATAATTCACCACACTGGGCTAAACTTTCAGGATCTTAACATCACTTCCAGGCATAAATATTCCTATTTTTTAGTGAAGGTTTTCCATTTTCACATTTCTGTGGGAAAATTTGCCTTCCCTTTGGACACTTTTTTGACCAGCTGCTGTATTTTTCAACCCTCTTAGCTTCCACCAATATTAAGAGAACATCAAGGACTAATTCTTAGTCTTCCTATTAAGACAGGATTTATTTATTTTTGGTGATATTTACATTTGTCCTTTGAAAACTGATTTTTCATAGGCTGTTACACAGCAATCATCAGTAACAATAGTCTACCCTGCCAATAAAATAATAATAATAATAAAAAACGCTGAAGTGAGAGTGGTTCTTCATCCCATCCAGACCCACTCCTGCTACTCAAAACTGGCTTGTTTGCAAAACAGACAGTAGGTGGAAGCTTTTTTTTGCCACATTTATTTGACTGGCAAACAGCTGCCTGACTAAACCCAGAGTTTGGTTAGTTTGGGGTTTTTTTGAGTGTTTCTTTTTCTTTCCCCCTCTCGTTAGTTTGGGAAAATTTATTTTCCATGAGATGCCTGGAAACTGAAAACCTTAATCTGCTTAGAACAGGCTCACAACATTTTTTTTAATAAACCTAGGAAAAGTAAATTTACAAAAGAGAAGTAAAGATTTTTATACCTTTTCATTCAGAAGAGAGGGGAAAACTGACACTCAAAAGAAACAAAAATGAAGTAGATAATAAAATATTAATATTGTACTTCTGCAAGATATTGCTGGTACATTGTAATCTGATAGTCAATATCCCTTCTAACACTGAGGATAGAAGTATTAGAAAGCACTGATTTACAAAAATGCTAAAGGAAAGTTGACTTCTCCAGGCCCTTGCCTGAAAACTGTTGGATACTTCAGCATCCTTCGGACAAAGAAATATGAGTCTTTTCAATTTGGTCAATTAAAATCAAGGAATAAGTTAAAGATCTTTGCAGCAAATCATCTTCAAATACAACAGACTTATGTTTTTGGTTGAAGTTAAACCTGTTGTTTTTCTAGCATATTACTACTTTAGAAATATCTGTTTAATGTGAAGCTTTTTCCCCTTTTTTCTCTCTTTTTTCCCCTTAATTCTCTCCCCCTTTAGAGCTCCTGTGTACACAACTGACTTCCCTGGGCAGAAGAGCAGCAGCAGCACTGCAGACATTCACTGGTAGCTTGTGCATCATTGACGATATTATAGCAGCACCTCCAGCTCAGAAGCCAGGACTGAAGCCATCGTAGCCCACAGACACAAAAACTGAGCATCTCAGCACCTCAGAAGCCTTCTTTGCCATCCTGGCCTACATATTTTCCTATCTGCCCCATCAGCATTCTTGGCAAAAGGTATAAAGCCATTAGAAATCTAAACTGGAAAAATTACTATGTTATAGGAACTGCTTTATTTTTAATAGAGTATTGCATTTTATAATAGACTCATTTTCTTCTAAAAATTTATTTCAAATATTTTTAACTTACTTATGATTTTTATTCTGCTTTGGAAAGCAAAATTTTTCACAGGGGCAAAAGAAAAATATCACCTTCTATGTATCTGTTCTGCCTTATGATTTATAGACTTAATATTTTCAAACAAACAAACAAAAAACAACCCTATTTAGAGGCATTTTCTCTTTAAACAGACATGGAAAAAGTCTTCTATCTTCTTCTGCTACTTAACAATATGTTTATATTATTTTAAATGCTGAATTGCATTAGCAGTTTGGTCACTGCATATTGTACGCTAAGCCAGAGTATTTAAGTTCTGTTCCCTTTTATGAAAGCTGAAAGAATGAGTTTTGCATTGAACATCTGTATCCAATGAAAAATATATTAGGTGTCAGCTTTCAATTCGCTGTATTTTATGGCTCCAAAAGGTGGCATTTCTTTGCTAAAACAGACACTCTGACATATTTAACAGTTGAAATGTATTGATTCAAATGAGAGTAATGTTCATAGCCTGAGGAAAAAAAAAAAAAGCTCTGTATATTTGTATGGAAAAAACATTAAGCTCCATTAAAAATGTATAACTCCCCCTATAATTACAAGAAAGCAGTTGCAATGTTTTTATAGAATGGTAATAACATTAAGTATAATAAAAAAAACAACACTAAGAGTATGAAAAAATAACCAGGAATATGAAGGCTTTCTCAAATCTCTGAGCATTACTTACCCTCTTTTACCGCAATCACCAGATGCCCCTTAAAAAGACAAATTTTTATACTTGAAAACCCACCACCCGGAACTGTGGGCAGTTTTCTCTAAGGCCACCCAGTGCCAGGGTCCTCACATAACCAGACTGGGAGGTCTATAAAGAAATAACTAAAAAGAGCCCAAACCCAGGGTGTGTGGCCGAAAGGTCAAAGATAAAGCATTCCCTGTGGGGCATCTCAGAAGGACAGAGCCTTCAGAAGAAGGTGGAGGGAACTCAAAGATGAAAACAAGTACCAAAATCAAGTTGGCTCCTCTATTTTTGCACTGAGTTGTTCCACTCTTAAACGACAACAGATTAAGACACCAACTCCAGCCGCAGAACTAGATGATCAACTACCTTAATTGTACACTTCAGCGCTAACACAAAACTACCAGTTTACAAGTAGAAATATTTCACTTGAGCAAATCTCAAACGCAACAGCAGAAGAATGAGCTTCTACAATACTGAGGTACCAGTGGGAACAACTCTTCCTGACCCTCTCAAATCGGGTGGCATTTAAATCCAAGATAACAAAACCCAATAGAAATAAAAATAATAATTGCAATTTTAAAAGAGGCCAATGATTTACACTCATGCAAAACTGGTTCTTTTCTAACAAGGCTACTCTGTATCCTAGAAGCAAGAAAATAGTTTTGATAACATTGAGACATTATCACTTACTTGCAAAAGGACACATAAACAACCCCAAAGGCATGTTGATACTAAAGAAAATTATAAAGCCCCTCAAATAAATAAAAAACTACATCAGTGCCAGCAGAATCACTAGAAGTATCACAAATGTCTTGATATTCAGATATTTAAAACCTGCATTTCCCGCTAGCTTGAGCTGAACATACGGATGTTGAAAATAAAGGTACAGCTATAGAACCCTTATAGACAGCAAGATGAGCAAGATCATGCAGCTAAATCAAGCTTTGCTTTCATTTGAAATCTAGGAAAGACAGTTTGCTTGCAGAAGACTTCCCACCCTTAAGCCCCCCAACTTTATGCCTCCTTCAATACACCTTTAAATTCCAAGCCAGGTCTTCAACCCAAGGCCTCTCCTAACATCCTCATCTCTCTGTTCCTTTTCTCCAAACCTACTTCATTTCTGCACCCGAGCAGCTTCTAATGCCTCATGCAACATTCGACATTCACATGTCCAGTTCCTCAGCATCCTGCATTCTCCAGCTCCTCCTCTGTGAGCTTCTGAAGCCCAGAAAGCTCTCTTAGAAGAGGCCTCAGTGTTGTAACCTTGGAGCCCAGGCATGTGCCCGGGGCACATCTTACGGATATATTCTGTGGTCCCACATACTAAATGAAGTGGGATGAAAAAAGCTAAAATATCCTAACTCTCCTCTGCTGATAAATGGGCTCCAGGAATGGCAAAAAAGATTAGAAGGCTACACAATAGCCAAAGGGGAAACAGATCCCTTTGTATTCTTCTTAAACTCCAGGCTGGAGATGAGGCCCTCTCGTCATGTCAGCCTTGTCCCCTCTGCAGACACGTTAGAGAAAATAAGACAGTACTGGAGAGGACAGCAGACAAGCAAAACCTCTTTGCTTTCAAATTGCCATTTGGCCTCTCCTTGAAGATTAGTATGGCCTGGAGAAGAGAAGCTGAGAGGGCATCTCATCAATGTTTATAAATATCTCAAGGGTGGGTGTCAAGAGGATGGACCAGGCTCTTTTCAGTGGTGCCCAACAATAGGATGAGGGACAACAGGCACATCATCCATAGCTCCAGCCTTCTTCAGCATAGAAACCCCAACCCCAGCAATGCTTATGTCCCAATTTGAGAATGCTATAATACAGCACAGAATACAATATTGTATGCGTCATTCCCATCTGACACATTGATTTCATCTGCAATGTCCTTTTTCCAGCCCCCAGAATACAGGCAGCTAAAATCTATTTAGCAATGGAGCTGTAATGACAAACTGTTCTCTCAGAAGCTCTGAGTTTCTCTGACATGGTTCCAAAAATAATCAGCAAAAACAAAAGTCCATACTAAATTAGAATAAAATGTGCAAAGTCTCGGGATTAAAAATTCTTAGTGTTATTTTCCAGCTGCACCGTGTGTCTTAGTCTTCCAGTCTGTCACTCAGGTAAGGCCAAACCCAGCTATGCCTGATTTCCACTTAATCTCAAAACCCTTTGTTCTTATTGTAGAGTGTGATATCGCTCTAATGTTTTCCAGTTTGTAATGTCCACACCAGGCTTTGCTACCGCAAAACTGTCACTATTTTAACTCATAGTTACACTGTGTAGGACACAAAAATTTCCAAACCCACCATCTGTTGACCAAACTATGTGAAAGATGTTCAGCCCTATTCTTGTCTAAAATATTTTATATTATTTTTTTTTAAATCTACATTTATTTAAAAAGATTATGTGCTCTTGTTGATTCATAGTCCAAATGAATGAATATATATGAAAGAAAACACGAACCAACATGGCTCAAA
The DNA here is from genome assembly GCF_964273445.1 of Streptopelia decaocto. Taxonomy (NCBI): domain Eukaryota; kingdom Metazoa; phylum Chordata; class Aves; order Columbiformes; family Columbidae; genus Streptopelia; species Streptopelia decaocto. Next base: position 63,860,969 of record NC_138661.1, read on the forward strand.
TTAATTGAAAAGCATAATAATCTTTTTATAACTCAAATAATCCTATTGCATTGAAACTGGCAAAAAGACACTTAGAATGAGGCCACACAAGTTATAGCACAGAGCAAGCTAGGGTGCAGATATATAGAGTATTATCTGCTCTGTTATCTGCACAGGCATGCATGTGAAAAATCTATTGACCATTAATGCAAAGTACATTACTGCTCCTATAGAGGAAAGAAAAAAAAACAACCAACACCACACAACAAAACAAACAAACTAACAGGCTTGCATATCCTTTTATCGGTTTAGATGCTGAAAAGTGAGAGCACAGTCAGGTTTTTACAATAAGGTAATAGCATGCTATAAATTCATACCTATTTTATCTTGCAGCGACACACTCGCATGCCCCTGCTTTCATTAAAGTGAACCTAATTATGCAGTAATTAAACCAAATTTGAATTCTGAGTTAATATATTTATTTGAATACTAATTACTTTAATTCAGTTACACTTTATTTATTTTGAATGTGAATTTTAACTTAATTGAATTATTAATTTGAATAACAATGTCTCTACAGGAATTCAAAGCAGTTTAACAAATCACTATCATTTCAGTTTTTCAGAACCAACTCTGAGAAAAAAAGAGCTTGGTGTGAGACAGTGTGAGGGAATGCATTAAACAAATGAACTGTGTATGCTGCTTAATGAAAAGAAGGTTGTGCTCATTTAATTCTGCAGTGCAGAATTTGGTGTGCCTAAAAAAAAATAAATCAGATTATTAATTATAGTTGGCATTTCAGAATCTCCTGCTGGTTGCTACTTTCCTGCTAAAAAAGTGACCTCATTCCTAAACTTGTCACTGTTAGAACTCTGTTATGAACTGCAAACAAGCTTCTATTTGTTTTAGAGTGGCTCACTAAAACTTCATTGTTTAAAACATTCAAACAATATATTAAATCCTTCATGGAACAAGCTGCTTCTGATTCAAAAAACACTCTTTTGGACTGCTGTCTTGTGATAATTGGAATGAAGAGTCAGGATTTCTGGATTTTGTTCTGGTATTGTCTAGACAGTTTTATATTCAAAACTGATTAATTTAAATGGAAGTACCACACAAAGATGTAATCTAAAGCGAGTGGCACTCTTGCAGTTGTGGATTCATAACTATTCCAACTCTAAAATGGGTATCACCTACCTGCAAAATATCATGTCCTTGCATTCTATCAACTACAGCTCTCGTAACACAGCAATACTTCCCTTCCTCTTCAAAAATGGGGCAATAGAGCAATGTAGAACATGCAGATGAGAAGCATCAGATACACTTTATTATTGTAGGATATCACAGAGAAGGTTCAGCTACAGCATTGGCCAAGGCAAGATACTGCCTATGTCTCCCCAGAGCAGAATTTCAGGAAAAAATAAAAATTAATAAATAACCCTCCCCACACACAACGAATTTTTAAATTGTCATCCCGATTTTCCTCCAAAACAATATCAGCACAAGTTTCATGTAAACATCGCCTCCTCTAAAATATTTTCTCCTCTTTGTTTAATGACAGGATACACTGGCATGTTTCCCTTAGAATGAAGTATTTTCTAAGCCATGGATTTCTTTGGTAGAATCCTTTTGAAATACAGAGATCATACAAAAGCCATTTTCCTCTGAATGCTCTCAGCAAACAACATACTATTTCCTGGCTCATAGTATCTAAATTCCACCTTCCTGAATGAGTCATAAATCCCAAAAAAATCTCTCTCTCTTTCCTACCAGGGACATACTCTCATTTGCTCTTCTTCATGTGTACCTGTTTGAATTTTTTCCTTGTCTTTTGGTTTGCATCCTCTTTCATCACCAACATGTTTTGGCTTCACACACCAAGACGTGCGGCTGCAACCAGCAGATCCGCAGGTCCCAGCTGGGGCCACTGATCAGACCCCTCTATGCATCAGCTTCCCCAGGTCTGTTAATACATTGCCTTGGGTGACAACCATCAATCACTGCACTGCTTGGTCAGCAGACAATTATTTAATGGCTCCTTCCCTTCAAGACAGTCAATACACCCATACTCTTTAGGAGGCCTAACAATAAAAATGGAAGATGTACTTGATGGCAATAATTAGCACCATTCAGCTTAACGGTATTAATACAGAAAACACATGCAAAAGAACATTTGAAAGGAAATTTGAGCAAATAAATGAAATTAATAATGAAGTTCAATTATGCTACTCATAGACACATTGTGGAAGCAAACTATTAATTAGTTTTTCTACCCTCATTTACAGTTGCCCTATGCAGAGGTAGCAATCTCATCATAACTACCTGTATTTGTGAAATGCAAAAGAGTGTGAAGGACTGAGGTCCGATATAATAGCACACAGGGTTCTCTTACCACCCAGTATCTTCATTTAATCCTTTTGTATCTTACCCAGTAGGTTCGTGAGCCACAGGGCCAAATCCTCTTTCATCGGCAACAGGTTGGCCTCATGTCTACTCGCAAGCCACTGGCTGTACTGGTGCATATCAGAGAGGCCAGGCCCACGTGCCTTCGGGCTCAGGGCAGTGCACATTGCTTATCCACTTGCTGTACCTGTTTTATTATTAAAAATATTTAAAAAAAAAAAAAAAAAAGAAAAAAAACAGTACTTCATTACTTCATTATACCAAATAAAGTTATCAGGTTCTCTTTCTAGAATTGTGGAAGATAACGACAGCAACTATGATTCTAAGAAACCAGATGTCAGACAAACAGATGTGGATCTAACACATGAATTCAACACTGATGATTGAAGCTTTGTTTTGTTAATGGATCATATTGCAAGGGATTAAATCATACAGATAAACGTCAATTTCATTTGTACTCACCAAGCTACACGTTGCCAACACATAACCAAATATTCTGCAAGGAATGATTAAGATCAAATCAAAATAAACATTTTACACAAAGCTAAAAACTTACTACAGTGTCTGATCCAATCTCCATTCAAAATAAACTGAAAGCTTCAGAGATTTTTGGATCAGGCCCAAGAAAAACACGGGAACAACTGAGTTACACCACTACAGCAAACTTATTAACAATTAACAACTGCAGTTCCCAAACTGAAACAGTCTATTCCAAAGCTTTAGAATAATTAAAAACAAAACAAAACACAGTAGATATATTTATTGAATAGCATTATTTTTTCAGAAAGCAGCACAACAACTAGTGCTGGTCACCCACACTTCCCATTTCCACCTTCTATACAAATACTCCTCTGCTTAAGTGACAACTTAGCAAAACTTTAGTTTCAGATAAGACAATATGTCCTGTGTTAAATATTAGTTATGCGTGCTGACTCTTGCAGCAGCCAGAGACGTTAGGCCCCCTGGACCTGTATCTTTGCTCTTGAAGGACTAATTCCTCAACCTGTGGCATAAGTGTGCGAAGGAAATGAAGTTATTTTTCTCTCTGAAAAGAAAATCAGATCTGGACCCTGAAGCTCGTAGCAATGAGCTGTTTTCTTGCCTGGTAGGCTGTAGCCTGCTGAAAGCCCAGTCCCACCAACCAGCAAGTCATCAGGTCTTAAATAGGTGGCACTAGACAATAACTGGGGGTGTGAGGTCCATAAGGAACAGGTCTTTGCATATTGTCAACTGGCTGATCCATGTCAACAATGGGTACACGTGTCAGCTGGTTTCAGCCTTTGATACACTGCAAACACCACTTATTTCTGTCCTTGGCATACCTCTGAAGTCAGGTGAGAGGTAATAGTGACCTTTAAAACAACCAGCCAAAAGAATAATTTGTTATACTATTCCATTGTGGCCCAGAATAACAAGAATACTAAAAACAATTCCTTTGCCCAAAAAAAAAGGAAAATGTTTACTGAATGTAAAAAGTAATTGCCTTTCCATAAAACTGTGATGTAAGCGACATTTCCAAACATATGAAATGCTTTTCTGGATATTTTAATGCTTACATTAAAATAATCCAACATTTTTTAACCATACCCTGGGTAACTAAACGCCTTGTTTGCAAAAACATATGCTTAAGTTCTTGTTGAGAGCACAGCAATATTCATCCTGGGACCCTAAGCGGAGTCTGCCGTGCTAGGGGCATAATATGTGGCACACCAACCGAGCTCGGCTGCGTTAACAGGAAAACTACGGAGATAACATCCTTTTCTTTCATCTCAGGAAATGTCCACCTACCCTTTCATTTCCAAGACCATGCATATGAAGTGCCCTATGAAACTTGGAGCTACTTAATAACCAACATTATAATACACCAGATACAATACAGGCTCCTGCTACTGGTGGGGCTGAAGTAATTCTAAGATCTGAATGTTGGGTTTCTTTGAGACTAAAGAAAAGAGGGAAGGCTTCTGGAGCAGCTACATGGAGGCAGTTTGGGTCTCCCCGTCAGTCTGTGAAACAAGTCCTGCAGCCTGTTTATGGCTCAAGCTGATCTCTGTGCAGTCACAGAGCAGAGAATTCAGGGATTTGAGATATTACTTCAGTTTGGCTCTAAAATCCAGGGCTGTCTTTAAATATATTTCACACTGACCTACCTCTTTTGTTTCATAAAACTCAGTAACCAGGCTGTGTGAAGGTCTTGATGAAATTTTGAGACTCACTGCAGGAATGGAGAATAAAGAGCTTGGATTTTGGAGGATGCATGAGTTTGGTAGTAACAAGAGAGAAGCACCAGAAACAAGAGGAGTATTCTAAGTTTAAGGTAGTTTTAATAGGACACAGGTTCTCAGAACAGCAAACTGGGAAAGATGAGGAAAGGCAGAAAGACCTGTGACAAAATCTCTAGAAACTGAAAATGATTAAGGCATCTCTATATTGGAACTAGGTCTGCTTGAAATAGTAGCCCTGAATTAACAAAAATGTACGGGTTAGTTTGTGAAGCAGGCATGCAAAGTGAGGACTGCAGAATGAGACATTTATTACTGATGAAGAGTCTCCACTGAGAATAATCACAGTTGAATCAAGTGCAATCCAACCTTACCTTCTCTCTTTCTTTAACTTCATTTCTAAAAGGAATTAATTTTCCCCTTCCCCTCCATTTTTCTGAAAACCTGCCCTACACTTCAGTAAAATACTTTCTTGTTAGAGCCAAAGCAACAAAATTCCTACCTTGGATTTTTTAAAAATAAAAATAATAACAAAACAACAACAACAACACAGAAAACAGCCTTCAAGGAGCAGATCACAATCTATTACCTGTAGCTCCCACCACAAATTCCATGAGTGATACTGTGGGTCAGTTATCAAACTACAAGCATCAGAAGCTATGAGGCTCCTAATTATTCTTTATGCAAACACTGATCGCTACTGAACTTGGAGTTGAACTCAAGCCTCCACGATACTTCAGTGCTGAAGTACCTAAGCTCCATTGCAGTGTTCATTTACTTCAAAGTGTTCATTTAATTCAACAATTGTAATAGTCCATACATTAATTATTAAAACTTCATCCCATACTAGCTGGGATCTGTGAAGAAGCTGAACTAAGTCAGGTGAAGGTGACAGCAGTTGGGTCCAGAGTTCCTTCAAGACCCCTTTGAGGATTCTACTTGTAGTTAAAGCCAGGCTTTTGATTCTTCGCTCACATACCACCAACTCACCTCCTTAAAATATCTTAATGTATTTATTTTCTGGTGAGCTGGAGAAAAGTTTATTAACAATTTAGCAGTGAAGAATTTGGTCAGAGAAATGGGGTAACTTGTCACAGAGGTAGACAGTAGCATTCAAGGATCCATCACCCCAGCTGAGACAAGCTTCTTTGGCTCCAACAACCGCTTCATCTTTTCATTTTGCCAGACATAAGGTATGAACAAAGTAGCCCAAAAATCTTCCTAATCTCACCACTTTCTAATAGCAACATCAAATCATGATATACAGGTTTTTAAAACTAGGGAACACAAACATGTGAAATATTTAATAGAATGTTACACTTCTCTGTAAACGGTTGAGGCTGACATGAGATATGCAGAAGCATTTTCAAAACTTACCTCTAAATGCTTTGTTCCTCAAAAAGCAACTTCTTCCCCCTGCTATTTTGAAGGCAGACAAGGAAAGGTCTTTAACTACTTTTCATTCTGTTTTGTTACAGGTCATATTTATGCAGCACAGCCTTTTTTTCCACCTCTCTCAATAAGAGGATGACATCTCAAATTCTTAGACTTATTGTCTAGCTGAAGAATTCAGTGTGGGGTAGTTTACAGTACACCCAATGACATGTAATAGATTCAACACACTGAAAGGTTATACTTCTCCCTACCAAACAGTGAAGGTTTTATTTTGCTTTACAGTAGTACATTTAGTTTCCTGCCTATTGTAGCTCACTATTTGTGTTTTGCCAGCAGTGTAACTTACACTATCTGGTGATTGTTGTCAGTGATCATCAGGTGAAAGCAGTGAGAATCAAACAAGTAATCTTCTGTAACTCCACTGGCTTTTGTTGGAGTTAACTGGCAGAACAAAAGGGTTTAAGAATGATACTCTCTGTATTCAAAACACAGAAGAGGGAAAGACTGTTTTATCCAGAAAGTAAAACTGGCTGCACAATTAGGCACTCAAAGTTGCAGATCCCTGGATTCCATTCTATTTCCTATTCCAACCACTTTCCTGACCTGTAAAATTGAGATTAATAGTACTCTTCAACCAAAATCAAGTATATTCAGAAGGAAAACATGTATTCTATACAGTAAAAATGTGTGCATGCATGCATAGATATACATACGCAGAAAATACACGTGCTCAACCTTGTGAACTAATCATACAAACCAGTAAGTTTTCATTCCAAATTACCCAGCACATAAGTATAATGGCTCAGATAGAGCAGCTGCTGGCTATGCAGTCCTCTCTGCATTACACCAGCTTCTTTGTCGCTGCAGCTTTATTCCTAATTACAACATGTGCATTAGTTCTCAAAAAAAAAGGAGGTTTCAACTACTCCTTTTGACTTGAATCTAGATATAATCCTTCCAGGTCAGAGATGAAGAAGTGTTGCTGAGTCACTTGTTCTTTATGACTTGGCTTAAGAATTAGCATGGAAATAAGTATCCAGCAAAACAAGTATTTTATCTTGGTATTTGTATTCACTTAGAAAGGAATTTAAAAAAAAAAAATTAAAAGTGTCTATGGAGAGAAAAAAACTACAAAGCAAACACAGAACTGTATTTAGAGATCAACTGAATAATCTCTGATGCAAAGGTGTCCCCTATATGATGTTCCCTTTGTACCACACCAGCTTGACTGTGACATCAAGGCAAGACGCATCTGTTTTGGCCCACCCCACTACTATCACCTAGCAGGAAAGCTATTAGTAATTAACTAATAATATTTGACTGACCCTGCTCAGTTGGCAGCCAAAACAGAGTCATCCAGGGCTGAAGATCTGCACATGTGCCAATTCAGTGGCCTAGCTGCTCCACACAGCTGGAACAACTGGAACAGAAGATGACATAACTCTGCCTTGGACACTGGGTTCATAGACTCTCTGTCATAAAATCATCATAGAATTAAACACACAGACTTTAAACTTGTGAAATGAAGTCTGTTGTAATGCGACTGAGGAAGCACATTAGCTAGCAGTTGTACAAGACACAAAACATCCTGCACGCAACTGTGCAACAGCTTTACTCTCGACAGCAGAGAGAGAGCAGACAGCAGCTTAGACAAGAGCAGCAAGAGCTTTCTCTGAAGGAACTGGAACTTGAGCACTAGACTGCACATTGGCTTTGACAGAGGGGTATCGGCTGTAACTGCAGACAATCTCCTGCTGTCTCAGAGAGAAGGTAATGCTATTGGAAAGCAGCCATCCTGGAAAGAGAGGAGACAGAGGATCAAAAGCCAGAACAGAGCTCATGAGTATCTGGCAAGGGTCTCTGCTGGATCTCCCAGCTAGTTCTAATCACCTCAAGCAGATGGAAAAGAACAGTTTGAAATTTTACTGGAGTTTAAGTGGGCTGAGTGAAGCATTCACTTACTGCAACTGTGAGTTGGGTGTAAAAGAGGCTTAAATAAAAGATTCAGTGTTCATAAACAGATTAAGTTGCAGCAACAAAATGCACATTTGTGCAAGCAGAAATGAGGCTGCCCACAATTTGGGACCCATACGTCAAATCACCACTTTCACATAAGCAAGTGCCAGTTTCACACACATAGCATGTCCAAGCATAAATACATTCACATTTCCAAAACTGATTTCAGTTTTCCTGCCTCAGTGTTGGCATAGTTTTCAGATTTGGAGAGTGTATGGTTAGCTTATAGACTAAAGGCTGCTCTTGTTTTTCCACTTCCTCACCCATATAGATACATCTATGTATACATACACATATATGCAGCAAGGGGGGAGGGGGGGGGAATATATGTTAATGTCTTCATTGAGAGCCACAGATGTAACTAACAACTTCTGTAATTTATGTTTTTACTGTCAGGAAACTGTCCCCTGTGGTGAGATCTGCAAGAAAGTGGAATAATTTCCCCAGGCAAAACTGTGAAAGCTCCTCCACTTTAAATCCTTAAAATGGACCAAAAAAAAAAGCAGTAGGAAAAAATATAGACCTACCACTCACTGAGAGACGTTACTCAGGCAGCCTTTGCCACCTGTAATTTCCAGTTTACTACAGAACAGTAATCACTGTCCTTTTGCCCTTTCACATAGGAAAAAACAAACACAATCATTTTTTAAGTGATTCTGCTACTACATCTATCTCATAACTCCTCTTTAAGAGCTATTACAGAGCCTTCCCTTCTCTAAGAAACAGATCATTCTCACCTGCATCATCTGAAATAGATATCTGTAATCTTAGGTTCTGCATTACCATAAACAGGCAGATAAAACATAAGTTCACAAATGCAGCAAGCATATTTTGTAAGGAAATTCAATTTTTCTAGTTATTTTATTATCCGTATAAACTATACCACAACCAATTTAGCCCAAGGTTTCTGGAGCTTTCCCAGATTAAGTTGGAGCATTCTGTACATGTTAGGAGCAGGGGAAGGGGCACTGGAGGGGAATCACCATCTGAAACTCATTAATCAATTTGAATTTTTAAGGGCTTACATCAAAATGTGATCTCCACTGATAAACTAAACTTTAATCACAAGAAACCTTTGTCCTTTACATTATGAATATACTTGTTATGAATGTGTGCAATACTTTGAGCAGAGGATAGAGAACCTGGCACAAAAGCTTACGGACACTTTAGACCTGTAAAGCCCTTGGTCTGAGGCCAGACCTAAATGAAGTTAACCACATGTAAAAAACTGAGCTAATCATTGGAAGCCCACACATTTTCAGGACTATGCCTAGCAGAAGCAATTTCGTTGCCTTGATAACGTCTCCCCTACCAAAAGGAAAGCAAAAGGTCCTTCTCACATCAATCAAATCAAAACTTTAGGAATGTTCAATATCTATTTGCTCATAAAATTATAATTTCTGGAAACTGAGCCCAATTCCTAACATGGTCCAAAAACTTTGAAGTGGACTTCTCTTTGCCTGGCTCCTACTGTATGGTTTTTGTGCTTGTCTAAGCAAAATAGCCATTAAAAATTCGTACAAAAGAAGTTTCAACCTCCACCAGCTAGAAAAGGAAATACATATTTAAACTGACATATCACATCTTACAAGGAGTATAAGTGTGTCTCTTGCTGCAAGCACATTATATGGACAGTATTACAAGCTGACTCCCAACCATCAGCTTTGCTTTTAGGTATTGAGTTCGATTTCCAAATCCTGCCCTGAAATTAGCGTGAAGCTTAACTGAGAGGTGTAAAGTGGAGCCAAGGAGGTACTTGGGATAGTAAGTGTGATAATTTAAATAAGACTGTGGGTAAAATAAAAAAAAAATGACCAAGTAAGTTAGTAGTAGCCTAGAGTCAGTAAGAGCTAGAGACCTGAAGATAGTACTGACTCTTCCTCAGCAGCTCCATCTAGGTTTGGTTTGGTTGCGGTTCCAACCAGGGTAGCACAGTATAATGCTGAGCAGATGGCCTATGGTACCATATGATATGAATTTAGGAATGTCAGCTAATTTCCTATTAAATCACAATCCACATCACAAAACTATCATAAAACCATTACATTTGGCACAGCATCTACTCCACAGTGAAGAAGCCATTCATAATTTAATGTACATGGAAACTGAAAAATACTCTTTTTTTGTTCATTTTGAATTTCAAAGTCATGTCAGAAGTGTGCTGGAAGTGCACTGGGGAGCCTGCCATGCATCCTGCCTTGTACCCCAAGAGCCCTTCTCCCCTAGGAGCACACAGAGCCCGCAGGCTCAGCTAACACACACCATAGGAGGAGGATGCTGACAGCGACCCTAGATAAGGCAAACGGCGACCTCAATTTCTTGCAAGTAAAGCACTACTGAAAAAGCAGAGCTCTCTTCAAGTCAAGCTCTGCCCTCTTGAGATTTGAATCTAGAGCCTGAAGAGAAAAGCAAGAACCTGGAAGGATGGATTTGGGGATGAGAGGTATCTCATCCCGCCTGCCCTTTGGGGCAGCAGAGGGGGCAGGACGGGAGCGCCTCGGCACAACCACCCGCCCTGCGGCAGCGCTTGGCCGCCTCCCACCCCAAACTTGCCGCAGCCTCCGCTGCAGCCGCTCGCATTTCCCATGAGTGCTCTAAACCTCCAAAACCCGTCCCCTGCTCCCCCTCCTGCACCACCAGCAACCCGGGGCTACGCGAAGCGGCACGAAAAATAAGCCAGAGGTTGGGGCGGGTTGAGTGGGGAGCGCACAGCGAGTAGTAACCACCCGAAAGACGGGCAGGAAACGTGCACAGCGCCCCGCAAGGGGAATCCCCCTCCCCCGCGTTTTGCCCGCACCGCTCCGAGAGCCCCGCAGCCGCCGCCCCCGCTCTCACCCGCCGCGGAGCCCGGCTCCGCGCTGCGCAGGGATGCGTTTGTCCTGCTCGGGGCCCCTCCGCAGTAAGGCTGAGCTAATGGCTTTGCCATGAGTGCTGGAAGCTGCTCCCAGCTCTGCCCCTCGGGGGCAGGACCAAGCAAACCCGCCGCGGCCCCCCGGCCCCTCCGCGGGATGCCCGGGGCGGTCCGCCAGCAAGCCCCGGGTGAACCGCTCGTGGATTCGCACTGCACACCCACGCACGCCCTCATTCCGCCTCTGCGATGCTTCCAAACTCCACACGGAGAGCGGGAGAAACAAAAAACAAACCACGAACCAAACACACAGAAACTCACAACCAGAATGAAGTCCCCGCTGCCCAGCGCCTGCAGCCGCCCCCGTCCCGTGGTGCCGCTACCGAGCGCTGCCGCTTCCCCGGCGGGCTCACCCACGGCCGCCCCTGGACATGGGGAAATCAAACAAAAGCACCTAGTCCTTAGCGAGGAGCCGCCGGGCAAAGCTCACCTTCCCGCTCCGCTCCCCGGCCCCTTTCTCTTTACACTTGAAGGCAGCCGGCGAGACGCACGAAACGCCTCTCAATTTAAAGGAGTCCGAGCTGCGGGGCCGGTAGCGAGCTCCGCTGGGGCAGGCAGGGCTCCCCCCGCCGCCGGGGCAGGCAGGGCAGATGCGATAGATAGATAGATAGATAGATAGATAGATAGATAGATAGATAGATAGATAGATAGATAGATAGATAGACAGACAGACAGACAGACAGACAGAGCTCCCTCCGCCCCCCTGGGGCCGCACTCACCGGCCGCCGCCGCGGCGCTGACCCCCCGCCCCCGGCAGCCGCCGCCGTCCCCCCACGCTGAGCCGAGCTGAGCCGAGCCGAGCTGAGCAGACCCGCAGCAGCCACGCTGCCGCTCTTCATACTTCTGTCCGCTCCGCTCGGGGCTCGCTTTGGGAAACCCGGCCTTTTTTTTTTTTTTTTCTTTTCTTTTTTTTTTTCCTCTCCGAAGCCGATTTCCTAGATTTCAGCACTCCGCACAGGCTGAACGGAAGTTTAAGACTTACTTTTTTTCAGAGGGGCGGCAAACGCAGTTCACACTGGTTTACCCTTGAAATGCTGAGACATTGTATTACAGCCCTTGGCAGCGAGTTGGTGCTTGGGTCCGTTTCTCTTTTATTACTATTACTCCATTTCCAAGACTCTTGATTGTGGAGGAAAAAAAAAGGGGGGGGGGAGAAGGGAAAATTTCACATCTTTAATTTGACTAGCCGTCTCAGGGACTTTTTAAAACTTAATAGCACTTTTTTAATTGTCACATGCTGGATTCTTTTTTTCTCTTCTGGCTACAGGAACATAATTTCAGCTTTGTACCTTGGGAAACTCTGCTGTACCACACATTTCTGCAAAGTTATATAATGCCATCTTGCAGTCTCTTTTGAACCATGAAAAAAGTATGCTGTTCATAAATTAATCATTCTTACATTACACTTTTATAAGAGTGATGGGTAGAGGTTTTTGCTCGTTCTTGTATGTCTGTGTTTCATTTGCCAAGATAACTCTTAGCACACCTGCATTTCAGTCATTTCATTCTCACCTTATTTCATTTTTGTGACATTTCAACATTTTGTTAAATGTCAGAGATAACCTTCTCCAACTGTTATTTGTTCTCTTATTCCCTGCACAGAGAAGCCCCTTTCGTGAATTCAATAGCGGGAAACAGATGTTCAAGCTTCTGCTTCTCTGAGAACATGGATGTAGATTGTCTTGTTAAGTTTCCTAGTGGTATCATGTTATCACTTTCCATAAGAGTGCTCCAATCAAATAACACGCTTATTTTTTTCTTTCACGGTGTATGTCCACTTAATTAAATTGTTCTAGCCAAAGAACATTATGTATAATTATACTGAAAGAATTGTTTTAACCTGATTGCTGAAAAGCACACCAAGCTGACCCTTATTTTTTATTTACATTCTTTGCTTTGTACTCTGATCTGCTGGGAAAACTTGATTTGCACAATTAACGCCTGGCTATTTCTCAATAATTGCACTGTAAGCAAATTCTCTGAGTAGCAGACATTCATTTCTGGCCAATCAGGATACAGACATATCTCATTATTTATTGTATTCCTATACTCATATTATGCTGTTCTGATGGACTATTAAGTGCTGTGATGAGTGGTACTTAAATGAGAGCATTTCATCAGCATGCTGATGTATTTAACTATGATGAGCTCTAGCCATGCACTATGTGACTAACAGGACAGATTTAAATGAGCTCCTAGTTTTGTTCTGCTCAGCAAAATTTGGATGCCCCTGGGCACAACAGTTTTCTTTTGCTCATTCAATTTCTTTGTCAGAAAAGAAAAGAAATTAAGAAAAAAGCCCTCAAATTTCCTAAAAATACACTGGGGTGGAGCGGATGGTGAGCTGATGAGCAGATTTCTATATGCATTTAATTATCTTACAGAAGTTTTATCTGACCTTAAGTTTGTTGTTTGTTTGTTTGTTTTAATAATGAGCAGCAATTTAAGTCCAGTTTTTGTGTCACCATGATATACAAACTAGCCTGAGATGAGAAAACCAATTCTGTTAAGGTGTCCTCTATACTTAAAAGTGCTGCCACTTGATAGAAAAATTGGAGAACACTCCCCTAAGCAGAAGTTATATCTCCAGTAAAATCTTCTGAAAGTTCACATGTACTCTTGAAGTTACAAGATTCCTCCTAAGTTTAGGAGCAATTCTACATAGGGAGTTAAGCTGAGGGTTTTCCAGACGCCACACAATAAATCTTGTATGTGCATTTGCATATGTACCTGTGGGAAGGGCTGAAAAACAGCTGTGAGATTTTGAAGCCAAGGTTGGTTGTGCAATCCTTAATAAAATCAGTTTGTACCAAAGAATAATCTAACATCAGCTGGTAGTAGAAGAGCATGCGTTGATAGATACGTTATCTATATGAAACATGTCCTACCTTTTATTATTTCAGTCCTTAGTTTCTTACCATCACTTCAAAAAGAATTGATAGTAGACTAGCAATGTGCAACATCCAATACAATGGTTAAGAAAAACAAAAAAAATGGAGGTTAGATCAAATGTGATACAGACAAGACTGAGTGGAACACAGTGCCAAGTATGCACCTGAAATGTACATTATATAAATGCTATGCAAGTTTCTGCAGTGACAACACAGTTTAGAATGCACTGAGATTCACACTTCAAACGGGACCACTTTTCCATTTCATACTTAAACGTCAGAATTTGGCTTTCAAATTTGACACAGTAACTTTGGAGCCACAGCACAAGTACATTTTCTACATAAGGTTACTTCAAGAACAACCTTGCTAACCTTTGTAGAGGAAAGGCGCAATAGTTCCCTTGTGAAATGCTATTATTTTCATCATTATTCCTCTATGTAAACAATCTTAGCTCCCCACACTTTCAACTTCCAGTGTCTACATATTCTGATAATATTTTCGACACAGTCTACTTCTAAACAGGTAAGAGGATGAGTGGACATATGAATAAATGCTGATTTGAAAACAGATATAGGAAGGAGAAGAGAGAAAAGGAGAGAGGACTTACAGTGAGAAAGGTAAAGCTTGTTTGGAAGTCATATACACATACAGGAAGTCTGAGCAAAATTATGACGATGACTTTTTAATCTTACATATGAAACTGACTGCGGCAATCTGAGAAAAAAAGAGTGTTGTCATTGTAAGCCTAAGTAGAAGTCAACTGTTTCCTCTGCAACATATTTACTAAAACATAGCTACTGCTAATCTTTTGGAGTTATCTTAATCAATGGCGGTGAAAACATCTGGATCAAATTTGACCCAGTAACAGACAGTTTTCTGTCACCATGGAGTAAACATATTTGACTTGACATACAGTGCACCAGTATATCTAGACTGCTCAGAAGCTACGGGTGTATAGTACACACATCACTGGGACACACATTATGGAATATACACCGCTGGCATGAAGTGCTCACAATTCTGACTTATACAGAAAACTAATTTTTGACTGAGTGTCATAACAGTTCATTCATGGACACAGAACATGCAGTTGACATGCCAAGAAAAATAATGGGGTTGACACAATGATTTGCAGGCCAAAGTCTATGTTTCCTTTGACAATTAAAGTGTAATGATCTCTCTCTAAACAAACCAGTGTCTTAAACATTAACAAGGCAGATTGTTGTTGTTGTTGTTTTTTTTCTTAAATATGAAGATCATAGATACTTCATTTAAATGCCTAGATAGAGTAGACAGGCCTCATAACAACTTTCTTCGTTCTTGAAGTGAAATCCATGGTACTCACATACAGAACTGGAAGTTGTCCAGCTATACTCCCATACTGCACTGTATTCTCCACCAGACAATGTAGTGATTGAAAATGGCTCAGGACACAACACAGCATCTGAAATTAACTGGAATACCTGTCAGAACTAGCCCAAATGTAAATGAAGTGATGGGAAAACACCTATTTAATTCTGAGATTTTCCCCACTGCTTGGTCAACTTAAGGCTATTGAACATCATTCAGTGCATCTTTTCTTGTATGTCTCTCAGGATGCCACAAGGTGAAATGAAGTCACCCTTATTATGAACTAAATTCTGTTCTCTGTTATGTCAATCTAAATATGGAGCAAAACGGCCTTCAGTCAAAACCAGTGCTCCCAGCATTTTCAGTTTGCATAATCGCTATCAAAATAATTTATAGAACAAAGGCATTTATGTCTACATTGTTTAGCACCTAGAATGTTACCCAGTACAACCAAACACCAACAATCTCGGTTCCTGATCTTATATTTTACAACAAGAACCCCAGATTTTGTGGTTGGTTTCTACTTGGGACCAACAAGTCATTAAAATACGGTGCTATCTAAGGTCACATAGAAGCATCAGAATTTAACTACCAACAGTGCAAGAACAGCGATGAGAAAAAGAGGATCTAAGGATGCCAGGAGCTACCACAGCAATGTCGACTGTACTACAAGAGTTCTGGAATAGTTTTATTAGCTGTTCCTTGAACAGTAGCTCACTCCAAATACAAAAAACTAATCTTCATAAGAATTAGGTGATAGATGCTGTGCTTTGGGAGGCAGTTTACAAACAAAATGCAAACAGTCCAGATGCACACATAACAGTTTCTTGATAGCAACAAATTTTGCAGACCAGGAATAGCAGAAGGTGAATTAATTATTCAGGAACTCAAAAGTTATTTTAAACAGAGAATGTTCTAACAGAGTAGTAATATGTGACCACCTACTCCCTCCTTGTCTGGTCAGAATCCTGCCTTTCCTCTTTTTCTCTTCGCCTTTCAATGTTTTCCTTCTCCTGACACATACCTAGGTTTCCCTTAAAATATTAATATTCTTTGCTTAAATTTTCTTCCCATTAACTTATTCTCTTTGTTATTGAACTCTGTATGAAAATATTTTGTTGAGTTTATATTTTAAGTAAGCCCGGGCCCAATTCTGTCCCTAATGTCACCCACAGTGAAACTCCCTTTAATGTTAATGAAATCAGATGAGGCCTTTTTTTTGTACCTAGTTTATAAGAACTAGATTATCAGCAGTTATTCCAAATCTGGGAGAACTGTAGATAACTACAGATGTAGCTTTAAATCTCTTCTTACAGTCCTAGGGACTTATCTCACAGTCTTCATAATTTCATCATATCAACATTGATACTTTCTTACACCACTCCAGTCTGCATATCTCTGAAATGTTATCATAATATTTTACTGAAAAACATATTTCCATAGGCTAGCTAGTGATCCGGTACCTCTGAATGTAAGCGCCATCAAGAAGCAAATATGTGGCATATTGAGGTATCTCTGTTCAGGCCTATGTGAGGAAAATACATCTTTACTGGCTGTGTAGTGAAAATAGAACAATTTCACAGAGCTGCTCCAGCCTGGTCACTGGAACAACTGCTGCAATCCAATTTAGGATCCTGTTTCCATATAAAAACCCCATAAAGCAGCAGATTCTTTGGCTATTTCACAAGTTCAATTCTAGTTTTCTCACATAGCTCTGTTTATGAAGTCAAAAATGGCAGATAATTCATTCTACCTCATTTGAAGTGATCCACGCTCGCAAACTTGTAACTTTGTAATAAACCTGCCTTTGTAACGAGGAAATTCAAGAGCTTCATTGCTTGGCCAGCAATGTAAAGGAAGAAAGACAGGCTCGTCCTTATAGGCAAAAATTAGGTGCTCATTTACATTTCAGCGAGTTTGATTTTCTTTCCACACAGTCTTCATAGTTCTCCAAGCCTTTGTCACGGTGTTTCTGACACTGCTTTTCAGCATTTATTCCTCAACCCTACACTTTCTCCATCAACATTTCAAATTGATTTTCCTCAGAAGATATTGATGAGATACTATTTCTATTGCTGTTCTTTTCCAGCTTTCTTAATCCAACTGCTGAGTTCAAACAGTTGCTCTTATACCTTAGGGAATGCCTGGAGTCCAGCATTCCTTTCCATTCTTCTATTAAAGTGGCATCATCAAAGCGTTCCCGATGGAAAGAACACCATTCCCTCTGCCCTGTTCTACACTGCCAAATGAAACAGGGTGAATGCCAGCTCATTTATAAGTTATTCCTGTCTCATGGGAGCTGGGAGACTCTGTTCCTTTTCCCAGCTCTGCAAATTTATCTGTTGTACGAGTTTTGTCAAATCACTTTTAATTTCAGTTTCCCATCTGTAAAATAACCATATTCATAAAAACTTGCTCTTGTAAAGTAGCTTGACATTAGTGGACAGGGAGAATTATAGAAAGATGAGCTCAATTTATTAATTCAGTTTATAGAAAAGTCCTGCACATATTTCCTTTCTCTGTCTTTCCTTCTTCCTTACCCTGCAAACCACGTATCTGGTAATGTGCTATTAGAGAAGGGAAGTACGGTGGTTTGGGAATAATCTTGGCTCTGGTAATCACTTGCTGTCATAACAAGAAATTTGTATGTGATCTTGGGAAATTTACTTAATCTTCCAGATGCTGCAGACTTCCAATCTACAAGGTCATTATTAACTATATCTCATGAGGGTTGTGAGGTAGGAGATACCTATTAAACATTTTGATATCACAGACTGAAGATTCAACAGAAATGATAAATATTACTTTTTAAATGTATTACCGCTTTTGCAAGCATTCTTCTTGCAGTGAAGAAGTTGCTCAATTCCAGAATCGTCTCTGTGACGTTATTCTTCATGTAAGGGCATGTTGTGGAATGGCAGTTTCCTTCAGAAGGATCTTCCCAGTTCACAGCATTACAATCTGAAACGTGATAAGGGAACATCTAATTGTTGATGAAAGACTAGTATTTGTATTTTTAGTATGTTTCGTTCAGACAAAAATATGCTTTTGTGATTCTGTACATTTTAATTTAAGGGGTTATTATTTTTATAAAGGTTACTTCAGCACTTGCAATCCACAGATCATCCTTTTCCAGTTTATCTTTCTCTTCATTGGGAATGATACTTTATCCTCACTGTCAGCCATACCAATGTCAAAATAAGGAGCTGGTTTTGTTCAACAGGTTTCTTGTTCAGAATAAAAGCAAATCAGCCTTGCCAAGTGTACACTTTTGGTTTTCTTCTGGGGAGGAGCCTGACATATCTCTGTTTATGCTATAGCCAATGCCTTGGGCATGTTTTCCTAATTGAGGCTGGCTGAAATTGTTCAGCTTTCCTGCTGCCTGTCATAGGCTGAATTACAAACAATGGTGAGACTGGTTACCCAGCTCTCTTCATTAATGACATATGTTGCTGAAATGCATTGAGAGAATTTGAGTAAGATCAAGTTTCAGACCAACCTTAAAACCAGATGCCTGAAACAAATAATGAGGAGAGAAAGCTATGGATAGAAAGCTAGTTTTTTACCTTGTGAACATTATAGCCATGCTTGCAAATGAGACCAGGGTCAGAATTCCACTATTAAAAATCATTCTGTGTGATCTTTTAATTGAATATGTTGCTTTTCCTTCATCTGTTGCAAGTCCAGGCAAAGAGCCCACAAAATAATTAAATCAAGAAATAATTCAATGAATGTGAAAAAAGCACTTGTGCAAAATCTCATAGGTCTGGTAGGTGAGAAGAATTAGGAACAAAGTAGACAAAACAATCAAGACCAAATAGTCAGATCAGTTCTCTGAATGATGTGATAGCATGAGATACTTGTATCCTAGTACATCCACATGGAATTCACTACCAAATAGTGTTCTGTATATCTGTGGCCCTCAGGCTTCATTCAACAGAAAACAAAATAGGAAAGACAGTAATTTGACATACTTCAGTCTTAGTATAGGCAAGTGCCAGGATCTAAATTCATCATAAGGACCTTTTTGTTTCCACCCCAGTAGTAACACATGTGAAATTTTGATCTGTAGTAAAAAAAGGTACGGTAAACAAAAATATGCAGTGATCTACCAAGGCATAACTGGTGATTCACATCTGCTGTAACATACACCAAGTCTTAGTGGATATAGATAACAAGACTCTCCCCAGGGACTCAGAACAATTCCATGGATTTTGCTGAACATGGCAGTAATTTGTATACAGAGCAGTTACAAGTGACTGGGTACATTCAGTGAGCTGTTGAGAACTGGCATGTTGAGTCACTTAGGGAACAAATTTAATGGGAAATTCGTGATCATATCTGATGGATCTATGTCCATTTATTATAACCGGAGGAATACTTGGAACAGGACTGAAGTCACTGTTTGCAATTTACTAATTAAACAACATGCAAAAATAGAAAATAAAAAGGAAATAACACCCATGTTGTTATTTTTGAGCGACGTATTTGTCAGTACTTCTCACCAAACTAATCAGTTCAAATTACCTGATATAGTGATGCACTAGCCATAGTAGCAAGTTAGGTAGGAAGTGTCTATTTGCAGGACTAATTACCTAGAATCAATGTGCTGTGTATAACTTGGACTTTACATGTTTAGCACAAAGCCTAAATACACATGTTGAAATCATTTCCATGTGAAAACTTCGCAAAAACTGTAAAAGAAAAGGACTTGGAAGCCAGGAAGAACAAAATGTTATTAGAAACAGTTATATATTCAGAGAAACAAACAACAAAACAATATAATGTAAGCAAAAGGAGAAACAAACATTTTCCATTTGGATATTGCCCCATGCTAAGCCTACTGTCAAGGAACCACCGTGTCCTACCAGCAGTCTCTGAATTTCCACTTTTTCTTTTTCTGCAGTTCTGCAAGAAAAAGGGTAATTTTGAAGCAGACAGTGTCAACAGGGCAGGGACTGCCAAGACTCTTCTTTTCCGAGGATTTTGAATAGATCAAGCCAGGGAAGAACAGTTCAAACTGGTGAACATCCATTCAAACTGATAAGGTTCAAAATATTTCAATGGATGGTTGAAAAGTACCTCACTCAAAGTCAAACCTCTCAAACAAATTCTATGCTTAGAGTAAACATGTGTTGAGGCAAAAATAATCCTGCTTCCTCAGCATCCCTACAGAATTAGAATGCTTTCTGATTTTTTTTTTCTGTTTCAATTTTAATTTCATTTTTAAATGTTCATTTAAAAATTAAGGAAAAATATCAAACAAAACCTAGTGATTTTATCTAAATTAACATTTTGATTTATCCCAAGTCATTTTGTTTGGTAACTTCATTCAGTTGAAAATTCTAACCCCTCATTCATAATGAAATTACTGTCTGGTAGCAAAGACCATCCAAAAAATAGAAGCAAATTTAATTTTGATATTAAAAAAACTACTTAGATGACTCCTATGGAAATGCTGTGGACTATTTTCTTAGATAAATAGTTTCTGTACTATAAGCAAGTTAAACTCGGATTAAAAACTGTTAAATTTCCCAGGTAAAGCTGCAATCATGACTATTGCCAGTGGCATAAGATGCTCTCACCAAATGAACACGGACCCCTAACTGGGACACCAGCACCTCTCTTATTACACACATTTTCATGAGCTCTTAAGACCCTTGGGCATCTGGTGCCCATTGACTTGCTATTGTGGTAAAGCACTGAATTCCCTTGGGTGTTTCTGAACAGTCAGTCATAGGCAAGTTTTGCCTGGAAGACTTGATCTGTATTATCACTTTTCTAAGAACTATTAGACCCAACTCTTCCTGCAAAAAGCAAGAGAACCAATTCCAGCCCTCAAGGTTCCTAAGTTATCAGTTAACAGAACTCCACACTCTTTCTAAATGCTCGATGAACACCAGAATTTCACAGAAAAATAGACACAAACAGTCATTTTTCATTGTTTCATGAGTGTTATTTTCCCCATGCAGAGTATAAAACTGCAATACACTCATTAGAGAGTAATTATTCCTTGGTGCAGTTACAAATGTATTTCTCAAGCTAGAGGAATTGTAATATCAAGAAATACGAGGACGCTTGCAGCAGTGGTTTCAACTAAGAATACCATTTTCCCTGTTTTCACTAGAACAAATTGAATTAATATGAATTTGATTCTTTCCAGGTTTAATACCGGATGGTTATTACCTTCTTCTTACCAAAAATATGGGGCCTTTAATAAAGTAGATCTCTTTTTTAGACTTTTTCCTTAATTCTAGGAATTCATCTTGACCCATCACCTTCATCCCATCCACAGGTAGGAACTAAATAGCAAATTGTTTTTCTGCTGGATTTCAGGTTTGTGAAAATGTCTTACATGCTAGAATCTCATCTCTGCTGCTTTTTTTAAATCAAACCTCACGGTTATTATTTTCTGCAAGTACAATTCTTTGTTTTAGCACTGCTGAGTTCCTGTCTTATTGGGAAACTAATGGCCATGTCTTTGGTTCAGCTATGAACTAGCATATTCTAATATGTATATTACCTGTATTGTGATGTTTTACTGTTATACAAATCCTTAAGTGTGGTTCAGCACTGAACCAGAAACCAAGTCAGACAAGCAAAACAATATGGAATCAATATGAAATCCACAAATCCTAACTATTGTGGAAAATTGTAACACCAGATCAAAATATTTTGGCTTCTGGTCATTTTTACTAGCTAAATACCAATATTTTCTGTAAAATGTGGGAAAAACTTCTTTATAAATAAAATAATGAAGTTAGAAACTCTGGAGCTAGGAAAACAGTTTTAGTCTGTGTTTATTTAGCCTGCCCTTTCTGCAGAAAATATGAATACCAGGACAATATGACAGTTCTGGTCGTGGTTTCTGTGATATGAGAGGGTTACCAGCGGGAAAGTCCTGACAAAACCTGTCAGAGGCATTTCCCAGAGGCAGGTACACAATTCATTATTAACAAGTGGTCCCCAACAGAAACTGAAATCGTTTTGCTGTATTATTGATCCTATAAGCAGCTGTATCAGTTTTAATGGCTTGCTTTCAGAGGATGCTATGAGTATAGATAACAGAAACCAGTATTCCTTTATACATGGTTAGATGAATAAATGAAAAAAAACCACCTTCATATTTTCTTAAATAAGAAAAAAAATCCCTTCAAAGTTTTGCAGTAACATTTATATGATTCTTTTTCAAGGGATGTTCTTCTTGATATACTAGGATGCAGAAAAATAAAATCTTTGATTCATTAATGAGATTAACACATAACTCCTCCATTCACTTAAATAATGATTCTTACCATCCCACTCTCCCACATTGCTTCACAGTGAAAAGGATGTTAATATGGAAAATTGAATTCCTTTGTAAATATTAACCAATGAGCTTCTCAGCAAAGACTGAAAAAAAATTATGTATATATTCTGTGGTTTCCATTTCCTTGGCTTTATTGTTTTTATGTAAATTCTCCCAGGACATTTCAGGTTATATGTCTGGAAACCCCAGCCATCCAGCAGAAGGAAGGTTGAAAGAATAATGAGAAATGTGCTGGAAGAATTCACATAAAAGCTTTGGAGACATGAAAATGGAAACAACAGATACTTAAAAGCCTCATTGGTCAAAAAACCAAAATGTCCATCCAGCATGTGCACGTCTGTGTTAATGTAGCTATCTCTGGATATACAGAGATGTATTATTCGAAAGACACTGTACAGGGCTAAGAAGGAGCATTATTAGTGTATCTGATAATTTAAGATGTTCTCAGGATATAAGGGCAATGAAAGTGAAAAATCCAAGTGTTATTAGAACCCAGACATACATATAAATAGCTCTGTACATAGTTGTCTTGCATTGAGTTTTATAGATCTTTTATGTAAGTGAAAAATATAACCAATTCCAATATGAAAGTGCATTTATAAGATCTCCCTGTACTCTTGTGAATGACAGCAATTTCACTGTCATGGAAACACATGGAATCTACAAGTAGGAAAGAATTTTTAGATGCTGTTCTTAAATATACAGATTTTTCCCCCCCAATACTCTCAAACACAATTCATCGTTAAATACTAAACCCGTGATGTTAGACTAAGCTTAGTCCTAGTATGCTTGACTTCATACAGGTACCACAGCCTTATATATCAAAATTACAAACCTTTAGCCATAGCCAGTGTTTTATGACTCAAGCTTTATGGAATATTATTTTCAGAGGATTCTGATGGATGGTCTCTGAAAGAGGCAGCTCTTTAAAACACTTCTTAACAGGTACCTTAAAAAGGGGGAATGAATTTAAACCATCTCAGAAAGCTGAATTAGTGCACCTGGTCCTATAATAAAAGTGCTTAAGTAACTAAGAGCTTTCTTGGCTTAAAGGAAAAGCAGCTCAGAAAAAGGCATGTAGACAAATACTCTAATCAGTACCTGCTGTGATCTGTTAAACCCACTGCCACAACTGACAGCAAACGAAACCTCACTAATATCACAAATAATGGCAAGTGATCAAAGCACACAGCTTAATTCCTCACCGTTCACCAGCTGAGCAACATTACCTGCCTGCACGCTCTTACCCCCAGCAAATGCAAGCTCAATGCATCCGCTCAAACAACCTGAAGCAAAAACTAGTTGTAGCTTATACACACCTAACAACTGCAACCGGTTTCGGAGTGTACACGTGATCCTTTAATGTGGCTCATCTGGTCAGAGGGACCTTCATCAGTGTGTAGTAGCTTCACCACTTCTAACCAGCTATTCACAGTCAGCAAAAGGCAACGCAATTTTCCACTCATTTTTACTTATTTTTATGTCTATAATGCTGAAGAGCTCTACCCTAGCTTAGTTGTTTTGCTAGCATAGTCCTGACTCACAGTATCAAAACGAGAAATGGGGCTAGGTGGCCAAGTCTGCCTGTTTATATGTTTAGTTTCCTAAAAATTCAGTTTTGCTTTAACCAGATATAAGCAAAATGCCTGAGTCTTTTTTAAGTTATCTCAGTAATGACATATGTTACATATCGCAGTCCTTCAACACATGGATTTTCAATCAATTTTTACTCTAGTGCATTGTACAACTCCTGAGTGGTCATAGACATCAATTACTCACATTATAGGTCTAATTCATCGTAAATGGGCATTGCTGTTAATACATTGATACACTACAATCGGCATATGCAGGATTTACCACACCATTCTAACCAGAATATCGCACAAAGGGATTCCAGCAGATATTCCCCTGCTGACAGATATGTCTTTTGCACACTCCAAGGCTCTTGCTGACATATAAATTAGTAGGATCAACACCTTTATCATTCGGTTTGCTCATACACTTGTTCTTTTCTCACCCCAGTCATACTAGTTTTTGAGATATGACAGATTACATTAACAAAAGAGTTCTAAGGACTTCACTAGAAGTTATAGAAGATACTGACTTGACTAATAACCTCAGTTTTCTGCAGTTTGTTGCAGAAATAGGAAGAAATTCTACAAGAATAGTCCACAAGTTCAGCATCATTCTATATATGATGGCAACCTTATATATATGGCAACCTTATTCCTACCACACAATTTGAGGGAGTTAAACAAACCTCCTTACAGTTAAAAAGTGAATATTAGCGCCAGAAGTAGAGAAGGTGATCATACATCTCTCTCAATATATTCATTTTTGTAATTTGAAACAACACATCTTACCCAAGAAAAGACCATTTGAGAGTTTTATAATGCTAGGTATACTGAGTAAACACAGTCCTAGATTTCTATTCAGGAGAAATAGTATAACCATGTTACAGCCAATATGACCTCTGAGAAGAAGGAAAATACAACAATGGAATCCAGACTTCTGGCTACTTTGACTAATTTTGCTTCAAAACCCATATTCCCCACCAGGGTGAATTTTACTGGCTACATAACCAGAGTGAAGAAACTCACTAGTTCCATAAAACTTCATATGAATATTTACTTGACTTCTCCGCTTAGATAAAACAGTCCAGTAATTCATAGAGAATGTGGGGCTTGTGAAATAGTTTTGCAGTGCATCACTGAAAATTTGGCTTGTTTTCAGGGAACTGTGGAAATGACTTCCCAGATTTTGTATCGATCTGACACTTTTCTTACTTGCTCAACAACTTTCTTTGCCATGGATCTTATCAATCAAAAGCTGTAATAAACATTTACTGCGAGTTAACACAACTGTAGATAAATACTCTCAAAGACTGTTTTCTTATTTTAATGCTCGTTTTAGAGACCAAAATAAAAGATAGACTTTACTGAGGAAAAACAAGAAGAAAAACAAAAACAAAAACCCACACACAAACAAAACAGAACCAACAACACAAGAAAAACTGGCTATTCCTGTTGACAGTATCATAGCTATTTGCAAGAAGCATATAGCAGAGAGCTTAAACAATCAGATGCATTGCAATTGTAAATCTATACTCTAGCTTATCATACAAAATATGCCCTGTTCTATTTTCTTATTTGCTTTTAAATTAGATAAAATCAAGAGGTTACTCTTCTGACTGTGTAATGAAGTAATAGTTCTTTGAATAGCTGAAAAATGCTACTTATATGCTAACATATTCCCCCATCCTTCATAGAAGGAAGCCTCATGCACTCACACATAGTCTGTACGATTTTCTGTACAGTATCTTCATGGGTTCCCTCTCTTGTTAGAAAAAAAATAAAGACACTGCATAGTTCATGCGACATGAAATAAACACCCAAACACAGACTAAAGCAGCATGAGAGACTATTACAAGAGTCATTAATAGAGGAAGCAGAATGATATTAAACAACTAAATACCTATGTGAGGCCTATAAGTGAACTTTTAGTTTTTTTCTGAAAAGGAATCAAGCTAAGTAGGAAAGGATCATTCACATACACACTCAGATATCTGAAAATCCACTCACCGTTCCATCCCAAATACCTCTGTGCTCTTATTGTATCTTATTGTATTTGATTACTACATGGCACTAGCATAAGCAGATCAGTCAAGAGATAAATAGATTCAAGTCTTATAGTGGAAGATCCCAGAACACATTCTGAGAGTAGCCAGGCTCTCAAATAATAACACAAAACTTGAAGTAGAAAGGGAGTTCCTTTGATGGTGAGTCTGGAAAAAGAATTACTATTTTTAAGGGCTATTGTAATGTAACAATTTATTACATGAATTGTAACTGTTTCAGTGTTACCTTGTTTCTTTTATTTGTTCCTTGAATTTGCCTTCCAATGCATTTTTATGCAGAACTCCCCTTGTTCTTCAGATCAGGCTTTATTTTTCATCATGCATTGTCGACTGTGCCTCATCATGATTAAAGACTCCAAATACAGCTGCAATACCTAGAAATACATAAGTGCCTTTTTGCATGAACCATTTCATTACAGAGATGTCAAACTGTATCCTTTTGGTGAAAAATGCTGCTATTTAGACTTTTCATCCTAATTCAAGACAAAATCAAGTATTCAGAGTTCTACATAGAATGGAAATTTTATTTTTCAGCCAGCTCTACAGAGACTCGTTAGATCACGAAGACCATGGCCTTTCACATGCAAGAGTATTCCAGGTACTATGTTACTCAGTGTTTTTTGCAGTCTGGTTAGATTTTTACAACCTGTTTTCTTAGTTTCCTGGTGCTGCAAATGTGATTATTTGATTTCTTTCAACTGAAACATACAGAGACATTCACACGATATAAACCCATATACTTTATCCAATGCAAAAAGAACAATAAAGTGAAAGATTTCTTGGGAAAATTTTCTGACATAAAGGGAAACATCTCCATGACATGGAGCATATGCACCTCCAAAAATATCCCTAATGAAAATAGAATGTGGGTCTGGAATTCACGGAAACTGTTTTTTTCCTGTATGCTACAGTACTTAATTCAAGAAATGTTATATTAAACATAACCAAGAAGCAGAAGTACATAATCATATTCCAACCACTTTAGGTTTCCATCACTTTTTCATTTAACTAAAGAATTAAGTAAAATGTCCCAAAGTGTTGCACTCCACTGTATGTAATTGAAATGTTTGTATGTTTCATCTTCTCTTTAATGTGTATTAGATTATAATATGCTTTGAAGTGTATGGGCATGGCAAATGATAGATGAGGATTAGTTTATTAAGAAGAAAAGCATTTTCATTGTCAACAATGTAACAAATCTCTAGCCACCTGTATCCAATTAACATGTTTATTATTCTAGAAAGAGTTAACAGAAGACTTAAGAGATCACCTAGTCCAACCCACCTGCTACAGCAGGTTCACCAGAACAGATTGCACAGGATCAGGTCCAGGCAGGTCTTGAATATCTCCAGAGAAGGAGACTCCACAACCTCTCTGGGCAGCCTGTTCCAGGGCTCTGGCACCCTCAGAGTAAAGAAGTTTCTCCTCATATTCAGATGGAACCTCCTGTGCTTCAGTCTGTGCCTGTTGCCCCTCGTCCTACTGTTGGGCACCACTGAAAAGAGTCCGGTCAGATCTTCTTGAGATATTTATAAACAGTGATGAGATGCCCTCTCAGCTTCTCTTCTCCAGGCTGAACAGACCCTGCTTTCTCAGTCTCTCCTCATAAAGAAGGTGTTCCTGACCCCTCACCATCTTTGTAGCTCTAAGGCGGTGGCGGGGATCGAACCGGGTTCCAGCAGGCTGGCTGCTCCTCTACCGCGATTCCCACTGAGCCCCCCAGCCCCAGTGACTTCCGCGTCCCTCACGGGTGGTGCGGCCGCCATTGCTGCCTGCAGCTGAGCCGCGGGGATCACCAGGCTTCTCTGCTCTCTTCGTACCCACTCGGTGTCCAGGATTACACCACAGGGCCATGAACTCCGTGCAGAGCACCCAGCAGCTCCCAACCCTACCAGCTGCAGCGCCCGGCACTTTCCCGCCTCTGCTTCACCCCCTCAGGAGCGGGGACGCCTGCAGAAGGTTCCAGAAGCCAGGTCGGCCCGCTCGCTCCCACACCATGCAGGAACGCTGAGTGTGGCAGGTCTGTCGTGGGGGCGAGGATGAAGGGAGAGGTGCTGTCTCGCAGCTGATCAGAAGCCCTTTAGGCAGCCGACATGAAGAAAGCAGCCGGGAACAGTCGCTCCAACAAGTAGGCTGCATTTTGCAAGCTGCGTGTAATACCTGGAGCCTGCCATTGCCAGCTGTCCTTCAGCTAGGGAAGGCGGGAAAGGAAGAAGGGGTCGCTTCTCACTACAAAGAGGAGCGATTATAGCACAGTTGCACCATGTTGTCTGGGGGGCATGCCTGCGGAAAACCCTGGCTGCATTGTCACAGAATTACAGAGAGTCAGGGATTGGAAGGGACCTGGAAAGCTCATCCAGTGCAATCCCCCCGCCGGAGCAGGAACACCCAGATGAGGTTACACAGGAAGGTGTTCAGGTGGGTTTTGAATGTGTGCAGAGGAGGAGACTCCACAACCCCCCTGGGCAGCCTGTTCCAGTGTCTGTCACCCTCACTGAGAAGAAGTTTCTTCTCATATATTTAAGTGGAACCTCCTGTGTTCCAGTTTGTACCCATTGCTGCTTGTCCTATCCTTGGTTGTCACAGAGAAGAGCCTGGCTCCACCCTTGTGACACTCACCCTTTACATATTTATAAACATTAACGAGGTCACCCCTCAGTCTCCTCCAAGCTAGAGAGCCCCAGCTCCCTCAGCCATTACCTCTGCAGGGCTCAGTCTGGGGCAGCACTGGGGACCTCGGCCGTGGCCGCCCTGCAGGGATGGGGTTACCACAGAAATCGGGAAATACCCCCAAATGTGGGACACAGGATGTTTACTCTTTAAAAGTTTTATTTTTTTTAAGGGGCATTTAACAATTTTAAGGTTTATCCTAAGCGTCTCTGCTGGTAGGTTGTTTCTTGTTGTGGGTTTTGTGTGTGTGTGGTTTTGCTTGTTGTTTGGTGTTGTTTTTTGTTTGTTTTCACAACTTGATCCTGCTCGGTTTTTAACGTTTTAATTCGGGTCAATTGCTCCCACGCGCCCCTCACTGCGGTATTAGACAAAAATAACTGACACGAAGGACCGCTTCACGTCTCCTTTAACGGGAGATCAATCCGCATGGGATTGACGTCAGGTCCAGCCAATAGCCATACAAATCCCCGCCCTCGCCGGTTCGGATTGGCTGCGGCTCCCGGAGGGAGGCGGAACTTCTGCTCAAACCGCTGGCGCCAAGGCTGGCCCGGCCGCCATGGAGGCCGTGCTGGAGCAGGTGGAGCAGCTGCCCGCGCTCCTGGCCGTGTCCCGCTCCGCGCTGGTGCGGGACTGGGACTCCCTGACCCTGGACAGGGCTCTAGAGTGGGCCCGCTATTTCCAGCACCTCCACGATCGCTTCCGCACCCGGCCTCGCCTCCGGGAAGCGCTGGGGCGGCGGCTGCGGCGGGGTCAGCGGAGCCCTCTGCTCGGCTTCCCCCACCTGGGCCGCTGCCCGCAGCTGCTGGGCCTGGCGCTGCTGGAGAACCGCGCTTTGCCGCCCGCCGCCTGCCGCCGCCTCATCCACAGCCTGCTGCGCCCTGGCGGTACGGAGCCCGGCTCCGAGCCCCGCAGCCTGGCGCTCCTTGCCCGCCGGAAGGCCGCCTCCCGCCTGCTGGCGCTGCCGCGGCCCCCGGAGGGGCTGGAGCCGCAGGTGCAGGCGGAGGCGCAGCTGCTGCTGAGCCGGCTGCGGGAGGAGGGGCAGGAGGCCCAACCGCCCGGAGAGGCCGCGGGGAGGCTGCGGTGGTTGTCGGGTGTCCTGGAGCAGCTCCCCCAGCCCCGGGCATTCGGGGTGGTAGCGGCGGCGCTGCTGCTAAGGCAGGAGAGCGGCGCTGAGCAGGCCGGAGGCGGGGATCGGGTTGGGAACAGCCAAAATGGAAACCAAGTGAGTGCAACAGAAGACGACGTTGCCGGGCCCCTGCTTGCCTGGCTGCTGGAGAACATGGAGCGATTTTCTGCCTTCTGCCTTTTCCTCCCAGGCTCTCTTCTTGCCTCCCTTGCTGGTCACTATTCCCAGTTAAACAGACCTTACTTGGACCTCTTAACTGGCTGGGGAAGCGACTTGCTCTATGACCCCTTGCAGGGACGGTGGGTTAAAAGTTGTCTTGACAAAGCTGTGTTGTCCTGGGAGGAGCTGAGGGAGCGCTTCAGCTGCCTCTGTCAGGGCTCTGATCTAGTCAAAGCACAGACCCAAGCTGCTCTGAAATGCCTGAAGGCCCAGGATGGAGACTTTAAGGTCCGTGGCCTAAGTGTGTGGACTGACTTACTGATGGAATTAGAGGAATATCTGAGGAAAGAAGCAGAGCGCTGATGTGTGAACACAAAAGCAACATGAAATCTCTTGAAATCCAGTAGATCTGCTTAACTATTTCATGTGAAAAGCAAGAAAACTTGTACCTTGCTTTGGGTTAAAAACCAAGTGCCGGTGTGACTGCTGACCACGCTGTTCCTGGCTGCATATGAAACCTTTCAGGGGGCCTGGTGCTTTCTTGTCATTGCACTGTTAATTCCCATCACTGCAGAATAAGCCTTCCTTTTCAATATTTGCTGCTTACCTAATAAAATGAAGGATATGTTTTCTGTTTCAAATGTGGAGTAAATAGTTTTCTGTTTAGAAAAATATTACAGTTCAGATGTGGTCATGGTAGCTGTGTCTCTTGACTGTTGGAGGTTGACAAAAAGCTCAAAGGGGAAATGGAGTTACAAATGTGAAAACCACAAATTCAGGGTTAGTAGCGGTTGTCTTCATCCAGCATGAACTGGATTGAAGCTAATTAGAGTAGTAGTCTGTGTTACAACACGAAATAGTGTATACAGCTATGGCAGATATTTCTGTACCACAAAACTAGGAGGGATTTCATGATTTTGAAATGGAAACAATTAGTACAAGAGGATGAATATTGTTTATCTGGGAAGAGAAATAATGCCTATTCGAACTTGTATGGAAATAATTAAAGACACACAAACATTTTTATTCTTCTCCCCCTTCTAAAACAAAAGAGACACTCAAGGGTAGCACACTAATTAGCTAGAAGGACACACTGCTAATCTATGGAAAATATGACTGTTTTCTTTGGGCTTTTCTCTACATCATGTCAGTGAGGCAATAAAATTATGGAGATCTGCAGATGAACATATTCTGAAAGCTACAGCTGTGGTAGTCATCTTGCTCTTTCTTAAATGGGGTTATCCCCTTTTTTGGAACTCGTGGTGAGTGTTAAAAAAGAGCACCATGTTGGTGGACCTCAGGACTGAGTCGGTATTTCTGTGGTATCAAAAGGAACACAAACGACGTCTCTAACTGTTTAAAATTGCTTAGAAGTATAAAGCATGAAGCTTGAACTTATGTTGTCTAGCCACAGTTCCCTGCATTATGTAGTTTTGGCATGTGGTATGGAAACTTCACTTGAGCTTGCTCTAATGCTTTTAGCAGGAATAAGGTTTTTTTGTCTGTTAGAATACTTTTTGCTATCAGAGGTTTCTGATGAATGTTATACCCAAAATATCAGTCCAAGTCATTCCCTTCTCCACAGCTATATGTTAAGGGTGAATATCAAATGTTGCAGTAGTGTTACAAATGTTATAATAATAATAAAAAACCACCCTTATCAGTGTTCTCTCTTCTGCGTGGGGATCTAACGGGAAAAGGTGGGTAGAAGCTACTGGCATTCGCTCTCTTGGTGAGGGATAATTGACTTCAACCAGTTAAAAACTGACTGTTCCCTGGTACCTGAGTCTCTGACAAAGTTCAATGAGAGTTAAGTCTTGTTTTTGCTTGTCAAGGAACATATATTTCCTAATTTACTCAGCATGCTGACTATGAGTTAAGTCTCTTAGCAGCTTTTAACTATTTCTAGGATAAATCTGGTGCTTGTAGGGAGTGTATACTTGCACTATTTCAAGTCTTGCTTTTTGATAAATTCAGGCTTTCTCTTGCAAAGTTCAGTTCATGAAAACAGATGTCTTTCCAAGTAGTTTAGCATTACACCTTTTGTTAACTAAGTGCAATCTTCTACTCCAGTAGCTAGGAAGCAATAGGCCCTTCAGGGTGACTTCATTGAGAAAATAAAGAAATAATCAGGGAGCAGAAAGCATGAGATGGACCAGTGTAGACCATATATACTTGATTTCCAATTCTGTCCTCCTTATAGGACACCTGAATAGTAAAAGGTAGTTTAGCCTCAATGAAGCAGAAGCACCTGGTTGTAGCAATTTTGAAAAAATGTTCCAATCTGTCCCAAATACATTATAAAGAGGTGCCAGATCCATGATTACCAAATTCCAAAATCCACATGGCTGTTATTGAAGTAAGTGCACCAGTCCACATCCCCTATTATTTCAACATGCTTGTCGAGATTGCCAGGTAGCCGTGCAAAGGACACTTAGTTAAATTTTTTTTCGGAACTCCATTTTTAATAAAAGCATAAACAGGAAAGGAAGAAGCGTGTCTGTAATCTCCTTCTATGTATTTGCAGCTTGTGTTTACATGCTGAGGTTTGCAGCCCAAACTTGCAAGCTCTTGACCTAAACAATCTGAACTGTCACGGGAAGCAAGATATTGGAAATGAGAGACTACAGCCTTTTCCCCCACTGTCATCTTCCCCCCTTTAGTAATAAAGAAAAACAGATCTCTGCTATTTTCTTTATTAAAATTATTATTGAAGAAACATTCCTTTTCAGACTAGTAAGTATTGAGGCATCTTATTTTACTTAGCGAATCAGGAGGATTTTACTTGCCCAATAAATAGCTAAGTTGAATACTGCAACTCCACAAGTGACATACTAGGAGCTGTCTGGATACTAAGTTACTTTTTTTCTGATTTCTCTTGTGAAGTGTCTGTTACCTTGTAATCACCATACTAAACAAAATCTAGAAGAAAAAGTCTATGTTCTTCTAGTAATTTGCAGTATATATCTAGGTACTAGTATAAGGATGAATGGTGCAGAATATATTGTTCACTTAGGAAAAAAATACAAGCAGATTGGTACCATTCAGGTGAATGTATGAGCCCCATTGTGACTGGAAGAACACGTTCAATTCAGAATGTCCGATAGAAAAGTCAAGCCCAGCAATGCATTAAAATGAACACTTGTTTTGAACACAAGGTTTGTTTCCCCAACCCCCCAACTAGGTGAATAAGGATCTAAAGTTCTTGTTCTTCAGTGACAATGACAAGTGATTTTTTTTTTCTTGTGTGTCAGAGAATATTTTTTAGGTCATGGAGACAAACTAATATTTTGATCCCATGGCAGTAGTATTTTCATGTACTGTTTAACTAGATAGCTAAGCTAAAGTTGTATGGCTAATTTCTGAAAAACAGAAGATTTAAAGCTAAACTCTATTCCTTGTGAAGAGTTTGGATAAATGATCTGTTGTAGAGTGTAAGCGAAGGCCTCGTACCATCCCCATGCAGAATACAGAAAAGAGGCACCACTAACATGGGAACCAACTGCTTGAGAACCTTATTTAGTTTGATAGGCAGAGTTACAGAAAAATAAATAAATAACATGCAAGTGGAGATGGTGAGGAGAAAAAGCAGAAAACTGTTCCCTTTTGAAGGCCCTGGAGAAAAGGTAGATTTCCCCTTCACCAAAACTTTTACTTCGATGTTGGCTGCTCTGCTAAAGCACTCAGCCTCTGTGTTCCCTAATGACCACTTGGATCAATGGTTTAACAGGCAAGAATATTAAGGTGGTGAATGAGAATTGTAGCTGTCTGCAGAGTAGGAAACTGTGCCTATTTAAATAAGGGTTGCTCTTGTAGAGGTGAGAACAAAATAACAATATGCTATCTGCCCTGGTATAAAATAACTTGAATAATCACAAGTATGGTCAGGAAAAATAGCTTTTTCAATTAATAATTAGTATAAATCCTTCTCAAAAGCTGTCAGTATTGTATCTGTCTCATGAGGCATTAAATGTTATTTTGACCAAACACATCATTCTCTATTAATCACTCATGTACCTGTACTGAATTTCAGATTGAGAGATCATAGCCAGCCTGGAAACAATTACATATTTGTTCTCCCTTGCCTATATACTTCTTTAAACATTTCAGAAAAAAAGGATGTCTATAGCAATGAACTAGATCAGAGAGAAACACGTAGTTAAGAGACATTATCTTTTATCATTTATCAAATGTAGCCTGAAAATACCTTAAGCTGTTCAACATAGCTACTGTTAATACGTCAATATTGAAGTAATTCATGTACCAACACTACTTTAATTCCTTGTGTGCCAATACCTTAGTGTTACTCATATTGCTTTCCATATTTAAGTACATCCTAACAGTTTTTCATTGTGTTGGTTCTTTCACAACTAGAGATCTTTGTCCCTAAATCTTTAATTAGAGTGGTTGGCATTTTACTTACAGTTGGTGTTTTGAATCATCTTGGACACCACAGAGGGTGGCAGCAGAGTCTCTCTGCACAGATGGGCTTGGGCTTCTGATCTGAAGGGAGAAGCCAAGCTCGTGGGCCGCTTCTAGAGACAGAAGAGATGCAAGGAGTAAATACCCACTGTTCTGCTGCCCACTCAGAAGATTCCAAATGAAAAACCCCACTGAGAGTGTATTTTGTCCTTGCAATTCTGATTTTACCGTCTCTTTAATTTAATGTAGGATCAGGTAATAATATAAACTGTATCCCCTAACTGTCTCTATCCGCAGACCTGTTTTATTAATAATATTAGGTATTCAGCTCTTAAATTCCTTTTCTATTACATGATAAATTCCTGTAGTATTATGTGATCAATTTACTGTAACCCTTAACTAGGACTTTTTACCAGAAATAATAGCAGTGTGCGCTGAACAGAGCATATAGCAATCAAATCCTGAGTTTTGTCTTGAAATGCACCTTCCTATTATATTTCTCCCTCTGGGAAGAAAGTCCAGGATGAATGCTCAGACACGGGCTATTCATAGTGTGTAGCTCACAAAGAGACTAATCCCAGCATCTGATAAAGTGTTATTTAAGTTTTTGGCAGTCATCATGAGTTTTAAATTCCATCGCAAAGATTCAGTTTGAATGTTTTCCTAAGGATCATTGCCAGGAATGAAATGATACAAACTGCTTTTACCTGCACATTTGTATCCCTGCTCCTCTTATGGCGTGTTAGACTTAATGACTATCTGAACAGGAAATCGTAATTATGATCTTGAGTTTCTGTACATAGTGCTTTTCTCAATGTAAAGTTAGCAATGGAAGAAAAAGATTATGTGCTTTCTATTGCATGGGATAGAAATTACACCCATAAAAATAAGCCAGCAATACAAGATTAATTGTTATATGATCCAATTGTCAGTTAAATGCATAGAGAAATACTTGATTTTAATGCTGCATAGCTGGGAAAGCTTGTATGGGTTTGTTTTGCTCTCCAAGGAGGAGATAATGAATGCTCTTGAAATACCAGCAGGCTGAAATGTAAATGCAACCTCTATTTCCAATACTTATAGGCAGTGAAGTCATTAATATTTTCTTATTAATGTAAATGAGCTAGGTAAGAAGAATTGATTTCTTCTAGGAACTAATTGGACATGATCAATCCCTAAAACAAGTGTGACAACAAGGTCATTCATCAGCTGCTTAATGTTGCAATAGCCTAAGCTTGCCCTTTCAGCTAGGAAACGATGCCATGCCCTGGGGAAAAGGCTTTAAAATCGTTATGCTATTGACAAAAAGTTCAGTAATGTTGTCTCTCACAGCCTCATCATTCTTAATGTTAAGGTAAAATTTGCTGAGTTCAGGTGTTTTATAATTTGCCTTGTAAAGGGTATTTATTTTCAAGCATAAATTTCTTCTACATAGTAAAAATAGAAGGCGTAAGGAAAGCTAAATTTAACCATCTATTAAGGGTGACAGTCAGATGCTTGGTCTGTCCCAAGCTTTTGAGAAAACACAGGAAATTCTCTTCCCAGCTACAGAATACGGCACCAGTGTTTGTGTCCAACCAAAGCAGTTGTGTTTGTGTCCCAGGGGGGCTGACAGCGCTCCTGCTTGCTGTTCTGCTGAGTGGGACATTTTTGGAGGGACACTTTTGCCTGAAACTAAGTGTCTCAACAGCTACACAAGGATCTTTGGGCATTGGAAGTGATAGGAAGAAAATATGATCATTTAGTTTATGTCTAGATCTTTTTTTTTACTCACTCTTGGGTAAGATGTTTTTTGTTGGATTGTACCAATGAAATAACCTGACCCATCAGTTCTGTGTTTTCTTCAAGTTAGTTTGAGCACTGAATTCTCCTCCAATTTGCCTAAGTCTTTTTGTTTGGTTGGTTTCGTTTTTTTGTTTACAGGTTTACTTTTCCCCAAATGCAGCAAGCACCTTCCTTTTTATTCCTCACAAATGTGCACAAAAAACTGTTCAGATTGAAAGATAATATACATTAAGGGAAAGCCAGGATGACCGCAGTGCCGAAAATAATTTCTCTAATGTGAAACTAGAATTTCTTGCTACTGCTGGACTAGTCAAGTAAATGCTTTCTCCTGTTCTTAAATGAATTTTATAACAAGTTACTGCATGAGCTGAAATTCAACAAGGCAACAAAACCCCCCACAAGTTCCAATGGTATGTCAAACCGTCGTTTAACTTAAAAAGCACAGATAAGATCCAGCAGAAGGAAGAGAGCTTGAAACAGTTAAAGGAAAGATTCAGTTTTCTGTAATGGTAGGATTATCAACTTAATGAAATAATCTATCAACACTTCTAGTGATTTTTAGTTTTTTTGTTGCTTGCTTGCGATCCTTTGCATAGACTTGATGTCTTCATAAATACGCTTTTTTTTTATTTCAAGCATAAGTTTCTTGGCTAAAAGTAGGATCAAGCAAGTGAAAACCTACGGCCTGTTAGTGAGGAAAGTGAGGATTTAAGAAAGAAGACAAAAAATAAACAAAGCAACAATGGTTTATTACGCTAGTTACTGGTATGAATCTAGGTACCTTATATTTTCCCAATGTAAGGTTTGCAGGGATGTGTGGCTGGTTTCAAAGCTGCGTGTTCCTGGGTGATGCATTTAACACTCTGGGTTCAGTGCAAGACCATGATGCAGACCTGCAAGACGAGCAGGATGGTGATCCTGCTGTTAGTAGGTTTTGGTTTGGAGGGTTTTTTGTGGGTTTTTTTGTGGCTATTTTGGTGTTGTTTGGGTTTTTTTTTTTAAGTACGAGTTCTTCGTGTGTGAGGCAGAGCCTGGCTCTGTTACCGGTAGCAGCCCTGTAGGACTCTGCTCCCTCCAGAAGTGGCACAGTGAGCAGATTCAAACCAGGCATATGTCATCATTCATCTTGCAAATCATATTTACCGTGAACTACATTGTAGTCCAATGCCCAAGGAGACAGAAATAGCTAGAGAAGTGGTTTATATTGTTGGAATACTTCTGCCACTGTTACTAGAGCCAATATATTGTTCTTTGTTTCAGAGTCAACCGAAACGTCACAGTGTGTGGTCGCGCAGTGCAGGTCAGGAGGGGACACTGGCTTGCAAAGTGTGAAGTCACTGCACAAGTTCTGCATTGAGTTCCCAGTGCCGCAACAGCACCACTGAGTGTGAGTTGCTGTCATCTGGTCTCCTCCAACTGTCCCGCTTTTTCTCTTTCTGATTTGACCAAAGCTCTGCTTCGTGTGCACAGCTGAATGTCTCCCTCAAACAGTGGTCGGGCACTGAGCAGTATGTGCTGTTGCCCTCTGTGAAATTCTGTGTCTCGCTGTTCGTCACACCCTGATCCTCTGTAAGTGGTGAGCATAGCATACACAGAACATGTGGCTTTTGATCAAAGCTGCAGTTGTAACATTTTTGAAGTGATCATTTCTTGATACTATTGGAGTCCATCCATTTAAAGTGAGAAAATAAGTTTTATCTGGATCAGGCTTAATACTGATTCCCTGTGAATGTAATTGGGTTTTTGTCACTGACTGTAGTTGAGCAAGATAGAGTGCAAATTTTGGTGTGAAATGCAATGGCAAATATCTCCACCAAATCAGGAAGAAATGCTGCACTTATTTTTGAAAGACCGTACAAAAGTGTAGGGCAGGAGTTCCTATGTAAGGAATATATAGTGTGAAAAAAAATAATTCTTTCTTTTAAATAACTGAGGAATTATTCCTAAGGTGTTAACTCTGGTAATGTAAAACTCTCATCTTCACACCTTCCATCTAAGTCAAGTTTTCTAAAGCTTTCTCTTTGTCCCATGACTTTCTACATCTGACACTTTTTATACCTGTTCAATCCAAGAAGGGGAAAAATGGCATAAATCATTCTTGTCTGTGTTGTCGGTAATGTCAAAAACACATGTTGCTGACACTGCTGGTTCAAGACTCTTGTTGGAAACATGAAATAAATCGCAAAGGACTAGCAGGAACAATTTACAGAAGGTACATTATCCAAACATAGACAATGCACACTCCGCTAGTCAGTGGCTGTATGGTTGAGTCTGGAATTACTGCAGTAATGTCAGGTAATGGTGAGCATGCACCAGCCACTAATTACAACAGGAAAACACTGGACCCTGTGCGCTGCACTGACAAATTGCTCCCAGTGGTATCTCAGCTATTTCACTGCTGTCATTATAACCTCTAGCAAAGTCAGGATATTTGAAAAGAATATGGTGTCTGCAACCTATTAAAGATATTATATCCCTATTTACAGTCCAACTCCACCATAGAAAATTCCAACAAAAGAATGTTTACTATAGAAATTTTGGAATATGGAGTTTTTAAAGGCAATTGTGTTTAGTTTATGGGCCAGGTATTTAGAAAAAAAGCAATTAAAGCCATTTTGCTCGTTAACCTTTCAGTTCCTCATAGAGCACCTTAAGCTCAAAAAAGCGATTGCGTTTTGATTTGTAATGCTTCAGTGAGCTGGACCTCTTCTCTGTGTACATGTGCTTTGTTTTAGGGTGCAGTCACTAAATACTTGCATGTGGTTTTGTTCTACGGTGATTTAACTGATATGATGATCTTCTAAACTCTTTGAGCTCATGGAAGCCAATTACCTTTTGCTGTTTGCTTTATTCAGTCCTTTTTACATTTGCTTTGCAAAGGTTTAATTCCAGAAATACATGGCATAACTGCATTACCATAGTTGTTGCTAGATTACAGTGATTGAGAAGATTCAACAAATTGTAAGCAGTGGCAAATCAAGACACTGATTTATAGAATGCATATTTTGACTTTTGCATTATAAATTGGAAGAAATGACAGCATGAGTATTATTTCTCTATTACTGTTTGAGTATAATGAGCGCAAGTTAACAAATCATTACTGCCTTTAGAAGATATCTGAAGTGGGGCAAAAAACTGTATCCCGTGCAATTGGCCCAAGAAATGGGTTAGCTGAACCAGAAAAATTATTTTAAAACTAAGTACAGGTTAGCAAAATAGGCAGCATTAGAAGTAATCTCATTCTCAGAAGCTAATTAGAATTAGTGTGTGTTGGTGGGAATTATGACCTTATGCTAATCTTTTCATTTTCTTCTAACAGTAACTAAAAATTAGAGATTAAAAAGAAAAAGGTAAAATAAAGATTTTTGCTGTATTCTGGTTACAGAAAAATAACACAGATGTTGGATTAAGTTTTTCTGTCTTCAGTCTTCATGAAGGAGTATCCAAATAAACCTAAAATATAGGGCCTTTTAAAAGGCAGAGGTTTTTCATCATCTTGGCAACTGTGACACACAGTCGTAACACACCTGATGAATCCTTGTCACTACAAAAGCTTCAGACACGGTGGCATTTTGCTCTTCATGCTGAAGATCATGACTTCGGTGTTTGGTGAACGTCGTACATATACTCGAAGTAAAAAGTTCAGCTAGTGATTGAGGTCTGAAGGGAATGTTTTCCCAACGAGGTTAGAAGAGGCCTTTGCTTTTCATTTCTCTTTGTATTTAGCTTTATATTTTGTAGTGTGAATTGTCACTGCAAAGGTTGGAAATGCTGGTTCTTTCAGTCTCCCCTTTTGAGCCTGTCATATGCAGTAGTATAGCAAAACTAAAATGGTTTGGTCCAACTAAAGCAACTGGTCTGAAAAAGACAGTTCTTGAACTGTAATGGTGAAAATAGGTTTTTCATATTCTTATATGAATTGCCATGCTGTTTCTTATACTTATTTTTAATACATTTTAACAAAATCTCAGTCTGTAGGCCTGCCTGTACTGACAGTGTAACAGCGTTTTCACTGTCAAATCGTGTTTCTGGGTTGTGACACTTTTGGTTTGAATGTAAAACACACTCAATTTAAAGTTACCAGCCAAAAAGTTAGATCTTTTAA
This sequence comes from Streptopelia decaocto, assembly GCF_964273445.1. NCBI lineage: Eukaryota > Metazoa > Chordata > Aves > Columbiformes > Columbidae > Streptopelia > Streptopelia decaocto. Next base: position 63,901,344 of record NC_138661.1, read on the forward strand.
TTGAATTAAGTTCTAAAGAAAGTAAATAATGGCATTTTCAGTCCGTCAAGTGGAGGGAGCACCTGAACTACAGAAAAATCAAATGACTTGTGCATAGTGATGCAGGGAGTTTATGGCAGTTGGCCGCTTGTTGTGGCTCTTTATATTCCTGGGTCTCATCACAGGTCTGTCCTTGTTTAATTATGAGACTGAGAAGTTCTGAATGTTTCACAGCAGTTCAGAGGCAACTTTTAAGAAAAAGGAAACAGCCATTTGATATTATCAACGAAATTGTTCATCACATGCACCGCTGTAAACTTCATTTAGGTGACTTATTCCTTTGACACCCCTATGGTAAAAAGTAATTAAGTTCATATGAAACAAATGGAAAATGGTAGCTTTTCCACCACAATGAAATGCTGAAATCTGAATGAATCATGAAGCCTTTAGAATTAGTGGCACATTACTGCAGTGAACTGAGAGAGTGACCTGCCCTGAAGGAAGAGGGAAAAGCAATAATGTTCGTGTCCCATCTGTCACAAAGGTGTGTGAGACATTTCTTGTTACATAATGGCTGTCCCATTCCTTGAAATATGGTGGGGATTAGAAAATACCTTGCATAATTTATGTGCACAGTCTCTATTCCAGAACCATACATTACTGTTCCCACAGACAGATTACACTGACATTCTGAACCATATGTATGGTTCATGCAGGTAACATAATACTTTCAAATTATATGTGCTATGAGCCAATAAAATTAGTATGGGGTACTTATGCAATAGCCTCATAACAGCTAAACTAACAAAGGTTTATAAAATACTTCTCTCCTAATTTTTCATGGGGCAGTCATTGGTTTTTATTTTTTTTCCCTTAGCTTTACTAATGAAACACAGCATTAGAAACCAGCTCTGTTACTAGCCAAAATGCTTATATGGAATTCCATTCTCCTATCTCTTCTTCTCAGATATGAATTTCTAGACTTCAAGGACCAAATTTTCAGCTAATATGGAATTGCTGCAGAGCTATGACAAGTTGCACCCACTTAGAATTGGGTTTCTGGAGTGAGACAATAGATGATCATTCAGATTTACTTTCTGAGATGGCATTTTACTGTTCCATCAGGTTTTGTTTCTGTATGTGCAGCCTGTATTATTTTTCCAAATACCTTCACTGATTCACTTCCAAAACAATTACCAGATCATTTCATTATTTCCTTCTATTTTTATGTGTGTATGTATTGTTGGTTGGTTGGTTTGGGGTGTTTAGATTTTTTGGGGGGGGGGAGTGGGAGTGAGATTTTTTTGTTGTGGTTTCTTTGTGTTTTTTTTTTTTTTCTTTTGTTTTGGAGGTTTTTTGTTTGGTTGATTTTGGTTGGTTGGTTGGTTTGTTTTTGTGTGTGTTTGGTTTTGTTTGGCTTTGGTTTTTGGTGGGGCTGGCATGTGTCCACTTGTTTTTTGAGAGTATCCTGCTTGTACAAAACCACTGGCACTATTTCACTTCTTGGAAGTGAATCCAATCAGTCTTGGACTGATTGTTTCTTTCTCCCAGAGAGGCTGTGGAGTCTCCTTCTCTGGAGACATTCAAACCCACCTGGATACATTTCTGTGTGATCTGCTCTGGTGAAGCTGCTTTAGCAGATGGGTTGGACTGGATGATCTCTAGAGGTCCCTTCCAACCCCAACCATTCTGTGATGCTGTGATCAGGATCGTCTTCTTCTGAGTCCCCCTTCTGGACTTGGCAGCATTAAGTTAACAGCTGGACTTAATGATCTTAATTCTTTTCCAACCTAAATGATTCTATGATCTTCCCTGTGCATTCTGTGTCTTCTCCTGCCCTGGAGGATGGTGCTTTTGGTCGGCTCCACTTCCAGCCCAGCAAGGCCAAGCTCCTGTAGACCTCCTGTGCTGCTGAAAGAGGTGGCCTGGGCCACCTGCTGCTCTTCAGAGGAGGCAAAGCGCTTGTGTGGTGATGTTGTTAGGTGGGTGAGAGGCCCTGCTGGCCTGGCACACCTTCATTTTCACCTGAATCATCTCCCATTCTGGTTCACCTTGTAGCTCAAGTGTCTGTGTGCTGGAGCAAAGGTGGAAGATATATATGTGGGAACCTATAGCCAGAGCAGGGAATATGCATAGCAGTTTCTTCTGGCAGCAGTGGTGTCATACTTTCTTTAAGTACCCTCTTTGATGTGTTTTTTCTTTCTTTCTAACCAACAGTTTAGCAAATGGGTTGTCATTGTGATTAGGTGAAAAGCATTGGGAAGGAGTTCTGGGTGCCACAGTATAAAAAAATTAAGCTACTAGAGAGTGTCCAGAAGAGGGCTACAAAGTTGGTGAAGGATTTGGAGGGGAAGCCTTGTGAGAAGCAGCTGAAGTCACTTGGTTTGGTCAGCCTGGAGGAGACCTTGTGGTGGCTCCAGCTTCCTCACCAGGGGAGGAGAAGGGGCAGGTGCTGGACTCATCTGTTGAGTGACCAATGACAGAACCTGAGGGAATGACAGGAAGATGTGCCAGGGGAGGGTCAGGTTGGACATTAGGAAAAGGTTCTTCACCCAGAGGGTGCTGGACACTGGAACACGCTCCCCAGAGAGGTGTCCTGGCCCCAAGCCTGACAGTGTTCAAGAAGAGACTGGACAATGTCCTCAGACACATGGTGTGAACTCTGGGGTTGTCACATGCAGGGACAGGAGCTGGACTCGATGATCCTTGTGCGTCCCTTTCAACTCAGGACATTCTATGATTCTATGAGTTTCTTCTTTCCTATTACTCGATTGCAAAGCTGCACAAGCTGGGCTGGCTCAAAGAATAATTCATGCAGTAGTTTCAAATGTGATGGGCTGCAAGACAGTAATTTTTCATATATTTTGCTGAATCAGCTTAGATTTACTCTAAAAATTATATTATTGCACTCACTTCAGTTGGATTCTTTTCCTTTTTAAAAATCCTGTTTCAAAATTTGAAAACAAAGCTGTTTTCCATTTAGAAGAAATAGTTCTTACTGTAGAAGATGACTTGAGGATGCAGATCTAATAAATAGAAGAGGAAGCTTAGTCTACTTCTGTTTCACACCTGAGCAGTGGAACCACTTGGGACACAAGGCATTGATCCAATATATACTCAAGACTTTCAGGATTGACACTTGTTAAAATTTGTGTTCCACAGATATGTTTTAAACTGATTCCTGAGCATTTTTGCACTATAATAACTGAAATAGGTGTAACCTGATGAAAGTGAAGTCTTCCTGCCTTTACTATTATTTAAAATTTGTAGCAGAATTTAATAGGTGTGTTTGCTGATAAACTTTCAGCTGATTAATTAAACTTTTGCACCTAAACAAACACACCCACTCATGGAGTTCTTAAGTAACTGTAATCTGAAACTTTTCCATGCTGTAAAATCAGTAGGTGGTTTCTGTCAGCAACAGCATATTTGTTTTACATTTTTCTGCAATAACTATTGGTCTGGAAAAAAATACTGGAGAAAACCATTCAATTCTACACAAATAAAACTGGGAAAAGGCTTTTTTTTTCTTTTAAAATGACTTTAAATATCTAGGGCACGTTAAAATGATGCCGATTTTCATAAGCCATTCTATGCAATTATCTGAAATATTTGAACATTATTTTATGGACTTTTTAGATAATTCACTTTGCTAGCATTGTATTTGTCTATGGACATGTTTTGCTATCCTATTATCAATATTCTTAGCACAAAGAATTTTTGGTGATAGAGATATAAGGAGAATAAAGCTGGAGGATTTTAATGGCATTTTGCTGATGTACGTGAAGATCCCCATGGAAACTTAGTGGTCTTTTCATTGATTTCTGTGCCTTGATTTCTTGAGTGTTCCTTTGCAGAAATGGCCTCAGGTTTTTCATTATGTTTTAGCGCTGCCTGCTTTTGTGCAGCCCTGAACGCTTTGTAAATCAGTACATAGGGTCATCGGTTCCTCTTGTGTTGTAAATCTTTATTTATAGGAAATATCTAATAGCATATATGTTGAAATTGGCATTTGTAAAATAACTGATGTTTCAAAGAACAGAAATATTAAGCATGAACCCTGTTTCTTCTGCCTTCACTGGTATAGACCAGTATGGAAAGGACTTAATAGCTCAGTCTTCACCCCCTGCCCTAGTAACAGCAAGCAACGCTTTCATTAGCTTTCCTGTATTTTGTTATTATATTTCAGGAAACAATAATATGTTGACCTAAGTTGCAAGTGGAAACCTGACTCTGAATCACAGTAGTGTGTCCATTGACTTTAAAAGGGTCAAAATTTCCTTGTCCATGTTCTTTTGATATGAAGGAAGATATAGACTTCAGAAAGTGCTACAGAGCAGGACTGCTCAGGTGGTCATCTAAATATATGAGTTCTTTTGTAGGGTTGTGGGTTGTTGTTTTTTTTCTCTCTCCCATGCTCTGTATTTTTGGATAGTACCGTATTCTTTCTGTCACATCAAATAAGGAGGATCAGAGTAACCAGAATATTTGGAGGCAAACTGCATTTCCACCTCATTCTGTTCTAAAATGGGGTAGACATGTAACGACATCATGCTCTAACAGGATGAGGAGGATGACATTTTAAAGAATGCCAATTTCTCTCTGTGTTTTGCTGTAAGGCTGAAATTAATCTTATGCAAAAGGCAACGTAATGTCTATTCACACTTTATTCTCACTTAAAACGTTTAAGTTAAAATTAAAATAAAATCTTATGTGGCAGCGTAGTATTGAACTGGCCTTTTAAGAAAGGCTTCAATATGTACCAAAGGCACAGACTTCCTTGTATATGTTTTTAGCGTTTCAGATTTAGATTACTGAGGTTATTTCATAGATTTGAATCTATCCTGCTATAACATTGTAGCAGAACTTCTATTTTATTATATTGACTATTTCTCAATCCTTACTTAGTCAATACCGTCTCTGTTTTCTTTGTTTGCCTGTTTGTTTCTTCTCAGTGTGGATTTCTGTCTATTTAAATGAAGAGTAAATCAACATGGAAATCCATCTTCAAATGCTTCCACTTCCCTGCTACTCTGCTCTTTAAGTAGAAAGCAGTATTTGGCGAGAATATATGCAAATATACTTAATACACACAAAGTAGATATAGCATTAAAAAAAAAATCTTCATTGCTTTTCATAAAACTTTTATATGCGAAGTCTGTACATTATGATTAACTGACAAGTTTTTATATCTACAGACAAAACAAATCCAATTTATCAAAATAAACATTCCAAGACAAATTTGGAACAAAAATATTGAGTTATGCTGGTCAGAATATGAAACCAGAATTTCTGTTCCTACCTTTAAGATCATAATGTTTATGTTGCATGAATAGTGAGCGATAGAGTCATTTTACTGAAGGTAAATATCATGGTGATGGTAAAACCCAGTAACATAAGCCAAAATTTTTGTCCCTCCTGTAAATCCAGAAGGCTGATCTCAGAAGAATAGTTTGGTGTAGTTTTTCCTTTCTCTCCCTCCTCAATATATGAATCTTTTCATTGCTGTCACTGGTATTGCCCAGTTAGCCTCAAGGTCCCAGTTGTGTTGTGGAGTGAGAGACAATGGGAGAGATGAAAGGATCTCCCTGTGTCAGAAATTACACAGCCAAGGGTAACGTTCATGCTCTTTTACAGGCTTGGTCTTTGTGTGCTCCTAAGTGGAAAAAAACCCTGAAAGGTCCATGTTAGGACAGGCTGAACTTTAGGCTGTTGTGGTGGCAGAGCTGCAGCAGGTCCATGAGTCAGATCTGCTGGGCCACCGATGGGAGCCCGGGACAGCCTGTGCGGTGGGTGCACATGCAGGAAAAGAATTGAGGGTTTGTACTGTAGTTATTTCAGGCCACCAAACTAACATACCTACAGCTAAGGAATCTTAAAGCCAAAATTTACTAGGTGGTTCATGATATGGTTATTACCAGCTACCATAGAAATCTTTAGGGCATTTAATTATATTATTTTAGTATTCATTATTTCAGTGACAAATGAAAATTGAGCTCTGTTAAATGTTGTTTGTTTTGTTTCCTTGGGGTCTTTACCAAGAACAGTAATTTGTCTTTTTTTTTTCTCCTTTCTGTAAGCCCCATGATGAATTCAAACATTCAAGTACATTATTTAAAATATTTCCTTCTCTGCTTATTTTAACATGACGCATAGAGTTGATTACCTCTTGCCTGAGTATGTTTTGAAAGACTGATGGTTCAGCTTTGCTGAATTGTAGTTTTTATAAAGATGTTCTCTGAAATTATTTCAGTGGCAACGTCTTGTTCCTAAGGTATCATACTTTTTAATTCATAATAAGATACGGATTTAAAAAATACTTTGTGCTAGATTGCTACTCTCTGTAGTGTAACAAGAGGGGAAATCAGAAAAAAAGGTTTAATTGCAAGGGATATGGTAGCAGTGAGAAGCACTGGTCCTTGCTGCTTTGCTGGGGTGCCCACACAAACACAGGAGATCTTTGCAAATCTGTCTTGATGTGGATGCAAGAAAACGTTCTTGTCTTTAAAATACAGATTTGAAAATTCTGCTCGTTTCCTTTTATAATGGTAACATGAAAATTCTTGCGTTTCTTTGAGCTCATGAAGATGCATCTTGTAATTCAAAGATTTTAGTTTCTCTAAAAAGAAACTCCTTCCCCTGGCTCTGGAAAGCAAAGAGGTATTCAGCAGTGGTTGAGGCAGGAGGGCCAAGGCTTTTGGAATGCTCTGTGTAATGTGAGATTCCCTTGAGCAGAATGGAGAGACCATGCAGTCAGTGCCTCGTATTCCCACTTGCCTACAGGGATATAGTTCTGCAATTTTAAGTGTACCTTTTATTAAACTCATAATATTTTCCTTATTAATTCTATAACATTGGAGAGAATATTTTTGCACATATTTACATAGAGATAGTGAAGTATATGCATTTTTTATATTAAATTTTTATTAAGGATTCAATACTTGAAAAATATTTTTTAAAATCCAAAACCAAAGGATATTTAACTCTTAGAAGTGCAAATATAATAAAATCCCATTTTAAAATCAAGTCATCAAAACTCAAGGAGCAAACAGTTTCTTAATGCGCAAGTTGAAACTCTTGAAGCCTTTGGTAGTCGCTGGGTGGCTGTTGCACCTGCGGGCTGGAATGTCGCTTGGTTTGGATGCAGGAAAGGGGCTGCCAGAGCGGCTGGTCCCACTGCTGGGGGCTGAGATTTGCTGAGGGCGGGGGAAACAGCAGCAGCTTGTGCTGAGCTGAGATTTAATGTGCTGCTTCAGAGAAGCTCTTTTGCCGTGCTGGAAAAGCACAGTTTTGCGGTGGTTTTGAGGAAGCCAGCATGCCTGCTGGTGATCTTCAGAAATTGCATCTGCACTTCTTCATCATTTTATAGTATTGTTCTTTGAGCCAATTCCTGAGCAAAGTGAGAACCAGTTCAGAGTGGCTAATTCCTCTTACTCAGACCGGAGGAATCCTCTGCATTTTTGAGCCATCTGTGTTTGCTTTTCATGTTCTAAGAGATCACTAAATGCACTTTTTGTTGGGGTTTTTCTGGAATCCCTCACAGGTTTCTCAAGTGCTGGATCATTCCGTTTCTGTTCTTGTGGATTGTGTCCATTGAGTTGTTGGACTTGTGGGTAGTATTCATGGCTATTTATTTCAAGTCTTCAGTATTGAAATAAAGTATCTCTCCTCAATTCTGATTGCAGCTTTTGGCTTCTTCCTGATTTTAGCAGATCGCAAGTTTTTCTTCCTTTTTTTTTTTTTTTTTTCCTTTTCTTTTTTTCTTTCCACATCACCTCCTTTGTACCTGGGTGCCATATTGTAATAAGCCTTTTGGGTACTCCCAGAATGTTTTCTCTGTTCAGTTTATGGGCAGCCTTGATGAGAAGGCTCTGGCAGCTTGCAGCTGTTTTAAATAGGATTGAGATCAGAATTTTGGAGGGCTTCAGAAGGGTCTGTCCTGCTGGGACACAAACCAGTGTGAGATGGCTGGAGAACTTCCAAGCTAATACGGAGTAAGAGATGTGTCCATAAGAATGTTATAAACAAAAACCTAATGAGCATTGAACTTTATATGCTTTCAATATTGATAATAGAATGCACATTGTCACAAGGAGCTGTGCTCTGCACATGTAGCTTACTTCAGAGCAAATGAATTAAGCTTAGCAGGAACTTCAGTGTGCTCCACAAAGCCAGGATGGACAAGTCATGTATTACAGATGTAGGAAGAGGTCTTCACCTGTTAAAAAACAAGCCCTCCTACATGAAACGTGGCCAGGCTATGGCTATATTATTATAGCTAATGATTTGGCCCAGTTGAGGTTTAAGGTAGTATCTTCCCTTTCCATTGAATGGTAAAAAAAAGAGTCGTGAACTAATTCTGTAATAGTCTCTACTCGCTGAATTAAGGAATACAACTGAAGTACACTGCACCATGGCCAGATACTGCAATGCAAAAGGTTTAAAAGATTATGATGAAATACATTTACATGAAGTTCTTCAGCTGACACCATTGGCTGTGACAGATTGGAAGAACCTTTTTTGTAGAGTATTTATTACAATATGAACACTCCTACTGACAACAAAGAAGGGGTCATCTTCACCACAAAGGATATTCATTATCAACTATCATAACTGTACTTTCAAATATGATGCCACTTGTTCAGTCAGCATCTGAGGGCTCAGCGGTACACAGATGTTGGGATATGGACACTGAGCAAGTAACTATAACTTCAGAGAGTGACAAGTGTCCTGGGGCAACTGCTTATTTGCTGGCCTTGTCCTTCTCAGATATGAGGTAGACTGGCTCACTGTTGTTAAGGGGTAAGCTCTGTTGTATTTATTATGGGGTGAGAGAACCTGTTGACAACAACCCTGGAGAACCTTATGGGCACATCTTACATCCTAGTACCTTGGCTGGGATGCAGTCTTTATGCTACCAGTCTAAGGCAAGATGTGGATTTTCAGTTCCATAGTTATATCAGTGTAATTAAAGTTATGTACAGCCTTTTTACAAAGACATTTCTTTTTTCTTCTTCTTCTTTTCCTACTTTTTTCTAATTCACATTGAGTCTTTAAAAAAATATTTCAAGTAATATAAAGCTACTTTTACTCTGTAATCAAAATATTAACCTGGGGTACTTGTGCTTGTATAATCTTAACAGTTTAGCTCTGCTTCTATACAACTCTAAAAATCTCCTCTACAGACAAGACAGGTACCGCTGTGCAGATAAACTCTTAATCCCAAACTTTTCAGCAGAAGGAACTACATTTTTAGGACTGGGATATGCTACTGTCTATATGTGTTTTGTTTTTTATTTACTATAGCTTATGAATTCTGTCACTAGGTTGTGATGGGTATTACAATTCATGAACAACTGTGGGAAAAGCTTTTGAGAGTAACTGATGTGCTTTGGGTGTCCCAGTTTTTGAAAAGGGATGTAAACTGAAATCCATGAGTCTGACTTTATGGCAATGGATACTTCAGGATTTTATTCTGAGCTTCTGGCCTTGACGTGCTTCACAGTAAGCCTTGCCCTGTTTCACAAAAATTGTCAAATTGAGAATCTGTGTAGTAGTTATTCTGGAGTAGTTTGGCATTTGGAAGTGAAAAATGAAAGGGTTTGCTGAGCTAAATCACCATATGGGGGTTACTGGAGCACATCGTATTGTGGCGCAGGCCCTGTCAAACCCGATCATCTTGCATTTTTACCTGCTGTGGATTTCTCCATTTTCAGGAAATCACTATATATCTTTTTTAGCTCAGGCTTTTGGGCCACTTGTTAAAGAATGGAACAAAAAGCTGATAGTAATTTATGTAAGAAATTAGGTATCACACAAGTAGGCTGTTAGAAACAAGTATTCAGATGTACTATGGATAATATTCAGTGTAATCCAGCTTTTAATGCCCTTTATAATAACTTGTAGTATGAAATCGTTTACCAAAGTATCAGATATTCGGTATGTAAGTGTCTGTCATAAATGTGGCCCATTCACAGCTCAGTTCCTAGATATATTATTTTATTAAAAACCAGCACGGCAATGCATATTGGGAAGTTCTCTGTGTGGACTAATGTCATGTTTGTTCTACTACTCCTCTAAAGTCTGACAACCAAACTCAGGCTTGATATGAGTCAATGAAGTTATGAAAAAAGGTAAATTTCAGCCTCCTTTTGGAGGTTTCCATTTGAATAAAATAATAAATAAACATTAAAGAACAAAACTGTCTTAAATGTCTGTAAGCTTTTAGGCATCACTGTACAGCATTTTTCAAGTCTGAGCCATTTGAAAGAGATGAATAATCCTATATCCTGCAGAAATCCAACATCACACTTGCTCCTCTTGCTGCTGGGCCAGAACAAAAGCCACCAAGGGATGTTTGTCTGGCATCTCTCTGGATAAGCTGCAGCTTTACAAATAACTGCTCAAAACTCTTCATCTCTCAGCTGCATTATAAATACTTTAAGATTCCCAGCTGCACTGTGCTTGAACAAATACATTAAAATTATGAGCTCACTGGCATGCAGCTGGGTGAATGCACAGTTATGAATGGTTTATACCCAAGGAAAATATGTGAATAGCAGCAGAACTTTTTATTTGTTGAAGTAATCTAAGTTTAGGGATGCAGGGCCTGCAGATGTATTTTTTGTTGTTGTTGTTTCACCATTGCTAGCATAATTGTCCTATTGTAGCTGATGATCTGAGATCTGTGAAGCTATCTTGTGTAATCCTCTACTCCTCTTTGTACAGAGCAAGTATATAAAATGCATCCCCTTGCTGCTGGTTTATAGTGAGAGGTGAGGGAGGAACAAGGAAATGCTATTAACGCTATAATAGCTGCAGGCTAGATTATAGCACAGAGTACTTTCCAGGTTTTGTATGCTGAAAATTTCAGGATAGCTGCCTTTTATGGAGTATGCTGTAATAAATGATATTTCTGTTCTTGCTGCGTAGTCTAGTGCATTTTCAGTTGTAACACCATAACTGGGGAATACAGAATCTTATTTCTAGAGGGTCTGTGCACACTATGATTGTGACTTCTTGCACAATACTTGTACACTTGGAAGAGCAAAACTACGTTAAGGATAGATACCTTGAAAGCAGCTGTAAGTTATCCTTGTATAGCTGAAATCAAGAGCGATTGCATATTATCACTCCCTTGGATGTGCCTGCTGGTGTGTTTCTACATCAGAGAATGTTTAGTATCTTCATCTTTCACAGATTTCTTCATCTTTGCAGATTTAAGGTCCCTTATAATTTTACTTAGTTTGAATATCAAATTACAGGGTTTTTTAGTGCATCTATAGTGTAAAATATGATGTGTTATTTTTGAACTGCATTGTCTACATGACTTGCTTTTTGTTAATTTTAATGATCAACTCCTTGGGGCAGAAGAGCTGTTCTAAAGTTTCCCAGTATTGAGCACAATGATAGAGATTAAGTATGTGGAACCGTGATGAACTGCATCCTCTCTGGCATGAAGTCAAGAGCGTTCAGTTTCTGGTTTAGCAGTTCATGAACCGGCTTTTGTTTTGACTGATGATGTATTCTTTCTTTTCAGACATCTGGGAGACTCCAGCTATCTGCTGACAAACTCCGCTTCCCTGTCTCCCTCCAATGGCATTCTTTCACATCATCTTGGTCTCTGGGTTTAACGCTACTTCATAACTCTTGGAATTGATAATATGGTGATGCACAGAATTACAGAAATGAATTGTAGGTGATATAGATATTAAAAACCACCTTCTATCAACCAGTCAGTCTTCTGAGTCAGGGAGAATTTTATTTAGTTTGTACCGAATTGGTCTTGTTTTCCTAAGGATTGACCAACGTCACAGTTGACTAATAGACATCCAGCCTTTTGCCAACTCTCATTGTCCTGCTCTGGCTTCATTACCAGGGAACTCTCTCCTCTTCTTCATAGGGCACCTGTTGACTAAAGACAATGCAAATAAGCAGTTCTCATCATTTGTAAACAAATTTAAGTAAATCCAAATTTTGAAATTCATTCATAGTTAGGTTTTAGTTTTTGTTTTAAAAGAAGTTTAATATTTATTTATTCAAACAAATTTATTTGAGTTTATTTGCTTGTATATCCATATATTTATAACTAAATGGAGCAATTTATTGATGCATTTATTAACTTAATTATAGGTTCATTAATATTGATTTGTCAGTTTACTTGATTGTGTTTATTATGTTTTTAAGACAATCTATTAGGCTGAAGTAAACAGGAAAGAATAATCGTTCAGGCTTGCAGCATAATAATCCTTAAAACTAATATGATCACATTAGGCCTGCCATAGGTCTTGTATCTATGACAAGCATCTATGCAGTAAATAATCAAAGTTTTTACTACTCTTGGCACAGGTACTTGGAAAATACATTCGGTATTTTGAATTTTTCTCACTTTCCATGGTGTTTTCTCTATAAACATTCTGCCAAATGTAGAAAAAATTCCACTCACCACTTGGTTGATTCTCCCCCTGTGTTAGAATCTGTTCCACACCTGTACATTTGCGTTCATGCTGTGCCCTCGTGGTTTCGGGGCAATTTATGAACTGTGATTGTTCGGGGACCTTTCATACAATCAGCTCTTTCTTGGTGTGGGACCTTGGCCTTCCAGAGCTGTGTAAGGATTCGTGGCAAAAAATCACTTTGTGTGGCAAAGCTGCTCAGTGAGCAGCGCAGCTGCTGGGCAAAGGTTTATACAAGTGGAGCCACCAGCCCCTTTCTGCGGGTGGTGAAATTCTATTATTGCAACTTAATTTTAAACACAGATGAGTGTTCATGTTTGCTGCTGTTGCAGGATCTCTGCGAGATCGCACACCAGTTCATGGCTGTTGCTTTGTTAGTTTTCTAACGTATAAAATGTTACTCGTACAATCCTTGTTCCCTAGAGATCTGTGAAATAATTTTTGTTTTTCCAGGATTCTTTAGAATCCTTAAATGGTTAAAAAAATACTATTAATTAATGAAACAATGCTTTTTGGGGTATATCTTGTCAGGTTCATTATACATTCATAGTAGTGCACACAAGCACACTAAAAAATTCTAACTTTTCTATTTATATTTTTTTAACTTATCAGTTAAAATCTGTTTAGCATAGAATAGAAAATGTATCTTCGTTATTACATTCTGATTTGTCTTGTATTGATCAATAAAATAAAGATGTAATTGATTCTTTCACAATAGAAAAACGCATGGGTGACTAAAATGCAATAATCGAACTTTCTCAGGGGAAAGAATAGCAAGTGTATATTAAGAATATCAGAACTTCAGGGAAGAAACAGCTCAATCTGGGAAAAATGTTGGGTATTTCTGAACTAATTGATGTACTTTATTTTGGTAAAGAAAGACTGAAGATTTCGTTCAAGATTCTTAACCTTTTAACTTTTTAAGTACAATATATAGTCAAACATGATGAATAAATATGATGTTCAGACTTGGTTTGCATCCAGATCTGTGTTTTATCACTCTAGGATTCATAACCAGCTATAATGGTAAACAGGCCATTTTGAGGGAACATAAGATATCTAATACAATTACCAGATAGTTTGCTGAATACTCTGTCATGTACCTTATACTTTAAGTGAACAGACTAAGTGAAATTTTAATGCAGATTTATATTCCAGGAGGTGGAGAACAGAACTCATGTCATTTCAGCTCTTTTCCACTGGGAATTATTGGAGACAGAATACACTCATGTTGCCTCTGCTTTTGAAAGAAAACAAATAATAAAAAAATCCAGGAGACAGGAAAAGTTTATCATCACTCAGCAATACAAAGATATTTATCTTGAATTCCTATTCCAGAAGACACTTTAATATTGTTAAATTCTTTAGTGGGAAGTTTTGAAACTTCTAAAATAATAGGGCAGGTGAAGCACCTTCTTAAAAACCTTTATTTGCCAGTCTTTGGCATTGTTGTAGCATTACCCATGCAACACAGTGCCAACAAAAAAAATACCCCAAAGGAGTAAAGAATTTGACAGTCCTTTACATTTTGAAGAGGAAAGGGAAAAAAATGCTACAAAAGCTTTATTTGTAACTTCAGAAGTTCCATATATCTGAGTGAAGACATTTCAATCAGAGGAAAAAATAATACATTGGATATAATATTACACAAGAAAAAAATAGATAATTACAATAACTAGTATTTGAAAACAGTTCTCTGAATGCCTGAGGTGTGGAAAATGGATAAAATGCTAGGCTAATCTCTTTGTTGCTGTGATTTTAATGTTATTAGAGGCAGGATTGTATGCCTGGTATCCTCTCCATGTTAGAAGGAAGGATGAAAGGGTCACACAGAAACAGGAGTCCCTGAGAGCCAAAATTCTTCCTTATTAGTTCCTGTGTGCGAGTGTTGGAGTGTTCGCAGGTTTGTGTCATGCTGCTTCTTGCTTGCCAAGTCATTTCGTCAGGTTTTGGGTGGATGCAAGCCTGGCCCATCTTTCATCCCATTCCTTCTTGCTGTTTCTCGAAAAGCTACTGTTCATGAGGTCCCTGGCAACAGTTACATTCCCTTTTATGTTCTTGCCAATTCTACTAGGTGCAACATTTTTTTTTTTTTTTTTAGCCTTCCAGATACATGATTTCTTAAATTTTCCTAGTATGATGGAGAATATGCTGCAAGTGCATTTTAGAGGGTTTTTGAGGCTGGTAACGCTGGAGAGCAATAATTTATTTATTACTATAAATTCGGCAGTGATATGTTTTGCTGCTGTAATGCTGGTGGAGATTGGAAATTGTGCTTCAAATGGAAAGACACGGAAGAGCAGAGACTCCAAAAACGCTTGGCACTTTGGAACCCATAGGGATGTGAAAGGGCTGATGTTCTCACCCATGAGAGCTGGTGACAAAAAAGTCTCTTAAGAGAGACACCATGCCCATTGGGACCCCCGTTGTTATACAAGTTTCCTGTAATAAAACCTCCCGCTGTATTTAAATAAGGATTAGTCGGACTGCTGCCTCCAAAAAGAAGGTTCTATGAAGGCATAGCTTTCTGGAGCACCATTCATAGCTGAAAATGAATGTTCTTTGGGGCAGGACATGCTGGGGTAGGGAGGACACCTGCTCTGCTCTGAAGAATCTCCAACAGGCAGGTTTCTGCAGCATGGAACAGCATGTGTAGAAATGTGGGTACTGTCTGAACTTTCTGAGCCACTGCCATGACTTGTTCTGACACTTCACAGCTTTGAGGAAGACTATTTCTTATTCTGTATCCCATGAAGTCTACCTTATCCAAAATCAGCCTGAAGAGGATACATTTTGTCATTGATTTCCAGTTTTATTGTGTTTATTGAGCAACCTGACCTACTGAAAAATGTCTCTGCCCTGGCAGGGTGCTTGGACAAGATGGTCTTTAAAGGTCCCTTCTAACCCAAACCATTCTTTTATTCTATTGATTCAATAATATCCCAAACACAAGGCAATGTAGTTATTAATTCAGTACTTAGTTGATACAGTGAATAATATTAAGAAATTTAAATACATCATTAACTCATAAACATGCATGACATTTTTTTTAATGTGTTGCTTAGTATGAAGCCTTGTTTTATAGCATACTTTTAATGACAGAAGATTATATCTTTAAAGAGCTCTTCTGAAAATGACCCCGTGCAATATACGGGGCAGTATACGTAGTATACGTGCAGTATATATAGTTAATTCAATGAATCAGAAGGCAAATTAATAGCAATAGATTTTGCTGCCTCTGTTTATGTCTAATGGTATTTTAAATCCTTTCCATTCATATTGAAAAGTAAAACGTGCTGCCCTTTATGATCCAGTGTCTCAGAATTGAGAGGGCTTATTAGGTATGACTGAAATAACACTGCAAAATAAATTTATTAATAAGTTTTCTGCAGGATTTTCCTTTCTTGGGAGTGCGTGGAGGGAGGTGTTTGTGTTCCCTATTCGCTTGCACAGTGAGGGTTAAATGAAACATGCACTGAGATCAGTAAGCTCTGAATGAAAGGAGCCTCAATGCCCTCATGTCCTTATGAAAAGGAACACGAGGACCTGGGAGCTCATCTTTATTATAGCAGGGATGCTGCGGGCTGCTGAAAGGAAAATGGAACAGCTGAGACAAGATGAAACCCTTACTGCAAAGGGGAAATGCCCCTGTCTATATAAATGTTCTTTCTTACTCGATCCTTTGAAAAACAAATACAATCTATTGGCAAAATGCATGCCAATAACTGGAGCTCAAAGGAGCAAAGAGATTGCTAAAATACTAATTTAGTTCTGAGTGACACTAGACCCTGTACTAGGGAAAAACAATTTTAACAGGTTATGCTGGAGAATTCCCTCTTCCACATTTGTAGAATGATTAATAATACATGAACTGCATAAAATGCACAAATATAAAGAAAATTCTGTTCCATTTCATATTCATTACAATAGTCAGTATTTGCAGCTTTGGTATTTACAAGTTATAATCTGGACTTCAAATCATAAGTTTGGCTTAAACATCTAAGCATTTTAAACTCATATATTTTATTTTCAAATTCCATTCTGTGTTAGAGTTTTAAGGCTTCTGTTCTTTCGATTTATTTTTTTTCTCTACACCCAGAGGGTTGAGATCCTTTAAAAAAAATGAAAAAAGAAAAAAGGATTCTCATTTAATATGAGTATATGAGCTCATATTATTTAAAAACAAGTATACAACAAATCACCAATTAATTCAAGACTTGGGATAAAAATCACAAGATGGGGCAACATTGATTTCCAGTGAAATGGGTGAGGATTCAATTAGTCCAGAATTTAGTGCCACTTTGTTAAATGGCAGTAGGAAAAAAATCTAATGTGCTAATAAAAATTTAATTCTCCTTTTTGGTCTAGAAAATTACCTTCTTTTGACTGTGGTTTTCTTAGCCTTTTATCCTCCTAATACAGTTGAGTCTCTTCTATATTTTACTCCCTCTATATTTTTAGGAGTTGAGGTTTTTTTATAGGACGGTGAAGTGTTGAGCTCTTTTGGCTCTACCAAGGAATCACTGTGTAACACCTGGACAAAACATTCTCTTTTTGGCCTAAATCTCTAAATCATTCCCTGTATCTGCTAGACTGATCTTGTAAGAACAGAAAGTCACAAAAGAAAGCAAAAAGGAACTTCTCAGGTTCCAGAGCAAGTTGTATCCTGGTCTGAGTACCGGCATAAATCATCGCGGTCTCAGTGCCGTTTTCATCCAGGTTTCCAACTTCCAGCCCAGAATGGGCCACCTGCCAGCCGGGAAATTGCTGCCACGGGGTAGTTCTGCTCCCATGTCCCCAAAACCCTCAGCATCCCGCTCCAGGTGAGTGTTAAGTAGGTGCCGGTTGGGCCAGCTGGAGACTTCTCAGTGCCAGGTGAATCCCGAGATGGAAACATCGAGCTGCTTTTTGGCCTCTTCCTGCTGTCAAAGGAGCAAAAAAATAGGCCAGAATGAAGTCCAGAGCCTGGCCCGCTATTTAATTAATTTACCCATCTGTCATATATTTCTCAAAGGTGTTGTGAAGCCTTCGTGGCTGGAATGCTTTCATGTGGAGGGGCCTCTGCGTTTGGAATTACTATAAAGTCCTTCGATGAAAGTTGCCGGATAGGCAAAACCACTACAAGTGCAAGAAGTTCTTGGTAGAAGCCACTTGGTACATGGCATTTGATTACTTTTAGGTACCTTTGCTTTTTAATTGAACCCATTGCCTTTCCAAATACTGTTCCCTGAAAAAGAAAACAGATTTTCAGTTTTTAAACCAGACAATTGCTATTCATAGAAACAACTTTTCAGCCGATAAATACTATAGAAGCCTGGATTGAAAGGTCACTTCTGTGATAGCCAGTGAGGGTCTGTTTTTTTTAATGGAAAGTAAGTATTATGTGGCTTTGCTGCATAATGTGTTTTGCTGGGAGGTGAAGCTGTGCAGCCGTGAGCTTTCTCTAGAGGCCTATTCTCTTGGCTTTATGTTGAGGACAGGCTTCAGCATTAAATGGCTTTAAGCTTGTCAAAGAAAGGTTATTAAAAATGTTCCTGCCTTTCAGTCTCCATGCTCAATAGGCACAAAAATGCAATACTATAGGGATTTTTTTTCTATTTAGTCATGTCATTTGGCATTTTGCCTATAGCTAAAAATGAGATACCATCTGTTTTAGGCTCACTAATGATTCTGCATTGTGACTTGAGCCAGTTCACTAGTTTATTGTTACCACTTAAGAAATAAACTTGCCTTCTGCTAATTGCACTTTTGCTACTATGTTTTGGTATGATTTTAAATCTCAGTGTTCCTTCAGGTGGGGATCTGAAATCACAGTTGTAAGACTTCTGTGCTGAGGCTCTAGGTAATGTTATATTTGGACTGTCTTAGCACAGTTCTTTTGTCATAATCTTGTAATGTAGTGGGAGCACATTTGCCTTAGGACCTTTGGGATGTCACTGAGCCTGTTTTCTGGTGTGGCAGGCAGGTAGGAAGGTGAAGTGCAGCCGCTGAGCACAGTGCTGCTGTTCTAACCAGAGACACAGAGTGAAATAAAAGGTAAGGGAATGCTGATATTCCTTTGTGGGCTCCCTACGCTGGCAGTCATTGACATGGGAGCTGCTGGGAGCGCTACTGCTATCTATCGGGATGTGAACTTCAGTTATGGGTGAAGGGAGGCTTCCTGAGACCCATGTGTAAGAATCATAGAATGGTTTGGGTTGAAGGGACCTTCAAAGCTCATCTAGTCCAACACCCCTGCCATGAGCAGGGGCATCTTCACCAGCTCAGGTTGCTCAGAGCCCCGTCCAGCCTGGCCTGGGATGTCTCCAGGGATGGGGCATCCACCTCCTCTCTGGGCAACCTGGGCCAGTGTTTCACCACCCTCAGTGTCAAAAATTTCTTCCTCACGTCTAGCCTGAATCTCCCCTCCTTTAGTTTAAAGCCATCACCCCTTGTCCTGTCATTGCTAGTGAGCCTGCTAAGACTCATTTAGAGGAGGAGTCCAGAATAACAACCATCTCCATGATGATTTTACTCCTGCAGCATGTCTGGAAGCTATTCCTCCACTTACTGCTGTTTTCTAATGACTTCTGTGACCACTTGTTGACTGACAAAAATGTTGCTCTCACTGCAAAATCCTTTGGGTGTAAATCAATGGGCAGTGGAGCTTTGTTCCGCTTCACACCAGATGCTTCTTTCTATGACACTGAGCAGCCTCCGCACTTAGAGCTGACGTGGACTTGTTCCCAGCTCCCTGCCCACCACAGAGCAGCTCTTGGGCCTGGGGGGCATCGTAACATTTCTTGACAGTTTTACGGTTTCCTGATCATTCAGTATAGTTGAAGTGCAGCATAACTTAGTACTAGTGTGAGCTACTGAAGCTTTCTTTTCCAGATGACACCCTTCCACCGTGATCCAGACATTTAGTGTGTCTTGTCCTGCAGGAGTGTGGAATAAAACTGCTTTTCCCAACCTTCAAGCTTTTCCCAGTAGCAGAGCTCTCTATCTAAGAAGATTTCAAGAAGAGATATTAGATAGTATTAAGGGACTGGTGTATGTGACTGACAAATCTAAAAGCAGTGTTTTTATTGAAAATATTTTGTTTAGTATCATCAAAGATCTGGAATGTGTGTCCCAGTTCAAGTCTTTCAAAGACTGTCTAGTCTAGGACTTTCAAAAAATTCACCTGTCTGATCAGACCACCGACACCTTGAAAAACCATTGTTTCTGTAGAAATGCCACTCATAATGGGAACTGAGATGCTTCTCTCATTACAAAAGCTGATTTTGTGGGGTTCTTGCCCCAGCTGCTTCAGATTGTATGAAGTTAAAACTTTACCAGTCAGCTTTTCAGCATGAAGGCATTTTTTAAAGCCCCAAATGGTTTTAATATCTTATGTTCTTGTTACTGAGCAGTGAAGAAAGGTAATTTAAAGACAGTCCCATGTGACATTTTTGCCAAACTCTACTTGCCTATTAAAGAAATCTTAGATTTTTGCAAGCAGAACCCTTCGCAGAAAATAGTCTTTAAAGCCTTGAAACTGCTAAGATGTTTCAGTTTGAAAATTGGCTGTAGCACATGTATATATGTTACTTCCAGAATATTTTATTGTCTTGGTGCTGTAATATCGATGGTAATCACTTCATGATGTTGTGATAAAATATGGATAGATCACTTTGGTGCAAAATAGGAACTGCTTTAAATTCTTTGAGTTTGGAGCTTTTAGGTTATACCTTTTGAATCTTTTAGTTGCACAGTTTTTCAATTCAATCTGCAGTAATGAAGTACATGTGCAATAATTGGTTGGTATAATGGTATCATTTACAAGGATAATTCTTATTTGTAGGGAGAATCTTCACCCCTGTTTGCAAACGTTTGCATGTAAAACTCTTTTGAATGGTATGAAAATATGGTCTGCATTTAGTTATGACAATTTTTAAGTAGCTACACAACACAAAACCAAGATGGGATTATCCCCTAAGGATTTAATTAAAATATATTACCTTTCAAGTTGGAAGACCATTTAGACTTTATTACAACTTCCCCTTCTTATAATTCATTACTATTTATATTTTAGCCTATAATTAAGCCCTTGCTTTTAGATACCTAATTTTTAGAATAAAAGTAATATAGTTCTGTGTAGGTTTCAAAGAGGACTTTTTTGGTGACATCTTCAAATCTGGTTGTTTTGGGTTTTTTTTCTGAACAAGTCCAAACTGCACTTGTCAAGCAAGTTATCATGCATAAATAAATTGCTATGTCACATTTCTAATTCACAATGCTGGTTTTCTTTAGTTTGCTAAGGACACCAGCATCATTCATAGCCAAGGGCAGAAATACTTTTAGTCAGCCAAATGCAAGGAATGAACATCACGATTGTATATTATTTCAACTATCTAAATCAGCCTATCTTATTAGACTTACCTTTTGCTCTCATTTTCTGTGATTGTTGTAGAAAACTATTTTAATGACATAACAATTCAATAACGCAGGAAACCTTATGAGAATATTGCAGGCTATGTGATCATCATGTCACTGAAAATAATGTCACTGTTGTGAATGACTGACTTAGATTTCAGCAGGTAGGTATTTGCTGAATATAGGAAACTGCTCAACAGGAATTCTTGATGATGAATTCATTGTCTAAAATACATGTTAGAAGATTCAGCTAATAATTCCCCACAAGACACATTTGTTAAAATGGAGAATTTAATGAATAATTCACAAAGAGAAAGAAAAAACAAACAAGCTTTATTTCAGTTGATGAAAAGGTCTAATAACTTTTGAATAAAGCAGTCAAAAATATTTTCAGAGGCTGCTGATGGTTGACATACTGTATTGTCGAACAGGATTCAAAAGGAAGAGACAAAGATCTGAGAAATAGGACTGTGGAAAACCAAAGTAAAGAACTTTAACAATCTGCAAACATAGAAATAAACAAATGAAATCTATCATATGAAATGCCAATGATAAGCACAACATAAATTAATTCATGGAATTTAGAAGCATAAATCAGAGAAAGCAAAGATAAAAATACTGGCATGGAAGTTATGAAACTGAGGTGGGGGAAGAGTGGAGTAAGGCAGAGGAGATAAATGTGTTCAGAGTATTCCCTATAGATTTCATATCTCTGAGCCTTAGATACCCATCAGAACAAAATGTTCCAGTGAGGGGCTTGGATGCTTCCAGGACAAGGTTTACACAAACTGTCACCCCCTCTGCTTCGCTTGCTGAAGCTGAACACGGCTCCTTGGTGGATGGATTAATAATAAAGCCAGGAGAGGTGGAAAACACCAGCCCATGGGGGTGAAGGAACCAGAATCTAGAGTTAAACTAGGAAAGTTTGCTGTCATAGCTGTCTCGACTGAAGATGTGAAATCCCAGCACGGCTATGGGGAAGATTTTGCAGGTTCTTATGGGACTTTTGTTATTAATACCTCTCACCGCGGTTCTCAAAGCTCTTCATAAACATGAGAGAGTTCCCAGTGTAAAAGGCCAGGTTTAAATCGAAATTTCTTTAAAAAATAAGGCTGTCTGGATCTGGAGTTCTGGACTGGTTGATCATAGACAGTCTGGAATCACAAAGCTTGGACTTGGATGGAGTCTTTTGAAACCTGAAAAGTGAATAATCCAATGAAAGGGTCCAAAGTACTTGATCTAGATCAAACATTGTGTCATTTGGCAGAGCCAGAGAGAAAACCCTTGAGCTTTCCTTTCTCACTCTACTCCCAGACCACACTCCCTTATTTTGAAATTACATTGAATATTTCGTCAAATCAATACCATTCTGAACAATGTGCAGTTTTTTTTGTCAGATTCATAATCACATTCTTTTATCCAGGAAATGTGAGTCTATAAGCCGTCTTACACTTGTCTTACACTTCCCATTTAAAAAAATTATCTCAAGTGTTTGGAACTTTAATAAATGTTAACTGTTCCTGCTGAGTGTCTGCTCCAGGATGAACGTTTTTAAAAAGTTCCAGCAAGAAACCTGCTCTTCCTGAGTAGGGTGGGAGGAAGGAGAGGGAGAGAAGGAAGAAGCAATAATTCTATTGTTAGCGCTGAGCTCTGGTGACTCCAGACTTCTGAGCACTTGGATTTGCACTTTAATACTCCTTTCAGGTTTTGTGGTTCTTGTTACTGTCTCTTTTTGTCTGGGTATTTCTAGATTCTCCATCTCTTACCATGCTGGTAGGGGAATACAAGCACAGCCCAAAGTGTCTTTGTAATTAAATCAATGGGGACGGATCCTAACTTACATTTATTTATTTTCCATCTGATGTATTTTTGTTGTCTTTATGCTGATGGATCCCTCATCCTGCAGCTCTTCTCCAGAGGGAGAGCAGCCACTCCTGGGTTATCTCTCTAGCACAATTAAATTCTGCTATACGGAGTCTGGAGTTTTCTATTGCAAGCACCTGCAAAAGCAAAGTGCCAGGTCATCAATTTGTGGATAAAAACCCCCAAAGTAAAACATTTGGGGAATGAAAGACACAATTGGAAGCATTATGAAATGGAAAATAATCCAATCTGAAAATTTTCCAGGAGTGAAATGAAACAATGGTTATTAAGCCAGAAATCATGCAAGTCTCCGTTACCTTAGCTGAACACGGTTCACACCCCCACTGAACTCACGTCTAAAAAAAGGGAAGCAAAACCTTCCCCAACATGCAATAAGCACGTTCCAATTCATGTGATAAAATTGCAATATAGTGAATATTCATAGAATATGCATTCACTTAATTTCATTTTTGTTGAGGGTGGGGGTGGTGTCTTTAAAAGTTTATTTTGGTTCTTACAAAAAAAGAACAACATTTTTTTTTCTTTATTCAGTTTTCCAAGACAAGTGTAACCATCTGGCACGTTTTCTTCAGGGATGCGATTGCTCATTAAAAGTTTGCGTCTCTGTTTTTTCTGAATTGTGCTTTCAGCTTAGGGAGTGGATTTAATCAATATGTATCCATCTAATGCACTGAATCTGTCACTAAGGCCTGACCCGCATTCTCAAAGTAAATTTTAATGAAAATATTTCTGTGCTTTAGCAGAGGAAGAAAAAAAAATAAGACTCGGTTTGTTTATTCATCAGTGTAGTAAACATACTGACTTTTGGTGTCTATTCCTTTTAAAAATCACTTAAGAGAGTAAAAATCAGAATCAATGGTCTTCAGGTTTTCCCTCCCACACCTCAAAGCCTTACAGGAGCCAAGCAAAGGGAATCCTTTGTTTTGTTTATTTTTTACTTGTGTATACTTCCATGTCTGGACAGTGAGATGTTTTCCATACGGGAGAAACTCTAAGCAATCGTTGAGATGTTTTGGGCAGGGCACCCATCCAAAGGCTGTCCATGGTTTATGGGTTCTCCCCAGCCCTGTTCAATCATCAAGCAATGAAAACTTTCCCCTGTATAGCAGAGGTCCTGGCCCACTCTGGCGATTCTTGCAGATGAGCATCCTCTGGGCAGTCCCCAGCCTGAAGTGATCTTGAAGTCAATGATGGTAACAGACCTTGGGCTTTAACTCCTTTCTTCTACTTCATCTCAAAACAGGGCTGAATGTGCTTAAGTATAGTTTGAAACAACCATTGCCATGAACACAAATGCTCTGTTGAATAAGGCAAGTAAAATCCTTCATTTCCTCAGGTACAATTGCAAAGCGTCTTCCTTTTCTGCTCTTTCAAACTTTCCCGGTACATTCTGGGAACCGATTGCTTTTCAATACCGTAGGGTGAAGACGAATTTCCCTTGTGAGCGGGACATATTCCTATGTCCTTATGGCTGGCAGGTTATTGGCGTTTGAGCCCTCTCAGAGCCTGCAATGCAGCTTCGGTAACCTGTTCTCTAAAAGCAGCAGATTTCAGGCATAATAGATATATTCATTTTTCTGTGCATAAAGCACTTATTGCTTGTCTCATAGCATCACTGGGACAGCACCAGCACTTGCCTTCCTCCCACCACTCTGGAGATCTACCAACCTGTAGGCAACGTCCAGATGGCACAAAAATATTTTTTCAGAATAAATACGAGTAGCTCCAGAAAAAGCTTGTTCTGCGCCCCAGCTAAAAACTGTATGGAAGATGAGAGCCAACATGTTAGTGTAGGGCAAAGTAAAAGCTCTAAATAAAACCTGCTTCATTTTGCTCTATACAGCAGAATCACAGTAGATTTCAATGTTAGGAACTGTATGATTAGCAATTCATGTTTAGAAGGTTTTAAGTTATTTGATTACAGATTTTTTCTTTAAACATTCAAGAGTCATCTCAACTAAACTGTATTAAACCTTTTATCCCTTCATACATTCTGAGAAATTGGGACAGGCAGCAATTGCAAACAACTGCAGTTTAGTAGAATAACGCAAGAGCGTGAGCTTTCATCTGACTGACAAGTGACAAGCAAATTCACTCACAAAGATTTTTCCTTTTTCAGATTTATATCTCGATGTGGCAGGTGATGATGCTGTGAACAAACACCATGAGAACAAAGTTACCTTGTGTCTTTGTTTATCTGAGCAAAGAAGTGAAATTCCTTTTATTGGCCTAGAATTAATTGTGGTGTATCTTCTTGCATTGTGGCAGTGCTTATGGAAAAATAATTACTATCACATTATGGTTGCTATGTTTGCAAGTATTTTTTCCTGCTGTCCTTCAGATAGAGAATCTTTGTTTAGTTCTTATCCTGTATTCTGGCTTATTTGTAATCTCTAGCTATATACATTTCTGTCATTTATCAGAATTTTCACAGATTTAATGAAGGTTAGTCTTCTTGATTTAAAAGATCAGTTCTGGGACACGTAAAGAGACCTGGGATCTTGATTTTTTTGTTGTATACTTTGATAAAACACTACCCAGAAGCTCAGAGGCTAGAAAGCAAGAACATCAAATCTATGTATTCGAGAAAAAGAGACAAGCTGTCTAACAACTCTAGAATGCTCAGTGTGTGCAGCGCAGTTTATTTGCCCCCCTGCAACTACTCTTCTGGGGAAATATGTTAATACACATTCATGTAATATTCTCAATTGCTGTATAGCAGTTTCTGAACAAAAGTTCATATCAGAACCATTTAGAAAAATCACCAGGACTGGAGTGATCACAAAAATATAGTGCCTGGAAAAGCAAGTGCCTTTCCATTCTGTTTTCTAGATAAGATATGTGCTTTCACTAAGGACCATTCTTTATTGGATAAGCACTGGAGAGGAGCTCCAGAGTATTGAGATCTAATCCAACTTCGCAATTAGGCAGTGAAATGAACTTGGCCAAGATGCTTCATCTTCCTGCATCTCTAGTTCTGCGGGTATGAACCAGCGGTCTTGCGCTACCTATGTGAGGCACTTTTTGCAAAGAAATTTCATTTAGTTTTCCCTGTATGGGTAATATATCCCCTCTCCCTCTCCTCGGAATACTTGAGATTTCTTCCTAATAACTGCATATTTAGCCATTAAGTATAAGTGCATTTTTCATAAAAAAACATTTTATTCAGTTAACAAGAACAGCAGTCTCGTGCATACAGTATTAGAGTGCAATGTTGGCACTGCTTTTTAATTTTAAAGCTTCAGAATGTCATACTGGCCTTTGGTTTTATTGCTTTTTGAGCGGATATAAAAGGAGTGTACCATAACTTCCCTTGTTTGGTTTCTTCTCTTTCTTTCCCAAGTTTTTGTCTTGTTTAATTTCTGAGTGTTTGGGCAATTGGCAGTCAGTATGCACCCACAGTTTCTTTTCCCTTCCCATGTTACAGCCCTTTGGCTGGTGTAATATTTTTACATCCATGTGCATGTGTATTGGGAAATATAGTCGTACATCCAATTGTGCATGTGTGCCCGTATATGCCTGTTACATCAACTATGCAATAGTTGTCATCGATCAGAGAACCCTGGAAGTGACAGGCCACTAACTCCAGGTGGGAAGAGAGATTTAGAGCCCAAATCAGCAGTATTTGGACCTGAGTGTTTCCTTGCTTGTTTTGGGATGAAACCTTAAATCTGAAGTCTGTTGGCTTTACAAGAGAGCAGATATCAAGGTATCTTTGTCTCTTATTGACACTTAGGAACCCTTCACTTCTCCCCATTGTGAGAGCATTAAATAAATACAGTACAAGAACCTTTGCTTACCTGTATATCTCTAATAAAAAATATAATCCTGTCTTTTCCAGGATTTAAAAAAGCAAATACATAGCAAAGCTATTGTACATCTTGATGTTCTGCCACTAGAGTGCACCAGAACGTTTAGTTGTAACGGGCTCATTGCAGTAACCTCCCTCGCCTTAAAATAGTGTTATTTTATGCTACTAAATGTCTGCACGATTTTAACTCAGTTTTAATATAAATGTCTAATAAGAAAATGTCTGTTTCTAGGTATATAATGTTTGAAGTAATAATTTAAAGTGTAGGCTTTCAGTAGTTAAAAACCAGTTCTTTCACAATTTCTTCCACAAAAGCTAAATGAACTTGCTAATTCTGCCAACAGACATTTTGAGCTTTTGAATTCGTAACATTGGATTTTGTTGAGTAAGTGTGAAGTGGAAAACACAAAATATGATTAGAGACATGATTCTCAGAGTTTTTCTTAGTTAGAATGGCAATTAATGTGATTGTATCAGCATTGGAGTTGAGAGATGAAAATCTGGTTGTAACAGTTACTGCCAAAAATGAGAAACACTCGTTAGAAAGACATGAAGGTTGGGGCAGATTACAGGTAGGGATTTCTTTTCTTGCTTTGTTATGCAGCGGTAATCCTGCCAGCTACATTGGAATGGAAGTGCTGACTTAGCTGTGCTTGAACACTAGAGAACACTTGACAGGCTGAAATTCTGTCCCCACTTCTATCAACAGTAAAACTTACACTGATATTAGTGATGCCAGAATTTTGTCCTCGGTAGCAGGGAGAAGAAATATCTTTAGCACAAAGGTGATGTGGTTGGGAGGGAATTTAGGCTTCAAAAGGAGTAGTACCTTTACTATTCAGAAAGGTTCTCCAGATCCTCATGACATGGATGTCTGGTACTCTCTTCCCTTTGCAAGGCTGACCTTGGTGGCCACAGCTTTGCAATCTCCATTCTGGCACCTCATGACATCCAAGAACCCGAGCAAGTTATGGCCCTGAGGGTGTCTGAAAATTCTCTTTGGTAAGTAACCCAAATCAAAGGACCTAGAGAATGCCTTTGGGTAGTAGAGGATGTGCAAGACAGTAGACTGAATATAAGAAATATGGTTGTTTCTCCAGTCCTGACTTGCAAAAATTCAGGGATGCTGATTCCCAGAAGAAAAATCCATATGAAATATTTGGGGCTTTTAGAGTGGTGAAAGAGAGATTGATGGGTTCTGCTAGAATAACCAATAGCCTGTACTTCTAATTTGAAACATGAGGTTTTGATTATTGTAGGAATAAAGAGCAAGGCTATTAGTCTACCAAGAATACTGATTTCTGGAATTTAACCTTGGTACTTTTATCTGTACATTCACAAATAAAGAAACAATCGTATTTCAATGCATTATATCACAGCTGTAAGCAACGGAGAACTCTGCTTCTAGACAATGTCATTAGATTGCAAATGGCTTTTAATGAGTGGCATTTTGATCTACCTACCCGTCTTTCTAATTGCAAATATATCAGTAAGGCAGAACACTGTTTATCCTTTTTCAAGACTCAGTAAACACTGATCCTGAGCTGAAAACATTCATTTTAGTGTGACATATATTCATCCTCGAAAGACATGCTGAGACTTTAGTAAAATCCAGGTACCTAATTGCCTAAAGGTCTGATAGATAATCAGTGGTGGTTGAAGAAATAACCAGCTGATGATCTTTTTGAATCTTAGACCTAACTACCCTTGCTATTAAAAAATTAAATCAATAAATGAAAAATATTCTGTCTTAGAGACCCATAAAAAGAGGAACAAACCCCACAAACATCAGCAGCAGCTTCCTGTATGCAGCATGAGGGTTTGCAAGACTTGATATTGATTTTAATATTCAACGCCAACCCCAGTCCAGAAAACAATACACAAAAAAACCCAGAACACTTGAGTATGTAAAATGTACTCAAATTTGCCTTAGCAACTTCCTTAAATATGTTTTTTACGTAATGTAAGCACTTGATGAACTCCAGTGATGAACAGACATGACCCAGTAAATGTGGCCTCATCCAGAGCCATCCAGAGTCCAGAGAAAGCACAAATTCTCACATGCCAATTATTTATCAGCACAAAAAAATAGCTGTGATTTTTTTCTAGTAATACCACAGCAGCAAAATGAAAACACCCAAAGCTTCCCAAGGTGGCTAAATGATTTTTTTATAGTATTCTATTGCAAGAGTACTGTTAAAAGTAAAAGACGAATTCCTATGTGATCAGAAGATTTTTTTTTTTAATCTTGGTTTCTTCAGGGTATTTTTTAGATATACTTTTTGATTCTTTTTTATGTCATTGATTTACCAAATGTGTTTACATTGGAATAGAGATGATTTAAAGGTTTATTTTCATTTATATTCTAAAACATATCATCCAAGTGTTTCTCCCCAAATCATGTTTCTCTCTTGACTGTGCTTAAGTCACAGTTCACATCTGTGGCAATAAATATCAAATGAAAGAAAAAAAAAAAAAGTGAAGGAAACTCCATTGTAGTAATTTGATTACTCTGGAAATAAAGCGGTGGATTACTAAAATCTAATTTGGAAGTGATGAAGTGCATGTGATTGCCAAGTAATTATTTCTGCACAGTCCTTGTCCATGGGGAAAACAGAATTATTGGACACTACACAATGTTAATGATGCCATAGTTTGACATTCGCACGAACATGCAGAAACACTGGCCTTTCGAGTACATTTTGTGACAATTTGTGTCTATCCAAAAGTCTGTATTATTATGCGCCTCAAAATCAGTCTGCACTGGCAGCTTCTGTTGCTGTTTTATTTTTGCAGAATAAAACCAAAACATGATATCATGATCAGAATTTAACTTTGTATTTTAACTCAGAGAAAATGAAGAAGTATTGAGGGACTTACAGGAAAAAACTTATGCAGGTGTGAAGTATGGAACATTTTCAATTAAATATAATTATCCTTCTAATATTATCTGAAATTTTTACCAGGCAATGGCAAATGTAAAAATTGCTACCATTGGTCCATAATTATCAAATATGGTTTTATGGTAACGCTGAAATTATTTTAATTCTATTTAAGACGTTTCAGATGTAATTTAAAATAATCATTTTTCCTTCAGCAAGAATTGCAAAATTCCATTGTTAACCCCCAAAAGAAAGGCCAAACTAAAGGCAGCAGATTGAAACGCAGGTGCACTAACCCTATATGTAGGATCTTGATTCCCTAAAGCGTGTTACAGTATTCGAATTAACAAAAACAAATTGTAAACTGTTTTATGCTCAGTTTATGTTTTCAAGCTTTGTTCATAAATAATGCAGAAAAACTGCTGAACATTCTTAGAGCTTCCAACAAACTGCTGCCGCTCGCTGAAAGGGAGTTCATCGTTTGGGTGCAATATTATAACGGAATCCCTTTTTGAAGCAAGGGACCAAGCCCGCTCTGTTCTGAGAGCATCGCATTGCTGAAATAATTAATTTTTGTGACATTTATGTGCGATGGGGCTCTTGCTTGGAGGCAATAGTGGTGTAACTGTCCCCAGGACCCCAGCTGTAATGAGATCATAACATGAAGAGTAGTGTGGAAGCATCTACCAGGATGAAGGCGATGAGACACTGGCCTAGGTTGTCCAGGGAGGTGTTGGATGCCCCATCCCTGGAGACATCCCAGGCCAGACTGGACAGGGCTCTGAGCAACCTGAGCTGGGTGAAGATGTCCCTGCTTATGGCAGGGTTTTGACTAGATGAGTTTGAAGGTCCCTTCCAACCCAAACAATTCTATGATGCCGTGATTTGCCAACTGGAATCACAGCATCACAGAAAGGTTGAGGTTGGAAGGGAGCTCTGGAAGCCACGCAGGCCATCTTCACTGCTCAGGCTAGGTCACCTACAACAAGCTGCCCAGGATTGTGTCCAGACAGCATTTGAATATCTCTGAGGAGGGAAACCTCCATGACGTCTCCAGCCAACCTGTTCCAGTGCTTGGTCTTACCACCCTTAGTGGTAGATTCAGTGGTGCTCATTTTAGGTGTACACAGGGACCTATTGCAAACTTAATACCTACTTTAAATAAATACAAAATAATCCATAGAAAATGTATTATAAAAAACAACTGAACAAAACCATGACCGACAACAGCAACGGAGCTGATGTTGTGGTCCACATTTTCTCATTCTGTTCTATCTGTCTTAGATCAAAAATAATACCAGGTTAAGGTGAATGCTACTGCAAATACTAGTCACTACTGACATTTAGAAGGTTTCTAAAAGGAAAAAGAAAGTTTAAAGATATATATTCTAATAGCTGTTTGCCATAAGTTATTATAAGCTAATGGTTGCTCTGGTTTAACTTCAGAAGAGTTAGAAATTATGCTGGTGTGGTGGTTCTGAAGTCCTTTGGAAGAGTCTTTGGATGGTCCAACTGGCTTTGAGGGTTCTCTGTTTAGCATTTTGCTTACTGGTAAGATTAGAATCAGCTTGGTGGAACCGCTGCATGCCTCTACCTGCTTCTTCATCAGGGACTGAAAATAATCAGCAGGTAGACTATAAAAGCAATACAAGATTGTCTTGAACAAAGCTCTTATCCATTAATAGAAAACTCTCAAACTTTATTCATGATAGAAAATACTGACTAAAATAGCATCCTATGACTTGACCAAATTAGTTGTTTTATCAGTGTGCAAAATGCATCTGTAAGGGGCACAAAGCTTATCTAGTACTGTGACATGAAATTATCCTGTATTTTTAAATGTTTTCCAAATGAGTGACTTTTGCATAGCTGTTTTTTCCTTA
Organism: Streptopelia decaocto; assembly: GCF_964273445.1. Lineage (NCBI taxonomy): Eukaryota > Metazoa > Chordata > Aves > Columbiformes > Columbidae > Streptopelia > Streptopelia decaocto. The sequence goes on from NC_138661.1 coordinate 63,932,635, forward strand.
TTTTTCACTTTAAGTGGTAGATTTACGGACCCAGGTACTCATTTTTAATCTAATCTCATGGAAATATTTCATCAGCAAATCCATTTCCCAGGGTTTTGCTCCAGGCAGAGAGTCACCTCCTCCCTTTTGAATGACAGTCAATGGTGATGCCAAAAGCATTCTCTGGCATGGCTGGCAAAAATAATCTGATAAAAAAAAGCCCAAAATGTAAACTAGAGATTAGAGGTAATAAGAGTAGGAATGTGTTTTGCATGCATGTAATCCATTAAAGTTCCCTTTGATGAAGCCCATTATAAATAAAATTGAGACTTACTAATCAAAAAAATCACTTGTAAAATACAGGTTTTTTTCTGTGAATATGTATTAAAGATCTGATCCTGCTTTGCTGAAGTCACTGGGAGATGTTATGACAGAATGAGGGTTTAAAATTGAAATTTTCTGAGAAATATTTCAAGTTGCAGCTGTCAAGACGTGCAGGTAGTTGTGGGCTTTGCACCTATTTGTAAGGTTGAATTTCAGCTGTGATCTGCATTTAGAAAGGCAGATTTAGACCAGGCTGTTGAATTGCTAATGTTCATTTAGGCCATACAGTAAAGTTCAAGGAGTATTGTAGGATAGTCTGGTACATAACTCAGTAATGAAAGAACCCAAAGGAGCAGAATTTTATAACTACCAGTCACAGCTCTTGTTGTGCTGCTCTCTGTTATGGGATTAAAGAGGAATCACAGGGAACAGAATGACCAGCAAGGGTGAGAGTCTTTCATTTAGAACATAAAAATAACGATACTTTGAGGCAAATAAAAATGAATTACTGAATTACTTTTGGATTCTGAAGGAATTCTGAAAAAATTGCTGTCCCTATTGACCATCTTGACCAAATCAGAGACAGTGTCTATGTTTCATTATTTTGACATATCACGAAATCCGTATGGAAATGTGAGCGGTGAATCATTTTCTTTCCCTTTGTCTCCCAATGCTTTGCCATTCTGCTGAGCACCCGGGTGTTTTGTCTCCAGTCTGTGGCTGGAAGCAAATTACTCCAAGCAGTTCCTGGCCTCCAGGAAAATCTGGGGTAATATTCCTGCTACCAAATTTTAGGAAGCTGTGTGCAGCCGTCCCAGCTCAGAACCTCACCTTCCATGACCCTTTATATTACCAATAAGGAAATGAGAACTTTGGAGTTGATTTGGTTCCAAAACGAGTGTGTATGTTCATAAGTAGGAGTAGAGGGAGTCAGTTCTCCGAAATTAGGTGTTATGAATGCTACCTAAATGACATGTCTCATTTCTCCTGTGGCTAGAAAAAAACCTAAACAACCTTGTAATTAAAACATTTGGGCTCCGATTTATGAGTGGCTGGGATCAGATCCTTGTCATGCCTTTCTACTGTCACTGAGGAAATACGTTGGAAAAATAGTCTGCTTTCCTGAACACAGAACTACTTTGAGGGTTAAGTCAGTGAATAAGAAATGTGCAAGAGCTAGAGAAATGTAACCTGAAGGTGTACCCAACATTGAGTACTTAGTTGCTAGCATGGTGAGAAAATGAAACGTTAGCCCTGAAAATGAGTGTTTCAGATGAAGTTCTGCAAATAGAAATTCCTGTGAAGCAGATTTTCTGCTTTCCACTTCTGAGGGACATTGAGGAGGTCAAGAGTATTTTTTAGGTACTATTGTCTCACTTGTTTATAAAAGAAATATCTAACAAAGTAGCTTGTAAAGCCATTGTCCAAAATGCGATACAGCAGCTTGTACTAACTGCCCCTTCCAGCTGAAGAAGACAATAGGAACTGTATTTTATTTAAAAGACTTTTTAAAATATGTGGGTTTACATTTCATTCCCGCTCTCTAGAATTTATTCATTATGAGCTTAAACCTAAGATCAAGATTTTAACTGGCTTCAGTGTACTTTTTATCAGGTCCGGGATTGTTTAAGTCTTTTAATATCTGAGCCACTTTCTTGTCAGAGCCACTATGTCCCATTTGCCACCTGTTTGCACTCTATCCTGTAGCCCTTCCAGGGGCTGCATCTTGTAGAGCCTGCTGGATTTGCAGGTGTTACTGAAACTAGTAGCAAGTAATTATTATCTTTAGTCTCACATGACAAAGTCATATGCTTATGGATAAGTAAAATAACAGAAGGATGGGATTTTTAAAGCATTCCGTTTTAGCTAAATATCTTTCCACTTAGTATATGGAAAGAAACAAAGGCCAGGACTGCAGATTTTGGAAAATCTCAGCGTCACTATGATAGACCCGATCCAGCATAGTATTAAACCTGCCTCCCTCAACATAAGCTCATGAGTGGAGAGTCCCACTTTTGGCGTGATGATAGCCATGCAAAAGGAAATAATAATTTTTTTAAAAATACTGTTTAATTCAGTCAACTTTGGACATGACTTGGACATTCGGCATTACTGTCCTCAGCCCAGGTACTTGACTAAATGGAGCCAAAAAGGTTTTACTTCTAGAAGAGAGAGGTTCAGGGATTACTAAATAATTCAGAATCCTTTGTTGGCAGAGTTCTTACTTTGTCTCAAATCTATCGGAACAGGGGCAGCTTTAGTACCATTGTTTCCCCCGCTCTGAGGAAAAGCTTTTAACTGTGCTGAGGAGGAATCACCACTTTCCTTTGCTGTCTCTTGAGAGTCGAGCTGCTCCAGAGCATGGAAATGCTCTGGTAAAGGCACAAGAAAAGCCTCTATTATGAACATCTGCAAATACTAAGCAAATATATCATTATGGGAAAAGCAACATTTACCAAAAGATCAATAAAAATACTTTGAGAGTCCATTTTCCACCATCACCATGTCAAAGCTGGAAAGAATCTCCAGTGTTTGAGAAATGATTTAAATGGATTTCTTTGGTTCTGGCCTGAGACTTTATGTTATTTCTATAAAATAAAAAGTATTTTAAACAGAAAACCTAGATTGGGTGTCCTAACACTGCAAATTGATTTGTGTTTTATAGAATTACATTTACAAGCCTGGTATACTTATGAAATGTACTCTCTCCAGCCAGTTATGAGACTCTAATGGGTTAAATTAACCAAGCTGTATAAATGTAAGCTGAACATGTGGTCAGGCCCTCTGAGACTTTTAAAAAGCAAATGTCTGCTAAAGCAAGTAAAGTCCAGCTTTTTGAGTGTATGTTGTCAGCATGAAAAGAGTCCACAATGAAAACAGGGGAACATCCACAATTATTTCACCTCTGTGGTTGCACACAATGAAATGGGAGGGAAATGAACGTTTCAGTAGGGACAAAAAGGTACAGAAGTGGAAAATCCATTTGGGAAACTGGTGTGAAGTGTTGTGGGAGAGAGAAGAAGTATTTGATGGCTGGTCTTGTAATAGGAAAGAGAGGAACTCTAAAATGCAGCCCCTCATACTGCTGCAAAAGGTTTGATTTCTAAGCAAATTGGTTTTGTTTTTACTCCTCACTATAGCACCCCAGACCTAATGTACCAAACCCCAGCCTTTTAACATGAAATGTCTGTTTTCAGATTCTTACCAGTTGTTGCACTACAAGTTTGAGAACTGATCAAAGATATCAGAGGTTTTCTTGCTATTTGAAAGATGATAAAATAAATGCTTGAACTGTGACAACCATATGATCTCCTCTTTCATTCATTGTAAGGGAACACTTCCAAGCAAAAAAGTGCTAGCGTGGATACTTCTTTTATTGGAAATCAGTTTCAACTTGAAAGTTTTGATTTTAGTTTTAACAGCAATTTCCATTGTTCTGAAAATCTATTTGACAAAAAAACAAATATTTTCCCCAGTGTTCCTGTGACACTGTTCCCACCTGACTTACACATTGAAAATGAGTTTAAGTTGATAGTGATTGAAGACTCCAGAAGTCATAGGTCTTCTAAACAATAGACAAGTAAGTCTATTTTTCCCTATTGGATTTTCATCTGCAAGAGAAAATTGCCACTATTTTGTCTCAGAATTGGTGATTTGAATGGAGGGGAGAACAAAGCAATCAAGGACACACCAACCTGTTGAGAATGCAGCATCTTTCTGGAGGACAGGGAAGTGTCTGTGTTTATAGAAGTGTTCTTCTTAAGCTATGTCTGATACAATGAAGGTTTCATTGACCCTCAGAATCGAATTAGTATCTGTGTTGGGTGAATCAAAGCTAAATAATGTAGAAAAAAATAAAAGGGATTTTGCTGATATAACTGATGCTTAATTTTATTTATTTTTCCCTTTCAGCGGAAGTTTCCTGAGGATAATTTCACTGATTTTGTCTGCAGACGCGTAAGTAGTATCCACTTTATTATGTAAAGATCTAAGAAAAAAAGAGGCATTTTTGCTGAACAAAACAAACAATTCTTCAAACTGGCAACAACCCCTAAAAACCTTCTTTATTTATCCTTTACTTATTACAAAACTAGTATTATGACTGAGCTTCACTTTTTCCCATGAAAATTAATGAAGTAAAAGTAATGTCAGTCTCTAAATAATAAACTTTTTCCTTTTTGGTGCTAGTTATTTAATTATCAAGAATAGATGAAATTATTATGATTTTTTTTTCTTCCTCAGACCACTACTTTAAATAAAAATTATTGTTCTAAATGTCAGAGTCTTACCAGGGTGTTTAAATCAGTTTTAAAATAGCTGATAAGAACAAACGCGTGATTCAGTATAAGGCAAAATGGGATGATGGGAAAGCAAAGTGAGGGTGGCCATGGAAGGAATTCTTTGCTGTCCAGTTTAACTTAGGTCTGTTTAACATTTGTGAAGTTGTTCTGAATTTGCCAGTTAGCTTCAATGGGCCAACACAAAGTTTAGCAAATTCTCCATAATCCATTGAGAATTTTCCTCCTCCTTTTACTTCAGTAAATGAAATTAATCAAATTCCATTTTGTCAGTGTCATATATGTTGGAAAAAGAGGAGTGGACTGGCCTGGCTGTTAAATAAGCTGAAGTCTAGAAAAGAGAAGATAAATTGTGGCCCAATCTTTAGTTCACACAGAATGTAGGTCCATAAATGCCAAGGGTGGACATGGCTCAGTAGCTTTATCTTTTATCAAAATCTTTCAGGGATTGTAGCTCTACAGTCTTAACTTATACCACTTGTCAAAATGAAAGAAAAAAAAGTTAAAGGAAGCAACATTTATCGCTGTTGATATTTCATTTGGGGCTCACAGGGGTCACACTGCTGGGGTTTCATTTCACTCTGTTGGAATCTGGAACTTTTTCTTCTAGTAAACACTGTAGTTTTGCATGGCTGTTGTTCAGCTGTAGATTGTTTTTCTGGAGATGGCTGCCCTACAGAAGAACTTAATAGTTTAAAGGTGGGATTATTTGCAATGTGTATAACAAATATCTCATAATTGTAGCTCTTGGAAATACCATTTTTGTGTATTGACCCTGCCAAAGCTGTGACTGTGCTTCTTCCAATTTGACCATGCAAATGCTCATTTTATTAAACATATTGGTAATTACAAAGGTCACGTGATGTGACAGCTATTTCATTCACTAGTCTGATATAAAAATCAGGTGTACGCAACTCTGCGTAGATTAATGCACATCTGGAATATTGTGTCCAGTTCTGGGCCCCTCAGTTCCAGAAGGACAGGGAACTGCTGGAGAGGGTCCAGCGTAGGGCAACAAAGATGATGAAGGGAGTGGAGCACCTCCCTTATGAAGAAAGGCTGAGGGAGCTGGGTCTCTTTAGTTTGGAGAAGAGGAGACTAAGGGGTGACCTAATTAATGTTTATAAATATATAAAGGGTGAGTGCCATGAGGATGGAGCCAGGCTCTTCTCGGTGGCAAACAATGATAGGACAAGGGGTAATGGGATCAAGCTGGAACACAAGAGGTTCCACTTAAATTTGAGAAGAAACTTCTTCTCAGTAAGGGTGACAGAGCACTGGACCAGGCTGCCCAGGGAGGTTGTGGAGTCTCCTTCTCTGGAGACATTCAAATCCGCCTGGACATGTTCCTGTGCGACCTCACCCAGGTGTTCCTGCTCCAGCAGGGGGATTGGACTAGATGATCTTTTGAGGTCCCTTCCAATCCCAAACATACTGTGATACTGTGATACTGTGATCAGGCACACTCAATGAAAATGTATGAAGTATGGGATAGATGGTGTTCTTCCTATTTAAAAAGAAATAATTCACCTTGTAGATTAGGTTTTCAGACTATTTATTAGGTCTGGGCTAAATTTCATTTTTAGTTAAATAAGTATAAATCCCCATGTGTTTGAACAAGTAGTTTAGGACTTTAATACATCATTTTTCAGTAAGTTTCCTTCAGTTCAAGTTCACACCCTGCGAACAGCATTTTTTAAGATGATTTTCATTTGTATTTTTTAATCAAATCTATTCTTCTTACTCCTAAAGTACTTGGAAAGCTCAGGTGTTTGGCTGGCATTGGATATTAATAAACCAGACCTTCCTCTAGTTGTGCAGAAACAGAAGATTTACCTTGCGTCTCAACTTCTGCATTGGCGCTCAGGTCCTGGAATTGTTTGAATTCTTGCTGGCTCGCTGACTGTTTTTTAATGTGCTTTCTTTTCATCTGGAAACATCTGCATTCAGCCTTGTGATGGAGTGTGAAGTTAAATCGTTGGAGAAGTTGCAATAAGCATGGGAACTTGACCAGGAATAGGGAGAGTTGGGTGGTATTTTTAGTGCTTCAGAAAAGTTTGCTCTGGACTGTTCTCCACTCATCTTTGCTTATTGCCAACCTTCAGACAAAGTCTCCTTCTAGTGTTTCTAGGAGGACAGTTCATCCAGAAGTTCACAAACATGAGTCACAGCATTCAAAAGATTGTAATGGAGAGCATTGTGTCTATTCTTAATACCAAATTAATAATTTGAAATGTAGCAGGGTTCAGAGATGCCAGTCTGCATGGATCTGACAGGGTGTATTAGCGGCCAGAATGATTTAATTCCCATTCTGAACAACTTTGGGTTTTATACTGTATAAGGCTTAGATCTTGCAAGTGTTATCTCCCAAAAGCACCGCCAGCTCTGAATTGTATCAGCTGCATTTTCCTTACTCATGGAAATAGGGCTAGAACTTATTTTTTTAGTTTTTGCCTCAGTCCTTTTCTCAGGGTTCTTCAATTTCTTGCCTCTCCCCTTTGTCCCGTCATACGCCCCGCTGGTAACCAGCCCGCCTGGCCACGTTCCCAATGGCCTCCACTTTTCTTTGCTACAGCCCTTGGAAGAAATGTTGACTTTAAGTGAGTGACAGAACTCGTGCGCATCTGAAGGTGGCTAAGGCTTCTTTCTCTGTTCAAGATTACTGAAAAAATTAATTGATCTCCGAAGTCTTTAATGTCCATGTTTAACACTTTCACTGGGCCAAATGGGTTTCTCTTGGGAACGGGTGAAGCAAATTTATACTTTCCTGTTAAAAGTCCAAAAGCCATTTTCCCGAAAGGTCAGTGTATATGTATATATATAATATTTGGGTTTAACTTACTTTTTAAGGATAAAATAGTCTATGGTATGCATCATGCTTTTCAAATTCCATTATATCACTACCACCAATTCTTGTGTTATCTCATGGTAAAGTCAAGCATTTTGTGTAGCATATGTGAGACCCTTCACTACCTACATTAAATTTTGAGCTGCATTAAGGCAGTAGGGATCTCAAAGGCAGAAGTGACGTATTACTAGTGACACAGCAGAATGTATGTTTTTATAGAAATTAGCAATGAGTCGGTGTTTTCAAATGACCATTGATCCTTTCTCCGTGGAAGTTACTGGGATGATATAGCAGTAAGCATGGAATGCCTCAAAAAATCTCTTATCTGTGATGACACAGAGGGACAAGCCTCCTAAGAAACTGTTATTAAACACCTAGAAAAAATCCAGAATCATCCTGTTGTACAGGAAGAAGATACAGAGGGGTCACACAACTCACTGACTTGCAAATATGACACTGATATATTTGCACTCATTTTTACTCATATGCCAAGACAACACTAATTGAAAATCCTTGAGGGCAAGCATATCATTCTTCCTTTTGTACCAAATCTTGCTGACTTCAGGATTCGGTTCTGCACATCATCCTCCTGACTCTACCAACATTTAGCCTTTTGGTTATAAAGAAAAGTGTATTTCTTATAACATGAATAACAGTTAATAAGAAAACATTAAAACTGATTAAATAGTAGTGATGAAGAATTAAAAATTATTCCCCCTCCCCTGAAATCATTCAGTTTTAAATGCCGTATTCAGATTTCTTCCGAAATGAGCTTTGTGAAACAAACCCAGTGGCTTCTCATTTCTGGCTGCCCCCCTCTGCACACAGTTAATACATATGTTAAAATCCACACAACATGTCTCACATTCCGCTAATGAGATTTCAAAATGCATCCTGATTTGCTGCTGTTTACACAGGGAAATTAAAAAATTGATTGGTTGCTTCCTCCCCTGGATTTCTTCACGTGTTGGGGCCATTGGCCGTGGCCAGGCAACCACGCAGCCCCTCCGGAGCAAGGAGCAGACTGCGGAGCAGCAGGGACCAGGAGGAAAGAGGCTCTGGGATCAATTAAAATGCCAGGCTTCTCCAGGCTGCTTTCCAGAGCATCTGTGCATGATTCCACATAAATTTAGGGAATTAAAGATCAGGCGAAGGTAAACATTGCCGTGCTTTGCTTAGTGTTGAATTAAAATGAGGGGATGAAAGATGACAAGACCTTTCTGCCTGAAGCTATGTTTACAGACTCCGTTTTATTTATTTACATCCAGTTGCTTTATTACTGCAGATATGTCATAACTATAGGCTATTTGACTCACTGGGTGCGGAGTATATCTGGAAGTTTAAATCAAAATGCGGTAGCTATTGTGAAATGGAATGTGAAAAAATACATTACCTTAGCAAAGAGCTGGTTTTCTTTATACATGATGTACTTTCGTACCCTCAAAAAAAGATAATGTTTTTCTATTAGTCACACACGCAGCCAATTCTGCAATTCTCTATGCTGGCAGACGATTTCGATATTCAACATCCTGGCCAGCACGCTCTAACCACAGTCACTTAGAAAAGCCCTTCAACAATACCTTTGCAGCAAATGAGAGGTACTGGTGTGTTTTTAGCTCTTCATCTCAACAACAGTGTGTTCCTGGCACAAAACAGGCTTTGTTCCTCTGCTCCAGCCCCTCCGGCGCTGCAACGCTCTGAAGAAGAGATCAAGGTGAAGAAACAGGCAGCACCTTTTGTTGCTGGGTGAGGGTGGGGAATGGGAGCAGATGTCGTGGGGAAGCGATGGGTTACGGCCCACGTGAATAAGCAATTCAGAATGAGAGAAATCAACACAGGAACAGACCTTGAATTGACAAATCATGCGATGCAGTGTAGGAATGATTTAAGACAGCGCTCCAGTTATATCCAAAAGGATAAAACAGACCAACAGGCATACAAAAATACATACAAAAAAGAACAATTCAGGGGCCAAAAACAAGTTTACCTTGAAATAAAGCCTAGTAACATGAAAACTATGTCTGTGGATCCCCTGTGTTGCCAGAATCTGATATATATCTGAGAATAATGTAATTCTTTAAAGAATGTAATTCTTTATATAGACTGGGGTTTTCAAAATTCCTTGAAGGCATTCAACTCTATCAACCACCTTTCCAGCATCCTTCAAACCTTCAGCTGAAACAGTTTTACCACGACACATCATTCTATCTCCAGAGACTGTAAATGAACCATAAATAATGATCCTAATTGAACTAAACGTCCTGAGCTCAGTTTGGTGAGGAGTTGCTCAGGAACTTACATGACATGGCGCAAGTTTTATTCTTTTATATAATGACCTGTATATTTAGGAAAGGTGAGAGATGTATAAAGCCCAGGTACCAATCACAGCAGCTGACAATTTTCTGCTGTTGGGAGCACAGAAGAGAGACAGTGGTAGGAGAGTGAAGAACAGTTTATTCTGGATTGTGGCAGTTTATGTTGTGTTGCTGCTGCTTTCTCAAGACTAGAACATAGATCACAGCTAGTGCCAGCAAACTTCTGCTGCTTGAGGAGGGGTGGTGTCTTTTTTCCCTGAATATGGATTTATGGTATTTTGAAATGTATGGTATTTCATTACAGCAATGCCTTTTGTAATAGCATTATGTCCATTTATTTGTTCCAGCAGTCCAGCTGCATGGAATTGCTGGCTGTTGGTATTTGCAGCACTATCACTTGGCTTTCCAGCTGCAAACCTGCTTTACAATGTTATAGAATTTGCATTCTCAAGCTATAGAAATATTCTACCTTTTGTTGGAGGCTCCTAACAGCATAATAGCAGGTTTGTCAAAATCCACTCTCTCAGCATCTTGACAAGCTTGAAAAGCTCGTTTTACCTTATTTTTAGTTCTTAATTGTTAAGTGCTAATTTAAATTATGCTGAGAGCATAAAAACAAATTGCTTAATCCCTCAGATGGGTACATATGGGTACTTTGGATCATATGGCTTAACAGTTATATTGATGCTGGTTTAACAGGCTGAGTGAAAATATCCAAAATGTCCAAAGCATCGTATGATCGTGTTACAAAGGCAGACTTCAAAAATCATCAGCTGCCTCTTCTGTCTGTGCGCCCTGCTTTGATATCAATTTTAGGTACTTAAACCAGGAATCACTACCTTAGCAGAAAAAAAAAAATTCTTTCAAATGCCTCATGGATCAGTACATTCAACTTCTTTTCTCTTTCAGTATTTTGCAGGTGATTGTAGCTTCCATTTTTCCCTTTCATTTTGGAGAATTAAAAATAAATTACTCTGCCTTCCTGGAGAGGTTTTGGAATCTCCTCAGGTTGGCATATTTTCTGAGCTGAATGACAATATAATTAATTTCTCCCATCTTTTCATTAATGCTCATTGAGAGAATAGTCTTTGCTCCACCCTCTCCTTACCTGGATAAAATCTTGGTTCATACCAAAAGGCAAGGCTGGAAAAAAGGGTACTGACTACTTTGCAGCTTCTTTAGAGCCAATTCACCATCTGCTCTTCTATTAGGGTTTGGTAAGAAAAGTGATTTTCTAAGCCTGGTAGATTCTTACATGTGTCCTAATCTATTTTTAAAAACAGCACCAACATGTTTATCGAGTGAAGTGGACAGATGCTGTAGAGTAGTTTTACATAATGCCTCATTTGATTATGATTAAAACCAAACTTTTCCTCCAAATGCTGGGCGAAAATTGCCTAGAGCATCATCTGTATCCACGTTAAACAGTAATTAACACATTGAGTTAACACCTTGGACAGTGTATAGGGACTGCCTCCCCTTCTTCTGCAAATACAACTGTTGTCTTAATATGTCAAGTAATGAGAACTTTCTTTCAAAGAGTATAAAATTATATTTTAAACATCTTCTAGCCAGCACTTATTTTTATCTTTAGGAGACTTTTAGGTCTTAAGGAGGCTAATTCGAATTTCACATTGCAAAATGTGCATTTAATTATAGACTGAAGTAACAGCATTCATTATGTTTTTATTGCTTTTGTAATTGTTATAAATTAAAATATTTTCTAATCACAGTTACAGGAACAGTCACAAGATCTGATATTCCTTTTACACAAAACGTGCAGCACAAGGAGGGTTCTGAACTTGTGGTGGCTGCTGTGTTGCCGTGTGTGGTTCAGGAGGACACAGTCCCTGCTCCTGTTCTTCTGCTTCCCTGCCTGGCTCTGCCTTGAGGAACCGAGTCTGGGAGCTGCCAGAGTTTGGCAGGACTGAAGCCAACAGGAGCACCAAAGGGCCTGTGTGAAATGTTAATATTATATATACTCTCGTTTTGTTGATGGTGGGCCATCCAGCTTGGAAAAGGACATCTTAATATCAGCTTAAACCTCTGCTCGGGCATACAAAATAGAAAGGAAAATGCTCTGAAAAAAAATTATGACTGTTTTGGGGGAAGATAGTGCACTTGGAGAAGGGAAAGGGAATATGGTACCATGTTACTGTTGAACATCCCTCTTTGCCTGTTACAACTGGACCTGTTTTTAAAACCCTTCAGACTGTTTCGTGCTGCTCCAGCGATGCCAAGTGCCCCCCAAATCGCACCACAGAAGGGTTCCCCGGGCTGGAGAGGATCCTCAGCTGGCACAGAGCTTTTCTCAGCACTAATAGAGAATCAAAGTTCTACAAGCATATCTTTCAACCTACCAGTCATACTAACTGCCTTAACAATTTAGGGGAAGAAAATATCAGACATTCCTGAATGTTCAGAGGAAGAAAGTGTATGCATGTTTTTCAAAGCACGTTGCTCAGTTTAACACATGCGGTTCCCAATAAAAGCAGCAGCATACCTGGCCAAAAACCTTAGCAGCTCTTTGAAAATTTGCCCCTAATGTGAATAACCATAAAGCGCATTTAAGTGCAGACGAATATGCTTCTACTGCACCGGCAATTGTAAAAATAAAATGTCTCCCACTGCTGCCAATGCATTACCCTGAAAGATTACTACAGCACATGTGCTCGCAAACACAGCACAGAACTAGTCTAAACTTGGCTTACAACAGCAAACCACAGTAACGCTTTCCAAGAAATGGTTTTATTGTGGTGGCCTTAAAGGTTATTCATGCTCTTGGCAGACAACCCAAGTAAGAGGATGCCGTGAATACAGGGGCCGTGGCTGCTCCGCTCCCGCTCCTGCCTCTCGGCACCACCCGACACCTCAAGGGTGGGTGTCAGGAGGATGGGACCAGAGTCCCTTCAGTGGTGCCCAATGACAGGATGAGGGGCAATGGGCACAGACTGAAGCACAGGAGCTTCCATCTGAATATGAGGAGAAACTTCTTTACTTTGAGGGTGCTAGAAGCCTGGACCAGGCTGCCCAGAGATGTTGTGGAGTCTCCTTCTCTGGAGACATTCAAAACCACCTGGACACATTCCTGTGTGATCTGCTCTGGTGAACCTGCTTTAGCAGGTGGGTTGGACTGGATGATCTCCAGAGGTCCCTTCCAGCCCCAACCACTCTGTGATTCTGTGACAGGGCACCCAGTTCTGTGGGCAATTGCTCTGGGCAATGGTTGGGCAGCTGCCTCTACAAGTTTTCTTTCTCTGAGATGCAGCATAGAATTGCTGTTTCCCTCGTGTTCTCTTCCATAGAGCAGTGAAGAGGCATTGGCAGGAACATTTGCCAGTGGCATTGACTTCCACAATCCTCTTCCCAGCCAGCAGAAAATTGTTCATTAAAAACAGGATATCTCCTGTTGGTCCAATATTGTGAAAGCTGATGGCAAAAACCAGAGCATGTACATTCTCTCTTTCCTTTAAAGTTCATAAAAAGCCTGGGAGCACCATAGACATGACATTCGAGTTAGCAACTTCTCTGTTGAAGTATGCTTAAATGGAGAAAAAAAAGTGGGTTTTGCATTCTTTGTCAAAGCACTAGGAAGAACTTTCAAAACTTTATTAGCTCCTTGTACTTTGGGGAAACAATTTTTTGTTTCGTTTGGTTTGCTTGTTTATTTTTAAATTGAGAAAAATTGATGCAATTTGGAGGAGAAATATCAACAGCAGAACTGCTGCATTTCTCCGCTTTTGACAGTTGATTGTTTCAGGCTGGACTAGGTGCTAAAATTGCATAAATAGAAATATATCATCATAGCCATTCTGCACAGGGTTCCTCTGTATTGCTCAAAAAGTTCCTGAATGGATTTTCTCTGTACATTTTCTTCTTATATTGCTCCTTAAATTTCTTAAACGGATCATCACTGGCAGCAGGTTTTGCTCTTAGAGCATTTAAGGCAATCAGTGCAGCACTTGGCGTGGTTTTTTGTTCTGAATGTTAGTCTCAAGTACATCTGTTTGATTTAGTAATAGGGAATAATACCTCCTGTCATCTTAGACTGTTTGGTTTTTAGACATATCTTTTGTGAATTGATTTCAGCTCCTGTGGACTCTCATCTGCTAGTAGACACCAGGTACAGATACTAAATACAGGAGCTGTTTAGTTTATTGTTTGTAAGTTATTCTCATTCTATACATCCTGACAATTATATACATGGAATAAATGTGATTTGCAGCATGTAAATTTATAGCATCTACTCTTTGACCACCTGTTATTAGTGGTAGAGAAGTGGTAATTTAAGACTTCCCCAATTTTCTTGGTGAATGAATGAATGAATGAATGAATGAATGAATGAATGAATGAATGAAAATTTGAATACTGAAAATACATTTCTCTTTTATGATTCATAAACTGGCTCTTGATTAGCCAGCTCATCAGTTCCAAGCAATTATGAATAATGGATCAGGATCCGCCGGGGGGGAGGGGGAAGTACCTACTGAGATACAGAACGGAGATTTATGAATCAGTTTTTCATGGTATTTTGCAGCATTTGTTAGATTTTTTTTGAGGAGCATAACAATAATTTAAGTCAAAATTTGTGTAGCTATGTCACGAATGATTTCCCTTTTCCATCTCTTCTCGTTTAATCTGACAATCTCCTTTTTAGAGTTCTTCGAACAGCTCCATTTTATACTTAGAGTTCAGGTATCTCCTATAATATCCAGCCACTGAGAATTAAGGATTCTGTAGTTTCTGTGATACAGGTCCACAGGTCAAACAAATGAAAGCACCAGTTTTGCAAGGGCTGCCTGGGCAAATGAAACTACTCATAAATTCAAAGATTTATTAATAAACAAGAGTTTACAAGATTGGGACTTTTCCTAACTCTGCTGTGTAACATTTGTACTGAGCTTAGACATTGTAATTTGTTTCAGGACTTACTTGATTTCATATCCCATTTTCTTGGTTTTTGTTTTTGTTTTCCTCTGCAATGTTTCATCCTGTTGGAATATATTGGTCAAGAATTATTGATTTTTAATTCAAGGGGATTAAAAATTCATTTTCTACCTAACACAGCATCATTTACTCATGGTAAAATCTCATAGTGATATCTACCTCAAGACTTCACAAAATAGCTCATTAAAAATAAGATGTTCTTTCACTGATAGATAAATAGAATATTAAATTAGCTATTATGCATGTCATTATTATTTAATGAAGTGGACAAAGCCCCAAGCTGAGATCATGGCTCTATTTAGCCTGCTGTTACAGAGAAAAAAACATGGTTTTCAATCTCAAAAAGTTCATATATTAGTTAATGATTGGCTAGTTTCATTATCCTGATAAATTAGGAATAATAGAACTTTTTTCTGTGCAGCTGACAAATGCAGGAAAAAACCCTTCTTTACTATGGAAAGAAGAAAATAAATCCATTTGAGAACTTATATCAGTTAAATATAATAAATAATTAAACGTTGACTTTAAATCACATTTAGAAATGTCCTCTGGAATAATTTAGAAGAAACATGAAGTGTAATTTCAACTAACTAAAATGAGAACCTGGATTTTAGAAAGTTTTCTTCATGTATAGGTTTTTAAGTATTCTACAAAGGAGACAAAATAATTCTCCTATTTTGCTGACAGAAAACAGAGGCAGAGAGGAACTCTCATTATCTAAACTCAGAAGAGAAGCCACTGGTAAGGCCAAAAATAATAGATATTTCAGTCCTAGGTCAATGTCCTATTCACAACATGATATTACTCCATGTGTTCTCCCATTCTTTTATTTTTCTGTATTTAAACCTGCATCCTATCACAGATCTAGTTCAGAACTCAGTCTTGCAAAGCCTTGCTGCAGCCCTTGGTTTGGGCAGCAGAAATGAGCAGTGAGGACTGAGGAAAATAGACACTTTTCTAGTGTAGCTTTACTTCCAGAGGTATTGGAACGTTGAGCTACATTCTCAGTATTTGTAGGTATTTTTCTGCTCTAAGTCTGGAGAATTATTTTTCTTGGTAAGTTCTGACTGTAGCCAGGTGGGTCTTCCTGTTTGTGTTTAGATAGTAACGAAGGACATGCATGGAAATGATACGGTAGATTGATATGTTTATTACCTCTCTATGAAAACAGAAGATGAGGGTAGAAGGTTGCTTGCTGCCAATTCTGCCACAGAGCTACATTCTCTCCTCATTTCAATCGTGATGTATTTTTCCAAACTGGGAATATACCTTAGCTTCTACCCTCTTGACTTCATGTGGCCACAAGTCTCAGCCAAGCAAGTCACTCCCATTTGCAGTAGGTTGGGATGATCTTGATTTGGCCTTTTTCCTCTTGGCTTTTCTTCCTAGAGATACTGGAAGGTTCTAGGGGACCCTGGGAGGATCGACATTTGGTAGGTGCTGCAGTTAAGCCTTCTGAAAAGGCAAGAGGCATCAGTACCCTCTAGATACTGTGCATGGCCACCCACAGGTATCCCCCTATACACCGCATTTCACTTTATGTACCAGCTGCTTCATTGGAACCAACTGTGACCTGAGGAACTGTGTTACTTTTTCATATCTATAGTGCCTCCAAAAGGTGTAAGACCTTGTATGAGTTTAAGCATCTGGTGACAAAATGCATGCATCACTTCTGAATTTTCATATTTCTTGACTCATGGGGAGAACATTATCTGGTGATTTAAGTCCCAAATGTTTAGTCATTTCATTTTCAGTATCACTGTATCATCTTTTTAAGCCACCTTACAGAAAATCTGTACCATCTGTTACACTTGAAAGAGATACATATTAGTCATCTTCACACCTTCGAAATGCACTCCATAAGCAAAGCAAAAAAAATAGTAAAGAATATTAACAAGCTGAGGATGATTTTCTATTTTATTCTGAGAGCCATTCCCCTCTCCCCATCAGCCTCTCCACACAGGTACTTTCCTCCCCATGCTTGGGCCCAGAAGTGGGAACATTGTTGTAAGGCCCCTTTTCTCTATCTTTAGGAAACTCATTTCTCTTCTGGTGCATGAATACTGACAAAACTGATTTTCAAACTGGCCTGCCCTTGTTCAGTGAATAGCAATAACATGAGGCTACTCCTTAACAGCCTCTATGCTCATTTAGTCTGCAATCACTGCATATCATTCTTGCTTATAGAAAAGGTAATGCAGGTGAATGTGGGTTTGGTTGGTAAACTTGTAAACTAAAATGTAAAGCTTACACATCCACTGATGCTTAAGTTCAATCAGGCAATACCTTCTGAATCCAAAATCTGAGTATAAAGCTTCTGGTAAAGTTACCAATTGGAGATTTTGGAGTGTATGCACATCCATAGCTAAAGATAACATTTAGGGCCAAAGATCTCCTATGATATTGTTTTCTAACTATTTTATGGAGCCTTTTGTAAAGATAATGATATTAATGGACATTAATTGCACTAATAGCCTTTTTTCTGCTTCGATAGTCATGCAAAAGAACTTTAAATAATTCCTCTTCTCACTGCAGCCTAGAGAATGACTCAATGCCAGCTCCCATGGATACGAGTCTAAGAAAGTCAAGGAAGAGAGAACTGCAGTAATCACATAAAATTGTCTCCTTCTAGTCTAAGTTGTATTTTACACTCTGAAAAAAAGACCATCATTAGGGAGTGTGAAAAGTTACTCACATTCTCTACTCTCTCTATTCTCACAAACCTGCTGCATTCCTCTGACTAATCCCAAGGGCAAGCCCACGATAGTCAACAATTTCAAATGGTCTGGATCAATTATTGGTGGCAAGATCCGACCAAACACAACCAAACTTGGGCTAAACACATATTTACATAGATCTGCAATGTATTTTGTGTTCAGCGCTTCCTCATCCCCATTGCCACGTGTGTTTAACGCAGCTGGTTCAAATACAGCACAAGTCTGTCTACAAAATCCTTAAGCACTCACAGTATCACAGTATCACAGTATCACAGTATGTTTGGGATTGGAAGGGACCTCAAAAGATCATCTAGTCCAATCCCCCTGCTGGAGCAGGAACACCTAGGTGAGGTCGCACAGGAACATGTCCAGGCGGGTTTTGAACGTCTCCAGAGAAGGAGACTCCACAACCTCCCTGGGCAGCCTGTTCCAGTGCTCTGTCACCCTCACTGAGAAGAAGTTTCTTCTCAAATTTAAGTGGAACCTCTTGTGTTCCAGCTTGATCCCATTACCCCTTGTCTTATCATTGTTTGCCACTGAGAAGAGTCTGGCTCCATCCTCATGGCACTCACCCTTTATATATTTATAAACATTAATAAGGTCCCCCCTTAGTCTCCTCTTCTCCAAACTAAAGAGACCCAGCTCCCTCAGCCTTTCTTCACTCATTTGACATCAGCATATACCTAGATAAAGCTACACAGGTTTTAAAGTCCTGTCTGGATCCTGAAGTTATGCATATCCGCTTGAGGGGCAGGAATGATTTCTTTTCATGAATAGGTATAATTATCCCTAACAGGCTCAGAATTTTATTATTTGAATGAGGATGATAGGAAAGTGCATCAAACAGCCCGTACTTTCAAATTATGAGAACACTTACAGGTCTGTGAACAAATTTGCTACAAAAAAGATATATTTATGCCCCATTTCTCCTATTTGCTCCCAAAAGACAGTCTCTTGTGCCCTTGTGTAGGTTCTGTCCATATCAAGTAAATAATTCACCATGAGTTATTTCCTAATTGCAAAACGTTACAAAAAGGCAACTGCAAAAGAAAAAGAGGCTGCACCAGCATAGAGTACATGGAATCAAAAGGAACTGCCATATGCCAACAGCTTGCTACACAGCTTTCATAAAGTCAATTTAAATTGATTGAAATAATAGAAGCAAGTGATGTCTTGTGGAATCTGAGGTCCAAAGATCTAGGGCAGTATATTTGAGTTGTAATTTTCTCTTATCTCTGAAGGTTAAGAGATATTTCACCTGGGACATCTTACAAGCGATTATCTGAGATAACGTGTGGCTTGGATGTGACTTTGGTAAAGCTGCATATCTGACAATAACAAATTTACATCTCTAGTTAAATTAAGTTGTTGGCCTGTCATTCATCACATCGTCTCTACTCACTTCCAGTAAAAAGTTGCGTCAGTCCTTTGGGAGAGAATTTAAGTAAGAAAAAATGCCTTTCATGTTAGATTTCTCCTAACAACATTTATTTGGCTGTACTGAAATCCTGAGAATAACACATTCATCTTAGGTGCTTTGGGTTTTTTTTTGATGTTCCCGTTATAATTGCGCGCTGAATATGTTGTGACATACGGTGTTACTTACAAGTGAATTGTGAGAGGAGGAAAATGCCACACAGTAATTGATAAAGTTATTATGG
The DNA here is from genome assembly GCF_964273445.1 of Streptopelia decaocto. Taxonomy (NCBI): domain Eukaryota; kingdom Metazoa; phylum Chordata; class Aves; order Columbiformes; family Columbidae; genus Streptopelia; species Streptopelia decaocto. Next base: position 63,951,724 of record NC_138661.1, read on the forward strand.
CAAACTGTTGGGTCAAATATAATGCAGGCTGTATTGATCACCAATTAACAGAATTACAGCCTTTCTTACTTTATTATATAGCAGTAAATGTCAAAACATTGTCAAGCAAATTAATTGTTTCAGCAACTGAAGTGGAAAACAATGTTTATAGTGTGTGAGCTACCTAATGGTTACACTTTTTATCTTTTTTTTTAAGCAGAATTAATTAATTTATTTATAGGAATGTGCTTCTTTGCAAGCAGTTACTATTTTACACCCATTTGAGAGTCAGCATGTTATAAAGAAAGCTAGTTATTAAGCAAAATAATATCAAGTGAATTTCACCTCCTCCTTCTCCTCCTGTCTTTCCTCTAAAGTAAAGATGATTTGGAAAGCAAATAGCAGATTTTTGCATATGGGAAAAATAGAAAAAATCGCTATTTGAGTGGTCTAGCTATTTTTTTTTTTTCTGCATAGAACCTTGTTAACAGTGAAATGCACTTAACATGGTGGTCCAACAAGTGTCCATATCAATTTTCTGTGTACAGTATTCCTCTCTCCATAGATGGCAGGAAGACTCAGACATTAACCTCTGTCCTCAAGCATCTCCTGCAAGACGGCAACATTTGCTGAAACTATATTTTCTTGCTGAACGTCTTTTTTTTTTTTTTTTTCTGAAGGATTAGCACTAGTTGTTAATTAAAGTCCTCTAATCAGAAGGAAGTGAAAGTGATGGGGGGAGGAATGTGTCTCACCAGCAGAACTAGTAGCTGTGAGCAGACAGTTAAATGAGAAATAGCTTGTGGTTTTGTTTGGTAAGCCCAGACATAGCAGGTAATGCTCCATAACCTCCCTGAAACTCTTTCTCTGAGACTTGTCTTTTGAGAACACAGCATGGATAGTCAGGAGTATGACTGCGCTGGAGTAAATTTTCTCTCTTTTAATGACAAATGGACATTTGGAACTGCTTTGTGCCTCAGCATGTAGTGTTGTTTAGCTCTTTTAGCCTAAGAGGGAGAGAAAAAGTGAGGGAAGAAAGAACTTGACTTTTCTGAGGACTTAACCATCTTGTTGTTTCAATCAGTTAGGGACTATAAAAGTAAAACTATGAGAGGACTTTTTTCTCTTTTGAGAATCTGATATTTTTCTGGAATTATTAAAAGTTATTTATTGCTAGTAAACCAGCAATTCAATTAATTGTACAGGTCCAAGTTTACCACACAGGGGAACCACACATGAACCTGCACACAAGTTTTGTCTAAAGTGCTTTCAGTCTGAGCAGATTATGTTTTCTAGCAGTTCACTTATCAGCCTTGCTATCGCCTGATGAAAGGAGCATTTCCACGTATATTAAAAAAACTTAATCTATTCATCAATCTCTTTTATTTATTTTGAAGAAATAAAGCAACACAAAGTCTTTTGGTTGCCTGTTTGTTTGTCTGCTTTTTCACCCAGGCTGTGCCGTGTTGGTTCCATTGATGAAGAGAGGATGGGCTGCTGTGGGTTGAGGCTGTTTTGCTTTGAAGTGAGAAAGAGTCTTAAAGATTATTTGTTGTTGCCTGGCTACAGCCCTCGCTTGTCACCTCTCCAAGGGATAAGTTGTGACATTAGGGAAGGCAAAAAGTGCATTTTTTTGAGAAAACAATTTACATTCAGAATTTAAAGTGGCATTCTTAAGGGCTCCTTCTCTTGAGCATGTACATCTTAAGACACATTGCATTGTCTTGGTTTTCTCTACTGCTGGATGGCAGACGGCTGTTCCAAGTACCTCCTTTTACATATGTACAGCCTCCATTTCCCCTTCTAGTCTCCTGCCAACATTCAATGAATCCACGTATTGTGGGCCAGAAAATCCTCCTATGTGACTGCTGAAACCGATACACGTTTCATAAGCAGCTGTGACGTTTATAATCTTATTTTGATATGAAGCAGCCAAGAGGGAAAGCCAGCCTCTGGAAAGATATATGAAAGAAGAAATAAATAAACAATTATAATCTGATACATCGTAAAAAATAATCAGTGGAAGTTCTTTTCTGTATTAAAATTAAATTATTTTAATGTGTTTTCTAGGTTTTCTAGATGGGTGGTTACTTTCAGAAATATGTCAGTGATGCTCCTCTACAAATAACCCCTGCTCATTTTACTTGATCCAACTTTCTTTCGTGCTGCTTTAACATCCTCTATAGCAGGAGTTCTTGTGTCTCCATCTAGATAAGGAGCAGACAACCTGGACAACCCCAGCTCTCCCAGTTTTCCTTGTGTGACAGATGCTTCAATCCCTCAGTCACGTTTATGGATCTTCCTTGGTCTCGCTCCAGTTATGTCCACGTCTCTCCTGTACTGGGGAGCCCATAACTGGACCCAGAACTCCAGTAGAGTCTCACCGGTGCTGAGCAGAGGGCAGGAGTCACCTCCTTTGACCCACTGGCAACTCTCTTCATAATGCACCTGATCTTAGAATGAAAATATCAGTTTAGACATATAAGAAAATATTTCACTAAGATCAAAAGGAAAATATGCAAAATTACTGACTATTCATGCACATGTTTATTCTCTTACCCTACATTTTTCCTGTATTCTTCCTTATGCTTTCTTTTTAAGGAGAAGGCGATACGATTCCATCTTGTTTCTAGCTGATTTGTTGGCACCGATAGATTTAGAGGACTTTATTGCCAGACAGAGGAATCCAAGTATCTGTCATCTCTTAAAAAGTCCTGCTTTTTGACTGACACATGCCACAGAACAGAAAGCTTTTTTCTCCTTTGCCTCCAAAACAGAGACTCTCCCAGCCCATTTCATAATGTTTCGTGCTTCATCTTTGATTTTCGTGATGAAATCCCAAGGTGTTCTTTTTTTCACCTGGTGGTGAGGCTATTTGAAGCTCTCCATTTAATTCAGCGGTTCCTGATCACGGGCTGTTGTTGCTGTGGTGGCCCAGCAAGGGATGCAGCTGAGGCCACAATGAGAGAAAATGGCAGATCAGATGGATGAGATTCCATTTCTACTTAAGTCAGTAAAAAAATCTGAGTTCACGGCGCCAGAAGTTTGCCCCAAGTCTGTTACATTTTTCCACATTCACCTCCCTAAATCTTAAATTCACTTAAAAGAGCTCCTGATGAATTGGGAATTTAGCATGAGTCACATAAAGCTGCACATTTTTGGATGCAGATCACAATTCAACGTTGAGAGCTGACTCTAAAATGTGGACATGAACTGTGCCCACCTCCATATGTTCACGCAATAAGTTCTGAATCTGAGAGATTAAGAGGTTTTTGTTCCTTTTTTTCCTGCCTTTTCTTTGAATGCAATGGGCAGTATTGATGGCTCCCCAGCAGACAAATAGTGGGGGCAAATATAAATTGAATAGAACAGACTCAAGGATGTCTTCCAAGGTCTGGCAAGCAGAGAGATAATTAAATTGGGATTTAGGAGGTGTAAAACCTAACAGCAAAAATTTAAGGAAAAATCCTTAGAGAGTTCTGCCAAATGTTAGAATAATTATCCCTGGTTTTAAATAAAACTTTATTTACTTTTCTTCATTATCTATTGTTAGGGGTGAATTCAAGATGCTGCCAAAGCTTTGATTGATTAATTTGACTGACTGATTGATTAAATTGATTTGCTTTACTACAGAAAATTGTATTTTAAACATTTTATCTGATAGAAACGCAAAGTATAGTAGTGAGACGCAGGGGAGTTAAACCTTCCCAAACCTTAGTTTTCCTTCACTATACTTTGTGAAACGTCAAAAATACACCTGGTTTAACATACATTGCATAACTGCGGTATTTTTGAAGTTTTGTTCCAATATATAAAGAAATTGGAATAACCGTAGACCTCTTACAGCCCATTTTGTCTTTTCTCTGCTCCTCCTAGGAAAGTCCAGACCACTAGATGACTGTGATCTGTGTGTTTCTCATCCTCCTCAGTACCCCCCAAAGCAAACACCTGCACTCCAGATCCTGTAATTCTCAGGTAGCAGCATCTCCTACTCAAAGGATGTTCAGCTGCAGCCAAAATATTTCCATTTTCAACTATCTAAGGTTATTTTCTGTTAAAATTCTGAGATCTCTGTAAAAGCACATCCTTTTGGTAGAATAAAACAATAACAGAACTGAAAAAGTTTTCTGTGGAACAATTCATATGGTTTTCTATTGAATAATTTTGATGAAACACTTCCTTCAAACCTACCTACAGGAGAGTTTAATATGTGAGCCTAACATTTTTCTTTATTAGATCTTCTCATAAACTAACTATTCCATTAAACTTCCATTTTACTTGATTCTTTTTAGTATCGGGTCACTAATTTAATCTACAATTTTTAGAAGCAAAAATGAGAACTACTGAGAGCAATGTCAGGTGGCGGTACAGTAATATTAAGATTTCCCATATGAATTTCTAAGCCTTTCTGTAGTTAACAGTATGTTTTTTGAAATGTGGCAGGGAATTAATCTTGCAATCTGCTGAATTTTGATTTCCCAGTGGAAATCAACCAGGAATGGTCAAGGCTGTGAACTATGGAAAATTGTCCTTTGCACAAGGGAATGCTCGGGGCTGGTTCTGCATGAAGGCAAAGGAAATGTAAAATACAGACTCTGCAATACTGGGTATGAAGTTGCTATCCAAAATTTTCTATCCACCGCTAAGGAGTCAGGTAAAGAAAAATCCTTTCCTATGTACAAATAGGTTAACTGAGAAGCTAAATGATGTTTATTCTCTCATAGCTGAGCATCAAGCACTGTCAATTAAGACAAATTCCAGCCAAATCTGTTTAAAGGGAATTTTTCTGAATGACTGTGATTGACTTTTCTGTTTGTCACCACTAGGCAATACTCTTACAGGAGGGGGAAAGGGAAGAGAATCTGATGAGCTGATTACCAGAATTTTGTTGCTGCATAACAGGGAATTCTGCAAAAGAATTCTTCGGCAAAGAACGGCTCCAGACAGCCGCTGGCTTTCGACCACTCTCAGTTATTCCATTCTGCAATGCACAGGGGATCTGGAACTTGTGGTTCAGACCTTGATCAGGGCTCACACGTTGGGGTTCAGCTTTCTTGTGTATCCTGGGCAGGTACCATTGACACACAGCAGGAAAAAGAAATTCTTTGCTTTTACAAGGTTAGTACCTATTGTAGTTTAACCAAACATGGGCTTGACTAAATAACTCTACTACTGACATAACACACAGATGTTATCTTGAGGTTACGTCAGTTTAAAGACAATCTGTTTACTAAGTAGCGTAGCACGCTGTATCTTTAAAATCAGACAACGCCTATGTACATAAAGTGTGCCTTTAGTTATTATCGACAAATAAACCTTTAGTAATGAGGTTTCGGATCTATTGGTTGAGTGTTGATAATAAATTCTCTGTGGAACTGACTTCAGCCCATTAAACAAGCCTGCTTCTGCCGTCGTGGTTGTTAATTTGACGGGACTGTGTCACATTAAGTAGAACAAACATGTTTTCACCCACTCAGCCATCCAGAACGGACATGGCTGTTACTCTAACAACTGGATATTGATTGGAAGCATTCACCCTTTCTGACCTGGGGCTGGTACATGAAAACAGAGCCAGGACTGATTAAGAAATTGCATGTGTTTGTGCACATGTGTGTGGTGTTAACGGGCCACATAAATTTCAAGCCTTTTGAATTCATGTCATGTTAATGCTCCGAACATGAGATCTGTCACTCATTTCCTGCAGGGGCTGTGAAGCCTCATTTATCCTGAATTATTTATTTGTCTGTATGCTTGTACCCATCTGGTCAGACCATGCTTTCAGGGTCCACTGCACCATATAAAAAATTTTGTTTATTAGCTGTAGCTCTAATAAAAATGTCTCAGGAAATGTGGAAGTTGAAGAAATGTTGGGATTTGTTTCTGGTTTTAATCTCATGTACAGCATAATTCAGTAGATAGTAGTGCGTTACTTTTATGTGTCCTTGATACAGAAAATATCTTTAGCTGATCATTTCTGTAGACAACCAAGAAAAAAAGAAGCTGTGAGTAAAAAAAAGAGAACAGGGTTTTTATCTATTTATGAGAGCAGGCTACCTTGCAATACAAGTGTTCAGTATACTGCACTTTCTTCCTACAAGTTTTGCTCTGTTTCTTACATTTCATACACATTTTGATGTAGACACAGTCTAGTTTGTGGCACAGAGAGGAGAAACTGGGGCCAACTCCTCCCGTGTCCCATGCTGGTCAACTCCATGTCCCATGCCAGTCAACTGGGATGAACTGGGGAGCAGGCGGCCAAGAGGAATCATGAACTTACGGGTAATTGTACCGGGTTCAGTGAAGTCGTGAACTGTCTCTCACCTCCTGCAGACCTGCCCAAATGAAGTTCTGAGTTTGTTGATGGCTTGTTTTCCCTTTGATGTTCTTCTCTCTATTTGTTTTTTCCTGCTGTCAGAATTAGGGCTCCACCAGCTGTGTTATATCCCTCAGTAAAGAGTTACGCTGTGTTTTCTCAGCTTTACCATTTCCAAAAATAGCACCAAGAGCTGATAATAAATTTTTACTTGTGAAGGCAACTACCACATATTGCCTTATAACCAAAGGTCAAGCTGTGGCAAAGTGAGAAATGAGAGGTCTGGGTAGACTTGACATAGAGAGAGAGGAATAATCATCAGGGCTAGTTATCTCCCTCTATTTTTTCTATAAAATGAAATATACAACATATACAATATCTATTATATGTAAAATAATATGGCTTGTTATCTATCATTAGTATAAATATATATTATAAAATACTTTAAATAATTGCTAAAAATCTGGATTTTAAAAATTTAAATACTTTCATTTCCAATATAAGAGACTTATAAAAGCAATAGAGCAACAGGAAAATGAAACTTTTCATTTTAAAAGTTATTGGTTTAAAGATATAGCAAACAGATGGAAACTGAAATTTAATTGCACTCGCACTTCTCTCCATCATCAAGAAGGAACAAGCAATGCAACAGTGAAGAGAACAACAACAATGAAGTTTATCTGAAAACAAAACAGAAAGTTTGTGGACAGGATGCATTAACATAAAATATTATACAAAATAAATACAAAATAAAAATTCAACAAAAAATAGGGGGGAAAGCTAAACTGAATAATAACTAAATAGTAAATAAAAGGTTATAACCAGTAAAAGGTAATGCTGATCAAAGAGGAAAAAAAATAGTGAAATACTTCTATAGTGAAAGAACTTACTAAAAAATATCAGTTTAATGGAAAGAACTTTTCCAAAGGATCTGTTTTGATATTGAAAATGCTTTGATTTTCCCACCTTTCTATACACCCAAGAATTTGAAATAATCGGAGGAAATATTGTTTGAAAACCCTTGAGTGTGTAGGGTAATGAAACTTAATGTCCTTTTATTTTAGCTCATAACTTGCAAAGCAATCAATCTCAGAAATATATTTTGCTACTTTGTTTTGTGGAGATCATTGGAATTCAGCTGAGTGGATGTGGTGATGAAAAGTGATTTTGGCATCGCTGAGTTAGAAGGGGATTAAAGATTCATGGGAGCTCTGCAGAGGGATGTGGGACTGGAAGAACATCAGAATACACAATTAGTCACCGAGGAGAATTCTGCTACAATTTTAAAATAATCAATACATTGCTTTTTCATACTGTTAAGTTATAAATGTATTACCTCAGAAAAGCAGACTCTTCATTACAGAACAGTAGTACTGCAGCATATTATATACATATAATTATGGATGTAACGAAAAACATCCATCACAATGTGACAAGCAATTAATGTTCAATTGTTGCTAGTCAATATTTCTGTTCTAATTTTGCTATAAAGTTGAATTCTGATGAATATTTCATTTGGAAAATTTACAGCAACACTCACTTGTAACTCACTTGAAAATTAGCATTTTACTTTGTTAGAAAAAGCACACAAAATTATTAGTTTCACTTATACTGAAATTACTGTGTTTGAGCATTGTAAGGCAGATGAGAAGATCTCAGGAAAACAAAGACATCACCTTTGGAGAATTCATAAAGAAGGAAGCTCTCCTCCTTTTGGCTTTGTCAAGGCAAAAGAGACAAAGGCCCTTTCTATGGCCCAGCAGGATTCCCATCTATAGGGAGAGATTCTGTCCCTCCCATGGAGGTGACCTTGGCTTGTGCTGCCTGATGAGAACAATCCCTGCCCAGCACTGGGCTCATCTCCCGCCCAAACATGCTGAGAATGCTGGTGGGCACTCAGCTCACTGTGTCACGGAGACTCCTGGCAATTAAACTCTGCAAACGATTTTCATAGAACAGAATCAGAGACTAGTTTGGGTTGGAAGGGACGTCCACAGCCCATCCAGTCCAACCCCTACCATGAGCAGGGACATCTTCACCAGTTCAGGTTGCTCAGAACCCCGTCCAGCCTGGTCTTGAATGTCTCCAGGGATGGAGCATCTACCACCTCTCTGGACATCTTGGGCCTGTGTTTTACCACCTTTATCATTAAAAATTTTATGCTGTTGATCCTCTGCCCTGACACAGTTTAAACTACTGGTCCATAAGGAGCCTGTCAGCAGCAAAACAAAGTGGGATCCAGCTGACTGCCACAGGGAGTGGATCTGTGGTGACCTGGATCTTAGACTCCCACTGCGTATGGCTGGAGTAAGGACATGTTTTGCCCAAACTCAGAGAACAGCCAGCTAACCTTCATGTTCATATCCCTGATTCCTGAAGATTACTTTTACTGCCAAATCTCTTTCTGCTTGCCCACCAGGACCCCCATCTCTCACTGTGCAAAGGTCCTTTCTAGCCAGCTGGTTCTCAGCCTGGATTGCATAGGGTTGTTCCACCTCAGGTGTGTAATTTCACGTTGGCATCAGATTCCTGTGTCCTTCTCAGAAGTGGTCCAGTCTCCCCAGGTATCTATACAAAGGCTGATCCTGTGGCTTTTATTCATCTGTTCATTACAACTGATCCAAGCTATTGATGTTTTCATTATCAGAAGTGTCAAAGTGTGTGAAACTAATATGTCCACCTTCAAGGAAAATAAATTATAGTTGAGGAAGGTACTTGAAACAGGCCCTGATTTCAACTGCTCTGTATCAGTTTGATTAAATGAACAGTGGATGGGGCCACCAATAACATTAGGTGGGTTTGATTAAATTGGAATGCTTCAAACAATTATGGAATACCTTTTGAGTAATAAAATATTCCAGGTTTTGTCCTGAGCTTTGCTTGGTTTCATCTGTGTAAAAGGAAAATATTCTTTCTGTGTCAGTGAGCAAAGCGAGTCTGCAAATTCACTGGATCTGAGTGACAGAGAAAAACAATCAGAACTCTGATGAGATGGGTATTTTGAAGTTAGGATATGTGGCAAGGCTTTGGATCTGCACCTACTTTTACAGAAGAGTAAGACTGACAAATTAAATAATTCTTTATTCACTGGGGCTTTTTGCATAAAAAGAATATAAATTTGATCTCTAGCAGAAAAGAATCAGAATCTGATCTTTATCTTTCAGATGTGCTCCTTAATTCTGTTGTGTTTTCTTTATAACTGGAAGTACACAGCCTTGTGTCTCTCAGCATTCTTCTTGTCATTCTTAGACTAAATGCACGAGGTATTTTTTTTTTAATGTATGCCATAGGCAGCAATAGTTATGTGACTAGAATGAGAACAAATCTACCATACTAACATCATTTTGATCATGCTTAGAAATCCCAGTAGTCATTTTGATCTTCTGTACCCTTTCCTTGGAATGAATGGGAATAAAGATGTTTATCTCATCAACCTAAATATAGTTCCAATGTGATTTATCCTGCAAAGGAGATTAAAGCATCTTAATGGTACGATGCTGCTTTTCCTTCAGTGGAGAGAAGTAGTTGATAAAATAGAAGTTTAAATCCTTGTCACTCAGTATCTAATAACAGTCAGCAATTTAAATAGGAGTGTTCAAATATGTTCCAGATAGCGGTTGTGCCCCCTGCCAAACCTCACTGCACTTGGTTTAGGGTTTCAGTATTTTCTTTAAAATCCCAGTAGCTAGATGAAATACAGGATTTAATTTTGAAGCTTACAGTATAATCCAGTGTATTTATTGAAGCTGAATTTGTTTCAGTCAATGCTCATTGGTTTTGGGTGCCCATTGAAGTCACTGGATTTTCTGCCCTAACTATGGACAGATTCGGGCACATCAGAAAATTAACTTTTTGATATCTGGAAACTGAAATCTGTGCCATTACAAGTACATATATATTTCCCCCCTTTCTATGTGGCAACATCATGATTGCTAGCGGTTTCTTATAGCAGTTGGGTCACTGAAATCATATTCCATTAGAAGTTCTATTGAAAAAAATATATATCTTTAGAAGGTACCACAAAGTAAGTAACTGATTTTCCGTCATATACCATATCTTTTTAAAGTTATAATCAACCAAGAGTTCTGCCTTTTTAGCTAGCTAGTTATATTGTTGTTATTGTTGCTTTGTGAGAAATAACATGTGATCTTATGCCCTGTAAAAAAAAATACAAAATTATTTTAAAGTCTCTGACTCTTTAGGAGACACAAGTCATGTTTCCTCACGGGTGTCTGAACAGGATCCTTACCTTCAGATATTGATTAATTCCTGCTGCTTGCTCAGCCTTTTGGGCTGCTAGAAGTTCAGAATCTGATGGTACACATCATGCCATCCGTGTTGAACTGTATGTGGAGTGAATCAAAATTATTAGCGAGTCTCCCCTCCAAAGACTATTAGCTAAGCAATAAATCAACAAAGGATCCCACAGCAGGATGAGACTGTTGTAGCCCAGGGTTATTACAACACATGGGGCACCTTCAGAGGGCTCTAATCCCTCTCAGGAAAAATAATTTATTACAGCAACATCCTCTGAACTTCCCTTACTGATACAAAAACTATTGGGCTGGAACATTTGGCAAAGCAATATTAGCATTGCTGAACAGATTGCATATAGTGACTTTACCTTTATGAATTCACATCAATAGTTTCAGTAATGAACACAGCTATGTGATTTTAAACCAGAGATGCTGTGAAAGCAAAAGTCTTGTATTTGTTGCAATTTGACAATAATTCCTTTTGATTTTAATGATAAAAGATGGGAAGAGTATACCTGAAATAAGTACTAAATTCTTTATTCAGTTTTAAGTAGTGCCCCAGTAATCCCACTGTGTGTTTGAAATCATGCAAAATATTCTTCTGCAGCTGGGGTGCTCCCAAGCTTGGGCAGGAAATGGGAAAGGGGGATTCTGATTGTACCTTCGACACATGTATATTTCTCTGGAGACAGGTGGAAAGCATTATCCTATTTTTAGAAGACTTCGGTGTCATCCAGTGCTGAGAATTTGCATTGTATGAAGCCACTGTCAGTGGCTGTATACTGGTTTCTTGACGGACACCAGTAGAGGCATGGTGTGCCTTGACTGGGGATACGGGGAGAGATGGATCTGTCAGACCAAAGAGTATATGGGCATAACAAAGTGTAAAAGTGGCTTGGAGTGAGATCTGTCCCATATTATTTCCATACGTTGCCTCTCCTGAACGAAAAAGCAGAATGTCTGCTAGGCCTTTGGAAAAACCTAAGGAAGAATATTGGCTCAGAAATCTTTGCCACCTTCTTCAGTATCAGATACAAAATTTAACCACATTTCCTCAGCCTAGGTTGGGCAAAGCTCAGATGGGATGAGTTATTTAGATAGAACAACATAAATGTGGGCAACTGGGAAATTATTTCTGTAATCTAAATATACAGTTATTGAATGTATTGGGCTTTGTGGTAGTTTTTTCTGTTTTGTTTTGGTTTTTCTTTTGTTGGTTTGCTGGTTTGGGTTGGTTTGGTTTTGGTTTATTTTTGTGAAGCATCTTTACCCTAAAAGTTGTGAAGAAAATTAGAAGGAAAACTTTTTATCTCCTATATAACTTATGATCACAACTGAGTGGATGTGCCTGAAGATTTTTGTCTTTTTTTCCCCCAACTGTTCCAGTTCTCCCCAATCTTTTGAGTAAAGGGAAATGCCAATAGTCCCTTCTGAAAGTAATGCAGAGTCATATATTCTTCTTTTATGTGTTAGGTGACCAAATGCAGACAGGCACCAACATGCAATGTACATACACCGGGGCACACAACAGCAAACCTGGCATTGTTTTCATGAATATATCTGTAAAAACTTTCTCATCTGATGATGCTATGAGCACCTGTTCTACTCAAGGGTGTGGCATTTCAGGACACTGAAGGCCAGATGAGTTGTGTGGTAGGTTGGACCTGAAGAGCTTCTTGGGAAGAGGGAATTGGAGACCAGGAATTGAATTACACTGGTGAGTCAGATCCAGCCCACATCCAGAGCCTGGACATCCATATGTTGACAAATTTACTCATAAATGTTGCACTACTCATTTAAATAGAGTTATTCAATTATATATCTGAGCAGTCATGTTATTTTTGTTCTTGATTTCTACAGTGGTCAACATCTGACAGTTTTATTTTCTTAAGTAAACATTTTAATAACCGACATCTCCTGTAACTCCTAATTCTGTCTACAAAATCATGTATATTTTAAATTCACAAGGAATTCATTTTTGGAGCTTCTGGATTAATAGACCATTGGAATTTTTGGCCCCTACTCTGTTAAATAGGCCCAGTTGGGCAAAAGCAGAGAAGCAATCATGCATGGATACACAATCAGATTTTTAAAGTATTGGCCAGGATATGCTTAACAGAAATACCATAAAGCTATAAAATAGTTACAGCTATTCCTGGTAGTGACAGTAAAACTTCAAAAGCCCTTAGTCTACCCTTGTCCTATAATTTAATCTTCTGTTTTTCCTTTGTGTGTGTTTCTCAGACAAAATTCTAACAGCAAAATCATTCCAGACATGTGTCTCCTATTTCATGTTGAACTCCAGAAACTTATAACACCCCATTAGAATGATTTCCCCTCTCCCTAAGATACCCTGCCACAAATCATAAAGCAGCTTTAAGCATTACTTGGTTGTACCTGAAAATACTGTAGTCCTGAAAAGAGTCACTCTTTCAAAAAAAGAAGTTTAATTCTGCACTGTGGCCCAGAGACATTGCAAGATTCTGCTCCGAATTATCGTAGATGAATTTGGTAGCCTGAGGTTGTGTTAGCTGAGTTTGATTGAAACATCACTTGGGTTTAATCCTGCTGTTTGGGAGAAAGGAATATAAACGGCAAGCAAAATGGTAGCCCTGAATGAGATGATCAATAAATAAGCTCTCCCAGAAATTTGAGGTATTACATTTCACATGAACTATGAACTTATTTAATGGAAACCGTGTGAAAATGACTGTGATCCATATCGGGGGGGAATGATTAATATTTTTATGACATTTTATTAGAGTAAGTTTAAGTTCATTTTTCAAAACCATGATCACACTCGCTATTTTTATATGGCTGCTTGAAAGTATTTCCTCAAAATTAATCCCATGAATTTTCTTTTGTGTGAATGGAACCGAGCCTTCTAGTTAAAAAATGATGAACAGTAATTAGGACATAAATTATTTAAAGGTCTTGCAGTTTAAGCAGACATAAAAACTGGCAGGCAATTAAATTCATGGGAAACTCAAGGGGATACTGGTGGAAACAGGTGGAAGCAAGGATTTTATGAGACCCGAGGACAAGCTTGAGGGCTCAGGAGATGGTGGCGTGTGGATGAAAACTGGCATTTTTCAATCTAATGCTGGCTTAACAAGATGTATAGGAAACCTCATTGCACCGGTGTGCGTGTCCCCTGTGGGGCAGAGCGAGGCTCTTAGAGCTCCAGATGGGAACAGCCCACCCTTCTGTGACAGCTTCCTTGTGTTTCCATCCCTTTGTATGCATAAATATCCGTGGTGTGCACAGGCTTTGGAGACCAGTTTCACAGCTACTGTGAACCCAAGCAGAGCAAAGTGTGTTCAGACAAATCAGCAAACCTCACCAGCAGCCGGGAATTTAGAAGCATAAGTGCTATGGGCTCTATTACATTGTACCCGCCCTGTGACTGTGCAGTGTGTACAAATCTACAAAGTGTCTACAAATCTACAAGTCTCTATTCTCCTTACAGATGTTTTACATTTGTAGTAAGTAGCATGAACTCCTAGGTGGAGTCAAAAAAGCTGGTTTAATACATATATATGCAATCAGTATTTTCCCTGTACATTGAGAAAAAGATTTCCTTTCATTACCTTATGCTCCCGGCCTTTAATTATTTGAGCAAGACACAGAACTAACTACAAGACCACCATGAGGCTATACAATGATTTTCTTCAGCTTGCTGCATCTGTCTTGTTATTTTACTATAGCTCAAGAGATTATCGGTTGGCTTGTTTTATTTGTTCTGTTTGCTTTTATTCTCTGAGCTTGGGACTGCCAAACAATGAGACAGTCATCTAATATACCAGAGCACAGATCAGATGGCTACCTCATGGGACAGCGTTTTTGAAAGTGTTATCAAAACTCTATTGGAAATGTAAAGTCATGCCATGGATGTGTTAGTGGCTTCATGTGGCACTCTGATTTTTTCATTCTCCCTGGAGAGTGGAAATTGCAGCTCCATAATACAGGTTTTTAATGGCTTCTCAGCAGACCAGTCCCATGAACACGTAGACCAAAGATCGTTCTTATCAGAGAAGGTGGAACACGTTGAATGCTGCACAGAAGACAGAAAATCCAGCCTGTGGGAAAAAACAATATTTCAGTAGTTATTTCTATTCCATTTAGGGGGAAACTGCCTACCTTTTGGAATTTCTAAAATGAAAATTCTAGGAAAAATATTAAGAAGTTTTGAAATGCTCTCTTTTGCTTTGACTTTGTGTGTGAGAAAAGCTACAGACTTTCAGTTCAGAAGTGCCAAAACAGGGTGCTTTATTCCTGACATCTCTTAATTTTTCAACTAAACGGTATTTCAATGAAATCACAGTCCTTCAGCTTTTGGCGGAGAAATGCATTGTTGTGCAAAATATTTCAGTTAAATATTTTCTAAACAACAGTTTCATTTTGAGTTAGTTTAGTTCTCTGTGCCAAAAATTCCCTTCTCTTTAATGTCAGGACTCTGCTATTGCAAACAAGCTGAAAAACCTTTGGCTCTGATTCCATAAAGGGCTCTGTGGAAGCTGCTTTCCATGGACAGCATTAATTTCTATGTGTTGTTTCTACAGCATATATAAAGCTGTAGTCCTGAAGCATCTGCTTATAAGTCTTTGCAAATAGTGAACTTTTCCATTGTAAAATTATTTTACCAGCCCCAGCATTTCTACAGATTAGAGTATATCAGACATTCACACTGGGGACAGGCTTGATAATACATTGCAGGCTTTAGACTCAGCTCTGTGAAGAACTAAACTGGATAGAGTTCAGTTCTGTTCTCAGGGTAACTAAGAAGAGGTGGAACCAATATTTCCTCTTTGGGAAACTGGAAAAGGCAGCACTGAGGTAACTGTCTTTAATTGAACTGCTCAGGATTTTAGCAAAGGTGTAACCATGCTTAGCAGTTTTACTCAAGAACTGACCTCCTAATTCAGACAGGTCAGTGAGAATCACACATTTAAATTTAAAAACCCATTTCAAGTCTTCACACATGTGGAGGAAAGCTGGACAGCATAGTGTGATGCCATTGTTATGATCTGGAAAGTTAAAAGCGAAAAAACACCGCATGGGCGAACAGCTGATTAAACTATATTTTGACTAATGAAAATGATTTTTTCTTAACCCTCAAGTTTTAAGGCCTGGCTAATGCTTTGTGAATGGTAAAAATTAGATATTAAATTCTAGGTCCTCAAATACCATATACTCAAACATTGTACTAAAATATAGTGATCCTTACAATCCCTCATTTAGTGGAAGTGCCCTGGTTCGCTGCCAGGCGACCTCTGCACCTTTGGGGCCAGAGGTGAATTTGGCCCATGTGGAAACTCTGCTGTGTCACGCAGAATAAGATTCTACTATAGATGTCATTACGGTAAAGTATGTCACAGCCCAAACATTTTTACAATAGCTTTCTTCCTGCTTCAAACAATTGAAATAAAGTTAAAATCAATGGGGGTGCATAGAAGGGCAGATTTTGGCCCTGTGTTACTGAGTGTGCACATTTTGTACAATTTTGGGATGTAAAATAATACTGTAAGCTATTAGGGCACTATTTCCTTTTTATAATCCACATCAGATTTCTGTACTGCAGGAAAATACTTAAAAGCTCCAGAATCCCCTAAAGAATTGATTATTTTTAGGTCGTTGGAACGTTTGTGCTTTTTAAATCCAGCCATATTTCTTGAACTAAACCTGGTTGTGTGTAACTGTTAGTAATAATAAACTATTTTGCCTACCCAAGAAAAGCTTTTAGCTGGTATTAGAGCTTTGCACAGAATGCACAGCGCATAGCTGAGCAAAAGTAGTTTTGCACTAATGAAAACAATCCTATATTTGTCAGGAATACTAAAAAGTAAAATCAGTAGGCTTACCAATATTTTCTTATGTGCTGAAGAATAAAAATGCAGCTAAATACAGAGATCAATAATATATATTATTGCTGGGAAAAAAATTCCTTTTTACCTCTTTAGACATTGTCCTAAATCTTAAGATCCTGTTTTCAGAGTTGCACCGAGTATTTGACTATTTCCTTTTTATTTCAATGGGAAATGAACATAAAAATCCCACAGGCCTGGATTTTCAAAGCACCTTGAGGGACTGCTGATTTTATTCAGGTTTCTTTTTCACATTTAGGGAAGAGAATATTTTAAGTGAGTGTGCCAGCAGTGGTGGCCACAAATACTGGAATTCTGAAAGTATTTTTCTCTCCGTGAGAGAGAAAGACACCATAAAAGTGACAGCTAAAATGGCTCAGATATAAATGAAACAGGTGGTCACTTGTGTTAGACCTGTGAAATTCTTTGCTTTAGGACACGTTGGAAAACAAACTGTATTGTGTCAAGAGGGGACTAGTAAGTATTTGGAAGAGAGACTTATTGAGGAATTTAGCAGACAAATCCCAGCAGGCTTTGGGAATTTTCCAAGCTGAAAATTGTTGTTGGCTGGCAGGGTATTAAGAGAGGAAATAGTACATATTCCTGCCTTGTTTGTGCTCTCCCATAGGTGCTCACTTTAGTTTATTGTTGGAGTCAAAGCACTAAGCTGTGGGCTGAACAATTATGGCTATTCTGATGTTCTTCAGTCATCCTTCCTTGTCTGTGGAAATACTTCAACAGTAGAGATGGATTAAAGATTGTGCCCAAACCAATCCTTATTCCCTAATGACTACACAACTGTTCTGAGAGAACTGGAAACAAATTCCCTCATGTGGAGGAGAAAACACAGATTTTCCGCTTTAGGTTTGAATGACCTCACAAGATCACGCAAGAAGCCTATGTCCTAACACAGGGCTCAGTTTAAATCTTGCAAATCTCAGAATAATTCTTTAGTCATTGCCTGGCAGATCTTGTTGGTGAAGATTCTGTGCAATCAATGACAGAATTTTGATACCTGATAATTTTGTAGCCTGCAAGTTACCAGCAGTTAGGATAAAACATTCTGGCATCCACCCACATGTTCACTGAAATATGTGTGTGTCGAATGATTCATCTTGATCCTCACAGAATTTTTGATATTATTGAAAGTTAGAAGATGCATTTGGTTATTTAGGGAGTAAAAACTTTTTTCAAGACCAGAAAACATGCGGGGAAAAAAGAGAACAGATAATGTTGTGCCTGTCAGTCTGAAACAGTAGTTATGGAAAACTGCCTGGTATTGCCATACTTGGTCCAGAACCGAAAGGCAAATAGAGATTTATATGTGAGCTTCAAAGCAGCAACAGGGCCAGTTAACAGCATTTAAATAATCATTTGGTCAGTCACATTTGGAACAATACTTATTCAGACTAATGATTGATTCTTAGCAATTCCGCCTCAGGAGTTCACTGTAAAAGAAAACCAAAGACTATTATCTCTATAACAGAATCCCACTTACTAAAAAAAAAAAAAAATAATAGCATCATGTTGTGGATGTGATGTTGAGAGACCGGCGTTAAGAATATTTCCCATAGATACTTTTTGGTCCTTTAAAAATAATCCTACAAGTTGCAAGGACTAGAGATGAACTGGTGAAGCCCCATGTGTGCTCTGCTGCTATTCAAACCACGTTGCATATATACTGCCAGAAAGTGATCCAGCTTCATCTTAAAGGTATTAAGTATTCTTCTCCACAACATCCATACAGATTTCTACAATTGTACAATATATCCATAAACATCAGTAAGTGATGGACAGAGGGTCCCATTTGTCATCATCAGAAATAT
Source organism: Streptopelia decaocto (assembly GCF_964273445.1). Lineage (NCBI taxonomy): Eukaryota > Metazoa > Chordata > Aves > Columbiformes > Columbidae > Streptopelia > Streptopelia decaocto. The sequence continues at coordinate 63,969,962 of NC_138661.1, forward strand.
TTAATTGTATTCTCCTCACAGTCATTAGTTCTTATTGCTCACTGTGGCTCATTTTAAAGTCTCAGTATAGTTATAAAGTTATAATCTCAGATAGTTATAATCAAAGGGTCTTTGAAAAGTCTGTGGAGATTCTCAGATGTATCTATGCAAGAGTCTGTCTGATAGGTGATTTTTTTCCATTCTTCTAAGAATTAATTTTGCTTTAAGTGTAAACCAATTGCTGTCAACATGCGGAATCAACAGGCAATTTAACAAAAAGTATTTTAAAGTTTCTGACATGCCTTCTGTTGTTTTTATCACTTGCCCACTATCTCCTTGTTTCATCATAACCTTAGTTTTTATTCTGCTAAATTGTGACTATCTTTCCAAGAGCTAGAACAAAGTCCATTATACTGATTATAGCTGACAAACCGGTGGCATGTCTTCTTTCTTTAGGGTTCTCAGTGTTGGACTTCATATTAGAGGACCTCAAAACCTTCTTTTCTAGACTCTACTCAGGTTTTGGATCCATCATATATTCTACAGTTCTCAAAATTATCCTTGAACGTCACATTACGATAATAAGTATTCTTTTTTCATCAATTTCCTTATACACAGTTTCTTTCACAATCTGCTTCATGGTAAAGAAAGAACAGAAGTAAACTCCCAGTGGTTCATTTTTTGGTGTGTTTCGAGAGTAAAGCTGGTTTTCCACCTTGTCAACCAGCACTGACATTACTCAGTGCTTTAGGAGGTGGGTTTTTTATGGACAATACCCTGGTGACACAAACCAGAGCAGCAATGGCAGCAGCCGAAGCAGCTGAGGTGGCAGCCCAGTTTTTAGTGGATGAAACAGCAGAACTTGCCGAACCTGTGCGAATGTGACCCAGAGGAGACCTTGTTGCCAACTTTCTCTCTTTGATCACTTTTCCTCTTTCTTTTTCATTATATTTGACATTTTCCTGAGACTAAGTTTTGTTAACTATAAGTAGCTTATGTCAATGAACAGGAGAAATAGGGCCTGCTCTGGGATGGAAAGTAGATAAAGAAAATATGCCAAAAAAAACCTTTTCAAAAGTTGGGAAAAGCATTTATTAAGTGCTTATGACCCCTCCTTGTCTTTAGATGCTTGTAGAAGCTGAGGTTCTCCATTACTTATACAGTTTCTTATACACAGAGTCGATGTCATTAATTTCTGTCCCTAATTAGAGCAGTAGATACACATGGAATGCACAAATGCAGTATATAGTGTTGTGATTGTCTGTGTAAGATCTGAATAGCTTTTAAAATAATTTGAACAATTTTCCTTTTAAAATACATTCAAAATTGCTATAGAGGTTCTGCTAGACCTTGAGAGGTCTAAGATGCAGATTCAGAGATGGATTCAAACATCAGCTGTAGAGACATGAGGTAAATTTAGTTAATTTGGCTGAGAAGCCGATGTCTTTGGGATTAAAAGGCAACCGCTGGATCATCAGGAGAAATCCACCAGATTACTTCAATTTTCAGTACTTTTAAATTTGTGATAAATCCTGATGGTAGAGAGTAGTGGTAATATCACTTCAGCCTTTTTGTGTCAAATTGTTTCGATATGATTGATAAGAAAGAAGACACCAGGCTTCTGTACCAAGCCCATCTTTCTACTCTTTATTGTATATTTGGCCCAATGCGCAGAAAGATTCTGTGAAAAATCACTCTTGCAGGTTGCAATTGATGTGAAATAACAGAAGAACCAGCCCTGTTTGCCTCTATTGTGCAGAGAACAGCAACAAGGCTGCCTAATGGGCTTTGCTGCTCTACGTGTCGCGAGCCGCACAAAAACTCAGTAGTTGCATTAGCGAAACAGGAAAAGTGATGAGAAGCGTAGATCCGCTCCCTCCTCCTTTCCCTCTCCTTGCCACCCCCATGTGTGTAAGCAAATATCTTTTAATGAAGCATTTGGTATTTCATCCATCCTTTCGTGTGCCAGGCATTGCTTTGGATCAACCGCAATGAGAACTTTTGAGAGAGGGTTTTGTTTCACGGTTAAAGATGAGCTGCTTCAAAAGCAAAAAGAGCTCTGTTCTCAGATGGAGAGGCTAAGCAAAGGGCACACTCCTAAGCCTGAAATGCTTTTTTTGCTCGAATAACTGGGATATTTTCTTCAGGCATTGGTGTTTAGGTTGTGACCAAAGACTGAGACACATGCTTGATTAATAGACGTTGTTACTTTCATATTTGGAAAAAAAAAAACAAAAACAAAAACAGAATTTCAAAATCAGATTCATTCTGCTGTTCCTGTGCGACTGCATGAGTTGGTTTAATGCACACAGAGACCTTCTTAGCATATCTATCCAGTGCTTTCAGGACTATTTTACAAGGAAAATAATCAGCTATTTTTACTATGATTATTTACAATGTATATGCAATACTGTTTGCATTGTACAAGAAAGTAATGCAACTTCTGTCTTAAGGTTTTAAAATCATTTGCGCCCACTGAGCTACTCACAAGCAGATATGTTTCACTGTTACAGTTGTCCAGCCTGGGAAGTCTTGACATGATCTTTTCTGTGCTAATGTTTTCACACCTGATCTAATTTAAGATGTAGTGAGCAAGAAAGTTCATCTAAAATGTATTATGTTATCTATGTGCATCTCTGTGTGCTTCTCTAAGAAGACACTCTGTATCTCTGCAACAGCTTATGATTATCATGTGCTGCAGGAATTTCCATGGTAACTCCCTGTTTGCACAATGAGAAGGTAGGAAAAGCTGCTGAAGTTGTTGGCAACACAAGTTCCAGCTGCCCTTGGTTTGTGTAGCTCAGTCACGCACTGTGATAAAAGCATTGGCATTGTCTTAGGATAGAACGCTTCTATTGTATACGTTAAATCCAAAAGAGGTGGGTTTTATTTGAAAATTGGTGGGAGTTCTTGTATATTTGTGATTTATGGCACAGAGGAATATACTTGCTTACACTCAGGAATGAGAAGGAAGGAGCTTTTTTGCTCATTTATCTCAATGATAAACTATTAGGCATTCTGTAGTCTTTTGTAATATTTGAGCAGAAATGAATATAATTCTCAAAGAAAGGAACCCACAGAGTGATATTCCTTGGAGAAAATATATAAGCAGTGTTTAAAGCTTTTTCAGAAATATGAATGCAGAAAATTCAGTAAAATTGAATTTTCTCACATACAATTACTGTGCTCGCTCATGTCTTTTGCTTTGAAATGCTACATTTTGGGAGCTGTAGAACCCGAAATGCAGATGTTGTTTTTTAGGAGATAGTAACTGTATTCAAAAATGTATATGCCCCTAGTGACATAATTGTAATATCTTCCTCTAGAGTTCCTATGGGTGAGTGCTGTCAAGACAGACAGCAGCGGGATGTGGCAGGTAATCTCATTCACTGGCAATTGCTCTGATCCTTCAAGGAACATTTATTACTTATTCATTGCGTGTCTGCAAAGCCAAGAAGCTCAGCGGTTTATTGAAGTGCCCAGTAAAATTTTGTTTCCTGCAATTCACTGCTTAAAGGAGAAAAATAGCATTTTTGTAAGTGGAAAAACAAGCCTGTGCCCTTGAAGGGAACCTCTAAAAGGAGACAGACAAATATTTTTCACCATCAAATTATTTAGAGCTCAATGTGGTGGCTTAGTTTTAAATCCTGCCAGTTGCTGAATGTCTTCAGTGCCCACAGCCTGATGTTACACAAGTCCCCTTCACAGAAATAACAGCAAAGAATTGTCAAATGTAATTCCCAGCGGTTCAGCCACAATTTCCAGACTCTGATGAATCAGTGCTCTGTTGGAATCAGGAATTAAATTGTGCTGAAATTAATCAAAATCCAATCCAATTAATCCAACTCTATCTGGATGTGTCTAATTTTTATTTTTCACCAAAAAATGTAGCATAGTTCAATAGTACATTACAGCTGGACACCAGTTTCTGTTCCCAGTTCTGCCACTGGGTAAACGTGTCCTGGTACTTTCAGTTTGCTATGCGTGGATTTCCCTACCTGTAGGACAGCATAACGCTTTCTTTTCTCTGTAAAGATTTATTTGAGGTCGCAGGTAACATAGAAACAATCAGTAGCTTCGCTCTCATCATCATGAAACAAAATATTACATCAGTTGTATTGTAGCCGCATCTTTCTCTGCTCTTCTTCCCACCATCGTAACCCAGACAAGTGAATTGGCCATTCTGGATGGTCACAGCAGTGAGGTCACTCCACCAGTACCTTTGCTGGTCTCTCAGCCTCACACGTTCCCCATCCTATCTCCAAAAAAACCCATTCCAAATAACCAGCCATTTCACATCACAGAGCAACGCGTAGAATGGAACAGATCCCAAGGAACACTTTCCAAAAGCAATATAAAGAAATAAGGACTACTTACATCATTCTCAAATATTTCTTTGAGGAAAAACATTGTGATAAATGCTGCATTTGCAGTGATTTGTGCTTGTATTGGTGTTTTGTATCAGATTTATCACAATTTCATATCTGCAACTTGAAAGAATTTATAGTAAGGAAATTGCTTGGGTTCCAGAGTTGCCACACCTGAACCTACAACAATCGTCTCCATGTAAACTCCAAACTGGCAGAGGGCAGACAAAAGGAGAAAAGAAAAAAAATATTAGATCTCCCCGACTTTGAAGAGAGAATTCTGACTTTAAAAATGAAGTAGCTCTTGCTTCTAGTCTTTCTCCTTGTCAACATCACAGGCTGCCAGCTGCCAGATTTAAAAGCCCCACAAGGCTGCATTATTTTCCAGTACTGAGACACGGGCTGACGTCACTCCTTACATAAAACCACAATTAACTGCATTTTTTCTTGAGTTAGTTCCAGTGATTAAATTAGTTACATTGACAGTGCCTGCTGTACACAATAACTGGCTCTACTCAAGTCTCTCAAGTACTTACCAACATATATTTCTTGTTCCAAACTTGCACTGAATTTTATTTAGAGAAAAATAGATTACTATTAATCTACTAATATTTATCTTCTCCTCCCACTCAAGCAGCCTCTCATGTCCCTGTTGAAAATTGCCAGATATGACACTGAATTGTCAGGGGTCGTGACATTATGCAAAGTTTTTGAGCATCAAATTACACATGCTATGTACTAATGATTTAAGGAGGAAAAGGAGGGTGGATGTGGCTGATGTTTCCTACAGTATTGATCATTCTCTGAGTGCTGCAGGGACCTCTTGGAAGGTTTAGAATGATAAAAGAATGTTTCTCTGGATGTAAAAGCTTTTACTGGATATCAGTATAAAATACTGTAAAAACTCATGCAAAAAAAAAATGCTGTTTCAGTAGCAAATAAGTTAGGACTTCAAATATTTGAAAAAGTAAAATTTAAAATAGCTTTAGAGCTTTTAGCAATGTCCTTGTGTACATTGTGTGTGCAAAATGAGTGCAAAATGTGTCAACTGATGCTTGAAAAATGGTATCTTACATGTATGGAAAGATAAACAACTTGAAATTTCAAAAGCATCTATAAGTCATGCACTTCCCAAATATCAAGTTCTAATAGAAATGTTATTTTTAAGAATAATTTTGTATGTATTTAATCAGTATCAGGTATCTTTAAAAGGAAAAAGTAAAGCTAAATTATATTGTGTAGTATTTCAGCAGACCTCTCCTTGTATGTTTTCAATAGGATGTGAATCCTTCAACAGCATGTAGCTGCCACTAAACATTCTATGGTAGCACATACTATATGTTGTCATCCTAAAAGGGGCTCAGCCTGAACAAAGTGATGCTCAACTTTCTTTTTCTCTTAGTAAAGGCGCAGTGTTCTGCTGGACCGGGTGAGAAATGGGCGGCTTTGCGTACGTGCTACATCAGATGATGAAACAATAGAAATATTTCATGTTGATCTCTTGGCACATCCTATTTCCCAGTCCTGAGAGCTGCTCCCAGCAGTTTCCACAGGTTCTCTGTACAATATCAGATGCTGCTGGGACAATAGTGTGGATCTATTCTCAGACTGTCTATGTAGTAAAATTAGTTGGCTGATTATTACTGGTCATTGTCAGTATTTGATACTGAACATCAAATGCTACAGCAGAAAAATTAAGATTTGGTAACATTGCATGCTTTGGGTAAATATGAAAATAATTTATGAATGAAAGAAAATAAAAAGAACGGTCTAAAGATTTTCCTCTTTGTGTAAGTAATGCACTGCCTAATTGTAATACATAATATTCATCCGTTTTCTTTATGATTATGATTCATAATCTTTTCTGAAGATTGCTAAATGCTATTTCAGGTATATCATGTGTATAATGACTATGTAATTTATATTTGTATATATACCCTTGTTTAAAGAGCACCCAACCAAAACAAAAAAAGTGATGTAAATATAACAACATAGGTATATGGTGAAGATCTGTAAGGTCCATTCTAGAGACCCATGTCTCAAGCTAATAACATTTCACCTCCTTCCATTTCATCTGCACTTTGGCCTCTCAGCTGCCTCCGCTGGGACTGGTTCAGATTCCAAACCACAGAGCAGCTGTCAGAGAGGTCCCATTATTATCATTTGACTTTTAAATGGCAACTTGCCATAAGACATGCCCAGTATTTTTGAATTCTCACGTGCAGGGAGTGATGAGTAGCAGACACGGGGTTTGAAGACACTTCTTTTGTGAGGAATCCCTGGTTCTCCCTTGCTGCTCCACTGACTAATCCCTTCCCCTCCAAACGTGGAATTTGTCAGCAGAACATATGACTGGGCAGAGGGGGAGGAAGACACACATGTGCACTTTTTTTTTGGTGGTGAAGATTAAAAATTATGTTGCTATGGATTCACAAGATCTTTTTTATGTCAGAGTCCTGGCAGTAAGACTTTTGAAATGGAGAAATGGGAGAAAGATTTGGTTTTATAAGCTTTTAGGATACGGGGAAAATGTGTGCTTGTGAGGGAATACAAGTGGAATTCAACACACTTGCCATATTTGATGTCGAACTGTGTTTAAAATTTTAGGTTGGGCAATTATTTCTCTTCAAACCAGTGTAGTCTATGTGAAAATCTTGAAAGGAATTCAGCTTACTGAAAGAAAAAGCTTAATAGTTGTCACATCATGTGCTGTCCGTAGTGTATGTGAGTCTACATCTTATCAACTTGACACAGAGTGGGTAGACCGGCAGCTTCCAGGAATCAGAAATGAAGGATGTGAGACACTTGTCAGAAGTAGGCACAAGTAGGAGTAGCTACAAGTAGGCAACTACACTTGGAGAGGTTGACCTCTGGCACATCGTGTTGCCAGCTCTTTTTTGCCGTAATCTAATACAAGAGCTACATGGCTGGTTTTTGTCTGCTCAAAAAATGTAGCTAATGGTGATTTTTCCTCCTTAAAAATAGCTGTTTAGAGAAAGAGATATTACTAACTAAAAGATGGGAAGGCAACTCAGAAACAGCAGAGACAGATAGATGACATAATTCCTGCCTCCAGCATTTCATTCTTTATGTAAATAAAGGACATCTTCTAACTCTATATTTCACCACTAGATTGGCAGCTTTGAGATAGAAAAATATTTTCATATTGTCAGTTGCTATTTATTTTTATTCTGTATTTTTCTCAGTATTTGGGTGTCAAAATGTCATTTGTCAGTTGTCCAGTATGTATAATTTTCGCCCTTTGCTCAGAACTATTCATAATTCATTGTCTGGATTTGACTAACCATATTTCTCATGAATTTACAAATCAGAGAAATTTCTTATACTCTAGTGGCTCCTTGTGGAGTTGCCTTTTTCAGACTGAACTCCTGTACATGATTCACTGTTTGTTGAAGGATTTTTTTCCTACATTTGCTTTACTATACATAACGGTTTTGAATCTTAAGTAAATAGCTATGAAAAATAACCCAGATATTTGAAGACAGAAGTCCTTTATAAAGCAGTTCAGCGTTTTCGTTATCTTCACTTTCAAACTGATTTGTTTCTTGGAATTTTGCCTGAGTCTTTTCTTCGATGTTTGTTAACTTAGAAAAAAATGTACATAATTCCAAAATGTAAATGACAGATATATGTGGAACCCTCTTACTCTTATTGAACTGGCCTGAATCATCAGTAGAGTAGCCAGTAGAGCTACTCTACCAACGTTGAACAAGTGTCTCTTTGCAATCCTGTTGCTTTGTTACCATCAACATATCCCATCCACTTCTGTCCATTTCTGCAGTATACATGGCAAAATAAAAACATTCTTTCCAAAAATGTATAGTTACTTATGTAGGCAATTAAATCAATATGTAGTACTTTGAAATTTTTGCAAGTGTACTTTCAAATACTTAAGCTCTAGAGCAGTGCATACAATCATTGTATTTGTCCACTGAAATTTAGCAAAAGATGCACCGCTTCATCATACTCAAATGCACAAATATTTATCTGTATGTGCTGAAATGAATTCCATATGGAGTTCCTGCTCATGGAGAATCCCTGTGAGAAGGATTCCATGGGTGATGTGGACCATTATGGCTGCTCTTATTAACCACATAAAAGGGTTGGCATATGGGTAGTTTAGGTACTAGAATTTTGCTGTCCAGATAGTCCTCTCGACTAAGGAATCAAATGAAATTGAGATTATAGGTTGAGCTGGTATTGCAGTTTGCAGATTTGGGCTGACGGAGAGTGAGGCGAGAAACATAGGCTGGGGATTGGGCACGACTCTTCTCATAAGATCATTGACTAGTTTATTGCGTAAAATACAGTTTCTATAAAGAAATAAAAGTGATTTGTCACATTAGTTTAAAAAATTGTGTGGTGACCGAGGCAGAGGATTTCTAGCAAATTACCAGCAAAAGAAGATGATGTTTTATTTGAGGCTGTTGAACGCCCTCCCAATGAACTGATTTTTTCTCATTGCAAAACTTCAAGACTGCAACTAAACAAGTTATTAAATAAAGCAACCAAAAATTCTTGTGGATATTAAATAAATATTTTCCTTATTTCTGTGCAGATAGTGTGAGATAATACAGTCTGTTATGGTCAGATGATACATCTGATTGACGGCTTTAGAGCATTTGTAACTACAGCCAATATGAGAGGTTATATTATAAACTTGGGTAGTTTTATCACCGAATGTCTTGAAAAATCAGGATTGGAACCTCTAAATTAGTGCCCTATAAATTAGTTCTCATTCTCTTTTTTTATCTAGTGCTTTACCTGAGCATGAAATGCTCCATAGGTGCTGCAGAAATGCTGATCCATGTCTGAAGCACCAGAACACTGTAGTGATGAGTATTACTGAGGAGTAAACAGGGCTTTACTCATTCCATCTTCAAATCATGATTTAAATGGGGTGATAACATTGAACAAGGGGAAGAAAACAACCTACACAATAGCTGCTCATTGGTTTATGTTATCTGTGTGTGTACTGAGTGACACAGAGGTCATTAGTTCATCATACATTGTGTCAGAATATAAGTGGAAAAGGAACTGATTAGGGTTGTACATGCAAATTTGAATAAAAACGTGCAGTGTAGCAACCGGAATTTTTAGCAAGTGTATGTTGCACATGCTCAGTCTGATGTCTGAGCATGATGTGGAGGTGGTAGAAGGCAGGAGAAATCACAAGAAGGGTTTATTCTTCTGTCTGTGGACTTAAATCTGCTTTTAAGCCTCAAGAGAGGAAGGAGAGATGATTTTCTGTTCTTTAAGCTATAATAAATCTAACAATACCAAGTAGTGAGGTAATTGTGAATGTTAATGAAAAAAACATAATGTGAATGTAGTTGACATTAACAATATGAAAAGGAATTAGTAAGATGACACTTTGTAAAGTCTGTTTTGCTTAACTGGAAGTGTAGCACCATTATGGGCTACTCAAAACCAGGGTAAAAAAACATGGTAAAATGTGACATGAAATTCGTGCTGGCAGCACAGGCAATCAGGCTTCTTATTTTCAACTGTCCACATCTAAATATCTTCTTTTAAATGGTTGTTTCTTGTGCCAAAGGGAAGAAAACAGCCCAGCTGACAACAGCACAGTCTCAGAGGAACTTTCAATGGAGCTTCAGCTTTGCTGCCATATGATAGTAAATGTCATATCCCAGGCCCAGGGAGGTGAGCGAGGAGAAAGGAAAAGGAGAAAGGAAAAGGAGAAAGACATTGTCAGTATAAAATAATATGCTAAATTACTATTTTACTACTATAAAATGTCAGGGTTTTTCACTTTTACTATTTTTTTTAGTAGAAAATACTATCTGCTTCAAAGAAAATATTAGCACATAGCTAAATTTACCCCAAGCCCTGCCTTCTGAGTTGTTACTGACAATCTCTCTGCTCTGTTCAGATACAGAATAAAGAGAATGATGTCTGCAAACCAAAATGTTCATTTGCAAATGCCTTATTAGGAGTACAATGCTGATTCGTTTTCATATGCTTGATTAATCACAAGAACAACAAAGGACAAATTAGATTTGTTTTTCTTTTTATTGCATACAAGATAAAGAGTGCTTTAGAGATTAACCATAAACTCGTTCTAATTAGTGCCCAAAAGCAAATCAATAATTCATCTGTATATATCTTCTTGAACTTTGCTAGTAATCACAAATTAAATTAATGGCCACGCACAACAAATGAATTTATGGGCTCCAACATTTTTTCTGGGGAGATCGACACCATTTCACTGCAGGTGACACAGAGTCTCAGTGGTTCCTGTGCTATTTATTCAGGCAACAGAAGCAAAGTTACACTTAACGGGATGTCAGGCTTCAAACACCTCTATAAACACTTTTTATCCATATAAACTCTAACATACGCACATCAAAAATGGTTTTAAAAGAAACTTTAGCTCCTAATAAAAATTACATAAACCTTTTATTTTGGAAGCGATTGAGGTTTCCCAAAAGTGTTTGAATACATAATGTCTTTATATTCTGTTATTAAGACAGTTAACCTTCAAACACCAACAATACCATTTTGCTCATTGATTTTACTGTCTTTCCTGATGTTTGGGTTTGCAGCCTGTTCTCTTGGTGTCCTTTAAATCCTCCCCCTTAGTGAGCTGGAGGATTCTTCTCTGTCTCATTCTTTCTCACCCTTGCCTTTTTCTATATGCCTTTTTGATTAGTTTTATGAGATTACTCCAGGATGAATCACATTATTTGTGATTTTATTGCAGAAAAAGCCCAAGTTTCTTGAAATGAAAGAAACAAGAAAGGAAACCGTAATCCCACAGGGAATGACTAAGTCATGCTACCAATGTGTTCCCATTAATCAACCTACAAATGATCCACTAGTTCATTTTTATAATATAATTGAAAGTGATAGATCCACAAGATGAAATGAATCAATAACAGAAGAGAAAATAAGCATTTCCAAGCAGTGCCTCCAGGTTCACTTACTAGTCAAAGAGGGTTGTTTTTTTTTTTCTGATGACATAGTGCCTTTAGCTTGTGTCATTCGTTATTTTATGTCCCTACTGACAGAACCTGAGGTGTGTGTTCAGGTGTATTACCTGATGCTGGGATCAGAACATCTGGAACATCTGGTTCTACTCCATGTCACAAAGACATCATTTCTCTTTGCTTCAAATACTCTTGCCAACTCTTGCTAAGTAAGCAGAAGAGATCAGGAGATTACCGAAGATCAGTTCAGTGACAGAAGGATTTCAACATTTGCCCAGAATATGAGAAGCTTACATTTGCCAGGAGCTTTGAATTTGAGGAAAATATAGGTAGGGCTTTCTCACTCTCAGTTCTCCCACTCTGTTAAATGGGAATATAGACTGAAATCTGGTGAGAAGCAGCACTGAAGATCATGTCCTATGTGGTAGTGGGTGTCCCAAACCAGAATTCCAGTGCTTGCAGTGTGGTTGTAACACCGCACCACTTTCTGTCATGAGCGTGACAATGGCAATTTTGAGAAACTCGGTTTATCTCCCTTGTATTGAAGTCAATATCTTCAATATCTTCAAAACACGTTCCCTCTACAGGGAGCAGAACTGAGTATTTTGATAGAGGACAGAGCCCAATTCTTCAAAGTTTTGTGGTCAGTTAGGGAATAGACCTTAAACGAGTGCCAACAGTTGAATGCTAAATATTTCAGCTCGTATTCTTTCTGCTAGGTAGTTTTTGTGGCCTCTCACATCAAATTAATGCACAGGAACAAATAAACCACTGATGGCTCAAAGGATTTTATTCTAAATAAAACATGGAGCGGTTACATTTAGTATTAATAGCAGAAACAGTAAACAACACTTGCAATAAGGCGTGTGAACTGTGTGAACAGGTTTCTAAGCTAATAAAGACATTCTAAGACAAGAAAATAAATGAACTAGAAAATGCTGTTTAAACATATACAATTTTTTTTTACTTATATGAAACACAGACATACACACACACAAAAAAAGTCTTTTGAAATAATTGGCATAAAAGAGTAATTCTGGTTTCCTAGATTTTCATCTGTGTCTCGTTCATTACTGAATGTGTTCAGTATATAAAAATGATTGATTTGACAAGAAAGGTGTATTGGCTTATAGAGAAGTCAAATTTTAAGCTTCTAAGTATGACCCAGACCATATCTGAAAAAGAAAGAGAGATCTGGTTTTAATTGCATAGGAATGATTGCGATATAAGAAAAATAAGGAAAAAAAAAAGTTTTCTGAAACATATTTAATAAAATATTTAGTCTATTTAATTCAATTTTTAATCTATTTAATTTTCAGGTTGCTTAAAATGAGGTGAAAAGTTTTGGAAGGATATTCTATGTTCTATGAATTAGCTCTTCTTTTAGAACTTAGGCTGAGATTATTATTATATTTTTATTATGAAAGGGCATATGTCAGCCGTGACTGGGATTTGCATGTTCATGCAATGGAGATCACTAACTCACAAAGCACAGCCGCTCCATTTCTTCATAGTCCCATCCCATTATTAATATGTCCCATCACACTACCAGTCAAGGAATAACTGTGCACTGTTGTCTTGATGCCTCCTAAAGCAGAGCGAGAAGGTCGGTCTTCACCTTGTGGGGCTGCCCGGTGATTTTCTGTGTAAGACTTGTACATGCCGATGGGCATCTCATCATACATCACATTTCATTTGGTGCTTCATCTGTACAGGGTAAACAGTTTGTGCTTTATCGATCCCATGATCAGCCACAACCACACAGAAAAACACAGCTGAGAAAAACATACAGCTTTGGTTGACTTTGTCTTCATTTGATTCAATTTTAATCCCATCAAGCAACATTTGCAAAAAAGAAAGTAACATTGTAACTTTCCAGATTAAAACTGAAAGCAGTTCTGTTAATTGTTCTGATGTTTATCTTGAAGACAATTATCACACCCTCCTCACAAACTTATTTAGTTCATGGCCATCTATGACAATTACCCAGTGCTGACACATTTAATTGATTATACAAAACAGACTCTAATTAGATGGCAATCTTCCAATTTTAACAATACTATGCTTTATTTTTGAAATGCTTTCTTATCTAGTTCATTCTCTGCTTCAAGCATCATTTTTACATCTGGTTTTGGTGTGATAGTGCCTTTTGCTTTGATTTACTGACCTTTCCAGATGCTACAGAAAGGTGGAGAGAAGTAAATAGGTGAACAGGGCTATCACATGACTCCTTGTATCACACAAATATTTCCCAAAATACAAGGATTTTTTCTTTACTTTGGATCCTTGGGCATCCAACCGTCCACTTGCATCTTCTGGTCCAAATCAGACACTGTTTGTGTGGACCTTGACACAGCGCATGTGATGTTCATCTGCATGGCATGGAAATAGTGAATCCAGCATTTCCTGGTATCATTTTTACTGTGCATGTCCTACTCAATTATTCAGATTTTTCAGTGCGTGTGATGCACAGTAAGCTTGAAAACCCCAGCAGGAGGAGCACAACTGTTGGAATAAGTGAAAGATATTCCATTATTCAATGAAAGCTCTTTTTCATATTTCTTTTTCAAGAGAGAACAGACATGCTCTGAAAAAGTACACTCTGAATTCAAGGAGGTCCCTGAAATTAGGGAATATTATTAAGCTATTCATATCTCTAGAAATACTATGAACCTTAATTATATCGAATTAACTAAGGGAAAATAAATAATAGATCAATCTACATTTGTGACCTGGAAAATGTAATGGTGGAAGTGTTGAGATAAGCCATACTACACCAAGTGTTTCTTGACAATATCTCCATACAGTTTTATGGACTTTTTCAGGTTCCAGTTCTGAAGTTGCTGATGTCCATATTTATTGTAGGTTGTAATGGTTTTGAGAGGAGGTTTATGTAGGTGATATTTGAGCTTTCTGAAAATGCATTAGGATTTTGATTGGGTCAAAAGAGAACTAAAATATTTCTGTGTACACTAAGTTTTCCCTCCTATTACTGCTCCACATATCTGTGTATTATGTACATATATATGTGCATATTGTATGTACGTGTGTGTATGTATGTACAAACCTCAAATAGCGCTCTAATGTGGTTTGTGTTAAATTTTAAGTGAAGTATAAGCTTACCATAGAAGTAAAATTCTTGTTGCTAATTAAGTGAACCAGTTTATTTAGTTAGTTTGCTAATTACATGTAATCTCTGTATTATCTGAAAGAAAAGCACTAGAGGAAGTAAATTTGCACATGTATAAATTATATATTGAGTGTTCAGGGTGTCACAGACAGAGGCGATGTGAATGAATTCATACTGCTCAGGATGAATCGGGATCTTGCCAAACCAAACATACCTGCACTGTTTGTCCATGTCAAATGTTCATCTCGTTCACTGTTCTTTGTGCACAGAACCTGTTGTTTGATCCTCAGGGTAGAAGCAACACCTTGTCATCAACCCCTTGTCAGTCATATAAGGTGGTTTTATTCTTTATAATACCTGGATCGCCAGTTTTGCCAACAATCATTTTGTAACTTCGATTCTCAAACAGTAAGGATACTATCTAAGCATGTGACCTCAGTATAACTAAGTACACAGGCTTCAGTAGTTGTGCACGTGTAAATGTATAATATATTTCTTTCTTTGCTGTGCTTTGGGTTACAACAGAGTGAGAAAGTGTTAAGCAAAGCTAGAATAGCATCATGTTAGCTGGATCAGAGAGGACTTACATAGATACCTAATTAAAATATCTGACTGTAGTTCTAGGTTGTTTGATTATTTACTCAAATCTCCCTGTGCAATGAAAACTATTCAAGAAAAAAACACAAACAAATTCAAAATAAGTTCAAAAGCAGCTGCTGTTAAATAGTTAATGTAGACTTAGACTAGCCTTCAAACTCCTTCACAGCTTATCCTGAACGGAACAAAACATTTCATCTTTCAGAGGCAGCAAGTAAGACTGTGATGTTATCTTTCCAACAGTACGGCTTTGAACTGTGACATTTATTCTGACTTCCACATTCATCCCTATTCCTGGCTTCATGCTGAAAGAGGACTTCATTCGTATTTGCAGATATTCTTTTGTCACTGTTATTCAACCTTTACCTTGAGGTTTTCTTTTCCCCCAAAGAAAAGTGTTTTTATGAAATTGGGTCCATTGAATTTCACGATCACTTCTGAAAGCAAAGAGCACTTCATGACAGCTTTATCTCCACAACAAAGAGTACATGTTAACAGAAGGGATCTGACCAATGCAGATTCTAATGTTTTCAAAGTTGTCACTAGTGGAGTGATACTATCTAAATGAAATCATTTGGGGACATAAAGGTGAACATTTGAGGTGATATTTTAGCTCATCTAAACTCAAAGCTTTTCTAATTATTTTAATGGAGCCTGGATTCTGCCCCTCCCTTTACTTATTGTTCTTCACTGAAAAGATAACTAACTGATAAATAAAAATGTGAGTAACAATTCCTTTCCTTTTTTTTTTTTTCACCATGGTGAGTGAGCAGAGAGGGAACAGAACAGAAACAGGTGACAGGACAAAACAATCGGGTGACTGTGGACACATTCTGATTGATAAACAGGGATGGTTTGAGCTGCTAAGGGTTCCAAAGAGGAACGCTGTGCATGCAAGTGCAAGGCGTCTGCAGAGTTAGTCTTTGAATCTGAGTGCAGGAGAGAAATCTCTGGGCAGAAAGGGCACAGAAGCAGCTGAAGAGGGATGTCTTAGCAACGCTACTTCGTTAAAATGAAGTGGAGAAGAAGAAACATAAACGTATTTAGTGAGAAGGAATATAGGAGTTTAGATGAAGGGTCATGTCCCCTCAACTCCCCTTTTCCCTAAACCAGATCCAGCTGTTGCTGTTTCTCTTCGCTGAATCCTCCTTTGCAAGAACCCAATTATTTTCTCCCTTTCCCCTTCTTTCTCAGTCATGTTCCTGATGGTCATTTCCTATATTTTCCTGTGAACTGGAATCTGTGAAGAAGTAAAAATTTTAAAGCCTGTCACACTCCTTTTCCACCCCAGAATGGATTTCTCTGTGCTGCTGTTTTAAGAGGAGGCGAAAGAGTCAAAGCAGAAGCTGAGACCTAGAAAGAGAATGTGGAGGACTGTGGAGTGGTGGAGCATTTAAAGGCAGTTGTTGGGTTCCCAGTGAGTTGTGTACGGCTGAACAGTGCGGTGTCTAATGCCTGGATTAAGGTCTCTCATTTATTCTAAGTAATTAAAAGGTGTCAAGCTAATGAGGACAAAAAAAATTACCTATACTTAGTGCAAGGAAATTATTGAAACAATTCCAAAATATAGCGAACCTGTAAGATTAGACTTGAAAACTAAGAAGAATTGGTTTTAATTTTGCTAATTAGTTTTCATTTTCTGAGCTGTCCACTTACCGCAATAAATACAACAGTACTTTTACAGCCCCTATTTATCCCACTTTTGAATCTGTCAGGAAGTTTCCATGGCAACATCACACAGGTCCACCAAAACAATTAGCAATAACTTTGTGCATTACTTGGCATCTCATGACAACTACCCCATGGGTGAGGAACATTGGGCCCATTGCTGTTCTGTCTGCTTGTTTGCAACCTTTTGTTCAGTTTGGTGTTTCTACATTCTTCTATTTGGTTCAATGAAATTATTGAAGAGTAAAAATTTTGTTAGAAGAAGACTTTTAATATAGGATTTCTTGAGTTTACTAAAAAAAAATCCAAGAAGAACAGGCTGCGATGCTTTTCATTTTCTTCACAGAATGCTGAACCACATCAGCTCTTTGGTAACACAGATCAGTCTGGTTTTCCCAGTGTCACTGCACTGGCTGGCACACTGATCCTCCTGCTCCTTTGTCTTCTGTACCTACTCCAGCCGTCCTTATGAGAGGACAAAAAACAATCTAGACTTGGGCACCTCTCCCAACAAGGCAGGACACCAGGAATTCAGCATAGCTCCCAGCTGTGATGTGAGATGTTATCTCCATATCAATAGCAGAATTTATAATTCTAGTCATCTATTTTAGTCATCTATATTAAAATATGTCTAAAAAAAATGACAAGAAACTACAATGGTCCTCTTTTATATAAAAGGATAAATAGAGCATTTTATTAACACTTTTTGCAGCAACAAAAGTGACACAGTCCACATCTTTTTCATTAAACACAGCAAAAGCTATGGTCACATTTTACATCACTTTGAGGCACAAAGCAAAATACTTTTTTGTTAAGGTCAAGGTATGATTTGCATTTAAAAGAAAAATAAAAAAAAAAAAAGGAGAAGAAACAATCCTCAAGTTGTATATTGCGGTAGCAGGGTTTCCAATCACTAGCACAATACAATGAACAGACCAAGAATCCAGAATGGATTATTACATACAATAGTAATCATTTGATTGAATTAAGAAATGGATCATTGTTGTCATTTTAGAGTATTAAGAAGTGGTCTGGTGTTGCTAACTTCAGTTGGTTCAGTTTGGTTGAATCCCAACAACCCCAAATATATACAACAAGCTAAATGAAGGTTAATATATAGTCTAGAAGATTATGCACTTCATAATGCATTGCACTTATTGCTTGGTACACTAATGTTGCAGTCACTGTTGAGTTATGCTATAAAGACAAGCGTGGTGCTTGTTGGCTTCTTTCAACCCAACACTAGTTATTTACCACTTTGGTTTATTGTGAGCTTATAAATTACTCATATTCAGTGTCCATTATTATTAGGTTTAATTGAAAGACAAATACATTTTTTTTATTTCAGGGATTTCTAAAATAGCGACATTTTCTATAATTACAGTATCTTCGATAAACTTATATCTATGTATACAACTGTGGCAAGATGTGTAAAAATATGAAAGCTATTAAGGGAAGAATAAGGGTTAAATTATTCTCTGTTTCTTCTGTTGGCTTCAAAATATTCTGCAAAACAAATACATCCTTTTTATAGGGCTACTTGCTAATAGTAAATTTCTCTTTGGAATTTTGTAAAAGACTATATATTTTTCTAGGTTATATTGGTTATTTTTTCCTCTCTCTAAAGACTCCAGTACAAAGTTGGAATATACTGCAAAGAATAGAATAATAAAGCTTGCTTTTCAATAAAGGGATTTGACAGTCTGCATGACAAGTCAGACTTAACATTATATATTGTCTTTATAGTAGTTGCTAAATGCAGGGAAGAACATGACAACGCCTATAATTTCATAGGATTCTGTAAAGAATAGAAATAAGAATTTGTGCCCAAACATTCAGTATAAAACTCCTAAATAATTCCTTTATTCATCACAGAGCAGCCTGCAGCATGTAATCACGATAAACATACAATACGCCCTATTTGTTCTTTAGGCTTGACACAGTCACCATTAAAGGGACTGGATCAATCCTCTGCAAACACCTGAGACTCGACCTTTCTTCTTTAAGAAAGCTCTTGTCTTAGACTAAACACACAATTCCTACATCGCACTGAGTAAACGTGTGTATTTAACACAATCTCTTTCAATACAGTGTAACAAATATATAAGTGCATTTTTAATGATCAAGTAATTTTGGCTTTCTAAAAAGAGCATTAGATGTGCCAACTTGATTGCTTAGTTGTGCTTTAATCCTTAGTTATGAGTTTTAGCTCTTGTATACTGTAAGTATCTAATTGCCTCTATAGTTTTGACCAGTAAACCCTTAAAACTCTAATGTTTATAGAACAAATATAACCTAATGAAAGTGATGACATGTCACAACTCATACAGATTGCACTTTGATGTATTTTTTTTTACAGTAAGACCTTCCTGTTTGATATGTGTTTACATGTTTATACCACATCTTATTTCTGTGTGCAAACAATCACAATGAATTTAATCACAAACACTACAAAATATACCCAATATTTAGGTTTGTTATGAATAATCTCCTTCCTTGTAGTTGTATGAGTCTTGTACTTCCTCTTGTACAAATTCCTCTTTTTTCTCCCAACCAGTAGGCCAGCCACCGTTGACCTGGGTTGTAGCACCATAAGACTTGGTGGTACCGTAATTTACATAATTCTGAGTAATGTCCCCTGTCTCTTCAGCAAGTTCATCTTCGTGAATAAAGCCACATTTCTCTTCGCTTGTCTGTTCAGGGTCTGCCCAGGGTTGTTTCTCTCCTGAAGCAAATATGCCATAGAAGATAACACCTCCATAGTGAACTAAAGCCGCAATGAGGAAGACGTACTGCCACTCTTCACGTGTCTGTAAAGAAGAAATTTGCTAAATAAGACTAGTGCAGAGACTCATCTAACTCTTCTAAGCTGAAATATTTAAATTAGGGATTGAGGTTGTGACAGCACAGCTGAAACATTTAAGTGTCCAGTTTGCAATTTATATTCATCTTTCTTTGAAAAATCACTCTTTGTTAGCCTACAAAAGCACTGATCTCATGAGCATATAGTGAACCATGTTTCAAATTTGCGTGTTCCTGGATGCTATTCCCTGCAGGTCCCAGTCTCTAATATGAACATCCTGGCAAATTGTACTATGGAAAGGTCTTTTTCTTGAAACCAATTGTATTAAACTGGAAGATTTTTAAACTCTATTGCTATTTACCTTGTTCTTTGTCATGGCTCCGACAATTATAGGGCAAACCATTCCAGACAAGGTCCCGACTCCATTAGAAATGCCCATTAAGATGCTGGCGTACCTTGGGGCAATGTCTAAATGGTTGACATTGAATCCTGTAATACAAAGGTCAGCAAACATTCATACCAAAAGCAGAGCATTACTTCAATTCTGAAAAGTAACGCTGTCACCCGACAATTTTACTATGACATTTTGGGGCTGTTTAATTGCATTTCTTTTTCTCTAAAAGGCTTATAATTCCTAGAGACACTCTGGGATTTCATTTGCTTTTAAAAATATCTTATAAAAGGATAGCAACTGTATTATCTTCACAAAATTGCAGTTAAAAGAAGAAAATCCCAGCAGTGACTGTGTGGAGTAGAGAACCCAGAAGATATTTAGGCAGGGAGAAAGTTCATATTTCACAGTCTCATTCATGGCCACCTTATGCTGTAAATAACATTTCGTTTCTTCTTCCAACTTGTACCATTTTCCTTCCCTATTGCCTACATTTTTCTTTTTGTCACACAGACCAGCAGAAGGGAGTTTCCTTCTGTTCTTGAGTGGTAAAATAAAAGGAGTAAAAAGATAGTATCTATAAATGAGCTATGAATTATTTGTATATATATATATTTGTTTGTTCTCTTGCTTTTCCTGCAGTTTAATTCTGTTGAAATTCATGCAGTAACTGTTAAATAATCTTAGAAAAAAAACACATGCTTCACTGAAGTGACAGAACTCATTGTCCCCAAAATAAGCATTTAAGTGAAAACAGAAACCAAATCTTTGAATACAGAAAGATGATAAAAAGGCAAAGGTGGGCAGTATGATATGGAAAACTGTTAGGGTACAAAACAGGCATGATACCTTGTAGAACATGTGGGATTAAGGACAGATTTGATTAAGGAGAGTTGAGATGTTTGGCACAAAAGACGAGAGAGCCTGTTTTAGACATAAGGAACCAGCATGGGAGAGGATGCGAAAATCACAGCGGGAAACAGGAGAAGGGCACGTGATTTGTGTTTGGGAAAGGCAAAGGGGTGATGTGTCAGCAGGAGAGTGAAGAGCTGAATGTTAATTCAGAATTCAGAAAGAAATTGCTAGTAATTAGGTCCCAAAATAATAATAATAAAAAAATACAACACTAACAAAGCATTAATCAGTGTACACTGCGGAATAAAATAGTAAAAAGCTTACGTTTAAACAAAGGTGTGTAAATTTAGGTATCATTGTATAACATCAGGCCACTTGTGTTATATGTTTCATTTCATGAAAAATCTATGGTGTACCTTAGCACTTCACTGAAAAGAAAGTCTAATTTGATGCAATGAGTATGGAAAAGATTTAAGTATTTGGACAAAAATAATCTGATATAAAAGTTGTGGTACCAATTGTACTTTGTAATGATCATAAATAATGTCATTTGGAACTCTGGGGTTTGTTTAAATTACTATTAATGAATAAAAACTAGATGAGGTGTTCTATCTCTTAAAATAAAATAATTCACTAATAACAATAACATAAACTTACCAGATATGGCAAATCCACTAAAGCCTACAGCAAGCACTAAGAAGGAAATAGCCACTCCTTTGCTGTGAGAATACCCCACCACCAGAAGAAGAGTTGCTTCCATCCCAAAACCTGGGGAAATCATAAAGAAAACCAGGCATCAGATTTAATTCCCTTTCAAATACAGCAGGCCTTAGGATATGGCAATATTTCATAGGGAGACAGAGGCAAAACATTATCTCGGAATGGAATATAATCAAGTATTTATTTCATTCCTAAACAACACACGTTCTCACTATCTCAAATAATCCTTATTTTATTATTTGTATGCTAATTTATTGGTACTTCCTGCCAGTTTTAAGAGGAAAATAAATACTTGTGATTGGGTTAGGTCATTCCAGCCAACCCTAATGGGAATATACACTGAAACCGCTTATGAATTTTGCAGCCCTTATCGCAACCAGGAATCAGCTCGTGTGACTTTAACCTCTCCCAAGTCAGATACGTCACCTCAGGTGCTTGTCTGGGCTCTCTTGGTGCAGATGGTGTTTAAATGAGGAGCTGAGATTCAGTAAATAGCTAAGAGAAGGCAAATTTAACATTCCAAGTGCTTTTTCAAATGCCAAACATCTATATTGAAACTGGGAATAGGAACGACTTTGATTTAGTAACCACATCACTAATATACAAAAAACGCACAAAGGATTGATACATAAATACATAAACCCACGCAGTTTGTTTGGTTACTGTACACAGTATATATCAAGTATAAATATATACAGTGTATATATTTGTCCATATAGACTATTTGGATGTTGAATCTGTATAAGAAGCTTTTAAATAAAATTGGAAGACTTACCTCCACAGTTCATGATCTTTCTCACAGTAGTGGTTGAAAGAATCTGCTTGCTTCTTAAAAAGTCTGCAATTTGTCCCCCAATAGGAACAATAATTGTCATCACTAAATGCGGCACAGCAGACAAGATACCCACCTAAAATAATCATTCAAATTAGCAGAGTATAAACCATAAGAAAATATTGATAATTCATTTTCTGAAGCATTCAGCAACTAATTAATTGTTTCTCTTCAATTTCAAGCTATGTGCTAAACCTAAAAGTCTTGTCTTGGTTTATTAAAAACTGGTGATCTTAAGTTGACATTGTATTTTACAAAGCACAGCCAGAGTTTTTAAGAATCTCTGATGCCGTGACACTTCTTATTTATAGATGGTTTTTACACATCATATTTAAGCTAATGGATATTTCTCCCGTGAGTTATAGCCCCTCTACCCTTTCTTTTCAGAAAATGTATGATCAAATGTGTTGAGCTGAATTGCTACATTTCTGTTGGTGATGTGTCCAGCATAGCATTGCTCAGCAAACCCAACATGTCCAGACAGGCTCCCTGTGAATCATCCTCACGTACACAATGGCCACTTGCCTTTGATTTCTGACTGTCCCTCAAGCTTCAAATTTCACGTGGGCAAAAGAAATGTCTGAGAAACTCTTGTACACAGTGAAAGGTGACACACTATATATCCAGTGACAATATTCCAAATGCTATACATACAAGTAAAGACGTAGTAATCTTGTGATGACTGTCCCAATTATAATAATAGATTTGAAAACCATTTCTTCAAAGCGGGACAGGGTATCTTTGAGCGTGGTGTGAACTGCCACCCGCATGCTCCTGTCAACAGAACTGCCTTGCAGATAGCTTGTTTCAGTACATGCAAGACATTCTGTTCTAACAAGGAATTCTGATTATTGTCTATATCTGAAAAAGTGCTGAAGCACAGGGTTTTTTTGCATAATTCTTGTCTGAATAGTGGATCTGATGTCTGACTCGAGTTACATCAGCGTGCGGAGCAGACTCCATGAGAACAAAAGGAAAACAAGTTTTCCCTACTTTTCAATTAACATCATGAAATTGTGCTTTTTGCTGCAGTTTATATATGTGGCAAGTATGCTTCGACAAATAGTTTTGTGTTAATAGATGTTTCTCCCAATAAGCCATAAGTTAACTACAAGGAAACCATGGTACTGCAGTTACCACTTTGAGGTGTTCCTGACTAAATAGTAACAATTCATTTATGAGCATCCACATCCATAGCAGGTGAAAACTTTGCTGTCATTGTTTATGAAGCTCCTCATTTCCTTGAATACACTCTAAGAAAAATCTTCTGGAGCAAAATGACCAGATTAATTCTACAGGATATGACCATTCTTATCGTGTTCATAACAGTGATGTTTCAAGCACAGCAAAGCTTCTTGAAATAACTCCAGCTAAAGATGGAAGCCCATCTTTAAATGCAGGATGGCATTACAGAATTTTGACCACGCTCCATAATGCAGCAACATTTTGGAAGCCGCTCATCTAATTGCCACTTACACCACGATTTAGGGTGACTATACCTCATAGAACAATCTCAAAAGAACAAAGGCCTCTCAAAAGCACAAGTCCCCATCACATTCACAAGAAGGAAATCTGTATTAGCAGAAAGCTTGCTACACACCATGAAGGTCTATTTGTGTGTATTCATATTTACATTACAGGTCTGATACAAAATTCCTATGTATTATGTGGAAGTTTAGATCATACTTATGTCTCATATTTTGCTTCTTAAGTGCAGCGGCAGCAGTTCTCACCACATTATAAGAGGGATATATTAATAGAAAGGTGATAAAATTGTACTATCCTTCCTAAAACCAGGTGGTCCTGCTTGGCAAAGTGCACCTGGAAAAACAGAACTGTCTGTCGATGATTTCTTCACAACTTTGTTGGGATCCTGAATCCCCTGGGGTGTCAGGGACAGAGGTGTGATGAGTTTCTCGATACCTTTAAGATTTAAGACTTGTAAACCCATGATAAACGCACAGAATACTTTTCTTTCCTTCTAATACTAAATACCACAAATTTAGCTCTGATATGTACTTAGCTAAGAGAAAAGTTTTACGTTATTTTTACATACCTTGCTTATTTCAAATCCAAACACTTCCTCAAAGTAAGCAGGCTGGCTGATAAGCAGCAAGTAAAAAGTCCAGCTTCTGCAGAAGTTTGCAACAATTATTGCATAGACTGGCATAGATGTAAAAAATTTTCTCCATGGAGTTTTGTATTTCTGAAACACAAGTTATCTTCAGTTATCATAAAGTACATTAACTTCAATTATCATAAATTACATACAGCCACATTTGGATGGGCAAGCTAAATTACTGCAAAATTCACAAGTGGAGAAACTCAGTGATATTCAGCTGTATCACAACACTCATGTACAAGTGCCATTATCTCATCATGTAAGCGTGAACATACTAAGTCCAAAATAATAGTGTGTCTGTAAAAGACAATGCTGCTGTATCTAAGGCAAGAGTCAGATTTTACACCGTAAGTGCACTATTTCATCCAGATTTATTTTAAACGTATATTTTAGCATTTCAACCTTAATCCAGGCATTCTGAATATATTTTTTTTTATCAAGCCTCAGCTGAAACTGCTTGGTCAATATATTTTTTGTTTGGTTTCTTGTATTTTTAAAATCAATTGCATAATGAAAGAAAAAAGAACCCATAACAGATGGAGAGAACTCCAGCCCTGCTGAGTCGCAGCACCTCTCCATGAACCCAGCGCTCTGCCCATCTGTGTTGATCCCAATGCAGGATCCAGACCCAGATGAGTGTTTAAAAATCAATTCAGCAAGGTTCCAAGATGAATTTGGTCTATTGTGACTTGAATACTGGCTCTTCTTTCAAGAAAACAAGCCAATAGATAGATATATGTAATAACTTGTATACTTATTAAATTACACTTAAGTGAGAGCTAAGGATTAAGAGGGCCTTAATTACTGAGAAGCCAGCCAGAAAAGATAACTTGATACTATGGGAAGAAACTAATCACTTCCAAAAAATATTTAGTTAAAAAGCAAAAACAAAAACTACACAGAAAATGTCCAGCCCCAGTTAGAATTATATGGACATTCTTTGAAATATGTATTTTCACATAAGGTTTTCAAAGGCGGTTACAGGTATAAGAAAGCATGAGCACTGTTAATGCTATTGATTATCAACACAGACACTACCTCAAGAACACCTAAAAATGTCAGTTGTCGAAGGAATCATTCTGCAGTATTTCCAGTTCCCTATTTAATCTGAATCAAAGTTTTTTACTAGGTGAAAAATAGGGTCTTTTATTGAGCTCAGTCAAGAACCTGAATTAGAAAACACAATGAAAAGTGGTAATGAGGGTAAATGGGGAAAAGATATTAGTGTTCTTGAGTTAGTAAACATGGTGATAGTCCCTTTAAATTATTTCAGTAGTTAGAGAAATAAAATTATGATTTAGTATGATAAGATTATTAAGTGCCTAGAAAATTCTCTGAAATCAGCTGGTTTTTTTAGTCCTTGAGAACTAACCCAGTACAGAACTAAGTCAGGTTATGAGAGGTTCATAGCATGTTTCTAGGAAAATTACCACGATAATGAGGAATGTTTATGGCTCTCCTAGTATGCTCTATTGTAACCTGCGGTCTTTCTTGCATATGAAACATAGAATGGAATTTACTTTTCTTTTTTTCTGATGTTCTGAGGACCTCGAGAAACACTGAGTAGTGCTTTAATTCCAGTTTACTCCTAGGAAGAGGAAAACCTTCCAGAAGGGATTATATAGGAAGGAAATAAACCACTTGAACTCAAGGTGGTGCGAAAGTCTCAATCAAATGTGGCTGCAGGTTGGGGTTTTGTTATACTTTGGAGTACAAAAAGGAAAAGAAAAAGAGGCATAAATTCCATGAGTGATGTACTAGAACTGGAACCTGTATTCTCCCCTTGTACAAGCGATATTCACCCAGAAATCCATCAGGAGATTTCAGATCTCCCCACCCCAAAAAGATGCAAATGTTTGAAACATGCTTTTCTATCTTAAAGAAGGGTGTTTGATTTTTTGTTGTTGTTGCTATTGGTTCTATTTGGGGTTTTTGGTTTTTACTTCTATCTCATAGGAAACAAGGTGTGAGCAATATTCTTACTTCCATTGCACCTAGGAGGTTGGCACTCTCTCCAATGCTTTCTTCTATGTATCTCCTTTCTTCATCTGTGATCGTAGGATGCTTTGCAGGACTCTCATATGAAACCAAAAGCCAAAACATGTACCAGACTATACCAAAGCTCCCTTTAGAATGGAAAGAAAGACTTTAAAAAGATGCACAGTAAAGCAGCAAACAAGGAAAAAAGTCTGTGAATAATGATAACAAATGTAAATGGCAATTGTTGTTACTGATTCCCTATTGAGTCATTCTAACAGGGAGCTGGATCCTGCAAATAGTATCTGTGCAAAATGCACAGAGAGCTGGACCACAGTGAAGTCATCTTTGCTTCGTTTACAGAATGATTTCACTGTAAGTGAATATTCACTGGTATTTTAATATCAGTTTGTACAATGCAATGCAACAAAACAGCTTCCGTTTCATTCCACCCGACTGTAAATTAAATTCTATTCTGCCTTAAGCCACTGTTGTTTGATTGCTGAACTAACTTTTTTACCAGCAAAATACAAGATTGAGACATTGTTTTAAACATAGCAATGCACTTCCTGAGTAGTTTATTAAATTTCTAGAAGATATCCCCCTGACTGACATCAAGTTTACACCTCAGAATGAACTCCTTTGGGCCCTTCTTTTCCATCAGTGTAAGCTAAGGTAGCAAAACAAGTGTGAATAAAGTCATATAGGTCTTCAGATAAAAGTCAGGACATCTTAGGTACTCTAAATTTATAGTTGTATAAATAAAATGGCAACGTTACATGATCTGAGATTTTGTAGATCTGCATGGCAGTTTGCACTACTTGTATTAGAAGTGACAAAGGTTTCACCATGAACTGGTTTCTCTTCTTTTTTATTAATGTTGCTTTCCTACACTCTCTCCTTTAAATTCTGTTCTTTCATTGTCCTTTTGTCTGGACTGCATTTTTAGCTTTATAGACCTACATATCTCTTTTTTTGGCCTCTTAGCAGTAGCTTTTACATTTTTAGAAAGGGTAGAGCAGGGTCGTACAACATCGGAGTGAGACGAGCAGAAACGCGTACCGTACACGTAGAACACAGAAGACCACCCAGTATATTGCACTAGAATCCCAGCTAAAGGCATCGCAATCACAGCTCCTGCATAGGAACCTACAAAACAAGACGAAAGGTGAAAAAAATCAGTCTCAAAATACTTTCACGGTACAAATAAAAGAAAGGCAAAAATAGAAAGTGACTTACCACAAAAGGACGTGGTTGCTAACCTACTTCTTTCTAATGGGGGGGCCCACTTGCTCCAAATACCGTGACAGGCAGGGTAGGTGACCCCCTGGGGAAGGGGTGCCACAAGTTAGCTAATGCCGATCAAGCACTCAGTTCATTGTCTTTGCATGATTTTTTTGTTTGTTTTAATTGCTACAAACAAGAAGTTGAGAATGCTTTGCATTTCTAAAGTCTGAGCACAGCCATAGAAAAACTTCAGTCTCTGTTAAAGTCAAAATAGGTTTTGTATATCACTCCAGATCATTAAAGACGCCTGATGAAACAGATATAAAACATAATTATTTCCTTTGGTACCCCTTCCCCCTTCCAGGAAAGAATTGTGAAGAATTAAAAAGAAAGAATCTTAATGCACAAGTACCAGAATCAAAGGAAAGTTGAAACCACAGACCTTCTGGAGTCTTTCTAATGCTGGGCTCATTTCTCCAACCCTCAGTTTTGGCAACCATCCACCATTTTTTGATCTAACATTTAAAGCATAATTCAGGAAACAGAGATTACTGTTCCACTGTTCTAAAACTAGAAAACAAGATCAATAAGAGCTTAAAAATACAATAGTAAGAGAGAAGTTTTTCACTATCTTTGTCTTCCGTGAACCTTCTTGAGCACTTAAAGTGAATAATTGAAAGATGTTATTTGGTTTGATTTTAAACCAGTTACTTTTTAGGTCTATTTTCAAATCCATCTTCTATCTTTGGCAATAAACTAACAAAAAAATAAAATCCTGCTTAAGAATGATTACGATGTATGCATAGTTATATAGAGTCACTTTTCTCTCAATCTGATGGTTTGTTTCCTATGCAAAAAGAAAATAATAATAACTTTTTTGATTAATCTCAATATGAAAAAGGTTGTAAAATACTTTCTTCTGTTTTGAAAGAAGATCCTGTAACCAATTTCATCTTCACTTCAGTCTCTCTGACAATTTTTTTAAACAACATAAAGATGGAACCTTAAGGTTGTCATAATTTACTGTAAAAATTCTTCAACAGTCCCATTTGAGATGTTTTGCGTTCACAATTCCCTTGGACAGAATCACAGAGATGAGTGGGTCTACAATAGCTGCTCTATTTTGTAATTACCCAGTTGCTTCTGTTCTGTTTGCAGCTGAGCACACCTCTGTACACCCAGATCACTCTTCAGGAGTGGATCCCTTTTTCTACACATATACTTTAGGAATTGGATTGTCAGTTCCCTAACTTGCAGGCACATTCTGCATAATCTTTTAGAGTCTTTTTACACAATAAAGTGCATGAGTTAAAATCAGCTCATGCAACAGAAGCGTGTAGAACCAGTGATCACAGTCCCCAAAATCTGTCTGTCAGTAAAGAAACAAATTTAGAAGGCAGGCTCAGCTTTTTTCTTTTTAAAGTTATGGTAAATCTCTCATTCATTCCAACAAGAGCATGATCAGGGCCTGTGACAGAAGCTTAATTCTTTATTGTAGGTTTAATCTGAGGCTGGAAAGCAAATAACTGTTGAGAATATCAATAGTGTAAACCCTATGCAGTGAAACTCTGTGTTAAATACTTATCTCACTGGCTTCTTAGCAAGAGAAAACTTCACTGTGTAATTGTATAGATGAAGGAAAATCAAATATCTGTAATTCATACATTGAAACCCATCATGCTGAAAACCACTAATAACCTAAAAGCAATTTTTCTTTTCCCTCAAAAGTTGCAATTGCTAGTTAAGGCAAACAAACAGCTATCACATTTACTGCTGCTTTGATATTTTTTCCGTACCTCTACAAGGCCCTGCAAGATCCTCACGAAGATGACGCACCCGTAGTGCACCCTGGCTGCAGACGGGATTAACATGTTGAGGGAGGATGTCAGCAGGATGGCAGCACCAAATACTCTGCAAAGGGAGAAAATAAATTAAAATTAAAAGAAAAAAAAATAAAAGTAAAGGAAGTACCTTCAGTATTGTTCCAATTTACTCTACATATGTTCACATATCAATATAGATGTATTCAGACATATGTTCTTTATGTAGGGAATATAGTACCTGCTGGACTGCATTAGAATCTACTTCCATCTAGTGTAATAACCTGTCTAATGTGACACAGACCAAACATCTCTTTAGCATTTCCTAAGGAAATACATCTTGTGCACTCACGGGTATAGATCTTATTCTGCTTATACATCCCCACTCTTTCCTGTGGTTTATTTCCATATCTATTGCAACTGAATCTGATTGAATTCTCTGCCCTCTACAGAAATCAGAAATTAGGTCTCGAAATGGTTTACTAAATCAGGTGGCCCGGTAAAGGAGAGATTCTCGTTAGTGCTTTAAATATAAGAAAGTGGCACCGTGGTTTCACTACTTATAAAGCAGAAGAGAATCCACTTTAGCAAATGCCAAAGCAGCAGGAAGGATTTCGAACAGAGCTGGGATTTTCTTAGATGCAAGAATTAACCAATCTGGAAACACATATCCATAGAAACCAGATCATTCTTTCTGCTGTTTTTTCAGAGGCTGCTCACTGAATGTTGCTGATTTTGATTCCAACAGCATCCCAGGAATTGCTTCAAATAAGGCACATTACAAGGTCTGAATAAATGTGTGAAGTGATGACTTGTTTTCAAAATTCAATTACTTAGACTGAATTTTGATTTGATTCAGTTAATATCTGCCCCTTGTAGGGTTAAGCTTTTTCTCCAGTATTATTATATCATTTTTTTAATGTTCATTCATTCCTTTATTGTGGAAATAATCCTTTTTCCCCTGCATCTTCCTTTCAGTGGAACTATGCAAAGGGATGGAGCCAGTAGCAATGACTGGCCACTTTCTTTATACAAAACTATGTAATACTAAGATAAATCCGGGCGATGTCTTAACATATGACATCACGATATCTGATGTGGAACTGATTTGACAGAAACCTTTAACCTCAGCATATGTTCTTCAGAAATTGGTTCAGTGCCATAAGTTAGTGAGAAACAGACCTTGGGCTGAAGAATCAGCGTTAAGTTTCAAGATGAAAATTCTCCTCATAGAAATCTACGTTTCACAATCTCTATTTAGAATTACAGCCTGATATGAATCTTTAAATAGCAAACTGAGTATACTCCACTTTTATTTGACAAATATTAAAGGGCAGCAGAAGAAAGCTCCTTGGCACAGTAAGGAAGCTTTATTAAATAGTTCTCAATCTGTTCTCCTCATTGTGTTCCCTGTGATCCTCACCTTGTGTTAAACAAGATCTAGCTGGCTGTGCAGCACATTTCTGGCTTTGTTTGGCAGCATATTCAATACATTTACTGGGACTGATGGGTGCATGTGTTTGTGTTGTACCGTGTGAACTATTTTGGCCTGAATTCTGTCTTTACTATTAATTTCTTTATGTGGAAGTTTCTACTCCAAACATACATGTGGTTCATTTCCTTATGATTTAATACCCCCATATGTTCACATAAACTACAATGGTGTCTAGCTTTTCATTTGCCTTTTCTCTTTGTTTATTAATGAGAAGAGTTTGGGACTAATAGGAGCTTTGCTTGTGGTTTTTACAAAGGCTTTTAAAAAGTTCAGTGTTCCTGTTAACAATTTTTAAAGAGCAATAGACTGTAACTGTTCTAAAGGTTTCTCAGGAAAATCCTTATTTGCTTGTAAGCAGGAAGAAAGGACTATTTGGTTTGTGGCCTTTCTTGTTTATTTTCTGAATAGTCATTTAATTAGATGCCTAACACAGCAATATGGTTTAAATTTGTGATTGTGTACAGATTTGCTGGTGCAGTTTTTTAACTAGTGTGAATCAGTGCAACTCTTTCTAAATCACGATTCACAGAATCACAGAATCGACTGGGTTGGAAAAGACCTCAGAGATCATCAAGTCCAACCCTTGGTCCAACTCCAGTCCATTGACTAGATCATGGCACTAAGTGCCATGTCCAATCTCAGTTTAAAAACCTCCAGGGACGGCGAGTCCAGCACCTCCCTGGGCAGCCATTCCAATGCCTGACCACTCTCTCTGGAAAGAATTTCTTCCTAATAGCCAGCCTAAATTTCCCCTGGCAGAGTTGAAGCCCATGCCCCCTTGTCCTATTGCTGACTGCCTGGGAGAAGAGACCAATCCCCACCTGGCTAGAACTTCCCTTCAGGTAGTTCTAGAGAGTGCTGAGCTCACCTCTAAGCCTCCTCTTCTCCAGACTAAACAAGCCCAGCTCCCTCAGCCTCTCCCCATAGGGCTTGTGTTCAAGTCCCTTCATCAGTCTTGTTGCTCTGTTAAAATCATTCCTGTTAAATCATGCTAAGATAGAACATTAAAAAATGGCGTCTCTTTCTAAGGATGATATTTGCAAAGTTGTTAGAGTATTTAACTGTTTTTTCAAGGAAATTTACTCTAGTTTCTCAGTTCTGTGTCTGAAATCAGCTTCTGTTGACCACAACTGAAAGTTGTGTTTCCCAGAATTGCCTTTGTTCTCATGTTCACTGAAGAGAAGCTGTTTCTTTCATTCTGTTCCTTCTAGAAGAGAAAGGAAAATGTAATTTAAGGAATAATCACAGACATGCATCTTCTAAATTAAAATCTTGCCTGCATTTAGCCACAAAACTACCAACGAATATTTAGTTACAGTGAGGAGCAGATAATGAAATAATTGCACAATGTCACTTGTAAGTCAATTGTCTCAGAACTGTGCTCTGTTGGAACAGCCTTCTCAAAAACAAATCAATTTTTCCCAAAAAAAAATCTATGAAATTAAGGGTAGAATACATTAAATTATGAGTCTTGTCAGAAATGGCTTTTTTATCCGTTTCCTTGAATGCATATTAAAAGCAGTACTGTGAATTTAGTACATGACTATTTTAGTGAATTAGTTTCCTCTCTGACTCTTAGTCAAGAGTAAATTCATCTTCCTACATTTGCTTTGCATGTCTCATACACATCCATAAATATATTCAGTATTTATCCTTCGCGCTCTTTTGTCTTGCTACATTTATTTCACCTCCATAAATACTAAATTCTTCATAAAAGAGAATTATGATATAGTTCTGTTTTTTGTACATACTGTTTTATTGTTTTAAATATCTCAACTAAATATATTTATTATGATTTAGATCAAATAAGAATTATTTTCAGCTACAATAAATTTTAATATATTTTAATGCTTCTCACATTCTAATATATTTAATTGAGAAACGGAGCATTCCAATTGTTCCTAAGGCATTTACATCAAACCTCAAATTTGTGCTCTTTTTTTTGCTTATCATCTTTTTGTTATGTTTATCAAGCTACTGATTTTATGACCTGTTATAGTCTTTAGTTTCATTTCTGCTTCTCAGACAGTTCTCATTTGCTTGATTTTGCTGCAATGGCTACTCCAAATATGGGTTAGAAACCATGTTTGTCTTCAGGATCCTCATGTTTCCATGACAAATTGAGAGTATGTGCATTTCCATAGTTGTATTTATTGCAGTTGAAAAGGTTTATATTCATTCTTAAACAGACATGGCTCCTTGTTTAAAATGAGACTTTTGGCCTATTTAGGAATGTTCATTCCTATCCCACAGACCTATGCATTTTTTAGACATGTATCTGTTTGTCCTCTTGATATCCTGATATCATTTTGAAGGATACCTTATGGGATATGGAAACTTAAAGCTGAGTGCCCTGTGGGGCATGTCTTCAGCCATCCTTCCCCTGGTGGCATGGGCTGCTGGAGAAGACTTTCTACCTCCCACTCCAACACCACTGGAATTCACGTCTCTCATGGACTGAGCCAAGCCTTGCTGCAGAGTGCCCCTTGGGTTGAGCTCAGCCTAAGAATTTCATGTAGCTGTGCTGTTGAATTTTGATTCAGATTTGTACCTGAAAATCCATTTCATGCTTTTCATATTTTAATGGAATGACAGAAATGAAGAGCTTTACCAGACTGAAGGTAAACTCTGGGAAAACTACAATATGCCACAACAACAGCACAGGAGAGACCAATGGCATTGCCTTCACTCTTGAACCTGACTTTAGGAGGGAATTAAAACACCCTGACATGCCTTCAGCTTGGGGGAAAATTCCTTTCTGACCCTGAATCAGCAACTGTGTAACTATATCTAAGAGAAAATAACTGTATGCAGAAGAAGATAAATGAATAAATACAGTAGTAGTATCAAGGAGAGGGAAAAAAAGGTAAATCCTGGTCCTCATAAGTGGCCAGAAGAAGCCCTGAAACAAACAATTATGCTTTGGTTATCTATTTCTATTTCTAGACTTGGTAGACTCAGTCCCAAAAGTCAGAATCTAACATTGATCTCCAGTGTTTTACTGACATTGGCATTATATGAAGGTCACAAGCTGTGACTTACTCCTCCTGTAATACAAGTAGTAATAATAGCAAAATCGTATTTGACTAAGAGACATTTGGGATGGGAGCAGAGGAAGGAAATGACTCTGACAATTCAGGAAAAATGCTTAGAATGGAACGAGATTGCGGGGGAATTAATCTTGTTGGGTTTCAAGCCAATCGGCTCATTTTTTCTCTTTAGGGACAAACTAAAGAGAAAGCAGTGTATTTCTTTTCATCCCTGGATTTCTAATCTCTGCATTTGTGCAGCCCCACTATTCTCATCTACCTTTTCCAAGCAATTCACATGACATGAGCATTCTGCATGGAAGGGCGTTAGAGGTATCATCACTGGGCTGGAAGAAACACCCACTCAAAAAGTGAGTTGAGCACAGTGGTTGCACAGATGCATCCCAACTGCTGAATGTTTGGGTGACATATAGGGTTACATATATTATATCTGAAAGGAAGGGGTCCCAGTTGGAAGCATCCCTTTACCCGAAGGACTGGGAGTGAAGATTGCAACGATGACTTCAAAAAACTAAAATCCCTTTCATATGTGTGCGGGGAGGAGCCGATTCCTCAGCTATCTGAATCCCATGTATTTCTATTTATGTCATTTTTAATATAATTTTTAAATTCCACAATTATCTGTGTTTCTTTATTTTCTGAATTAAAGATCCAACTTTTTGAAAATTAAACTCTTACAGAAATAAAATAATATATCTGTCCTAAAGCATATGAACTACCTTAACTAAAGTTTCTCCTTTAGAAAGAGATGAAACCAAAGAGTAACTACATATGTTCAAAATAACATTTTTTAAAATACTTATTTAAAATATAAAATACTGTAGGTTTAAGATGCTCAGATATATGCTGTACTAATCAATTATGAATGCCATTTCATTAAATTCCAAAATAATTAAAGAATAATATGTGTTGGTCACTGACAACTACAAAACAAGATTGCAGATATTTTAATGGATTTATTTCTATGAAGACACAGAAGGTTTCACATCAATCTTCATGACAACCTAAAGAAGTTTTCAGTGGTTTCAATAGAAAATTAATTCAGGACTGTAACTGAATAGTTTTCACCTCCAAAAAGCCATCATTTCATGGAAGACATACATGGAATAAGAAAGTTTGATTTTTTTTTTGTTAGTTTTTAAGGGAATTATGGAGGGGAATGTGGGATGTGAAAGCATGTCACACTGCTACAATAAATGAAAGCATTATAAGGGGGTTTATTCTGACTGAAAAAAAAACCTATGGAAAATGTAGCCCATGTTCTTTCCTGGGACATACAACCACTGCACTTGACAATTTTACAGTAATACTGATCATATTATAGAGGACATTCTTTTAACTTGGTAAAGTAAATGTATTGAACAAATACTTTATTTGTAAACAAAGATAAAACACTTTTCCTAGTCTTAGTTGAGATTCTTCTGTTAGGTAAGGATGGAAACTAAAGAAGAGTGAGAACATGACTTGTCCTTGCAAAGTTTTCCCA
This sequence comes from Streptopelia decaocto, assembly GCF_964273445.1. Lineage (NCBI taxonomy): Eukaryota > Metazoa > Chordata > Aves > Columbiformes > Columbidae > Streptopelia > Streptopelia decaocto. The sequence goes on from NC_138661.1 coordinate 64,005,452, forward strand.
CCCTAGTCTACAGATGAGATGAAAATTCCTGCATTAAAAATAAACAAAATTTATTTGTATTCAGGTTGATGAGCTGATTACTGCCATTCTGTTTCCTTTCAGAAAACACATAAAATATGTTGAACCAAACAGATATCAAACAGATAAACTGGGTCATGACTACCCTTTGATGTTCTTCCTTGAACAGTGCTTGTTTGGGAGAATCCTAGAGCAGCAGCAGCTCTGGGCAGCTGAACATGTCTCATGCAAAGTGACTTTTTACACTATTCTGACAGCTCAAGATTTCTGAAATGTATTGTCTTTTACTCCGATGTTGCCTGCTATCATTCATCTTTGCCACACCTCCTTCTACAAAAGGTCAACAGCACAACATAGAACTGATTATGTTATTTTTTTATACGATGCAAAGAATTTCTTGTCTAAGAGGAGCTGCAAGGCTGAATGCTGGATTAAATGCTTAGTTTTTTCAGTAAAACAAAATGTGTAGGGAGGAACAGGACAGGAGCTGGAATGCCTGTAGGCATGTAGCGGTTTTTCAGAATCCTTCCTTCTGCAAACATCACTAGCAACGACAATTTGTGGTTGTCCTTTTTAATTTCTTTTTCTTTGAGTCGTGCAGTGACTGAATAGATGGAAATTTCAGGTGTTTATCTGCCAGTTAACTTTTACAAAATGCATCTCTGTTCATGTCAGCTGTGATGAGGGCCTGCAAAGGCTTTGACACAGAACATGAATGTTTTGAGGACCTGAATATGCTATGGTTTGATCTGTGAGGTTTGAAGATAAATAAATCCCAAAATATTCACAATTCTTTTAGCAAAACAGACCATACAAGGGCTGGATCAAGTGCCAGAGTGAAATGCCAGGCAGAGATGAAGTCAATGTCTATCAGCAACCCAAAGTCCCTTTTGCCTTCTGCCATCTCCAAGCCCCACTGACGCCACTGATTCATACAGGTCAAACCAAGACCCTAAATAATTTTCATGCTGCACTTTTCATTACCTGTTCATAGTCTTATTTTTGATGTGTTGGTGTGTATTTTTTGAAGAACTTGGGCACTGTTGGATGACAGCATCATTGCAATGGATGCTGACTGTAAAAGACTCCTGGGTCATTAAATTCTGATCGTTGCTCTTACCAGCAAGTGCATTGCATCATCCTTTCATAAGCATATCGAGGTCCGTCTCAGAAGTAATTAGCATTTGCCCTACTTATTTTGGAGGCCTCTCCAGCTTGTAGGTTACTCCCTACATCCAGTAGATTTCTTGCACCCATGCTCATTTATTTTAATGGGTTTAATCTCTGCAGTTTACCCCAATAGCAATCCTACTTTCTTTCTTTTTTCATCTCATCTTCTTTGTCCTTCACTCATTTGATCACCCTACCAACCCCCACTCTCTCCCGTCAGAATTCAGCTGGGGAATCTCTCAAACCTGCGGTTTCGTTTTACAGCTCATTATATCCACGTATGTCTAGATAAGGCTCTGACTCATCCCTTCTAGCTCATTAGCTTTGGGATCACTTGCTGTTTAAATATGTAACCTGCTAGATCATGTTTCAAACCAAGACCATCTCATTTGAATTACCGTACTGAGTTCCAGGGCTTAGGCTGTGATTCAACTGTCTCTGTTGATTTAGAGATACATAATGCAGCTATAAAAGAAATCATCTGTGTTTTTAACTTTACAATATTTTATGGAGCTGATTGGGAGGATAATTGCTATCTGTTGGACTTCAAAGCTTTCTCTGTTCTGCTTTGTTGGGTGTTTTCTGGCATACAGGCCACATGTTACAACTGATCGTATCTGAACTGCTGAGAGTAAAAGTGTGTTCCTTCACAGCAAAGTGATTGGGACATCAGTGGTTTTATGCAACCAACCTAAACATCATTTTGTTGCATGAAATCCAGTGTACATATTATATTAGGGTGAAGTGTCAAAGCAGGTAGAGAGGACTAAGGAGACCTGTTGGAAAGAGTGCCTGGAAGTAACTGTGCCAGAAGCTACATGGGTTTTATTTCAGAGGATCAGCTTTTTCCACTCTGAAAGAGACCCTGGTCATGAGGTATCACACATGCAGAAGGGATTCATAGAGGCTGATGAGCTGGAAGCAAAGTTATTTGATAGTATTGACATATCTACAAGATATAATCCCAGTAAATAATATGGAGGTTTTTTATAAGCCTGGTCTGAAAATGTCTTGTGTAATTTTATGTAAACTCTGTGGTAATTTTTCTACAGATACCAGTTTCAGAGGATTTGGATCAATGGAGGGTGGAAAGCAAAAATAAGTCCAAATTTCAGACATAGTCTAACTCTTGTTAGTTATATCTGAATAATCAGGGTCAAGTTCTGAATTTTTTACATTTAGCCCTGAACAAACTCATCCAGAGTAAATGTAGTTCCCTGCTTTCGGTATCACTGCCATTTTAGATCCAAGTAGTTCCAAAAGTCCACATGTAGTAGTCAACTGAGAATAATACAGGTGCTTCTCAGTAACAAAGAGTTTTGCTTGGAAGCTATAAATTTAACACCATTTATAATTCTTTACTTGCTTTCGATTTATGCAAATATAGACTCTTACTGACTTCTGAAAATATTCTTTTTCCTTGGCAATATATCGTGACAATTATTTGCATCTTTTTCAGCTGTTCCCCTGTGCATCAGCAGTTACCTCCTTGACCACAAACTGTGAGTAGCCATTCATTTGGAATATTTACATTACCTATTATGTTACCCATTCATCACCTTTGTAACCTAAATAATCCTGATAATATTTCTATTATCTAGTTATCCGTTTGTATCATGCTGATTACTCTTCTTGGGGCAATTTATATTACTATTTATATATTTAAAATGGACTAAGTGAAAACAAATCCAGTGTGGGGAGATGCTGTTTAGTGATTCTGGGACATATATCATCATTCTGACTTGTTTCTAGTATGGGCTGATTTCGTGATGACTCTGTTGACCCTTTCACTGTAGACACGTGCCTGTGAATTGCCCACCCTGGCAGTTTATGGCTTCATAAATGATCGACAGAATGTGGGGCTGTTTTCTGAATCGGGCCTTTAATTTGCATAGAATGGCATAGAGCTACCAAAGCGGGGATTATGCCATGAATATTAGAGTGCTTGACAAACTCAGCTGCGCAGCAAAACTGATGCAATAAGCTACCTTCAATATTAGAGAGGAACACTTATTCCCACCTCCCAGTCCTAGGCTGAGATTCTTCATGAGAGAATCGCTTAAAAATGATCCTCTTTAATAGCAGTCTGTAGCCAGAAGCTGTGGTGTAGCAGCTTTATTTGGCTTTTTGAAAATGTGTTAAAACAGGTTATTTTCATTCATATGTGTACAAAGGAGGAGGGGGATCTGTCTGTGTGCCCTTCATACTAAATCCTATTATAAGCCCTTCATGAAGCATTAATATGTATAAACCGACCTCCCGCCATCTAATCTCGTATAATAAGGGCTCGGATACATTATTAATTTTTGTCACACATCTGAGGCCCCCTTTTATCAACCAAAGCCCCCATCCAAATCCCTTGTTGCATCATTAAATTGTGAAAACAGCTTCATCACTTGTGACAGAAAGATGGAAGGACCCTGAGCCATATGGCAGAGGGAGCAGTGGTACCAGCCACCCGGAGATGTTTCCCCGGTCCCCTTCCTGCAGTGACTGGTGCTTAAGAGACCCTGCAATGCAGTAGGGTGACAAAACCACCTCGGGTTTTTTGTGCAATATTGGCTTCTTTGCCTGGAAACAGATGAACCCAACACCAGTGCCTGGGATCAGAGCCCAGTTTGATCTGCGGGATTTTGAACTGAAAGGTGGGGTTGCAAATGCAACTTTGGGGATTCTCTCTTGCAGTGCAAGGTCAGTTTATGCCTTCAGAAGTTCAGAAGTTGGCTCTCGTCTGAGCATCCACAAATCCCTTGGTCATGCTGTGAATTATACATGGTTTGCAAATCAGGAAAACACACAGTATGTCCACCTGCTCAAAGAGAGTGAATAATTTCTCTCTATAAATCATGAAAATGTAAAGATGAAAAATTCTAGAAAACCTTTGGGAATTGTATTTCTAAACCAATACTTTCCCTTACAGTTTTTATGCTTGTTGTCATTAAGGCTGAGTTAGGGAGAAATATTCTGATTTCACTGACATAGCAATGACACGGTTTTGCTGAAAATCTTTGGGGCTCTGAGATGAGATGCACCGACATACTGTTGTCTGAAACTCAGTTTATTCATGCAAATAATCCTATCGGATTACTTGCTGGGAAGAAGGATTTAGCCCTTAATAACAAGATGAATGGCACTTTAAAAACAAAGAAGAATTTGAAGTGAAAGGTTGATTTATATATTTTCATTCAGGTTAGAATGTGACAATGATGATTTAACATAAATGAGAGATAATTGCATTGTAGAGAAATTCAGTATAGTTATGCAATGATGATTCTTCATATGAATAGTGTCCAATTTGCTCTTTAACAAGTAAAGAAAAATATGTTGTTATAGAATTATAAGGTGACTTTAATTTTTAAACAATTGCCATTTGATTCTGCCCTTTAGATTCCTTTGTGTAAGAGATTTCAAATGTTTGAGTATACACAAATGAAATGGTCACTCAGCTTTGTTTTACCAAAAAAAGCCTGTGATTATTGAAGATCTATTTTTGAAACAGTACTTGGCATGTACAGTCAAAACCTGCATTTCTATTTTACATATATACCTGTGAATTTGAGAATTAATTCCCTATTCTGTGTAATCTAATAATGATCCATTGATTTCAGAGAATCTTTCCTGATTTACAGTAAGTGCTTAAACTGTTCACTTAGGAAATCAGTGAGGAAATACTGCCACAGCATTTTGGTGATGCTCTTGATAGGGCAAGGGATTTACTGTAGAATTCTAGCATGTTTTTCAAAGAATTTTTAAAGAGTATCAGAAATAAACATATAATGATATTGAAATGATCCTGCGATGAGGTGGTAAAAGCCAGTGCAGTTTCACACCTTTCCAGACACTTGTGACAGCACAGCAGGTCATCTATTCACAGACAGCTGCAGCTTTGCAATAGCATGAATGTGGAATAGGAAATATTAATTTAAATGGAATTATTTTATTTCTAGGTTAAAGACAAACCAAGCGCTTAGTTTTAAGGCCATCTAGTCTGATATTCACTGTGGCATTAACCTTATGTTGCACTTTATTATCCCTTATATTTTACTTAATTATCCCTGTACAGAAAACATTTGTAGTAGCTAAAACAGAACATCCAACATAGGAATTTAATCCCCAAAGAAGAAGAATCTAGCATATAATTTCTCTGGTTGGACCAGTGGTGACGACTCCTTATTGTTAGTATTTATGGGTTTTAATTTATCTGGCTTTCATTTACTGGTTCATGTTATATCTTCCTTTGGGACTAACACACACATTTACACCCAGCAATTTTTCCCAGTGGAGTTACATGCATACTTGGCAATCAAATTATGTCCTAGTAATTTTTTTCATATACTGATACACTGAATAGATAGCTCCTGCCGCCTCTTCCACTATGTGACATTAGATACTATCACCTTTTAAATAAATAAAGATCTCTAAAAAACCTCGAATTTTTCAATGCTCATATTAATATGCAAGTTCGGAAATTACCACAACAATTCCAAGTGCCATTGACCTAAATACACTCACTGCGCTAAAACCAGAAAAATAAATATCCCAGGATTACATTGTGTTGGAAGCTCCTGATGGGTTTCTAGCTCAGCATGGTGAGATCCCACTCAGCACAGCTGCTTTCCAGTGTGGTTCCCCACTCCCTGGTGTTACTTTGCATTTGAGTGTCGTATAAATTGAACAGAACCCAGTTTACCAAATGGTATTTAATGTATCACCTGGTTGCCCCGTCCTTTTTGTACCCACAAGTTTATCAGCATTTATAGATACTCCCAAAATGGCTGATAGAATGTGAAGATTTTGTTTAAGGACTATTCAGCCGTATCATATATTTGAAAGGCTCAGAAAGACTAGAAGGTAAATAAATCATCAGTCTCCCAGTGTGATAAACATCACTAGGCCAGTTACAGGCACTCACTTGTGCAAAACATAAAAATAAAGGGTTTCATCACAGCTCGTGATGACCCACAAAAATACTCCAAGCAACCAGGGGTCCCTACACAGCAGGCAGGCAGGAATATGCATGTTCTGGGCTGGACACAACACATCTAAGCTCTGAAACGTTTGTTAAATCACTCAATTAAACAGTCTAACTCTTCCTGGAGGAGCTCAGAGTAAAGCAAAACTGCACCTGTTTCCAGTTTGCTGTTTTTAAAGCATCAAAACACCAAAATCTGTTTATAGGATAGTTGTTAATATACTACAAAGAACGTAATTATTAAATAACATTTCTGAATTTTGCATCAGAACATTGCATTCTTAGCTTTGGTTTAGAACATTTAAACACCTTGTCCATAGCATTCCATTTAAACCCACTTTGAATTCAGAGTTGGAGAACCACCAAACCACAAATCTCTTTTTCTTTCTTTTAATAAGATTTCAGTCCCTGAGAATAATGACTGTATTTTAATGTTTATCAAGATGAGATGAACTCTGATTAACCCCAGCCAAAATTCTTTTCATGGACTGAGTAGAAATTAAGACTCGGTGGGGTTGAAGCACTGTCAGCTCTTCATACCCTTTCTGCTCACATCTCATCGTAATCATATAATGACAACCCCTCTGGTGGGAGCCTCTGTAATGTTGACATTGAAACCTGCAGTTTAAAAGCATTCAAATGAGATTTATGTCCTTTTAAATAGCATTAACTGCCATTATGAGTAACAGCTCAGCTGATTAAATAGTGTGGATACATGGCATTAGGGCATCACTCTTGAATTTTCTTGTTTTCTTTTGTTTTTCAAGGAAAAATACTTCTAAATAATGCAAAAACAGCTCAGTTCCTTCCTCCTGAAAACCCTGCT